>NC_081295.1:99467500-100717500 GCF_030435805.1 Mustela lutreola | reverse complement strand
GAAGACTAATAAATTCTGAGAACAATTCAAGTCACAAATTTGGATAAGAAAGTTCTCCCATTCTTTTTGGCTCTAAATTGTTTTATTTTCTAACTCTTGTATTGTTCTTCAGAAATAGCTGTAATTTACCTAGGAGTACATTCACCAAAATATTAAGGAAGTTGTTTTCTTTGTGCAGAATAATATTTTTTAAATAAAGATCAG
The DNA here is from genome assembly GCF_030435805.1 of Mustela lutreola. Taxonomy (NCBI): domain Eukaryota; kingdom Metazoa; phylum Chordata; class Mammalia; order Carnivora; family Mustelidae; genus Mustela; species Mustela lutreola. The sequence continues at coordinate 100,717,296 of NC_081295.1, read as the reverse complement.
ACAGGAAGGGGATGTCAAGAGGCTGAAATGTCACTGAATGGCCAAGTGGCTCTGTCCAGTGCTGCACACTGGAATATGTGCATCTGCAAGTCTGGGGAGAAGTGAGGGCTGAAGCTACATCTTGGATGTCAGCATTATAGAGGGTGCATTTAAAGCCCAGGGAATACACACAGTCATTGAGAGTGGGAGAACACAGTGAAGAAAGAAAAGCCCAAAGACTGAGGTCTAAAAAAATGAGAAACTTGAATGTCAGGTAAAGAGAAGATGCTAACACCAGAGAATCAGAAGGAAACAAAGAAACTGTGACACCCGGAAAGACAAAGGAGGGTTCAGGCTGCTTTGCCAGGAAAGGAATATTGGTCCTTGGATTCAGCAAGAGGAGGAGCAGAAGCTGTCACTAAGTTTGGGATATGTGTAAAGAGCATGAACAAAGAACATCGAGGGTTAGTAGTCATCAACTTACACTGCTAGTATTTTGCCTGACTGCGATTCTCTCCAACAAGGTTAGGTACAGAGAAACAGCAGACATCCTTGGGTTCGTTCAGTGTCTGTATTTGCCAGATGAATGAGACAAAAGAGGGGCAGAAAAGAGGAATGAAGGTGTTTGCAAGAGAAGGATTGTTAACAGGAGACGATGGAAAGGAACAAAGTCAAAACACGGCGTTGGGGAGAGGAGACTAACTGATATTCAATATAAGCTAAGGACAAAAATCTTTGGACATAAATCTTTCCTCATGTTTTTAATAGTTTTTCCTTGGATTTCTAAAACTAGAATTATCAGGTCAAGTGGTATGATTTTTCTTAAAGATTTTACTTGTTTATTTGAGAGAGAAAGAGAGTGTGTGCATGAGTGAGAGGAGGAGCAGAGGGAGAGAGACAAGCAGACTCCACACTGAGCACGGAGCCCGAAAAGAAGCTCAGTGCCACAACACCGAGATCATGGTCTGAGCCGAAGCCAAGAGTCAGAGGCTTTAACCCACGGAGCCCCTTGGGTGCCCCAAAATAGTATGAAATTTTAGTTGCTGATGCATGTTGCCAAACTGCTTTCCAAAAAGCTTATGCCATCTTAAATTGATCAGCAAAGTCTAACACTGCATGTCTCAAGAAACTCCAGCTACTTTCAGAATGACACACAAGAAGCATTGATGGATGGTAAAAGTACCATCATCTCTAAAACCCAGCAAACAGCTCCCACCCTGCCTTTAATCTCCCATCCAGTCCTTCTTTTCTTTTATGATTTCTTTGGTTTTCATTCAGTATAAATTCATCTTTTTCACGAGTAATTAAATCTTAAAGTAAAATCATTAAAGTAACTGTAAATAAGTCACTCAAAAGAAAATTTGAGCAGAATTTTTTTAAAAAAATTGTAATCAGCAAAAAAAAAAAAAAAAAAAATAGTTTCATTCTAGCAGCAAAAAAGATCCCTCTCCTCTTTCTCTCCTCCCCTCCTGTCTTCCCCGTTCTCCTTCCTCTCCCTTCTTCTCGCTCATCTCTGATCCCTAAGAGCTTGATAGGTAAGTAACAAAAAGTTTTGCTCTCTTTTCTTCTCTCATTCGAAGTTGATTTAAGTCACCAGTTTTCTAAATGAGCTAAAAACTTTTGCAGAAGTACTTGTGCCCACCACTTATTCCTAAGAAAGAAAAGAAACCCGATAGAAATGAAGCAACCGTGTAAGTCAGCCCAAGCGCAGATTTCTGAAATGATTTTGTAAGGCTCATTAAGATCATGACTTCCTACGTTTTTATGTTGCTCCTCTAAATGACTGGCCATTATGGAGCTTGAGAAACTTGAGAAAAAGATCCTTGTTTCCTGCAGATTCTGTAATCATCTATGAAATCTGGAATGACAAGAGGACTTAGATATCATATGGATCTAAATCTCTTAAAGGTTTAGAGACAGAAGTCCAGAGCAGGAAGCTCCCTACCCCAGGACACACAGTCAGAGAGTAATAGATCTCAAAGACACAACCACCATCTCTTGAGCCAATTCTGCCCTTGACATCTTCGTATTAGATGCATACAAAGTAACAAATAAATACGCTTCTGCACGTAGAAGTGAATACAAAACTTAATAACCTCGCTACAGATGTTAAGAGTGCAAAATAAACCTCTATATTATACTATCAGACTACAAAACTTTCATTTTTAAAGACTAAATGTAACTACTAGTTTCTAAATATAAATATGCATGTGTGTGCACATAGTCATCAATACCCAATAAACCATTTCCATCTACGAGGATGCTTCTAAGTGGCAAGACAGCAACATATTTCTGAATGGATTGTTTTGTCTGTAAGGATTGCCATGATTACTTATCACTTGTGGAATGTAAGTAACCTTGAGTGTCTCCAGAGATGTGTCTAGAACCTAATGCAAAGCTGCTAAAAGCAAAAGTCAGAGACCTCTGTTCTTCCTGTTGGTCACAACCCAAATATTCCCTTGCATGTAGCTTCTTCAATTTCTCATGAAAAACTTTCTAGGGATTTCTTTGATTGCTGCTATAGATTCCAACATCCAAGATATTGCCAAGGACTGGCTCTTGCTTAGAATTTTGGGGCAGGGGACAGGGAGAGAAATGATTGGTGTATAGCCTCCAAAACATTTATAAAGCAGAGTGATAACACTCATCTACAAATATGGTATTCATCCTACGGGTGAACAATATTCTAAGACATAGAGAACATCTTTAGTAGGTTACTTCCACTCTGCCATATTTTATTCTTTCCCTTCTTCAGATATTCTAAAGTTGCCAAAACTATAACCTCACAAATGGTGCTCTCTCCCATAACTTCACCCTGTCTTGAAGAGAGATACGTGGGCGAAGCTATGTCTTTAGTACATTCAAACTTAAAGGCTTAACTGGGTCACTTTAAACATGTAGACTATAGAGGCAAACATACAAACAAACAAGCAAACTGCTTAGAAACAGAACTAATTATTTCATTAAGCCATTCAGATAATGATTTGTAGGGATTTTGCTGACTCTGTAGAAGTTATAAAAATTAAGTTACCAAAATGAGAGACAATCTACTAAAACAATCAGCAATCTTAAAAGGTAGGCAATGTTGACAATAATCAATAGCCATAGCAAAAAAAAACTTTCACAGGATAAATAGAAACATTTTTTAATTACCATAAAGACAGCACTTTCATTTGCAAAAGTGCTATCCTATCAGAAACAATATTATGTCAACTGCTCTCATAAGAAGATAATGTTCTGCCTAAATCCTCTAAATTCCAGTAGTAGATCAAGGATTGGAAACAAACCAAACTTTATTTATTATTTATTTATTTATTTATTTAGACATGCACAGTGTGTCTGAAGAGTATTTTGTCAAGGGATTATATCTAACTCCCCTGCGCATGAATGTTTTCGCTATTATTTCACTGATGTTCCTGGGACCTACTCAATGAATCTGAATAGTTAAACGATGTTGTTTCCCCTCTCCACTCCCTCCTTGATACTGAGAATAGAAACCATTAACAACCCCTTGGCAGAGAAGCCCTCCAGATGATACCATGTCAACAGTCTATCAGATGCAAAGGACACCAGCCCAGAGAAAATGGAGAGAATCAGTGCAGCCCACCATTAGCCAGGGGAAAAGGAACACAGAGTGACAGCTAGGCAGTATTACCATCTTCGCAGCACCCTTTTGTGGACCAGAATTAAAAGCACATCTCTTTCATTAATATTTAATTTTATAGCTACAAAGGGAAAAGTCTAAAACTAACTTTTTTTTAAAAACCTAGTATATTCTATTTTGAAGAAAATATTCTCTGATGTTCTCATGTGGGAGCTCTATTTCCTCAGCTTCTTGCTCTGGTCTGAGACTTCCTTCCATTTTTCATTAGCTGAGCTGAGCTTGTCCAAAAAATGACCACGGAAATTTTCCTTTCGCTGTAATGAGCCCCAGTGGGAACCTGGCAAATTAGCTCTTAGGAGATCGCAAAAGCGTCTTACCCACATCCCAGGAGGAAAGACAGCCCTGCTGATTGACTTCCTCACTAATCTCATCCTACATGGAGCATACTGACACCAGCCCCAGCTGAGACTGTGCCAGGAAGAGTTTAGAACATTCACAAGGAAGTGCCTATTAAAACGGAAGAACAGATGTCCAGGGTCCCTTACTCTGAGAAGGGGACAAAAGAAATGCATCCTGCCATTTTCTCAGACGCCGTCTTTTAGAAAATCTCCTTCAAGGCCATGAATCACTGGATCATATTTATAGAACACCTGAAACTCTAGGGTGCCATAGAGGGGCTACAGATGTCTTCAGAGACCTCAGAAGGGGTCCAAACACATTTCTTCTCTCAACCTAGAGCAACAGAGCTCTAAACGTGTGCCAAGTTCTGGCAAGAACAAATCAGGAAAATGGTGCGGGCCCGTGTCTCCCCCAACACTGTGGTCAGGGCATTCTTTTCCAGAGACTTCCCTCTTTTTACAGGACACTTTTTACAGGACACTCCCACAGTCAGTGCTCAGGTGGAGTCCTGCCCACAGATTCCTGAAGTTAACCTCCCACGGGTGAAGCCTGACCTACACTCACACTCCCATGTCCCACACCCCAGACAGAGTCTCCCCCGCTCCCAGCTCTGCTTGTCCAGGTTCCTTTCAGCTTCTGAGGGAAGCCCCGTCTGTGAGACAAACCCCCGGCCCAGTGCTTTTTAAACCTGGTGCTTTTCACAGCCCCCAATGGAACACGTCTCTGAGACATCACAACTTTGTAAGAAATTTAAAGTTGAGTTTTTATCTCAAAGGTAATTCAAATATTTTAACGTAAGTAAATTCTGGAGAATCTGCAGAGTGGCATAATAACCCCACATGTCCCAGGCTGTCCTACCCTTGCCATTGTTTGTGATCATGTGGATGCTCAGAGAAGACCACACAACAACACAAATGAAGGTTTCTCTTGCAGTGCCATGAGGGAATCAATGGTAGGAGAGTTGCAACATCACATGACAGGTTAGTCTAAGCCTCTAAAGTCAAAAGAACCCGTAGTAGGGGTCCAGAACATGTTCCACAGATCATATATTTTTCATGCCGCACTTCCAAAAAAGTTCATTAACAGTCAGTTTAATAAATATGCAATGGAGTCATTTTTCTTTTCTCTCTCTCTTTTATTTATTTTTTTAGTTTTATTGAATTGTGTTTTGTAACACATTATTACATTGGCTCATCCAAATAACAGATATATGATTAAAATATTCATTATTGAAGGTTGCCTGGGTGGCTCAGTTGATTAAGCATCTGCCTTCAGCCCAGGTCATGATCCCAGGGTTCTAGGACCAAGCTCCACATCAGATTCTCCACTCAGAAGGGAGTCTGTTTCTCCCTCTCTCTGTCCCCATCCCTGCTCATGCTCTCTCTCTCTCTCTCTCATACTCTTTCTCTCAAATAAAGAAATAAATAAAATATTTTTACAAAATTCTTTTTAAAACACTCACTATTAAAGAAAGAAAATAAGGACAGGAGTCATGATGGTGACTGGGGTGATAATCCATCATGCTCTAAATCAAAAGAATCAAGTCAACACACACATGTATCTCTCCCACATTAAACCAGCTATCTGCAGATTAATGTTAGCTGATCAACACCATCTGTCACTTTAATGTTGTTCACTGCTTTTCAGAGAGGCAACATTGCTTAAACTGCGAAGTGCCCATTCTCTGAAGCCAAACTTCCTGGGTTCAAAGTAAAACTCCAACACTTGATAGCTGAGTGCACTGTGTGCCTCAGTTTCTCATCAGGACATGAGATGAGATCTGAGCGGTACCTGCCTCTGTGCTAATTAGTGAGCTAAGTAGATACAAAGCACCTAGCCTGGACCTTGCACATAGGAAAAGCTTTGCTAGTATGATTTTTATCCTTTTTACATAACATTATTTATTTAATTTAGAGGCTTGATTTATAGTTTATAGGCATGTAACATTTATAAACATAAGAAGTATACAGCAAGTTTTATTTTATATATATATATATATATATATATATATATATATATATATTCCATTAAATCAAAATAGTGGTTAGTCGACAGGGTGAATTACAATTTTTTAAAGAGTTGCATGTACTACTCAAGTTTGAAAAAATGTTTTCCTAACTATAGCTTATTCTACATGCCATGTTATATCATGAGGATGGCATATTCCAGTTTCTGGGGAAAATGATATGATTTCCCCATCAAAGACAACACTGATGGAAGAGAGCTAGGAATGAAGTTGGTAACTTCAGCCAGGTTCAACCTGGACAGTTCCCAAATTAAACCAACATAGACCAGCCTGCAATCCCACTGTGATTTTGAAGTAAGATTCACTGAAAGGATCCACATAAGCTTAGAAACAGTAAAGTTTCTAATGAAGATGAGCAGTCAGACTTCTGCTTCCCAGCTCTCTGGGGGGAAAAAGTCATGGCCAGCACTCCAAGTTTATATCTTAGTCATTCAAAAAAAAAAAAAAAAAAAAGTGGACTTGCTGATCTCTACATCTTTTTCTTCCTTTTCTGGTTGACCTAGCTTAGTTCCAACCAGAAGACTAAAACCATGTGGGAGAAAAAAAAAAAAAAAAATGGTTCCTCCATTTATAAACCTCTTTATTGAGAGGATGGGAGGCAGCTGTTGGGGAAGGAGAGGGGTGGGGAAGAGAGCGCTCACACAACCCCTCATACTTACCAAAACCACACTGAAGCAATATTAATCACATATTGAAGGTGCACAACAATAAAATAGGAATGCCAAAAACTAATAAGAAAAGTAAAACCTCCAAACTAAAAATACGGCCATTTAGAACACAGCTGACAGCTTAAAGTGATCATAAAACCAGATACAAGGCAGAGAAAGAAGAAATAGAGGTGCCTCCCTCTATGTATGTTATGGAAGACTTCCTTCCTCCCCTGGGAAACCAAAAAGCCACTTGAGTTTTTGCAAGAGCAATTTTATTAGGTGACTAAGGTAAACAGAATAAAGCAATAAAAATACAAAGTATTAAAATGATTGCATACACAGAAGGTAGCCAGCGTTTTAAGCAAAGATGGGCTTTTATGAGATATGATGCTGAATTTGTCAAAATAATGATAAAACATGTTTTAGCTTGACAGGAAATTAAGTAGATACACTGCCAGGACTGGAGAAACTTCGGTCCCTTCTAAAACTAGGTTTTCTGTAATTAGCAACTGCATATGAGTGTATACCAATGCTGGATTCCCTAGTTGGCAGAATAAGCCCATGGTTAGGGCAAACCAAGGATACATAGAGAAAATACGTTTGTCAGGCTGTGGTAAGGAAGGATTTAGTACTTCATAGGAATGTAATCATTATTGGAAAAATCTAAACTTGGATTGACTTTTCACCCATATTTTTCAATTTCATATAGTTTTATTTTGAATTATATATGAGAGATGAGGATGGGAAACACTATAAACTTTCAGATGCTTGAGACTTCAAAGACCTTTATTCCATTCTATAAGCCACTATATGTGGGCTCAGTGCTAGGTCCTGGGGTACAAAGATATCCTGCCAGAGAGAGAGTTCTTTCCTACATGACCTCACAAAGAGATCTCTCCTGGGATTGAAGCTGTCCATCACTAACTTTTCAGATGCCTGCTGCAATGTAAGTCCACAAGATAATGGACATTATCTGTCTTAATTACTGTCATATCCCCTGCAACTAGAATAGTACTTGAAACATACTAGATGCTCAGTAAATATTTACCAAGTTAATGAATCAATGCCTGCTTCCTTTGACCATCCTAGAAAGCTCCAAGATCCAGGTTCCCAAGAGTCATGACCCTTCTCGCTTGCCTTTTGATTTCCTTGACAGATAAGCACAAGCTAGATATTAAAGCACATTTCAATGTTAATGAAACTTGGCCTTTTGTTGTTCCCTATCATCTGGTTAAGTTTTCTCTCATCATTCTGACCTCCTAAAATCCAAAGAAATGCCTTCCTCCAGATTCAGTTTCTTTATCTGTAATGTGAAAATAATGCTTTCTACCTCCCCTCATCCCCGCCCCAGCTTAGAGGATTGCTGGGAGGATTAAAATGAGTGACATTCAAAAGAGCTTAGGGCAAAGCTTGACACATGCAAGAGCCAAATGAATAGCTATACCTTTCATTAGGGCATTCCAGGCTCATAACCTCAAATGCCATTTCTGGGGATTTAGGGAGCTCCTGTTTCCTGCATGTATGTTAGTTTTCTCTCTTTCATGGGCTGGCTGTGTGTACAGAATATATATATCTATATTCGCTGACAAAGGAGAAGTAAGGCACTCAAAAAGAATTTCTAGCAATGTAGGGACATACCCTTGGCTACTTTCCTCCCCCTCTTGGCTACATGTAATTATGGAAATGTTAAAACACATTAAAAAGCTGAATAATTATAAAATAGTCATCAAATACCCACCACCTAGATTCTCCAACTGTTCATGTTTTTCTTTGTTTGCTTTATCATGGACCTACCCATCTAGTCTTTTGTCAATCCAGGTAATTTTTTAAATAAATTTCAAAGTAGGTTATAAAAAACAGTATACTCCTCCTTAAATATTTTCACATATATACCATCTACTAGAATTCAATGTTTTTTTTTAATATTTTATTTATTTATTTATTTATTTATTTAACAGAGAGAGAGAGAGATCACAAGTAGGCAGAGAGAAAGGCAGAGAGAGGGGGAAGCAGGCTCCCCACTGAGCAGAGAGCCTGATGTGGGGCTCAATCCCAAGACCCTGAGACCATGACCTGAGCCGAAGGCAGAGGCTTAATCTACTGAGCCACCCAGGTGCCCCTAGAATTCAATGTTTTTTTATAATATTTTTGTATCATTCATATAGAGTGATATCCACAAATTTTAAGCTTACCATTGGATCAGTTTTACCATAAACACCCATGTAAAATTCTTGCTACATTTTTAAAAGCTGCTTTCAGCCTCATGTGCACAGATGCCACCAGACACCAGGCTTACTCACATGCCCCTAGCTCTAATTCCATGCTAGACCCAGCTTTAGGTCCCCAGCCACCATCACCATGGCATGCAGCCCCACCTGCCACAGGGCTTGGGAGGGACCCAAAATAGGACTAGTGGCCCAGCACAAATTTTGCTAATACTTCTGCTCTGTTCTCAAGTTCCCTGGCAGACATGCCCCCTTAGAATTAGCATGCTTGGATCACACTAACAGCACAGAGAGCAAGCACGGACCACAACTGGCAAAGAGTCAGTACAGACAACTGAACTGAAAGGAAAAGTGACTCGGACACAAGAACAGGGCATAAGCAATGCACATAGGACACTCTTTTGAAATGCCAGCTTCTGATAAGTGGAGGACATACCTTGTAAGACACTCCAGGTCCTCTTCCTCATAAAGTCATTAAGTCCAAGAGCAGAAGACATAGCTGACTTTCTTTTTCTTTCTTTTTTTTTTTTTTTCATAGCTGACTTTCTTAACACAAGGCAGGTAAAATGAGGAGACAGAGAAATGTATCCCAAATGAAAGAACAGCACAAGGCTACCACCAGAGATGTAAGCGAAGCATTATAAGTAACATATCTGATAGAGAATTTAAAGCAATCATCACAAGAACATAAACTGGATTTAAGAAAAGTGGAAGACATGAGTGAGACTCAACATAGACACAGGGATAACAAAGCAGAGATAAAGGGCTCAGTAAATGATATGAGCAACACACTTGATGGAATAAAGAGGAGAATTAAAGAAGCAGAGGAATGAATTAGTGACCTAGAAGACAGAGTTATAGAAAGTAATCTAAGTGAACAAAAGGAAGAAAAAAGAATTACATAAAGTGAGAACAGATTTAGGGAACTCAGTGATTCCATCAAAAGTAATAACATTCCTATCATAGGAGCCTCAGAAGAAGAATAGAGAAAAAGGTCAAAAGAAATTTATTTGAAAAAATATGAGCTGAAAACTTCCCTAATCTAGGGAAAAAAACAGATGTCCAGGTCCAGGAGGCATACACACTGCCATCAAAATCAACAAAAGCAGACCCACACCAAGAAATATTGTAATTAAACTTGCAAATATAGTGTAAAAAAAATTTTAAAGCAGTAAGACAAAAAGAATTCAGTAACTTAAAAGGGAAAACTCATAAGGATACAAGAGGTGTTTTTTTTGTTTTGTTTTGTTTTTCCAACAGAAACTTTGCAAGCCAGAAAAAAAAGTGGCATGATATATTCGAAGTGTTGAATCGGGAAAATGTGCAGGCAAGAATAATCTATCTGGCAAGGCTATCATTCAGAATAGAAAAGAAGATAAAGTGTTCCCAGACAAATAAAAACTAAAGGAGTTCATGACCACTAAACTAGCCCTGGAAAGGAGAGATCAAAAGTGACAGTATAAAGGTAGGAACACAAAAGTATTAAAATTAATATTTTTGTTAAAAACTCAGGAAATTCACCAAGAAAAGGATATAAAATATATACCTAAAATGTGGGGAAGAGAGGAGAAAAGAATAGTTCAAATTAAATGACAATCAACTTTTTTTTAACAATGATCAACAATATAGATTGCTATATACAAAAGTGGTTACTAGAATCTAATAGTAACTATATATCAAAACCACTAACAAGTATGCAAAGAACAAAAAGAATGCCAAATACATCATTAAAGAAAATCGGCAAACTATGAAAGAGAGAAAGAAAAGAAAGGATTAGAGAAAAATCTTCAGAATAACCATAACAAGCAATAAAATATCAATAAAACATATCTACCAATAACTACTTTGAACATAAATGGACTAAACACTCCAGTCAAAAGGCATAGGGTCACAGAATGGATAAAAAAACAAAGCCCATCTATATACTACCTACAAGAGACTCATTTTGGACCAAAAGACACCTGCAGACTGAAAGTGAGAGTATGGAAAAACATCTACCCCACAAATTGATGTCAAAAGAAAGCTGGAGTCATAATACTTACCTTGGACAAAATAGACATTAAAACAAAGAATATAAGAGACAAAGGACAGTATATAGTAATAAAGGGGATAATCTAACAAAAAGATATAACAATTATAAATATTTATGCACCCAACACAGGAGCACCCAAATACACAAATAGTTAATAACAAACATAAAGGAATTAATAATACAATAATAATAGGAAACTTTAACACCCCACTTACAACAAAGGACAGATATAAATAGAAAATCAACAAGGAAACAGTGGCTTTGAATGACACACCGAACAGGTAGATTTAACAGGTATATTCAGAACATTCCATCCTAAAACAGCAGAATACACATTCTTTTCAAGTACACAAAGTACATTCTCCAGGAAATATCACATATGTGCCCAAAAAACCAGCCTCAACAAATTAAAGAAGATCGAAGATCTAAGATCGAAGTCATACCATGCATCTTTTCTGACTATAACACTGTGAAACTTGAAGTCAATTACAAGAAAAAAATCTGAAAAGACCACAGATAGATGGAGGCTAAATAACATCCTACTAAACAATGAATGAGTCAACCAGTAAATGAAAGAAAAATTTAAAAATCATAGAAACAAATGAAAACAAAAATACAGGTCCAAAACTTTTGCGCTGCAGCAAAAGCAGTTCTAAGAGTGAAGTTTATAGCAATACAGGCCTACCTCAAGAAGCAAGACAAATTTCAAATAAACTAGCTAATCTTACACTTACAGGAGCTAGAAAAAGAATGGAAAAAAAAAAAAAAACTAAAGCCAGCAGACAGAAATAAATAATAAAGATTTGGGCAGAAATTTATAAAAAAAAAAAGAAAAAAAAAAGAAAGAAATGACATAGAAACCAAAAAACAATAGATCAATAAAACCAAGAGCTAATTCTTTGAAAAAATAAAAAAACTGATAAACTTCTAGCTGGACTTACAGGAAAATAAGAAAAAGAACTCAAATAAGTAAAACCACAAGTGAGAAAAATTTTTAAAACTCAGCAAAACCGGAAGTACATGGCCAGATGGCTTCACAGGGAAATTCTACCAAATTATACAAAAAAAAATACAAGTTAGGAAAACGTCCAAATTCATTCTCCAAGACCAATTTTATCTTGATACCAAAACAGCATAAAGACACCACTAAGAAAGAACTACAAGCCAATATCCCTGATGAACACAGAAGCAAAAAATCCTCAGTAAAACATTAGCAAACAGAATTCAACAATACATTAAAAAAAAAAAATCATTCACTGCAATCAAATAGTATTTACTCCTGGGTTACAAGGGTAATTCAATATTCACAAATAAATCAACATGATACATTACATCAATAAGAGAAAGGATAAGAATCATATGATCATTCCCAAAGATGCAGAAAAAGCACTTGACATAGTACAACACCCATTTATGATAAAAACCCTCAACAAAGTAGGTTTAGAGGGAACACACCTCAACATAATAAGGACCATATATGAAAAACCCACAGCTAACATCATCTTCAGTGGGGAAAAAATGGGACTTTCCCCCCCTAAGATCAGGAACGAGACAAGGATGTCCACTCTAACCACTTTCATTCAACATAGTACTGGAATTCCTAGCCACAGCAATCAGACAACAAAAGGAAAGAAAAGGCATCCAATCAGTAAGGAAGAAGTAAAACTTCCACTCTTTGCAGATAACATGATACTATATATAGAAAACACAAAGATTCCACTAAAAAAAAAAAAAAAACCTGATAGAATTGATAAACAAATTCAATAAAGCCATAGAATACAAAAATCAATGTATAGAAACCTTTGCATTTCTATACACCAATAATGAAGCAGCAGAAAGAGCAATTAAGAAAAACAATCCCATTTACAATTGCACCAAAAATAATAAGATAGATAAACCTAACCAAAGAAAAGAAAAACCTATACTCTGAAAACTAATAAACACCAATGAAAGAAATTGAAGATGACACAAAGATATAGAAAGATATTCCAATGCTCATGGATTGGAAGAAAAGATATTGTTAAAATGTCTATACTACCCAAAGCAGTCTACATATTTAATGCAATCCCTATCAAAATCCCAACAACACTTTTTTTTTTAATTAACATATAATGTATTATTTGTTTCTAGAGTAAAGGTCTGTGAATCATCAATCTTACCCAATTCATAGCACTCATCATAGGACATACCCTCCCCAGTGTCCATCATTCAGCCACCCTGTCCCACCACCCATGTTCCCCTCCAGTAACCCTCAGTTTGTGTCCTGAGATTAAGAGTCTCTTATGGTTTGTCTCCCTCTCTCAGTACGATCTTGTTTCATTTTTCCCTCACTTCCCCCACAATTCCAAAATTTTATGGACCCCAAAAGATCTCAAGTAGACAATGCAATCTTCAAAAAGAAAAGGAAATCTAGAAGCATCACAATCCAGACTTCAAGTTATATTACAAAACTAAAGATAATCAAGATAGTGTGATACTGGCACAAAAATAGACACATAGGCCAATAGAACAGTATAGAAAACTCATAAATAAACCCACAACTATATGGTAGATCAATCTTTGACAAAGCAGGAAAGAATATGTGATGGAAAAAGATACTCTTCAACAAATGGTTTTGGGAAAACTGGAAAGCAACATTAAAAGTATGATAACAGACCACTTTCTTACACCATACACAAAAATATATCGAAAATGGGTTAAAAACCTAAATGTGAGACCTGAAACCATGAAAATCCTAGAAGAGAACCCAGGCAGTAACTTCATTCATCTCAGCAGTCATGATGCTTTTCTAGATATATCTCTTGACACAGGGGGGAAAAAGAGCAAAAATAAACTTTTGGGACTCCATAAAATTAAAAACTTCTGCACAGTGTAGGAAATGATCAACAAAACTAAAAGGCAATCTATGGAATGGGAGAAGATATTTGCAAATGACATATCCAATAAAGACTTATGTCCAAAAGTTATGAAGAACTTATATAACTCAACACCAAAGAAACAAATAATCTAATTAAAAATGAGCAGAACACATGAACAGCACTTCTCCAAAGAAAACATCCAGATTGGGGTGCCTGGATGGCTCAGTGGGTTAAGCCTCTGCCTTCAGCTCAGGTCATAATCTCAGGGTCCTGAGATTGAGCCCTGCATCAGGCTCTCTGCTCAGTGTGGAGCCTGCTTCCCTCCTCTCTCTGTCCCTGCCTCTCTGCCTACTTGTGATCTCTCTCTCTGTCAGATAAATAAATAAAATCTTAAAAAAAAAAAAAAAAAGGAAGAAAACAACCAGATGGCCAATACACATGAAAAGATGTTCATCATCACATACATCAGGAAAATGCAAATCAAAACTATAATGAGATATGATTCACACTTGACAAAATGGCTAAAATCAGCAACACAAAAAACAACAGGTGTTGGTGAAGATGTGGAAAAAAGGAAAACTCATGCACTGTTGGTGGGAATGCAAACTAATACAGCCGCTTTGGAAAACAGTATGGAGTTTCCTCAAAAAGTTAAAAGTAGAACTACTCTATGATCTAGAAATTGTACTACTTGGTATTATCAAAAGAATACAAAAACATTAATTCAAAGGAATACATGCACCCCTATGTTTATAGCAGCATTATTTACAATAGCCAAACTATGGAAGCAGCCCAAGTTTCTATCAACTGATAAGTGGATAAGTGGTATATTTATACAATGAAATAAGAAAGAATGAAATCTTGCCATTTGCTGCAACATGTATGGAGTTATAGGGTATAATGTTAAGTGAATTAAGCCCAGAAAAGGAAGACAAATACCATATGACTTCACTCATATACAGAATGTAAGAAACAAAGTAGATGAGCAAAGTTTAAAAGAGAGAGAGAGAAAGAGAGAGAGGCAAACCAAGAAACATACTCTTAACTATAGAGAACAAACCGATGGGTACCAGAGGGAAGGTAGGTGGGGGGTGCATGAAATAGTTGGGGGTGAAGCAGTGCACTGATGATGAGTATGGAGGTGCTGAACTTCTATATTGTATACCTGAAACTAATGTAACACTGTATGCTAACTAGCTGGAATTAAAGTTAAAAAGTTGACAATCTGACCAAAAAACTTGTTTCTACATGTACATTGTGCAATAAATGAACAAGTTACTGTTCATATAACTTGCATCTCAGCTTCTTTGGAGGCCAAGAATTCCTTTAATAAAAAAAAAAAAAGGAATTAAGTTGCTCTATGTCATACTAGAGGTTGGCCAACATTGATTACATTCTTGCAGTTTCAAAGAATATGGAATACTTAAAGGTCTACGTCAAACCCTGAAACTTCTATAAACCTATAGGCATCTGATATCAACTCATGAACCTTCTCCAGTCCAGAGAGAAATTCTTTGGATAATATTCTAAAGCTAATGAAAGTATGCATGGCAAATAAAGACAAAGATCATACAGTTCAAGATTTTTTATCTAAATGATCAAAAACACATTCCCCTACAATTTGTGGAGCTCCAGGCTGCTGGATACCCAAAAGCTACCCACAATTCTCTAGTTTATTCACTGACAAATTCAGTGAAGATTCCTATTCCCAGTGGTCTATTACAGGTGCAACTACGGAAACCTTAAAAATGGGTTATAACCAAAGGTCCATGTCCCTTAGGAGATGGACAATGTTAAAGAGGTCTGTAATACTCTGTTAATACTCTGAAACTCTGTAACACTCTGAAACTCTACAGGACCAAATGTACATTTATCTGGAGAACTTCTTAATGAGTGAATTACTATAAAAATTAAAAGCCTTTACCCTAAAAGCAAACTTGGTTATTTTGCTGATGTTGGCTCAATGGCAGAAAACATTAAAAAGAAAAGGAAACCACTGAATCCAAAAGTTTCATCCAATCTTTTGATAAACAGCAAAACATACAGACTTGAATTTTACTTCTTTCCTTTACTTCACTTATGATTGGCTACAGGTGTATTGCCATAAAATATTATTACTATTATCAACAATAATTATATAGCATAAGCACAGATCTTGCAGGTAAGCAGGACAGCTATTAGCATTTTCTTTTTATAGCTGAGGATACTGAGGTTCAAAGCAGTTAAAATTACCAACCTACGTAGCTAGTGAAAAGTGGAAATGAGACTGCTGGTCTTTTAAATACACATTCAAAACATTCTCCATACCTCCACAGCATTACACTCAGGCAATTGCAAAAACTAAGAAAAGATTTTAAGGAACATGGGTGGGAGGAGACTCTTGAGAGTTGATCAAGAACCCTGAAGCCTTTGGTTCCTCTGAGATTCCCCACTAACTAGCATTCGTTAAGTGTTGTCCTTTTCAACTTATTAGCACCAGAACTCCAATTCCCTTCTCCCCAGTCTCACTCTTTTCCCATTTCCTATGAGGTAACCTAAACCTGCCTAATACATCAGGAGTGTTTTCAGAATAATGAGTTTTCTGGGATTATCTCCAAAAATGTGTAATACCTAGGAAGAAATGTTTAGGAAACCTAACATAACAATGCTGAGGACAGATCAAGAAGAATGAATGAAGAATTACCACAGCGCCGCATTGTGTGTGGCTTATGCAGTTGGTGTTGGTTCATAAACTGGTCCCCATACTCAGCAGACAAGGAGAAACCAAATAAAGAGATGGAGCACACCAAATTGGTAAGGGGCAGGTTTAATAAGCAAAGGAATTTACATATGAGCCTTGCTGAGGTGATCATAAGATGAGATCTCCACATCTGTCCACTAGAATCTCAAAAGTTTAGGCAGAAGCCTTAACTGGTTTCAGTCATGTATTCATTCCAGACAATCTCAACAAATTGTGCTCTCAAGAGACTGGACCCTTGAAAATGGCTCCCTCCCACTGTCGGAATGGTAGGCAGCACATATGCTCCAAGGACAGTGGAGAGGTTGAAGAGGCTCTGATTGCCAACATCCAGGTTGAGGACCAACATGTAGATGGCCTTTTGATGATCTCCTCCAGCAACAGGTCACTAGAGTCAGCCTGCCTGGATTTCAATCCTAGCTTCCCCACTTACTTGTTCTATGATCCTGGGCAAGCTATTTAATCTCTCCCAGCCTAACTGTCCTTACTATAAATGGGAAAGGTAATTGTACTTAACTCAGAGGGCTTAAACAAGCACCAGAGGAGTTAATGTTTATAAATTACTTAGAACAATGTCTAATATATAGCAGAGGCTGTGTGTGTGTGTGTGTGTGTGTGTGTGTGTGTGTGTGTTTTATAGTAAATTTCATTGAGCAGGATCTCTGGACTCTGTTAGAAATTTAAATAATTGTGTAAGTGATTAGTTGCTCCTTTGTTTTCAGTACTTGAACTCTTTTTAAGAGATTGGTAGCATGGAAGAAGAGTCATTCCTCTAGCCGAAACCCTATAACCAGCAGATAAAGATAGGGCAAAGGAAGGATGAAGAGAGGAAAGAATAAAGAAAGGTTGTTTTTTCAAAATAAAATCTATACCAATCTTTAACAATATGAGAGCCATACTGGAGGTGAAACCTTACCTGGTACAGCACATAGAAAAATCTGATTGGGGCACCTGGGTGGCTCAGTCGGTTGAGCAACCAACTCTTGATTTTGGCTCAGTTTAATCCCCTCATTGGGCCCCTTGCTCATCAAGAGTCTGCTGGAGATTCTCATTCACCCTTTCTCTCTGCCCTTCCCCTCATGCTTTGCCTCTCAATTGCTCTCTGTCTCCCAAAAATAAATAAATGAATCTTGAAGAAGAAGGAGGCAGAGGAAGAAGGAAAGGGGGAGGAGGAAGAGGGGGAAAGGAAGGGAGGAGGAAGAGGAAGAAAAATCTGGTTAATCTGGCAAAGAACCAGTGCCCAGAGAATGTCAACACCAAGTTAGGTGGGAAGTCTAGGAGGTTTGATAGGAGAACCAGGACTCTCAGTGCTGAGATTCTCAAAAGGTAACAGCCAGAGTAAGTAAAATACAACTTCTCCGGGCATGCTTTTCCACAGAGAAATAAGGTAGTAGTATTCTACTTAGCTATTTTTGCCTTGCCTCTGGGGAGACTCTTGGGTAGGAGCCTCTGTAATCTTTTTATGAAGTTGGTAACTACAAGTTCAAAGTCAAATGGATTTGGATCTGGAATTCACACAACAGTTGGCCCTTAAACAGCATGGGGGTTAGGGGTGCTGACCTCCCATGCAGTTGAAAGTTTGTTTATGACTTTTGACTCTCCCAAAACTTAACTACTAATAGCCTAATGTTGACCAGAAGCCTTACAGGTAACAAAAATAGTCAATTAACACATATTTTTTATGTATTATATACTATTTCTCATAGTAAAGTAAGCTAGAGAAAAGAAATGCTATCAAGAAATTCATAAGGGAGACAAATATATTACAGTACTACATTATATTTGGGGGGGGGGATAAATCTACATATAAGTGAACCTGTACAGTTCAAATTCATGTTGTTCAAAAGTCAACTGTGCTTGTGTGATACCTCCAAACTCCCAATATAAAAAGTTTGCTTAAAGGGGTGAAGTTTTTGATCCAAGCACTCCAAGCTCAGAATCTCAATGATTTCCCTTAGGTAAAGTTGTAAGGAATCAGACTTTACAGGAAAAAAATGTAAATTAATAAATTAGAGAAAAATCAGTAAATCAGAGGCAATTAGCCACCTTGGGTGAGAAACAACAAAATGACAAATCACAGCAGACCCACAAACACTTCAAACATGGAAATTAGCTAATAACATTTAAGAGAAGCATGATTAAGATAAATAAAGGATCCTTAAAATATAATGAAGAAATAAGAGGCTATCAAAGGTTACCAGACAATTTTGGGAAAGGACCACAAAAAAAAAGACACTTAATATGACGTTTAAATATGACCTTACGTATGGTTGATGAAAGAATCAATGAGGTAGAATTTAGACATGATAAAATTACCCATCAGAGTGAAATGAAGTGATTAAAAAAAAAAAAAAATGGGGAGAGGCACCTGGGTGGCTCAGTCGTCTAAGTGTCTGCCTTCAGCTCAGGTCATGATCCCGGGGTCCTGGGATGGAGTCCTGAGTCAGTCTCCCCACTCAGCAAGGAGTCTGCTTCTTCATCTGCCCCTCCCCCTTGCTCTTCTGTGCTCTCAATCTCTCTCTTTCTCTCGCAAAAATATAGAAATAAACTCTTTTAAAAATGGGGAAAAAGTGAGAAGGCACAATATACAGTCCAGAGGAGGTAATTGAGAGAGTAGAGGAAGACAGTATTCAAGAGATGATGGCTGAAAACTTTCTCATACTGATGAAAGATTCTTATCCTCACATCAGGAAACCCAAGCAGAATAAATAAAAGAAATAACACTGAGATGAACCATGAGAGAATGTGGACTCTGACGAACTAACTGAGGGTTTAGGAGGGGACAGGGGTGGCAGTTGGGTGAGCCTGGTGGTGGGTATGTATTGCATGGAGCAATGGGTATGGTGCATAAACAATGAATTCTGGAAAGAAAAGAAAAGAAAAGAAATTTAAAAAAAGAAAGAACACTTAGATACATCATCATTAACTGCAAAACACAAGAAGAGGAAAAAGATCTTAAACACTTTCAGAGAACAGAGACAAATTATTGATACAAAATTGACAGTTTGACTAATAGTTGATCTCTCTCACAGAATAACAAAACCAGAAGCATGTGATTTATAATCCTCAAAGAGCTAGAAAAAAAAAAATCCCAAAACATATATCCTGTGATCAGAGCTCATGCTTAAAAATTTTTAAAATTTACTCAACACCCAAAGAACAAATAATCCAATCAAGAAATGGGCAGAGGGCATGAACAGACATTTCTGCAAAGAAGACATCCAGATGGCCAACAGACACATGAAAAAGTGCTCCATATCACTCGGCATCAGGAAAATACAAATCAAAACCACAATGAGATATCACCTCACACCAGTCAGAATGGCTAAAATTAACAAGTCAGGAAATGACAGATGCTGGCGAGGATGCGGAGAAAGGGGAACCCTCCTACACTGTTGGTGGGAATGCAAGCTGGTGCAACCACTCTGGAAAACAGCATGGAGGTTCCTCAAAATGTTGAAAATAGAACTACCCTATGACCCAGCAATTGCACTACTGGGTATTTACCCTAAAGATACAAACATAGTGATCCGAAGGGGCACCTGCACCTGAATGTTTATAGCAGCAATGTCTACAATGTCTACAAGAGCCAAACTATGGAAAGAACCTAGATATCCATCAACAGATGAATGGATCAAGAAGATGTATATATACACAATGGAATACTATGCAGCCATCAAAAGAAATGAAATCTTGCCATTTGCGATGATGTGGATGGAGCTAGAGGGTATCATGCTTAGCGAAATAAGTCAATCGGAGAAAGACTACTATCATATGATCTCCCTGATATGAGGAAGTGGAGATGCAACATGGGGGGTTAAGGGGGTAGGAGAAGAATAAATGAAACAAGATGGGATTGGTAGGGAGACAAACCATAAGTGACTCTTAATCTCACAAAATAAACTGAGGATTGCTGGGGGGAGGGGGGTTGGGAGAAGGGGGGTGGGGTTATGGACATTGGGGAGGGTATGTGCTTTGGTGAGTGCTGTGAAGTGTGTAAACCTGGTGATTCACAGACCTGTACCCCTGCGGATAAAAATATATTACATGTTTATAAAAAAATAAATTTAAAAAAAATTTTTTTAAGATTTATTAATTTACTTTAGAGAGAGGGAAAGACAGCATGAATGGAGGGAGAGGCAGAAGGAGAGAATCTCAAGCAGACTCCCTGCTGAGTATCAAGCACAGAGATGGGCATGGAATTCAATCTCACAGACCCTGAGATCATGACCTGAACCAAAATCAAGAGTCAGATGCTTAACCAACTGAGCTACCCAGGTGACCCAACAGACATTAAAATTTGTATAAACTTTCTCCCTTGTTGGTAAAGAACTTCTGCAAGGAACACCATCCCCTGTCCAGGCACACCTCCAGGGACCTGCCACTACTGACCCAGGGACATGTCCTGATTAAAGTGTCAGAGTGTGGCATACCATGAGCTTCTAGGACCAATTCAGCACCATCGGCTCTCCCCAAGCCCCCACACGTCCCAGGGATCCCGTCTGCCCTTTCACCCATCAGCCAGCCCTCCATGGCTTCAACTTGTCCTCTTCTTTCCCCCTGACCAAACCAGGCCTATACCCCTTTGTGGACAATCACTCCCTTGCAAGAATGCTGGCCCGCAAGCAATTGGCCAGCACCTAGCTGGTTTGTCCCAGCTATGACTGTCCATCCCCCACTAACCAGCTCTCCTTCAGAGTCACACATCTGTGGCCACTGGAGGGAGATGCAGCCCATGTGGAGTTTACCTCTGAGAATGCTGATGAGAGACACAGAGGACAGCCAGGTGATGGGGGCCTGCCAGCAGCCAGATGCCACAGTCAGCACTTCCCCTGGCAGGAGTCTTTAATAAATGTAGATCCAGCTTATAAATTAAATCAATAGTTACAGTATTCCTACAAAGAACACACAAAACCCAGATGCCTGAGAAGTAAGCTCTCTTGAGTGTTCAAGGAACAGATAATTCTCAGTTTATCCTAGTTCCTTTAAAAAAAGGTCAACCGAGAACATTCCAAACTCATTTTATGAGACTTACATAAACTTGATATGCAAACCAGACATGAATAGTATAAAAAAGTTAAATTCCAGTTCTCTTAGGAGCATAAATGCAAAAATCCTAAATAAAACATTAGCACACCAATACAAGAAATATATAAAAATAACAATGCATCAGGGGCACCTGGGTGGCTCAGTCAGTTAAGCATCTTCCTTCAGTGCAGGTCATGATCCCAGGGTCCTAAGATCAAGCCCTGTGTTGGGCTCCCTGCTCCACAGGGAGCCTGTTTCTCCTTCTGCCTCTTTCTCTCTCTCTGTCTCTCATAAATAAGCAAATAAAATCTTTAAAATATAAAAAATAATAATAATGCATCACAATCATGTTAGATTTATTCAAGAATACAAAATTGGCCCCATGTTAGAAAAATCTGGTAATGCAATTCACTACAATAACAGATTCAAAGACAGAAACCATATGATCATCTTAATAGCTTCAGAATCATCTCCAAATTCAATAACCACTTATGATTTAAAAACAAAAAAAATAACTTGTGCCAAACTAGAAATAAAATGAGACTACTTAATCTGATAAAAGCCAATCCATAAAGAACTTGTGGCAAATATCTTGTTTATGAGTAAAACATTAAATAATTCCTAAAATCAGAAAACAGCAAAGATTTCCACTATAACTATTTCTTTTCAATATATTGCAGGTACCTGCCAGTGCAAGAGAAGAAAAAGAAATTCATGTTGTAAAGTTTGGAAAGGATTTGCAGATAACATGATTATCTATGCAGAAATCTAAAAGAATGTATACAGCTCAAAGTAGGAGAGTTTTGGAAGTATGCAGAATGTAAGAAGATCAGTACATAAAAACTATTTAATTTTGCAAGCCAGCCATGAGGAAATGACACTACTTCTGACAATGGCCATTGAGGTTCACTTGCATTAAGCCCTCCCAGTTAGGCTAACTGAAAATTGACACAAAGTATATATTTTGTAGCTTGCATGACATTAAAGAGTAAAGGATTCTGGGTAAACCATATACAAAGAGATGGCAAACCAAATAAGTCAGCAGCCATAGGAATTCAGAAAAGTTGAAAATAAAATGATGGGAGAAAGCTACTGTGGGGGTGCCTGGGTAGCTCAGTCAGTTAAGCATTCAGCTCAGGTCATGATCCTAAAGTCCTGGGATCCAGTCCTACATTGGGCTCCTTGCTTAGCAGGGAGTTTGCTTCTCCCTTTGCCCCTCCCCCTGCTTATGCTCACACTCTCTCTCTTTCTCTCTCTCACAAAACTAAATAAATTTTTAAAAATCTTTAAAAAAAAAGAAATCTAGGGTGGCGTATGAAGTTCATGCAAAGCAGACTTTAAGAGATAAAAGGGAATCTTTGTGATGTTTATTTCACCAGGAAGAGTGAAGATTCAATAATAACGTGGTCTCACACTGATTATAAATCAAGTATCTACACAAAAGTGTACCTGCTGCATGATTCCATTTATTTAAGGCTCTAAACCAGACTACTGACAAATTCTCACAGGAGCACCAAAATTACTAGGGAAGAAAGAAAGGACAGCAGGGAGGGAGGGGAGGAAGGGCAGAAGGAAATGATTATGAAGACTAGAATGGAAGGAGGAGCAAGATGGTGGAGAAGAAGGAGACCTAAATATCATTGGGTCCCAGGAATTCAGCTATAGTTATTAAACCATTCTGAACACCTACAAACTCAGCAGGAGATCAAAGAGAAGAAGAGCAGCAATTCCAGGAACAGGAAAGCAACCACCTTCTGGAAGGTAGGATATGGGGAGAAATGAATCCAAGATGATGGGAAGATAGATTGTGGGAGGAGGGGCCGGCTCCCAGCAAGCAGTAGAGCAGTGGAGCACAAAATCAGAACTTTTAGAGGTCTGCTCCACTGAGGGACGTCAGTCCAGAAGCTAAGTGGGGGGTGGAGCTCTCATGGGGACAGTGTGGTCTCATGATCCCACAAAAAGACCAGGGGTGTCTGAATGTGGCAGGGCTCCCAGGCATTGGAGTGGGGAAGCCAGCCACAGAGATGGAGCTGAGGGGTGGGCTCTCAGCTTGGAGTTACCTTAAACTGTGATTCAAGGCACAGTCAGACCACTTCTCTTTAAGCAGGGACCCCACAAGTGGCAGATCCAGGGAAACCCCCTCCTTCCTCCTCCAGGAGAAGTGGTACAGGAGTGAATGGCAAGAATCTGCTGGGTTTGGAGACTCCAAACGGGGGCATGCACCAGAGACAGAAATGTTTGGTCACAGGCTAGATGAGCACAGAGTGTGGCTGGAGACCAGGGAGATGGGAGGGATTGACTGCTTTTCTCTGAGGGTGCACTAAGGAGTGAGGGCCCTGAGCTCTCGGCTCCTCTGGGCCAGAGATTGGGAGGCCACCATCTTCATTCCCGTCCTCCAAAGCTGTAGGAAAAGCATTCAGGGAACAAAAGTCCCTGAGACAAAAAGGGCACAGATTACTTAGCCTGGCCCCTGGCAAGGGCAGTGCAATTCCACCTCAGGCAAAGACATTTGAGAATCACTGCAACAGGCCCTTCACCCAGAAGATCAGCAAGAACATCCAGCCAAGACCAAGTTCATCAATCACTAAGTTACAGAACTCCAGAACTAGGGAAATACAGCTCATAGAATTCATGGCTTTTTTTTTCTCATGATTCTTTAGTCTTTCAAAGTTAAATTTTTAAAATTTTGCTTCTTATTCTTTTTTAATTTTTCCTCTTTCATATTTTAACCTTTTTAAACTATTTAATCTTATAAATATCTTTTTTAAAAATCTTTTCATTGTTATAGTCATATTCTATTCCTTCATTGTATTTAACCTTATTTTTTGTACAATATAATTTTTTCTTTCTTTAAAATCTTGGGATACAGTTTCTTCTAATAGATGAAAATATACCCTAAATCTAGCATATGGCTTTGTTCTTGTCTCCAGCCTAGTCACATTCTCTTCTTTTTAAAATTTTTTTAACCAACTTCTTATCAATTCCTTTTTTAGACTCTTTTTAAATTTTCATCTATACAGTCATATTCTATCCCTTCATCTTGTTTACCCTTATTTTTGTATATATACATGTATGTTTTTCTTTCTTTAAAATTTGGGGAGGCAGTTTCTTCTAACAGACCAAAATATACCCAAAATCAAGTCTGCAGTTCTGTTCTATTCCTTAGTCTATATATATAAAAATATATATATATGTATATAATATATAATATTATATATTATATAATTAGTGATATATATATGTATATAACATTATATACATATATATAAAATATATATGTAAATTTTTTATATTTTTCTTTTTTTTTTCTTTTTTTCCCCCCTCTCCTTTCTTCTCTGCCCCAATTTCAGGTCACTTCTGATGGTTTACTGTATATTTTGGGGGGTCGTTGCTACACTTTTTGTATTTTGTTCTCCCATTGATCTATTCTTATCTAGATAAAATGACAAGGACAAAAAAACTCACCTCAAAAAAAAAAAATTAAGAGGCAGTACCAACAGGTAGGGACCAATGAATATGGACATTAGTAAGATGTCAGATCTCGAGTTTAGAAGGACGATTATCAAGATGCAACCTGGGCTTTAAAAAAAGCATAGAAAATACTAGAGAATCCCTTCCTGGAGAAATAATATCCCTTTCTGGAAAAATAAAATAACTAAAATCTAGCAAAGATGAAATTAAAAAAGCTATTAATGAGGTGCAATAAAAAATGGACGCTCATACTGCTAGGATAAATGAGGAAGAAGAGAGAATTAGTGATATAGAAGACCAAATAATGGAGAATAAAGAAGCGGAGCAAAAGAGAGACAAACAACTACTGGACCATGAGGGGAGAATTCAAGAGATAAGTGATAGGATAAGATGAAACAATATTAGAATAATTGGGATCCCAGAAGAAGAAGAAGAGAGAGAGAGAGAGAGAGAGAGAGGCAGAAGGTATATTGGAACAAATTATAGCAAAGAATTTCCCTAATTTGGGGAAGGGAACAGCATCAAAATTCAGGAGGCACAGAGAAACTCCCCCCCCCCCTTAAAATCAATAAAAATAGGTCAACACCTATTTTTATCTAATACAACATCTAATACTAAAACTTAAAAGTCTCAGAGACAAAGAGAAAATCCTGAAAGCAGCTCAGGACAAGAGGTCTGTAACATACATTGGTAGAAATATTAGACTGCAGCAAACCTATCCACAGAGACCTGGCAGGCCAAAAGGACTGACATGATATATTCAGAGCACTAAATGAGAAAAATATGCAGCCAAGAATACTATATTGAGCTAGGCTGTCATGGAAAATAGAAAGAGAGATAAAAATCTTCCAGGACAGGGGCACCTGGGTGTCTCAGTGGGTTGAGCCGCTGCCTTCGGCTCAGGTCATGATCTCAGGGTCCTGGGATCGAGTCCCGCACCAGGTTCTCTGCTCAGCAGGGAGCCTGCTTCCTCCTCTCTCTCTCTCTGCCTGCCTCTCTGCCTACTTGTGATCTCTCTCTGTCAAATAAATAAATAAAATCTTAAAAAAAAAAAATCTTCCAGGACAAACAAAAACTAAAAGAATTTGCAAACACTCAACCAGCCCTACAAGAAATATTGAAAGGATCCTCTAAGCAAAGAGAGATGCTTAAAGTAACAGACCAGAAAGGAACAGAGACAATACACAGTAACAGTCACCTTTCAGGCAATACAATGTCACTAAATTCATATCATTCAATAGTTTCCCTGAATATAAATGGGCTAAATGTCTCAATCAAAAGACACAGGGTATCAGAATGAATTTTAAAAAAACATCAATATGCTATCTGCAAAAAATCATTTTAAACCCAAAGACACCTCCAGATTTAAAGTGAGGGGGTGGAAAACAATTTACCATGCTAATGGACACCAAAAGAAAGCTGAGCTGGCAATCCTTATATGATTAAGATTTTATTTATTTATT
Organism: Mustela lutreola; assembly: GCF_030435805.1. Taxonomy (NCBI): domain Eukaryota; kingdom Metazoa; phylum Chordata; class Mammalia; order Carnivora; family Mustelidae; genus Mustela; species Mustela lutreola. The sequence continues at coordinate 100,690,824 of NC_081295.1, read as the reverse complement.
TGACAGACAGAGATCACAAGAAAGCAGAGAGGAGGTGGGGGGGGGGGGGCGGGGAGCAGGCTCCCTGCTGAACAGAGAGCCTGATGTGGGATAAATTAGATTTTAAGCCAAAGACCATAATAAGAGATGAGGAAAGACACTATATCATACTTAAAGGGTCTGTCCAACAAGAAGATCTAACAATTTTAAATATCTATTCCCCTAACATGGGAGCAGCCAATTATATAAACCAATTAATGATAAAATCAAAGAAACATATTGACAATAATACAATAATAGTAGAAGACATTAACACCACCCCCTCTCTGAAATGGAGAGATCATCTCAGCAAAAGATCAGCAAGGAAATAAAGGCTTTAAATGACACACGGGACCAGATGGACAACACAGATATATTCAGAACATTCTATCCCAAAGCAACAGATTACACATTCTTCTCTAGTGCACATGGAACATTCTCCAGAATAGATCACATCCTGGATCACAAATAAGGTCTCAACAGGTAACAAAAGACTGAGATCATTCCCTGCATATTATCAGGGACAATGCTTTGAAACTAGAACTGAATCACCAGAGGAAAGTTGGAAAGAACTCAAATACATGGAGGCTAAAGAGCATCCTACAAAAGAATGAATGGGTCAACCAGTAAATTAAAGAAGAATTGAAAAAAATTCATGGAAACAAATTAAAATGAAAACACAACTTTTCAAAATCTTTGAGATATAGCAAAGGTGGTCCTGAGAGGAAAGTAAGTAGCAATACAAGCCTTTCTCAAGAAACAAAAAAGATCTCAAATACATAACCTAACCCTATACCTAAAGGAGCTAGAGAAAGAACAGCAAATAAAGCCTAAACCAGAATTCTTTAAAAGAATTAATAAAATTAATAAACCCCTGGCCAGACTTACCAAAAAGAAAAAAGACCCAAATTAATAAAATCATGAATGAAAGAGGAGAGATCAAAACCAATACCAAAGAAATATAAACAATTATAAGAACATATTATGAGCAACTATACACCAGCAAATTTGATTATCTGGAAGAAATGGATGCATTCCTAAAGACATATAAACTACCAAAACTAAACCAGAAGAAATAGAAAACCTGAGCAGATCCATAACGAGTAAAGAGATTAAAGCAGTCATTAAAAATCTCCCAAAAAACAAGAGCCCAAGGCCAGACGGCTTCCCAGGGGAATTCTACCAAACATTTAAAGAAGAATTAATACTTATTCCCCTGAAACTGTTCCAAAAAATACAAATGGGAGGAAAATTTACAAACTCATTTCATGAGGCCAACATTACTTTGATCCCAAAACCAGACAAACACCCCATCAAAAAGGAGAATTAGAGACCAGTATCCCTGAGGAACACTGATGCAAAAATTCTAACCAAAATACTAGCCAGTAGGATCCAACAGTACATTAAGAGGATTATTCACAAGGCACCTGGGTGGCTCAGTGGGTTAAAGCCTCTGCCTTCAACTCAGGTCATGATCCCAGGGCTAGGATCAAGCCCCGCATCAGGCTCTCTGTTCAGCAGGGAGCCTACTCCCCGCCCCACCCCCCACCTCCTCTCTGCTTTCTTGTGATCTCTGTCTGTCAAATAAATAAATAAAATCTTAAAAAAAAAAAAAAGAGGATTATTCATCATGATCAAGTGGGATTTAATCCTGGACTGCAAGTTTGGTTCAACATCTGCAAATCAATCAATACATTAACAAAAGAAAGCAAGAATCCTATTATATTCTCAATAGATGCTGAAAAAGCATTTGACAAAGTACAGCAACCTTTCTTGATCAAAACTCTTCACAGTGTAGGGACTGAGGGAACATACTTCAATATCATAAAAGCTATTTATGAACAACCCACACTGAATATCATTCTCAATGAGGAAAAATTGAGAGCCTTTCCCCTAAGGTTAGGAACACAACAGGGCTGTCCACTATCACCAGTACTATTCAACATAGTACTAGAATTCCTAGCCTCAGCAATCAGACAACAATAACAACAACAAAGGACATCCAAATTTGTATAAAATAAAAAAGAAAAGAATAGTATATAAGTTAAGGTTTAGAGAAGCAGAACCAGAATAAATAAATAAATGAATAAATAAATAATAAAGCTGGATTAAATGAATAAATAGTATATATATATAGAGAGAGAGAGAGAGAGAGCGCAAGAGAGAGACAAAGAGAGAGTGCAAGAGATAGATTTATTATAAGGATTTGGCTTATGTGATTGTTGGGACTGGGTGAGCAAATTCAGAATCCATAGAGAAGGCCATCATAAGCACGATGGAACTCGACTGGAACTGGCCAAGCCTATCAACCCCAGGTGGAATTACCTCTCTCTCCTGGGGAAATCCTCGTCCAATGTTTAAGACCTTCAAACAGATTCAATGAGGCCCACCCAGATAATCTAGAATAATCTTCTTAGAGTTGACTGTTTAAGGGCTTTAATTACATGTGCAACACTACTTCACAACAACAGCTAGACTGCCTCACAGGGACAAGAGCCTAGCTAAGGGGACAGATCACAAATGCCAACACAAAATTGTCAGGTCAAAAATGCCGTCACAAAGTGACACACAAGCATGCGTACACACACGTATACACAATATATGGGAAATTGACCTTGTGTTACCTTTTCTCCTGTTTCCCTTGAAACCTGATAGAGGTAGAATTTCAGCTGTGTGTCGAAGCAGCAATGCTTATGATAACAAATTACCCCTGATTGAATATATTTGTTCTGGATGACTGTAAATGAACCATAAATATCTTGTGGGAAGCTTCCCTGACTCCATATAAGTTCTAACTAGGCATTTTCCTTGCCAGCACCTGAAAGCTCTGTCCTAGCTAGAAGAGTTATTGGTTTGTACGGAGCCTGGAGGTTCTAAGCTAGTGTTATGTCCTCCGTGTCTGCACTGTTGCTGTGAGGCTAAAGGAGGGCCACTGGAGTGTTCCGTGGGTCCTCACTGAAGACATGCATGGCTGTGCTGTGTTTTCCAGCCTATATTCTGGTGCCAGCAGATCTAGGCAGGCATGAAATATGTAACTGGTCAAGCATAAAGTACCCATACAGACTCCACACCGATTAAGATTGAAATGTGAAGTCCAAATTTTTGAACACTTAGAAGATACTCTATTTATGACCTCAGAGGAAGGATTTCTCAATACACATCACGAAAAAAGCATTGTTATGTTTGACTACATCAAAACTTTAAAACTTTCGTTCATGCAATTCAACAGAGCCATCATGACGTGAGGGAAGAGATGAGGAACCAATGGGAAGCTGTATTTGCAAGACACTTAAAAGACTGCAAATAAAGAACATCTATGACATAATAATAATTTTTTTTAAAAAACCTATAAAGCAGGGAAAAGGAAGGAAAAGGAATTTCACAAAAGAGGAAAGAATAACATTTATAATTCCTGAAAAGATGCCCAATCTCATTAAGTTAGACATTGCATTAACCAGGGAGATGCAAATTAATATCATTAGTTATCATTTCACATGCACCAGACTGATAGAGACGTAAAGTCTGATGGTACCAATGATAATCAGGGATGTGCCACAGTGGGAACTCTCATACATTGTCGGTATGATTGCAAATCCCAACAACTACTTCGGAAAAATAACTTGGTGTCACCCAGTAAAATTGTATTTGCTTACACTTTACCAGTTAGTTACCTTTTCCAAGGATTGTAACCAAATAGAAACTGTTGCAGATGCACTGCAGAAGCCATGTTCAAGAGTGGTCATAGTAGCAGTATTCCTAAGAGGAAAAAAAAAAGTCAATGTCTTGATGTCAACCAAAAAAAGATAACATAAAATTGATGGGAATCACAGACCACAGAATATTACAGAGCATTGAAAAAGAAGGAGAGCATCAGTGGGAGATAATTGCGGATGGTGAAGGGTGTGTGGTGACAATTGATTCCACCCTGGCATCGTGGTCCTCGGGTTGTGATTCAGGAAGCCGACCCCATAGCAGGTGCGGTCACTCTGGCCCCAGCGGTAGCCTGGTGAGTGCATGCTGGCGCCCAGCCCTTTCCTTCCTGGTCCCGGTGCTGGGCAGCGGGGCTAAGCTGACCACCGACTCTGGACCTCAAAAGCCCTGGTAGGCCTCACATCGGCCCATCGAGGGGGTCCTGAGGAGCATGAGCTCTGCAACTTCTTCTCGAGAGGCCTTGGCCAAGCAGCTCAGCAAGAGAGTCCACAAAGAACTGGGGAAAAAATCCCAGAAGTGGGATGAAGTGAACATTCTGGCCACCTATCACCCAGAAGACAAAGACAATGATTTGACGAGAGTAGAAGAACCCGGCCCTCCTCACCATAGTATGGTGTGATGGTGAAGATGGGTGCAGTGGTTTGGAAACCACTGCTGCCCTGACCCCGGATTCCTTCCCTAAGAAATCAGCTGCTGCTGAACACTCTCAGCCAAAGTATGGGGTTCACGAATAAGAAAGCAGTGCAGACAAGAGAGACCTCTCACCTGAAGAACAAGGAGAAAAGCAACAATTTGAAATGAAAAGGGAGTGTCACTTCAATGAAGGACTGACTATTAAATTCGCTGGACAAATAATTTTCAAGGACTACATGAGGAGGAGGAAAATGAGGACTGTCAGAGATAGCTGCTAAAGAAAGCATGGAGACCAGGACCTACTGCAGAGGGGCCAATTGCAAAACCAACCACAGAGTTCACAGAAAAGATTCACTCAACTCTGTAATTGTCAGATACAAACCCTATTACTATTACACACTGCTTCTTGTTCTCAACAGTTCATGACTTCAGTACCAAAATGTGTACCAATTATCATATAGTCTCAATAGTTAAATAACTTCAGAGACTTTTAAAAAAGAAAAAAAGGAAGAACTATGTGAATTGATAAGGATGAATCTAAAAAATATAATTGTATGAAAGAACAAGATACAAAAGACTATAGACCATACATAGTTCCATATCTATATAAACTCAAAAATAGATAAAGCTAAATAAAAAAGAAGCAAGGGATGGAGAAACAAAACTTCTGGAGAGAGGTTCCTTCTGGAGAGTGGGGAAGGAAAGGCCACCATCAGTTAGGGCATAGAGAGGAGTTAAAAAATGTTGGCAATATTCTGTTTATGAGCTGGCTGATATGTAAGAGTTGTCATTTTTATTAATGTTTTTTGAGTGTAGTTGACACACAATGTTACATTAGTTTCTGGTGTACAACATTGTGATTGAACACATCTCTGTACTACATGCTGTGCTCATCACAAGCATAGATACCATCTCCGTACCCAGACACCACTGTCATCATACCATTGACTGTATCCCCTACGCTGTATCTTTTAATGCCATGATTTATTCATTCCATAACCGGATGCCTGTATGTCCCACTCTCCTTTACCCATTCTGCCCATCCCCCCACCACCTTTACCTCTGGCAACCATCAGTTTGTTCTCTGTATTTATAGTGTCATTCTGCTTTTTGCTTGTTTATTCATTTTTTTAGATTCCATGTATGAATGAAATCATACATTTATCTTTTTCAGTCTGATTAATTTAGCATACTACCCTCTAGATCCACCCATGTTTTGGCAAATGGCAAAATCCCATTCTTTTTCGTGGCTGAATAATATTCCTCTGTGTGTGTGTGTGTGTGTGTGTGTGTGTGTGTGTGTGTAGCACTTTTCTATCCATTCATCATTAAAGGACACCTGGGTTGCTTCCATATCTTGGCTATTGTAAATAATGCTCTAATAAACATAGGGATACACTATATCTTTTTGAATTAATGTTTTCATTTTTTATAAGTAAATATGCAGTAGTGGAACTATTGGATCATACAGTAATTATATTTTTAACCGTTTTCCACAGTGGCTGCACCAATTTACGTTCCCATCAACAGTACATGGCAGTTGCATTTTTTCCACATCCTCGCCAACACTTTATTGTGTTTTTGATTTTAGTCATTCTGACAGGTGTGAGATGATAGCTCATTGTGGTTTTGATTTACATTTTCCTGATGATGACTGACGAGGATCTTTACATGTGTCTGTTGGTCATTTGTATGTCTTCTTTGGAAAAATGTCTATTCAGATCCTCTGCCCATTTTTTAATTGGATTATTTGTGGGGTTTTGGTGTTCAGTTGTGTAAGTCCTAAATTTTGGATATTAACCCCTCATAGGACATATCACTTTCAAATATCTTCTCCCATTCAATAGATTGCCTTTTTGTTTTGTTGATGGTTTCATGCATTGCACAACAGCTTTTTATTTTGATGTAGCTCCAATAGTTTATTTCTGCTTTTGTTTCCCTTGCCTCAGAAGACATATCTAAAAAAATATATTGCTATGGCCGAAGTCAAAGAGACTACTGCCTGTGTTCTCTTATAGGAGGTTTATGATTTCAGGTCTCACATGCAGGTCGTTAATCCATTTTGAGTTTATTTTTGAGTGACAGAGAAAGGGGGTACAGCAGAGGGAGAGGGAGGGAATCTCAAGGAGACTCCCTGCTGAGCGCAGAGCCCAACCTGAGGCTCAGTCTCATGGGCCTGAGATCATGAACTGAGCTGAAATCTAGAGTCAGATTTTTAATCAAATGAGCCACCAAGTTTCCTCATTTTTAGTTTATTTTTGTGTATGACATGAGAAAGTGGTCTCGTTTCATTCTTTTGCATGTTGCTGTCCAGTTTTCCCAACACCGTCTATTGAAGACTGTCTTTTCCTTATTGTATATTCTTTTCTCCTTTGTCATGGATTAACAGACCATCTAAGTGCAGGTTTATTTCTGAGCTCTCTGTTAGTTCCATTGAGCTACTTGTATATTTGTTTGGGAGGGGGAGTCCTTGTTTAATTTCTATTATAATTGTTTTGAATATATACACATATAAACTTTTTGTGTATTATACATTAACATAAAAAATAATTTTCGATGTAAAGAGTTTGCCTTATAAAGGGTGGATATTGGCCAGTGCCAGGGCAACATCCTGGGGAGAGGAGAGTCCTCTCACGCATTCTCAGAGGCTAGTGGGTGGGAGTGGTCACACTCATGGCACAAGTGAGTAGCCCTTGCCAATGGAGCCTCTCCTTTAAAATCAAGACCTCGGTCCCTGAAACCAAGGCTTGTCCATTTCAAATTCTACAGCAACAGAAGCATTTATGCCACACATGCCTGGTTATGAAAGAAAGCCATTCTGCAAATGACTTGTGGCGAAAGGAAGGTGATGTCACAGCCACCACCGTCCCTTTCCCTCCCACACCTGTGGAGCCCATAGACCTCAGCTGTACTCTTCCAGATGCTGGTTTTCTCCCACTTGGCTCCTGTTAGCAGCCCAGCTAAGGGAAACTCTGAAGATATTTTATCCTCTGTGGTATTTTGGCTTAGCAAGAATTTCAAATTAAGATACTTCCCTAAGGAGAACCTGAAATTTAAAACCAACCTTTACAGGAGGTTTCAATCTGAAGCAGAATGTCTTCGGTATTTCCACAGGATTCCCCCAACTGAATAGACTCCAGTGATTTTGTTTGCTTTCCTCTCCAAAAGGCTACAGAGCAAAAGTGGAAAATAACACAGATTTTGAATCCCAGAGATAGCTCAACTGTGAAAGGTACTTTTATGGAATATTATTTCAATGTGTGGTGATGTAGTTAATGACAGAATAAGCTCAGTCTTGAATGTCCTTGTGTGATGTTTCTTCACATTTAGCAAATATATCCTCATTCCCCAGTTTCAAAAGCATATCATTTTGCTCTGGTTGCTTTTCTTTAATTTTGGCCAAAAAAAAAAAAAAATCACTAGAAATAATAAATATTGTACCACCTTTACAAGATAAAAATACAGGTGGGAAAATTAATTGGTTTATTAAACAAGCCTGATGTGGGAAAAACATGGGCATCCAACAGTTTTTTCCCCACTTCTCCCTGTGATCCTTCTGGTCACTCACAGCTAATGCAAATATCCTCAGTCCAGAAATAGGAGTCCAAATGAGCACTAGATATGAAGTTGTGGTTCCCCACCTTTCTCAAGTGAGGCCATCCTACAGAAGAAAGGGCAGGTCAACGGCCCTCCTCTTCCCTCACTCCCCCCCAACCCATTTCCTCCTCCTTTGCCAGCCTGTTCAGCCATGCTGGCTTCATCCATTTTGTCCTGATGACTGGGTGACGGTTTTTGTCACTGGTGCTTTTGTAGGTGTTTTGGCAGTGTACCCCATCACTGTGGACCTTCCCTGACATTCTTTGGGCCTGGGCATATGCATCTCTATCTGCTGGCTGCTTGAAGCTCCTAGGACTCGAGGGCCATCTTCAGTTTCTCTGTGCTGAGCTGAAATGGCTCTTCCAGGCGGTCTGAGACAAGACCTGAGGCAAGCCCATGCTGCATCTGCCTCTTGCTTGCACCTGGATCTCATCCAGGAGAAAAGTCAGGACAAACTCTAGAAGGTCGGGCTCATCTGGAGCCCAGAGTATCTCATTCTACAGCCACCCAGCTGGTCTCTGGGCCATTGGATTTCTCAGGACAGTGTTCCTCTTCAGTTGGCTCTGACGCTGTGATTCTAGGAATCACATATCTAGCTCTCTGGAATGATATTGTTAAAGTCCCTCTTTCAGGCCTTGAAGAGAGGGCAAGCACCCTCAACCCTCCTCCTTGGCAGGTGCTGGTGGCAAGTCCCCATCCTCTGCTCTTCCAGCACTTTCCACCCTTGGTGTGGGAACAAGGTTTGGAATTCATCATCCAGCTCCAAGCACTACCTCTTCGCAGGTTCTCCAAAGGAGGATACTTTCTCTCCCAACTTCCTTCCATGTTAATCTTCTTGTGCTCTCAGACAAAGATTTCAGTTACTGTCCTGTGTCACCAGGTCAAAAGCAAGGAAACTAGACAGGTGTTTGGAGTAATTGGGAAAATACAAGAACAGAAATGACAGAATAAGAGGATCCAAGCAGGATGTGGTCTGGGCAGTGGTGTTTCAAGGAAGAGCATTGCAGGTGTCAGTGCAAAACTGAGTCAATACCTAGGAAATTTTAACTGTAGACACAGGTGGGAGGAGTAGGTTGATTCAAAGGACTCGGATTTCACAACCGGCAGAACAAGAAAATGAATAAATAAAATATAAATAAACCTGGAGCAGAATACTTAGTTTGTGACCATCCCTCTATTATTTCTCAATGAAGGGGTCTGCTCTGGTTTCTGGTTTTATAAATGTTATCTGTTTCACAGGTAAAGTGATCAGTTTAGTTGTGAGCAGTGACCAAGAGGAGAGTTACTCACTCAGCCAAGCAGGCACAGAGGCTCTGCTGTGCTAGATTCTGAGGAAAGGAAACAATGACGTACAGTCTCTGCTCACAGGCAGATCATTTCTTAGTTGGGGGACCCTAGCAGAGAGGGCTAGACAGGAGCTCATGGGCCTAAGCTGTGATGGGTGATTGCACCACAACGGGGAACTGTGACAGAAAGGTCACTCAGCCAGAGGAGCTGCACCAACAGAGACTTCTCAGAAGGTCAACAGTGCCCACAGCAGAAGCTGAGAGGTGGGCAGGGCACAGCTGCCTCATCCTCTGATACGGTGGCTTCAATCCTGCAGGTGCTCCTGTCTCTCCCATAGCACAAGGAACAAGTAAGGATGATCTAGGGCAAGCGTCAGCAGACTACTGTCTGGGGGCCCAAGCAAAATTATACCAAATCATTACCAGCATCATTCCCAACCCTTACAAGAACCCTGTGTCATAAGCTCCGTGACGTTCACAACGCAGTTGCAGAATCCAGACTCACAGTCTTGAGGTAGCTGAGGAAATTCTTCAGGTCTTGTGTTAATTGTCACCCTAACCAATAAAACCTTTTCTAGATCCTCCCATAACACCCTCTATATCTCCCTCGCAGCTCTTCTGCAGTTACATTCTAACAATGTGATGCCCAGATTCCATGTCGACAGATTCCATGTCGGCAGGGCTCCTGCACGGTCCCCATCAGCTACAGTGTGCGGCAGTGCCCAACGTGTGACAGGAACCCAGGAAACAGCGGCTGAGTGGCCGGCGAACTCCAGCAGTGTCATGAGGAGCTAAGTCCTAGTTTGAAAGCAGGCAGACTGGTCAGACTGAAACTGGCCCAACTAGCTCACCTAGCGGATGGCTGTTGCTCTGTTACCACTATTTCTCCCCCTCTTGTAGCCCCTCATCACTGAGACCCTCTCAAGTTCTTCTGTCCTTTCCTTCACATTTCTTCCTCCACCCCCCATCATTCTTCCTCGCGTCTGTAGCCTTTTCTTCATATACTGCTTCATCTCCCCTTACGAATAGCCCAAAGTCAGGTATAGGTCCCGGGGAAAGAAAGACAGCAAGAAAGGAAGAAAGCAAGAAGGAAGGAAGGAAAGAAGGAAAAAGAAAAAGAGAGAGAGGAAGGAAGTAGGTGGGGAGAGAAGGAGGGAGGGAGGAAGGAAGGAAGAGAAAGGCAGGGAAAGAAAGGAAGGAAGAGAGAGAGAGAGAGAGAGAAGGGGGAGGGAAGGGAGGACCATCAAAATAGAATAAAACGAAAGACCCAAACCGTTCAAAATAGACTATTGCTTAAGTCTGAGAGATGTATTCCCAAAGAGTCATACACTTCAAAGCTCACATAATTCCACTTTAGTTTTTCCATAGACATAAATATAAATTAAGGAGACGTGTTCCCAGAGAGTGTACACACACAAGCACTGTAAACTCAGGGCCTCATTACGATGGGAGTCATATTTCAGCCATGTCTCCAACATTTTCCCTTATCCTTTCTAGTTATTAAGACTTTTTTTGATGCTTTAAAAGTGGACCTATTTTACTATTGCCTCCTATTTTCTAAGCATCAGTGCTAATATTTTGCAGAGAATTTCCTCCTCAATTACTTCACAATGTCTTATTATATCTTCTGTTCTGAATTTTGATTAGGAGGTCTGTCTTCCAACACCAGCAGCAGTATGTAATAAACGCTTGCATAACGTTGTTCTAGGATGTTTAAAAAACATGCGAACTTTCCTTACAGGGAAAGTCCTTGGAGAAGTCCTGATGCTCAAAAACAGCATTGTGGTTCACATGATTGCGATGAGCAGAGTAGCTATTTCTGTTTACGAGATAACTTTTGCCATGAAATGAAAAGAGCACAAATTTAGTCTACAATTTACTCTGCTAGCAAGCTTTTTTGGATGGGGCTAGGGGGTGATTAGAATTGTTCCCTTTTTTGTGTGCAGAAAATGAGACTTAATTTCATATGGTATTGTTTGAAATGCACACAAAATGTAACCATATATATTTGATGAAAATAACAGGGGCCATGCCTTTTAAAACCTTTTAGCCGAGGAAAAAACAATCACTGCTTTATTTCTCCTGCTGTTTCTCTAGCTGCATGCTGAACCTATACACTGATTTGGTATTTTTTAAGTTGATGATGGAGAAACAGAGACGGCAGGAAATCAAGGAAATATGAGATGGTGCAACAACTTGCCATTTTGTAAATTTACTTTTTAAATATTCTCGAAGAAAAAGTAAAAGAACCCAACCTCACCAGCCCTTTGATTGACTAAGCCACTAATAACAAAATGTATCACCAGTGGTTGAGTCCTGATTTAAGAGGTGGAAGATGGGGAAGGCTTTCACTGGACTAGAAATTAGACTATGTAACAACCAGAAGGAGGGAAGGGGGAGAATATATATATATATACATACGTGTGTGTGTGTGTGTGTGTGTGTGTGTGTGTATACACACATATATATATTTGGCAAATCTCTATGGAAATATATATGTATATACATACAAACATATATATATGTAGATACATACATGCATATATATTTAAGGCAAATCTCTATGGAAATATATATATACACACATACATACATAAATCTCTATGGAAATACATATATATACATACATACATATATATGTATGTATGATACACACATATATATGTATGTATGTATATATATGTATTTCCATAGAGATTTGCCTTAAGTTGTCTTCTGGAATCAGGATGGTACTCAATAAGTCAATGATTCAAATGTCTCCTTATGAGATACAATAAATATAAAAAAAAAAAAAGTGAGTTAAAAAATTGAGTCCCAGGGGCACCTGGGTGGCTCAGTGGGTTAAGCCACTGCCTTCGGCTCAGGTCATGATCTCAGGGTCCTGGGATCGAGTCCCGCATCGGGCTCTCTGCTCAGCAGGGAGCCTGCTTCCTCCTCTCTCTCTCTGCCTGCCTCTCTGCCTACTTGTAATCTCTCTCTGTCAAATAAATAAATAAATAAAATCTTTAAAAAACCAAAATTGAGTCCCAGAGGAGAAATAATTTAGTATTGTACAAATTCTCAGAAAATACCCACCCAGACCATTGAAGCAAGTGAGTGTCTGCTGAATGCTCACCCTAGAATCCCGTGCTGCCACCCCCCTCCTCACCCTGAGCTGATTTTCACTGAAGGGAACTGCCTTGCTCAAGCTTATGCATCCTACAGAAGCCTACCTTGTGCTTCATCTAGGCTCCCAAATATTCATTTGAGGGGGGTTGCTGAAGCCTCTGTTGCCACTGCATTGCTGCTCAGCTCCTCCCAAGGCCCTGTCCTGCCTCCTTCACTCCCTTAGCACTGTTGCTTCTGAGAACACTCCCCAGCAAACCCCTTACAAGCTCATCTCCAGCTCAGGGTCAATTTCCAGGGGACTCGCAACAATAAAATAAACAAAAGAGGGAAAGTGGTTTTTTTTTTTTTTTTTTTTTTAGTATGCCTTCATATAGAAATCAGGAAACTATCATTTTCCTATTTCCCATTCAAATATTGTAGAGACAATATTTCAGACAGCAGAAGGCAGAGCAACAAGCAGCCACAAGAATAGAAACAGTGCCTCTAACCTCCAGTTTTCAGAAAAGGGGCTGAGCTGAGACTCTCGAATGTTAACAGATGAGTTGATCTTAGCCATAGTTCTGGAAAATCCTCAATTTCTTAGCCCAACTCTGTCCTTTTCTTTTTTTTAAGATTTTATTTATTTATTTGTCAGAGAGAGACGAACACAAGCAGGGGCAGAGGGAAAGGGAGAGGGAGAAGCAGGCTTTCTGCTGAGCAGGGAGCCCAATGCTGGGCTTGATCACAGGACCCTGGGATCATGTCCTGAGTCAAAGGCACACGCTTAACAACTGAGCCCCCAGGGGCCCCAGACCAACTCTGTTCTGCCTGACGTGCTGTCGACCTGAGAAGCAGGCAGAAGTCTCCAGCGATTAACTTGACACAACATGTAAATATAAAAGAGAAACTTGGTCCAACAGGTTGTCACATGGCAGGAACAATAGAGCTCTCCACTGAGAATGGCCCAGTTTGGGTGAGGCTTTTCCCCTGACTCTTTAATAGGGAAGAGAAAACCCACATGTGATTCTTATCCCATGATGGTAGATTATCTTTCCTCCGAAAGTACACTAGGTACTATGAAACCCTGTATCCACTCCAAAAGTTCATAAAGTCCTGTCAGTTATGCAGATTTCCTTCTTCTTTTGTAATCATCCTCTTTACCTCCCTACATGTCCTACTTCCAAACCCAGTCTCCTCTGGTCACCATGCCTTTCTCAGCCAGTCAACACTCACAAACACTCCTTACATCTCACTTTGCCCTCCCTTCCTCCCCCCGCCCAAACACAACTTCCCACCAGTTGACTATACTCTAGATGCTAATAAACCTGTAAGAGGCTTCCCAGAGGCTTTGTTGCCCCTCCCCCATTTTTATTTGATTTGACTTCTCCCTCTGTAGTCCCTGCCACAGCTAACTGGGCCCAGGGAGACTAACTTGGTAGAACCCATCGGGAGGCTGGACTGGACCAGAGCAACTTGTACTTCTGTGTCTCTCAGTCTCTCTGCATCACCGCCCCATTTGGGATTTGACCTGAAAAGTTTCACAAATATTAGAGCTGAGATTGCTTTTGGAAGTGACCACTGAAAGAATTAAACCAGCCTGGTTCAAGCACAAGACCTACCACTGTGAGCAAGTAAATTATCTGACTTTTGCCTCAGTTTCCTCATCGTTCATATATGGATAATGCCACCAAGCTCATAGTGTGAGAATTCAGACTGAATGGGACTTGTGTCTGTTCTGCAGCCTGGACAGTGCCTGACCCATGCCAGCAGTCACCTGGCAAAGGAGAGCTAGTATCTCTTCCTCTCATACTGATGATAAAGCCGGATGATTTCCCTTGAGTGTGGGTTGCGTCTAGTGACTCATTTCTAACCATAGAGTACAGAAAGAGAACACTGGAAAAAGCACATTGCAACTTTACAGTGCAAAAGACTGGTTCTGTCTTAGATCCTTGCAGAAAACTCACCTGGCTTTTAACTTTGGTTTTGCTCTTAGGTTTGTCCTAAATCCACTGCAGGTACATGTGTTTCAACCTGATGACCCATCTCCCCTGATTTTGACCCAGCAGAGGTGCCTAGGAATTGAACTTGGGACCAAGATCTTTTGCTGTAGGAGCACAGTGTTGAGGTTCCAGAATGGAGACAGATTATGGAATCTGCACCATGAAGAGGAAGGATGGGATCCTCTATGGAAAACATAATTAGGAACAGAAAGCTGGAGGCTGGAGGCAGAACACTGGGGAATATAAAAAATTCTAGGGACCAAGGAGGGTGGTAAGAGATGTAGAAGGAGAAGCAGAGTAGAGTGTCAGGGAAACCAAAAACATAAGTTTTCAAGCCATTTGTGAGTCATGAAATCAATTTACTTAGTTGTAACTAGCACAGAAAAAGAATGGAACTGGAAATATCAGAGTTTCTTGAGCACTCGATTGGGAAACTTTAGTTCACCTGTGTATCTGTATGTGTTTACTGGGTTGCTATGTAAAAAGTTCTTTCTCAAATTGAGTTGCAGTCAAAGAAATTGGAAAAGCACTGAGGTAGGAGTTCCAAGGGGGAGGAGCTGTCTACAGACCCAAATGCAGTAGACAGGTCTAGAAAGGCAAGAGCTGAATCAAAATATCCACGGGAAGTGAGCTCATGCTACAGGGGTAATGATTTCACAATATATAAAGTATCAAATCAACACTTTGCACACCATAAACTTATGCTATGTCAATTATATCTCAATAAAGCTAGGGGGAACACGTCCATCAGATATGGTAACCTGGAGGCCAGGTGACCTGGTCATAGTAGTTTCCATGGTGCACTGGAGAAGGAGTGCCCATAGCACTGGATGGAGATGTGTGTGGGAACTTAGACAGGGTGAGAACAAGAATAGGTCTCCTTGTCAAAAATCTTGGCAGAGAAAAGAAGAATCGGGCAGCTATGGGGGGCGGGTGAAGACCAAGGTGTGTTGCTTACTAAGGACAGAACTTAATCGCTTCTCGGCCTTTTGGCTAAGATCAAGTGTAGGACAGAACTTAAATCTATAGAAGTGCCTGAGACATGGGGCCAAGTGGATCATTGATGAGGTGAGCTCTTGGAGAGAAAGGCTGCAAGAGCTAGTTGTGGTCGGGGGAAAGCAGACAGTCTAATGTGGATGACATGTGGATGCACATTAGTGGGGAGTGGAAACTGTGGCAGTTCACATGTGAAAGCCTGAATTTCCTCCATAAAATAAAGCTGACATTCAGACAGTAGCTCAATGTGCTATTTCATGGGGCAGCCAGTGACTCAGTCAATTGAGTGTCTGACTCTGGATTTCAGCTCAGGTTATGATCTCAGGGTCATGAGACCAAGCCTTGCATCAGGCTCCACGCTGGGTGTGAAGCCTGCTTGGGATTCTCCCTCTCCTTCTACCCCTACCCTCCAGCCACTCTCTCTCTCATAAATAATCTTAAAAAAAAAAAAAAAAAAAAAAAAAGCACTATCTTAACAATTTTTATAATATTGTAGCTCTACCTACAGGATACTAAGGAATTTCAACTTTGGAAGTTACCAGTCACATGATGTTGTCCAGCTAAGCCTAGGACGGTAAGGGCCCCAGGATGGGTGCTGAGGATGGGCTTCAATCCCTGAGCAGCCAAGAAGAGGTGTGCCCAGGCATGTGTTGCACAGCATCTCCATGTTGGCAGAGCACGAGATGGGACAGGTTATGCTGTTGGTGGCAGCGACCAAGGTACAGACTGAGTTCAGCTCAGGTGGGAAGCCAGGGTGTCCGGGCAGATGCCTGGGTATGATAAACTAGTGGTGCATCTAACGCTCCCTAGTGGCAAAAGGTACCATGTGGTTCTTATTGACTAGAACCAGAAACTCCTGTAACATTTTTTGTACACAGGCCAAATACTTGGTATTTTCGGCTTTGAGGGCCATTTGATCGTTGCACATAAAGAAATGAGCATGGTCGTGTGCCAACAAAAATTAAGGACCTCTGCACTTGAATATTTTAATAGGACAAAATTTAAGGACTTGAATATTTTAATAGGACAAAATTTAAGGACCTCTGCACTTGAATATTTTAATAGGAATATTATCAAAACAGCCTGATATTGTTCCCAAATGAAATCATGGCTCAGAGAAGGCTATCATTTAGATAGCGATCATACATTAAACAAGGCTTAAAAAATACACAACTTATTTGGAAATTATGTGCTAATTATTGGCACTACCACCCAGATCTTTAGGAAAATAATTTTCTGGTATAGATAACTTTGCTTTAGTCAATGAAAATCGATGTCATATAAAGTTGAGGCATTGACTTGTATATTACTGCATGTTTCCATACTGATTACTTATTTTGAGGATCATCCTTAAGATGACAAGGAGGGGGATAATGGGTTTGGGGACAGTAATGAAAACCTGGAACAATTGAAATAAAGCATTTTGATTTCCATTTCCTAAGGACACTACAATGACTGTAGCACTGCATGAAGAATACAACTGAGGTCTAGGATTCTGAAATTTTCAGAGATGTCGAGATTGGGAGATTTCTTCTGGACCCACGTGTATCAGCAGATTGTGGGTTGGGGATTTTTGGATCTATATCAGGCACAGACACAAATGAGTAAGGCACGGTTCCTCCATCGGGCAAGTCAGGAAGTGTTAAGTAATTTCTAACCTCATCTAACCATCAGCATTTCCAGGATTCCCCTAGGGCACTCACCCACAGGTAAGCATAGTTTCTACTTCTGTTCCCATTTCCTCTACTCCCAGTAGCTTGTGTATGTTAACAAGAGGATCCCTGACGTCCAGAACTTGGCTCCAGAAGCCAAAGTGCTCTTCTGCTTCCATAGGGAACACGGCATGCATATTTCTAGACAGCAGAAAGAGCTGGTAAGTCTGGAATCATCTGATTCTCTAAAACATCTTGAAGTAGTTATTATTCCCATTGTCGAGATAGATTGACTGAGACTTGAGGAGATGAAAAAAGAAAAAACTTTTCACAAAAAGTAAGCGGCATAGTTAGATTTAAATCCAGCTCTGCTTTACTATAGGCTTTTGCTCCTTCCCATACCCTAGAGCAGTGGTTCTCTGTGTATAGTCCCGGAGCCAGCAACAGCAGCACCTGAGAGCTTATTCGAAAGGCAAATTCTCTCATCTGAACACAGACCTACCAAATCAGAGCTGTGGGGGTTGGGACCAGCCATCCACTTTAGCATGACCCCAAGGGGCTCTAACAGATGCTGAAGTTTGAAACCACTGCACACACAGCCTCTGGGAAAGAGGGGGACTGCAGTAGATTACAGGATGGTGAGCAAGACTAGGCTTGGGTACACTGAGGAGCCCTGAACAAAATACTAAGGTGCTAAGGGAGGAGGCCAGGCAGCCGGACTGCTGATTCTTCTGGCCACCTGATGTCCAGCTCTTTAAAGAGCAAAGCACTCCTACCACACATTGCTGTGAATAAAAAGAAAGAAACATACAAGAGCTTGGTCTTACTTTGCTGATACCGTCTCTTCTAACAACCTACGTGCTACAAAGCATCACTTACCAGAGATGGGGAACAAGCTAGGTAAAGGACCCAAGGCCAAGCTATCACCAGTGACAAATCCTGGGCTTCCAAAGGGCAGCTCTGACCCAGTCCTGGGGGCATAACACCTCTGCCCGCTGGTGGACAGCAGAAAGAGGGGCCGGGGAGGTGAGGGGAAAGAAGACCGGCAGTCACTCATGTGGAGGGAGTCGACATGAAGCAGGTGTCATCGAACTAGTGATGTTTTTACACAGCACACCTTCCAGGTGTCCAGGTGAGAAAACAAGGTGGACGGAGGACACAGCATCTGTCAGGACTGTGCGAAGTGCCGCCCCAGGTGAATTTGCCCTGCTGTGAGAAAGAGGCACAGCCAGAACATAACTCCCAGAGCCATCTATGGCAATGCTCTCTGACCCTCAGACGTTCCCAAATGATTAAAACCAGGAGCAACCCCAACCTAACAACCCAACCCATAGCCTCGTTCTCGAAACTTCCCAAACCAACGCCGAAACCCGCCCCACCCATTATGCCTCCAGGCCAATGGGCAGGACGAAAATTCAGGAAGAACACCCAATGCCCAGACAAGTAAGTGTGTTGTTTTGTTTTTCCAAGCAGTAGTGACGAAGGTTTAAACAAACAAGCACTCATACCTCCAGCCAAGGAAGGGCGGGAGGGGGCAGTCAGGTGTGTGGACCTGATGAACACAGGACGCTCAGGTTCCAGACAGGAACCGACGACCAGGCCCCTGGAAGACCCATGTCCTTTACGTGCTCAGCCAGTGCTTTCCCACAGGGTTCTTGGGCAACTTGGTACAAGCAATGAGAGAGGTGACTCGGGAAAAGGACCTCAAGAGAAGCATTTGCGGATTCTATTTGCACGGCATCGGGTATGGGTTGTCACTCATTATCCCCCGGTGCTAGCAGGCCTTCCTGCAGGGTGGAGACTGGAAGGTCTTTCTACAACCAGGGTGGTAGAGCCTGTTTCAAATAAAATGAAACACTGCTGAATCACACAAGTTTTCTATTCTTCCTGTTTTCTGCCTCTTTGATTAGATGAGAGTTCCTAACTGGGAGCAATCGTTATTTGTCCAATCTTTCACAACGCTTTTTAAAAGAAGGATCTGAAATAATAAATGAGTCACACCCCCCTTATTTCCCCCAAAGGGCATTAAGGTCAAGTTGCAGCTATTGATTTCCAAGTGTTCATTATCTGTCTTTTCTCCAAGGGTAGGCTATTAAAGGTAGTGAGGATAAAAACCATTCCTAACTAATTAGCTCATTCTAGAGCTAACTGCCAATTTTTGGAACATGTTAAAGCTCTCTCAGAGAGCTGGTTACCAAACTGTCACTTCAGTCACTGTTAGAAAACATACCAATTTTTTTTTTTCTGGCCTCCCACTAACCAAATAATTTATCTCCTGTCTCTTGAGATTTGCACACAGTTTGTGATGCTAGAACAAATATCCCCTGAACATTTTCATGGCACTTACCAAGGAACAACATAATATGGAGTGGGCGGTGGGGGGGGGGTAGGGGGGAGGGACAAGGGCAGGGGGTGGGGGACAGGGTAGTGGGAGGGCTAGAGGATGTAAAGTCACAGCTTTGGCTACCACAACTAGAAACAAATGAAGGCCCCAGTCTATATAAATGGTAGCTAAATTTCATTCGGTTCTGTGCCAGGCTTTGATGATAACCTAGGCTTAAATAATCTCAAATTAAAACAGAACCATCAGGGCAATGATAAATACAACTCCAAATACAATTACAGGTTCACTGTAATTTTCACTGAGGGGGACAAAGCAAAATAAAGCAATAAGTCGTGACCACAGACTCCAGTCAACAGAAATGTGAATTTTAATTCCAACTCTGTTGTGTGCTATTTGATCATGGAAAAGTTATTAAAACTATCTGAATATTGATTCCCCCCTTTGTGAAATGAGGACGCCATGACTGACTTCAGGGGATTGTTCTGAAAAACTGTTCGGTTAGCTTGGTGTGTGGCACACAGTGAGTGCTCAGTGAGCACAGCAACTGTCACTACCATGTCACTCCCCGAAGGAGACAGCTCATTATTGGTTTTAGAAATTAGATGTTGATGCTTCAAAAGGTCATTGGAAGATCAGCCCAATCAAATTCGTACCCAGTCAGAACTCAAGAGCCCTGTCCTGTCAGACTGACTGCCCACTCTCACAGTTTAAAGTGACACCGTCCTTCTGGCGGACTGTGAGGCACAAACATCCTTCTCCAACCCTCCACACAACCTGCTGAACAAAAGTAACCCAATCAGGTTCTTCTGGTCGGTTTCCCTTTCCCGCCAGCTGTCAGCTTTTCAAAAGAAAAAGCTCCAGCAAGGTGGAGGTGTCCTCTACACTCCCCAAATCAGGCTGCATTTATTTATTGTATCCTGGGTTTTCTCCATGGATGACCTGTTTCTTAATTCGGCCTGCCGCTCCTGATACATAAAAGCCTCATTGGTCTCCCTTTGAGAGGAGACAGAAAAGGAGGAAGTAATGAAAATCAAAGTGAAATAAAGTAGACCTAAGATAGTAAATGAGCACAAGAGACCCGGACCTTAGAAACCCAAGGACCTTAGAGACCCTTTTCTCAGGCAGAGGTTGAATGCTTTCTTGTAGAAACTAGCTTCATCTCGAAGCTAGCTAGCTAGTAAGTCCAGTTACAATGAGGGGGCTGCTGTGAGACCATGGCTAAGCTCACCATTAAGTGAGCAGACAGGACAATTTAAGATTTCCCTCCCCAATTATGTAACTCAGGGGTCTCTATGCAACATAACAGTTGAGAAAGTGTTCTTGGCTAGAGAACCAGCATGGTGTCCTCATTTCTGAGGAACACTGCTTCCTGACCACATACTCTGGCCCCATGGTAGGGACTGCGGAACAGCTCATAACTTGCTAACAGCAGCAAGAACCATAATAGTGGCAGCCACAAACTTCCTGAGAGCTGATGTTTCATGTCTCCCACTTAATCCTCACTATAAGACTGCGAGAGGTCTTGCTGCCCCATTTTAGAGATGAAGGACCTGAGGCCCCCTGACGTTAAGTAGCTCATCCAAATCCACGTGGTAGGGCTGGGATTCAAATCTTTATGATGTAATCTTTATGATGCCAGTACTGGACTATGCTCTCAAAACCTTGAACTCCAAAGTGCTCCTTTAAAGGGCATATCTGTGCCCTGCCTTTTGTTTTTAAATTATTTCACTGCGCAGTCTTCTTACGGATGTATTTTTTTTTTTTTTTTATTTTTAAAGATTTGATTTGAGAGTGAGAGAGCACAAGGAGGGGGAACAACCGAGGAGGAGGGAGAAGCAGACTCCTGATGCAGGGTTTGACCCCAGGACCCTGAGATCATGACCTGAGCTGAAGGCAGATGCTTAACTGATGGAGCCACCCAGGCATCCCTCATGGATGTACTTTAAAACATAATTTGGTTCCTTCAAAACAGCTTAGTGTTGGTCTTGGGTTGATAACTGTTGAAGCTGAGTGATAGGTATACAGAGGTTCATTATATAATTCTACTTTTGTTATGTTTTTAACTATCTCTAATAAAAAGTTTGGGTGGTTTTTGTTTTGTTTGTAGTTTTTGAATTCACTCTTTGGAAATTTGGGGGAGTCAATACGAATTGCTGGAGTGAGATTTCAACTCTCCTCGATCTCACTGAGCTACAATAACCCTGACCACCTTCTACGAACAAGCAACTCCAGGACTGTCCCTCCTCAGTGTTTGCCCGGCCTTGTCACACTGCTGCCGGTGCGCCCACGGCGGGGGTGTTGGTCCCCAGGCCAGACCTGGCTATTCAGAGTGACTTTCAGATGAAGGCAGAATTTTTCCCAGCCTCCACCCCACCCATGAAGCATGTGCACTCGGGTGTGGTAGATTTCTCAAGAGGCGGCAGGCTGCTGTGGAAGGCGGTGCCTGGCACCTCCACTGGGCTTCCTTACCTGTGACAGCTACCTAAGAAGTTTTTAGATACAAAGATTGAGTTGGTCAGGACCACACCTCTGAACTTGCCAGATTAAAAACAAAAAAACAAAAAAACAAAAAACCCACAACATCCAGGCAAATAGTTCTAGTTTTCTTACCTGTACCCCTTTTCCATCAATGACTTTCATTATTTCAACCCCTCTATTATTTTTTTTATGATGTTATCCACATAGGCATAATTCCCTGGCTAAAAACAGGAAATAAGGGGCCAAAGGAAAAAAAAAAAAAAAGTAGGTGAACAGGTCACAATAATCCTTCCTGCTTTTACCTGTCACTCCCACAAGACAAACAGGCAGGCAGCACGTCGAACTCCTCCCTTTCCTGAAGGAAGGGCCAGACTGCGGGATGGGGGCCACCCCTGCTCCGCTAGGAAAAGGTCAGGAAATTTTGGCACTAGCTTCACAATTGGACAGGTATCCTTTTGCATAATTAAGTTTTCCTTCTTATGACAAGAGAGGCTTCACTGGAAAAGGCTGGCATGTTCTTGAGTTGGGTCTCCTTGGTTAATGTTTCCATTGTGAGGTCTAAGCCTGGTCCCGGAACCCTGAAGGTAAAGGGCACAGCAGTGTCACCCAGCACGAACAAGTAAAATGAAAGTAATTTTTCCCTTCACAAGTAAGGGGGAAACAAAATACTAAAAGCTGAAAATAAAGCAACAAACAAAACGGGTGAATGCATAGTAAAGAAAATAAGCCAAAGGAAACAGATAATTACTTACATAACATATCCTAGAAAAATTTAAGCACACCCTCTATTCTATTCTGTCTACCACATTCCCCCAAAGCTAGGATGAACTGAGTGGTAAAGGGTGGGCTTTATATGAAAACGAACAAAAAATACCATTCGAGTTCTATTGTTCTTTAGCATCAAGATTACTCTTCTTAAATAAAGCCAATTTGCTTATCCGTCAGTTCATGAGTTTAGTGGTATCATCTTCATAGGCCTAAAGCCTAAATAAAGTATGCCAAAATGTTAAAATGGAAAAAAACTAAACCGGTACTCACAAATTGGGGAGCAAGGTATAAAACTGACTAGCCAAAAACCAATTCCATGCCATGGTACTTCCAACTCAATAAACAGATTTTAAAATATATACATATATACAAATAACTTAAAAAGCAAAGTGAATGCAGTAAATTAATGCATAACAGTAATAGAAATGTGTATTTGGCTGGTTGAAAACAAGTTTCTACAGAGTCCAACTGGCCAGAAAGCCAGGATCCAAAGTTATTAGCAAGAGGAAGGCAGTTCTGGGGTCTGTGCTATGTGGCACAACAGCAAGCAATTAACTCAAAACTCACCAGTAGTTTAGATATTTAATGGGTGGGAGCACATCGTCAAAAAACTCAGCTACATCTGAACACAGAAGGTGATAATTACTTTTAAAAAGTTGTATGGTTAATTCCAGGGTGATTTTATTTCATGGAGAGAAAACAAAAAACCAACAGTATCATGATTTTCCTAGATACCACATAGTGACTAGTACTTTCATTCCTTTTTATGACATTATACAAAACAAAAAAAAAAAAAAAAAAGGGAAAGAAATCAATAGAAACATACCAAAGCATACCTCCATGCCCCTTAAATTAGCAGATTTAAAATTAAAACTGGAAGCAAGTATTTGTTATACTTTGATTCAAACTCTATTTACAAATTAAATTGCACTTACAAAGATAGCAACATTTCTAATATGGTTATTTTGCTTTATTGTGGTTTTATATCTCAATATAAAACTTTTAAAGCTTTCTTCCATAAAAATCATACTTTCTTTTGCAGTACATAGTTAATTTATCCACTGAATTTCTGAACCAGTTTTCTCCTTTTGTGCTTTTCTGCTCTATTTTATTTTACAAATGGCATATACCTTCCCAACAGGTACAATCAGATGCTGCACTCATTACAAGAGACTCATTCATAAAAAGTTAAAGTGTAAGACATGAAATATTAGCAGCCTAATCCTTTGGTTCCTCTTTTTTAAAAAAATCTACTGATAAAATTTACAAATTGGTGGTAACTCTTCTTTTTGGTTAAAAACAAATCCACCAGGTAGATTACTGATTAAAATCCAACACTGCTTTAAAAGTACCACTGCTCAACGATGCCACTGCATACAATTGGTTTGACATGATTCGGGATACAGTAAGGCACAAGTGGGTGGTACAAATGAAAACAAATACTTTAGGACTGGGTTTTTTTGTTGTTGTTTTTTCCTGCACAAATGCTAAAATATGTACCGTTTCCAAGATAAAATAACAAAAAAGAAATACACATTTTTTGTTACGAAATACCTATACAAAAATTTTAAATTTACACCATCTGAGCTGCCAAAAAGTTTTTTAAAAAAGGATCAATTATGCGCCGTACATAAAACTATCTCTCATCAGTAGGTCCAAGAGAACTTGGGCTCAAAATGTCCCAGCACTTTATGGGAGGGAGGAGGATCAACAAAATTTCCCTTCCTGCGCTCCCTTACCCCAACATAAGACAGAAACAAAGGTCAGGTGTTTACAGTAGTGTATTCTACTTATGACAAATGACTGGAAGTCAGGGGAGAGGCGGCATATCGGGGGCGCACCGGTGCCCTGGCTGGCTGAGGAGCCGGAGTAAGGCACTTCCATGGGGAGAGCAGCAGCCCCACGTGCGGCCTGGGCCGTGATGCGCACGCGCCCACGTTCCGGCGCGGTGACGTGCACGCACACGCGTTCCGGGGCTGTGACGGGCACGCACAACGTTCCGGTGAAGCCCCAGGGCAAAGCGCGGCTCCTGAGGAGGAGACAGGATCTCAACAGCAGGGGAAGACACGGGAGGTAAAACTCGGAGGTGAAGTTCTATACAGAAGTGGTCACTCGGTCAATGGCGTGATTGACCTCGTTTTTGTTTGAATCCAGTCCTTTAGCAGCATTCATGTCATTCCGTAAATTCTCCACTGTCTTTTTCATGTTCTTTAGCTCCCCTGGGTGTGGAGTGGCTCGCCGCAGAAGTGTTCTCTGAAAACAAGCAGGGGAGTGAGTGTGTGGGTTTTATGTCATTACTCTTTCAACAGGCAGCTTCAAGGTGGGGGCACTCGGGGACAAAGCCTCCCTTCTCGGGATGCAGGCGCTCGGAGGGGGCAGAAGCGCCTCCTCGGGAGCCCCGCGTGCTGCTTATCAGCTGCTCACTGGCAGTTCAGGGAGATGAAGGTGCCACGGGCACCTTATCTGGTCCACCCAGAAGGGTTACCTTCAGAATAAAAGAATACTCTGTAAAATGTAAGATTAGCGTAAGATAAAAATTAAGTTCCATGAAGGGCAAGGAAACAAAGATTTTTAAGATGTTGGTGTGGGGTGTGAAGAAAGAAAAAGATAAAGGGGTAAACAAATTCTAACTTACAGTCATTGCCTGGTCTATCACTATCTGAAGTGGATCTGGCTTCCTTCAACATGGAGGCATGGGAGTGGAAGGAAAAGGGAAGCGAGAGAGAGAAGAGCTTCTTTCCTTGGCCGCTGTGTGTGTTATTTTTATTTACTAAAGAGAGTTCACATTTTTCTAGTAAAGGCCACAGTGCTGGGAGTGAAGTGTTCGGGAAGGGACAATCTTTAAAAAAACCTCTTATTTGACCTATCAGGTGCTCTCTGGCTCCTGAGACAGCATTTCTGTCTTATAAATGGCCTGTCCAAGGAGTTTCAGGAGGAGGAGCCTAAAGTGCGGTGACACAACAGTCAAGAGCACTACTGAGACAGCGAAGGAACCGGTGAATTCCTCATCCTCCAGCAAACCACCAGGTAAGCACTGAGGGCTCCTTTCTGCTGAAGTCACTTTGTTGTGCCTAATTCCCATTCTGTGCTCCATTACTGTAAACATAAAATCCCATTTGGTGACAGCTGGAATAACAGACACCACAGCAGTCATTTAAAAGCCACCCTTTGCTTTGGGGGCTGTAGGTACTCCCTCTTAGCTCTGCTTATGAAAATCTCAATTAGCACAAGGAGTTTAAGAAGCCAAAGTCAACCTGTAGTAATATTTCAAGAGTTGTCACAGACTCCTGAAGATGTCAGCTGGCCGACAGACATTTTTAAAGTGTGGATAGAGTAAGGCTAAGTAATACCTTCAAATCTATTCCTGATTTTTTTAATGAAAACTTGTAAATAAACCCAACTAAGATCGCAAGCACTTCGCCTGAGGGTGAAGAGAAGAATGATTAATTACATAAAGGACAGAGAGAAGCACAGCTCCATAGAAGGCAAGCCAAGTAACACTCTGAAGTGGGAATGGAGTCATTGCTGTACACTTCTAAATGGTGGTGGGGAGGAGACTTCATTCACCAAGAACAACAAAAACAGAAAACAGATTCCTGGCACGTGGGTGGCTCAGTTGGTTAAGCATCTGCCTTGGGCTCAGGTCATGATCCCAGGGTCCCAGCACTGAGTCCCACCTGGGGCTCCCTGTTCAGTGAGGAGTCTGCTTCTCCCTCTGCCCCTCCTAGTGTTTATACACTGTCTCTCTCTCTTGCAAAAATAATTAAAATCTTAAAATAATAATAATAATAATAATAAAAAAGGGGGAAAAAAACCCAGAGCAAATTCCCAGTTCACCGGAGGCGAGAAAGGATGCTATCAAAAATAAGGAACAAGAGTATAAGCTATTCCAAGAAAAAAATCCCAAAAGGTCCATTTGCTTTATATACATTTGGTAAATCAGTACATAGAAATACCTAATTTTGTCTTCTAAAAAATTCTTACATGCTGAAGGCTAAGCAGAGAACAGACAATTTGGAATTAAAATAAATCATTATTAGGTGCCACTATTGGTCTTGGAAGGCTTTTAAATTTTGCATTTTCAGGGAGGCCAACAATCTCCATTTCCATACCGTTTCATTGTCTTCTTCATCTCTCTCATCTTCCAAAAATCGGATTGCACTGACTCTGTTCACTGCACGCTCATTCCAGGCGTCATCCGGGACATCATTCACCAAGCTCTCCAGTGCCCCACAGCGAGGCAGGTTCTCTGTCATGACAAACACCACATCAGCTGGGAACTTGAGTTTGTGTGACTGGTAACTGCTATGTAGTATTTCAAAAATTAAAAAGAAAAGAATCTAGGACAGGGTTACCCTTTTTTTTCAATGTTGCATAATTCTATTTGAGATCATATAAAATATCTGCCAAACTCATGTTTAGTATTTCATCACAGAATATCATGATAATTTATAGAATCCTTTTTCACAGTTCTTTTCTATATGCTAACTTTAAAAACTTTATTGTGGTGAGGGGGTGCCTGGGTGGCTCAGTCAGTTAAACATCCAACTCACGATCTCAGCTCAGGTTTTGATCTCAGGGTTTTGAGTTCAAGCCCCCCGTTGGGCTCCATGTTGAGTATGGAGCCTACTTAAAAAGAAAAAACAAAAAAACAAAAAACCTTTCTCATGACACTGATGTAGTTGTACTTGTTGGACTACAGTACTTTCCTTAGTAACACTTCTGCTGTCTTCCCCTTGGGGTCTTAAAAGCTCCTCTAACAAGGTTGGGATTGGCAAAATTGCTTTGGGGCTTTTCCACCTAGGGGATTCCTATTTTCCCAGTGCACTCTAGTTCTCTTTTATCAAAACCAATAATGGCAATTTGATGTTAGTATGAATATTTTTTAAAACCACACATAATTTCCAAAACAAAGATGCAATGACTTAAAATAACAGACTGGCTTAAAAACTATTTGTCATTGGGGGCACCTGGGTGGCTCATTCGGTTAAACACTGACTCCTCATTTCATTTCAGGTCATGATTTCAGGGTAGTAAGATCAAGTGCCAGTCAGGTTCCGCACTCAGTGTGAAGTTAGCTTGAGATCCCACTCCTTCTCCCTTTGCCCCTCCCACTCCTGCTCTAGCTCTGTAAAATAAATAAATAAATAAATCTTTAAAAAAAAAAAAAAAAAAACACCTGTTTGTCAGTGGTATTCAATACTAATCCTCTAAACCATCAGTTTGGATTTTAAGGGACTCTATCAACTTTTTTAAGAGTACTTGTGTTTTCAGTCTTAGCGATAATTCAAATACAAAAGGCTGTTTAAGAAATTTCAGATATGATAAGCAGGTGTGAGGGATACTTTTTCTTTGAAGGTACTGAGGAAAGAACCTTCCCAGAGGACATCCACAGTGACCTCACCCAGGCTGGCTCTAGGGGCACATTAGACAAATTACAGACGCACATGGGAGTAAGAGGTCTTATGGATAGGTATTAGCTGCTACTTATTCTCATAGCCATGTGAGTATTGTTCTTAATTTCACCTTGGCAAGTAGGTTCAGAAGGCAGCTGAGGAAGCAAGACACAGGTCAAAATCTTCTCTCCTGTGGTGTGGTCTGTGTCCGTCTGGAATGTGAGTAGGGGCTGCGACTGGTTGTCAGACAACCACAAAGCCTTCAGCTTCAAGGCAGTCAGGGATAAAGGCAGATGTAACAGCCTAATTTAAAGCAAAAGAAGACATCAAGGTCTCAGATTTTATAATTACATCAATTCCTATCAATACAGAAAGAAAATAAAAACATTACAAAGAACCTCCTGGGATTGGATTCAACATGGAACAAGATACTGTGTTTATAATAAAACCCTCGGTGTACTCTTTGTGAGCACACTCAGTTTGTCACAGTGCTTCTGCTGTCCTCTCTCTCATAAGCACCTCTGGCCACAGGGCAAAACATTAGGAGGTTTCGATTTAAAGAGAAAAAAAGCCAGTGTGACCATGGAAGGACGCAGTAGCAGGAGTTCTTACTAAGTCAATGGCAACAGCCTCCCTGACGAAGACCTGTTTTCAGTAGCACCTGGCAAAAATGAGGAAGAGTGGAAGGAGATTCCTGGGGTGCTGAAGAGTTTAAGTGGCAGTTATAATAAAGATGAAAACATTTTCTTCCTACACTGCATTTTCTTTGCCTAAGGAGATTATTTTAGGTATCCATCTTAAGCTTGTATCTTCTAGTTTCTAGAAACTTCCACTTCCCTAGACTCCTATGGGATAATGTCCACTTCACATTGTTTCAGTTTCAAGTGAGATCCTATGTATTAAAGCACTTTAAAAACTGTAATGTGACATCTAAAGATTAATTCTTTATTAATGTTTGCACCCATGTCTGACAAAGTGACTGTACCCAGTTAACTCTATTTAGCAAAAACCAGCACCAGGAATCACATACATTTGCATTCACCAAAAGACTACTTTAGTGAGGTGGTTCTTAACTAGGAACGCTTCTGCCTCAGGGACATCTGGCAATGTCTGTAGACATTTCTGGGTGGTACTCTTGGCATCTAGTAGGTAGAGGGCAGGGATATTGCTAAATATCCTATAATGCTTAGGACAGCCGCCACATCAAAGAATTATCTGGCTCAAAATGCTAACAACGGCTGGGGGTGAAAAGACTGCTTTAGTAAAAACCAATGCCTTATACAAGTCTACTAATGTACTATGAAAACAACCAAACCTCTGCAGATACCAGGAATTTAAGGTTTAATGAATCTAAGGTTGTATTTGATCAAGTATTTTTACTCTAAAGATGGCTCCATGTGCATTAAATTATAATCTCAGCAGTGACTTTACAAGCTGGACAGGAATGAGCTGACTGCATTCTGTGAGCCACAAGATAAGGCACATTTTCTTTAAGAAATCCTTGGCCCATGAACTCCGTAAAGAAATCATATGGCAGCAGGTATTGCTAGAGCTCTTTTATGAACTTGGACATCTGTCTCCAGTTTAACACATGTGGGAGGTCTACATATACATCTTACTTACCGAGAGATCAATCAATACTGCATTATCAGACATAGATGCCACCCTGAATGGGCAGGCTTAAGGAAAATTAATTTGAACTCTATGTAGGGATATGAAGAGAAGTTGTACTCCAATATTATTAAACTAATCTAAATAAAATGTAAGCACAGAATGTTGTTACTTTAACAAATGAAGTAAAAATTATATCAAAGAGTACATGGAGAGTGTTAACAACAAATGCACTATTAACAAACTTCCAAAGAACAAATTAATATCATTTACAACATACTTCCAATATATTAGTTATAGAGATGACACAATATTTTCTTTTCCTAACAATTAGTCCAGCAAAGGTTGGCCCATCCCACGCATATGTATTGGGTGCAGTACTGAGTCAGTGGAATTGTACCTTACATGGGAGTTAGGTTCTAGAGTTAATGCATCCATGAGACCTGCATAAGCTAAAGTGCCCTTGAGAAGTCTCTGTGTATCGTATACTCTAGTACTTTGCTAATAAGGGTCAAACAGTGAGAAATACATATTTTTAAATCCCAGAATCTACCGAGTTCAGTGACCGGCTCATACCATGAAGGATGCCCAAGGGATCTGAGGAAGCAGGCCTTTACAGCTCCACTTCCTATTCTGAGATGTTGGGTTTTTGAGTGAGATAGAAAGTGAAATCTCATGCTTATACAACAAATTATTCCTGCCTCTGCCCAAAGGCTGTCACACATTTACTCAAATGCAAGGAAGTTAAAGATAGACGTGTATTTGCCAGATCTGATGACAGGGATTTTTTAAAAACAATATCCTAGCACACTGTGAAAGCTTTAAGTACTTAAAACTCGTTTTCATTTTATTGAATAAAAGGATGATTCTTTTGGAAGTTTCAGGGTCTTACACAAGAAATTTACAGTCAATATCTCTAGATTTCTTAATCATAAGAGCATAAAGAAAAAAAAGAGATTTGAGATTTGAAAACTGGCACAAAACACAAATACTCAAATATGGTCATTGTACCTTCTCAGAATAACTGGCTTTGCAGCTAAGTGCTAAAGCAAAGGCCTAAATAAAATGCTAAACAGAGCAACAATAATAAGTAACAGCTTCTAAGGATAGCAAATCATATGATAAAAGTTAAAATAAACTACTAGTCTTTACAACAACAGATCTTATAATCATATTCAACCAAGCCATATAAGATTAGTGACTTGTCTGGAACACCATTTTCCCCGTCAAGAATCAGAGTGCCAGATTGAAAATGGCTGCTGCCAACTGAGCACACACCTCTGGTACCTTCTGTATACTGCAGACTCAACACAAGAAACCACAGCCCTATTTGTACACATCTCATATCTCCCTGTTTTATTAAGGACCACATCCCCTCAAAATAAAAAGCCTGTGGTTACTATTTACATCAATGGTACAAGGACTAAAGCAAACGAATAATCATACCATGAGCTATGTCTCCCATTTCCAGTTAAATCCCTGACCAATTAACCTGAAGTGACTTTCTCCACCTCCTACTGTAGCAATTGTGCTGTCAAATATACTTAACAACTACACATGGCCTACTGACTTGACCTATAGTTGCATGCTTCTTACAACTGAATGTTTCATCTTTTACCTCCTACCAGAATTTTTAGTTCTCAGTAAGTTTTCAAAACTGCTTAAAGATATGTAGAGAAAACATATCAGTGGGAAAATTTAACTAGTACCAAAATATCTAAAGGGAAAGCCCCCTGTAACCTCAGGCCTCCACTCTGCCACTAGGGGAACTATTATTAATGTTTTGTTATAATACATAGATAGGTTGTTTTAAAAGCAAAAACAAAAATGAGAATGCTGTGTTATGTCCAATAGCTATTCTTCTTACTTGGTACCATGGACATCCTGTGTTACTACACAGAGAAATTATCTCACTCTTCTAACTACTTACTATTCCACAGTACAAGTACACTGCTATGTTGCATTTTGCCTTTTAATAGTTTTTCTCCATTTTACTGAGCTATAATTGCCATGTAACATTGTGTAATTTTAAGGTGCACCCGAGATGATTTGATACATTTATATATTTCCAAGTGACTACCACAGTGGAGTTAGTTAACATCTCCAACCAGTCACATAATCACCACTTTGCATGCATGTGCATGCATGTGTGTGTGTGCGTATGTATGTGTGTCAAGCCCACTCAAAGATCTATTCTCTCAGCAAATTTCAAGGATATAAGGCAGTATTAAGTATAGTCACCATGCTATACATTAGGTCCCCAGAACTTATTCATCTTGTAACTGGCAATTTGTACCCATTGATCAATACCTCCCTACCTCCCCTACTCTTAGCCCATGGTGACCATCATTCTACTCTCTATTTCTAGGAGTTTGGCTTTTTTAGATTTCATATGTAAGATCATACATGATTGTCTTTTTTTGTGTGACTTATTTCACTTAGCATAATGCCCTCAAGGTCTATCTATATTGTCATAAATAATGATTTTCTTCTTTCTTATGGCCAAATAATATTCCATTATATGTATCATACCACATCTTCTTTATCTGTTCATCAGCTGATGTTGTTTAGGTTGTTTCCATATCTTGGCTACTGTGAACAAGGGAGCACAGATCTCTTTTCAATATCCTGTTTTCTTTTCATTTTGCTATATGCCAGAAGTGGGATTGCTACAGCATGTGATAGTTAAATTTTTAATTTTTTGAGGAACCTCCATACTGTTTTCTCTAATGGCTATACCAATTTACATGCCCACCAGCAGCAGGGAACAAAGGTTCCCTTGTCTCCACATCCTTGCTAACGCTGTTATCTTGTTTTTTTTTGTTGTTGTTGTTTGTTTTTTTGTTGTTGTTGTTGTTGTTTTAATAACATCTACTCTAACAGCTGTGAAGTAATATGCTTTAATATTTTTAAATTTAATTTTTGGGATTATAGAATGCAAAGGTACAAACGATTTCCCCATTGACAGCCACCGTTTCTAGTATTTGGTATTACTCTTCCTCAAAGATTCTCAAATACTAGAGATTGTGTAAGGGGATAGTCCTATGGGAAAGAGTAAGAATTAAGGAAATGGATTCCATGTCCATGGGTAGCTGATGACAAAAGACATTTTCTCTGTTACTGTACGAAAAGATTTGATATTTGGTTTCCAAGTGGCATTTTATAGTTACCCTATCAAATTTGTCAAAGAAAATTTGTGGAAACTAACATATAGTCTGTCTGTGTTCTTTGCTATTTTTATATGCTTGAGAGAAGAGGCAAAACTTCTGCTGTATGTGGTATGATCTCCCATGGTGTAACATTTCTGTAAGCTAAAAAGCTGACATTGTAGCCTTTTTTTATTAGTTTCTATACTAATACTTTAAGTAAGTAGTAATTAAATATTTTAATAGGTTAAAATTTGGTTATGAATCTGTATATACATGTGACACATTAAACTGACTCAGATGACAGCTATGTAACTCTACTTTTTAATGGGGTTTTCTCCACCCTAGCCCAAGCATAATGAAAATTTAACTTTCCCTTCTGAGAACTAGAGATTAGAGCCTTCACTCATGTGAAAAACAGTTTTCAGGCATCAGAGCCATCTTCTGCTCAGGAATTAAGGATACAATTTCATGCTCATAGGTGTGGCAAGAGTCTGGGAAGGTTGGGAGTTACTGAGTTTCTACTGCTGGAGATTAGGAAAGAACAATCCTTCCCAAGCTTTATGTTGCATGCAAGACTCCATTCAGCAGAAAGTCAACACTCAACTCAAATTAATTCGGAGTTTCTAGTAACCAGTCAGTGGTTTAAGAATCTATCAAGATATCCTAAAAGCCTTCACTTGAAAATGGTGCCCCCCTCAAGGTTCACTGAGTCCTGCTATTTATTAGTACCACAACCTACAATCCATTGGCCAGAATGAGAAATGGTGGCTTGTGCCTGACCTAAGTGACCAGTTAATCAGCACTTAGCACACAATCCCCCAAACACTCTTCCGACTGCTGTTGCTATCTCTCATTTAAAATCATTGATCATTTTCCCCTGGCTGGGCACTTTTTCTCCTATCTAACTATGTAACACTCGAAAGCATTTTTTTAAATTCCTTTGGTGATGCAGCCTGTGATACAGGCATTTTGCAGTGGCCACCTATTCACTCTACAAAACTAACATTTTTAACCTTTTCATTTGGGTGACAAATATTTACCAGGTTCTATCATGTACCAGGCACTGTGCAGGGATAAAAGGCACAGTGGCACAGATACCACATCTGACATCATACAACTTTAGGTTTAGACATTCACACACGCATAGGCTGGCAATTATCATATGGTGCTGAGTCCTATGCTAGGGGTAATTCAAAGAAGCAGGCTCCATACAAAGAAGGCTCCCTGGAGAAAATGAAAACAGCAGTGGGAATCAGAGAAGGGGGTCTCAGGCAGAAGGAGCAGCTGGGCTAGGCTCGGGGCAAAGAAAGGGCACATGCAATCTGAGGTGACAAAGTTAGTTCAGACTGGCTGAAACAAATCTATATTCTACACAGGTGAACAGAAGGCATATTCCAAAACCAGGAAGTGGTCTACCATGACCTCTCAAGCAGAATTTGAAAAATGGTACTGCTGTGACCTTGGGGAATACAAGTTGGGTAGCTCTTCACTTTGATTATGACTTCTTGGTGATTCTGACATTAGCCAGGGATCCTTTGGCCAGAAATGTGTCCCCGAATACAATTTTGTTTACAATTTCAGGGGGTTCAGAATCACCAGCAGAGTGTATCAAGATCCCTGGTTAAAATACAGTTCAAACTCATTCAAGCTCATTCTTCAGATAAGGAAACCCAGAGGCACACGATGACTTACAAAAACTATAAAGTTAAGGTAAAACCTAAGTATTCCAGTTCTCAGGCAGCACTGTTTCCCTTACATCACTGTACTGCTGTTCTGGGAAGCATTTCTACAGAAGAGTCTACTTAAATGTCAAAGTGTCTCCCACTCAGGTCATCCCTGACCTCTTCCACTCCATCCAGCTCCATCACTTCTGCTCTCAGATTAATAATTTTCTGGGTCCTGGTCATTCAACTAATTGGTACATATTCTATAAGATGGAGCAAAGGCAAGATGGCAAAGACACATGACAAAGGTTGGGGAGAATGAACATTTGGTTCTTTTTCTCAAAAAAAGCAAACCAGAACATGCTTACCTGTTCCCTGCCACATCCAGGACATGAAGCTCTGTGGCCTGCGACACCTCTGAAGGTATCCGAGTTAGTCTGTTGTCACGCACACAGAATACAGTGAGGCTGCAGCACCCTCCAATCTACAATGAGAAAGAAAATACATCTTTTTTCCAGGTTTTTTTTTTTAAAGGTTTTATTTATTTGACAGAGAGAGAGAAATCACAAGTGGCAGGCAGAGAGAGACCGAGGAGGAAGCAGGCTCCTCGAGGAGCAGAGAGCCCGATGTGGGGCTCGATCCCAGGACCCTGGGATCTGACCCGAGCCGAAGGCAGAGGCTTTAACCCACTGAGCCACCCAGGCGCCCCTTTTCCAGGTTTTTTGTGAAAGACGGTGGTGGGACTGGAGTATCTTGTTTGTCAAATGGCATGAAAAGGACACAAAAAATGATAACACATGATTTTAAGTTTTACTAAGACCAACTATGATTAATTTAAATCATACAAAACACTAAGTAGTCCAGTAAGTTCATAAGAATCTTGGCAATGCATTAAATGTATATGTTCTAAATTAAATCAAGAAAATAGTACAGTTCAAAAAAATCTCATTCTGAAAAGCAAGTCATTTTCTGTTGCTATCTAATGCAACTGTATTTTTTAAATATGTTAACTAAGTTACCCAGGTCCAGACAAATATTATTTGGCAATATAGGTAATATTCAGTAAATATTATTTGGTATATTAAGAATTCTAAGTTTCAAAAATAAGGCCAACAATGATACATACACACCCCTTCGAAGACCTGCCCATTATATTAAATCCAGTGTTCCCCGTGTCCCAGTTCATTTCAAAAAACAAAACAAAACAAAAAAAAAAGGAGGAATAAAAGTATACTGGATAGACAATACAGTACATTAATTTTCTATTATACATCTTTTAACTACTTTTGGTCACTCACAGCTTAATTTAGTAAATACGTTATTCATTTCCCTTTCACAAAATCAACAATATTTTAGCAAAACCTGAATGTGGTAAATACACATATTAATCTGGTAAACTTAATATTGTAGAAACATCAATATCTACATCCACAACAAATTTGATTACTATTTTTTTATTTATTTTTAAAGTCAACGATTCAAAGATAATTGAGCTTTGTATGAGCCTGGTTTTCAAAAAAAGAACATAAGCACAAAAGAACTGAATCAGTCTCTTGAGCAAACTGGCTAGTGTTTCTACGGTCAGGAAAGCTGACCCAAAGGGGTGGAAAAATAACTCAATCTCAGACACAACATTCTGCAGGACTCCATACAGTACTACATTCTTCCTGTACTCACTATCCTGACCCAGAGCAATTGCAAGCAAAGGCTCATGAAGGAACCTATTGATGTCTCTCTGACACATGGAAAAATACTCCACAGCTTCCCACTTGAGGAGAGGCAGAAGAATTGCATCTTCAATTATATCTGAGTACATCTTATACCCTTTTCTATGTATATATATGTTTAATACATGTATATACCTTAAAAAAGCAGAATGCATACTTATGAAATTGCTACATAATTACCTTCATGAACAATCTTACTATGTCTTCCCCTAAGAGTTAATATAAAGACTTGAGATCATGTATTTAAACACAGTATTTAACCATAATGGATGTAAAAGAAAAATAACATGGAAGAAAACACGAACTAACATTTGTCTAAAATGGGTTACACCCAGATATGTAGAAAGGCTTTTAGATTGTCTCCATGATCTCTCAGTGTTCACATTTCCCATCCCACCAACTGGTGCATTCACTACCCTCTAAAACATAACATTTTGATTCCACTGTGTCTTATAGAAATGCTTTTTCTGTCCTTCTAAATCTTATCAACTGTCCAGAAGTAGCTAAACATCCTCTACACCATCAAGTCTTCCCCAAACCCCACAGTCCACACTGATATACTGCTCTGTGTTTCATTTGCAGTTATGGTCTATACAAACCCTCTGACAGATTGTTTCACTGAGTTAACTTGCACATGTCCATATAACCACAGTGCTTGGTAAGTACAGTACCCATCCTACCCACCCATCAACTTTTCTCATTTAGGTATGTTTATATGCTTATGTTTATTTACTTACTAGTGAAGGGCTGCTACTTGAATATCTCCTTTATGTGTAGAAATGAAAACCACAAAACTCTTTTAAGAATCATTAGAAAGGGCTCTCTTAGGTTTTATAAATGCAGGGCCCCAATATCGTGCCCTGAAAAAGAACAATAAGATCTTTAAGGGGCTTGGCATTCTTCCCTCTTGAGGAAGGGAATCATTAGTTTTACTCAGATGCCCAGGAATATTAGGGAAGGAATCTAAGCTCTGAATGAAGATAGAGGATAGATATGATTAGATTTTCTCTGATAAACTGAGATGATCCCAACAAAGATCTATTCATGGGAAGAAATCCCCAAGTTCCTCATGGAGGGAATCCCCTGTGACCCTGCTCCCCATGCACTGGCTCTGGGTTCAGAGGTGGGTCTGTGTGCCATGTGGGAGTCTTCCAGGTCAGCATGGGGCTGAGGCTGGACCTCACCTTAACCTTAACATCCTGGCCTGTACTCCAGGGAGGCAAAGCAGTTATGCACATAGACAACCCTCACAATGGCAAAATAAACTACTGGAGCGTGTACAGAACTGAGATTGTATCATAATTGTGGGCACTTTGTCATGAAGCTGTCCACTGCTCCAGCCACCTGTTGGATATCTGTTTGGGGCCCTAATACTATAGCATGTAAACATTTTCAATTTGTATCATGTACATATACTACCTATTAAAAAATTAACTCATTAAAATGGGTTAGAGAGGGCTCTAATAGCTGTTGAAGCAATAAAAGTTCTGAACAAGTAAATACCTCTTAAGACTCTGGGAGGGGGATAATGTGAGTTCCCAATGGGGTGTGTGAGCTATCTACTGTGTTTACATCTCATTTATTTATTTTTTCTTTTTCTTTTCCCATTGTAATCTCAAATCCATTTGAGACCTCAAGGAGTGGAAAACAATTGTATTCAAGAGCCTGCTAGGCACTCTGGGTTGTCACAGCAGGCAGAGTGACCTCCTGATCTCCATTGTCGAAGGGTTTCGGGAAAACAATGAAACAATGCCCACAAAGAGAGAGTGTTATTGCCAGTGTGCCGGGACGCCTTCATCACCCTCAGATGCACATGCTGTCCCAGGCAAAACATTGCACAAACAGAGACCTTTTTCCAAATCATCCAGGAAGGGATGGCACAAGCCTTTGGCTTTGAGAAAAGACTATTAAGCAGTAAAAACCATAATTCAAAAGGTACAGTTTTCATAGACATCAGAGGGGAACATGGAGCCCTGGAATGGATACTCTGGGATCACACAGACCTGGGCTGGACCTGAGGCTCAATCCTGTGTTTTGTGTGTTTGACTATGTTACTTTAACCAAAAGTAACAATAGGATTCAATTAAATGAAACCACAAACACAATTTAGCACCTATCATAGAACCTGGTCTAGTAAATGTGGCTGGCAAACCAATATGATGGTTATTCTCTTTTCAATAAGTCAAAGTCCTGGATCCAAAGGACTGGATCAGTCAACACTTGTGTGTCTGCTGTGTTGTTGGAAATGTGCTGAGGTTGATGAGTTCCTCCCAGAACATCCCTGACCTTCTTAAAAATCTCTCCCTTGCAAGGCATCACAGTGACAAAATGACAAAATGTCACTGTGTTAAATACCAGGGATAAATACACTGTGACTTTACTGCTAGTGAAGCACCGGTTTGATCACAGTACTGTAGGATACATATGGCTCATGTGTGTTTCTGCTTTCTCTCTCAGGTCCAGGAGGTAGTTTACCAGGTCCTTAGTGATCGTCAGAATAAAATGCCTATATCATTTAGAAATTCTAGGAAGCGGAGTCACTATTTAAATAACTTATTACCATCTATGTAGGAAGCTGATATTTTTATACTTCCTAAAACCACATAATAGTACCTTCCCAGAATACAAGGGGTTGGACTTGGAGAACTACAGAATGTAGCTGAGAATCTTTGTTTTGCTGGTTTGTGTATCTTAATTCCAGAGGATACCTTCCTTCACTGTTTGGACCTGATTTAACCCATCCGGAGGAGATGGGACCTGCCGGTCATTGAGCAAACCCCTAGTCGGGTCAGCTGCACCACATGTTAATTGCCTGGAGGTGACATTATTCAAGAGGAAATAATCAGTCAGTGATCCAAAGAGAAAGCCTGTACTAGTCATCATAGCCTACCTATATTCCATTTTCTGAACACCTGCCCCAAGTGTGAAGAAACTTTCATTTTTCCTTCAGTATTGGCCTTTTAATATTCTGTATAACAGAATGAAACCCTTATTTCACTGGCAGAAAGGGAAATGAACAATAAGCGAAATCTGGTGAAAATACAATTTGAGCTGTAATAATATGGTGAGTAATTTTAGAAACCAAAGACTGTTTTTTTGCTTTTCCCATCATCATCTGTGGCATATTATTCAAATGTTCCTATTTCATAAATATTTTGGAAACCATGTGGGTTTGGGAATTCCTGAATTGTTGGGCCACTGACATCAAAATATCCACTAATAGTTACAGCATTTTTCATTTCTAATTATAAAACAGTAAGTTACGTTGATTGGAAAATAAAAACCATAAATACGCACATGTAAAGGCACAAGAAAAAAAACTAAGACCAAATCCTACCCCAAAGGGATAATCGTATTAACATTCTAAAGTACAGTCTTTCAGTATTATTGCCACGCATTTGTGATTTCATATATATATATCTATATATATATATAGTGATTTCATATATATTGTGATTTCATATATATAGATATATATATTTTACATATAAATTTTATACATGTGCACACACACACACACACACACACACTTTGATGAAATTAGGAGCAACACTATGATCTTCAGCACTTCTGTTTAGATATGACATCAGGAGTGTCCTCCCACATCAGTCTGTTTCTAAAAGGACTATTAATGACCACATAAGTATTTCATTCTACAGATGTCTTACAAATCACAAATCTCCCACATAAGACGCTACTAGTTCTGCCATTTTGTGTAATCTTGGTTGAGTTACTGTAGCTGAGTCTGGGTTTCTGGGTCTTTTGGATGTTGATAACGACTTACCTATACCTCACAGGACTGTTGTGAAGATTAGACACGGATATGCAGGAAAGCACAGTGCCGGCCACATGTGAGTTGCCCCTACATCTACTTGAGAAATAGCCTTTTGCCTGGTTTTCCTGTGTACCACAACTGTGTTCCTAGGACAAAGCCCTAGAAGTGGCATTACAGAATCAAAGGGTATGTTCCCTTCCAGAGAAGATGTAATAATTTATACTTCCCTATCATTTATGCATTTTCCCATACCCTCGCCAACATTTGGCATCATTTTTTTTTAATCTTGACAAGTTCATAGGTCAAAAAGTTTCCATTAACATTTCTGTGAATGCTGATGATGCTAAAATTTTTTCACATCAATAATCATTTCTATTTTTTCTTCTCTGAATCACTTATTGCTTATTGTGATGGGTTCTTTGCTTCAATTTTTGTACTTTTCTCCAGTGGAAACCTCTTTTTCTTCATCATTGGGAAGTATTTCAAGTAGAATGAAGTGAGACCTCCTTAATCTGTAATGTTCTAAGTGTCCTCTGGCCCTCAGGGTGTCTCTACCTTCTTGAAGATCAGAAATCTAATTTTCACATAGACAAACCTATCAACTGTTTTTTTTAAATTTTTATTTATTTATTTTTTTTAAGACTTCTTTCCACTTTCAAGTTTGGAAATGCCTTCTCCATTTTGAAATCCGATGGCCAACTACGTTTTATTCTTGTATTTTTAGGTTTTACCTTACCCCTTTTAGCAATAATCCATTTTAGAATATGATGGAAGTTTACACTAAACTGTAATAAGACAGAAAGCTATCCATAAAACGAATTCTCTCTCTGAAAATCAAAATACTTATGGGTAATTAACATTTACAGAGTGCCTGTTTAAAAACAAAAACAGGATTTGATGAATGATCTGTAAATCCTATCTTTTGACTGCATAAGTGTGATGAAGTCAAGATCACTTTCATTTTGACTTAATGGAGACAAAAGACTAGACTCTAAACTTGGACACATGCTCAATTTCTTCCAACCAGAAACTCTTTAAATGGTGCAGACTGTTCAAAGGTAAGATTTGGCTGGGGAATGTTATGAAGTTGCTGGCTCTCCTTCCTCATACCCACAATCACATATAAACCAACTCCCTGTCTGTCCACGCATCACACAACACGATCTCTTTTTAATTCTTCCCTCCACCAAAAACATGTGTTTTTTAGGGAGCCTTCTTTCCCCCAGAAGCATACACACTTACACGACAGGATGAGAAATAAAAGACACAATTAAGTTGCTTGAAAAATCAGAAGCATGCCACATGTAGCAAATAAAGCAAATCTAGCCTTTCCATTAGAGAGAGAATTATGCTGACAAACTGGAGTTCAGTGAAGACAGATGAGCTGCCACGTTATGCCTTTTGGAATTTCTGAATAACTTAAAATGTAATTCACAGAAAAGCATTCTTTTGGGAGAGAACAATCTGAACAAATCTGACAACTGACAAACACATAACAAAATAAGGTTCCAGGCCATGCGGTCATTTAAAAGAAAACAAAAACAAAACTGTGTTTAAAGAAAAATGTCCAATATTTTACAATGAGGAGCACACAAAGCAGTCAGTTGATTTGAAATCTTCATGCATTTAAGAAGCAAAATGGAAGTTAGAGATGCAACTATGGTCTGAACAATACTTACAAGATAACAAGTTTACCCGACTTTCCTAAATTTCCAAGCAGCTAACAATTAAGAAAACAAGAGACATTCATTGATTTGCAAATGTTTACTACAAATAACACCACAAAACACAAACAGAATCTATAATTGTGACCCACACAGTACATTTT
Organism: Mustela lutreola; assembly: GCF_030435805.1. Classification (NCBI taxonomy): domain Eukaryota; kingdom Metazoa; phylum Chordata; class Mammalia; order Carnivora; family Mustelidae; genus Mustela; species Mustela lutreola. Next base: position 100,649,104 of record NC_081295.1, on the reverse strand, counting down.
CCCTCATTTGGGAGAAACAAACAAACAAACAAAAACAAATAAATGTTGCCAGAGATTAAGGGGCCGTGCTCTAAAACATGATATACACTAGCATCAAATTAAAGAAAGACAAAAAGTAGAACTACATGGCATACAGGACCAATCGCAACTAATACAACTGTGGTTTGGGGGCATATATATTGAATCGGTCAGCATTTTGGTTTAGATATGTCATGCATGCCACTTGTTCAAGAGAGAGTAGTAGAGTTTTGCAAGTGCAGAATCTAATCACGGAAAGTACAGGATATGATCAAATGGTATCAAGCTTGGAGGCAGAGCAAGTGCACACACACATAGTCCCTAGGCCCAGCCCCGCTCCCCGATTCCACACACACGCACACACATGCACGCGTGCACGTGGTTAGGGGCCTACCACACTCACGCACTGCACAGAGACTCATGGCACAGCTGTCAACATGACACACTTCACTGTCAGGTGGCCTGCAGTGGTCCAGCTGCTCAGCCCTGATGGTCAACGGCAAGCACTCAGCAGCTGTTTCTACGGGTTCACCACTGTAACCCACAGCAGAATTAGGGGCATGGGCTCAGTGCATTTTCCTACACCTGGGAGGTGAATGTGCATGAGTAGCAATGAAGGTATGCTAGAAGAGAGCCAGTTCCTAAAAACCTCAACTCTCTCTGCTTCCTCTCCCAGCTACAGGAAAGGGCACAGACTTTATTCAGTTATCAGACTCTACATGCCAGAAAACTAATCACAATTTCAAGGAGAGCACAATTTCAAGTTCGTGACAGCGAACTAAAATGCATTAAAGCTAGAACTACTTTCATACCATGTCCACTTCCCACATCATAAAATGCCATTCTAATAAATTTACACAGACACACAACACATGGTGGGTATATCCCTCCAAAGCCTGAATACAAGTTTCATTCTCTTAAAATGTGAAGAGGGCAGATGCTCACATGAGGACAGATGCTAACATGATGGCAGTAATTTTACACAAAATGTTAACGTTGTGCTTAGGATGTATTCCTTTGCAAGAGAATCAAAAGAGGGGTATGGGCAACTGTGTGGGGAAACTTCCTGGGAGATGGACATTCAACTCCCAAGTGCTCTCTTCAGCACTAACCTTGAAAATGTTCCTGAAATGTATTAATTTTCTAACATGTCCAAACGAAAGACTGTCTGACCTCTCTTTACCATCTTAAGGTCCTATCTTACCTCAGGGCCACATGTGGAAAGGCTGGACTGTGTCCGTATGCCCTGAGTGGCCATGCTTTCCTTGGCCTGTGGAACAATAGTGAGCAGGCTGTCGGGGGACACATCTCTGCAGCCCATTCTACCAACTGCTAGCTATGTGAGGCCTGCTAAGGAAGGCTTTCCACCAGCCTTTGCTTTTTCATCTGTAAAATGAGGAACTCTCACTTACAACCTCAAAAGCTGTTGTGAGGATTCATGGAGTTAACAAACACGACAGCACCGAGTACGGGACGTGGCGTCTAGAAAAAAAGTAAGAAATCTTTTCTACTTCTCTGTGCATGTGTCTACCTGTCCAGTCTGCTACCCATTCAACAAGAATAAAATCAATATTCAGAATATCAGCCCTGTGTTTTGGTTTATCACTGTGAGACCAGAACCACAATGTTCTGATTCGCAGAATCTCTTACTTGTGTCCCAGTTTAGCAGAGGTGTACTGAAGTCTTTCTGTGGGGAACAGTTTTATTTAAGTGCCAGTGCTCAGAGTAAGGGTGGGTCAGAATATGGTCACATTTATGATAAATACCCTCCCTTGCTTCCTTTCAGGAATGTTGGCTGTCTTGCCCGGGCAGAAGACTGGAAGACGGTGGGTGTAGTGTCATGATGAGGGGAGAGAAAGAGAAGCCAAGCAAAGCTCAGACACCCTGGGAAGGGCCCTAGGAAAACAAGAACCCGCAAGTTCTGGCTGGTGGGATGGTAGATTTGAAATTATCCCAAGAAAAATAAAACAAAATAATAAAAAAATAAACAAATAAAATTATCCCAAGAGAAACATTGGAAAGGGTCAAAACAGAGAAAGGAAGGACACTGAGCCTGGCCAGGGATCCCATCACACGATATCATACCTTTTCATGTGAGGCCTAACAAAGGGGGTGGGGCTCACTGACATTCGATGGGGATAAGAAAGGCAGCTGAACTGAGTTTCAGGCTAATGGTTAACAAAAAAATCAACTACCTATCTCCTGGTTCCCCTAGTTATAAATAGAAGGTAAGCCTTTTGTTAAATATCACACATGAGTCTTTGTTTCATCTGCTCTGGGTCCCCTTGTTTTCAGCAATTCCCTTGCCAGGACTGAAGTGCCTCTACATCTGTACAACTAGTCCCCACAAAGCCTGGTGACGGGCTCTTCTCTTGGTTGGATCGTTGACAGAGAAAAAAAAATCCTAAGAATCTGGCTATAGCTTCCCATTCACCTCCCTCCACATGAATGCCTTTGTGAAGAGTTCGTTCGCTCTCTCCCGGAAATGAACACTGCTCGGTATCAATCTCTGTCCAAGAAAAGGGTTGCATCAAGATCCACTTTTATAATTCCATTGGCTTAGGAAGCAGTTTAATTTCACATTAAACTCAATTAGACCCAACGTTATCCGCTTCGTCTGCTAAACCCCCAAGTTACCTATTGCTTTCGATGGTTCTCTGTATGGCAAAGCCAGAAATGTCAAATATCTCCCATCTCCCACTTCAAATCCTATCAACTCACCTTTCTCAAATGCTCATAGTCATCTGGACTCGTCTACCCTTTTTAAAGTCACTGCTGATGGTTCTTTGATATAATTCCTCCAACCATCTATATGCTCACTAATGAGAGTACATAACATTTAAAAAGCACCACATTAAGTCTTTTAAAATGTGTGACACTTTGATCCCCTGTGTGCTATTATTTCTGTATAATCATTATTGTTTTTTTAAAGCACATACCTCTTTTGGTAAAGACACTAATTTATTTCTGTCTGCATTCAAGTTGCTCAACTTCTTAAGTTTTCCAATGCTCTTAGGTAAAGTCTGTTAAAACAATATTTTAATTATTAATTTAATACATTTTTTAACATGACTCACAGTAAAACAGATATTAAATCCTTTCAGGGATTTAAAGAATATACTCTCATCCACTAAGAGACATAATTGTTCTTTCTGAATATCGGATAGGTCAAAGCTCACTTGGAAGATGTAAAATTAAATATTCTATATTTTTGTTAAAACTAGAGTATGTTTCACTGAAATGGAGTCAAAGGCATGGGCCTGGAAACAGAGAAACACCTAGTAAAGAGGTACAACCTAAGTAAGAATTTGAACCTCAAAATTCATCATTCATTGCCTGCACTTTTGAGAACCACACTGGGAGAATGGCTTGGATGACCTAAAAGCCAAAGGGCTGGGAGAACCGGAATCCAAAGTGGGGTGCTGTGAAGCCGGCAGAAGGGTAGGTGGCATGGAAACAGGAGCAAGGCAAGCAGGGCTGGGGGGGTCGGGTACGCAAAGCACTCTAGGAACCAGGTCGGACTCTGGTGGCGGGGAGAGTTTCAACACTCTGCTAGAAGCCAGGCGTGAATGTTAGTTTACCTCTGTAATGATAAATATCTGTAAGCCTAAAACCATAAACTAGCATCAGAAGATTTGGGTACTTCCACAATACCGACCAGAGGAGGATGCCCACACTGCCCGAGGAGAGATGTGGCTTGGCTCCTGCACCAGCTCTGTGTCCTACCCACTCGTGCTATTTTTCTGCTCTTTCCACCTAAAGAGCCTTGCTTATTGTTTTTATAAAGAAAGAAGAAAAGAGAAGAGGAAAAGGAGTAGGGAGAGTAAGGTAGGAAACAGAGTGACAAAATGAAAGAGCAAGGTAGGAATGTAAGCTGAAGCAAACATAGTTGCTACAAGACAAGGAAGAGAGGATACAGTGATCAGTGAGGGCCTGAGGAAAGCAGAGAAAGCAGCAGGAAGGGAGGAGCAACAGAGATCCACTGTCATCCTGCTCATCCAGATCCCCCCAGCACCACGACCAGGTGGCTGACACCAAAGCTTTGCCCTTGGGAGGATGGGGAAGTCCAGCCCAAGAGTGGACACTTGCAGCCACTGCCACCCCCAATTTCCAGGGTGGGGTAAGATCTCAGTTCCACGCTCAGCCCCCAAACAGTACTCATTCCCCTGCCCCTATTCCCACCAAGGCTTTTCTCAGCCAAACACCACTTTCTCCCCTTCTCTCTCTTTCCATCTGCTCGAAGAACCCTAGGAAGGTTGCCCCCGGTGGACCTCGGACACCAGGGTGGAGGCATCAGCACAACCACTGATGGGCTTACCCCTACCCCTCACTGGACACCTCTGTCAGTGGAGCCTAACTACCATTCTCTTCACTGAAGCAGGTTAAAAGCCAGTTGTCTTTATGCCCTGCATTTGCTTTGAAGTCCCTTTTTAGATGTAAGAAATAAGAAAATTTCCACACAGTCCACCCCAATTATGAGTAAGTAGAACCTACCCTGATAAGTCTTTCTGATAGAGAAACCACACAACACATATCCATTTGAATGTGCACCCCACACTCACCAGGAGCCGGTTTTCTGTAAGAACTAATTCAGTGAGGCTTTCACAGTCCCCAACTGCTTCAGGCAGCTGTGTGAGTCTGTTCTGATCCACCTTTAAGATCGACAATTTCTTTAGTTTTCCTGTAAAAGCATTATTTCAGCTCATTAGTTACAACTGTCTTCCTAATCATTATTTGGTATCTCTTATCTGCTGTTCTTTTTGTTTTAAATAGTTACTTTTTTTTCCCCTCACCCAGCTTTTCACATTATGAAACCACATCTTTCTCATTTAGATCACTAAAGGTGGAGAGTTAGTTTTATTGGAACATCAAAAACAGCTAGCAATCAGAAAAAAAATCATTTTAAAAGTCACTACATAAAAAATTGTATCAAAGCCAGAAACTTTATAGAAAAACAAATAACTAGCTCTTGACAGATCTTTAAGGACAGGAAATGTTTCATGTACAAAGGAGAGAGACTTTCATCTTACTCCAAGAAGCATCCTCACTGAAAACAAAAAATAAAGTGTGGTTTATTTTATCACCTGGAGTGAAAGTGGCTTGGTGAAGACTTCTGAAATGAATGGCTCTAGAGATACAGAATAAAATCGAAACCTTTGAAATGCCACATGAAGTACTGAGTGTATTTCACTCAGGGCAGAAAGGGTAGATTTTCTGGTGGTCCCCGCAGGCCATGGAAAACAGGAATGGGGTGAGCACAGCTTCCTCAATGTCCCCACTGAGTGAAGAAAATCTCCAGTCATTTGGATTCTCATTTTCAACCATAATTCAAGGAATAATCCTACAAAACAGATAGCCTTCAATATCTACTGAGAGAGGCTGGCATGGGGACACTGTCCCCAGGAAAATCAGAAAATGGCTTCTATCTTAAAAGAAATGTAAAGCTGAAGAAAAAATGTTGAAAAAATTAACTTGCTTTGTGTGTTTTCACACAGCAGGGCAGGAGAACTAACAGAGTCATAAGTTCTTTGTTTAGCATAGTCAATAACCTACTAACACTGTTTCCAGAGAGCTTCCACCTGTCCTCACCGGCAGGAGAGGCCTTCTCCACAGGGCAGGGCACACTGAATTGAATCGAAAGATCTCCGTGCCACCGAGGAGTCTCCTTAACAATATTACTGGCAGGGCACCCGGGTGGCTCAGTGGGTTAAGCCTCTGCCTTCGGCTCAGGTCATGATCTCAGGGTCCTGGGACTGAGCCCGCATGGGGGCTCTCTGCTCAGCGGGGAGCCTGCTTCCCCCTCTCTCTCTGTCTGCTGCTCTGCCTACTTGTGATCTCTCCCTGTCAAATGAATAAATAAAATCTTAAAAACAAAACAAAACAAAAACAAAATGGTATTACTGGCAAGTGGTGTTGCCGCCTCTCCCTGAACACTTCAATTTACAGGGAGCTCATCCCTTCACTAAGCAGCCCAGACTAATTTGTAACCAATATTTCATTTATATCCTTCCCCTATAGCTGTCTGAACTAGAAGATGCAGTAACAAATTGACTTCTCTTCTATAGGACGGCCTCTCAAATGCTTGAGGTCAGCCATTTCACACTTCCTACTTCCTATGCCTAGCAACAAAATGTCCCCAGTTGCTACAACTGTTTTTGGATACCAAGTATCATTCTCACCGACCATCTCTACCTGGACTCAAAATCCCCATCAATTTTCCACCCAGGCCGAACCAAAAGACAACGTCTGTGTTCCTCCCCAGTTGTTATGATCAGATACTGCTTTCATCTTGACCAAACACCAGAAAGGAAGTGGTTCTCTGTCCTAGAGCTTCTTCAGCTACTGAAAATCCTTCAGAAACCTGCTTTGATATTTTGAATAAAAGCTAAACAAAGGTCAAAGACAGCAACACTTTGTTAACTATGTGGTTAAACATAGTTTCTTACAACCTCTAAGTGGCTTCGCAATGGTGGAGCTCTCGGTCCACGTCTGTTTATACCTTCGGAGTTTATTTTCTCACACAGGACTGAATGCCTTTAGGATAAAGGAAATGTCTGAACTAACTGATTTTAAAGGAAATGACAGACAATGGCTAAAGGAAAAGACTATTCTCGACGTATGAGAAAAGGATCAACTCAAACACACCATTCCTCCCTAGGTCATGTGGTGAGGTCAGAGTCACTTTCTCATTAACTACTTAGGATGCTCACATAAAAATTTCAGAGTTTTATTTTTGAGACTGTTCCCATGCCTGAAACTTATCTATTATTCAGACTAATCTCTACTGAAAACAATGGAGACAAGATACGGAAGAGACAGAGGAGTCAACACTTAGAAGTAATCATACCTATAACTGCTACCGGAACCAGGATGACAGAAATACTTGCCTATCAAGAAACTTCAAGTGCATTAAATGTTCTCTGCATTCCTTCTTTAAGAACAAATAAATGAGACTAAAGGAGCCACATCGCCAGCCTCTGAGGGTGGTGACCAAAGGATCAGAGTGATCTCCAAAGGCCTGAAACAACAGCCAGCACCTTTAGTAGGGAATTACTTTCCGTACTTACCGATGCCATCTGGAATCACTTCTAGTAAGTTCTGGGAAATGACTAAATCCGTTAATGAAGTCAGGCCACTGATTTCTTCAGGAAGTCTTTCCAACCTATTTTCAGAGACATCTAAGCACAGTAGGTTCTTCAGATTTCCTATTTCCTACATCAGTGACACAAAAAAGAGATTCATGCTTCAACCTGCCACAGTACAGAGGAATTTCTTACAGTGATTTTTCACAGTCAAATCCCAAAGTTGTCCCGAGGATGTTTCTTTAGAGTTTATCTATATGAGAAGGCTGGAGTAAATTTCCAGACCCCTTTCCAATGAAAACGGGAAGCTGTAAAAATCACAGACACGGCTCTGGGAGGGATGCCAAGCCCTCCAACTTCAGGCAGGCAAGGAATCATTCTCACGTAACAGATGAAGAGACTGGCACCAAGAGAACAAATGACTCTATGGTTACATAATTTTAAAAAAGGGAGTCTCGAATCCAGTTCCTCAGGTTTTGGAATCAATCACTTCAATAAGCAACTCATACTTCAGGGTGACCCTGAGATTTTCTGTTAAGAAACAATCTGTAGGGCGCCTGGGTGGCTCAGTGGGTTAATCCTCTGCCTTTGGCTCAGGTCATGATCTCAGAGTCCTGGGATTGAGTCCTGCATCGGGCTCTCTGCTCGGCAGGGAGGCTGCTTCCTCCTCTCTCTCTCTGCCTGCCTCTCTGCCTACTTGTGATCTCTGTCTGTCAAATAAATAAATAAAATCTTTAAAAAAAAAAAAAGAAAGAAACCATCTGTACACACACACACATACACACACACACACACTCTCTCTCTTTCTCTCTCTCTCTCTCTTCTCCCATCATGCCCCAGAGCTGGTGTATTACTTTCCTAATAACCCCGTGGTATTTTATTCCCCATCCTGTGACTCCGAAAATAATGAGAATTCTCCCAACCAGGATTTCTCCTAATTTCCTAGAGAAATCTAGATATTAATCAGACCTTCACCACATCAGTTGCTAATCTGTCTCCTTTCTCCAAATGCAGCCAAGACCTCAGAAAGAGACTGCAATTATCTCCTTCCTTCCCTTGGCTGTGAGTGAGGTCCTCATACTTTCAGTGCTGTAACTACATCCAAAACATGCTACGAGTGCTTCGTCCTGGAGTTCGACCTCCTGCATCAACACGGCCTTCCTCACCTACAGCACACGGCACCATCACACCTGCTTCAGCCCACTGAGCAGACACCTGACCATCTGATCTGCTTTAAACTAGGGGCACCTAGGCCATCAGAAAATACACCCGGACTTTAAAGACTGGCTATAAGGTATATCAAAGAATGAAATTCAGGAATAGTTAGAGAAAAATTGAGTAAGAGGAAAACGCTTGTTTTTTTAATTGCTGGGTTTGTTGGCTTATGTTTCTTTCTTTACCAGAAGGCAAGTCTGCTTACAAAAGGACTCCACGAGATGACTATGTACCTAGAAGTCTGTGCAGACTCTAATTCATTTGGAACACGGTTCTCACATTTGATAGGAGTTGGAAAAACCTTAACACTATGACAAAACAGCTAAAACATAAGCAGTATTTGCAAAAATCGTGACATAAAAGCTTTTAACATTTCTTTTACATCAACTATTACAGAACAGAATGTGGTCACAATCATCCCAAAGCACTTGGCACATCACAGACTGTCAGAAATGGACACCATCTAAGACTCAGGAGTCCTCACAATTTACAAAGTTGCTGGGCTTGAAGTAAGCCACATGGGGAGCAAGGATGAAATAAAATACAGACTTCACCAACTAAAGGATGTATTTTCTATCTTTAGAAATTGTGGGTTGAGGCTTTCAATTTTTCTGTGGCAATGTAGCATGATGAATGCTTAATATATGTTACCAAATGTGCTTTTTCAACCAATGTTTTTGGTTTCAAGATCCCCATTATAGAAAATTTCACATAGTAGCAGGGAATACATGAGTGGTGCCTGTGGTTGTTTTATAATTTGGGGGAAACAATGTAAAATCACCACTTACCTGAGGTAATTCTGATAGCTGATTTCCATCCAACCAGAGATCCTTTAGATGTAAGAGAGCTCCAATTGATTCTGGCTAAAACAACAAAAAACAATGCTATGGTAACAAAGTTCCAATGTTGAGTCTTCCACTAAGAAAGAATCCCAATTCAACAGTTAATAAATGGGTACTATAGAGGATGTCTGTTGGGACTTTTCCAATACAAGTCCCCCATCCTAAAAGCACTCCCAGTGCTCTCCAAGCATGCTGGTGATTTCCATTTATGCCCGTCATCTCTAGTCCTGACCCCCCCCACCCCTACATCATAATTCTTAACATGTATGAACTGAAGCATATTCTCTCATGTTGCCAAGCTATATCTGTGAAAATACACCCCTACAGATTTCCCCTAAAATACCACATAGGGACAAAATTAAATCTAAATCTCTTCGATACAGACTTACCAAATTATATATTTCATTGTTTCCTAAATCAAGTTCTTCTAGTCTCCGCAGTTGGGTAAGAGAACTATTAAAATAAAGAAGAAGAAGGAACTCTTAGAGAGTACTTAGAAATGCTGAGCAACATGGTATTCCTCACTTGGATTCATTTCCAAAAACATTCAAACTGCATGGTTCTAAGAATTACCAAGTAAAAACTATTAAGGGAAGGCTGGCATCTCCCAAACTTTCCAAAAGACACAGAATCTCTTTTTGACAAAGTACTATAGTACTTATTATTTTTTTTTTTAATACTTGAAGAAATTCATGTAGTACAAAATCCCCTCTTGTTTTGCCCAGAGACTCACTCAGGAAGATATGTAAGAAGATTCTCTCTCAGTTCCAGGGAAGCCAGGTTATAAAGACTAGAAATGAACAAGAGGAAAAAAATATAAGGAAAATTCCTGAGATTCTTCTTCCCATTCTCCCCTTCATAATATACTCCACAAATAGCAATTCTTAATAAAACCTCATCACTTCCTCCCAGGAGAAAAATATGTATAACCACTACCCCTATCCTCATTAAAAACAACATACTATCTACCTCCTCAGTTTTAATATTAAAATAAAAAGAGAAGCATCATCAATGTAAAGCACCCTTATTTAAATACTTGTACAGTTGATATGTGAAAATAAGTCAGTAGTCCTTAAAGACAAACTACTGCTTGGAACCAAGATAGAAGCCAACTGTATGCTTCCAAACTTTAGAATGTCAAATATGTGCAGGTACCATAAAAAACAGTAATGCCTTTAATCTCACAAAGATCACAGCTCTTCTTCCAAACACCAGTGAGAGACCAACCATGTTTGATAGTAGGCATCTCAGTCCAGAGGGTCCACATGCTATACCTAAGATCACAAATTCTAGGGATGCCTGGGTGGCTCAGTTGTTAAGTGTCTGCCTTCGGCTCAGGTCATGATCCCAGAGTCCTGGGATGGAGTCCTGCATCAGACTCCCTGCTCAGTGGGGCTTCTGTTTCTCCCTCTGCCTCTGTCCCCCCCTGTTCCTTGCTCATGTTCCCTGGCTCTCTCTCGCTCTCTCTCTCTCCCAAAAACACATAAAATCTTAAAAAAAAAAAAAAAAAAAAAAGACCACAAATTCGCAGAGTACCTGGAAGCAACAGTATGGAAATAATGGCCATTTAAATGCATTAAGGACACCTCACGTGGTGCCCAGAACACAAGACCGATTCAATAAATGGGAGCGGTAATGTTTGTTTCATTCCTATGGAACTCTACAGTAGCATGCTTTTCTGCAGATTCTGTTGTCTCTCAGGTGTAATCCATGCCTACCAGGAGCACAATGAAAGGAGACAGATGTTTTCCCAGGACACTAATGATCTGGGTGGAAGCTTCATATGCAGTGGCGGCTCTGCCTCACCAGAAACCTCATATGCCCAGGGGACGTCAGCACGGGCACGCATTACTGATTCGGAAGGTAACAGATTCATCTATTACTCCACCAGGTGCTGTACTAAGCTCTGCACCAATCCCAAACTCAAGGTTTTGCTTGTATCACCACAGTAATGTTCAAATTTGGAGGATTTTTACCATGTAAGCACACAGAACACAAGGAGTCAAACATTATCCCAACACTCTAATCTGCCTTAATCTTCCATTCTCCTTCCAACATAAAAGCCAGAACCAAAGCTGGTTTCATAACATCAGAAAATGTAAATCTAATTTGCACAAACAATATATATACACATGTGAAGACTGTTTCCTGGAAAATGTATCTTAACTTGATGAAATGTACAAATTCTGCATCTCCTCCAATTTTAGAAAACAATACTTCTCACAATTAAGGCAGAAGCAAACAAAACTCTTCAGAACATATTTTTTTAAAAAAACAAAATCCCTGCTAACAATTATGAATTTAATGCTGACATTCTTAAGAAAAAAGGAAGGCCAAAGTTGCAGCAATGTAGCTCTACCTTGGGTGTGTCATGCATTCATACAGAAGACAGAAGAATGGGAAGGAGAGGGAGGTGAGAAGGAATTACCTGGCGTCTATTTCAAAAAGCAACCTGTACACGAGGGTGACAAGTAAACACTGCACTGCTTTGCTTTCAGCTTTGGTGTAAACCCTGGCCAGTTTCACTGGGGAGGTAGTAACCTTTAGCTATTTTCACATTCGTATTTTAACAATCACTGATGAAATTGTAATTTTATCTGTTCAACATTCATTGCTTTCACATCAATTTTGACGCATGAAAGGCACACACTAATAAAAGAAGGAAAAAGTCCTTGCTTCACAAACCTTACTGGCAGGCATCACTGAATGCCCTCTTTAAAAGTGGTCTTCCTGGGGTGCCTAGGTGGCTCAGTCATTCATGATCCCAGGGTGCTGGAAAGGAGTCCTGCATGGGGTTCCCTGCTTAAAGAGGAGCCTGCTTCTCCCTCTGCCTCTTCCCCTTCCCTGCTCATGCTCTCTCTCTCTAACAAATAAACAAAATCTTTAAAAAATAAAATAAAATAGGGGCACCAGGGTGGCTCAGTGGGTTAAGCCTCTGCCTTCGGCTCAGGTCATGATCCCAGGGTTCTGGGATCGAGCCCCGCATCGGGCTCTCTGCTCAGCGGGAAGCCTGCTTCCTCCTCTCTCTCTGCCTGCCTCTCTGCCTACTTGTGATCTCTCTGTCAAATAAATAAATAAAATCTTAAAAAATAAAATAAAATAAAATAACAATAAAAGCAGCTTTCTGCAGGCCTTGATGCGGAGCATCGTCCTGAGGCCTCCCGCCTGACCTGGACCACCTGACCACTCTCTCTGGCATGGCATACAGCTCCTCACACACATCACACTCTCTCATACTATTGATTAGTAACGACCCAGCTGGGTGATGACAGGCCAAGGACACAATTAGGAACGGGGTGCTTTGTGTAAATTCCATTAGGAAGGGCCAAAAGCACAATCCAAGTCTGGTGGGAAGCCAAAACTCCTGCCCTCACCCCACACCGCCTTGAGGCATCTCAGGGGCCCTCTATTCTCTGGACTCTCTTAATAATTTCGATTTTAAAAGCAGCTATCAATCTGGGGCAAATATGTCAGTCTTACCTTCTTAACCGCACCAAGGACACAAGCACTAGCATAAACACAGGTTTATGTCATTTTAAAAACAGGGTACACATTTTTAAATTATCTTTACATTTTCTCTTGAGGGTAAAAGGCACAGGCCACAGTTACTAAAAGCAATAATGCTTGAGCAAAAACACTGCAAAAATGCCCGCAGACTTCCAACATTCTGCAAGTTAGCAGAACTTGCTAATGACCTGTTACAGTCAACGCATGGTTCCCACCACCACCATGCTAACACCCAAGTAAGCAGAATATCCTGTTAAGCAAAAAAGTTCTGATTCCAAAACTTCTTAGTTTCTACTGTTTGGAGGACTTGGGGGAATGAGAATGTATGGGTGTTACAACAACAAAAAAACAGCTGATTTTTGTAACTTTTCAAAATTCAACAATTAATTTAAAACAAAGTATTTAAAATAAGAGCTTTTCTGAGGCAATACTTCCCCTAACTTTAAACTATTTAAAATGAAGGAACTCAAGCATTCCATCAGGCTGTGTGGATCCAGTGGCCAAATGTTACTCTGAGAAGAGTACATGGGGTTGGGCAGGGCGCAGGGAGTAGGGCCCGGCCCTGGCTCCACTCCTGGCTTGTCCCTCACTAAGTAGCTGCTGGACTGCCCAGCTCAGGTGCTACCCCAACCTACCCTAAAATAAAGATAATCATATCTACTATGGCAATTAGGGCAAACTACATTTTCCATTTTCCCATCAAGTCAAGACAGTGTTGCCCCTTATTTCCTTGAGACAGACCACAGCCCTGTGCAGTCAGGTACCTTCTAAGTGGGCCTGTCCTGCTACATGACACTCTACATCATAGGAGTCATCCCCGCTACGGAAGACTCCCTGAAGTGCAGCTCCCAGAGACAGTGAGCTGCTGGCCCTGGCCAACTTGTAGAAAGATACAAGTTGCACAGTCCCAGAGCAAGTACAGAATCCTGCCAGCCCTCTCCAAATATTCTACTAACAGCTTACATAAAAGGAGATCTGCCTGAATGCAGATTTAGACCAGAGAAATTAATATAAAATGGAATAACTAAATGAATGAACAAATGATCTCCCTTAGTCTTTCAGAATACAGCATGCATCGTCAATCCAGATATCAAGATAGTGCCTTCCCATCAAGGGAACATTCAATGTAGCACAAACACCTCTGCCTCCCTTATAGCACCTAATGAAGAAAAATATGCTCCAGCAAATGCGGCACTGGGGGAGTCAGACTCAGTTCTGTCCACTTCTGAGACCAGGCTCTTAATCCCTAGGCCGAGAGAAACAAGGAGACTCAGCCTCCACACGTCTTTATCAGCCACTTCAGTTAAAACATCAGAGTATAGAGACCAAAGAATATGCCAGGTGTTTCTAATATTTTACATGTGAGAAAATGAGACACTGGAGATGCAATATAAGAATTACTGGTTTTTAACACTTCGACTACTAGCAATGATACCAGCAGCTTATTATATGATAGATATAGTTGTAAGCCTTTATAAGAATCAGTAGTAAGTTTTCTGGTTTTTAACACTTCGACGACTAGCAATGATACCAGCAGCTTATTATATGATAGATATTGTTGTAAGCCCTTTATAAGAATCAGTAGTAAGGTTTCCTTCCACCTTCCTCCCTCATCTACCCAGTTTCCCACCACGGAGACCCTTCTCACTGAAAATCACCCGTTCTTTTGTTAGTTGCTTGTGTATTCATACAGAGTTCTCTTCCATGCAAAGACAATCAAGTATCTTCCCAGTCTTCACATGCAATTTATCCCACACACATCTAGAACTTTGCTTTGCTCTGATTTTTTAAAAAGATTTTATTTATTTATCTGTCTGAGAGAGAGAGACAGAGAGAGAGAGAGAGAGAGCACACAACCAGGGGGAGTGAGAGGCAGACAGAGGGAGAAGCTGAGCAGGGAGCCTGATGCAGGACTCAATCCCAGAATCCTGAGCCAAAGGCAGACGCTTAACTAACTGAGCCTCCCAGGCATCCCTGCTCACACAGATTTTTGTCTCATTTCTTATTTATAAATATCTGTACTTTTTTTTTTTTAAATAACTGCATAGTATCTCACTTCTATATACACCTTAATTTTTTAAACTATTCCCTCATTAACAGTTATTTTACTCCTTAATTTTAATATTTGGTGAATTAAACTTCTATGCAATACTGCTGGAGTGATTTCATCCCCATCCTACAAAAACATGATTTTCTCTTCTTCCTCTAACTGCTTTCCACTATTTCTACCAGCAAATGGGGTAAAACAACAATAACCACCACAAACAACTTAATGAGCTCTTACAGAAAAAGAGTACATTAAAGCATTTCTTCTGAACACATTAATGCTTAATGTTTTATACGGTTCATGAGAGCAGGGACAGAAGTTATAATGTAAGTCAGAATGTAGGCCATCTGTATTTTTAGGATTCTATTTCAGGGACTGGATGAGTGGTTACTTTAAAGAATTTACATCTGTTCTCCACTATACTTGAAAAATCCCCTTTTAATCCACTTGGATTTTTTTTTTTCCATTTT
Organism: Mustela lutreola; assembly: GCF_030435805.1. Taxonomy (NCBI): domain Eukaryota; kingdom Metazoa; phylum Chordata; class Mammalia; order Carnivora; family Mustelidae; genus Mustela; species Mustela lutreola. Next base: position 100,633,923 of record NC_081295.1, on the reverse strand, counting down.
GGTAGCCAAAATCATTAAGAAACTAAAGAATAAAATAAATTGAGGTAGAACAAGAAAACAAATGGTAGTACACTATAAAACCATTAAAATATACAATCTATAAATATTCATGGTAATATTATTTGACGGGAGAAAACACCACAATTATTAGGGACAGGGAGAATTTACATAAAATTTCTGCTTTTTAAATACCAAATTAGTATTTAAGAAAGCTATGGTAACAAATTTCTTTATGGTGGTTTTGCTCTAGAAACTTCTAAAAATATTTATTTTTGTTTTTGAAACAAACATTTTATAGAAATTCCTAGGCCTCAAAAAAGAGTAGGGGACGCCTGGGTGGCTCAGTGGGTTAAGCCTCTGCCTTTGGCTCAGGTCATAATCTCAGGGTCCTGGGATTGAGCCCTGCATCGGGCTCTCTGCTCAGTGGGGATCCTGCTTCTCCGTCTCCCTCTGACCTTCTTCCTCTCTTGTTCTCTGTCTCTCTCAAAAACTTTAAAAAAAAAAAAGGGGGGGTGAGGGTAGGGGAGTAAGATTTATTCCTTTCAGGCAGCATGCACTAATATAATATAGGTAAGCAGCTTGGCCCTAGGCCTTATTAGTAAGGCCCACTAAAATTAAGGTCATCATTCCCAAGGGTAGCAGACACAAAATCAGACCTGCACCCTCTATTTCCATCTGCCAGGGAACCCAGGGCCTATGTACTTGCTCTACTTTTATTAGCAAATGGCATAATTAAATGTTTACTGATAATAACCATTTCGTGACTGATAGCTACGTTCTGGGCACCATGCCAGTCCGTTATATATTCCTTCTCCTATAAGAATGCTATTTTTTGAGGAGCAAATCTAAACAGAGTAGAGATATTTGGATATATTTAGACTAACTTATTTTTTGTTCTTTTTTTTTGAGGGTATGTTTCTTTAAAGGCCAAGGATAAGGAATTTCATGGAGACAGATACATAAAGTAAAGACAAATGCCCCCAGATGGAAACAGAGGCTCCCAAGATTCTCAAAATTCTCTACAAGTTCCCAATGGAGTCTTACAACCTCTCAACCTTGCTCCCACTCCTCGTGGCCCGAAGGTCTTGGAGGCTCTGGCTATGTGTACCGCCTTGTCACCAGGTGAGTAACTGATGTGAAATGACTTTAGTGCGTTACTCATGAGGCTACGTTAGAGAGCATTTCCTGCAAGAATAAAGAGGTCAGCCTCCCAGATACAACCTCATCCTTCAGCGACACCAGGCTTAAAGTTGGCCTAAAGATCCATCACCACTACCTAATTCTAGAAAACTGTCATCACCCACAAAGAAACTTCGGGTTTCTGTTGGCCATTTGGATAAGACACTACCTCACACCAGTCAGAATGGCTAAAATAAACAAGTAGGGAAATGACAGATGCTGGTGAGGATATGGAGAAAGAGGAACCCTCCTACACTGTTGGTGGGAATGAAAGCTGGTGTAGCCACTCTGGAAAACAGCATGGACATTCCTCATAAAGTTGAAAATAGAGCTAGCCTACCACCACACAGTTGTACTAGTAGGATTTACCCCAAAGACACAAACGTAGAAATCTGAAGGGGCACGTGCACCCGAATGTTTATAGCAGCAATGTCCACAGAAGCCAAACTATGGAAAGAACCTAGATGGCCGTCAACAGATGAATGGATAAAAAAGATGTGGTGTGTATATATATACAATGGGATACTATGCAGCCAAAAAAATGAAACCTAGCCATTTGCAACGACATGGATGGAACTAGAGGGTATTTTGCTGAGCAAAATAAGTCAGTCAAAGAAAGACAATTATCATGTGATCTCACTGATATGTGCAAAGATAATTGAGGAAGAGAGGAAAAAATGAAATAAGACAAAACCAGAGAGGGAGACAAACCATAAGAGATTCTTAATTTCAGGCAACAAACTGAGCGTTGCTGGATTGGAGGGGGGTGGGAGGGATGGGGTGGCTGGGTGATGGACATAGGGGAGGGTATGTGCTATGGTGAGCACTATGAATTGTGTAAGACTGATGAATCACAGCCCTGTACCCCTGAAACAAATAATACATTACATGTTAATACAGATAAATTAATTAATTAAAAAAAAAAGAAACTTCATATCCATCAGAGGTTGTTCCTTATCCCGGCTCTGCCCTCCCAACACTTACCCTCCCTCACTCCCTACCCCAGGCACTGGCAACCACTCTTCTAATTTCTGTCTCTATGCATTTGCCTATACTGTATATGTCATTTGAATGGAATCAGATACTATGTGGCCTTTTCTATCGGCTTCTTTTACTTAACATGTTTTTAAGGTTCATCCTGTTGTAGCATGTATTGGTATCCCAACAATACCTTTTTGGCTAAATATTTCATTAGATGAATATATCACATTTTGGTTATCAGTTAATCACTGATAGAAATGTGAGTTGTTTCTACCCTTTGGCTATTACGAATAAAAGCAGCTATGAACATCCATGTACAAGTTTTTGTGAGGCATGCTTTAAATTCTCTTTGGTAGTGGAATTGCTGGGTTATATGGTAGCTATGTCCAGCTTTTTGAAGTGGGACCTGCTCCTTCAAGTGTGGGGCATGCATCTCTTTACATTCCCACCAACAGTGGATGAGGGTTTCAGTCTCTACACATCTTCACCAACATTTGTTATTATTGGTTTTTATTAGAATTAGTGGGTCTAAAGTGGTATCTCACTGTGGTTTTGATTTGCTTTTATCTGATAACTAAAATGATGTTGAGCATCTTTTTATGTGACTATTGGTCATTTATCTTCTTTGGACAAATCTCCATCTTTATTTTTTTTAATTGGGTTATTTATCTTTCACTGTTGAGTTTTAAGAATTCTCAATATATTATGGATACAAGGCTCTTATCGGATACATAATTTGCAAATATTTTCTGCCACCTGTACATTTTCTTTTCACTTTCTTCATAGTGGACTTTGATGCATAAAGTCTTTAATTATGATAAAGTCCAGATTTATCCATTTTTTTCTTTTGTTGTGTGGGCTTTTGGTGTCACATCTAAGAAACCACTGTCTAATCCAAAGTCATGAAGATTTACCCATATTCTTATAAGAGTTTTAGCTCTTACAATTAAGTCTTTGCTCCATTTAGAATTAATTTTTGTATGTGGTGTGAAGTAGGGGGTGGGACTTCATTCTTTTGAATATGGATGGATAGTCAGTTGTCCCAACAGCATCTGTTGAAAAAACTATCCTTCCTCACTGAACTGGTTTGGCACTCCTGTCAAAATCAGTTAACTATAAATGGCAAAGGTTTATTTCTGAATTCCCAATTCTATTCCAGTGAACTCTGTGTCTATCTTTTTGTCAGTACCACACATATTGATCACTGAACCTTGCTAGTTACGTTTTGAAATCTGGAAGTGTCAATCCTCCAATATTGCACATCTTCTTTAAGACTGTTTTGGCTATTCTGGGTCTCTTATATCTCCATTTGAATTTGGGGCTCAACATGTCAATTAGTGCAAAACAAAAAAAAATGCCAACTAGAATTCTGATGGGGATTGAGTTGAATAAGTAGATTTATTTGGGGAGTATTGCCATCATAACCATACTAAGTCTCCTAATCCATAAACACTGAATGTCTTTCCATTTATTTAGGTCATTTTTACCTTCTTTCAACAATGTTTTGTACTTTGCTATATACGTGTCTTTCATTTCTTCTGTTATATTTATTCCTAACTATTTCATTCTTTTTGGTGCTTCATAAAGGGAACTGTTTTCTTAATTTCATTTTTGGTTTGCTCAGTGCTAGCATATAGAAATAAAACGGATTTTTACATTTTAATCTTGTATCCTGTAATCTTGCTGAATTCATTAACTAACTCCAATAGCTTTTTGTGGATACTTTCTATATAAGATCATGTTCATCTGTAGGCTAACCCATTTTTGAAAAGTAAAAAAAAAAATCAGTGTGGGATTTGAGTAGAAATTGATAAAACTGATCTCAAGAAAAATATTTCATTAGCATGTTTTTTGAAAGACAAATTCACTTACACTTTGTACCAACATTTGAAAACTCCTTAAAGCAAAAGTATCCTTCCTGGCTTTACCGGTAGAATCCTCCAAGACATTTTAGTGAGAGTAAAGCAAAAAGTCATTGTTCACCAAACATTTTTTTCAAGGGCCTATCTGAAAAGTCAGTATTATTCAGCCAGTGTCCTTAAAGCCTACCCAAGCCTGGGAACTCTGTGAAGACCATAAGGAATGCTTCCCTTCTTGGCTGTTGCCTTCCCATGATAACTGGCAATTTCAGTGATATGTAGTCATTTACTTAATTTTACCCCCAGGGTTTTCTAAAAGGGATATAAAGAGGTCTTTATAAAATGCAAACATGTAAAAAACTTCATGACATAGAAAGTGCAGGTTCTTCATGGAACAAAGTAAGTTCAAAACCCCAGCTCTTCCAGCCACCAACAACACAAATCTGGGTGAACTATCTATCCCCATTTCACAGGCAAAGCTTACGAAACTCAGGATGGTTAACACTAACCACGAGTAGTATTGCTGTACTGATGCTGTATATGTGCCTAACAGAGCATCCCCCCCTTGTAAATGTCAGCAATACAGCTCCTCCAACTCCTCAGTTTCCTGCAACTCATGGTACAGCTGCTCTCACTGATCATCAAAATTAGCTATGAGCTTTCTCATTTTTGTCTCGTAACAAAAGCAGAAAAGGAAATGTGATAAATGTCAGAACTGATATTAAGAGGAAGAAGCTTGGGATGCCTGGGTGGCTCGGTCAGTTAAACGTACGACTCTTGATTCCGAACGGGGTCCCGAGATCAAGACCCACTCTCCCCCCTCCACTCCTTCCCCTACTCTTACTTGCTCTAAAAAATCCTAAAACAAAGAAGCTTACCAGTTCTTCTGGTGAGATTTTTTTCCACCCTGAAAATATATACTAAAATCTGTCCCTAATGGCTCCTTTTATCAGGGAAACTAAGCAATTATTAATGGACAACAATTATTCTTCATTAGAAGGTTTTAAGAGCAATGGAGATAGGTTTCTTTTTTTCCATAGTTTCTTCTTTCATCAACACTATGGCATTAAGCCAGAAAAGTGACTGCATAGGAACATGCCAATGTGGTCCTCAGAAAGCTTTAAGAACCCAACTGGGTTGCCTCATCAGGTTGGAAGCTAGCAGAGTGAAGGAGGTAACACTGTGCGTCTGATCCCGGGTACTCATTCGTTATGTCAGAGCAACACCAGGGTTGGTCTAGACACAAAGAAAGTTTAACAACCAAAGACTCCCCCACTTACAGCGTACAATATGATCCAGGTGCAAACACTTGAACACTGAACCACTAAACCTCTATGTACAGATAAAAGACTAATGCGCTCACTGTGTGGGCAGTAAAGCATCGGTCAGGGAACCTGTGCGTTGAGGATCTACATCACCTCTTCCCATCGTTGGAGAAGGCTTGACAAAAGAGGTAGAATTTCAATCATTTAGTGAGGACAAACCTCGGCCAGTTGGTAAAGACAGGAAACAGGGAAACAATTTTAAAGCTCATTGTCATGACAGGCTCTGAAGCCTTGCACTGGCTTTGAGCAAAGCGTGCTGGGTCTACATCACGGTAAAGGCTCCATGGTGCAGTAGACAAGTAGTACTGGGCAGCAGCAACAGTGGTCTCCACACTTCACTTGAAAATTATTTGCTGCAGACTTTTTTCAGGCAAATATTAAATGCAACATCAATATAATCAATAAATTTGTGCCTGCCCTGGCACAAACAAGGATCAGCAAAGCCCACCCACCAGAGCACCTTTCGTACTCTCCACAGTGGCAGAGTTCACTGCGACCCCTAGGGACCTGAAAAAGAACTGAAGAACCGCCATCCAGCTTAACTGACTCCTAGTCTCTTCCAGAATGGGGGTCCTCACACACTTAAGTACACAGATGTACTTTTCACTTAATGTTCTTTAAGTAAAAAAGAAAGCATTTAAAAATATTTTATTAAAAATTTGAATAAAAAATCTTTTGTGCTGTCAGTGTGAGAGCCCTGTATTATGTAGCCAATTTTTTTGTTTTATGTCTGGGGACAAAACTATTGGTTCTAAATTATTTTAATGCTTGGTGTAATGGCTATGCTAGGTGAAAAAAATTCTTCACAAGTTACACTGACTCTTTCAAGAAGAACCATATTCTCACCTTCATTTATTAAATCGTCATACTAATTTTTAAAAGTATCCTCTGCTTATGGTAAGATCTTTATTGAAATTCTGCTGATAAATCGTCCCCGCCCCCCGATATCAGTCACTTGTTTAGGAAGAGTTATCAGAAGTTGCTGTGTTTTTGTATCTTTAACAAAAAAGAATTTTAAAAACAAAATCTTTTGAAGACGAGTTAGCATCTCACTCACTGTTAAACATCACCTTTACTTTGAAGGACAAGGTACCACACTAATGTGCCATCACAGAAAAGGGTCAGCAAATTGGGGACATTACAACTTTTTAGTAAAAGAAAAAATGTGTGACTTTGCATGAGGGAACCAGTGTGCTCCAGTGTGGTTCAAAAGATTTTCGTGATTATTCCTCGTCTCATTGAGATGTATTAGAAGGACTCTACTCTTCCAGAGACTTGCATTATTAAAGTAACCACAGTGCTGGCACCTGGCCATGGAGTGTAGGATGTGAGCTGTAGTGCTCTGCACCCCTGGAAAGCACGACCGCCGTGTGATGCCAGTTCCCTCCCACACCCTGATGGCCAGGGCTCTGTGCTCCCCAGTGTTCCTAAAAGGGCACTCCAGGATTCAGTGGAGCAACAATTTCGGCTCTCATGCACTGGGGTGCCCAGGGAAATAGCAGCCAGCTCACAGGCACACCACAGAATACTTGACACTTGAGAGGGACACGGCAAGACTCCACATCTTTTAGCCGCTACGTGAACCACGAGCTCAGATCGTTCGGTTTCCACACTAGACAGCGTGACATTCCTTCTAAGACATTGTATGTTCGCAAAGCTGGGTTTTCAGTGACAAAAGGCAACTACCGGGTGAAAAATCAGTGTAGAACGGGAAAAGAGGTGGTGGTGTGAGAGGCTGGGCAGTGCCCGGCAGGGACCTACATCCTGCAGAAATATTTGGCAATGTTTAAAAATGAAATAAAAATATTTATTCTTTCCATTTATAGGTATTGCTTTTTCAAATAGCTACCAGGTTGTTAGGGCAGAAGTACTTAAGTTGGTTAGAGTTACCTATTTAATAACTGCCCCAGTTAGATATCACCAGGGCCACTAAGAAAAGGTTGCTATGCGCTAGGAGTAGTGGGAAACACGGGGCAGAGACCATAAGAGTGTGCTCCTGTTCCAAATTTGCCATCAACCCCCAAACACTCCTCCAGTTGCCCGACCATTGGCAAACCAAACACACTATGGGACAGATGCTCACTGGTGGCCCCAGCTTTGAGGCACGGCAGTTGGCTTGCCCTAAAGGCCTCGCACTCTTCTCCAGGCTGGACGCTCCTGCCTCTCGTGAGATGGCCTATGTCCTTGACACATCCATAGCTTTCCCAGTTCATGCCCAGTACTTGCTAGTTGCTGAAAAGAGAAACTGAGGTCCCATTTTCAGTGATGCTCAAAAGACAAACACTGAGGGGGCTGGGGCATTTGACCCATAAGCCAAATTAATTAACACAAAAACTATCATTTCAGAATCTACAAAGATAACAGTGACTCTGATCATTCAGATGTCCACTTCATTCAGATGTCGTCCTTTCCAAATTTTTTTGGAATATCAAATGTTTGTGCCTGAATTATAAAACCATACTATCTCTGAGTAGTTGTTTGGTTACTAAGTATTTGGTTCAGTGCTCTAGAACCATTTCCTCAAGAAACCATTTGGGAATCCCCTGGGAAACTGAACAATTGTTTTTATGAGGTAAGTCCATAAGTTTCAAATACTGACTTGCTTAAAAATGTAGTATACTTATGCATTTCCACAACAATTTGCCATTTCAACTGTTTCAAGGTCCTTTTCAGCACAGTCTAGGACGCCAGAAGTGCCCAATCTTTTCTAAGGAGTCTGTTCTTTGTTCTTTTCTACTAAGTGAAAACTTGCTGTTACTTTAGCGTGCATAAATCTTAAATCCAACAGGTAGAAATCACGGAGTCTCTTCTTTGATTAAAAATAATAACAATCAGGAACAGAAAACTTCCCTTTTCTCATGTTCACAAATTGACCTAATAGGAAATAGTTGATTCACTTATCTGCCTCGTATTCTTATTTCCTGGGTGATGATTCACCACAGGGTACAAATTCAAAGTGAGAGTTTGTTTTAGATGCAATCAGTATACATAAGGCCATAATAGTAACACAAGATGATTAAGTCTAAAATCAAAACAAAACACAACAGTACCCTTACTATTGACAGAATATGCAGATAAACAAGAAATCCTAAAAACACTGACAGAGTACATATACTAACAGAAAAGATGGAACAAAGGATATGTAATTTATTCTAAAATGATTATTAACACTTTCCAGTAAAACAATACAGTGGGGAGTGACAGGGGTACTTTTGTCTATAAGAATATATTTTCTCTCAAAGCATTCAGGCTTATTAAAAAGGATATGAACTGGGAGACAGAAGGGGTGAACAAGCAGGCAGTGGCAGGCTGAGAAGGAAAAGGAAGGAGAGTATCAAGGGAATTAGATTCCAGAGATTCCTGAGGAGGAAGGGGAGTCAGTTTAGGTATTTAAATGGCTACTACTATATTCATTAGAAATACATCAATCTTGACACAGCAAAAGCGGTAAGTCATGAAATCCACAGTATGACATTATTGTTTCCTCTGCAACAGATCCCATAAACTCAGAGTGTACTGGGGGCTTCCTGTCTCCTTCCCCTCCTGAGACATTAAGGACACAAATCTGCATCAGCAAGTCTACTGACAAATGTTTAAACAGCTTGCATCTCAGAAAAGCATGAACTTGCAGGCTGAAACAGGGGTCAGCCGGCTGTCTTCCGCCTGCATAGGAGGGAGAGGAGGGCAAACTTGTCTGTGAAAAACAGGCTACTTCCACAGACCTCTGGAGAGAGACCCTTTGCAGAACAGACATCTGTCAGACACACTGCAGTTCTCAAAAACGAAATTTCTGTTTTGCCTTAGGACTCAGGCAGGACAGGTGAGCACAAAGGAAATCTTTTATGACCCTGGGGAACACTGGTCCACCAGCTTTGGTCGGCCAGGTTGGGCTTTTAGTTTAAGTGGTAAGGCATGAATCATGAGCCTGACTTAACCCACTGCATGTCCTGGAGGTACAGAAAAGATCTGCTGAGATAATTAATTCATCTGAGGGAATGAGTAAGAGAACATTTTTATTTCTTGACATAGCCGTCCTCCCTGACCTCTAAGCCAGGAACATGGAAATGTACTCATCCCAACCCATCAGTCTCCCAGTTCCACACCTGCTCTCCAAACACACTGTCCCCCCTCCCCCACTATTCTCTGGTCTGTATGGACAAACACTGGTGGACACAGCCGCTGTTCAGTGGTACCCACTCCAAGTTTTCAATAAAATCGCCAAGAGTCATAGTTCCTAACACTACCACTACCTAATTTATTAGCTGCCTATACGACCGGCGTGACCTTGTTTGCTTAAGTTAACTACTTTGGAATCCAACAGTTTGAAGAGCATGTCCAAACAAATTAGGTTTTTCAGTAGTAACAAGCAGCATTATCGTTTTTGGCCCTTAAAATGTAGGGGCAACTGAAAGCAAAAAACACTGGAGTCCGGTTATAATCCTTCTTTAGGGTGAGATTTGAGACTGGATAAGAGGCTTTCTGAGTAGAAAAATCAGAGCTGTAAAAGAGGAGGCTGAAGTGGATGCTATAAACACCCTTCCACCCTGACATACACAAACCTCACAAAAAACTTACTTGCCAATATTTTCAGGCAGGGACTGCAGTGAGATGTCATTTACAGAAAGACACGTCAAATTCTGTAATTCAGGAAAGCTTTCTGGCAATCTGAAACAGCAATGACAACAAAATGTTGTTAACTGAAAAAGAAAAGTGCATGTACAGTGTAAACTAGACATAAATACAATGAGTTTTGCCATATGTTAACTGAAATAACCTCCTATAAACTAAAGTATAAAAGGCATGTTTGCCTTGTCTTTCTAGACAGAAGACACTGATAAGGAAAAAAACCCACGGCTTGATTTACCTAGAAGTACAGAGGCATGATAAATGCTTGGTGGGGGGATCCAGAAATAATTAGAAAAGATATGCAAGCTCTCAGAATAAAGGAGAACAAATGCTGTGGCAGAAAGAAACAGGTAAATAGCTGCTGAAGCGGAAAGTGACTATGAGTGAAAACACTTGATTGATTAGCAGAAAATAAAGAGAAAGTTTAGCCCAGAAGATTATAATAAAACATAGCATAGCAGCTTAATAATTTTTGTTCTGTAGATTATAATACCCAAGGCAAAGCTATGAATTACTCAGAAGTGATCAATTGACAGCAATTGCTGCTTTCTTAATATTTTTCTTTTAACTCGATTTAAGATGCCAGTCACTTGAGATTATTATATGTTTCACTATGTTCTACACAAAAGGAAATTTTTATACTTCCCTTAAATTCTACTGAAGAGTTAGGTTTCAAAATAAAAATATTCAAAAACTTGCAAAGAAAGCTCACTTTTAATATTTCTATGGTTACCTCCAGTTATGGAGGAAAAAAAAAAACTAAAGTTAAAAAGATCTTGTTGAATCTAAAATGCCAAAGGTCTTTATACATAAATCTGCTGATATAGACAACAGAACACATGACCCATTTTTTTTGGAGGGGGAGAAGGAGGGGTAGGAAGAACTTCTTGCTTTAGCGATAGCCTCTGCATTAAAATCTTTCATTTTTTTTTTTTCTTTTCCTAGGTTCCTTTTTTTAAAAAGCAAATTCTAGGTTACTGTTTAACATAAAATATAGGTAATTCTAAGCTTCAAAAGCAAATCCAAGCCCTGTAAGATGAGAGTTCTAGGATTTTATTATTATGAGTGAGATACATTCTCAGGAATGGTGTTGAAACCTCTTCCATAGCATAACAGAGGTAAGATTTTTTATTTATACTTAAGAAGATGCAACTACATCTGCTTACCTGAGTTTCTACTTAAAGTACATATCATTTTATAAAACTAGCTAAAATGAGTTTCAATATAAAGAAAATGTCTTTTTAAATGGCCAATTTCCTTTTTTAACTGGCTGTCAGCATTAAGGGCTGAACCTGTAAGTGTGAGGCGGAAGCACAGACATCGGGCTCAAAGAAGGGAATTCTAGACTGAGCTACCACTCAGAGGCCACATCATCTCAGAAGGTCATTTAGCCTCTCAGCCTCGTTTCTTCAGCCATAAAATAAGTAGGTCAAACTCAATAATGTTTCAGGTCCTTTCCACTCACAGATAAGTCGCCATAATTCTTAAAGGAGTGCACCTGCCAAATCAAAAAGGCTTTAAGAAACCTCCCAAATGTGAAGCCAGGATAAAAACTGAGTAAAGCCTCCTACAATGTGGGTGTGTTCTGGTCCAGGGAGTTTTGAGATAATGCTAAAGTCATGTGTCAGCAGGCATTAGAAAAGGAAAACTAAAGAGGGAGAAAAGGGGATTAAGCAATTGAATGGCTTAAAAAAAAAAAAAAAAAAAAAAAAGGAAAAAAACCTCCAGGGTAGCATAATGAGTATTTCCCAGCTGCCTAAACCTACACGCTGCCTTAAGGATAAATAGCTTAGTTCAGTTTACTCCATTCCAGAAATTAAGGGAGAGCTGGAGGTAAAATGGTAAACAACAGAGGAATATAAGTTAACTTTCTCAGTTTAATTGGGAAGTCTTGGTCAAGGTAAAAACTTAAATATAAGTTCCAAGTGTTAATGAAAAAAGTACACATTGAACATCTCAGAAGCCCCAGAGGGGATTCTGGGGAGTAAGTAAAGGCTTCCCAAAGAAATGTCATGCGGAATATACACCTTACAGGAGTGCAGAAAGAGCAGAGAGTGAAACAAATGACCTATGAGCACTTTATAACAGCGAGTGTGACGTCTACACAGGCAACCAAGGGCAATGAACGTGGAAACACAGGCCAAGTTCAGACACAGGAAAGGGGAGGCGGCCTAACACCTGGAGAAACAAGGACTTTTCCTCGGGGACAGGGACTACAGAAAGGACTGAAGAACAGGGACAACTGTATAGAGGATGGTTAAGAAAAAAGACAAGACTTGAGGGCAGTGATGAGTTAGAGCTCACTAAATTTACTGCTTTTCATAAAAATAGATATTATTAGTAACATAGTCACTGAAATCCAAAAGAGGAAAATCAAAAATATTTTTAAAAACATATTTACTTCTTAAAAATACCAGATATGGGGAAAACAACACCAAATAGACATTCCCTGGTATTCCATACCCAGAAAGACCCAAGCAATGGATGATATGTATCTCAAATTTTAACCTCATTTCAATTTTCCTATTAAAAAAAAAAGAAGAAGAAGAAGAACAGAGGGAAGTGGGAAGAATACATTTATTCTGAGGCTCTTACAGAGTCTAGAAATCATAGACATGGATCCACCCGGCTTAGAGGTACCTCTAGAACTTCTCCTGAGGACTGCCTCTGCATTGCCAGGTGTACAACAATTCAGGTAATCTGGCAACACAGGCACCTGGAAGCCAGTGATCAGTGGCCTCATGACTCAGCCAGCAGCCATGAGGAGGGGCTCATAACAGTGCCACTCAGCTATGCCCAGGCAGGGTGCTGTGTCATACCAGAAGAAGCAAGATCAGAATCAGTAGTAGAACAGCGACAGGTGGCTCTCTGTGGAGGAATAACCCCAAGAAATCCTCACAGTTATTGCTAAAGTAAGGAAACAGTGATGAGTGATGTGAGCAGAGTTTTTGTTTGTCTGTTTTAGAGGGAGAGTTGGAGGAAAGTTGAGACAGTAAATATGCTTCATTACTGGAGTGGAAAAAACATCCCTTATTAGGACTTCTTGGATAAGTAGAGGGTAAGCTCTCTGGGAGTTTAGAACTCAGCCTTACCCCACAAGATAAGCAATAGAGTATTTATTAACTACTTCGGTGCTTCACATGGCTTCAGAAATGTAGTCCTCACTCCTGTTTTGTATACTACTCCATGGTGCCTCCCCTCACCCAATATCTATCTGTTCAATGTTCCATCAATAGCACATGTGTGTCTTTCACTGCACAGTGTGATTTATAAACAAGTATCTGTGAAAGTCAATTAACCTTTTTTTAAAGATTTTATTTATTTATTTGACAGAGAGAGATCACAAGTAGGCAAAGAGGCAGGCAGAGAGAGAGAGAGGAGGAAGCAGGCTCCCCACAGAGCAGAGAGCCCAATGCGGGACTCGATCCCAAGACCCTGAGATCATGACCTGAGCCAAAGGCAGAGGCCTAACCCACTGAGCCACCCAGGCTCCCGGAAGGTCAATCATCTTTGATAAAGATAGCCATCCATCTAGGTACCCCCACGATGGGTGACCAGGTTGTGTTCATGGTTTGGTTCTCAAAAAGGGTATCCTCAGTACTACAGACAGCAAAGCAAGCAGAAAGGTTACCTAGTCAGTGGGTTTCCGCTGAAGTCAGCTATCTGCAGTGCTTTACAGAATGAGATGCTTTCTGGAATTTCAGGAATATCTGTAGGAGCAAAGAAAACATCTATCATTTACCACCATCATTACCACTTTTAATCATCCTCAAGATGGACAAAAGTCACAAGAGAATATCTAGTAAGTACTACCTCTACCTAAACGAGGCATGGATTTCTATTTTTCTATCTTTATTTTATATTTGCTTTCCTAATAGAAGATATATTCTTAGTAGAAGCACATTAAAGAAAAACTATGCAAGAGCCAATGAATGGACCTTATACCAAGTGAAATAAGTCAGAAAAAGACAAATAACATAGACTCAAATTATATGTGAAATCTTATAAACAAACCCAAAAACAACCCATGGAGAGATCAGATTTGTGGTTACCAGAGGGGGGAAAATTGGATGAAGGTGGTCAATGGTACAAACTTCCAGTTAGAGGACAGGTAAGTACTAGGGATGTAATATACAACATGATGACAATAGCTAACACTGCTCTATAGTATATTTGAAAATTGGTAGAGGAGAAGTGCTATGGGTTCTCATCAAAGGGAGAAAATTTCTTTTCCTTTCTTTCTTTTCCTTTTATCTATATAAAATGATGGATGTTAGCTGAGTGGTAATCATTTCACGATATATGTAAATCAGACCGTCATACTCTCTACCTTCAACTTATATAGTGATGAATGTCAATTAGTTCTCAAGAAAAGCGGATGGGACCACCAAGTCCCATCACCCTATCAGAAGTCACAGATGGCATTCTGTCGTAATTCCCAGTAAGCTAGTTTTTCTTATATTTTCACATAGTTATATCAGTACACAGTATTCCAGAGTATGCATCTTTAAATTATGGGCTTTCTTCTTCTGGGTATAAACACAACAATTTGGAAAATACACAAAAGTCCAAAGAAGAAAATAAAAACCAACAGCATTTCCATTGCCTGGAGATAATGATTTACTTTGATGTATTTTTTTCACTGCCATCACACACATGCACACACACACAGTGTATATAAAAAGATTATATTTCAAAATACCAGATTCATGCTGATTTGGGCTTTTTTCACTGTACATCATTTTACAAACTTTTCTCCATCTTTATTTGTCCAGTTTGCCATTTTTAATGGCAGAAAACCCACTGCATATATTTTCAAATTTTATTTAATCAATCCCTCATTGTTAGACATTTAGGTTGTTTCCAAGTTCCTGATGTTATAATTATATTTATATCCATTTCTGATTATTTCCTTAGGCTAGCTCCCAAAATTTTAATTACTGTGTCAAAGGCATTAGCAAGTCTACAGTCTTTGGTAAATACTATTAAACTGCCTTAGAGGAAGGCAAGTTTACTGTTTATACTTCCATCAGCCTGTACAAGGTGCCTAATTCAACACTTCTCTTCCTCCTTTCTTTTTCTTACTTTTAAAAACTGCCAATACTGGGGCACCTGGGTGGCTCAGTCAGTTAAGCGTCTGACTCTTGATTTCAGCTCAGGCCATGATCTCAGGGTGGTGAGATCAAGTCCTACATTGGGCTCCACATTGGACGTGGAGCCTGCTTAAGATTCTCTCTCATCCTCTCTCTAGCCCTCTCCCTACCCCGCTCTCACTCTTAAAACAAACAAACAAAAAACCCTGCTAATATTATTGGTAAAAATAGCCTGGCAACATTTTGTTTTATATTCCTTTTATTACCAGTGAGGCTGAATATTTTTCCCTATGTTTGCTGATCACTAAGTATTTTGATTTTGAAATGACCAAAATTGTTAAATTTCTCTTTATCTTGGTACAAAACCTGGGGTTACAGCTTTTAGGAATTTAAAGATTTATTTTATAGCATTTAATTTCAAGGAAACATTTATTTTGGACATATTAACATTAAGAAGACCTTAAATAGAAAAGGTTCTCCTGGTCCCATGCTGTTTCTTCTACTAATTCTACAAGTACAAGCCGAGTCAAAACATACCTAATATTTCTCAGGTGGGAGTGGCACGGAGAAGAGAGAAATAAAGGGGGAAATGGATGCCCTGGTCCAGCAACCGCAAAGTAATCAGAAGCTATATAAACGCCTTTAGTTCAAACTTCAAAGCCAAAATCATTTAAGTTTGTGGTAACATTCTTGTTACACTCCTCTCTGCCTTACATGGTCATATAAGGTAGTAAAGAACAAACAACATGACCCTAGTTTCATAAACATCACAGCTATACACACACATCCACACACACTTAAGTCCGGAATGGATTTTTTTTTTTTTAAAGATTCTATTTATTTATTTGACAGAGAGAAATCACAAGTAGATGGAGAGGCAGGCAGAGAGAGAGTGAGGGAAGCAGGCTCCCTGCTGAGCAGAGAGCCCGATGCGGGACTCGATCCCAGGACCCTGAGATCATGACCTGAGCCGAAGGCAGCGGCTTAACCCACTGAGCCACCCAGGCGCCCGGATTTTTTTTTTTTAAAGATTTTCTTTATTTAGTTGACAGACAGAGATCACAAGTGGGCAGAGAGGCAGGCAGAGGGTGGGGGGGAAGAAGGCTCCCTGCTGAGCAGAGAGCCCAATGCGGGGCTTGATCCCAGGACCCTGAGATCATGACCGGAGCCAAAGGCAGAGGCTTAACCCACTGACCCACCCAGGTGCCCCTGGAATGGATTTTTAAAACACCCAAACATTTGGGGGTCCTGAGGTACAAATATACTAGGCGGGTCTTTTAGATGTATTACTTTATTTCACCTCAATATAAATTATTTTAACTTCCATTGTACAAAGGGGACAGTAAGGCTCAGAGATATGAAATGACTTCCTCATCATCACAGGCCTATTCCACTGAGTGCCTGAGCCTTCCATGCTGAGATCACAGCACCATCGTGCTTAAGCATGAATGACCACACACAAATCCATCACAGAACAAGCACAGCTATCTAGGAAGTGAGGCAGTGACATGCTGTGGCCTGCTTTGGTCTGAAAGGTGCTGGCTGGCCTGTGCACTCCATGACAGTCCCTCTTCTGCCACTGCTTCAGGCCTGGTGAGTGGTCTTTATAAGACTGAGGAAAGAGGTGTATGCATCATACCAGTAATGTCACAAGTGCCAAAGAAGGTCAAGCGGGACACAGAAGTACACATTTTACATCAACTTGCTGCTCTATCCTAGACAGGGGAAAAAAAAAAAAGACAAGGAAACAGAAAGAGGAAAGGTATGTCCATTAGGTATCATCTTTAATATTCTTCAGAGCACTGGAAACATCACTGAGGCTTGGGAAGATGGGTTTGTCAGGGGAACACATGAAAAGTGGCTCTGAGAAACTCTCATCAGGGCTGTTCTGGAATCTAGAGATCTGAGGGTAACAAAAGCAAGTGCCAGAGAACAGCACAGCTGGACTCAGTCCACGCAGAGCTGACAAAGAGGTCTACTTCATAGGAAGGCATTCCCTCCTTAGGGTAACCTGCTCATACACACAGGAGAAGTAGCAGATCAGCAAAGAGAACACAGGTCTCCTGACTCTCAAGACCATTTCCTTCTATCATATGCACGTTCTGAACTTAAAGAAAGAGAATGTATTTGCTTGTGCAAATAGAAGCTTTAGATAAGGATAGCAAAGGTGTGGTTTGAAGAGTCCTGAGTACAGGTTTGCTTTAGGTTGCTAAAAGTATTGGAATAAAAAAACCAAGGAAGTGGGATGCCTGGGTGGCTCAGTTGGTTGGGCAGCTGCCTTCGGCTCAGGTCATGATCCCAGCGTCCTGGGATCGAGTCCCACATCGGGCTCCTTGCTCGACAGGGAGCCTGCTTCTCCCTCTGCTTCTGCCTGCCATTCTGCCTGCCTGTGCTTGCTCTCTCCCCCTCTCTCTCTCTGATAAATGAATAAAATCTTAAAAAAAAAAAAAAAACCAAGGAAGAAAACATCTACTCATCCTTAAATACCCAGCTAAAATGTCATATACTCATAGACACCTTCCATGGGTCCCAAGATGAGACTGGATTCACCCACTCTCAGGCTTCACCTTTGTGAGAGCTGTGACAGTTTTAATGATTTTGTTTGCAGTCAATCACCTTTATTAAATTCTGTGTTCATTGGAAAGAAAGACCTTGTGGGTATTGTCTGTTGCTGCTTCCCTAAAGCTGACACAGTAGTGAGCTTAAGCAGTACACAAGTGCCAAATGAATAATAGGCTGACGTTACTAAGCCCCTATAACAGTTGCTCTCTCATTTGAGTTATGAACTCTCCCCATAAGGTTAGTATTATATTCATTTTACTACTGGTAGGAACACTGCTTAGTCCCAGATCTTTGACAAGATGGAATATAAAGCTTTTAGGTTATTCTCAGCTGAAATCCCCTTTGATCCTTAAATGTTTTGCTCAGGACAAACAGGAGGTTTGAGAGCAAAAATATGAAAAAATATGCATAAATGCCACCTTCTCAATGAAACCTAGGCTGAGCACTAACCTCATTAAAAAACTAATTTGAATCCTTTCCCCATGCAATTCTTACATTCAATTTCCAAATCCTTCTCATATTCTCTAATTATTGTTCCTGGCCATCTTTTTCTGTCCACTCCTACTGTTATCAAGTTAGTTCAGACCTCAATCATCTAGATGACTGGAATATCCTCTTTAACGGTCTCGCCCTGTATCCAATTTGTCCTCCATCAAATCCAAAGAGCCACAAAAGCAATCTGCACCAGTCTTCTGCATTTGCTAGTTTCATGCCCAAGTGCAAGCTACTTAACCTACCTGTGCCTTGGTTTCCTTAACTGTAAAATGAGTCATCAACAGACTTTTTTTTTTTTTTTAATTAATGTCAGCACATCATACCTTTGGTGCAACACAAGTTCAGAGAAAAGAGAAAATTAGACAAAGGAAACTTACATTTTGAACCAAATAAATAAGAGTGGAGGAGAAACCCAGGCATGAATGGGACAGTGAATACAGTGAGGAGAGGGTAAGTCCTGGGGACAGAAGGTACAGTATAAACTTCAGGATATCAATAATGGAGTATGTGAAGAGAAGGCTGAAGCAAGCTCTTGATAACAGACTACCAAATGCCAGGTTGAGCTATTTACAATTAATTTGCTAGACAAGGAGTTTCCTCTTCTATAAAAAGGGGAAATCACCTCTGGCTTAGGGATGTCCCAAGGATAAAGCAGAGTAGCACGAATAAAAGCACATGGCACTCTGTCTGATCTCTTTCATTAATATTTGAGGGAAACCAGTAGAGAGGACCACTGGTTTCCATTCAATGCCAAATAATCTGAGGAATAACATTAGCATTATTAATAGAGATGAGACGATTTAGAGGGCTTTTGCCATTGTTTTAACTATCTGAGAAGCAGTAATGATTAATTTCTGAACACCTATTTACATAAAAATATTAAAAATAATGAGATTTTCATCTATTCATTAAGGAATGTACCCCCAAAACTTCTACCTCCAAACAACCACCATAGTTCAAGCTTCTGTATAAGGTGAAACAAACAAATTTTAATCATATTTTTCATTATTTCAAACTGGCTTTGTCTCATCTAATCTAAGAATAACAGCATAAAATTTGATATTTACAAAATGTCTATGAATGATTATAAAATTAAGTAACCTTTTCCCTACAACTTTCTTAAGATAACCTTTAATTTGGACCCACTCTAAGCCATGATTATTTCTGAATCAGAATTGCCTCAAATTAGTGAGATATAATCGTACTTAAAAAATAAAAATAGCGAATCTGTAGTTTACCAATGTGACCGTTACTACAGTCTGTATACGGGAAATGGAAAATTACCCCTAACCTCTGTCAGTGCAAAATATCTTCACCGCCACCATAAAACAATCCTGGCACCATTAGCCCCAGGGCTTCCGAGACAGACTACAGCTTTCACCACAGATACAATCAGTTAAATAGTAATTTAAAAAGACATACTCTTTCCTGGACATCCATTTGTAACACACCAAGCTGAGATTCTACCTTCCTCACTTTCCTGCCCCCCAAAATACAGAGGCTTAGCCCACATTCTTCAGTGGGGAATGAGGGCTCTCTTCCTACATGTCCAGAATCCTCATGGTAGACCACACCCTTCCTGAAAAGCTATTGCCATTTTGGGACCCCTCTAGTGATGGAGATAGACTGGACTGATGGATGTCTCAGGTTTCTGCTAAGCACACTTGAGTTTACAAACGTCCAGGGCATTTCCTTTCATGGAGGACTGTGCACAGACAGTCTGTTTTGATGGTTGTCGTAGGCAGGCCCCTGGCCAGGGCGGCCTCCGCCATTAAAAGATGGCGCCTGGCTAGTTGCCAGGTTAGGATTGCCTCGTGAGACTAAGCAAAACGCCCAAAGAGGAAGTAAACAGCATTGGTTGCTAGCGAAGCTGCTGGTTTAGGTGCACAGCCTGATTCGCTCCCTCCTGTACCCTGCTTGCTGATTGGTCATGTAAGCGTATATAAGTGTGTAGACTTGCGGAAATAAAGAGAGAGAAGAGAGAGAAGATGCATCCGAACCAGGGTTCTTGTCGTCCTTGCGGGGCGAGGGCGATAAATGGCGCTGTCACCCGGGAACTAAATAAAGGAATCTTGCAAGGTAATCCGCAGGAAAGCGGGGAGTAAAGGTCTGCAGGTAAGCGGGGACATTAGCCACGTTCAAAAGTGGGAATTCCGCGGTAAAGCGGGGAATAAAGGCCACGTTCAAAAGTGGGAATTCCGCGGTAAAGCGGGCAGTAAAAATAGAAAAACCTTGCAAGGGAGAATTCCGCAGGTAAGCGGGGTAAAACCACGACAAAGGTGGTGGGAAACTTGTACAAGACCGCAATAAGAAGCGGGGCGGCCTTAGAGCCGGGATTAACTTGTACAAGTCTGCAATAAGAAGCGGGGCGGCCTTAGAGCCGGAATTTAGCGGTGAGTCTTTAACGTCCGCATCTGTTCTCTGTGTGTTCATAGTGGGATCTGAAGTATCTAAAGTGCAGTTGGAAGGGTCTTTAGAAGACCTGCTGAAAGCCAATGGAACTCCACTAAAAGCAAAAACTGCTCGGGCCTTTTTGAATACAGTGGAAAAGGTGGCTCCATGGTTCCTAGATGAAGGCTTGCTAAACATACCTCAATGGGACCACTTAGGGGAGGATTTGAAGAAACAGGATGCTTTAACTCTTCGCCTCAAATTTAACATAACAAAAGCACAGGCACAGGACATAGTAGTCGCCTGCAGAAATTGTGTGATCTTACTACCTGCACCGTCCTTGGGGGTTAATCCTAAGGGTTTGTTACCTAATCATATATGGCATAGGGATGTCACACATGTTTCAGAATTTGGAAAGTTAAGATACCTGCTCTGTAGGTACCTGCTCTGGAATAATTTTCGCCTCAGTGCATACGAGGGGGGAAAATCCAGAGATGTTATCGCCCATTGCCTACAGACTTTCGCCGCATGGGGAAAGCCATGCCAATTAAAGACAGATAATGGTCCAGGCTACACCTCACAACCCTTTAAAGCCTTCCTACAACAACTTGACATTCACTTAATACATGGAATACCCTATAATCCACAAGGACAGGGTGTTGTGGAGCGTGCGCATCTTACAATAAAAAATGCGCTTTATAAACAAAAAGGGGGAATAGGGGACACCTTCAGGTCCCCTAAAGATAAGCTCAACACCATTCTCTTTATTTTGAATTTTTTAACGTTGGACAAAACGGGTAAATCAGCTGCAGACAGACATGCAAGTGATGCTGCTGCTTCCCCTAAGCCTTTAGTACTTTGGAGGGACATCCTCACAGGAAAGTGGAATGGACCAGATCCAGTATTAGTATGGAGTAGGGGGTCTGTATGTGTTTTTCCACAGGAAAAGGAGGCTCCAATTTGGATCCCAGAGTGGCTGGTGCATGCAGCCTTGCCTCCAAACACCAGTCATGATGCTGAAGATGCTGATGATAACTCTGGGGATGCTACACCTCCTGTGGCAGACTCAAGCCAGAGAGCTGTGAGCAGTGGTTAAAGCATGGCTATATCCTTTACCACTGACTAACTCTTCTCTCATATTCCCTCCTCTCCCTTTGATGCATGGCAGGTCTGTAACTTGCTAGGAGCATGTACTGAAATCTCAGCAGTGTCCATGTTAAATGGTGGCAAATTCCTCAACTGTTCTTATAAACAAAATGACTCTAGTACCTTTGAGACAACAGTTAATGTGTCTTGACCCAATAATATTACTTATCAGCCCACTCCCATATGGGTCTCGCCACCATTCCTTTTCCTCGTAACAAATACTAGTGAGCTGAATGGTACGTTGAATTGCACTAAGAATTGCTACCTTTCCCAGTGCTGGAATGTCACGGCCTTCAAGCTGGCTGTGATTATGTGTATCCCTACTCATGTTCCTATCCCAGTTTCCATTCCAGAGGACAAGTTACTGGTGGTGCTATCCAGAAAGAAGAGAGATTTTGGTATCACAGCCGCCGTTGTGACAGCATTGTCTATATCAACAGCAGCTGCCATGGCAGCAGCAGTCTTGCTTGCTACAACTATACCCACTGCGGAAGCTGTGAACACCTTGCAGAAGGAACGGCGGCTGCCCTTCAAACATAGACTCAGATCAGTGCACATCTGCAAGCAGGAATCCTGATAGTCAACCAGAGAGTGGATTTGGTTCAAGAACAAGTGGACATATGGGGGGCCCTATTGGGACTGGGATGTATAGTACCCTTCCTGGCAATTTGTGTAACTCCCATAGCCTATACTAATATGAGTGACTTACAGAATGTGTCCCGACAGCTCCCAATACTTGCGGGGGAATTAGTCCGCAGAATTCCAAAACTACACTCAGCAACCTGCTACTAGGCATAACAAGAATAAATAACACCAGAGGTGAGCTTGCAACCCTCCCAGAGATAATCAAAACATTGCAAGATGTGTTAACCTTTACGAAACAATGGGCTAGCGTAATTGGTCTGATGATAATCCTCGTAGTGGGCTTGATTCTGCTAGTAAGGAAACTGGAAATTTGGAGGCGACAGCAACATAGGCAACAGCAAGCCATGGTGCAGGCCTTGTTAGCCATCGAGGCTGGGACATTCCCCCCAAGTGTGGCTAAGTTTGCTGGATCGGTAGTCAACGACGGGTAAGATTGGTGGGGGAAATATACCAACCTAAGACAGGACGCAGATCATTGATATCTGCCGTCTGATGACGGGTAAGGATATTCCCCGCCACTGACAACCTAAGACAGGCACGATCCCTGCCATAAAAGAAAAAAGGGGGAGATGTCGGAGGCAGGCCCCTGGCCAGGGCGGCCTCCGCCATTAAAAGATGGCGCCTGGGTGGCTCAGTGGGTTAAGCCGCTGCCTTCGGCTCGGGTCATGATCTCAGGGTCCTGGGATCAAGTCCCGCATGGGGCTCTCTGCTCAGTGGGGAGCCTGCTTCCTCCTCTCTCTCTCTCTGCCTGCCTCTCCGACTACTTGTGATTTCTCTCTGTCAAATGAATAAATAAAATCTTCAAAAAAAAAAAAAAAGATGGCGCCTGGCTAGTTGCCAGGTTAGGATTGCCTCGTGTGACTAAGCAGAACGCTCAAAGAGGAAGTAAACAGCATTGGTTGCTAGCGAAGCTGTTGGTTTAGGTGCACAGCCTAATTCGCTCCCTCCTGTACCCTGCTTGCTGATTGGTCATGTAAGCGTATATAAGTGTGTAGACTTGTGGAAATAAAGAGAGAGAAGAGAGAGAAGATGCATCCGAACCAGGGTTCTTGTCGTCCTTGCGGGGCGAGGGCGATAGATGGTAGCCCCCATACATTGCACAAGTTCTTTCTGGATAAATCAATTACTCACTGGCATTTCTCATTTTATATAAATAGCATCTCTTTTCCTCCTGGGCTCAAAACTTATGTGACTTTAGTAAGTGAGAATACTACGTTCTCTCCACGGAGAACATCATAAAAACACTACACAAAACAAAAGTCTTAGGTATTTTATGGCTACTCTCTAGGGTTATCTAATTCATGTTGACAGCATTTAGACATAGGAAGTTTAAGAAGCCTAGAAATGCTTAAAGAAATCAAATGCTGACATCCCCCCCCCCGATTAATTCGTCTTTTTTTTTTAAGATTTTATTTATTTACTTGACAGACAAAGATCACAAGTAGGCAGAGAGGCAGGCAGAGAGAGAGGGGGAAGTAGGCTCCCCACTGAGCAAAGAGCTAGACGCTGAGCACTGGATGCGGGGCTGGATCCCAGGACCCTGGGACCATGACCCGAGCTGAAGGCAGAGGCTTTACCTCACTGAACCACCCAGGCGCTCCTTAATTCTTTTTAAAAAATTGCAAAGAATAACATTTTAAACTTCTGGGCCTATTATGTGGCAAGTTGGTAAGTTGAAAAAAGTTATTTTTGAAAGTGGGGCAAGAGCTCTGTAAGCAATCATCTCCACTCGTTGCATCAGCAAGGTGGCTGTGTTAGCTTCATTAGTACAAGGTGCTACCTAGCAAGGTTGGGGGCCTGGATTTGGTCCAAGTGTGGGGCAGCCTCTTTCCCTGGACCCAACCGTGCTACACTCTGAGGACACTTTGTGAAACTTGTGACTGAAAAAACAGCCACGGCTGTGGAGCCTGTACTGAGCCCTTAAAAAAGTATCATGCATGCTTCTCACCACTCTGCACAAATTAACTACCGGAAGTCTTCACCATAACTAGGAAGGCTACAGAGATGGCCTCCATTTTCTGGATGAGGAACAGAGGCACGGCAGGGGTACGGGCCTGGCCAGTAGGCAGGAGGGCCAGGCTTTGAACGTGTGCCTTCTCCCTGCAAGAGCCTGTGCTCCTCACTATAAACTTGTCTTGTCTCTAGAAAGAATGTGTGAGGTCAGGAGAAACCGCAAAATCCAACCCAAGGGCCCTGCTGCCAATAGCTGCCGGCGTGAGCTACTTGCGGAAAGCCTAGGGGAGTGCTGCCTCTGAATCTCCAGACACTCAACTGAAGGGAGCCTGGGGAGGGGGCGGGGGGGGGTTAGGAGGGGATGGGGAGCACCATCCCATCTGACAGTTTAGGACAGTTTCAAACATTTTGCTTCTCCCGAATTAAACAAATTAATTAAACAAAACCAAATAATCAATTTTCAAGATAATGTAATAAAAAATATCGAAGTAACAAGGAAGCTTTAAATTTAATCCTGTGGCATGGTTAATCTTAACTTTCGGTTATGACGCAGTATTGAAGCTGAGTCTAGTATCTGATTAATAAGATAACAGTAAAATGTCTCCTCTTTATTTCTTGCTTAATGTAACTCCCACCAGGCAAGAGAAAGAATTTAACCAATACCACTGACAAGAGTGCAATACAGTGTCATGAAATTTCTATTAAACCTTTGAATCCCCTCAGATAGACTGGGCCTCCCACAGCGCCCAATACTTCTCTCTGTAAGCACTCTGTTCAAAGGTGATTAGTGATAAACATTTACTCAATACCGTGCTTCCCCCTAGATGTGTCCTCCACTAACACAGGGATCAGATCTACAATGTCTCTCAGGGGCTCCCCCGTCTTTACCACAGTGTAGGTCTAACAGGCGGGCGTCCAACAATACTTCCTCACTCACTGCACTGGGCCTGGATCAGAAGAGAGATCTCAGGACCAGCACCCTCACTTAGCATAGGTAAACATCCACTGCTTTGAGCCTTGGGTCCCTCACAAAGGGCGTGTTCAGATTATCTGCCTCATCCAACAACCAGGGCTACTGAGAGGTACAATGAGGTAAGATACAGGATAACTTGGTAAAGTACAAAGATGGAAAAGACTAAAAGAGGGGAGAAAAAGGCAATTCTCCTTAAGCAGCACTGACTGGTTTTGAGTGTGGGTCACTTTTTATATCAACTTCTGGGATCTGGGGCGAATGTTTTCTTGCCTTCCTCTTACACCCAACACAACACTCAAACTAAAGGGGAAAATGTCGTCAAGAACTTCTATCAAAAGACAAAAAATAGGTGTTTAAATAAGTCTTGGTTGTTAGTATCCAATCTTTTTTTTAAATTTCTTTTTTTTAAAGTTTTTTTTTCTTTTCTTTTTTTTAAAGATTTTATTTACTTATTTGAAAGAGAGAGAACAAACACAAGTGGGGGGCAGAGGCAGAGGGAGAAGGAGCCTGCCCACTGAGTAGGGAGCCAGACACAGGGCTCCATCCCAGGACCCTGGGATTATGATCTGAGCTGAAGGCAGATACTTAAACCAACTGAGCTACCTAGGTGCCCCTATTAGTAACCGATCTTAGAAAAAGATTGGTGTAACTACATGAACTGTTAACAAATTTGAAGACAGTACCTCATTACCACATCACTGATGTTAAACCAAGTCAGAGACGAAGGAAAAATAATGCAGCATAAACAGACGGAGCCATCACAAAGAAAGTCACCCTGTGAACTGCCCTGCAAAGAAAAACTGGGCAGAGGCAACCCTAACAGGAACACAGCAATTCACAGCGTGCGCATGGACACCAGAGACAGCTAACCTTGCCTAAACGCTGCACCGACATTCAATAATCCACTTCAAGACTTGTTCAAGGATGAACAACTGCCCATCAGAGTTTAATTACATTTATATTTCTAGTCTATAAAGGGAAAGTATGTAAGACGTGACCTAAAGGTATTAACTGGATTTAAATAAAATAAAAATTTTTAAAAAAGAAAACGAGGGGGGCGCCTGGGTGGCTCAGTGGCTTAAGCCTCTGCCTTCGGCTCAGGTCATGATCTCAGGGTCCTGGGATCGAGCCCCGCATCGGGCTCTCTGCTCAGCAGGGAGCCTGCTTCCCGCCCCCCTCTCTCTCTCTGCCTGTCTCTCTGCCTACTTGTGATCTCTCTCTGTCAAATAAATAAATCTTAAAAAAAAGAAAAAAGAAAAAAGAAAGAAAGAAAGAAAATGAGGGCCATGGCTCACCCTGGTCAGTGCTGAGCGGACAAACTCAGCTGGCCATCATGGTGGTGCCTGTGTGCACACTTACACACATACATGCAGCCCTCCTTCAGTTATACAGACACTTTACAGTTTCTAGCACAATACTGCTGCTTCCAATGAAGATCAAAAATTGCTACCCAATGGCCTGGTACTCAGAGGAGCCTCTTTTGAAGTTAATCACCTAACAGTTATTATCACTGCCACCTTAGCCACAAGTGGAAAGTCAGGCACTCAGAGAAAAAGCTGAGGATAGACTCAAGATAAGGACTAGCGACAGTTACAGCTCTGAAAAAGAACTCCTCCCCTCCAATCCCGGCTGTTCCATTCTGGCTGTACCATGGGGCTAGACAAAGAGGAAGAGCCGCCATCCTTAGGGCCTATGACTTATCAGGTTCTGCAAAGGGCATTTTGCATGAAGCATCTCTAACCCCGACAACTAATTCTGAGATTAACAGATGCAGAAGCAGGCTTGGGAACATTAACTAGATTGTCCATTGTAGAAGAGCAGAGCTTTGAAATTCTAGTTCATCTGCCTCGGGGCTGAGGAAGCCAGAGAGGTAGCTACTGAGGAGCGGGACAGTCAGATCAGTCAGATCTGATCAACTCCAAACAGGTCAAATAAGAGATGCCTGGGGAAATGACTATGGAGAGAAAGAGGAGGTAGAAACACAAGCCTGCAACTCTGAGCTATACCATTTGACAGGCATTTCACATGCAGGTAGGGGTGGATGCACAGTCTGAGAAAGCAAGCAAATGTGAACCTCCTGTTATGGGGCAGGGGCCACCCAACAGGCAGAGGGAAGAGAACTATGGGGGCACAGCCAAGAAGTCAGAGAGCAAAGAGTGTCACCAAGCGACAATCAACAGGTAAAGAAGAGGTGGACTTGGCTACTGGGAATTTGCTGTGACCTTCAAGAGGAAACATGGTTTGAGGGGAAGTCAAAAAACGGAGGCCGAGAGGCCAGTTTTATCCACTGGCTTCTGTGGAAAAAGAGAAAGGGAGTATAAAGCAGTAGGGGCTCAAGTCTAGTAAGAGACACAGGATTCCTAATCAGTAGACAAGGCAATTGAGTGGAAGGTGACAAGATTTTCTGATCATGAAGCCAAATTTATCTAAAAGGACAGCTGTCTTCTGTTTCAGAAATTATATCCTGCCTGGAAGGCTGAAATCTCTGTCTTTTACAAAATGGCATTGATAATTTTCCTTATCAAAATAAAGAACAACCCTGGTGTCATAATCCCATTTAAAAAAATTGTAAGGCCCCATTAAAAATCTATAAGACTGAGAACCTGGGAAAGTATGCCTTCAAAAAGCCTGGAGGAGAGGAAAGGGTTTTGTAGCTTGAGGGAGATACCAAGGTCAAGGGAAAAGTTCAAGTTAATGTTTTTGGGTTCGATTTTTTTTGTTGTTTGGAAAATTGGTGAACAGGGAGGCAGACAGAATGGGAGAAAGCTGTGAAAGCACATTCCCATCTTTGCCCAGAAGGCAACAAGAAGGGCGGCACAGGGAGGGAGAGGAGACCTGGAGAGTATGGATTTCAGAGCTCAGGTTATGAGAAAAGGAGAAGGGAGGAGCCTGGGAGAAGGCAGGCTCCAAAATGGAGAGCCGACACAATGGATGAGAGCCACTTATCCATAGCAGAGGCAAATGACAAAATCCCATGATCCATGGTCTTAAGAAGAAACAAGTCATCATACTATGAACGATTCTTAGAAAAAAACAAAAAAAGAAAAAACAAGAAAGGGCTACTGGGTGGCTCAGTGGGTTAAGCCTCTGCCTTCAGCTCGGGTCACGATCTCAGGGTCCTGGGATCGAGTCCTGTATCGGGCTCTCTGCTAGGCGGGGAGCCTGCTTCCTCCTCTCTCTCTACTTGTGATCTCTCTGTGTCATATAAATAAAATCTTTAAAAAAAAAAAAAAGAAAAAGAAAAATGGGAGGGTCCTATTACCATGGAATCCTTATTATGTATAAAAAACCATCAATGGAGATCTGGCCAGACACAAAATTCAAACACTGCAACTTATAAACAACTAGTGGAGAACAGAACAAGCGTGCAGATAGGGATGCGGACAAGCTGTAGTGAAATACTGAATGCTGTGACTCTGGGCACACTTGGTACATCATATTGCTTCATTGAGAATTATTTACTACTTGGGTAAAACAAGGTCCTTGTGTGCCAAACAGTCTGGCTGATTAAGACACTCTGAATGCTGTAACGCTGCTTGCCTGACTCGATCCTGCCTAAAATATCTGGGATTGTCAAACAAGACTAAATATGAATCCATGAATCAAGTCTGCATTTGCTGCCACAGCTGTTCCTCTGGGTGTGCAGGGGGAGAAGAAAATGCTAAATGGAAATTTTTTTCAAAGGCATCATCCCATTTATCATATTATTCCAACCACCACAGACTCACCCAGGAGGCAGCCAGCCTTGTAAACAAAGGCCTAATTCCTGCCTGAGCAGCCTTCCCCATGCCTGTAAAGGCACAACGTGGAGCAGAAAGGCTGACGCGGGTCTCTCTGTGCAGAGAGAGCCATGGAAGGCCCACAGAGGAAAACTTTGTCAAAGTTTTATTTTAGAGTCTTGGTAACTTCTGCTGCCAAAAAACTTTCCCAGCCCAAAAGGTTTTTGCCTAATTCCAGCCACAATTACCGAAATAACCTTTACGCCTCAGCTTTTCCTCCCCTGCAGAGTTCTGGCTAAGCAAACACAAATATGTCTTGAGACACAAGACTGCGATTTGCAAATATAAAAATAAATTAACCAAAAGGCAAAGAAGAATTACAGAATTGTAAATGTTAAGTTTCATATAGAATAATGGAAAGGGGCAAAAAAAAAAAAAAAAAAAAAACCATGTGGACAGTTTGGCATTTGGGTGAGTAACCCTGTTCCCAGAACAAAATTCTGAATAGCGCCTACTTAAACCTCTTGGTAACAGCAACTAAATACCAAAACCTAAAAAACAGCATTTGTATTCATCTCCTACTTCCACATTCATTCAAAACTGCAGTTTAATTTAATTATTCCCATTTAATAGGGAAAAAATTAAAATGACTGGTATTTATGCATCAAAATTCCCTAGGAAAATTCTAAGTCTTCCAATAGATGAATGCTCTCGATCCAAAAAATTAAGTCTTCAACTTTGCCCCAAGTCTCCTCCATCTTCCCCAGACAAGAGTCCCTCGCCTGAAGTGCAAATCAGGGCCTGTGGTTAGACCCTTCCTTTGCATGAATTCTATAAGCTTGTTTCCCTGTCTCATGTTACCTTTTTGAGTATACTTAATCTTTGCATGAGGATCTGTGACTCTTGTCAACCGAAATTAAGCATCCTACTAAATGTGTTCTCTTCTCACACCCCCACACCAAGTACAGTGTTTGTGAATTGACAGACTCAACCACAGGCTACAATGAGTCATTTAGACCCTAAAATCACTCTGGGTAACAGAATAGAAGAGAGGGTGCAGGGCCAGGAGTGAATGCAGTTCTCCAGAAAGACAAGAATCCATGTGGCCCAAATAAACTAGCCAAAACACGGATTCTCAATGGCTGTCACCAGCTCTTTCCGAGGTGCATCCCTAACCTAGGTCTACTGAAACCACTGCGTGCTCCAGAGCCTAGGGATCCTCAATTTCAGAGTACACTGCAATCACTGAGAGCACTTACTTAATGATAGGGCTGGCCCCCCTCCCAGCAACTGTTTCACCAGGTCCAGGGTCCCGGGAAGGAATCTGCCTTTTTAATGCAACACTCCTGGAGATTCAGATAAAGAAAGTCTTAAAGCTGCTCCTGAGAAACACGGACGCATTTAACTTAATTGGTTCTCAGTCCTGACTGCGTATCAGAACCACCTGGGGCCAATCATCACTTGCGATTCCAATAAATCCACCTGGGGTGGGATTAGGGCAGTACTTTAAAAAGGGCTGAATCTAATATGCAGCCATGTTAGGAACCACTACCCATGAGGCCCTGGTCATTTTAGTGTGTATCTGACAATTACTTGTGGCTCCCATCCATAATTTACCCCTGTAATAAAGCTATTTCTGCTCTTAGACTGAAGCAGAGCCAACATGTAAAGGCTGTGTGTGCCGAAGGCTGTGTTAGGTTGCCTCAAATGGGACATAAAACAACACGTAACAAGGGAAAGTGGTTTGTTGTTCAGTTGAAGATGGGGAGTGGATGGAAAGGGGAACTGCTTGAATCTACTTGAACTGCCTCCTTCCTATATTTAAGTAGAATGAATTTTTAAGAAATCTCTTTACCTATACTACAAGCATACCTTTCCAAAAGTAGCCCTTTAAAAAAAGAGGTTAAACTAGAAAACAGAGTGCAAAAGGTATTCTAAAAAGGGCTCAAAAACATGTTTACATGATTCATAGAAATATTGTAGAAAAAGCTTAATGGCTTAAAAATTACTAATTGCCAACTGACAGAAGAAAACATATGCTATTTATAATGTATTTAACTTCTTAAAAAGAATCAAAATGTATACATTAAAATTAGTATTATCCCCTGAAAGTAGTCATCACATGAGAAATGCATACAAATTCTTCTGGCACCAACACTTGCTAAATGTTCTGGAGCTCTTTCTTAGAGTTACAGTGAGTGGTTTCTCGTAACTCAGTGTTTTGAGAAAACCTTGCAGAATCAATGCTGTTTCCATGAATTATAGAAAATTCAGTCCTAGGGCCCAGTATAAAATATACTCTGTGTTTCAGGGGAACATCACTCTGAATATGATCTATTATGGCAAGTGTGGTTCTATTCTCATATCCCAAAGCAAGCCTCACAGGCCCCCAGCCGCCAACCAAGTTTAGGATGAAAAGGGTTAGAAAGAAGGGGAAATGTTTGCTTTTTTACTGAAGGGTAATTCCAGTTGTTATAATAGACACTAGATTTTTGGACTAGGCAAAAATCATTTCCTGTACTTAAGCCATTTTCTATGGATTTAATTGAAGGTAAGAAAGGTCAGATTGTGAAGACATCAATTTAACCTAAATGCTGTTTGGGATCTTGACCCCACCAGCAACTGTTTAAGTTCTGTTAGTCTCCTAGCTCCAATTTAAATTTACTTGAGTTTTCCTGGGGATTAAAATGCAAACTCCAGGGGCGCCTGGGTGGCTCAGTGGGTTAAGCCGCTGCCTTCGGCTCAGGTCATGATCTCAGGGTCCTGGGATCGAGCCCCACATCGGGCTCTCTGCTCAGCAGGGAGCCTGCTTCCCTTCCTCTCTCTCTGCCTGCCTCTCTGCCTACTTGTGATCTCTCGCTGTCAAATAAATAAATAAAATCTTTAAAAAAAAAAAAAAAAAAATGCAAACTCCAGGGACCCTGCTCAGAAATTCTGATTGTGCAGTCCTTATGTAGGGTGGAAATATGCCATTTTAACAAGGATTCTAACAGAGGCAGTGTCAAGTCCACCTGGAGAAGCACTGCTCCAAGTGAATGAGGAACGTACTCTGAAGTCTACATTTCTAGACAGAAGGAATACTTGTTCTCACCATTCCTATAAGCCCCTTCTTCTGTGGTCTGATGATCAGCAGGGCATTCTCATTTTCCCTTTTAAACCTATAAACATGGTTTTGCCCATGTTGTCGGAACATCTCTGGGGGTACACTGTGGCCTGTCATCACTTGGACAGAATTATTCCTCCTACTGCTGTATACGTGATAGTTCCCCACTGCCTGACACAGACAGGAGGCACAGTAAAGGCTTCCAAACTGTTTGAACTCAGTGCAGAAGTTCAGACATACTTCTTTTTAAGAACCTAAAACACATTATAAATATCTCACCTTCTAATTCCATGGAAGTGCTAAGCTTGTCACCCCTGACAGTCATCTACCAGGTTCTGAATAGATTAACTTTATGCACATAATTGTAGAAATCTGCCCCTCCAGGCTGGATGAAGGGACTACAAACCCTGTCCCTTGTTAAACAGGGCCATCCCTATAATAAGCGCTCCTACAAATCAAAAGGTGACAAAAATAGGTGCTTTCCTCTCAGCCAGTTTCTCTCTGAAAATTACAGTAGAAGGCATGGAAGCAATACTACGAACGGCTAGAAACATTGATTTGTTCATTTATTCATTCATTTGTTCCTTTACCCATTTATTTAAGAAGCTGCCTATGTGGCAGAAAGGACGGTGAATGAGAGAGACACAGTCTTGACCCACTGTGATCCACCATCCAGTGACTGAGAGAGGTATCAGAAACACAGCCCAGTATCGTGTGATGCCCATGACCAGCGTCTCAGCCAGGGCTGGAAGAGACTGGAAGTAGAAATTTCAGGCAGGTTGCTGCCTTTTCCTTCACTTGCCTCCACTGAGTTTTTATAATGACCGTATACTAGTTTTATAATTTTTTTTTTAATTGCAAGGACAAGTAAACTTGGAAATACCAGGGGTACATGCAATTATTAAAGGGTCTTGGACAGAGAGAACTCTGTCTGTGGTCTTTAATACTCAATGGGGAATAACCAGGCTTAAAATGTCCAGAGTCCACTCTGGTCCTAGCTCCAGCTAAGGACCCAACTCCAGAAGAAGAAAATCAGTGGCTGGTGACCCCCACCTTTTCCCCTTGGGGTCTGCTTCTCCAGCAGCAGCAAAGCCTGCATAGCTCATTCCCAAACATGTACACATTCTGGAGAGTTATGAAATTCCTCCCTTAATTATATCACGGTTCGCTGTCCAAGACATATAGCACCATCATGATGGCTCACATCCCCTCGAACTGGCAGATCCAGCAGGAAACAGTGACTGCTGCTGTTTCCTCCTGGAAATGGTCATTGTTGGTGTTTCTCAAGCCTTCCTCTGATCTCTCAGAGTCTGGGGAAAAGTATAAAACAACAAACAAAAGGGGCTGTAAACCACTTTTGACATCGCTTTTGTTGTCACAGATGACCTCCCAGATGCCAAAACCAATGGAAACTTTTCAGTCCACGTTTACCAGACTATTCCACCCCATTTTATGCTGTAGCCTTTCTGGATGTGCTTCCCTGCCTTTGGTTCCACCTTGAGACTCCTGTAGCTCTCCCATTTCTCCTCAGTCCTTTCATGATGGGGCCTGCGAAGGGGCTGTCTTTCTACAGCCCG
This sequence comes from Mustela lutreola, assembly GCF_030435805.1. Lineage (NCBI taxonomy): Eukaryota > Metazoa > Chordata > Mammalia > Carnivora > Mustelidae > Mustela > Mustela lutreola. The sequence goes on along the minus strand of NC_081295.1, from coordinate 100,600,296 downwards.
TGCTTCAGTTACAACAACAACTGCATCCATTAACCTGCAAGCCTGAGCCCCATCCCACAAGCTCAATGCCCTCTGTGATACTTAATGTGATGACTCAGCTCGCCATTCTCCGGCTGGGCCTTTTCTGCAAGAGCAGTCAACAGTGCTGACAAACCCTCCTGCTGTTCCTTCTCTGGATCTTGCAGGGGGCCTCTTCCTCTGCTTTCCCTGTAACAGTAATATTCTGCAGGCTCATCTCCCCCGCAACACTGTATTCTCCTCCTCTCCGTGAGTGACCTCATTTATGCCTATAGCTTCAACCATCACCTACACATGAATGACCCCCAAACCTTTACCTCCTGCTCAAATTTCTCCCCTGAGCGTGAGACTCTTATACTCAGCTGCCTACTGAACACCTCCAATTAGATATCCCAAAGCATTTCACCTTCCACATGCCCACAGACATACTCATCTTTCCCCTCCACGCCTGAGCTTTCTTCAATGTTTCCCATTTCTTTTGCACTGGGAAACGAGGACTTAACCTCTCCCTCACCCTACTGCTCCACATCAAGCAATCTTCCCACTTGTCACCCATACGCCTGGCCGGACGTCTCCTCTTCTCCTGTTCCTCTCTCTGGTCTTTCCACCCCCAACATGGCCTTCAGCATCCAGGCTGCCCTCCGCCAACTTCATGTCCCTGCTAGTAACAGGATGAGATGCGAACCACCCCCCTCCTAGAAACAGTTTCACAGTTCTCCACTGCTCTCAAGGAAACATTCCTCAGCCATTCCACAGAATCTTCAAGATCTCACTGCCATGCACAAATGCCATGCATTTCCCAAATTCATCAGGCTATTTCACACCTTTAAACACACACTCGTGCCATTTCATCTGCCCAGAAATATCCTTCCTGTCATTTATCTCTACCTGTTACTTGTTCCTCAAAGCCTGAGAGTCATCCATTCCAGGGAGAAGACTCCTTAATATCCCCTTCCCCAGGAATGATCAGAATGATCAAGACTCTCCCTCCCTAGACTCCTTCAGGCAGCCTCTGAGATTCTCCACATAGTCCTGGTATCACAGATGGACTTGGTCCCTCCTCCCTTGTGGCCTCAATCCCCTGAGAGCCATCACTAAACAGACTTTTCTATCTCTAGCTCCCGGCACATAACTTACATACCTGGTGCTGGTTAAAAATTCAGGAAGTGACTAAAACTTATTCTAAAACTTTGTTCTTGCTCCCACCTACCTTATCTCAGTGAAACATACATTCTAGCCAGGACTTCAGAGTGCTTTGTTGTGCTTTTCATAATGAAATCTGATGCCTTCATTTAGAACATTTCTTTGAGCTTATCTCTTCCCATATGGATCCCTTAGAAAGGTCACAAGAGTTGGTAACACAGAAAAGAGGGATTTTGGAGATAAGATTAAATTCAATTGGCAGCAGGAAAGGGCTGTAGACCAAAGCATCTGCTCAGAAAATGCCACGCAACTATAGGGAGCAGGTCTCTCTGCCATGCTCCAGTCGATCAAAGCTGAAGGCGGACCAGTTCAGTCAAAGGCAAGGACCCCGATATACAGGAAGAGCAACAGCTACTTGTTCTATTTGCCAGTGTGCAAAGCCCTGAATAGAGTGATGCTTTGAAAGGTGTGTGAGGAGGTACAGGGCAAGTCATGACTTCCGGATGCAAAGGTGCTCCCTGTAATTGTGCTAAAGCACACGCCCATGGCATTTGACTCAACTTACAGCCAACTTCAAGCTGGCCCAGGCCCTTGCTATGCTGTGGCTCCTCGGTCTTAAACAGAGAGGCCACTATGCAAATAGCCAGCTAAGGAAAGGACAGATGCCAGGGACCTGCCCAGTCCCCTCCAGCGGTGTGATGCCTCCCCCTCTTTGCTTAGGCCTCTGCTGCGAGGGCTCAGTCTCCTTGGCCCCTCTGGCATCAACTCAGGATTCCCTCCCAGCACTAGACTGCTTTTGCTTTGGACATGTGTCAAGTTATCGGTGCTCAGTCCTCCCACTAATTTGCTCAGACCCCCTTGTTCATCCTGACCCCCCATTCATCAGCCCCACTGAAAGGAAGAAGGCCTATTCTTTAATACCTCGCAACACCATCAAACAAAAGTGAAACGACATAAGTTAAATACTTCAAGATAGCAACTCTTACTGTGTAAGAGTTTCTCTTAGGGTTTCTCACCAGAAACCCTAATGAACAAAGCATAAGTTAGGTAAATAGAGAACTAATTGCTTCACGATACCTTAAAAGCAGGTGAGCACTGTAGACTTGGTCTGCTTCTGCCCACATTCCTTCCGTCTGTACCTCTGTAACTGTGTGGCCATAGGGGCTAGCTGTGCCTCCCTGACTTCTTTCAACACAAAAATCCCAAATCAGGTAGAAATTTCTAAACTGCTTATTCACCTCCTCCTTCACTCTGTTTGGCTCTGAACTTACCACATCTGTCTGGAAATTCCCCTGTCCTATCAGTTATTTACCTAACACCAATCTTACCTTTGAAACCTATAGCTTCCTGTTGTGTTAAAGTTATAGATCTGTTCATATTTTTCTCCAGAAATATAAGAAAGTAGGAGTTAATTAATCTGCCCTTTCAAACACTTTATCTGCCTTTTACACTTTAACAACAATGAGAATAAGTGAACAAAAGTAAGATACATATGCTGCATAATCTCAATTTTATAAAACCGGTAAAAAAAAAAGAAAGGAAAAAGAAGATAAATAAAATACATTAAAAAACATTATTGATGATTATTTCTCAGTAGTAGGATATAAAATTTTTATATTGAGGAGACAGAACTGTGATTTTGGAGTCCAACAAGCCCGGGATCAAATACCAGCTCCCCTATTCATTAGCCATGTGCCCAAGAAAAAATGTTTTTATCTAAGACTCACTTTGTTTTGATCGAGGTATAATTGAGGTATAACCTTACCTAAGTTTCAGGTATGCAGTGTGATGATTCAGTATTTGTACCTATTGTGAAATGACCACCACAATAAGTCTAGTTAACATCCATCACAAGTCTTTTTTCTCGCAATGAGAACTCTCATGGTGAAAATGTAGTCACAAGTTGTTTTGTTTTTGTCTTGAGAATTTTTAGGATCTACTACTCTAAACAACTTTCAAATATGTAGTACAAGGTTACTACTAATAGTAATTGTGCCAAATATTACATTCCTATGGCTTACTAATGAGACTCCATTTTCTCATCTGTAAAGAGAAGATACAAGTGTATTTCTTGGAGCTGATCTGAGCATTAAATGAGATACTACATGATGCACAGGAAGTGTTCAGCCTCTTAGCTGGCATAGAACTAGCACCCAGTATATATTCTGATAATAGAGATTCACACCGTTCTCTTGGTTTTCCAATAATGTGTCTTTGTGATTCACTATTATTAACTCTTAATAATGGAGGGCTGCTTCCAAGGGACATTCCTGTTGTCTAATCTCTTTCCTTTCAAAGGTAAAACTCCTATCCAGTCTTAGCTTTTGGCTCTCCTTGTTCTACACTTCTAGCAAGGCACCAATCTTCTGTGATTGCAAGCTTTTGCCAAAATGGCACAATTACCTTAGAAGTGTGACATTGCATCTTATTGAGAAAAAGCCCCACGTGCTTCAGTAGATGATGTTCCATTTCTGGCCAAAGAAGATTTACAAAGCACCTCTTAAGGTGGGCCACTTCTACAGGTACTGAATTCATTTACTATGTACATTTCTAGGAGTTTAAATGTCTTCGAATCATTTTTCCATTTTAATCTCCAAATCTGGGGAGCACCAAGTCATAATACTGTCGACATCCTTTCTGTAACATCGAATGAAACGAATAGCCCTACCTTGATCATCTTCAATATGCCCCCAAAATAATTAGCAGGGCCGCTCTTCTGGGTTTCTTACTTCAGCCCAACCATAAGCAGGAGTCTGATTTGGCGCACAGCTCATTTTATTCAAGCCTCAGTTTGCTCATCATTCACCCTGAGGTGCCTCTACGCATCTTACAGGATAGCATATGCGTGAGACAAAACACAGGTGTGAAGAGGTAGCACAGTGCCTGGCCATGGGAGCCAGCATCTAAACGGCACCCTGGGCAGGAACCTCCCTCACCTGTACCACTCCAGCCTTCAAACTTGCTGTGTCCTCACCCCTGCCCTGCATTCTTAATCTCACAGTGCTAGTTCAGATCCCCATGGCCCAACATGAAGGCAATGATGAGATTAATTACAGCATCTAACACTGAGCGCTCCTCGTGCACAAGGCATGGTTCCAAGCACTTTACATACACAGCCTCTTTTAAGCGTGACAGCACCTCTATGAAGTCAGGGCTACTACAGTCTCCCATCTCACAGATGAAGAAACTGAGGCATAGAGATATTAAGTAATTCGCTGGAGATGGTGATTCCTGGCTTGAAAATCTTTAATTTTGCCTAGAGCAAATGCTTCAAACATTCCTCAAATATAAAATTCTAATTTCCAAATTATATTTGTTTCTAAAAATTTAAATTAAAAAACATACTTCCATGCTTGCATAGGTTTTATGCTAATTATTAGGATCAGTGGCTATCAATCATCTTCATCTATGCCTCAGTTTAAAAATTTTGGTGCAGATATGGGAAGAAAGGCTACCTCTTCCTCCTACGGGCATGTACCTAAACTTCCTATAAATGGATCACTCACTGGGAGGTTGGGATAGTGCAACAGGATCCTGTGTATGTGTGCATGTGTTTACTAGGGCAGCATGTGATCAGTGACATAAAAAATCATACAATTCCAGCATTCAATTATTTGCCAGTTGTGGCAGATGATGCTAGTGCTTATGTGAGGTTTCTTTTCCTATACAGGTATCTAACTTCATTCCCCAGCTCCTTTCAGTTAAGCTGGGGACATAAATCGACCAAGAGAACATGGACAGAAATGACGTAGAGCACTTGCCGACATGACCCATAAAAACTACCCATGAAGGGGCACCTGGTGGCTCAGTTGGTTAAGAGTCAGATCTTGGTTTCGGCTCAGGTTACGATCTCAGGGTCCTGAGACTGGGCAGGGATTCTGCTGGGGATTCTCCCTCCCTTTCCCTCTGCCCCTCCCAACCTGCACTTGTGCTCTCTCTTTCAAATAAAGGTTTTTACATAAACCCTTAACATAAAATTACCCATGTACAATCCCCCAACTTCTCCCCCTCCCACGAGGACCTTGGAGGCTACTAGTTGAGTGAAGATGTAGCATTACAAGCAGCAGCCTAAATCCTTGATTGTATAGAGCTTCTCACTACCAACCTCCCTAAGTCTCTGCCCACCCCTCTCTCCACTGGACTATAAGTTGAGCAGTAATAAAGTTGAGCACTTGAGATTTTGCCTTTTTTTTTTCCCCCTTTAAATCAATAGTCAGTCTATCTTGATAACTGCACAGAGCTTGGCATTTCATCTGACAGAACAAATCCTTCACAACACAGTAATAGTCAGCTATATAATAAGAAGAGAAAGAATCCCATGACAACTCATATAATTTCAGTTCTTAAGCACTGGGTACACTTCTTTGATTTTTTGATAAATCTTATAATTTTCAGTGAATATCTAAAAGGCAAGCACTGAGATATTTGCATTTTTAATGATACTGGTGACTCTGTAAATTTATAACAAACATTTGGAAGAAGTCTCCAACAATGACACAAGGCTAAGGAATCAATTCATTATTACCTCCCTCCAAATTTACAACTAAAATATAAGAATTTTAAAAGACTATCTGATTTCAACTTGAAACCACAAGAGCCCCATTCTCCCTTCAAGCTTCTTTCAAATCAGTTACAGTTACTGACAAGGCTCTGACAGCCCCAGCACTTTATTTATGTAACAGTATAATAGCTGTTATGTGCAGTTCCTCATATAAGTCTATTGGGCCTGTAGATTTACCTCCTTAAGGGATGGAAGAGTAAGACAAAGGGCCTTACACAAATATAGTAGGAAATATAGTAGGTGCTCAATAAATTTTACTTAAAATAAAAAGATAATTATTATTATTCTGGGTTATAGTTGATAACTGTAAGTATAAAAAAACAAGAGACCAGCATCCAAGACTTTTTCAAACTGAAAAATAATTCAGAATCATAATTCATTATTAACTTTGAGCAGATATATTAGGTTAAAGATCTATTCAACACTTATAAGGCTAATTTAAAAACCAAATCATTTCTATATATAATCCTCAAGCTGCAGTTCTCGGTACTGCTCCTCAATCACTTTCTCCTTCTTGGATCCTTCATCCCTTTCTAATTTGTGCCTTTCCCAGCTTAATAAGCTCAGAGCACCATTTGCATTCATGGCAGCATGTCTCTGTCACCATCCTGACAAAGAGATGCCATCCAGCCTTTAGCTGCCTAGAGGCTCAGCATCACTTGGCTCAAGGCAGATTCACATGACAAAGTAGGTGACCTCAAAATCAAAATGAAGCAATATGGCTGATCACTTGCAATCACTTTGAGAGCTGGAAACTGTCAAAGTGATGTCTACATAAATTGTCTAATTAAAAAATGAACAGAAACTGTTATCCTACATGTTGGAGTTTTGTTTTATTTCAGGAGAAACTATTTTTTTTAAAACAATTATTTTTGCTTCTCTAACTCTGCCTAATTTAGGCACTATGTAAATCCACCATTGTTTTGGAAATTTTGGCATCTAACACAGAGCACAGCATTTAGAGACCAAGCGAATGAATGAAGTGAGCAGGAACAAAGGAGGGAACAAAGGAGGAACAAAGAATTTAGAGATCCTCAAACTAACTGAAGAGCTTGTTGACCTAAAAAATATATTCAGAGGTGTTATTCTCAAATTCAAAGGTTACCATCTCTACTGCAAACCTAATTAAAAAAAAAAAAAAAAAAGCAAGAGAGAAAGTTATATAAACCTACAACTTATTCACAAAAGTCGCAGCTTTTCTGGTAATAGGGAATTAAGCTATATTGCCATAATAAATAACCACAGTTTACTCTTCTATACATTCTGACAAAGCACGTACAAGACAGGCAACCTAGGGAGACCCTTCTAGATGCCAGAAAAAAGGATTCAGATATTTGGGAGAATGGCTAAGAAAAAAATGCAAAAAGTGTCAAATATGGCCATCAAAAGGGAACTATAGTATCAAGGGTTTAACTTCTATAGATTACCTGAAAATAAAAATACATAATATTCAGACTTTATTTCACTTGTGGAATCACTGTGCAGCATATCTCCATAATGGTTTATATATAATATATAAAGCAAGCTTAGTTTTGCTTTTGTTTTTTTAAGGCAGCTAATACTAAAAGAGAAATAATAAAAAATGTGTAGCTATACTGGATTCTTAGAAGATAAGCGGTCATGAACTTCTAAACTGTGTCTTTGTATTCTGAAAACAGATATAACAGAAAACATATTTAAAGGTGTACCTGCCCTTTGGTAGTTAATACATGATTTTCAGACCTGTTTCCATTGATCAAAGTTTTATGGAACCCTTTTGAAATTGCTATCTGAAGCAGATGTGGAGTACCATGATAATCAGTGCCCTGCTTTATTGCCTAAGTTGACACTGATTGCCTAAGTTGGCATTAAAAAATGTTTGGCTGTTTTTAAAAACTAATCCACTCTAAAAAGTAAAACTACTAGTCTGAGGATATGCAAAATCATACATTACAAATTCTGAAAGAGTTCCAAAAACATTTTGAGCAAAAGACAATGTTCTAAGAATTTCCCTTCTGATTTAGTAATTTGTAAATTAAATTGGGATGGATTTTCAGTTGTATTTGCTAAAATACCATGGATGTTCCTTTACCATCCAGCAGGGAGGGACCTATATGTAAAGCTTATTTCAACTTTTTCAGTATTTGAAATGGTTTCTGTACATACTCACATTTCAACAATGCTCCCTGGTTGTGGGGGGTTGGGGGGAACCTATTTGAACCATGCTAAGATGATTAGAAATATCACATAAGCCTAATTTCTTTCTATCTCTACTTTAAAAATAATAGCTATTATTATTATCTGAAATTAAAACATGAGGAAAAGGGAATTTTTTTTCCTCCATTAACCCTTCTTAACCAAAGTGAAGGTACAAGCTAAGACAGAGAAAGCTCTCATGATAAAAAGTGGCAGGTCTTGCAAAGCTGAGACAGCAGGCTCTGGGTTGGAAAGTGTCCTGCTCTCCAGACACAAGGCAGAGTGGCCTATGGGGCTTTCCTTTATGGGAAGACTTCAACAGTGCTGGTGACAAGAAAACTCGCCTACTGTAATATTAAGCCCAGGCACCAGAGCAGGGTGCTAAACAGAGTGATAAACTTGGGCCAGAATCAGGCTGTGAGAAACGAGAAAACAATGGCTTGACTGTGGCAAGTCTGAAGTCTGCATGGGTACAAGCTGGCTTCTGCCACACTTGGGGTGTGGGTACATGTAGTTACTACAAAAAAAAAAAAAAAAAAAAAAGAAAAGGCTAACTGTTCATAATTAAGTAGGAAGACTTTTAGGCACACTGGACTTACTGCTTGCCAGGAAGAGCTTTTTTCAGGACATACTCAGAAGCACCAAGACTTGATGTTATACAAGGTCATTTCAGTAGGCTTCAAAAACTGGCTTTGGATTTCATTAAACAAACCCACAGCCGCAGACCACAGACAGTGGTCAGCATCTTGTGGCTGGACAGAGGACAGCTAACCCATCCATTTAATCAATGTCTAACCTTTAGACTTTGGGGGACAATGACCCTGCTGGTAGACAGGCAGTCCATCCACTTACTCTAAAGTGTCGTCCTGATGCTTGTGATGACTTGAACTAAAACTATCCTTTAGTTTCTTCAAGTCTGCATAGTACTTAGCCAGGGTATGCGGTCTCTGACTGTGTTTTCCTGTATGCAGTACTATCTGCCCCATACATGAAATAAATTCATGGGCTTTCTGGCATAAGATGCTCATAAGTAAGCAGTGGGGTTTGTCCACACCAGCAAGCCCTGTCCTTCGCAATGCTGGCCCTAGCAGTATAGCACCTGTGTTCTTCAGCAGTTACCTCATTCTTTAAATGTCCTCTTCAAATCTGAGTGAGATTCATTTTTAAAGAAGCAAATTGCTTTAAGTCACTAACATGAATAAAAATGGCTGCCCCCAAATATAGAAGATAAAAGTAACAATAAATATAGTGTCATTAAGTTCCACCAAAGGCAAACCAAAAGGAATATATATATATATATATATATATATATATATATATATTTTAATGGTAACGTTCTCAGCATGACTCAAGATTAAAAATGGCGGTTTTATGGCTCCACTTAAAATCAGCTCTAGCAGTACCAGTGGTGTATGCCTCGTTCTTTGGGAAAAACTGAACTAAATGGATAATGATACAGTATTGTGATGTAAGTCAAATTACAGCATAGGCTATAAAATTCAAATTACCAGCCCTTCAGGCAGGATGCATGACACATTAACAAAGTCTGCCTGAGATTCTTGGATAGCAAGATAATACTATGGGGTAATACCTTTTCTTACATATCCAGAGGTCGTTTCCCTCAAACCGCTAAAAATCAGTTAGCAGAGAATATATACATAGAGTCCAGGCATTAAAATGTTTGCATTTTACCACAGAAAACTGCTTCAGACCTTAATTCAGGGCTGTAAGGTTTCTTTAGGCATTTTAACACCATATTCAGATATTAATTTTTTACACTCCAGTCAGCTTTTAATCTGTATTTATAGGAAACGTCTCATTTCTTTTATTCCAAGTTTATTTTAGCTATTTGCCTGATTAAAAAAGTAATCCACTGTCAGAACAGGAGAAACCTGTCACTTTCCTCGCCTCCCCCAGGGTTTATGTGAAGTGGTGCCTTACCCCAGTCCTTCTCAGGATATGGCCCAACCCTGGCAGGAGAGGCCTGTCCATAGTTGGCCCAGTGCTGAGCAGCAAAGCCAGGGCTCCAACCCAGAGTCCTGCCTGCCAAGCATGTACAGCCATTTTGGAGGCAAAACCATGCTCATCCTAAGCCTCTCTCCTTTTACCCCAGAACAAGTCTCCACAGCCCATATATAAGCTCCAAGCCCTGCTCTCTTTCTTCCTAAGCTCACTGTTCTCTTTTCTAATACAACACACAATCCCCTTGACTTTGTGCCTGAAATAGCAGAAAACAAAGCCACAAAAGTCAGAGTTTGGCAGTCTTGGCAGTTCTTCTTAGCATAGGACTTGAGCCTATAAAAACTTCTTTCCTCCTCATTTATAGACTTTTCTGGAGACAAACACAAAACTTGTCTTTTCTCCCTCACTTGAGGTAGGGAACACCAGGACAGGTCTAATATTTCTCCTGGAATGAAAGCCAACTGGAGCTTGGGTTGTTAACAGCATTTTACCCATTAACCAGTAATATCCTGATTCCACATGAGAAGGTACAGGGCTGCCGGAAGCTGAGCAAAGTCATGCTCATAACTACACGAAGCAGCTGAAGGAACATTAGTAGTGAATTTGGGTAGTGATGGCTCACATCTTGCTACTTAGCATGTTCAGAGGGATCAACAGGGTTGGCAGCCACTGGGGACTTCTTAGCAATGCAAAATCTCAAGCCCCTCTCCAGACCTACTGCATCAGAATCCATTATTTTAACAAAATCCTATGGTAATTCATCACATGCTCAGATTTGATGAGCATTAATCCAATGACTTGAGTGGTCTGGTATTAATATCCTGCCTCCCACCTCCACAGCCAAGCACTGTTCTCTGGAAAATCAGGAATTGAGAAAGCCAGTGAAGGTCCTACCATGACAGAGACAGCCCTGGCTATAGAACAGCCTCTCGATCGTGGAGGAGCAGCCTCAGCACAAGCAACAGAAAAGAGAGGCTCCCACAGGCCTCTAGAATTAAAGCCAAACCCTCACAAATGCCTGTATCCACACAAACGAGGGGTTTTCACAATGCCTCACAGGCTACAGACATTGCAACTCTTATTTACCCACTCAGTTGCCTAGGAAATTCACATTAATGTGATTTTATCTATCAAAAAAAAATAATAATGAGATAGAACAGTGAGATTTGTCTGACCTGGAAACAGCTCAAGACCCATGTTCCTGTTGGTTAAGCTAAATGATGACCTTGTTCTGCTCTGTCCACACACACCACACATACACAAAACACACCACACCCACCACGCATACAATAAACACAATACACCACACACACACCATATACACAACTCACACACCACACACATAAAACACATCACACACCATATACACAACTCACACACCACACACATCACACACATCACCCACACACCACACATCCATGCTTCTGAGCCAGAGTAAAGCTCTAACCAATAGGGACCTGATAAGAAGGTGACAGGATCTGTAGGATCCTTCACAAAACTCTCAACACCTGCAGAAGGAAAGGAAACATTTTGTGTCCTGACACTGACTTCAGAGAAAATTTAATTTCTTTCATCAACATGCAGGAATGTATAAAGGGACACATGCGAAGAAGCATGTAAGTCTTCTTTGTAACTAAGAATGTTCGGCAAGAAACAGCTGATATGAGAACTGGTAAACAGGGCAGCTGCCAATGCCGACTTCCCACGGAGTGGCCCGGTCACGTCAGACTAGGCATCTTCATGTTCTACGTGTCTCCTCTCCCAAATAATTAAAGCCAGTACTTCTCCCCCTTCTCAAGGATTTCTGGACCCCTGCTTATTTTCCCTTCTAATGCCAATTTCAAAATCCTCTTCTATTTCTTCAGATCGTGTGATTTCAGTGACCATTTTCCTAAATCACTGCTTCCTTGCAAAATTAATAGCCAGCTACTCTTTATGATGGAAATAATTGCTGAGACAAGGGAGAGCAGTTTCAATGATATATACATTAGATAAATGTGATACAAGATAGCCTTAGTGGCAACTCTGGCCTCAGATGCCTGTCCCATGCCACACTCTGGGTGTAAGGGAAGCCGCATCTGTGCTGAGGAGTGGGGCCAAGCTTTGCAGGACTCGTCTCCCCTGTCCTGCTGCAGTTGATTCTTAGGCTGTCCAGGGACCTGGAGTTTATGGTTTATATTTGACTTTTTTAAAAAGATGAGCTGGGTCAACCACTTCTCACTTAGAAATATGTCACTGGCAAAGAGATGCCACAGCAGGGGCAGAAGCCAAAAAGTGCATGGAAGAGACCACAACCATTTAGGCCTGGAGAGGCTGTTTCAAGAGAGCAGATCACCCAGGAAGGAAGAACAGAGCACAGACAAGCAGAAGCAGACACACTGCAAGACAGAGAGAGGCCATGAAACTCCAAAGGTGGTCAGATGTCGGCTCCAGGCCAATGCTTCTGGAATGTTAGCTCCACCCTCATCCTTAAAATCAATACCCTCTATCTAAGCAGATCTGGGTCCTCTGCAACCAAATAAGCCACTCCAAAATGCACTAAATAAGTGAATTTATTTTTCATTGAAAAAAAATTTTTTTTTACTTTTACCATTACCTTCAAACTAAGAAATAATTCTCAAGAAAAATAAAAGTAGACCCTATGTCAAGAACATATAGCCTGGCCTACAGACCGTTTCTAATTCCAATTCCAACGGGATCTGGTAGATGACAGAAATTTCATCTGAAATTTAGAAGTAGAAGGTGGGGGGGGTGCCTGGGTGGCTCAGTTGGTTGGACGACTACCTTCAGCTCAGGTCATGATCCTGGAGTCCCGGGATCAAGTGCCACATCAGGCTCCCTGCTCAGCAGGGAGTCTCCTTCTCCCACTGACTTCTCTCCTTTCATGCTCTCTCTCTCTCAAATAAAATAAAAATCTTTCAAAAAAAAAAAAAAAAGTAGAAGGTGGGGCACCTGGGTGGCTCAGTGGGTTAAAGCCTCTGCCTTTGGCTCAGGTCATGATCCCAGGGTCCTGGGATTGAGCCCCGCATTGGGCTCTCTGCTCAGAAGGGAGCCTGCTTTCTCCTCTCTCTCTCTGCCTACTTTTGATCTCTGTCTGTCAAATAAATAAATAAAATCTTAAAAAAAAAGTAGAAGGTAAAATAATTTTTCCTTCAGCACGTTTTCTATCAAGTATTGATTATCACGGCTGTCTTAGAACAGTGACCCACCAAAAAAAAAAAAAAAAAAAAATCCCCATCTAAGCCTTGCAGTTTCTGTGGAAGACATAAGAATGAAAGATCGAGACCTGAGATTCACTGAGAAGAAACTTGTAGATTTTTGTAGGGAAGCAAAACAAAACATGAAACAGGTATGTAATATGAGAGAAGGAAAAAGATCATCATTTCTATAAATAATTCACAGCACAGTGGGGCCTATCCCGAGGAAATTATACTAGTCTTTGTGAGAACTGAACTCCATCACTAAAGACAGGACCACTGGGAACTTCCATTTTAACTTAAAGTAATTAATCGTGTAATTATCGTGACAGGCAGGGGTACCAGTCTACTTCAGGAGTGCAGTTGGGGCTATAATACACAAGGTTAAACCAGGGTACCTATTCAAAAGTGAAAGGCTAAACAAACTAAAAACCCAGTAGAATGTTCAAGTATAAAAGGAAGCACTTCATTCTCGTGAAATCTGGAAATCAAAATAAACTCACAAATACACCACACAAACTCAAGTGGGCAGAACCAACAGTGGCCCAATTAGAAATAATTAAACTGACAGAGAGGCCCGGACAACAAGCTGCTCTGTTCACTATAGGGAGACAGATTCTCACAGGCATGTACCAGGCCACTGAGCCACAGCCAGAGGAACCGAACTCCCCCATGACGGCTGCCCGTCACAGCAGCAGCCTCTGAGCACTGGACAAATGACCACACCAACAGCTCTCAATGTCATGTTCAGTAAAACAAGGTGGTTGGGTTATATTATCTACCAGTCCCCTCTCCAACTCTCTGAATCAGACTGAACCTACTTTGAGAAAATCATCACCTAAAAACTGTGTTATGAAATACCTCTGGTAAATCCCCACAAGCTGACTAAACCATTCAATAATGCCATTAATTTCATCCCCAAATTTATACATAGCTTTCCCATATCTATCAGAAAAAGCATGTCTAACAGCATTCTACCGGCTATATTTACTCAAAATCATGACCAGCACCAAGAGAGACAAATGGACAATTCAAGTGAAATCTTTTCCTTACCATTTCGAGACACATCAAGTTCCACCAGCTGCATGAAGTTTGCTATTTCTGGAGGGAGCCGCTGAATTTCATTATCACTAAGTCCAAGCTTTCGTAATTTGACTAGCTGGAAAAATTGCTGAAAGAGAAAATAATTTCACATGGGTCTCATATATATTTGCAATGTAAACTTTCTGCCCAATACGAAATGTAAAAGAATGTCTTTTAAAAACTAGTGAGGATTGTACCAATATCAATTTCCTGATTTTGATATTGTAAGTCATGTAAAGATACTATCACTGGGATAAACTGGGCACAAAGGACATCTCTGTGCTATTTTTGCAACTTCCTATCAATCGACAATTATAAGTTTTAAAAAATGAGTAAGTACCTCAATGAGAATGGTAATTACTCCTTTAAACTATCCAGTGGGTGGTCACATTTTCTACTTCTAGAAACAGATAATAAATCTGCAGTATTAAGTAAACAAATGTAAAAATTAGAAAATATTTTTAGAAGACATTTTAATAGGAATTACTGTAAATCAGAAAATATATAAATATCCCACAAATGTAAAGGGAAAAAATTTGTTTTTGACCAATCTAAAGCAGAGCCTGCACTGTACACTTCCATTAACCGTGGCACACTGAGCACACGCCTTTTCCCCCATACCTTTTAAAAGTGTACTAATATGACACTAAAAGAATACAGAAATGAATAAAATATAAAAATATGAAATAAATGCATGAAGACAATTAAAAACGAGAGGGGACAAGAAGTACACCAGACATGCCTCAAAATCCTGGAAGCCAGAAAACAGATGAACAAATGGGAACTAAAAAGAATCCAAACAAAGCTGAAATTCAAGCCTGTGAAGTGAGAAGTCAATAGGAAATTAGGTCCAGGTGACCTCCAAGAAGGAAGAACTGGTTGAAAATTTATATAAAGAACAGTTGGGTCCCCACATCTTCTTCTCTACCCTGCATAGCCAAGCAGGAGAGTGGCAATTTCCTCTCTAGGAGACTTGACTCTGAAGGACAGCTGAGGGCAGGGATGAGGCCTCCTACTAAAAATAGGGGGACTGATCAAAGCCGATCAGTGAGATCCCACCCTCTTCCCACAGCCACGTTCCCAGGCATGAGAACAGACCCTGTAGATGTGAATTATAGTAGAGAGAAGTCCCAGGTTGTAAGCCTCACGCATGCACACAGAGCTTCCAACCATCTCCACGCCCCCACCGCCCCTTTCAAGTGTCTGGATATTTCATTTAATCAAAGCCAAGGTTCTCTAGACACTTGAAGAAAGCCCCTAACATGCACGAGAGTATCCATATCCCTTCAAATATGAAAGAAATAGGATGTGGGAGGCAAAAAAAAAAAAAAAAAAAGACTTCATCAACTAAAAAATGTAAGTAACACCGTCAGAGAAATAAGAGAAAATGAAGCAACATGATACCATACAAAGGAAGCTTCAAAGTAATAAGCTTTTGGAAATAAAAAAAAAAACAAAACAACTGTAGCATTAAAAGTGTACTAAAGAATCCAATAAAAGAGGTGAAAAACATAATTAACAAAATACCTCAGAAAGTAGGATAAAAAGACTACAAGACAGAGATATGGGAGAGAAAAAGACAGGAGATCGGTCCACAAGGTATGACATCCAACTAACAGGTATTCCAAAAAGAGAGCACAGGGGACTTCAAAACATGTATTTTCTGGTTTGGAAAAGTCCACCACATGGCCAATAAAATTAATGATAGAGACATGTAAGAATACCAAGAAATATAACAATTCAGAATACCAGAAATAAGAAGATTCCAAAAGCTTCCAGAGACCAAGGGAGTCGGGTGGGGGGTCATAATGAAGAACTAGAATCAGAAAGGTGCTGGACTCCACAGCAGCCTTGAAAGTTAGAAGGCCTTGGAGCAATGCCTTCAAAATTCCAAGAAAACATTATTTCCAACCTAAAATTACATACCCAACAAAACCATCAATCAAGAACGACGACAAAATAAAGACATTTTTAGACATGCATGGTTTTAAAACTATGTATCTTCCTTGCACCCTCAGGAATCCATAAAATGTGAGCATAAATCTCAAAGGAGGAGGATCTGATACCCAGCAATCAGAGAATCAACAAAACAGAGACAAAAGAAATTCCCAGGATAGAACAGTGAAGGGACTTCCAAGATACTGGCTGAGTAGCAGGCCCTGGGAGGGACCAGTCCACACTGCAAACAGGGAGGCTCCCAGAGAAAAGATTATTGGGGGCAAAACACACATCTTTGGGATTATCTGATGTGTTTGAAAGTATCAAGATTTGTTTATTGATAAATTAAAAGCAAAGTAAGCAAAAAGGGTAGGAGTTACTAATTTCAAGAAAAATATAAAGTATGAGAAGACATAATCACAATATAAATTTAAGACCCGATTATGAAAAATATTTAGTTGTAATGTTTTAATAGCTACATATTGATAAAAACAAAATTGGTGTTACATCAATATTGATAGGATGGAGAAGAAATCATAAGTGTTAAAGTTTCATTTTCTATAGAAAGAAATCAAAAGATAACTATAAAGTGAAAAAAAATCAAACTAAAATTAGCAAGCTTAGCAATGTGGGGGCATACAACAGTAGAAACAGCTTAGAGCTGGGGGTTCTCAAGAGCCAGAAACTGGAGTGGGGACAGGGAAGACAAGAGGCTACTCTTCTTCCCTGTCACACTAGGCTTATTGGATTAAAAAAAAAAAAAAAAAAGTGATTTGCATATATTACTTCACTAAAAACAGAAATTGAATTTACAAAGTTAAGAGTCTCTGTAAGATTATAGGCTGCTCCAAATGAATAATTCTGACAATAATAATAATGCTAACAATTAATAAATGTCAGTTTTGGGGGTAAAAGAGACTTTTTACTTCTATAATCAAAAAGAAGACACTAACACTTGGGAAGCAGTAAGACAATACATGGAACATAAGTTTTCAAGTTCACTGACATTTTAATGATACTTTAAACATCTGTTCTTGTAATATAATTGAAAATAAGAAAAACAAGCTATAATGCACAAGATATCTTTGCATTATCAACAAAAATGAAAAACTTGAAAACATACATATCAAAGAAGGGAAATGATTAACATGTTATTAAATAATTCAATACTGACTAAGTGACAAAAGGATTACTATGAAGACCACATAACTTGAAAAAGACTTAGAATGCAAATATGATTTTAAAAAGACAAAAATGCAGGTACATTATGTAAAAAAGCATGTGTGCACATTGACAGGAAGGAAACACAAGAAAAAAAGTGATTTCAGGTGATAAGGAAAATGCATAAACAGCTTTAAATTATTTTTTAACAAAAAAGAAAGATATTTTTAAATAAAATGATGAATCTCAGAAAACGAATGCTACCAATTAGCTGTATATGATAATGAAAGTGCTCCATGAAAGGACTAATCCCTTGGATTTCTTTAATCATACAGTTGAGATTTAATTTCTTAAGAAAGGTATTGAAGTTTCTTGATGCTGGTTGTATGAAAGCATTAGCTGACACAAAAGCCATTCAAAAGAGTCACATATTTGAATAATTGAGCTTATGCCAATTGTTCAAAGAGCTGACAGTTTCATAATGCATCAATGTGTTTACTCAAGCATGAAAACCTCACTTTATTTTCCAGGAAAGATATAATAGCAACAGGACAAAACCATCACTAATTCCATACATTCAGGGACCATTCAGAAATAATCCAAGAAATCAAGTCACTAAGGTACTTCGATCTGCAGGGAATAATAAGTACGTTTTACGACTGTGGCAACAACATACAAATCCTCATAGCCAGTAGAAATCATAACAGCAGGCAAATTAAAGTTTTGTTCTGCATGTTAAAAGCACCCTCAAAGAGACTGTCACAAACACTACCTTCTTCAACTTGGGAAGCACATACCAGACATAAAACACCCTATCTGACAGGTTCCCAAAATGAAAACAGTAATTCCTAAGTCTTTCCCTCACTGCCCTGATGGGATCTTAATTCATCATCCAAATGTTTTATAACTACTTTCTTACAAGACGGACACAATGCCTCTGAGACTTTATGAAATCCTCAGGTTTTCAATGTCCTCAGATAGGGTGAAAAAAAAAAATCCAACAAGATCTAAGCCCTTCTGCCTCCTCTTTGACATTAGCCAGGGCACAGGAAGAACAATTCACGTAGCTGTCTTGGCAGGGCGCCACAGCGCAGAGCGATCATGTGACGCAATACACAGACACCATTCTTCAACTATACCATGTTTGATTACAGCACACTGGCCCACTTTAGAGGACACTGAGTACAATTACATGCAAAGGAACCCAAACAGCCTTGGCTCGTTAGGCCACACCACAGCCTTCTTATAGCCACCCTTGCTTTTAGTAGATGCAGAGTCTTTAATTTGGCTGTACAGCTCGTTTCCTTTTCCCAGTACACATTTCTGACAAGATTCTTTTTCCCTCTCTTTTGGTAGACTGTTGGTGACCTCCTTCTTCTTACAAAGGGACATAGGAGTATTCCTGGGCTACGGAGGTGGTTCAACATTCACAAATCAATCAATGTCATACATCACATTAATAAAAGAAAGGATAAGAAACCCTCTCAATACATGCAGAAAAAGTATGTGACAAGGTACAGCATCCATTCTTGATAAAAACCCTCAACAAAGTAGGTTTAGAGGGAACACAGCTCAACATCCTAAAGGCAATACATGAAAGCTAGTATCATTCTCAATGGTGAAAAACAGAGAGCTTTTTCTAAGTCAGGAACACAAAGGATGTCCACTCTCACCATTGTTGTTCCACACAGTACAAGAAGTTCTAGCCTCAGCAATCAGACAACAGAAAGAAATAAAAGGCACCCAAACTGGCAAAGAAGTCAAAATTTTACTCTTCACAGGCGACATGATAATGTATGTAGAAAACCCAAGACTCACCAAAAAAATTGCTAGAACTGATATAGGAATTCAGCAGTATGGCAGGATATAAAATCAATGCACAGAAGTCAGCTGCATTTCTATACACTAACAATGAAGCTGAAGAAAGAGAAATCTAGGAATCAATTCCATTTACAGCTGCACCAAAAACCACAAGATGCCTAGGAATAAATCTAACCAAAGAGGTTAGTAAAGGATCTATACTCAGAAAAGTATAGAAACATTCATGAAAGCAATTGAGGAAGACATAAAGAAGCAGAAAAACATTCCATGCTCATGACTGGAAGAATAAATACTGTTAAAATGTCTATGCTACCCAAAACAATCTATACAATCAATGCAATCCCTATCAAAATACCATCAGCTATTTTAGAGCTGGAACAAATAATCCTGAAATGTGTATTAAACCAGAAAAGATTCTGAATAGCCAAAGAAATGTCATAAAAGAAAACCAAAGCTAGTGGCATCACAATTCCGGACTTTAAGCTCTATTACAAAGCTGTCATCAAGACAGTATGGTGCTGGCACAAAAACAGACACATAGATCAATGGAAACCAAACAGAGAGCCCAGAAATGGACCCTCAACTCT
The DNA here is from genome assembly GCF_030435805.1 of Mustela lutreola. Lineage (NCBI taxonomy): Eukaryota > Metazoa > Chordata > Mammalia > Carnivora > Mustelidae > Mustela > Mustela lutreola. The sequence goes on along the minus strand of NC_081295.1, from coordinate 100,580,650 downwards.
ATGATCAACTAATCTTTGAACATGCAGGAAAGGATATCCACTAGAAAAAAAGATAGTCTCTTCAACAAATGGTACTGGGAAAACTGGATAGCCACATGAAGAAGAATGAAACTGGACCACTTTCTTACATCATACACAAAAACAGACTCAAAATGGATGAAAGTTCTAATTGTGAGACATGAATCTAACAAAATCTTCAAGGAGAACACAGGCAGCAACCTCTATGTCCTTGGTCACAGCAACTTCTTCTTAGACACTGTCTCCAAAGGCAAGGGAAACAAAAGCAAAAATGAACTACTGGGATTCATCAAGATAAAGTTTCTGCACAACAAAGGAAATAATTAATAAAACTAAAATGCAACCTATGGAATGGGAGAAGGATATTTGCAAATGACATACCAGATAAAGGGTTAGTATCCAAAATCCATAAAGAACTTATCAAACTCAACGCCCAAAGAACAAAAATCCAGTCAAAAAATGGGCAGAAGACATGAACAGACATTTCTCCATAGATTTCCAAATAGCCACCTGACATATGAAAAAATGCTCCATATTCCTTGGCATCAGGGAAATACAAATCAAAACCACAATGAGACACCATCTCACACCAGTCAGAATGGCTAAAATTAACAACTCAGAAAAAAACTGATGCTGGCAAAGATGTGGAGAAAGGGGAACCCCCCCCTACACTGTTGGTGGGAATGCAAGCTAGTGCAGTCACTTTGGAAAACAGTATAGAGGTTCCTCAAAAAGTTAAAAATAGAATTACCATATGGCCCAGTAATTTCACTACCAGGTATTTACTCAGAGGATACAAACACAGTGATTCGAAGAGACACCTGCATCCCCAATGTTTATAGTAGCAATGTTCGCAAGAGCCAAAATATGGAAAGAGGCCCGATCTGTCTGTCAACAGATGAATGGATAAAGATGAATGGATAAATGGATACATATATACATATATACATATATATTTCTTTATCTATTCATCTGTTGATGTGTATGTGTGTGTGTGTGAGAAATACAGTGGAATATGAGCCATCAAGAATGAAATCTTGCCATTTGCAATGACATGGATGGAACTAGAGGGTATTATGCTAAGCAAAATCAGTCAGAGAAAGACAAATACCATATGATTTCACTAGTATGTGGAATTTAAGAAACAAAACAGAAACAAAACAGGGAAGGGAAGGAAAAATAAAATAAGATAAAAAGAGAGAGAGACTCTTAACTCTAGGAAACATATGAGAAGGGAGGTGGGTGGGGGAACAGGGTAATTGGGTGATGGGCACTAAGGAGGGTACTTGACGTACTGAGCACTGGGTTTATATGCAACTGATGAATCACTAAATTCTACCCCTGTGACGTATAATACACTATATGTTAACTATACTGAATTTAAATAGAAATTTAAAAAAGAAAGGGACATAGGAGATCTCAGTCCTAAAAGAGCTATGTCCTTTTTAATTACTATATATGGTCAAGGATGAGTCAATTATCCCCTTATTGCCCAAACTTATCCTCAGAGTAAAGAAAACACAAATCATTGTTACAGATTCACCCATAGCATAAAGAATATTATTAAACTCCTGAAAAAGTGTTTGACTCCAGCTATAATGACACCAAAATGACTCACAGATTTCCCTTCTGGATGCATTTGAATGCTTCAACTAAATGGTCACCCCTTTTCATTCTACGTAACTCTCATCACATTCTTACTCTTGTACCCTTTGACCTGAACTACCTTTTTGGACGACAACTTTGGCAAAGCTATGGTAAACCAAAGGTTCTAATCTTAAGAGAGATTAACACCTGTTACAGGACAGAGGTAACCCTTAAACACAGGTGTGAACTGCATTTTTCAATAAATATGGTATACTATAAATGTATTTTCTCTTATGATTTTCCTAACATCTTCTCTAGTTTACGTTATTTATATTATAGGTAAGTCTTCCTGTCAACAGTAGGCTATTAGTAGTTAAGTTCTGGAGGAGCCAAAGTTATATGCAGATTTCTGACCGTCCTCAGGGGTGAGGGGCGGCAGCCCTAATCCATTACCATGTTGTTCAAAGGTCCACTGTATATCATTTGTTCTTTTCTGTGAAATTTATAAAAAAAAAAAGTGACTATAACTTCATTACCCAGAAATTCTATTCCTAGGTATATACCTTTTTTTAAAAAAAATTCTCACATATGTTATTTCAGAATACCTCAAAGAATGTGCTTGACAGAATTAATTGTAACTGTCCAAAACTATAAATAACTCAAATACTCATCAATACTAGATTTAACAGAAAAGTATATTCTTTTTTTTTTTTTTTTTTTTTTTTTTGACAGACAGAGATCACAGAGGCAGGGAGGCAGGCAGAGAAGGGAGGGAAGTAGGCTCTCCACAGAGTGGAGAGCCCAATGTGGGGCTTGAAGATGCTGGGTTCATGACCTGAGCCAAAAGCAGAGGCTTTAACCCACTGAGCCACCCAGGTGCCCCCAGAGAGGTATATTCTTAAAATGAAATTCTACATAGCAATCAAAATGAAAGCTTTTTTACTGTTAGTCATTATAGGAAAGAGTCTTAGAAATAATATTCAGCAAATGAAATTTTCACCAAAAAAAAAAAAAATGCATGTATGTGTGTGTACACACACATACACAATATATATAAAGTTGAAAACTAAACTACTTTGTTCGGAAATGCACACAGAGGTGGTAAAAACTATAAAGAAAAGTCAAGAAGTGATTTCTGTGAAATTGGGGTAGTGGTAGTGGTATACCTATAGGTATAAGGGAGAAGAATGACCAGGAAGAACACGTAATGGACTTTTGGAGTCCAAGCAATGTTAAATGTCTCAACCTGAGTGATAGTTACAAGAATTCATTCCATAATTTGTTTTAAGTTACATTTACACCTTGTGCACTTTGCTATATATTTGTTTTATTTCATAGTAGGAACAGTTCTGAAAGCTTTAAACTATTTACTAATCACGAAGGAAAATACTAGACAATTAGCACCAAGGACATCCAATTCTTTAGTTCATCACAGTGAATGATAATGAAAAGGAGTGACATTATACCTGGAGAAGAGGAGAAAGAAAATGACCATAGTGACCAAAAGCAACAGGAGTAATCATCATGCTACAGCCAAAATGATATAGCGACTGGCCTCTGTTAAGGAACTCTCTGTGCTTGGCCATAAGCTAAGGACTTTACAGGGATTACATTCTTTAATCATCTCAATTTTACCACCAAGCTGGTACCTACATGTACCAGTTAACTACTGCTGTATAACAAACCATCACAAATTCTAAAACGACATTTTTTTTTTTTTTTTTAAATTTCTCACATTCTGTGGGTTGGCTGGGCAGTTCCTCTGCTGCTTTCATCTGAGCTCACTCATGCAACCGTTACCATCAGCTAGAAGGTCAGAAAGGCTGGAAGATCCACCCTGGCCTGACTCTTATGGTCTGGCAATTAGAACTAATTGTTAGCCAGAGCACCTCTGTTGTCCACATGGCCTCTGCCCTCTCCCTTATGATACAGTGGCTTCTCAAGCTCTCCAAGCAGAACTCAAAAGTGGCAAAAGAAGAGGCTGCAAGGACTCTCGGGGCCTTGAAATATGCATGCTGTCATTTCAGCCACATTCAGGGGGCTGGAGAATTAGTCTGTCCTGGCAGATGAAAGAAGCAGTAAAAATCACACTGAAAAGAGGCATGATGGGAGACCTGGTAGATGAAATGGTCTACCATAAAATGAGTAGGAGCCTCAGGGATGTCACAGAAAAACATAAAAACTGGATAGATTATCCTAGAAACTTCTATGCTGGATCACAAAGTAACAACTGTTTAAAGAAAATTTAAACAGAAAATAGAACAATATATTGTACAAACTTTGGCCAAGATTTTTGAGTCATGAGAAAGTTATAGGTAAAGGAAGAAGCCCAAGAGATATTCACAGAATAGTGACAGGATTGGCTGTCTGAAGCAGAGAGTTCAAATAATCATATTTTACATCTTGGATCTGAATTTGAAAGAGTTCTAGCAGACACTCAAAAAGGAGAACTACTGATGAAAGAAGCATTAACAAGACTCTGTGTGTGTGTCTGTGTGTCTGTGTGTGGGTGTGTGTCTGTGTTTTGGTAAAGAGCTATGGAATGGGAATGTCCCCAGATGAATCACTTTGTTCCCTTGTTTAAAAAAAGCGGGGGGAGCATAGAATGATTAAAGGGCTTTTTTTAGTTCTAAAAATTATAAGATTGCATTTCAAAATACCTTCAGTGCACCTTAAGAAAAATGAAAATCCTATTAGCACACAATACAACAAGCATGAGGTTAAAAATGCATAAAATTATAAAAAGTAGATTAGTGGTTGCCTACCAAACAGAGAATGACTACTAATGGGTATGGGGTGATGAGGACATTATAAAATTAATTGTGGTAACGGCCGCACAACTCTGCATATAGTAAAAACCACAGTATCATGCACTTTAAATGGGTACACTGTACAGCGTATGAGTCATAGCTCAATAAAGATGTCCAACCATGCACAGGACTGGCAGACATCAATGAAGAAGGAATCCCTTTTGGTGATAAAAGACTAAGCAAGGGGCACCAGGATACCTCATGTAGTCGAATCCCTACAGGGACCAAGGAAGCTAAGTTTTTTATCTCCACTTAACAAATAAGAAAACTGAGGTTTCCACCCTGTTCAGCGGCTTCCCTAGCACTGCTGCTACTGTTAGTCAATAACATTCTTTAAGGAAAATCCTAAAACACGATTACATTGGAGGCTCATAGAGCAAATAAAATGCTCACATAGCTTTGCGCAGTGGCAGTATCACAGCCAATGAGGTTTATCTGAGGCCCAATTACTGCTAATTAAAATGTGCAGGTAACTGACAAAAAACATTTGGGGAAACTATATTTTCATTAGCTAAATAAAACAAAGCCAGGGGAAAGGGGCTTTCAGGCTTGGAAAAGGGTAAGGAGTTAAACTGCGCCAATGCTGTATTTCATCTTGATGAATGAGCTGAAAGGGAAAGGAAAGAGCACGCTAATGAAAGCAGCATGTAAGAGCACATAAGTGGTGTTGCTGCCCATGAGATCTGGGCCAAAAGAGGAGACATAAAAAGAAAGTAATCTGGACAGATGAGAAAATGAATCCACTTCTTGGATCATGGGCAGGGCAAGTAACTGCAGATAAAGACTGAGACAAGGGGAAGACTGACAAAGACATGGAAAGCAGGAGACAGAAATCTGAAACAAGTTTATAATATGATATAGCAAAAGAGCATAGAAAGAAAAAAAGGCTTGGTCCAGTTTGGGGGCACAGGGCTCCAGGACAGTCCTGGTAAAATTCAAAAAGACTAACAACACTGTCTATTCAACCGGCAATTTTTTTTTTAACCATTTTCAGATAAACTTACAAGGGTATTCAAAAGAAAGTCACAAATACTTAAGAATTTGAAACACCGACTCACAAAATTGAAAGCTTCTATCCAAGCACTATTACATGGGTCAGGTCACAGATACTAAATATGAAATGAGATAAAGGTTTAACTCCTCAATAAAACTAACCACTTCCTCTATAATCTAAAGCAGGAAGAAATCTATTTCCTTGCCCACTTATTTGTCCAAATAAATGAAACATATCACAGGAGAAAAGTCTCCTGTTTTAAAATACAATTTTTTTTAACTAGTTCACAATTCAGCAGCACAGATACCCTTTCTTTGTACAACAAAGAGAAGAATGTGGGCTGTTATACTTACGTGGCCCTTAAAGGTCACAGGTAAATCAAATTTCAGAGAAGGAAATCAGTTTCCCACTGAGTGCTAGGATGTATACTTGAACATTTACAATAAAGATGCTTACATTTACTTTGCTTAAAATATTTCTCTTTCCAATTTTTCTGTCTTCTGGGCTCCACCAATAATTTTTTGTTCTCCCATTTGTTAACATGTTTGCATATTTTTGAGCTGCTTTCATATATCATCAAGCTATAACCATTAATGAACCCTAACAAAGGTTATGAGTGCCCTAAGGATATTCATAATACCAAAATACCCACCCCCAACAATTAAAATAGCTCAGGTGTGAATCACCTTGAAAATCATGAAGCCAGGAATGTTTTATTTATTATGCTATGACCAGAAGAGTAGATAAGGCTGGCAGAGGTATTTGCAAGGGTTTAAAGAGAAAATACTGGGGGATGAAGATGAATTAGGTGCGTGCTTCAGCAGCACATATACTATAAGTAGCATAAATTAGAGCAGCACTACTTTACTGAGAACCTGAGTGAGGGGACAAGCCAAGGACATGGAAGGACACGCCAATGGCACAGATGGAGACCTGACAAGACTTGGATTGAGCAGGACCAGCACAGCACAGAGAAGGGTCAAATATAACAAAGTGGGGGAAAAGGATCAACGTGAAATGCTACAGGGGAAGGATTAAACATAAGATGGTAGATTCAAGCAATAAACTATTATATGACCATTAAAAATCTTGTTTCTCTACTGGAACTATACCAAAATAAAAAGCTGCTGCACAGCAAAGGAAATCACCAACAAAACAAAAAGGCAACCTATTGAATGGAAAAAGATATTTGCAAAAATGTATCTGATAAAGGGTTGATATCCAAAACATATAAAGAACTTATACAACTCAACACTAAAAAATATGATTGAAAAATGGGCAGAGGACCTGCATATAGACAAATTTTCCCAAAAAAGACATCCAGGTGGCCAACAGTCACATGGCAAGATGCTCAACATCAATGATCACCAAACCACAATGAGATATCACCCCACACCAGTCAGGATGGCTAGTATCAAGAAGACAAGAAGCAACAAGTGTTGGCAAGGATGTGCACTGCTACTGGATTGTAAATTGCTGCAGCCACTGCACGGAGGTTCCTCAATAAATTAAAAATATAAATACCATATGATGCAGCAATCCTACTACTGGGTATTTACCCAAAGAAAATGAGAACATTAATTTGAAAAAATATACGTATCCCTACGTTTGTTTATTACAGTATTATTTACAATTGCCAAGGTATGGAAGCAACGTGATCGTCTACTGGTAGATGAGTGGATAAAGACGACATGGTACACACACACACACACACACACACGGGAATATTTCTCAGCCACAAGGAAGATTCTGTCATTACAACAACATGGGTGGATCTAAAGGGTATTGTACTAAGTGAAGTAAGTCAGAGAAAGACAAACACCATATGACTTCACTTATATGCGGAATCGAAAAAACTAACCAAACAAGAACAACAAAACACCAGACTTTTAAATACAGAGAACAAGCTGGTGGTTGCCAGAGGGGAGGTAGGCAGGGGCGGGGCAAAAGAGATAAATGGAATTAAGAGGTACAAACTTCCAGTTATAAACTAAATAAGTCACAGGGATGAAAAGTACAGCACAGGGAATAGTCAAAAATATAGTAATAATGTTGTATAGTTACAGATTGTGACTACACTAACTATGGTGAGCACCAACTATTGCACAGAACTCTCAAATCAGTACATTATATACCTGAAACTATAATACCGTATGTTAATTACACTTCAATAAAAAATGTGTAAGTCATGTGTCTGAGGAATATTGAATAATACAAATACATGTGTTCTAGGGTTATCAAAAAGAATTTAAAATTGTATATATGGTATAGTTCCTATTTTCGTTATATGTCATAGGAATTTCAGGGAAAACCTTTCTTTCTTTTAGTTTAAACTCTAGGTACTTAACATACAGTGCAATATTGGTTTCTGGGCAAAAATTACTTTAAAAAGGTATATCTTCTGGGGAAAAAAAGAACTTAAACTCCATGATTTATGATCATTCTGATGTCTTGATGTTTTGTATCAGAGAAAGCCAAAGATTCTATTTATCTGAAGAGTTGCTTTTCCTTCAAACTTGAGCCAACTGTTTCTTCAAGCAAAACTTGAAATCAGTTTACATACCAAAACAGTTCTTCCAAAAGAAGTCAAAGAAATATTAAATTAAGTTTTATTAAAATGGGCCTTATATTTTGGCACAGGATATTCGATAAAGTTGAATTTTTCATATATTGTACTCAGGAAAGCATTACATGACTCAAATGGAATAAAATGTGTTTAGTGGATGTTCTATCTTGGATTCAAGACAATTTATGCACACTAGTAGCATTAATAAGCACCACATATATACGTAATGGGCCTAGCTGATACAGAGTTTTGAAATGCAGAAAAAGATGTTCAAATAAGATGTAGTCCTTACTCTCAACGGACATCAAGGAGCTGACATAAAACCAATGGCTTAAACTACAAGGGAGAAAAAATGAAAATCATAATAAATGAGGCACAAAATGCTACAAAAGGATAAATGCCTCTTGTCATAAACTACATGTTATGTTCTTTCAGGTTAAATTTTTAAAAGTTTTATGGTCAGTCACGCCACACCAATAAGAAAATCAAAAATTCCTATGAATCAGATTCCTTTGAAAGGTTCCTATGAATCCATTCATAAGAATGGATTATTCAGGGGTGCCTGGGTGGCTCAGTGGGTTAAGCCTCTGCCTTCGGCTCAGGTCATGATCTCAGGGTCCTGGGATCAAGCCCCACATTGTGCTCTTTGCTTAGCAGGGAGCCTGCTTTCTCCTCTCTCTCTCTGCTTGCCTCTCTGCCTACTTGTGATCTCTGTCAAGTAAATAAATAAAATCTTAAAAAAAAAAAAAAAAGAATGGATTATTCAGGGAAATGTTGAGAATACTGTTTCTGAATTTTCCCAGGAAATACACCAACATGTGGATCAGCAAGCAGTTCTTCTGAAGTACCAGGCTCAGCTAAGAAAAAAGATGGGCAACACCGATGCGTCCTTACCTTGGAAGCAGAGATGATCTTGAACTGCCCATGACTTACTGTTTCTTGTCTCCTGAACATTAAATGGACACCCTCCCCAGAGAACATTTGATCTTTCCAGACAGCAAGAAAGAAATGGAGGGATTCAGTCACTGACATGGTATTTCAAAAATTAATCTGAGTTACCAAAGTGCGATCATTCAAGAATGGACCGTAATCTTCTAAGGCAACATTTAACAGCACTTTAGTGTGTACTTATTTATCGAGAGATCTTAAAGGGCTGGGGGAAGGGTCTCACTAACCACTTAGCACATACGGCATTTGGGCATCCTGCAGCCATGCACCCATCTCCAACCAACTGCAGCATGGCTTACAAGGGAGCCCTGTAGCAGCCATCAGGATGTTACTATATTTATTTGGGAGAGTGAGTTTCAAGGAATTGCCAGGGTCCTTTTCCAAAAGAGGCGGGAGTGTATCACCAAGCCATAAAATATAGCAAACATTAAAAGAACAAATAACCCAAGCATCCAGACGCAGACCTACTGAAGTCTCATGGGACTCCAAATAATTTAAATGTGTGACTTGATCTCTGCATAGGCTAAGAGGTCACTGTTAGGCCCTAACCAGATTCGGGCATTTAGAAACATGATGATCAATTTAATAATGGAGAAGGGTTTTAATTGCTCTAAAACATTTTCTACATATTCTAGATACATATGAGCTACCACATACATTTTGGCGTTTCTAGAATCATATTTTAAGATTAAAATTGTGTAATGAAGTAATTTTAGTCGAAGACTGTCCCTCTACCTAGACACGTTTGCCTTCCAAAGTGTTTATAGCTCTTCTAAGAGCAGCCTTGCATCGTTAAAATAGTCCTCTCTGATTTAAATTTCTCACACACACTAAATTCACACAGTTTCCTACTGGCTGACCAAAACAGTTGTGAAAAGCAAGATGGAAAAAACTGAGAGTAGACTCCCTAGCAACTCACAAACAGTTATGCAAAAACAAAACAGAGCTCATGCTGATCGCTACATTTTCACCCCACAAACTGAACTAAATATTAAATTCTAATATTAATCCAGATGAAGAACCACAAACACAAGGCCTAATTTTGAAAACTTTCTGAATCGCCCTACTGTTTAAGGAACAAGAGAAACCATTAGTGTCCAACTGATTCTGCTCAACTCCCATGGTCTGCAGTTACCCCTCATCAAATGCTAAAGCCTAACAAGTCTGCTTTCTTTGTGGCGAGGAAAGGAAAAGCTCTCTCAGAGCTGCATCTTTAAGCTGCTCTTTCTGAGATTCTTTAAATTTTATTTTTACTGTTTACCAGCAAACTTAGTAAGAGGCCAACCTGACATTCCTGGTGCTCATTTAATGTAAGGATATACACCTCAACACACACACACACACACACACAAAGGAATGTACCACAGTGCTACATGGTGGCCTATAGGCCACACAAGGAACCACTCCATTTGCTAACCACAGCATCCATCTAAGGACACGGTTCTTTCATTGTGACGAAGCTCTTTAAAAACTTTCTGTCAGTGGGCTTGTATGGATGACCAGCTGGCTCCCTGGGATGAAGGCCACAAACCAAGCACTTATTCATTCAGAACATCACCCCCTCAGGAGTTCTCAAGAATCAGAAATCTCTTTGTGACATGAGATCAGCAAGAACAGCTTAGAAACATTCAAGAAAAAAGGAAAGGTAGGAATCCTAAAGGAAATGAAGAATCCCAAAATAAAGTATGAGGGACAACAGCTTTCCTTCCATTCCTAGACCTCCAGGAAATAACCAACAGCTCCAAGCATCCAGACAAAATTCCATGAACCCGGCTCCATACAATGTTGTGAGGAGTTCTGGGTTCCCAGACTTCTGTGCTACTGGCCCCGCCTCCTGTTCCCAGCTGAGTCGAGCTTTCTATCCAGATACCTATAATTCATTTTTCTGTGTTGTGGCTCACTATCCCATATCATCAGCACCAATGGGGGTTGGCCCTGACCTGGTACCACTGCCCCCTTTTCTCCCTGGAAAGCACCTTCCACAGTCTGGCAATCCTGAGGGATGACTCATCAAGGACTTCTTTGAAGAAAGAATATCTCCTATGCATGGATTAAAGCAATTTAAAATTAAAATGCTACATTATGAGAGCCGACTTCGACAAGTCTAATTTCAAAAACTTTCCAACACTTTACTTTTTACAAAAGCAGCTCTCAAATAATGAGAAACGCTTCCAAAGTGGTAGGTACTAGTCTACATACATAATGTCACTTACTCCTTTAACTCTGAGCCAGGCAACCACTTTAATTTCACAAATAATGAACCTGGACCACAGAGAGTTTACATCCCTGGACTCAGTTTACAGAGGTGTGTCCACCTGTCTACTGTAAACAGTAGGGCCAAGAAGCACGGTGGAATCCAAGGTCTGTAATCCCAATTCCCTGATTTACTGGTTGGTTGTGTGAGTTCAAATGAGTTGCTTTGCCTATCCATGCCTCGGCTTCCTCAACAGTAAAAGGGGGTAATAAAAGCTATAATCTCTCTCTCACAGAACTGTAGGGATAATTACATGAGTGAATGCAGGTTAAGCGTTTAGAACAGTGCCTGGCATGCAAGAAATGTTTAATAAATGTAAGCTACCACTACTCTTAGGCCACCACATTCACACACCCTCCTCTATATCCAAGTTAGTGAGACTCTTCAAATCTAAGACACTCAGATCCAATTAGACGTCCTGCTGCCTTTGGAGTGTATGGTTAGGATGGAGCTCAATGCTGAACAAGAATCATGCCAATACAAGACTTTTTTTAGACTTCTTTCTTTTTAGACTTCTTTCATTTTCGAAAGGAGAGAAGGACCACAAACAAAAAGTCATTATACAAATAAATCAAGAGATGGCTAGATGGCTGGAGCCCAAAGCTTAAAGCGCCTCAAGAAGAGACCGTAAGTACTAGCCAGCAAGTCCAGTAACCCACATGCAACCAAGTACTCAAGCTACTATGCAAATACAGCAAGTAAATTCAAAACAACTGTTTCATCAAATCATTCATCATAATCAAATCATTAAAAACAAAATAAAGCAGAAAAGTAAACTGTATGGATTTCGGGGAAGCTCAGAGTGTGCAAAGCAAGTCAAGACTCAAGGTGGATCTGACCTGGGCACAAACAGAACACAGGGTGGGAAGGGAGGGTGGGGACGCCCTATCACGAGGAAGATGCTGTGTGCATTGGAGACTTCTGGGCAGCCCACAGCTCAGCTCACCAGCTCTCCTGGGGGGTAGCCTGCCTGGTTCGGCACTGCAGGGGGCTGCGCTGAGGCAGGATTCCTTCAGTCCTGGTCCTGCAACTAGATCCCTGGGCTTCCTTTCCAGTGCCAAAAGCCTTTGATTTTAACTATGAAAAAGGAAGGAAGGAAAGCAGGTGACACCAATTATCCATGTTGCTTTTCGTTGGCCTTTAAACAGAGAGCTTCCAACTCTCAATTGGGTTATGTTCCAAACACTCATTTGTAGGTCACAGACGGAAGCTAGGAACACACACCCATATGCATAGAAACAACATTACTTGCCATGATTAAGCTTTCAAGTGAGCCTGGAAGTCTACTTGACCCATAGCAGTATAAATGTGTCTTCTCAAAAGTTTCCAAGGGCTGTCCACTAGTCCCAGAACAGAGTACAAACTCCTTCTTAATCTCTATTCAGAGAACCCTTAACCTGGGCATATTCTATATTACCCACCATCAAGGTTTTTGTAGGTTTTGACAACTTATAAACTGCCTTCTTCTGTGTCATGCCACCAAAGAACCAGCCAGTGAGCGATCAGTCATTACGAACTGAACTTTAGAAAGGCAACATGGCCCTTCAGGCCACACCTGCATGCAGCCTCTCTGGCTGCCAGTCCAGTGTCCTGTCCGATCTACCTTCTGCCCCACAACTGCCCTCATGGTCGTTCTAAGGTCAGCTGCCACACCCACAGACCCGTGCACCCCACTTCTAGCCCCAGTGACTCACCTGCTATGCATCAGCCTTCCCTGTTCCAAACACCCTTTTCCGGCTATCAACATCTTACTCAGCCTTAAAATGCTACACCCTCTCGGAAGCTTTTCTACCCTATCACCCGGGCAAAATTCAAACCATTCCTCAGAACATTTTGTCCGTGCTCCTCCACTAGGTGAATAAGCCTTTGGGGTATTACACACCACCATGCCCCTCGGAACACCTACCACAGCTCGGCTACACAATAAATACTCGACCTGAGGTTGTCCGTGAAGTGGCCTAAATAAATACTTACTAGAATACTTAAAATACTTACTAGAAAATGAATGCTACATCTTAATTCAGGATACTTAGAGCCTATCTATGCTCTGTAAGCAACACTAGCCCCACACCCACAACCTCGAGTCAGGAAAACAGGGGGGAAGGGAGGAGCGGCTTTTGTGTCAGAATGGAGAGAACCAAACCATCCAAATTTTAATAATTACTGGGGCATTTATTAAGCATGGATTCCTAGGTCCCACCTCAGACCTAGTCATTCACCATCTTCAGAATAAAGGGCTTGGGGATCTGAGAGTTTAACAAGCACTCCCAGTTAACTCTTTTGATCAAGTAAATTTTGGGAACACTAGCTTTGACTACTGGGTCTCCAACCTGGCTGCAGGTTAGAATCACCGAAGTATGCCTTCCCTGAGGTAGAGTCAGGGTTAAACCATGCATTCATTACAGGGATGATAGAGTCCCCAAGAGGATGACAATTAATGGTGGGGTAATTTTAAAAGTCTTACCTATGACAATGGTCTGGGTTCACAGTACATCTGTGGTATTAAAATTTCATGATGGAAGGTGCAATTAGCCAAAGAAGCTCCTGTGGGGGAGAGGGTGGGGGTTATACCCGAACACGCACACGTGTGCACATGCAGCAGAGTGTCACCAGGCGGCAGCAGCCCCAGATGAAAAAGAATAGTCATACAGATGAGCCAGGAGAAGAAAGGCAACTGTGATCATGCCCTTCCTCTGCCTGAAACATCCTTCAGGATGTTAGCCAGGAAGTTAATCCAAGGGGTAGAAGCCAGCAATAACCAGAGAAGGAGAATGGAAAAACATAGGCAATAAAAAAGTATATACCATAAGAAACCAGAAAGTAGAACAACAAAATATAAAAAGTCCTACTTTTAGAATAGCTTAAAGACAATTCAGTTTATGGTCCTAAAAGCTGGGCTATCTCCTGTCCCCCACTTGCCCCAGCAAACCAGTTCTTAGCATAAGCCTCCGGTTCCAAGACTCCATCCTCAGAGAGTCTGAGCCTGCACTGGGGCTGATGCACTTTCATTTATAAAGTTCCCCAGGTAATTCTACTGAGCAGCCAAGTTCTGGAAACACGATTCTAGACCTGCTTTTATAAACAAATAACACAGCTCCCTTCCTCTTCATAAAGGTCTTCCATCTCCCCACCTACTGCTGCTCTATTTCTGAATGCTGACTCAGTACAACTTTTAATGCTATTTGGCCAAAAAATTCTTTGTTTCTAAAGCCACTATGAACTTACCCTGTTTCTATACCTCCAGGGACAGAAAGCATACCTATAATGTTTATAAGACTCCCTATTTTCCACACCAAAGACTTGTCTGCCAATTCCCAGTGTTAATTTTTAAAACAGCAGCAGTAGAGAGAGTTCGCTGAATAAGAGAGGTTGAGCCTAACATGGCATCCAGATTCCATGGCCTAAGAGGACCGACCAGCTGCCCAAAGTAGCAGGCTCCTATATAAGTATATTTTTAAGGCAAGGCAGCCAAATTTTAGAACCTGGTCACTTTTCAAACATTTCTTCCTCCGTGTAGACCCATGAAACTTTACAACCAAAGTGTATTCCTCCCCCATTACATATTCAAGATTTGGAACCTACTACTATCATGAAGCATTCCTAAAAACCACACAAATCAAAAGTGTAAGGAAAACTTCACACATCTTCTCCATGTATGGTTGCCAGGCAAAAGTGAGTACTTGCCAGGATACCAGACCATGCTCAGTACAGAGTCACCAGAACAGCAAAGCTAGTGATAAGAGTTGGTCACAACCTGTGAAGAGCTGAAAGTGGGTCAGGAGAGAAGATTTGCAGGGAATGTCAAATGGCCTCTAAATATTCGAAGGCTTGTCACACGATCATCAAAGGATGAGACTTGTTTGGTATGGCCCAGGGGCAGGAAACTTAAGTCAGAAAAATGTCCCTCTATAAACTGAGCTAAAATGTGACAGGGTCCTGAGAATACAGTGAACCCTCAGTGTAGGCACAGCCCAGAGGACTACTTTGTATGGTTTTATGAAGCAAACTGATAAATCCGATGGACAGTTGATCTAGAAAGTGTCTTTCTGACCCTAAGATTCTACAATCACTATTTCCCTACCATAATCTCCTCCTCCCACTCAAAATCCACCAAGGTTCTTAGATAACAGTTTGTGATATGCACTCTGGCCTACAATTACCTAGTACCAAGTCCAGTATTTGCAAGAAGCAGCAAAGCAATCTACAGGTTATCTGGGGTCAGAAGACAGCATCCAAAATTCATGTCAGAACATGATGTCACATCCCTTGGAGAAAAAGAGGAAACACTGACGAAGTCAGGTAGCAAAAAAACAGCACTACTTTCCTTGAATACTGGATGGAGGGAGAAAAGAGTGTGGCAAGACAGCATCATTGACTTGGCTTTTTCATGAGGACAAATGCTGCGATATATTCTTTATGGAAGGATTCGCATCCTTCCTTGTGAGTTATAAAGAATTTTTAAATATGGAATTTTAATTGATTCTTATTAATAATATTTTCTATGCTAACTGAAGCCCCTTGTCCTATTTTTAAATTTTTTTTTAAAGATTTTATTTATTTGACAGACAGAGATCACAAGTAGGCAGAGAGGCAGACAGAGAGCGAGTAAGGGAAGCAGGCTCCCTGCTGAGCAGAGAGCCAGATGCGGGGCTAGATCCCAGAACCCTGGGATCATGACCCGAGTCGAAAGGCAGAGGCTTTAACCCACTGAGCCACCCAGGTGCACCCCCCCCCCATTTTTAAATTTTAAAAATAAGCCTCCTAGATGAGAACATTGAGAGTGGGAGAGACATTTCTGAGTGAAGTGCCAAAATGTCTCAGACAGAGAACAAATGACCATTGCTTTAACTCTGATCGTAATGAGGATCAGGGAAGATGGAGAGTTCAGGAAACCTTAAAAGTCTGAACTTGGGAGATGCATTCTAGCATCCAATCTATTTTCGTGTCTTTGTGATGGCTGAGCTGGAAGAGCCAAAGGACACATCAATATAATAGGGTTTGCTCAAACACCGCTTCTAGCACCTAAAAGGCTCACCCTCTAACTGGGCTCAGCCTTCCCTACAGATAGGAATGAGTTCATACCTCCCTGGAATATACATGTGGGTTAAATGTCTACAAGAACAAGACACCACAGAGAAGTGTATTCCCCATGAAGCCATTGTTCCGTTGCATTATGAAGAACCATATAGTACCAGGACCCAGAATGGAAAAAATGGAAGGAGAATTCAGTTACAGTCAAGGAGATCTCAATACTTTGCCAGCCACAGGGAGGAGGCCATTTGTCTGGTAATCCTGAGCGAACCACAATCAAAATGTGAACCAACTGCTTCACTGTCCATGCATCTAGTAGGACCTGGCTACCAGCCTGGCCACCCTACAAGCACTGAAAACTTGCCCTCCCTGGCAACCTCGAGGAAGACATGCTTTCACTGCTCAAAGTCATTACTTAGGAGAATAATGGAAATACCAACAACATTCCGGACTACAGAAAGACTGATAGAATAAGCCTCACCTGATTTTGCCTTGACCTCTTCCATTCCAAGGGTGTACCTGAATGAGTGAGCTTTCGCTAGCTTTTCATGGGCCTTTATTTTAGTGTTGCCCATCTGTTTGAACACTCAAGAGGCAAGTTTTAACCACATTCTTTGGTCTCTCTCTGGCATCGGAGCCTTTGCTATTGCTGTATCCTCCCCAACTCCTCTGCAATTTTCTTCCCTCGATTGCTATGTTCTTCTTGTCAAGGATCTGTACTCTTTACTGGCCACCTGACATTTTAACAGTGGATGAGCTATTCTTACAGGACCTAGAAATATACAGCTGGGGTAGGAACAAAGAGAAAGTGGTATTTCAATTCATGACAAGTGCGGTAATTATATTTCCTGTAATAAATTTGTTTCAAAATAATCACTGACAAAGCCTAAGCACTTTTGATTGGCCCCATTCAAAAGAGGAGGGAAGGAAACAATCATATATACCATATATATTTTAAAATTTTTTAAAAAGCCTAGCATTAGAAAGCAGAGCATTAACCTTGACGTGTTTCCAAAGTCAATCTTGCAATGCAGTGTTAATAACATGGGCCAGAGCAGTTAACTGAAAAAAAACCTCCTTTCCAGCCATCTTTAGTAGGGCATGAATCTGCATAGAATCTGGGAAAGGTTACCAAGGCACAATAACCTGAGAAGGAGTAAAGAGAATGTATTAAAAAGGAAAAAGCAAGAGATTATTTCTCAGATAGTTACCAAGACCATCCCATATTCTCAGAGTAGAGGAGATACAAAACAGAACAGTACCACCATCATAAATTGTGTGCCCCTCAAAAAGCAGTGGGAGCTCTCAGTGACAGGTACAATGGAGTCTGCGAGTGACAGGTACAAAGGCGAGTCAGGTGACTCAGCCTTTAGGCAGGGAAGGCATAGGGCTGAGAGTCCAGGATACTTGGAGGGGTGCTCAAAAACGCTTTATTGTCTTTGAAGGTGAAAAGGGAAAAAATGAATAAAGTAACAATGAATCTAGCCTGAATTTTATTTGTCTATCACAAACACAAAATATGACCAATAATAATTTTATGGGGGAAGGGGCCCACAAAAGCAAAGTGCCCATGCTAGAGCCCAGGAGAGCTGTATCCACCTCTGCCTGTAGAGAAAAAGCAAATGCTAGAGAGTTTCTTGGGTCTGAGGCAGGCATGTGAGAATCTACAGGGCATTCAAGTGAGGCACAGCATTAACACAAATGATTTTCCATAGTGAAAGCTCAACAGTGAACTCTATTACAAAGTAAAGAAAAAAATAACTTGCTTTCAATTGTTCAAAGAAAGCGTGGTGCAAGTGACAGATTCTTAAGTGTTCTCTAAATGACAGAAGATAAGCTCTGACACCGGAAGATCAAGTAAGTTAACAGAGCCTGAAGGAGATCCTTCTATGTAATAATAGCATTGACCTTCTAGTGTGTTGCCTTGTTCTTTTCCCCTACTCACTTCTGTTTCACTTTAAAACTGTCTTCTTACCAAACTGTGATTGTACTCTATGTACAATTCAATGTCTTGCCCTTTTTTTTTTTTTTTTTGCATATTATATCAGAATAATTTCCTAAGTCCCTCAACAGAACATCTGGAATGCACCAATGTCTGCGTATGCACCTCTTACGGTGTCCTAGACAAAATGCCAAAGGATAAAATGGAGGGACTCAAGGCTGGTTCAACAATCAAAGTCAACCCAAAGCATGCTGACTAATGGGCTCATTAGCTACCTGTTAGACCGACTACAGGGCTATGACCCAGGTTTTAACTAATGAATTTAAGACACTGATACTCATCAGCAGAGTGCCTACTATGTGCAAAACTGCACTACATGCTTTATACACATGGACTCACCTTACCCTCATAAAAAGCTTGTGAGACAAAGATTTTCCCATTTTATACCAAGGGAAGAGGATAGGGATGGAAGTTCAAGGAAGCTGACGATCTGCTGAAGGTCAAAACTAGCACACAGCAGAAGAGACATCTCAGTTCCGTCTCCAGCTCCTACCTTCTTTCCATTTGATGGCACTTTTATTCCACTTTCAGGGTTCCTGAAACGAGTCAGTAAGTTGTATAAAAATCAGATGGAAGAGGATCTCTTTAAAGGCAGTTATAGAGCCAATGTGCTAATCTAACAAGATTAAATTGAGCCCTGAGAAAAGCAGTCTTACAACTGGATCCAAGGAGACTAAAATTCTGTACAGAATGATGGAGACCTGACCCCAAATCAGCATGCATGAACAAAACTTGGGGATGGCTTTACCTAGAAAGCTCAGTGTTGAGTCTAAGAGTTGTATACCCAAAGGTATACACACTAACTAAACTATAAGCTCACTATGAATCCAATAGCTACATATGCATATCTATATGCTTTAGGACTACATTCATAAAAATATTATGCCCAGACTGAAAGAAGTGACAGTTTTTTGCCCTGGGCTGGTGTATCTTCT
Source organism: Mustela lutreola (assembly GCF_030435805.1). Lineage (NCBI taxonomy): Eukaryota > Metazoa > Chordata > Mammalia > Carnivora > Mustelidae > Mustela > Mustela lutreola. The sequence continues at coordinate 100,561,505 of NC_081295.1, read as the reverse complement.
CTGGGGATCACATTCTACAAAGTTTTGGCAAAAAATAACATCTCTACAAAAGCATAACCAGGTAAATTAAATGGACTGGAAATTTTTTTTTTTTTTTTCTGAGTATGAGACTAGGTGGAAGTGGGGGTAGGGCTGACTCAAGGACAGAGAGGACAGTGGCTTACATTCCTTCAAACACACAGAGCCCCCACTGACCTCACCCTTCCATCTGACTTGAGATTTCTTTGGCCCACGCAGTAGAGGGTTTGCACTCCTTTACAGATACATGAACAGATAAAGTACCTTCCCAATCCAGGCCTAAAATATTGACGATTCTGCTAACAGCAATTTAGACTTCTCCCCCACAGCTTACTTCATATCTACTCCAGTCATCATTCAGGCACTTCTGTGAAGAGAAGGCAGGGACGCCATTTCTTCAAGTACTTTTCAAGGCCCTGCTGAATGACATCCACCTCCCACTCCTTCCTGCCAGAAGCATAAATCCAGGGAAGGATAAGAAGATAAACGTGACTGGCAACAAAGGGGCGTGCTGAGACGTAAACCCGGAAAAGCTATCTGAACATCGGTTCTGCAAACTGCTTTTGCCTTATTAACCCTCATCATCTTAGCACTTCCACCTAACTCATTTTTCCAGCACAACACCCCAGTCACCATCTGACTCTTAACTGCCTCCATCTTCTATGGCTCTCAGCAATTCTTTCCTTTGATCTTCCAGGGCTTTAACCTGGCCTCTGATCATTCCCCAAGCTGGTCACCGCTGCCTCTTCCCCAGTCTCTCCGCCCAGCAGTGCAGCTGGCTGGCGAGTCCTCCCTGGTGCTGCTCACTGCCCCTGGCGGGGTCTGTGTCCTCCCAGATGGCTTCAGACCCCACATGTGCTGCACAGAGCCTTTAGCTGCCCTAGGTGAGTTCTGATGCTCTGCCTCAGATGACTCAGACCTCAGAACATAAGAACACTGATGAAATAGGATTAAATGAGGACTAAAGTACCCACTGCCACTTCCTAGAAGTGAAAGGAAGTAAATCTGGCAAATTACTTGTATGACCACGATGCTGACTCCACCAGGAAAGATTCAAAGGCATGTTCAAAAAGGAAGAAACAATTTAGGAAGTATTTCTGATTCCTCCCTTCTTTTTCTCCATGCTCATCACATCACACATAAACATGCAGACACATGGTCACTTAGAGTTTATCACTGTTCTGTTAAAAAGAGTTACTGTGCAAAGCAACCTACACCTTTCTTTTCTTACAAAACAATGTATCGAGAAAGATCCTCCATGACAACTAACGAACAAAGCTCTACCTCATCTTTGTAAGGATTGTACAAGACTCATGGCACATTTGCATCATGATTTATTCCACCATTTCCCTGACAGCATTCATTTTATTTGCTTTTCCTTCTTCCCCAACCCCCCTGTTCATTTTTTGTTTGTTTGTTCTTTCGCCACCACAGGAATGCATTAATAAAAATCCTTCCATATATATCTTGACACACTGGTATTTCTATTTTTAAAACAGAATGCCATGGAATTGCTGGGCTTGATTTTTCAATTTTAAAAGATATTGCTGAAATGGCTTCCAAAAGGGCTATTTCACTCATATATCCACCATTGCCCTACATCCCAGAGGCAGCCTTTTAAAAGATCATTTGTATTAATGCTTGTATATCCACGACTATCTCTGGAAAGATACAAAGTAATAGAAAAGCAGCTTTCTGGTCTGAAGAGAAGTACAGGCCTAGGGAAAAGGGAAGGGATACCCACTTTCCACTACACACACTTTCTGCATTGGCTTAATATTTTACCATGTGCCTGTATTACAGGTTCAAGATATAAAATGCTCTTTAAAATATTAGTAGACATTTCAAAGAAAATAAGCATTATCCTTACAGTATTGACTCCATGCAACTAAATGTTGTTAAGTTAAAATAAATGGAATTTGGTTTAAATGATCCTTTTGGAATACCTACGTTACTCTACATTTTAGGGATATAAAAATTACAGCCCCTTCCCTCAAGGAGCTCCGAGTCCAGGAAAGATAAAGACCCGTGAGCGGCATCTGCAATGCCCAGGTGGCAGCTTAGATGCTCAGGGTGAAAGACGACTTTAGGTTTGCTCGGGAGCCAGGAACTGGCATGCAACTGAGGTGTTAGACAATCACCACCTCTGGTTTACAAGAGACTTTTTTCTTCTGCCTCTTTAAATGTTTCTGTATTTGTCAGTTTCAAAATGGGCATCAATATCACTCCCACAGTCAGGGCCAGAAAAACAAAAGGCACTCCCGCCCCAAATTCAATTGCCAGTATCAAAAATGTTAACCCAAATGAAATTTTTTTAGCTTTAAAGTTAAAGCATTAATTAAAATCCTGGTTATCTCTTTTTGTCTTAACTAATGTGCTACCATGTTTTTAAAAAGGAAGACAGCTGGATTTTTAGAGGACACTCAGGCTGTGTCAGATTGCCCGGCACATGAGAAAGCATTCACAAGAAGTAGTGCAGGAATAGGAAAGAAGAGGTGTCATTGTGTCCCTTCTCCTTCCCTCTAGTCTGCATGAGGTTATTTACAAAGAAAAGATTTAGTTTACAAAGTATCCTGGAAAATATTTAAAATCTTGAAAGCATTTAAAAATCTTGTCCTTGGGAATAAGGAACTGTAATATGCTATTTATATATCCTACTGTAGTAAAGCTATATTCAAAAGCATTAACAAGTTTAGCATTACTTTGATTTTGGTAATTCAAAACGAACATAAAAAGGCTTTTCACAGATTTCTATAGTCACAAGGAACTTAGAATTTCCATCTCTGATTTCTCCTTCCCCACATGTTTCCTTTCTTAAGATTCAAGGACCTGCAGGGAGAGATATCATGGGGATCAATTCCTAAAACAAGTCTATATCTTCGGTTAGGTATCACACAGAAGCATTACCATATAATAAGAACACAGACCTAACATCTATTTTGTAGTCCAAGGCTAAATTATCCTGAATATAATTACCATCCCAAGAATGAGGAAACATACCAAACAAGAAAAAAAAGTGCCCTTTGGTACCTTGCTCACCATAATTTGCATGCTAAAAATATCTAATAGCCCAGCGTCAAAGGCAATGAAGACTAAAGCCTCTTTTACTTTAAAACTGCTTCGAAACTTGAATTACATTAGACACACCTTCATGCATTTGCCAAAAGAACTCACGTTATAAAAGCAGAACTTTCAATTAAAATTTTAAATGATTAGCAAGAAAAGAATGCAGAGTTGTTCCACTTCAAAAGTTACAAAGGGGAGATGAAAACGAAAAGCAGCAACATGCTTAGGTACTTGTTAAACCTGCTTAGATCGGGATACAGGAAGTGTTTTGTTTTGACAGCACCATGGGCCAAAACCAAGGCATTATTTTTCAGTGCTAGCATTAAAAACAAATAAAAATAAAACATGTTGTAAAAAGTGGCCTGCCTGTCTTTCCGGAAGATCAACATCATGTTGGCCAAGAGGAAACATTTCATGGGGACCACTGACTGTGCACAGGGCACCCCGTCTTCACGTTCCTGTGGTCACAGGAGAAAGGGAATTTAACCTAGATTTGTCCATTGAAAACTGACACATTCATTTCCCTGTATGTGGAACAAGCACAGGCCAAATGTATGGTCTGGAGAGTCCCCGTGCCTTGGCAGGGCAGGTCTACAGACAACCGTCACCATGTTTCAGTGACCTGAGGGGAGAGGATGAGACTTGAGCAAGGCCTCAGAAACAGCTCCTGAGGACACTCTCAGCTGTGTGTGTATGTTGGGGGAGGGGGTGGTATACGTGTGTACACGCAAGTACGTAGGAGGAAGAAGCCCTAAGGTACAATGTAAAACAAGAGACAGGCAAATCTCAGGTTATGAACTTGGAATTACAGGCTGTGCCAAAAACAGCAGCATGAAGCAGAACAAAGGGGCTGCCATCACCCATGTGCCCCACAGAATACTGGACTCTAGAACACAGGAGAAAGCACAAAATGTGATCCTTATCCTCAGGGGTTAGTTATATACTCCCACTGACAAATATGCCAACTTCAGAGTAGGGATAGGGATCCTTTATTTCCAACAACAGGTAATTAACACGGTTTATGCCCAACAGAGCTGAGCGCTTTGTGTATTGTAAGTGCACTCCTCATAATGCCCTCCCTTCGTACTATCACCATTCTCATTCTCAAACAATGACAGAACCGAAGCTCACAGATGTTAAGTAACTTTGCCATCTTTCCAAAATCACGTAACACTAAGTCTCTTGAGTCTCAAAGCCCACTACACCAGCGTTTCTCATTCTGTGGACACAGGATCACCCAACATCATTCACCTGGGTCACCTGCAAACATTACAGATTCCTGGGGTCCCACACTGATGTAATAAATCCAAATCTCTGGAGATAGAGCCCTAGCATCCATGTTTTAAAACAACTCCTGGGGGCACCTGGATGGCTCAGTTGTTAAGCCTCTGCCTTCGGCTCAGGTCATGATCCCAGGGTGCTGGGATCAAGCCCCAAATGGGGCTTTCTGCTCAGCGGGAAGCCTGCTTCTCCAGCTCCCACCCACCAACAGAAGTTCCTTCTTGTTGTGTCTCTCTCTCTCTGTCATATAAATAAATAAAATATTTTAAAAATAAAATAAAAAAACAACTCCTAGCTGCTTCTGATAAAGAACCAAGTCTAAATGAGCCACTGTGGGGCCCCCGCAAGCGATTTGCCAGTGAGAAGCAGCCTGGTTCTTTAACAGATAGTGAAGTTTAGCAACAGGCTATGTGTATGTGTGTGTTTGCACTCTTTAAAATCATCACTTAGGCTGGCTCAGTCAGTAGGGCATGCAACTCCTGACTTCAAGGTTGCAAATTCGAGCCCCACATTGGGTATAAAGATTACTTAAAAATAAAATCTTAAGGGACGCCTGGGTGGCTCAGTTGGTTAAGCAGCTGCCTTCGGCTCAGGTCATCATCCCAGCATCATGGGAACGAGTCCCACATCAGGCTCCTTGCTCCACGGAGAGCCTGCTTCTCCTTCTGACTCTGCCTGCCACTCTGTCTGCCTGTGCTCGCTCTCGCTCACTCTCTCTGACAAATAAATAAATAAAATCTTTAAAAAAAAATAAAAAATAAAATCTTAAAAATTACTTAAAAATAAATTTTTTTAAAAAAAATCATCACTTAGGAAACCCATTCCCCAGTGGTTCTTAACCTAGAGTTTCCAGAGTTCAGCAGGTCCACAGTGACAATAATGCAGGTCCCAAAGGCTATTTTAGTATTTCGAAGGCCAAGAGAAATTGTACATTCATCTCCAAAAGACTAACTAAATGTCTTTGGAAATGGGAAATTTTAACTGTTAAGCCATTTAACAGATACAATGTATCTGGAAGCAAAGTCTTTAAAGCTGGGCTGAAAGGCACATCTGTGCACCTCTCACCCCCACCCCCAGGGACACACAGCTGAGCAGCACAGCCAACACAGTAGCCTTACTTCACGGTCACACTTCCCTTTCACACAGAGCTATGATCTTGCCCAGGCCAATCCATAACCTTATTCTTATTCAAGAACCCAGTTCTTACCCTGTCCCAACACTAACCGCACCATCAAAGGGACAAAGATCCACAAACACAGGTGATGGCTGAAGTTACATGTAGGTGGTCTGCAGACAAACAGTGCTTTGAAATTTGAGTAAAACCCATGAAGTGATTAATTTGAAGGGCAAAACATGCATTTGGATGTGAAATACCTAAGTTTCACTGTCTATAGTCACAACTCATTAATTCACAAATTTTAAAAATTAAGAAAATATAAAATTTTACTGAATCAATAGCAAAATAAAACAAAACAAAAACTACCCATTACTTTAAACAACTAACTCGGCCTGAACCCTGTAAAAAACTGAAGAGGAGATAGAGAAGTAAATACAGAAAGAAGAAATGAGAGAAAAAAGGGCAGGAAAGAGGGACACCTGGGTGGCTCAGTGGGTAAAGCCTCTGCCTTCATTCAGCTCGGGTCATGATCTCAGGGTCCTGGGATCGAGCCCCACATCAGGCTCTCTGCTCAGCGGGGAGCCTGCTTCACCTTCTCTCTCTGCCTGCCTCTCTGCCTGCTTGTGATCTCTCTCTCTGTGTCAAATGAATAAATAAAATCTTAAAAAAAAAAAAAAGGGCAGGAAAGAAAATGCCATGAACAAGCAAAAGAGAAGGTATGAATCAAGAAAGAAAGGAGTTCAGGGCACCTGGGTGGCTCAGTGGTTTAAAGCCTCTGCCTATGGCTCTGGTCATGATCTCAGGATGCTGGGATTAAACCCCTGGCATTGGGCTCTCTGCTCAGCAGGGAGCCGGCTCCCCTCCCCCCAACAACCCCGCCAGCACCTGCCTCTCTGCCTACTTGTGATCTCTGTCAAATAAATAAATAAAATCTTTAAAAAAAGAAAGAATCTTTAAAAAGAAAGAAAGAAAGAAAGAAAGGAGTTCAAGAATAGTGAACAGAATAAAGGATGCAGGACTTTTGGAAGAAGCTAGCTGATTTTTTATCACGATCTGTAGTTCACTTGAGCCATAGGCTTCAGATTACCATCACTGCCTATTAGCTCCTACTGAAAAACTAATTAGCTAGTTAGTTCTTTATCTTTCAGACCTCCATCCTACAAACGGAATGAAAAAAGGAAGGTAAGGCATTTACCTAGACTCTGGGATTCAGTTCACAAACACTTCCCACCCACCTCCTTCCCGCCACAGTCCTAGGAATGTCAAGGGGTTTGTACAGCAGAGGGCACAAACAGCCCAAGTCCAGTCTGTACATCTGATAAACAGTGAATGTTTAAAACTGTTGAATAAGATGTCACCACCTAAAAACTGGGAGACCTCACATAAAAATTCTGATTTTCAGGGCAAAAACAAAAAACAAATAGCAAGCAAGCACTGAGTGAAGCAGCGCATGTGCGTGCACTTGCACACACACACACACACACACACACACACGCACACACATATACGCAACAGGCCTGCATCCCCATGTGACAGGGCTGGGCTGAGGCTGAGCCTGGGCCACAGTGATAATGGCTGTCCTCCTCATATGCCGCACGTTCTCTCTTCTGCTACAGCTCTGTCTGCAGCTAGACCTCCTGAGACTACACTGTCCAAAGGAGCCTGCCACAGGTGTCTGGCCTCATGGCTCCTAATGGAGGTGACCCATCCAACAAGCAAGCCTAGCAGCTCCTGCTGACTTCCACACCCACTGCACATTACCATCCTCTCCTGGGTCCCTGCCCTGGAATCCTGACCTCACCCAGAGGTGCTTCCTTTCCCCTACATTCAACTCCAGTATTTCGGATCTGGCCATGACCTCTCCCATGGCTTCATTTCCATTATTTTCTCCTGACCATCAGCCTCTTGCTTAAAAATTCCCTTCTTTCTCTGCTTATGCAGCATCACAAATATCTTTTCCATCAGAAATATCAGTGGCCTCATTCCCTCCTATCCTGCCACCTACATTCTACCTTTCTGATCCTGGAATGGTATGGTTGAGCACGCTAGAGGGAAAACAAAAAACAAAAAACACACAAATCATGAAGGCTGCTGGCACCACCAGAAATTCTCACCAATCCAGGGAATGCTCATTAGCTCCCTTTCCAGCACCCACAGGCACCCCCTGCTTAATCCCCACCTCTCACCTAGCCACTGCCCTATCTCATCTTTCCCTGAGGAAAAAAACCACCAGACTCACTCTCTCATTTATCAACATGCTTCCTTTCCCTCATTCCTCAAATCCAGTAAGAGGTACACAGTCACTGAAGCTGAAAACTCAACTGTTACCCTATTATACTTGACCCCTGCAACCACCAGACTCTCCATTTCCAATGTGGTCAGTCACCAAGTCGCCTATTTGCCTCCAAAGTATTCTCCCAATCTCCAGTCTTGTTCCCCTCAAAGCCATCCACAATCTGCTTCAAGTCTGACAAGACACCCCTGGGCTTAAACTCTGGTGACAACAAAACAACAGCCAAGCTCCCTCACCTGGCATTCAGAGCCAGCCATGATGGGGCTGCTGCCTGCCCTCTGACACTCTTTCTCGTGCACCTCCCACAGCACTTGGCTGTGTTGTCTCTCCAGCCCTCCACCACCAGGAACCTTTAGCCACCAGCTCTAAAACTGGGCCTTCATCACCATCTGCTTGGATGCCATCACTAAAACCCAACACCAAACAGAGACTGGCATTCACTTTTGCCTCCCCGGAGCCTAACAACGCAGTGGGCAGTGCCACGCCGGCTGCATGAAGATCTCAAGGCCACTACCTGACCAGATCTGCCAAAGTAACATCTCACAAAGAACATCAGCCTTTGGAGTCTCGCAGACCTGGGTTTAACCCCAATCAGGTTATTTCCCACATGAGTGACATTAGGCCTGGGCATTAACTCGGTTTTCTCACCTGTAAAATGGGCCTTTTAAAAGTCCCCCACAGGGACGCCTGGGTGGCTCAGTTGGTTAAGCGGCTGCCTTCGGCTCAGGTCATGATCCCAGCGTCTTGGGATCGAGTCCCACATCGGGCTCCTTGCTCAGCAGGGAGCCTGCTTCTCCCTCTGCCTCTGCCTGCCATTCTGTCTGCCTGTGCTCTCTCTCTCCCCCGCCCCTCTCTGATAAATAAATAAAATCTTTAAAAATAAAAAATAAAAGTCCCCCACATAAGGCTGAACCCAAAGACGGAACAAATTCTGTGTAAGTGCCTGCAAGTGCAGCTGGAAAACTGTGGGCAGTCAGTGAAGAGCTGCTACTCTCACTTTCCCAAAACTGCAGCTGAGGCTTCATTCCACTCTCCCAAGGCGAGGGCAGGTTATCCCGTGTGTGCAGGGTGTGGGCAGCCCAGCCCACAGCTTCAGAAACACTTCCTGCCTCTTGGCCATTTTGCTCCTCATTAACACCTCCACTCAGAGGCAAGGGGGAGAGGACCTTCCTTCTGTCAACATGACTAATGATGTGTTATCTCTCTGTGCTACTGTTGACCCTCTGCCAACAGGACTTGCTGACTCAGCCCACACCACCACCTCACTCTCAGGTGGACAGCCAGAGGATGGGCTCGCTGGCCCGAGAGGCAGTCTGGGGCTGCCCAGAGATCCTCAGGAGACGCTGGGCTCGGACCAACCCAGACGAGGCTGTGGCGCTGGCACCGTCAGCCCCTCAGAACTCACTACACAGAGGCACTAGAAGGAAGCAGTCAGACACATAAGAAATGCCTGAGGATTTATGTACCTAAACTACACCATAAAAACAACAACAAAAAAAAATACAACATTTTTTTTTCAATGCAACAGACATTTTTGGAGCATTTCTTTTGAATAAGGCACTGAATTCCCAAATGTCTGGGACAGAGACACATAAAATCAGTCCCTGATGACAAGGTGAGGGGAATATACAGTTGCACAACAAAGCCCAGTCCTGACAAACAGTCTGAGAGAAGTGAACTGAGAAAGGGTCAGGGGAGCATGGAGACGCAGATGTGACTGTAGAGCTGGGTAGACTTCATGGAGGTGGTGGCATCGGCACTGAAGAAGAGCATTCCGAGCAGAGCACTGACAAAGGCACAGAGATCGGGAAAACCTGAGACCGTGCAGTCACAGAAATTTAACACTTAAAATGTATAAGAGAAAGTACCAGAAAGTACTTAAAACATACATTAGAATTTAACAATTTAGAAAATAATTTGGTAATTTAATCTTTGTATTTGGTAATTTAACCTTTATAATATCCTATTTACTTCTGTTTTCCTCTCATGAAATTTCACACATAGTGAGAATAAAATCTAGGGAAAAAATGTCTACAAGTATGAGCTTTTTTTTTTCTTTTTTTCAAGAATACTTTGAAACAGAAATCTCTCCTACTAGAGACCTTTCCTGAACAGATGGTCCTTGTGTTTTTGGCAGAAGACATGGGTTAAACCAGAGAGAGACATAACAACGATCCACTACTCACTGGCGGGAAACGAGGGTATCTGCAACAGTCAGCCAGGCTCATACAGTCTGTCTCGCCTGCCTTCCTTCAGCGGCAGGCACTACACCCCACATCCAGCCCCAAACCTCTTATGCCCATCCTTGCCTACCTAAGTCCCACTTAGAGCGGAAAAACAAACAACAACAGACAAGGGGAGGCCCCATGACTCCATGGATGACCCTCCTGGAGATGCCACTCTATGAGGGGCTGTGGCAGGATAGAGGCTCAGTTGGTCCCACCGAAGGCACACCAGTGCCCCATGCCACCACCCCGCTAAAGCAACCCCACCAGCACCTTCCTCCGAGCTTGTTTATAGGTGAGGTGGCGACAGGCCTACTGAAAGCATTTTAGGTTGCAAAGCTTCTTATTTGCAGCCAAGAGTATTCCAGATACACTCCTCTATTTCTCCAGGACAGACCCTCTGTCAGGAAAAACCACCAGGGAACTGAAACCACAGAAGATCCCTGACGCTCCTCTTGAGCCAGATTTACTTGGGATCTATATCTGAACCTTGCAATAAAACACTAAGATACATACATTTTAAAAAGGCTATAGAAACTACACCTCAGCAGCAATAACCCTCGACTTCATTTACCCTACAAAAAATACATATATAATTTTATACATATATACTATAGATTTCAAATATATATCACAGATTATATATTTATATAGAGACTACAGATTTTACATATATAGGTTATAGATTAGATATATAATTTGATCTATAATCTTTCTATATAATATAGATTATACAGATTTTCTTTTTCAGTGGTTAGATACTAAGGAGAGGCAGGGATGGGTTAGGGTGAAGACTTGGTATAGGATTAGCTTCTTTCTTCTCCTGGCCTCAACAGAACTCAGTGAATCACTCAGCAGAGATGCAAGGCATACGTAAAAACCTCTTCTTGCCATTCTAGAATGAAGTTACCAAGAACAAGGTATGTAAATAATTGTAACATGCCATGCACCAAGGCAGGTCTATTGTAAAGCACATATTTTCTGTTAACTTCATCTCAATGGCATCCATTTCCAACAGTACTGGAATATATGCAGTGCCAAAAGGCACATTAGAACCTCTTGATGATAATAACCTTTAGAGTCAAGGCCAAGAACTGCCTCATAAGCGAATCAAATATTTGAGATCATGCTTTGAAAACAGAGACCAAGTGCATAACAGCTGAATAATTAGGACCAGAATTAGTGAGGGTGCTGCCATGTGATACAACCAGTGTTCATTATGTTCAGTGAGACCCACAGGTTTTCCAAATGGATGTGCTTTTCCTTCAGGAGTTTGTAAGGCTGCAGCTATAAGTTACTTGCTGAAGGAGAGAAATCCAGCACCAAAGAATGAGGGCCACTGATCTTCTTTTAAAGATTATGCTTGAGTGAGCATATTAATTTTTGGTGACCTGATTCTTAAAATGATATTTCAGCTCAGCTCTCTTTTTCTTAACGAGGCAAAAATAACTCAGGCATCAGGGGTATCTCTCTGTTCCCTTTCACAGAACAGACACAACTCCTGGCCCATCAGGTGGCTCTTCATGCAGATGACATGGTCACCCATACTTAACCTTAAGGAAGGAAGACACAGTGGTTAGGAGTAATGGCTCTTGAACCAGACTGCATCTGCTTAACCCCACGCTCTGCTGCTTACTGGCTGTGTGACCTCAACAAGCTAATTCATCTGTGTCCCAGTGTCCTCAACAGCAAAATAATGCTATTTATGTAAAATAAAGTAATGTTTGTTATGAGAATTAAATGAGTTAATCAGAGGAAGTTATTTAGAACAATTCAAGGCACACTGCTCAAAAAAAAAAAAAAAAAAAAAAAAAAAAAAAAAAAACGTTTGCTATCTCTATTATAATTATCATTACCCAGACTTCCTCTCCTAAGTTCTAGGTCTCATAAAAACTCCTGACGTGTCCCAACTGAAGTACTTACCAGTTCCTAGTTCCCATGCTGCTATATTCCCATTCCCAGTCCTCTCTAACTCAGTAAATGGCTCTGCCACCCCCCAGGTGACAAAACCAAACCCTGAGTCCAATACAGCAGCAGATCTTCTTGACTTGACCCCCAAGATATAGCTCATTACTCATGCTACCACCCTGATCCAAGTCACCGTCAGCTGTCCTCTAGAACCTTTCATTAAAAAGCCTCCTCTCCCAGTGTCCCCACTTCTCTGAACTCTTCCTCCCTGCAGTCTCTAACCAGCAGACAGAAGGATATTTCTAAAGCCTAAGTCAGCTATCCTATGGCTTTATGATGTGCCATACTTCAACTGACAAAAATCATCATCATCATCATCATCATCTGAACTCCTCAACAGGGTCTCAAGAGCCCTGACATACATGAACCCCACTAACATGTTCACCTTGATTTCCTACTACTTGTCATACTGTGTTGCAGCCTCACTGGCCCTCTTGCTGCCCATAAAATGGCCAAGCTCCTCCACAAGTCTATGCAAGGACCTCTGGCAAATTCACAGCTGCCTCACTGAGCGACACAAACGTCACCTCTTTAGAAAGACCTCCTCCCTCCTATTGCTCCCTACCTACCTCCAGCTCCCTATTCGGTTTTCTTTACAGTTTTTATCCTTATCTGAAATTCTTATTTACTTTTCCACTTACTGGCTGTCTCCCTTACCGGGAATGGAAGCTTATAAGAATAAGGCAAGATACCTATTTTTCTAGATAGAACAATGCCCAAAGCACAGCCAACACTCAGTAAATCTGGGCCATGGATAGCGGAAGAAGGGAGGCTGTGTCAGAATTCAGCAGAGATGCACCCCAGTGCCCATTCCTGAATGGAGCTGCCTAGGAAGCCAAAGATGCCCTTCAACAGATGAATGGATAAAGAAGATATAGTCCATATATACAATGGAATATTACACAGCTATCAGAAAGGATGAACAGCCAACTTTTGTATCAACACGGATGGGACTGGAGGAGATTATGCTGAGTGAAATAAGCAGAGAAAGTCAATTGTCATATGGTTTCACTTATTTGTGGAGCATAAGGAGTAACACGGAGGACATTAGGAGAAGGAAAGGAAAAGTGAATTGGGGTAAATTGGAAGGGGAGATGAAGTGTGAGAGACTGTGGACTCTGAGAAACAAACTGAGGGTTTCGGAGGGGGTGGGGTGGGGGGATGGGTGAGCCTGGTGGTGGGCATGTATTGCATGGAGCACTGGGTGTGGTGCATAAACAATGAATCTTGGAAAACTGAAAAAATAAAATAAAATAAATATTAAGTAAATATCTGATAAATTAAGTATCTAACCACATCAAAAAAATAATTATAATAATAAAAAATAGACAAAAAAGTCCCAGCCTTTTGCCCATTTTACTTCACTTCTAAAAGCTGGGGAAATGCAACTGACATGGAGGAACATCTCAGTGTTCAAAAGTTGTTGGTGTGTGGGGATAGGGAGGTGAGAGCATGTGGGGGAAGTTGGGGGGAGTATGGGTCTATAGGATGGGCATGTACCTATGTGCAGGGGCTGTGGGTCTGCGGGGGCGGGGTACCTGTGAGGGCATGTGGGTATGTGGGAGGGTGTGGGTATGTGGGAGAGCATGGGTCTGTGGAGAAGGTGTGAGGGGGTGTTAGTCTGTGGGGGGGTGAGTCTGTGGAGAGGGTGTGGGTCTGGGGGGGCTGTGAGTACGGGGGAGAGTGTGGGCATGTCAGGGGTGGGGTAATGTTGAAGGGGGTATGGCTATCGAAAGCTGTGTTGGTTTTTGTTGTTGTTGTTTTTGTTTTTTAGGGCTGTATTTTAACCAGAGAAAAGTCTGCTGATCTTTTTCCCTTAACTGGTTCTGGAAATCAACAGCGGACCACAGCGGGTATTTGGAACAGCTTCTCCTTATCATCAAATCCTTGATTATAATTATTAAGCTTAGACTTGTGGTTCTACTAAACCCCATTAGGCAACCTCACAGAGTATGTGCGCAACTGTGGGATCACTCTCCTAAGGTTAGCACTATGGCATGAAGTCATAAAATTTCATAAAATTAGCATCAAGTCATACAATTTCACAAACTTAGACCTCAAAGGGACCCTAAACATCACTGACACCATCCCTTCATCACTCAGATAAGGAAACCCAGGCTCAGAAGATTAGATGATTTGCCCAAGGTCACAATGCTAGGGCCATTGAACAAGGGAAAAAAATCAGGTCTATCAGGACCATGCGGATCTCACTCCATCATGATGCTAACATCCACGCAAAGACTACAGAAAGCCCAGCTCTTTTTGTAATAATCATTAAGCTTTCACCTACAGGTCTCCTCCAAAGCCACTTCTAATTCCACTCCCCAACAGGGCTGAAATCTTCCCCAAGAATGCTAATCAAATATGTATTAAATGTCTGCTCTGTGCCAACCACCCAGTTAGGTAGCAGGAGTGCAAAGAAGAAAAAGTGTGTAGCTTTAAGAAACTCACTTTGATGGGAGGCAGAAATAATTACAAAGAGGTATGAATAATGACACAGGTGTCCCCAGAGACCAGAGAGGAGGGAAGGGAAGGCTTCCTAGAGGAATGTTACCTCCCTAACTGTATCCCACAGGATGAAGAGCAATGAGCCACGCAAAAGAAGTAGAGAAAGAGTAACTCCCGGTACACAGAGTAATAAAAAATGAAGACTCAGAAGCATGACATGATATGTTGGTAACCAAGGGCAGCTAACTCTTGCTGAAACACAAGCTGGAGAGCTCATGCTGGAAAGAGATGGGAGATAAGAGAACAAAACATTGCCAGGTTGTATCCCGAAGGTGTGAGAAGCCACTGCAGCAGGAAGTCATTTGTCACATTTTTGTTTTAGAAAGATCACTCACTCAGCTAAGTACTGAGAAAGGATTTGAAGGAGAAATGGCTGAAAAATTTTGAGCCTCTGGGAGAGGCTGATCCACACAGTCATCACATCAAGTCAGCACCCATGCTTCCTGTCCCCCAACATGCTTTGTATCATCTTGGCCCCTGCTCCAGAAACAGAACAAAGGCAACCCAGAGTGAGGGTCTCTGCTCCACGGCACAACTTGGTGTCGCCTCACAAAAGCTCCCTGTCTGCAATACCTGCCCAGCTTTCCCAGCCCATCTGAACCTACCTTCAGTGAAAACCAGAGTCTTGCTTTCCTGATGCCCCAGTGAGCCTTCTGCAAGGGGCCCCAGTGAGCCTTCTGCAAGGGGCCACAGCAACTCTTGGTTTACTGATCCATGTGACTCTGAGCCACATTAGGAATTCCATGATCCCAAACTTTTCTCCCCAACTAAAGAGTGTTAACTATCTGAAGGAAAGACTTAGCTGCCAGTCTTTCAAATCCCTGGAACACATATCTGATTAACTGTCTAAAGCCCATCTGAGAACTTTTCCAGCCTATAAGTAAAGAGTCACAGCAAAAAATAAAGGAAGCAGAGATGACAGAACCAGTCTCCAGGCTCCTAGAAAATCCACTATTAAAGAAACATTTGTACAGCAGTACAAAGTAATATATACCAGAGTATTTAATCCAGCATGGTTCATCACTGCAAAAAATTAGAAACAATTTAAATGTCCAGCAATAGGAGAAAAGTTAAACCAGTCAACTGTGGTATATCCAACAGTGATATACTGTGGTATATCCAATATACTACAGCACCAGTATCAATGCTAAAATACATCTAGCATACTGATAGAGAATATGTCCAAGACAGCTTTAAGTAAAAAAGCAGGCAGCAAAGCAACTTATATAGTAAGAGTTCTTCATTATAACAATAATAAACATATGGTGGTATACGAAGAGAAAAGATCTGTAAGAATACATTCTAAAATTGCTAATGGCTGGCATCACTTCAAAGAAAGCAAGGGAAATACACTTTTTTCTCTTTGAATTCTTTTAAGCATCCAACCCATATTACTCCTTTAATGAGATAAAAACAAAGCCACGTCATGGTCCAAAGTCAGGCCAGTTGCACTAACAGCATGAGCTCTGAGGTCTCAGCATCTGCCAAATCAAGTGAAGCAGTTGGTGCCCACGTCACATACTAAGCAGTTTAGAAGCCACTTTCTGGCCTTTGCACATGCTCATCCGATTTGAGCTCCTAGTTTCTACCACAAGTCAGCCGACAGCCCCTCCTGATGATTTCCCAAGAAGCAGGTGTAGATTGTGGAAAGAAAGGTGACTAGAGTTGCCAGGGCAGACACAGTCCTCTTCATCTGGCCACGCTACCCAGGAATCAGTCTGGAACATGCTGTAATTAGGTGTAACACCTCCTTCCACCCACTACATGACAAATCCATTCGTTGTGGTTCTTGGAAACTGAAATACCAAATTTCTTCCAACTGTGTCAAATTCTCTAGACTCTAGAGTTACAGCCTAGATAAGAAAACTCTTCAAAATAATAATGAGCAAAAAAATATTTTTTCTTTTTTTTTAAACATTTCATCTTCTAAGAGTTCAAAGTATTTTACACTAGCCGCACATACACACCATTAGATCTTCCAAAATACCACATGCAATAGTAAATTACCATTCCTGTCCACTAAATAATACCTAAGAGAAAGTAAATGGACAACCAGAGGTTTCTCCTATGCATTTAGGAAGATCTGGCCCATGATCTCATCATCCCTCATAACTATCAGATGAAGTAGAGGACAAACATTTCTAGCCCTATATTCTGGGTAGAGTCCTAAAATAAGCAAACTTTCCCAAGACGTCTGTGAACAAAGACAAAAGCCTGTAGCAGTCACTAGATCCTCACCTAAAAGAATCTAATGCCTGTTTGTTCCATGGCACAGCAAGATCATGGTTGAGATTTTTGTCATCATTGCTAAAAAATGTTTACCTTACTATTTCTGACCCTCCTGTATAAATATCAACTATGCTTTATCCCCTGAATGTCAAGTTGGTGGTACAGAGTCCTTTTTAAGAAAATCCCAAGTACCCTATTTATTATGGTATAGAAATTACAAATTCTACACTAGGAAGCTGGGAGGAAGGTTCAAGGTTCCCCCTTTTTCACTGAAAGAGGGGAGGAGGAACTGTGGAAACAAGCTTGTTTTGCTATTTTACCCGTGTGCCTCAACTTTGTCAATTCCAGAAAAGTTTTATTAAATAGTTTTACTTCTCCTCAAAGATTTGAGCCATTAAAAAAAAAAAAAAAAGACATGTAACTTCCAAGTAACTCAAAAATAATAATAATTCTCTAAGTATTAGTCTTTCAGAGCATCAGAAGATGATGAAACTAACATTCATGGTACAGAACACACATTGTACGCCTTCATATTACTCAGAAAAATGGAACCCACAGGCTTGCCAGCATTACTGCGGGTTCATTTTTATAAACTCGATGACCACATTTATCTGAAACCCAAAAATAACAATCTCTTGCCATTCAGAGCACATCTGGCTGTTCTTCTTTCCCCTGAGCCAATGCCTACATACAATGCTTGCCATGTCTTAGCAAGTAATTTGCAAACTGAATGCAGACACACGCTACAATTGAGAAAAACGTGGAGGTAAATGTTTCTTACTTAGCGTTTCACAAAGTATGAAGTACCCCACTCAGTACACTGTTAGAAGGCAGCACCGTGGGAAGAACATTGGACACAAGAGCAGGAAATGCCCAGTGTGAATATCGTGAACAAAGCCGTCTCCCCTGTTCATCCCCACAGGTGCCGTATCATTTTTCTGGCACAACAGGCTCCTGACTAGTCTCCCTGACTCTGTACTCTGCCCTGGAATTATCTAAACAAAGCTCTAACTGTACAGAATCTCTGCTTACACACTGACCATGGGCCTCCTCTACCTACAGGACAGGGTACACCTCCTTCGCAAAACTGTCAAGAGCCTGTCATGATCTGGCCCCAGGCTCCTCTCCAGCCACTCCTTTCCACTCAGGTGTCACCCATTCTAGCCATCTGGAAAGGACTGGGGTTTCTCAACAGCTGACGGGCTTTTTTCTTCCTTCCAGTCTAGCGTGGATGTCACCACCTCTAAAGCCTTCGTTCAGCTCCTCAGAGAGTGTGAGACTCCTCGAGGTTGCCAAGAGCTTTCCGTACAGGCTCACTCCTAAGCTTCGACACACAGTGCCAGGCCTCCTTGCTCCCAGGTGGGCTCCCAGATGGTAAATGCTCACAGAGTTGGGAGTCCAATGTCAGCTCCAGACCTGACCTTGACCAACTTCCCCAAACAAGATTCTTAAATAATTTTCTTAAATAAGTCTCAATTCCTGCCTTTGCAAAAAAAAACTGGAAAAAAAAAAAAAAAAAAAAAAAACAACTTTGCAAAAAACCTGAAATTATAATGGCTAAAGTGTGTTGTTACTCAATTTAAGAGAAATAACTTACGTAGCTAATGTCTGGAGCTCAGTGAAATCTCAGTAACTGATGTTATTCTACTTAATAGGTACCAGGTACTCACTCAATGTCTCTTAATCAGAAAAATTCTACCCTCCACTTACCCAAGGCAAATTACAACTTCTCTAGGTCTCAGTGTCCTTACCTACAAAAGGGGGCGGGGGTGAATTGAGGGCAGGCAGGCGAGAGGTAGAAGGGGAGTTAAACGAGTTAAACAAACACAGAAGAGAATCACAAACAATTGGGCTCCTGGATGGCTCAAGTCTGTTAAGCGCTTAAGGGTCTGCCTTCAGTTCAGGTTATAATCGCAGGATCCTGGGATAGAGCACCCCCCCACCCCAGGCTTCCTGCTCAGCAGGGAGTCCACTTCTCCCTCTCCCACTCCCTCTGCCCTACCCCCTGCTTGTGCTCTCCTGCCTGCGTGCTCGTTCTGTCAAATAAATAAAATCTTTTATTTACAAAAAGAGAGAGAGAGAATCACAAACAATTAAGAACTAAACTGTATAACAAGGTGTCTGAGAAATGAAAACAGCTTTCTTATCTTGACAAATGTGTGGATCATCACTTTTAGGGGGAAGCCCTCTCTTGGGCTCCCTTCTTCTTAAGCTTTGACTTAAGTTATGTTTATGATAATGTTATTTAAGTATGTCTAAACTTAAAACTAGGTATGTCCTCCCTATGCTTTAGCTCTAACAAAACTAGAAGGTGAATCAAGGTAAAAATCTGACAAAAACCAACCAGAAAGAACTCAACATTAATCTAACATGACAGATGACAATGATGCAATTCTGCAGTCCTCACATGGCTGCGTACAACAGTACAGCAATACCTCGGAGCAGGTTCATGTCAGCCTGCACCACCATGGGCTCTGTGACCCCTTCAGCTACCCATCACTCCTCTCTAACAAACAGCCATGAAACCTTTGTTCATGGAACTTCCAGCGATCACCTGACACAAGCACATGATTTCTACAATAAGCCCACGTCTGTTCTTTTCCCCCTATGGCTAGAAACAATTAAGGGAGTGCTCAATCAAACACAGATTATGACACTACTAAAGACCTTATGGCTCTACTCATTTGTGACTTAATCTAGACATATGGAATCTATGATTTTTTTTAAATTATCTTTGAAGAGAACATTAAAGTTTTAATTCTGGTTTAAAAAAAAAAAAATCATTTACAAACTCCCAGGAAAATGTTTTCCAATTCCAGGTTAAGAAACATTGTTTTTTTTGTTTTTTTTTTTTAATATTTTTTATTTATTTATATGACAGAGAGAGAGATCACAAGTAGGCAGAGAGGCAGGCAGAGAGAGAGGAGGAAGCAAGCTCCCTGCTGAGCAGAGAGCCCGATGCGGGGCTCGATCCCAGGACCCTAAGATCATGACCCGAGCTGAAGGCAGAGGCTTTAACCCACTGAGCCACCCAGGCGCCCCACATTGTTTTATTTTTTAAAAAAGGGTCTTGCCATAGTATCTACAAAGACAGACATCTTATATTTGACTGTTAAGTGCTCTGAATGCATTCTCTTTAGTCCCCAGAATAACCCTAAAAAAGCAGGTACTAAAATGGTAAGTGAGGAAACCTAGTCCTGAAGAAAGAGTCCAAGTGATGGAGCAGCATTTAAGCTATCTTATTCTAGCACCCCTGGTCTCTGCTCCTTCAAGACAAGCCCAAAGAGCCTTGGTCCACAGACTTGTTGGCTAGGAAGAATGGCTGTCCCACCCATCAGAAATTGAACTGCAGGAGACAGACCTAAATTGAAACATGGTAAATTTAAGACAAAGGGGACTTATTCCACTTGGAGATCACAGTTGGAGATGTTGAAGTCATAGTGAGAAATTATGTTTACAATGTATAAAAATTATTTCAAAAACAGAAGACAAATGTGCCTGGCATAGAAGAAATGGAGAAGACTGGTAAGACAAGACTACTGAATTCAGAATGACTTTATGCCATGACTATTTTCAATAGATGCGTGTACAGGAGCTGTGAGACTATAGGGAAGGGAACACAATGGCTGAGAAATAGGGGGAGACTACCCATGACATCACATGGGAAGACTCATCCATGCAACAAGCATGTGAGTGCCCACTATATACCCGATTCTGTCCAAGGTTCAGCCATGAACAAAAACATCCCTGTCCTCATGGAGCTGACGTTCTCGTTGGGGAGACAAAGAACAACTAAGCAAGCATATAGTCTAGAGTTAGGTAGTAATAGTGCTCTAAGGGCTGGGGAAAAAATTAAGCAGGATATGAGGAAGAATAATGGGAGGGAGTAGATATTTGAGATAATGTCATCTGGCCATCAACAAAAGGCCAACTGAACTCTAATTAAGAGCAGGTAACAGAGGCACCTGGGTGGCTCAGTGGGTTAAGCCTCTGCCTTTGGCTCAGGTCATGATCTCAGGGTCCTGGGATCGAGCCCCACAATGGGCTCTCTGCTCAGCGGGGAGCCTGCTTCCCCCCTCTCTGCCTGTCTCTGCGCCTACTTGTGATCTCTCTCTGTCAAATAAATAAATAAAATCTTTAAAAAAAAAAAAAAAAAGAGCAGGTAACAAGATGAAGCTCAGTTTTATAAGCTGCCTGGGCTCAACAGCATTCATTCAAAATATTTGCTGCCCATTAGACAAGGCTCTGTATTGGAGTCAGAGAGAGCACAGTAAAACACACATATGCCAAGGTATTCAACAATCCATGCACCTTGAAGGGAAAACTGATGGTGTCAGAAACACTGAGGAGGTACACAGTGGGGCGGAGGAGGAGGACCTTGTAGAAGACAAATCAGCTCCGCCACATCCATGACCTTTAACTTCTGGAGTGCTTTCCAGCTTGAAGCAGCCAGAGATTGTGTGTTTAACCAGCTAGACAGCCCTGGAAAAAAATCACTCCCAACTTGAATGTTCTCAGACTATATTAGAAAAGGATAGATGTCAGAGCAGTGATATGCTCAAGGGAAAAGAAAGAACCAAAGGAGGAAGATTTGTATCTGACTTGTCTAAATTCATTCAACAGATAAAAGCTGTTTACTGAGCAGGACGTACTGGGTGCCAGGCAGGCTCTGTGCTCACTCCTAAGGATGAGCAAAAACACACTAGCATCTCAAGGAGTTTAGAGACTGTCTCTGTTAACACACATGCCACAGATATCTAGCTGGGAGGAAGTGGGAAGGAGATGATGGATGGGAACATCCATCCTGACCATCACCTATCTGGGGTCAGGCTAATCTCCCAAGCCCTCCCTGCAGAAGAGCAGCACTGAGAGGCTATCACAAGGTAGTCAGTCTGTTGAGGATGGGGATGCAGATTCAGCAAAAGGTTAGGTTAGGTAAGTAACCATCAAGCGAACTGCGATGCCCCCTCCACTCCACACTCACCACATCTGTCTCCCCACAAAGCTGTGACTAACTCCTAAGAATCATACCTTCTTTAATCTCTATATTCCCACCAACGACAAATGATGAAAGGTCAATAACTGTTTGGCAGAGGCCAGGCTTAATGATGTAAGAAAAACAGGAGGGGTCAAATAACTGAGGTTTTAATGGATGTGAGAAACTGAATATGCCAGGTTCCTCCTAGGTGTCCAAAGGTGTAAAACGGGGGGGGGGGGGGGGGGGGCGTGGAGAGGGGAATGACAACTATCCAGCTGGACAGCCTTGAAAAAGTCACTTCAGGTCTGAGTTTCAATTTGCAAAACAAGGAAGTCGGATCAAGTCAGAGGTTACAAACCTTTTCATCATTCTGAAGCCTGGATAGTGTGGGTATCTTTGCTGTTGGAGTAGGGGGTGCAGTCTTCCCCCTTGTCTGTGCTTCCAAATAAATTACAGGGAAAAGAACAGATAGCCAGCATGACCACCACAAGGACCTTGTGGGTCTGTCAGCAAAAAGAGGCCCCCTGGTGATGGGGCAGGTAAAGAGAAAGGGGTTGGAGGAGAGGGCAGGGACAGCAGCAAGCAGTGCTAATGAGCACTACAGATCTTAGAGGTGAAATAACAGCCCAAGGACAGACTGTACCTTTGAATGAAACATCTGAGCTTTCAAGGTGGTTGTTCCTGTCTGGTTTATACAAATCCAGGCACCCAGACACAATAAGTCATGAAGAAACAGGTTTTCAACAACCTAGAAACCATAAAACTAATTTCAGAGCTCTAAGAGCAGTAATTACCCATAAGCAAGACCACCTTTAGTCTCTGAAAAGCATGTTTATTTGCTGTATCTATAGAGTGCTATAAGACTATTTTGAGCTTCTGAGAAGTTTCCAGTTAGGATCAGTAAGGATACCTAACACTTTCAAAACCCATAATTTCCCCTTACGAAGCTGAATTCCCCAACATTACAGGAAAACCCACAAACTTTGCAGAAGAGAGTGAAAAGCCAACCCAGTCAAAGGAAATCTTCCAATTCTACTAAAACAAACAAACAAACAAAAATACCACAAGGAACACCAAAACATTTCTAGTTAAATAGCTTTTCACTCAATCTTTTAATAACTTCATTCTGACACACTGAAAAGTATTAAATAATATAGTCTGTATCTCTGGCAATAGGAATGCCTAAAACTTATTTACAACTTAAGGCAGCAAGTGAGCTTATGACTTTCAAGTCAAATTTAAGGAAGTTAAAGGCCAGACAAAGCCATGTTTTTGGAAATGCCTGCAAAATAATAAATGCCCGAGGGAACTGGATGGCTTTTCAGCTTCTAAGCTAAATAAAGCGTGGGGGGGGGGGGGGGGGCGCTTTGCAAAGATCCTAGTGAGGATAATCTGCATGATTACAAAGAGCAAACCATCCAATTCCACATGAACCAAGGAAAAGTTAATCCAAGAATAATACTTGAAATATTAAGAAAAAGCACATTGTTCTCCTTTTTTAAAACACTCTGGCAGGGCCGAAGAAGGTATCAGGTCATTTTAACAAGCCAGATCATTTGACTAGCGAGTGTTTCTGTGACAGTGCCTCGGCCTCATGATCACTAAAGGACAAGAAAGATATCTGTGTTCCAACTCCAGGCCTCGGGTCCTCCCCCTGACTCCCAGCAGTCTAGTCTCCCTACTTCCTGCACACCTTTGGATTACTGCACGCCGACTTCCTGCACACCCTTGGATTTGCGATACCTTCCTCTTCGGAGCTTTACTCAAGTTAAATTCCCGGCGCAAGTTCGAAGGTTAAAAGTTCGCAGTCGCAGACCCTCCATTAAAGCTCAATCAGCATCTGTCCCTTAACAAGTTCGGCCTCAGCCGACTGATTGATTTACGTAAACAACTCCGAAGAGGTAACGCATCACTGCAAGGACGTAAGTCAGCAGGCTGAAGGTACCCGCTTCGGGAGAGGCGGCTGCAAGACTGGCCCGTCAGGCACAGCCTCTGCTGACATTCACAGCGGCTCCCTTCCACGCAACAGGTCCACGCAGGCAGGGGCCCAGCAGCGGGCACCTGCCCACAGCTCCCAAGGCATAGCTCTCCTCCTACCCGATCTCCTCCTACCCACCCCCAATTCTCGACCGGTCCCGGAGCCAAGACCGGCCAGCCAAACTACAGCACTTTCAAGCACTGCCCACCAGCGATAAGGCCCAGGGCACATTCCTCGGAAGATGCCGAGATAGTGCGACTCTCCTGAGGGCTGCCCACCTCCACCGGACCTGTCGGAGCCAACGGGTAAGCGCTCCCTGGCCAGTGATCCAGTGATCGGGGAATGCAGCGCAGGGAAAACTGCCCAGGGAGTGGATGCCACGCTCTGTCCTTTCACCCGGGAACAGCAGGAGCCACCTGGCTCCTCACCTGCTCGGGTATCGGGACCAGCGGTTAGTACTTTGACGTATATCTAAACTACTTACCAGACCAGAACGTTTCCCTAGTCGCACAAGCTCCAGTGACTACTGGGAAAACAGCAAGTCGCTCACTTTGTACAAAACGACAAGGAACTTTTAATGCAGACGGTGGGGCTGGGGAGAAGTAAGGGAGGAAGAAGCAGGTGAATATAGGTAGTGGTGGTTCTGTGGGACCTGCGGCCCGGATCTGGAGGTGGGAGGAGGGTAGAGTGGGGAGGAGAGGGAAAGAGGGGGAGAGGGCTGGCCAGGCTCGTCGGTGTTCTCCCGAAGACTGCGCGCAGGTGAGGCCGGACACTCACCTCTGGCAGCTCGCGGAGCTGGTTGGCGTCCAGCAGCAGCTCCTCCAGGCTGCGGGCGTAGCGGTAGATCTCCTCGGGGACATAGACCAGCGAGCAGTGGCGCCTGTCGATGGTCTCCACATGACGGTTGCACCGCCACAGGGGGATGCAGTGGAACATCGCCGCCCCCGCCGCCGGGTCCCGAGCCGAGTCGCGGAGACTCGGGCTCTGAGCCCGCTCCGTCCCGCGGCTCCGCTCCGCCCGCTGTCCACTCCGCACTCGTTGGCTCCCGTGCTCGCTAGCTCCTCGCGCCGGGGTTCGCGGTCCCAAACACTCCCAGGAACCTCGGGCGGGAGCCCCAGCCGCGTCCCAGCGCCCCCGCCCGCCAGCGGGCGCGTCTCCTCCCACCCTCCAGTCGCGCCGCCGCGGCCGCTACTGCCTCGCGGAGCTTCCTACTCGCGGCTGCCGCGCGACTGAGCATGCGCGCCAGTGGGCGCGCGCGAGGGCGTTTCCCGGCCCGGGGGATGCTCCGCTCCGGGTTTTCCTGGAGACCCAGAGCCCGAGAGGGTCTAAACCTGTGGGCTGGGTGCACGGTATATACCCCTACTCAGGCTGGGACTCGAGGAGCGCTCAGCCCTCCGAGGAAGGCTGACTCCAATGGAGCTTGAGATAAAGATGAAGCAGAGGAGAGATGGCGTGAGGGGAGCAGAACAACTTTGATTTTTAGTTACTTAACTCGCTCTCGGCTCCTCGCTCCCCTTCCCCAAAACAACTTTCTCTTCCGGGGTCAGGCAGGACCGCCCCCGAAGCGTACTTTGCGCGTCCTGGGCGCCCGAAGCTACGAGATTCGGTGTGGTTTTGAGGTACCCTGGTCACCAGCAGCCTCAGAAGTGAGCCGGCTGCCCTCAGCCCCGCACCGCGTCGGGGCCGCGACCGTGCCCTCTGGTCCGCGGGCACCGCCTGCAGGCTGTGTAACCTGGGCGCACCTCTTCAGGAATCATTGTTTATACACTGAGTCAGAGGAAGTCCCTCTCCCCATACCACCAAAAGCATAGGAGTTAGAATCTGTAAGATTCTCATTGGCGTGGGTGCACCCCCTCAGGAGTCCAAATGCAAAAACGAGGTCGCAAAGGTGAGTTCCTGAGCCGGTTCTAACCTGGCCAGATGTTGACTGGCCCCTGGCAACTATTTTGGGCTAGTGAGGTGGGAGGAGTGGGGGGAGGTGGGGAAGATTGGCTGGGGGCAGGGAGCGTCCTCCAACCAGATCCTGCGTTTCTGCACCAACACCCAGTGTCTTGCCAAGAGAGATGGTAGCCCAAGGAGGAGTAGCTGGGGAGGACTCAGGAGGCTCACTACTGGATAATAAGCGACCATTTATTCCGTCGCCCCTGATTCATTCCCACGGACTAGGACCAGAACCCAGAACACCTCTTCTCCCTATTTCCAGAAAACCAACTGGCTCCTTTACAAAGGACTGTCGACCAGATCAAAGTCAATCACATCGATGGATTGTCTTTTGGGTCCTACTCTGACTCCCCTCCTAGCTGCCCCCAGTCCTCACACTTCCCTTCAAGATCCTGTCTGTGACCTCTGCCAGACACAACAGGGCTCTCCCACCCCGAAGTTGCCACAGCTAAAAGCTGGGGTCATCCAATCCAGTTTCCTGCAGAAGACTGGAAGCTGAGCATAATCAGTCACCAAGGGAATTTTTGGTCTCGTTTATACAGGGCATACATGTCTACATAGACTTCCGGTTCCAGCTGCGTGCAGAACAGTTTCCCATGGGGTTAGCAAGGAGGAGGACACTTCATTTCAACTCTAGGAAGAGAACTCCTTTCTCCCCAATCAGTGAGGATGGATCTGAGTACCACTTTTGTTTTTGAGCCCAGAATTATCATCTTAACTTTCTAATTCTGGTCAGTCCCTAAAGTCCATTGCCAAACCCACTCCACTCTCTTTTTTGGTTGTCCTGGTGTGATTTCTACATTCTCAGGGAAGGAAGGCCACCTCAACTTTGGACCTTAGCTACTTACTCTTCCGTCATTCTCACATTCCAGAAGCCACTGTTAGTGGAAAACTGTGGTTCCTGACTAAGAGACTGAGTCTGGAATGTAAGCAAGTCATAGACTTCCCTTCGCAAGTTTTCTAACTTCTTTAGAAAACAACAAAAATAAGAAAGGTGTGGTTCCTTCATTCTAATCTTTGACTTCCAGAGATTACCACACTAGATTATTTTAGTAAACACCAAGTATGTTTTAAAGACATGGCTGGTCTCTTAAAAAATTGAAACCTCAATTAGTATTCCCCATGTGTCTCTCTGTGACACGTACACTTGGTTTATGA
The DNA here is from genome assembly GCF_030435805.1 of Mustela lutreola. Taxonomy (NCBI): domain Eukaryota; kingdom Metazoa; phylum Chordata; class Mammalia; order Carnivora; family Mustelidae; genus Mustela; species Mustela lutreola. Next base: position 100,534,745 of record NC_081295.1, on the reverse strand, counting down.
TTATTTTTGTATCACCTTAATCCCAAGGAGATTGTGACCTCTTGGAAAACAAGTACTGTCTCACTCATAGATCTCTATAGCGACCACAGTGCTACACGCACATTAAATAATTGGCAAACTTCTGTTAACTGTGTGAAATCAGGGCCAGATTTCTTGAATTCCTTTGTTGCCAAGGATCTACTTAGAATTTGTCTTTTTTTTCCATCTTTTTTTTTTTTTTTAAACCCACTGACCATAACACAGCTAATCTGCTTTGAAATTCTCCAGCTTTGGGGCTCTCAGAAGATGCTGTTGTTAGGCCTGCCTCTTGGTGTGTTTTTGTTTTTGATTAAGAGAATTTTTTTTTTCATTTCATTTTATTTTTTCTCATCCTGATAAGTGTACTCTTTAATCCTTATCCCCTAATTCTCCCATCCCCACCCTCACCCATCTCCCCCTCTGGTAACCATCAGTTTGTCCTCTGTAGATAACAGCCTGTTCCTTCATTTTACTCTCCCCACTCGTTTGCTTTGTTTGTTAAATTCCATAGATGATTGATGATGTTTGTCTTTCTCTGGCTTATTTTACATAGCATTATACTGTCTAGCTCTATCCACTGCAAGGTTTCTTCTTTTTTTATGACTGAATAATAGTCCATGGTGTGAATATATATATACATACATATATGTATATATACATGTGCATATATGTATGTGTGCACATCCATGCATACATATGTATGTGCATATATGTACATATCTTCTGTATTCATTCATCTATCAGTGGACATTTGTGCTGCTTTCATAGTTTGGGTATTGTAAATAATGCTGCAGTAAACATAGGAGTACATGTATCCCTTTGAAGTAATGCTTTTGTATTTTGGGGGTAAATAACCCAGTAGCACAATTCCTGAATCATAGGGTAGTTATATTTTTAAGTTCTTGAGGAATCTCCCTACTGTTTTTCACAGTGGCTACACCAGTTTGTATTTCCACTAACAGTGCAAGAATCTTTTTTTTTTCTCCACATCCTTAACCAACACTTAGTATTTTTTTTTTTTTATTTTAGCCACTCTGACAGGTGTGGGGTGATACCTCCTTGTAGTTTTGATTTGCATTTTCCTGATGGTAAGTGATGAACTTCTTTTTATGTTCTGTTGGCCATCTGTATGTCTTCTTTGGAGAAATGTCTGTTCATGTCTTCTGCCCATTTTTTAATTGGATTATTTTCTGGGTGTTGAGTTGTATCAATTCTTTACATATTTTGGATACCAACCCTTTACTGGATATTTCATTTCAAATATCCCATTCCAAAAGTTGCCTCTTAGTGTTATTGATTGTTTCCTTTGCTGTCCAGAAGTTTTCTATTTTGATGAAGTCCCAATAGTTTATTTTTGCTTTTGCTTTCCTTGCCTCAGGAGACATGTTTAGAAAAATGTTTCTATAGGTGATGTCGGAGAGATTACTGCCTGTGTTCTCTTCAAGGATTTTTATGGTCACCAGTCTCACATTTAGGTCTTTAATCCATATTTATTTTTGTGAATGGTGAAAGTGGTCCAGTTTCATCCTTTCGCAATTGGGTGACCAGTTTTCCCAAGACCATTTGTTGAAGAGACTTTTTTTCCCATTGTATATTCATTCCCCCTTTATTGAAGAGTAACTGATCATGTGATTATGGATTTATTTCTGGGCTCTCTATTCTAGTCTGCTGATCTATGTATTTATTTTTATACTGTTTTAATTACTACTGCTTTGTAATATAACTTGAAATCTGGAATTGTGGTACCTCCAGCCTTGTTTTTCTTTCTCAAAATTGCTTTGGCTCTTCAAGGTCTTTTGTGGTTCCATACAAATTTTAGGATTGTTTGCTCTAGTTCTGTAAAAAATGTTGTTGGTATTTTGATAAGGATTGTATTAAATCTGTAGATTGATTTGGGTAATATAGACATTTTAACAATATTTGTTCTTCCAATCCGTGAGCATAGAATGTTCTTCCATTCTTTGTATTGTCATCAATGTTTTATACTTTTCAGAGTATAGGTTTTTTTTACCCCTTTCATTAAGTTTATTCCTAGATATTTTATTGTTTTGGGAGCAATTATAAGTGGTATTGTTTTCTTAACTTCACTTTTTTATTTTTTTTTCAAGTAGGCTCTATGCCCAGCATGGAGCCCAACATAAGGCTTAAACTCACAACCCTGAGATCAAGACCTGAGCTGAGATCAAGAGTTAGATGTGGGGACTCGGTGGCTCGTTCAGTTAAGCATCGGCCTTTGGTTCAGGTCCTGATTCCGAAGTACAGGGATTGAGCTCTGCATCAAGCCCCACATCAAGCCACACACTGGGCTCTGTGCTTAGTGGGGAATCTGCTCCTCCCCCACTCATGTTCTCTCTTACTCACTCTCTGAAATAAATAAAATCTTTAAAAAAAAAAAAAAGAAGATGAAGAGTCAGATGCATAACTGACTGAGCCATCCATGCACCCCTTTTATTTTACTTTCTGCTGCTTCATTATTATTGTGTAGGAATGCGGCAGATTTCTGTATGTTGATTTTATATCTTACGACTTTACTGAATTCATTTATCATTTCTAATAGGTTTTGGTGGAATCTTTAGGGTTTGCTACATATAGTACTGCCTAGAATTTGAAACATCGATCTTGTAAGAGAGGAAAAAAATGAAAATAAGGGAACCAATTCTTTATGCTGAAGAGTTTTAGGCTTTCCTTATTGATATAATCTCTAGCATGTTCCCCATATACAAATGTCTTGATTGTGTTGATGGTTGCATGTGTGTATACATTTAGCTCATCAAACTATACTTTTTTTTTAAAGATTTTATTTATTTATTTGACAGAGATCACAATTAAGCAGAGAGGCAGGCAGAGAGGAAGGGAAGCAAGCTCTCTGCTCAGCAGAGAGCCTGATGTGGGGCTTGATCCCAGAACCCTGGGACCATGACTTGAGCCAAAGGCAGAGGCTTTAACCCACTGAGCCACCCAGGCGTCCCCAAACTATATTTTTTAAATGGGAACTTTTTATTATATAAAATTATTCATTAATAAAAGTAGTTTTAAAAGTTAATAAATAATATACAGGTAAATGTATTTAAGAAGCAGTCTTAAATTACTTCTAGGACCTAGGAATCATATTGTGTCATTTATTTAATGCCCATGGTTGTGCCAGTCACTGGCTTAATTTTCTGGGGAAATAAGGAATAAGACAGAGTTTTCAGCCTTACTAAAAGAAAGGCAGTTATCCAGGGAATTATAATAATCATAGTATAATTTTTTTCTTAATCTGGGGAGTCTAATCTTTGTCCTGTAAAAGGTCTCATGGGTGGCCCTCTGAGTTGTTTATATGCAAGTCAAATAGGCAAATTAAATCTTATTGTATGCAATGCTGGACACTAGGAAGAAATTTGCAATAGAATCCCACAGCCCTCTGGGAGAGGAAGCACTCAGACCCTAACCTCTGTTTCTTCAAATTTGAATTTAAGGACATTTTCTAGAGATTATATATCCCTGCTAGAAAGGAAGGACACCCAAACCATTCAAAAAACATGAGTACCTACACAGTCTCATGGGTAAATCAATGTAGAATTCAACAATCTATATAATCAGAAGTAAAGTTGCCAGTCTAAGATTTCTCTGATTTTCTTCTTGCTACTAAATTAAAATTCCACCCCCCCACCAATTCCTGACTTTTTACTTTGAATGTTTAGCCCTTTAACATTTAATATAATTACCAGCTGACACTTGAACAATGCAAGGGTTAGGGGCACCGACCCCTTCATGGTAAAAAATTTATGCATAACTTCTGATGCCCCAAAACTTAACTACTAATAGCCTCCTATTGACCAGAAGCCTTAATGATAAACATTCAATTAACACAGATTTTGTATATTTATTTTATGCTGAATTCTTACAATAAAGTAAGCTAGAGTAAAGAACATATTATTAAGGAAATCATAAGGAATAGGAAATACATTTATAGTATAGTGCTATAAAAAATCTACATATAAGGGGACTCACATAGTTCAAACCCAAGTTGTTCAAGGGTCAACTGTATTGCTGTGGTTGGATTTAAGTCTGCTATGTTTTATTTGCTTTCTGTCTGTACCATCTGATTATTCATCCTCTGTTCTTCCTTTTCCACCATGTTTTGAATAAATAAACAATACCATTTCATCTATAGGCTTTCTAGTTGTAGTGGCTGTTCTAGGAATTACAACAGACATCCTTAAATTTTCAGTTTACATGTATATACCAAAAGATGTAAAACATAAGACTCTTGTAATTACCCAGGTCCATTTGCCACCTCTCTGCTTTTTTATGTTTTAGCTCTTATGTATATTACATTTACCTATGTTATAAGCTCCACGACAGAATTTTATGATTTTTTAAATAACTATGTGTATTTTAAAGAAATAAGAAAAAAATAGTCTCTTACATTCACTCATATGTTTACTATTTACATTGTTCTTTATTCCTACTTGATCTCATTCCTCTCACCTTTCAGTGAAAGTTGTTGGCAGAAGATTCTTTTGGTTTTATTATGAAATGTCTTTATTTTGTCCTAATTCCTTAACATGTACGGTGCATATAAAATTCTGGGTTGATCGTTTTTTTTCTCTCAGCATTCTAAAAATGAACCATTTTCTTCTGATTTTCATTGTTTCTTATGAGAAGTCAGCAATATTCAAATTGATGCTAAGCTGCTTGTAGTGTGTCATTGTTTCTGTTTGTTTTCAAGATTTTATTTGACTATTATATGCCCGTATTTATGCTGATGGGAGTTTACTAAACTTCTTGACTCTATGAACTTAAACTTTCACCAAACTTAGGATATTTTTGGCCATTGAGTCCTTAAATTTTTTGCCCAATTTTTTACTTTTCTTTTTGATATTACAATTACAATTTCACAAATGTTGAACATTTTAGTGGGTTCAGCCTCTGCCTTCAGCTCAGGTCATGATCCCAGGGTCCTGGGATCGAGTCCTGCATTGGGCTCTCTGCTCAGCAGGGAAACTGCTTCCTCCTCTGCCTTCTTCTCTGCCTACTTGTGATCTCTGTCTGTCAAATAAATAAATAAAATCTTTTAAAAAAAAGAGTTTATGTTCCTTTATATACTGCATATTGCTAATTCCTACTTTAAACTCCTTGTATATTAATATGAACACCTGGGTCATCTGTGTTAATCTCCATTGAATGCCTTTTCTTTTAAGTATGGGTCACATTTTCCTGTCTCTTAAATATGCCTAGTAATTTCCATTTGTATCCCACACATTATGAATGATAGGATCTCTGGATTCTGTTAAATTACTTCAAAGAGTATTGATTTTTTTGTTTTAGGACACAACTTCAAACTCTTATGTCTTAGTCTCTTCAGGCTGCTATAACAAAAATACCATATACTGGGTAACTTATAAACACAAATTTATTTCTTAGACTTCTGGAGGCTGGACATCGATGATCAGTGCAGCACTAGATTTATTGTCACATGAGGACCTCCTTCCTGGTTTCTAGATGTTTTTGTTTTCACTCTGTCTCTACACATTACAAAGGGATGAAGGAGCTCTCTGGGCTCTCTTTGTAAGGACATTAATCCCTTGAGGTGGGACACATATTTGGCCAATACTGTCGTATTTTCTCTATGATGGATAGCAGCTGAAATTTTGTATTCAGTTACTTCATTCTTAATGGTGCTGCTTCAAACAGAGCTGCACATGTATAGGGGTCATGGGTGGAGTTTCTATGCAGAATGTGAAGCTTCTCCTCTCCCTCAGTTCCTTCCAAGGTTTCCTTCTCTCACTTCCCAACTGCCATGGTCACTCATGGTTACAGTACCTCAAGGCAATCAGATTGCTATGAACATTGCCTGTTTTAATTTATTCTTTAAATTTTAGTCCTTTTATGTAGTATAATGTCTATGCTCACCAAAGCCATAAAAACAGAAAATTCACGCATAGTATTTGCTTCTTCCAAGTGTACAGTCCCCTTCAGTTCCTGCTTGCTTTTTGTCACTCTCTAGTACCTTCAAATAGTTTTTAAAAAAAAAATTGGGGGGGCACCTGGGTGGCTCAGTTGGTTGAGCAGCTGCCTTCGGCTCAGGTCATGATCCCAGCCTCCTGGGATCGAGTCCCACATCGGGCTCCTTGCTCAGCAGGGAGCCTGCTTCTCCCTCTGCCTCTGCCTGCCACTCTATCTGCCTGTGCTCACTCTCTCTGTCAAATAAATAAATAAAAATCTTTAAAAAAAAATGTTTTTTGTCTAGCATTAGTATTGTTATCTATGGGAAAGTTAGTCTGATAGTAACCACTCAGTCATTACTGAAAGAAAAACACTAGTCCTTGATTTTTATTAATTATAATCATTTATTTATTCAGCTTCACAGATTGTAATAGTATGTAGAAAATCCAAAATTTCATATTATATAGATTTTAATCTACTCCTCCATTCAGTGAAGTTACAAATGAGCAGCTTGAGTTTCGTTTGCTTTTCTATTTTTCTCAGTCTCCTAATAAATGTGCTAATGATGAGTCTACTATTGAACAACATTTTGCCTTGGTGGAAATGGGCCAAACACTAATCTGTCACATGGGGTGGTATAAAGAACTCATGATTTTGCATCAAATTCTTGCATCTGCCACTACTAGGGATTAGATCATAAGTGAATCGTATTAACTCCAATATCCATTTCCTTATTTCTACAAAAGACATGAAAACTGCCACCCTCAAAAAGCTGTTGAAGGGACTGAATTAATGTAGTGGAAAGAGCTTTCTGTGCTGCAGAAAACTGCACATTAGGCATTAGGCATTGCCAATACCCTTTTCTCAGTTACCCACAGAAAGCCTAAGATGTGCGTACCCTATTTGGGAAAATAGTATGGTGGATTAGTAGAAATGAGACTGTAAAAGTATTTCAGCATGAATGAGAGTACACCAAGGGAGTCCAGTCAAAACAACACCTGCCCCTGAACCCATCTCCCCCACCACCCCACCTCTGCTTCATAGCCTCTTTCTCCAATAAAACTGAATACTTGAAGGATGAAGCCTAGAGGAGGCTTACCATCAGTCTTTCCTCAGGTTGTGGCAATGCTCTACATTTGTATAATGTTTTATAGTTAAAATGAACTAGCAACATCCATTATCTTAATTGATCAAAATACATCCTTTAGTCATTTAAATAAACACAGATGCCTCAGTTCTTTTCCACATTGATTTACAAAGGCTTTTAGGAGATCATTCAGATCAGTCTTGTTCTAGATCACCTTTATTTTATAGTTACAGTTCTTAAAATATGAATTAAATCAATACAGACACTAAGTTTTCATCTTAGGCCAATAACTCTTTTATGAAAGTAAGAAAAAAAGATATAAACAAACGGAAGTGTGCCCTTTCTACTGAGCAGTGCCATTCAGACAATTCAAATACCACTACTAATAAATGTTGATCATTTAACTAAAATAAACCTAAAGGATGCCATGTCTCTCCAGTTAAAATTTCACCCATAAAATTTGGATTGTAAGAGGAGCAAAGGATATCTCATTGTGGTTTTGATTTGTATTTCCCTGGTGGTTAGTGATGTTGAACACCTTCTCATGTACTTGATGACCATTTTGATGTATTCTATAGTAAAATGTCTGTTCAGTTCCTCTGCCCATTCTTTTAATCATATTGTTTGCTTTTTTATTATTGAGTTATACAAGTTCTTTATATATTTCGGATATTGATCCTCTATTGAATATATCATTTATGAGTAGCTTCTCCCATTCAGTAGGTTGCCTTTCATTTTGTTGATGGTTTTCTTTTTTTTTTTTAAAGATTTTATTTATTTGACAGACAGAGATCACAAGTAGGCAGAGCAGCAGGCAGAGAGAGGAGGAAGCAGGCTCCCTGCTGAGCAGAGAGCCTGACTCCGGGCTCCATCCCAGGACTCTGGGATCATGACCTGAGCCGAAGGCAGAGGCTTTAACCCACTGAGCCACCTTGTTGATGGTTTTCTTTGCTGTGCAAAAGCTTTTTATTTTGGTGTAGTCCTGGTAGTTTATTTCTTCTTTTGTTTCCCTTGCCTCAGGAGACATATCTAGAAAAATATTGCTAAGGTCAATGTCAAGGAAATTACCACTTCTGTCTTTTTCTAGGAGTTTTATGGTTTCATGTCTCACATTTAGATCTTTAATCCATTTTGAGTTTATTTTTGTGTATGATATATAATAGTGATCCAGTTTCATTCTTTTGCATATTGTTTCCAGTTTTTCCAGCACCATTTCTTGAAGAGACTGCCCTTTCCCCATTGTATATTCTAGACTCCTTTGTTGTAATTTAATTGAGCATATATGCATGAGTTTTTTTTCTGGGCCCTCTATTCTGTTCTAATAATCTATGTGCCTGTTCTTAGCCAATATTGTATTATTTTGATTACTAGAGTTGTATAATACAGTTTGAAGCAGGAACTTTGATTCCTCTAGCATTGTTCTTTCTCAAGATTGCTTTGGCCATTTGGGGTCTTTCGTGGTTCCATACATATTTTAGGATAGTTTGTTCTATTTCTGTGAAAAATGTCATTGGAATTTTGATAGGAATTGCATTGAATCTGTAGATTCTTTTGTTAGTTTAGATATTTTAATAATATTAATTCTTTTAATCCATAAGAAGAGAATATATTTCCATTTATTTGTGTCTTCTTAAATTTCATCAGTGTCTTATAGTTTTCAGTGTATGGACCTTTTATCACTTAGTTAAATTTATTTTTTTTCTTTTTGTTGCAATTGTAAGTGCGATTGTTAATTTCTCTTCCTGATAGTTGGTTATTAATGTATAGAAAGACAACTAATTTAGTCTTTTGATTTCATATCCTGTAACTTTACTGAATTTGTTAGTAATTCTAACATTTTTTTAATGAAATCATTAGTATTTTCTATATGTAGAATTATGTCATCTGCAAACAGAGAGAGTTTTGTGTCTTTTCTGATTTGGATGCCTTTTATGTATTTTTATTATTATTATTTGTATAGTAGTTCTGGCTAGATCTTTTGATGCTATATAGATTAAAAAAGGCAAGAGTGGCCATTCTGGTCTTGTTTCTGATCATAAAGGAAAAGCTTTCAGTTTTTCACAATTGAGCATCTGTGGGCTTATCATATATGGACTTTATTATGTTGAAGTATGTGTCCCCATACCCAGTTTGTTAAGCACTTTTATCATGAATGGATATTGAATTTTGTCAAATGCTTTTTCTGCATCTGTTGAGATGATTATATGGCTTTTTACCCTTCGTTTTGTTAATGTGGTATATCACACTGATTTTGAGTATTGAACCATCCCTGCATCCCTAGAATAAACCCTCTTGATCATGGTGTATTATTGAATTTGGCTAATATTTTGTTGAGGATTTTTGCCTCTCTTTTTATAAGGGATATTGACCTATAATTTCCTTTTCTTATATTGTCAGGGTAACGTTGGCCTCATAAATTAAATTTGGAATTGTTCCCTTTTATGTTTTTTGGAAGAGATTGAGAAGTATTGGTATTAATTTTTCATTAGTTATTTGGTAGAATCCACCACTGAAGCAGTCTAGTCCTGACTTTTTTGTTATTGGAAGGTTTTTTTATTACTGATGCAATCTCCTTACTAGTCTTTGGTCTGTCCAGATTTTCTATTTCCTCATGATTCAGTCTTGGGTAGGTTGTATGTTTCTGGGAATGTATCCATTTCTTCTAAGTTGCCCAATTTGTTGACATGTAATTGTTCATAATTGTCTCTTGTGATCCTTCTGATTTTTATGATATTAGCTGTAATGTCTCCTCTTTCATTAATAATTTTGCTTATTTAATTCTTCTCTCTTTTTTTCCTAGTAAGTCTAGCTATAGATTTGTTTTATCTTTTCAAAAAGCCAGCTCAGGGGTACCTGGGTGGCTCATTCGTTAAGCATCTGCCTTCAGCTCAGGTCATAATCCCAGAGTTGTGAGGCTCCACACTCAGTAGAGAGTTCGCTTCTCTCCTTCTCCTTCTCCCTCTCCTCCTCTTCATGTTCTCATACACATTAATTAGTTAATTAATTAATTTTAAAAAGCCAGCTCTTAGTTTCATTCATCTTTTCTATTGTGTTTTAATCTCTATTTCATTTATTTCCATTCTGATCTTTATTATTTCCCTCCATCTACTAACTTGAGGGTTTTTTTGTTCTTCTTTTTCTAGTTCCTTGAGATATAAATTTAGATTATTTGAAATATTTTATTTTTCATACTGTAGGTATTTATTATTATAAACTTCCTTTGTAGAAGTGCTTCTGCTGGATCCTATATTTTTGTGTAGTATACTTCCATTTTTATTGTCTTGAGTAATTTTTTATTTTCTTTTGATTTTTCTTCCATTCATTATATGTTGAATAGCATGTTGTTTAATCTCTACATGTTTGTGAATTTTTTTCTTTTTTAATTGATTTCTAGTTTCATACCATTGTGTTCAGAAAGGATGCTACTATGATTTCAATCTTCTTAAATGTATTAGTACTTGTTTTATGGTTGAATATATGATCAAAACTGGAGAATATTCCTTATCCACTTGAAAAGAATGTGTATTCTGCAACTGTTGGATGAAATGTTCTATAAATGACTGTTAAGTCGATCTGATCTAACATCTTTGAGTTTGGTTGTCTCTCTGGATGATCTATCCATTGTTAAATGCATTGAAGTCCTCTAACTATTATTATAGTGCTATCTATTTCTTTCTTCAGATCTTTATCTAGATCTCTGTTCACATTTGCTTTACATATTTAGGTGTCCTTATGCTGGGTTGATAAACACAACTGTTATATCATCATGTTAAATTGACCCATTTACCATGATATAATAACTATCTCTTATTTCTTTGGCTTAAAGTCTGTTTTGTCTGATATAAGTACAGTTATCTCTGCTTTTCTTGGTTTCCATTTGCATGAAATATCTTTTTCCATCCTTCATTTTCAGTTCACATGTGTCTTTGAAGTTGAATTTCTTCAACTTCACACATTTCTTCAACAGCACATGGTTGGGTCTTGGTTTTTTTTTTTTTTTTCATACAGCTCCTTTATGTCTTCTGATTAGAGAATTTAGTCCATTTACATTTAAAGTAATTATTGATAGATATGAATTTACTATTGCTATTTTGTTAATTATTTTTGTTAATTATTTTCTAGCTGTTTAGTAATTCCTTTACTCCTTTCCTCTTGTTCTCTTTCTTTGTGAATTGATTATTTTCTGTAGTGATATGCTTAGATTCCTTTATCTTCTGTGTAACTGCTGTAAGTGTTTGCTTTGTGGTTATCACGAGGCTTATATAAAGCACCTTATATTCATAATAGTCTATTTTTAGGTGATAACAACTTAAAACACAATCTAAACTTTCAATTTTTTACTCTCCACTGCCCACATTTTTTTGTATTTGGTGTCAAAATACAGGTCTTTTTTTATCTTGTGTATCCCTTAACAAATTACTATAGTTATTTTTAATACTTCTGTCTTTTAACCTTCACATTAGATTTATAAGTGATTAACAACTGTCATTACGATATTAGAGTATTTTAAACTTAACTATATGTTTATTTTTACAAGTGAGGATTATACTTTCACATGTTTTCCTCTTACTGACTAGTACTCTTTCATTTCAGCTTAAAGAAGTCCCTTTAACATTTCTGGTAAGACTGATCTAATGGCGACGTACTCACTCAGCTTTTGTTTGTCTGGAGTACTCTATTTCTCCTTCATTTTTGAAAGACAACTTTGCTAGCTAGAGTACACCTGATCGGCAGTTTTCTTCTTTCCTTTTCTTTCAGCTTTTTCAAAAAAAATAAATCGTGCCACTTTCTTTAGGCCTGTAAAGTTTCCACTGAAAATTCTGATGATAGCCTTCTTATAAGGATTCCTTTATACAGAACAGGTTGTTTCCCCCTTGCTGCTTTTAAGACTCTTTTCTTGTCTTTAACTTTTGACAGTTGAATTGTAATGTGTCTTGATGTGGGTGTTTTTGGATTTGTCTTGTTTGAAATATTCTGGGTTTCCCGGACTGGATGTCTTTTTCTTTTGCAGGTTAGGGAAGTTTTCAGCCATTATTTCTTTTCTTTTTTTTTTTTTTTTCTCCTTTTCTTTTTTTTTTTTTTTTAAGACTTTATTTATTTATTTGTCAGAGAGTGAGAGAGCACAAGCAGCAGGAGTGTCAGGCAGAAGAAGTAGGCTTCCCACTAAGCAGGGAGCATGATCCACGACTCAAACCCAGGACCTTGGGATCATGACCTGAGCCAAAGGCAGATGATTAACCACTGAACCACCCAGGCATCCCTCAGCCATTATTTCTTGAAATAAGTTGTCTGCCTGCCTCTTTCTCTCTTCTTTTTCTGGGAGTGGAAAAGTGGAAAAGTGGTCCACTGGATGTTTTTCCTTAACTTACTTAAGCTGTTTTCATTCTTTTTTCCTTTTGCTCTTCTGATGGGATAAATTCCACTGCACTGTCTTCAATGGCTCTGATCCTTTTCTCTGCTTCATCTCATCTGTTGCTGAACCCCTCTATTGGATTCGCATACACATATACTATAACTATAGTTCATTTGACAGACTTACTTCAGATTTCTAAATCTCTTAGGTGATGTAAAAAATAAGAAATGTACAAGTAAAAACTTAAACTAATTATCTTCCAAATCATAAAATATAATTATTAATAAAAGCTACTGAATTAAGAATTCAATTAATCTCAGCCCTAGCTCTTCAACCAAATAACACTGGCCATCAAAAGATTAATCTCTTTCATTCCTGTTTTTCACCCTAAGTGGAGCAGATGGAGTAACAAAGTATATAAGGTCTCTGACAACTCTAACAGGACTAGGATTATACTTCTTCTTCAAAATGTTCTCCTTGTTTATCTTTTAGTGAATGTAAATGGTACAAAGTCCATCATAAGTAAGTGATACTATCACGTTTTCATTTTTATAAACATTTCCCTTTCATTATTCACAGCCAGTGCACCTGTTTTTCTGTTATCACTTTTTCTCTCCCCTTTCCCAATGTAACTATCATCATCAAATCTTTTTGTCTCAGAATATGTACCTGCTCGTGGCTCCTTATATTTCTTTCTTTAACTATTCATCTGGCTCATTTCTGTTTACTTTCCTGAGAAAGAACATTTCAAAAGCAGAAATTATTTACTTTAATAGACTTATTGGCAGGCATAGACAACCCAAATAATTAAATACTATTTCTAATAAAATAGACTCTCAATAATTTATAGAAATGGAAGAGTGCAAATTGTCAAACTGTTATTATTGAATCTACTTTTTAATATCCAAGCAGATTATATATATGTAAAGGATGTGTTTTAATATTTGTACAATAAGGTTTTAATATTTGTAATACTTATTTAATATTTTTATATATTTTACTAGTTATTATTCATATTTTTGTATTTATATAATCCTTTTCCGAAGACTGAGAAGACACAAATATCAAATTTGACCCATGTCAATTCCTCTTGGGAGGTTAACACAATTAGGCAATGCTATGACTAAGATCAGCCACCAGGAGAAAGGGAGAAAAGGAGCCAAGATCATCCCAAGGCAGGATACTTCACTCAAGGGAGATAGCTGGAGCTATGACTTAATTGGGAATAAAAAAACAGGTTACCCTCCAAATATGGGACTGGGAGTAATGTTTGTATTTCACCATGACTACCTACCTGATCTTTGCTGCTCTCTGAGGAAGGAAGCTAGAAAGTGTGTGTGTGTGTGTGTGTGTGTGCACACGCACACGCACATTTGTGCATGTGTCTATAAACCAAAGAAGGGGGAGTGGGTGGAAAATGTACCAAGGATACAGCCAAAGGGGAAATGGTTTTTAAGAAACAAACCAACTGGGTGCCTGGGTGATTCAGTTGGTTAAGCAACGGCCTTCGGTACAGGTCATGATCCCGGCATCCCAGGATCAAGTCCCGCATCAGACTCCCAGCTCCACAGAGAGTCTGCTTCTCCCTCTAACCTTCTCCCCTCTCATGCTGTCTCTCACTGTCTCTCTCTCAAATAAATAATTTTTTTAAAAAATGAAAGAAACCAACTTAAAGGAAAAGTCTAATTATGCATAGAGTAGGAAATGAAAGGTACTGATAGCATGATAACTTGTAGAACTATGAAAAGAAATCATTATTGTTACTATTTTTATGTTGTAAAGTATGTTGAAGTTATTACTGGTATAGCCAGTTACCTACTTAGCAAAGTATATGTTTCCAAAATGTGTAAATTCCTTATGTAAACACAGGACTTTCTGTAAAAACTTTTCCAGAAAATCAGTGAAACAGTTGGGCACATCATAATCCCTAAGCTAGCTCTCTACAATATTTAAACCAGGTAGGTAGACAGACTCTCATATGGCCCCAATTATATCCACATCTTGATATTCATGCTTTATATTATTCCTTCCTATAAAAAGACTCTGAACGGCTTCCATCTTGGGTGCTCTCTATCATTCTCTTGGATTGCTTCCTCTGGAGAAATCCAGCTGCCATGGCCTGAGAGCCCTGTAGAAAGGTCCACGTGAATAAGCTTGGCAACAAATCTCCTGAAGCATGTAAATAGCCACATGAGTGAAGTTGGAAGCAAATACTCTCCCAGTTGAGCTTTGAGATGACTGCAGGTCTAACTGACGTCTTGGCTGTCAGTTATCTTGACTACACCTCCTGAGAGACTGAACCAGAACCACCTGCTAAACTGTTCTCAGATCACTGATGTACAGAAACTTTTAAGAGAATAAATACTTATTGTGTTAAGCTGCTAAGTTTGGGGTAATTTGTTGCAAAGTAATAGAAAACTAATGCAAACCAAAACAGGTAACACATAACATAGCTGAAATGCTGTATGAGGTGCAACAGAAGTAGTCAGAATCAAGGTAGGCCCAGTGTTATAGAGGACCCACATCAAGAGTGCTCACGAAGCACCTGTGTTGCCATAGGCACAATGCCAGGCACCTTACAGACACATCTTAGGTTATCCTCATTACACTGTAATACTGGAATCATTATCCCCACATCACATGTAAGTAACCTAACATTCTGAGGGATTAAATACTTTGCCTAACTTTATACTGCTAATAAGTAGCAGATGCTGGGTTTCTAACTTTCTCTCCCCCATTCCCCATATATACATATGGATATAGAATAACTCCAAAGCTCCTGCTTCTATTACAACCTTAATTGCAATGAATAAAGCAAGCAGATACCTCATAACATTGATAATGAGTGCAAATGCACCCAGCTGAGCCTTTCAGACATAGACCTAACATTTTATGTGATCACAGCTGAGGTAGTATGTGTTCCCACAGCTGTGGGAACATGAAGAGAACAACTGCTGGTAGCATGGTTGAGGATGTAGTGTGGGAAGAGGATGGAGGGAAAATCCCACAGAGGGGATTACATTAGAAATGAACAGCACGGCTTCTCTGTTGCCCCTGGCAGGGCCTGGGCTCTGGAATCAGACTGACATGGGTTCAGACCAGTTTTTGGCTCTGTGACCCAGACAGGTTACTTCTTGCCACCATAGTTTCTTTATCTATATTGATTAAATGAGGCAATGCATATAAATTGCTTGGCAGAGGGCCAGATATATAGCAGACATAGATGTTCACAATTAAGAATGCTATTGTTTTCTCTTCAAAACTGACTTTATTTTCATGAGTGTGTTATTACTAGTATTACCTTTTATGTTTACCAGTCTGAGGGATTTTTTTTAAGGGGGAAAAATAGCTCCCTATGCTAATTGGGCTAGAGTTGAAGGGAGAAAACAAAGAGACACTATGAGAAAAGGAAAAGGTGGGTGAAAACAAACTGTATGTGATTGGGAGGTGATGACTGCATGAGGCCAGTGACTGTCCCTCGGAACAGAGGCAAGGACTCTCTCTGTGGGGAGTAAAAACTGTGCATTTTTCATTTTGTCAAAACACCATTGGGTCTACAGTCCTTCAGAGAGTGTACAATGAACTCATTCATTCTTGCATTCAGCAGATACTATGGAAACCTCTTGTGCACCATCAGGCTTCCTTGAGGGTAGCAGGGCTTATATACTAATGAGACAAGACAGGCAATGAACACATCACATACAAAATAAAACTGTATGCAGAAAGGATGAATACATTTGGAATATGATAACAGCTAGGGAGACATTAAAGCAGGAAAATGGGCTGGAAACACAAAGGAGGGTATTGTGTTGTTTTAGCCAGGGTGATCAGGAAAGTCCTAGATGAAGCAAGAGATGCTGCAGCTGACAGCAACACGCCCCCTCAGAGCCCTGCGGCCAGAGCCTGCGACACACTCACGCAAACGCCAAATCAAGGGACAGGTAGGAATGGGAAGACTAGGTGCTGGTTAATCTCCAAGCGATCATAATGGTAATTAACTTCTAAAGTGTAAAGACTATGATTTCTTCTACAATAGTTTTTAAAAACATATTTAATAACCATTTATAAAAAGGGAAAAGTATGCTTTATTCATTGACCCAGAATTCCAAACATGCTGTTCTTTACCTCCATTGATCTGCCAGCCCTCTGTGTTGTTTGCAAGGCTGTTCAGGACTGCTGTGGTGAGGCCAGTGAGGAGCTGAGGGGCCATTGTGTTATTCTGATAGGAAATGCCTTCCCAAATTTCATTTCTTGGGCTCCTGGCTGGCCTCACCATAGATACCAGCCCTGATTATATGTTTGATTGGTCTGTTAGTGGGTTGTGTTTTGCTTTTGCACTGTATTGACTTAAAAAAAATTGATATGGATGTCTTATTTAAAATGTCACTCAATATAAAAAATGAAAGGGAGAAAGTATTAAAGCATCCCAGGTCCTTCTGCCCAGAAATAACTAACATTAGTCATTAGCATACATTGTTATAATCTCTCTATGCATATATAGAGAAAGAAAGCTGGTAGATATATAAACAATATAGTTAGTCAAAGAAATAAACAGGTATAAACATAAATTATTTTATAAAGAGAGAATAACACTATACATGATATTGTTGGGAAAAATATTAAATCTGATTTTTTTCTTAATTAAATTTAAATTACAGGAATGACTAAAACTTAGGTGAGTGTTTCTTTACCCTTTTCCCCAAAGGCTCCTTCAAATATTAAAGAAAAATAGTTACTGAAATAATTCAAGTGTGGAGAGTGTTAGCAAGAATGCCAGGGCTGAGGAGAAGAGCTAGATTTTTCCAAATCAGTATTGACTTGCTCCAACTAGAAAAGATGAGATGATTCGCACACTCACTTTCCTCCAGACTTCTGATTTTTTTTGTTTTCTTTTATATTCTATTCTGAAACCATAATTTACCCAGTTTGTCTAGAGATAAATTCTGTAATTGATTCACATTAGCTTCCCTGTTCCTATCCTTGCCTGCTACAGAATAATCAGCTTTTCAACACCTCAGTTTTAAATATGAACGGACAATCAAAAATCACAGGGCATTTCATTCATTCCTCCTGTATTAAATAGTGGAACCAAGATAACTTAAAAAAATTTAAAGGGGTGCCTGGGTGGCTCCGTGGGTTAAGCCTCTGCCTTCGGCCCAGGTCATGATCTCCGGGTTCTGGGATCGAACCCTGCATCGGGCTCTCTGCTTGGCAGGGAGCCTGCTTCCTCCTCTCTCTCTGCCTGCCTCTCTGCCTACTTGTGATCTTTCTCTGTCAAATAAATAAAATCTTAAAAAAAAAAAAATTTAGGGACGCCTGGGTGGCTCAGTTGGTTGGACGACTGCCTTCGGCTCAGGTCATGATCCTGGAGTCCTGGGATCGAGTCCCGCATCAGGCTTCCAGCTCCATGGGGAGTCTGCTTCTCTCTCTGACCTTCTCCTCGCTCATGCTCTCTCTCACTGTCTCTCTCTCAAATAAATAAATAAAATATTTAAAAAAAAAATTTAAAGACTCTTAGACGGAGTAAGAAAGGATAATTAGAGTTCTACTTCTGATTTCTGATGTGATGGTGTAAAAGGCTTCACAGACCTACTGCTCAGCAAACTTGTGTTCAAAAACAAAAACAAAATTACGTTCAAAAACAACAATTTAAAATATCTGGAGATTATCCTAAGGGCAAAGAGCAGAGGAAGACATATTTATTCAAGAAAATCTGCTAACACTTCACAAGAACAGGAGTCTGTGGCATTTGAATCGAGACCTATTACTGGCCCCTTTTCCCGGCTCAGAGAGAAAGCAACTCCATTCCGGATAGGTGCCACTGAAAAGACAGGGCTCCCTGTGCCTCCTGGTTAGGGTTAGAGGCCATATTCTCAGAAGTGGCAGGACATCACTTTCCAACTCATCTCTGAGGCCAGGATTGCTCCAATACCAAAAGCAGCCAAAAACAACAGAAGAAAATTATAAACAAATATCTCATGTAAATACAGATATGAAAGTCCTCAGCAAAACACTAGCAAACTTATGAAAAGGCATATAAAAAGAAACAAAAATTTATATATGTAATTATAGATATATAATGAAATATATATATAAATAAAAATAATTACACACCATTCTCTACTAGTGGAATTTTCCCAGAAATTAATACCCAAAAATCAACTACTGTAATACACCATAACTATACAAAAACAAAAAACAAAAAAAACAAACCATGATCGTCTCAATAAACACAAGAAAAACATTGACAAAATGTATCATCCTTTCATGATTAAACAATGGTGGAACACTGGATGCTTTCCCTCTGAGATCAAGAACAAGACAAGGGCATCCGTCCTTGCCACTTCTGTTCACCAGTGTACTAGAGGTTCTAGCCAGGACAATTAAGGAGAAAAAAAAAAAAAATACAAAGCGTCCAGAAAGGAAAAAAGGACATAAAACTATCTCTATCTGAGGATGACATGATCTTACATAGAGATAATCATGAAGAGTCTACTAAAAAACTATTGGAACTAATAAACAAGTTCAGCAAGTTTACAGAATACAAAACAATTATACAAAAATTGACTGTATTTCTAAACTCTGCAACAAACAATCTGAAAATTAAACAATGCCTAACAATAGAGCACTGCTTTCCAAACATCAAGGGATATGGTTTCTAATCTTCTGGTGTGCATTCAGCAAGGCTATTATTGAAATGTAATATAAAGACATTTTCTGACATGCAGAGCCTCAGAAATAATTTATTTCTTGTCTTAGGAAGTTTCCAGAAAATATGCTGTACAAAACAAGAGAGTACACCACAAAAGTGAAAAACCAGAATCTAGGAGGTCCTCAAGGGAATAACACCAAGAAGATCTAGGGGTCTACTGGTAGAGGTTGGAGCAGCACAGAAATCTCTATGAGAGTTTTACTGGAAAAAATTAAAAAGTAATAATAATGATGATGATGATGAAACGAGATAAATATGGAGATGCTTTTTTATTTTAAAAGGTTTTATTTATTTATTTATTTATTTATTTAAGAGAGAGCAAGCAGGGTTTGGGGGACAGTGAGATAAAAGTCTGAAACAGACTCTTTATTGGACATGGAGCCCCATGCAGGGCTCCAGCTTACAAATGGAAGGTCATGACCTGAGTTAAAACCAAGAGTCACACGCTTAACTGTCTGAGCCACCCAGGTGCCCCAACATGGTGGTGCTTTTAAAGAACAAGAAGGAACAAACAGGGGCACCTGGGTGGCTCAGTGGGTTAAGCCTCTGCCTTTGGCTCAGGTAATGATCTGAGGGTCCTGGGATCAAGCTCCACATCGGGCTCTCTGTTCAGTGGGGAACCTGCTTCTCCCTCTCCCTCTGCCTGCTGCTCTGCCTACTTGTGATCTCTCTCTCTCTCTGTTAAATAAATAGATAAAATCTTTATTTTTTTTAATTTATTTATTTTATAAAAAAAAGAAGAAGAAGGAACAAACAAAACGACCAACAAAACAGAAGGATTGTTGTAAGGAAAACATTGCAAAAGAAAGGAAAGATGTTTAGGACAAGGACGAAGGCACACAAGAAAAAAGTATACTCATAGGATACTATTTGGTTCTGCAATGACACTTTTATGCAGGTATTTTCCATTAATTTAACAAAAGGTGATGATATAACTATATTGGAGGACAGAGAGATGAGAGTATAAGAACTAAATCTTCATTTGTCACAGCAGAAGGTCTCACACTGATAAACCGAAAAACAGTAAAGAACACATTATTTAAAGACATGATAACACTTATTTGAAAACATAGCCAAGTAGTTAAAGCTGGCTGTTTCTTGGAGATGGGTAGTGATGAATGCAAAGAATGGCTATCTTTTATTATAAGCTTTTATATTATTTGATACACATTTTTAATAAAGTAATCTATCCTGATAAGGCCTTTCATTATGTATAAAAAAATAATTGCAAAATAATGATCAGCTATTTAAAGACCTATGGTATTTTGGCCAGGAGACTTTTCACCATGAATGTTGCCATTCACCCATCACGACTGTAGTAATGTTAATAATAATATGTTCTCTAATTTGGGGCAACACAATGGCTAACTTTTTTTTTTTTAAGATTTTGTTTACTTATTTGACAGAGATTCAGTGAGAGAGGGAACACAAGCAGGGGAAATGGGATAGGGAGCAGCAGGTTTCCCGCTGAGCAGGGAGCCTGATATGAGGCTCAATCCCAGGACCCTGGGATCATGACCTGAGCCAAAGGCAGGTCATGAGCCACCCAGGCACCCCAACTTTTTGTTGTTGTTACTTTTTGACAGCTTTGTTGGAGACCAGATCTACATTTCTGAATCTTTCATCTTGGTGTTGTTTTATTTGTTTCTTTATCTCTTGTATTGCCTATGAAAAGGAAATGAGGCTTAAAGGCTTGAATAAACACAGGTGAAGCATTTTTGGTAAGCATACTTCACAGAGCTGTATTTCATTTTGAGAACTCATCAGGAGATTAGTGATGTTAAGTATGGTTAGTTGGTTAAGGTGAGGACTACCAGATTCCTCAATTATGAAGACA
Source organism: Mustela lutreola (assembly GCF_030435805.1). Taxonomy (NCBI): domain Eukaryota; kingdom Metazoa; phylum Chordata; class Mammalia; order Carnivora; family Mustelidae; genus Mustela; species Mustela lutreola. Next base: position 100,513,807 of record NC_081295.1, on the reverse strand, counting down.
TTTTTTTTTTAAGATTTTACTTATGTACTTGACAGAGAGCGAGATCACAAGTAGGCAGAGAGGCAGGCAGAGAGAGAGGAAGGGAAAGCAGGCTCCCTCCTGAGCAGAGAGAGGGCTCAATCCCAGGACTCCGAGATCATGACCTGAGCCAAAGGCAGAGGCTTAACCCACTGAGCCACCCAGGCGCCCCATATGAAGACATAGTTTAAACAAAAACCCATAACACTTATTACTCTCACTCCTTACTTACATCACAGCCTGAGGATGCCTTCTCTGGCCCCCTTTCTCTACCCCATTCATTGAAGAGTGGCCCACTTTTGTCTGTTTGGGTAATGCAACAAGTTGTTCTGAAATGAACCAGAAGCTTGACGTGGGAGTCAAAGCTTGGGACAGGGAATGCAGGGGAGACGCTACAGAATGACATGAAACCCAAAGCAAATGGTAAAAATGAGCAACACATGAAAAATGTGGGATGGAAAGAAAAACGTAAAAATCATAACAACATCTGACATGTCCAGAAATGGAGCAAAACAGAGCAAGTAACACATCTGGCTGTCTTCGAGTCAGAAAGATTCATCTTTACTATTGAGTGGTGGTGAAGGAGAGCCTTTTCTGTGATTTCAACACTTTTTGCGTTGTTCTGTGTGCCTTTTATTTCTTTTGCTTTGGCCAGTAATTTCAATCATCAGAGAAATCTCCAGGCACAAAATAATGGATAGACTAAATTGATGCTTTCTGAAGTGTGCCTCAAAGACAATGATTTGGGATGTTGGGAGAAAAATCTGTAATAGCTTAATTGTTTTTATCTCACTGTTTTAAAGATTTCATTTACTTACTTGTTTTAGAGAGAGTGTGTGTACGAGTGAGGGGAGAAGCAGAGTGGGAGGGAGAGAGAGAATCTGAAACAAACTCAGCCCTGAGCGCAAAGCCCCTTGTGGGGCTCCATCTTAGGACTGGGAGATGGCGACCTGAGCTGAAACCAAGAGTCAACGCTTAACCAACTGAGCTACCCAGGCACCCCTACCTCACTCTTTCAGATGTATTTTTGTGTTTATAATTTAGAAATGCATCAGTACAGTAGTGTATGATTACAGCATATAAATAAGTAAAATATATATTGGGAGAATTGATTGAAGAAAAGGACATGTTTAAGAAAATCCACAAGTAATTTGTAGGGTGCTACTTAAGCACCACATAAATATTGTTCTCCAGTCATCTTTCACCTACCTAGTAGTTTTAGCATTCATTGGTGATTTTTGCCTGCATCAATTCTTTCTTTCTTTTTTTTTTTTTAAGATTTTATTTACTTATTTGACAGACGGAGATCACAAGTAGGCAGAGAGAGGAGGAAGCAGACTCCTGCTGAGCAGAAAGCCTGATGTGGGGCTCGATCCCAGGACTCTGGGATCACGACCTGAGCCGAAAGCAGAGGCCTTAACCCACTGAGCCACCCAGGTGCCCTCATCAATTATTTCTTAAAAAAAAAGATTTCACTTATTTATTTGAGAGAGAGAAAGCGAGAGGGAGAGCAGAAGCAGGGTAAAGGGCAGAGGAAAAAGCAGACTTCCTGCTGAGCAGGGAGCCTGATGTGGGGCTTGATCCTGGAATTCTGGGATCATGACCTGAGCTGAAGGCAGATGCTTAACCAGCTGAGTTACTCAGGCACCCTGCGTCAATTATTTCAATGAGAACTGCAAAAATCATGCTTTTTCTAGGTCTATTCTTCTAAATTTATTAACTACTTTTGTTCTGAGGAAAGAACTTTCTTCTATTAACTGGGGATTAACTGGGACCATGGAATTTTAAAATTTCAGCCACTGATGACCATTGACATCTCCACCAGAGCTCCTTGTTTATTATAATTTTGCACATTGAGCTTTGCACATCTCAGAGATGGGTGGGGTAGTTGACAGAGTAGTCATTGTAGACTTGAGTAATTATTGTGACAATTTTCTGGAAGATAGAAAAAAGCGTTTAGGAGGGGCCTCTTTTCTAATTTAGATGGAGTTGCATCTGGGCTAGTGGCTGGGACATATGTACCCCATCCCTGGCCACTCACCTTGGAACCCTGGAAAGGGAATCAGCATCTGGAAACCATTACAGGGCCTGGTCTGTTCCCCAGGTGTGCACCTCTCCCCAAAACTCTATCCTGTCAGACACATTTCCTCCATTCTTAGCTTCCTTATCTACCCTCCTTTATCATCTACTGATTGATAGCATTGAGGCAACACTAAATAATTTGGGGTATTTTCTAGTGTGAAGGAAGAAAGGAAAGGCACCTGTCCTTCACTGACCCAAAGGTTTCTGATGTCTCATGTGCTCACCATGTTTCAGGATTTTCTCTCTTCTGTCCTATGCAGAAGTAAACATACCTGCCATTAATTTCTTTATTTCCTTATATTTCTAACAGACTATAATTCTACAAAGCCATACATTTTGCAGTGCATTCACAGGCAGCCAAAAGAAATGGCAAGACATCTTATGCAAAAACATTTGCATACCAAGTCAGTGATTTTTTTTTTTTTTTTTTTTTTTGTGAAGGCAGTCTCTAGCAGAGCAGAGAAAAGTGTCTTCTTCTGGGCTCATTAAATATCTGCAGGGTCACTCTATTCCTGGCTCACCTAGAGCAACTGTCAGCTTAAAAGCTGTCACATCCACCTCCCCTTTGTGCTCTGTGTTAGAGCAATTCACAGAGGACTTTAAATTTTCCCATTTTTCCTCTTCCCCTCTTGCCCAGGGAACCTGTTGGCAATTACAGCCTTTACTTGACAAGGTCCTTCTGACACAGCATGCTGATGTCAGTTGCCTCCATGAGGGTTCTTCTGTTTTTGAAACAAGGTGACAGTTATCTGCTTCGCTATCTGCTGGCTACCACTTTTGTTGTTAAAACTTTTCCAGGACTTTGGAGGGTGGTTATTTCTTCTTGTATCATCATGACAATTTTCTTATCTCTCCATGGGTGCTGTCGTATATAATTAAACTCTGTGCTCCAAAATAAAGTCAGCAGTGGTGTTACATTACCATCCGTTGATGCCACTAACACTATCCCTATGAAATTTAAAGAAACTTCACGTGGTGACTTTTAGTTTTGTTTGCTTTTAACAAGAACTGGTCTAAAAACTACAAGACCGGTTTGAACCATCCTGTCTCTGTCTTGAAATCAGGATTTTTTCACCTTGGCACTATGAACATTTCAGATTAGATAACTCTTTGATGGAGAGAGGGTGTCCTATGAATTATAAGGTGTTTACCAGCATTCCTGCCTCTACCCACTAGATGCCAATAGGACCATCCTCTAAGCTGTGACAACCAGAAATGTCTTCAGACATTACCAAGTGTCCTGAGGGATGGGGAGATAGCAAAATCATCTCTAGGTAGGAATCACTGCTCCAAATGATAAAGTATGGATATAGATTGTGTTCTGTTTGGTAACATACATTTCCTCCTTTTATTTTTTCTTTTACAAGCCTCACAATACCTCTGCTTTGCCTAAGCATATAATAGAAATAAAGTTTTTAATCTTACTTTTCTAAAGAGTTATCCAAAGTGATGCCTAATGAATTTAACCAATGAATGGGGAACAGGGAAGGGAATCCTTTTATTCTGTATAATAGGCTAGGCAATGGCCATTTATTCACAGTGGACAACTTCAGTAAAACTAGAAAATTTATGTGTTTGAGAAACAAATACTGGTCTTCACCAAAATAATGACAGTATTTGTCAAAAGGATGTTGTGAATGCAGTCAAAGATCAGTGTAATTGGGGCACCTGGGTGGCTCAATTTAGAGTTTGACTCTTGATTTCAGCTTAGGTCATGATCTCAGTGTTGTGAGATTGAGCCCCATGGTGGGCTCCCAGCTGGGCATGGAGCCTACTTAAGATTCTCGTGGGACACCTGGGTGATGCAGTTGGTTAAGCATTCAACTCTTAGTTTCAGCTCAGACCTGATCTCAGAGTTGAGGGATCAAGCCCCACCTTGAGCCCTACGTCATACTCCATGCTCAGTGTGGAGTCTGCTTGAGTTTCTCTTTCTTTCCCCTCATCCCCTTCACCCCCTTATTCCCTCCACCCCCTTCTCTTTCTCATGCTCTCCAAAATAAATAAATCTTTAATGTAAGGATAGTCACTGGATGAAAAATAGGGTGACAGGTGATAAAGTATGCATAATTCTAGCCTGCACTCACATAGTTACTCTGTGCCAGATACTGTGCTTAACTGCTGTGACCTCAGAACTGCCCAAGACGGGACATCATTGTCTCCATTCCATCGGTTGGGAAATTGAAACACAGGCAAGGTTAAGTATCAGGCTTGAAGTCACCAGCTAGGAGGTGGCAGAACCAGGGTAGGAATCCAGGTAATCTAGCATCAGTGGCAACACATATAGCTACTATCCTAAATTCTTCTCAAAGTATAAAAGCTAACTGGTTGATTCACTGATATCTGACTTTGAACCCCAGCTCTGCTGGGTGAATGTGGGTGAGTTAGATCATTGACCTCAGCTTCCTCATTTATAAAATGGGAGTAAAAAACCTGCCTCATTGAGATATCATTGGCATTAGAGTGAATGACCTACAGTACATAGTAGGTGCCCATTAAAAGTAGCTTTAATTAGGATAACGATTATTCCCTGAGGTTGGGGAGGGCAGGCATGCAGAGAATGATGGCCCAATTGAAGCCCACTCAGGACATCGGGATTAAAATCTTTTTCTACAACTGAAAGAGCAGAGTTGGAATTTAGCAGGTTTGTGCTGGAGATAGAGAAGTAGGCCTCCCCATGCTGTGCAGAGTATGTGTTCTAAGTCATGGAAGTTTTATTCTCACTGAGGGAGATAGTAAAAGGAAAGAGGAAAGAAGGACAGGCCAGAAGCTAAGACTTGTCTACACACAGACTGTGGGAAGAGGAGCTGAGAAGAAAGCAAACAAGGAGGGGAGGCACCAGGGGACTGAGCATCATAGAGGAGAGAGTCTCAGCATGGGGGACATGGTAAAGGGGTCCACAGGAGCAAGCTGAGTCCTAGGAAAGACGCATTTCTGCAGAAGTCCAGTGGTAAAGGGTTTCATGATAATTGGAGGTGAGGGACTAGAAACTGGGGAGAAGGAAAGAGGAAAAGAAGTGACAGCTTAAGTAGAGAAGCAAATCAAAAGCAGCCCCTTTAAGAAGCAGGAGGTCTGGGTAATATAGAGAAGTGGAGGGAGAAGACAGTGAACAGGCAGGTGAGAGAAGGACCGCTCAGGGAAGCAGGAACAGAGCTGTGAGTGTTAGCTCCCAGAAGGAAGAGGAAGGAGGGAGATAAATGAAAATACTGAGAGATTTGCTAACGTGGAGAGGAAGGAAGTTGATCCTCACAAGGCACAGTCTCCAAATTCATAGTAAAGGCACGATGCGGTTGTATGGAAGGGTGAACCACTGAGGCCTGAAACACGGAGGGTACTGCCATAGGAAGTGTGACAGCGAGTCCAGAAGAGCTGATTCAAAGATGGCTGACTTCAGAGAGGCCTCAGCCCAAGCCCCGGAGGGACTTTGTTAGGCTGCACCACTGAGCTTCTGCATGGAGGAGATCACAGGCTGCCCTTCAGAAAACAGGCTGAGCGTGGATTCCCATTACATCTTGCGCCTACACTCTGTCCATTCAGATGCTATGGCATGGCCCCTGGCTGTTCTAGACCTGAGCCCTGCTCCTGTCCCAGCACTAAGTCTCAGGTGTTCATTCATGTGATCCCCGGAATGTTCCCTGTGGACTCACTTAGCATCACTCTTGGTCCATGAAACTGGTGCCCACATCCTGGCCTGATCCCTGACAGGTCTAGCTACATCTTCATAGTACCGGGTTCTTCTTTGAGCACTCCCAGCTGGTTTTGCCTAGGACCCACCAACAATGCCTCTCTGGGCTTCCCAGCTAATGTTGCAGGGACTGAATAAATCCTCCGGCTTCAAAAGGATTTACTCCCTATTGTAATAAGATGTTAGTTAACAGTACCTGACATTATTGTACCAGAAATACAGAATCGGGTAAGAGTTAAGCAGGATCAAGGATGGGAAAGTGAGAAAATGTGCATGAGGTGGGTGATTTTGAGCTGCTATTTAGAGCAGTAAATAATTGAAGTAAGTGAAGCCAGAATGCAGAGTATACGTTAAAAGAAGAAAGAACATCAGGATGAGATGAGTATTTTCAGTCAGAGTCAGGAAGTGTGCTAGAAATAGCACAGGACTCAGTGTCTGTCAAACCTGGGCTCACATCCTAGCTGTGTGATCATGGATAATATACTTTACCTCTCTGAACCTTAGACTTCCAATGCAAATAAATGGGGGGGGGGGGACTCTGCATTAACCAACGCTTATTAAGATGCCGTTTTTTGAAAAGAAAATCAGTAAAGTCTGCCTTGTATGATTATTGTGAAAATGAAAAGGTAACGTATGTAAATATCTAGCGTATGCCAGCCACACAGCGGGCGCTCGAACATTGGAGCGTACTATGCTAGGGAAGGCTAAGGGAGTTTAATTCAAGATGGAGACTCTGGGGCGCCTGGGTGGCTCAGTGGGTTAAGCCGCTGCCTTCAGCTCAGGTCATGATCTCAGGGTCCTGGGATCGAGTCCCGCATCAGGCTCTCTGCTCAGTGGGGAGCCTGCTTCCTCCTCTCTCTGTCTGCCTCTCTGCCTACTTGTGATCTCTCTCTGTCAAATAAATAAATAAAATCTTTAAAAAAAAAAAAAAGATGGAGACTTAATATTTTCGATCTCGGTTAAAGTCAGCTTGGACTTGACTAGCTATAACTTCAGTTTGAATGCACTGAGAAGTATAGTTGCAGCCAGATCTCCTGTTCATGTGGCACAGGAAGGAGCCAGAGACTATAGTTGAGCCAGACACTATTAAACCACTGACCCTGAAACAAAGGCCAAGGTGACACTTGCCCTGCCCCTTTCAGATCTGCTTGCTCTCCCTTTAGCCTGTTTTTTTTTTTTTTTTTTTTTGTCCTTCTACCCTGGAGTCATTTGTGGCAGCCCCCCTCTCTTCCCCACTCCCTGCCACTGTGACCAGTTAGTTCTCTCTCTGTTGGGTTCTCCACATCCCCTCTTACTGTCCACTGCCCTGACCTTGGTCTTCTCATCTTCTTTTTGGGCTCTGAATAACTCTCATTTCTACTGAGTCCTTCTCCTCCATCAGAATAAGGCATATTAAACATGTTAAGAGTTTATCTGAACACATACCAATTTGAATCAGGCAGCACCACACCCAAAGGGGTTAGAAGTATCTGCCCACCCCCCCCCACACACACACAGGAGCCAAGGGAGACTTTTTATAGAGAAAGGGAAATCATTGATTGTCTATAACCTAAGGCCTATTTGGCTCTTTGTGATTGGTTGTCCTTAGCGTGTTGATTTCATAACCTTGAGACATTTATAGACCTAGATCTTGGTTTGTTATGTAGACCAGCCACCAAGGTATTAGAGCCCACCTCAGTCTAATGGCCTTCTTTGTTTAATAAATTTCACACCTCTAACAACCTTCTATATTGCTTGGTATGTGGCAATTTTCCATGCAAAAAACTGTTCTTTTTTTTTTTTTTTTTTTAAAGATTTTATTTATTTATTTGACAGACAGAGATCACAAGTAGGCAGAGAGGCAGGCAGAGAGAAAGGAGGAAGCAGGCTCCCTGCTGAGCAGAGAGCCCGACGTGGGCCTCGATCCCAGGACCCTGAGATCATGACCCGAGCCGAAGGCAGCGGCTTAACCCACTGAGCCACCCAGGCGCCCCCAAAAAACTGTTCTAAAAATAAACTTGTATTTACTGGCATGTACAGAATGAAGTTAAAGTTCCAGCCTACATTTATTACTCTCAAAATCTGGTTCCTACTTACCTCTTCAACTTTTTTTCCCAACCTCTTCCCAAGTCAAGGCTCAAAGGTCTTTAAACTCACCTATGTGTTCCTGCCTTCCTGCCTTGCTCTCATGATTCCAGATCATTCTTTTTCCACCCTGGTTCTGTTCACCTACCTGTTGCCTATTTCTTGGGGCTGTGTACTTTTCCTTTGCCTCCCTGAAATGCTTCCATAGAACCGTAAATCCAGCCCAAAGTGATTTCCTTCCTTCCCTAAATCCTCAGCATGTACCTTCTACAACAGAAGCTCCTCCCCATTTTCTTGGAATGCTAATAGATGTTACACAAAAATATGTTCCGTGTTGAAATAAATGAGGAACTCTGAGCTAACAAATGATGTGCAGATTATATAATGATAGGATCCTTTAATACACTTGTATGCATGGAGAACCTCCAAGGAAAGGTCTGAATATGAGTGTTTCCCCAACTTAATTGGTCTCAGGACACTTTTCACAGAGCATCTCATAGGGCTGGTATTTCTCAGAAGAGTTTTCTGCATTATTCATGTAACACTTAGCACTGCCACCTTACATTTTTATCTTTGCATTCCATTTTGCCTTCCCTGAAGCATAGAAGAAGCTCTAGGGCAAGGATAAAATCCTAGCCATATACCCAGGAAATGCTCTATAAATGTATGGATATAAAAAAGCACAGTCTACCCCTGCATTTCAGGCCAATACTGCTGGTTGTGCAGAGAGTATCACAATGTTGGGGGCAACATTTGTCTATATTACAGTGTGAGTAACACCTCCCCAAAAGTACACCACCTGGGCGAATACAGCCAGGGGCTCCTATCTTCCAGCCCCTGTGCTCAAGAGGGCTGTCGTGCTCTTCTCTTCACGTCCCAGAACATGCAGATCTCCACGTGCTCTTAAATTCTCCAATCACATGAAACCAATAGTAAGTACCATATATTTTACAGAAGATTTTAGGGGAGAAATGCCAGAGAGAGTTTGCATCACACACCTACAGCATACGTTTAAAAAAAATCACTCATTAGGGGTGCCTGGGTGGCTCAGTTGTTAAGGGTCTCAGGTCGCAATCCCAGGATCCTGGGATCGAGCCCCGCATTGGGCTCCCTGCTCCACGGAAAGCCTGCTTCTCCCTCTCCCCCTCCCCCTGCTTGTGTTCCCTCTTTCTCTTGTGTATCTCTCTCTGTCAAATAAATAAATAAAATCTTAAAAAAGAAAAAATTGCCCATTAAACATTTCTCATTTTCCAAAGACAGTAGTTAGCTCTGCCACAACTTCAGAGATGTTTTCCCCTCTGTCCTTCTGCCTATAGGCACCCTGACTTTCCTCCTTTTTTTTAAAAAGGAAGTGAAGGAAGTAAATACCCTCAAGCCACCATGAAAGTCTTCATTACGTCAAAGAACCGCTGGTGTTTGAGGGTTTTCAGGGATGAAGTGGGAATGTCAGCAAAACAAACCAACATGACTCATATTTAATGACCCAAAGATAAATAGCCACACATACCAGTTGTCTCATCACAATGGGATAAGGTCTATACCATGTGATAGAAATGATTTCAGTGCTGAACTAGTAAATACTGCTGAGTTCTCATCCCTGCCCTAGCTGTCTGAAACTCTCAGCAGCTCATAAAATGCTTCTAGCAGCATATGTGTGCTCTGAGCACCCCCAGCAGGGAAAATGCTGTTGTGTTGTCAGAACCTTATAAAGGGCAGCATTGAAGGTAGACCCTTAGGGTCAGTCTTCAGCCAAGCGCACTTTGTACGTGAGGTCAATTAGGGGTTGGGAGGTGATGTAGGGGTCCATTTGAGACAGGATCGGCAGATTTTCCAGTCCCATGAGTCCAGAAAGCAGCTTCTTGCAACTGATCTTAAAAACTAATGACTTTCTAGGAGGGCAAGGCCCCACACTAAGGAGAGCCACTTTTCTTACACTGAAACACAGAAGCCTAGCACAGTGGACCCACCCTTCAGCTCTAAAGCCCTGAGAGGCTGGGGTCTTTGGACCATTCTTTGAAGTAGTTCTCAGTTGAACTTAGAGCTTGGAAAGAAGGGGAGGGCTTGGGGCACCTGGATGGCTCAGTTGCCTTCAGCTCAGGTCATGATACCAGGGTCCTGCGATTAAGTCCAGTATCGGGCAGCCCCTTCTCCCTCTGCCTCTCTCTATCTCTCTGTCTCTCATGAATAAATACATAAAATCTTTTTTTTTTAAGGAGGGGGGGGGAGCTATAAGCTGATTTACACCCAACTGTATGATATTCAACATTTGTTTCTCTGATGTTACTTGGTATAAAATAGAAATGGCTGGTAAAACATACCATCTTGTTTTGGTTAAGCCCTAAGCCAGTAATTAGTGCAAATCTGAAGAAATATTGTATTAGCACCTTTAATTACCGACAGGCTGCCTCTAGGTCCTGTGCACACTCCACTCTCAGATGACCCTCTCTTGCTTCCTCTCACTGTGTCCCCATGCAAGGGAGGCAGCAGGGTCATGGCAAGCATAGCTAAAGAAGGTAGCCCTCGTAGAATGACAAAGCTCTCCAACTACCTTCCAAAGTGAGCCCAGATGAACTGTTAAACTTCAAAAATAAAACTCTTTGCCAGCTCTTTTACTGGCAAAAGATGGGTTTATTTGGGAATAGCAGAGAATTGCCATCCAGAGCAAAGAAGCTACAGCAAAACCCTGGGCAGATCCCCAGAATGAAGGAGAGGAGGATTCTTTTCTAGAGCAAAGAGGGTTGTTGGGAAGGCTGTTATAAACAAGAAGTCAATTGGAGTAAACCGAGAGTCTGATGCACAGCAGCTTTTACTGAGTTGTGACAGTCTCTCATTGGCTGAACCATTGCTGCTGGGAGAAGGAAAAACCATTCTTCCTCCTGCAGAGGTAATAAAGTAGAAAACACATGCAAAGTCCAACTCTTCCTGTTGGACTTGCAACTGATAATGAGTGATAGGGCATGGGAGCTCCTCCTTGCAGCCTCCTAATTCCATTCTAAAGGAGATTTCCCTTTATTAATTCTCACAAGCTGCAGTGCAGGGTTGGACCCACCCACCGACAGAAAAGAACATGAGAGATCTCAGTTTAGGAGAGGGAGGCTCTTGTGGATTGCATGGGGACCGTGGCATGGGTGGTGACAGAATTCACCCAAGGCAGAGCAAAGGAGATGGAGGGAGCCACAGGAAGGACAGCAAAGGAGAGACTGTGAGCCTTGAGGCAGTGGAGGGTGGGGAGGGCCTATAGTCATAGGGCAGAGTATGGGGACACAGGGAATTTTACCTTTTTTGGTAATCTTCAGAACTGTGCCTGGTTGTAAGGATCCCATTGGTCAGTTAGGGTGTATGGCTTAATAAAACTTTTTGCATCAGGTTGGTGGTCCCTTGGACCCTATTGCCTTGCTCAAGGTTAAGGTTCAAGCCTGTTCCCTAAAAGTGGCCCCTACATCTTGGTGTTTGGGTGCAGTTTGCTGACCCCTTGGGAATCCTGCAGTTCCTTTCAAAGATGCTGACTCTGTCCTTAGGATGTGTTCTGCTTCTCAAATCTGTATTTTTCTCACCAGCTCTGGGTTTCTGAAAGGCCAGCATTGCCCAGCCAAAGTGATAATGTTGTTAGTAACAAATAACATAAAATAATTTTCATTTCTGATTATGTAAGTAATGCTCTATAGAAGGTATCTTTCAAAGGTACAAAAGAGTATTTTAAAGGGTGCTTAGATTTTCATCACACTGAGGTAATTCAGTCTTTTTCCTTGTGGAGTTTGTGATTAAGATATAAGCAATAGTGGGACAGAAGAGACAGATTCATGGAAAGACACAGGACAGAGAAAGAATAGGGACTTGAGTAATTCTTACACAGAGAAATTTAGATCCTCTCTCCCCCAAGTGTGGTCTGCAGACCAGCAGCAGCGACATCACTGGGAGCCTGTTGGGAATGCAGAAACTCAGACTTAAATTCCAGACTTAAATCAGAATCTGCATTCTGAGGTTCCCAAGTGAGTTGCCTACTGAAGTTTGGGAAACGCTGCCCTAGATGCTTGGATGCCACAGCTGTGTTAGATCCAGAAAGCCTTTGTCCTCCTGCCTTCATGAGGCCCGGTGGTATGTGTCTTCCTGTATTCCCGTGAATACAGGGTAGAGGGAGAGAGAAATCTTAAGCAGACTCCATGGTGAATACAAAGCCCAATGAGAGGCTTGATCTCATGACCCTGAGATCATGACCCAAGCTGAAACCAAGAGTCAGGTCCTCAACCAACTGCACCACCCAGGGTCCTGGAGAGTTTTCATTAGGAAAAAAAAAAAAAAAAGAAAAAAACCCTCAAAAATAGCATTCAGTGTTTTGCACTGAGACTTCATATGCACCCTTAGCAGCCTCAGGGAAGTGTTTTGACCAACACTTAGGCTTTCTTACTTCTTTCTTTGTACTGGGAATTTCTTTAGAGGCTCTTGTATTTTAACTTTAAATAGATCAATCATCTACACTGACCATGAACTATAATAAAACAAGAGAGTCATGCTCACAAATGCCTGGACCCAGTCTAAAATAGATTGGGCTGTCTGTGTAGGGAGGAAAAGGATAAGTCCACTTGCTTGAGCGCCACACTCAGGCAATTAGTTCTATTATGGTGATATGAGGCAGGAAAGGAAAAAAGATGCTGTCAAATGCACTGCGAATATATATTCTGGGGGATTGGAAAAGACTCCTGAATTAGGTTTGCCCCACAAAGGCAAATTAATTGTGACTGATGGGGGGAAAAATTCTACATTTTCCTTGCAACTGCTGATTTGAGTCACAATCCACTTAACATTTAGTTATTTGGGAGAATACTAGTTTTATTTTTTTTTTTTTTGCTTTTGTTTTATTCCACACAACATATAAAATGTATTATATAGATCTATATGCCCTGGAAGAAAATAACTGTGAATAAAGAATGAAGGAAAGTGATAAGATGAGGCATAGTTTAAAAATTGTACACTCTAAATTTTATATATCCAAGGTATGAAAGCTGCTAATTACTAAGACAATGGGCTACTAATTGGACTCTAAGATTTATTGTAGCAAAACAATGTATTCAAGCTTTCCCAAAATAAAAGTCTATTATTCCTGTAACTGAAACTAACGAAAAAATACCTCTTGCATTGTCATAAAGAGGACCTTATACCAAACTGAAAAACTTCTTCAACTTCTGTATAGCCAGGAGCTTTATAGGATCATAGCATCAAGTCAGGGAAATAAAATTCCAAGGAGGGGCAGACCGAATACATGTTTATTTATCCACTACAAATGGCTATCTGAGTGGCCAGAACACTGTCCCTCTGGACTCTGACTCCTTTGGGACAGATTCTGGTGCACTTCAGTGAGGGAGGCCTATTTGCCTATCACGCAGCCAGCCCATGGCTGAGGCATTAGGTATAAGAGCTACAATTTATTTTTGCAACCTTTACATACCCTTTGTACTATTTTGAATAATTTTCTTGAAATTGACTTTAAATTTTATTCATTCTAAGCAAAAATGTTTGTGATACCACACTTGTGAAAGATATTTTTCTAACACACATTAAAGTATAATATTAGTTAATTTATAAGTAAGTAGCTAATAAAAATAAACAAAATATTTAAACATTTCTCCACGAACTGCCTTAAGTTGTGTCTCACATCCCATGCTGTAGAAATCACAACTTGCAGAATATGAAGGATCCTGGATTCAGGGTAGCACAGTGGTTTGAAACTATAGATTCTGGAAACATACCACCAGGGTTCAAATCCTAGCTCTGTTTCTTAGTAACTTTGGGACATTGAACAAGTCACTTAATCTTTCTGTGCCTCAGTGTCCTCCTCTGCAAAATAGGGTGATATCACTAGTACTTCTTTTTTTAAGATTTATTTATTTGACAGCAAAAGAGTACAAGCAGGGAAGGGGACAGAGGGAGAGGGAGAGAGTTCTCAAGCAGACTCCCTGCCGATGGCAGAGCCTGATGTGGGGCTCCACGCAGGGCTCGATCCCAGGACCCTGAGATCATGACCTGAGCTGAAATCAAGAGTCAGATCCTCAACCGACTGAGCCACCCAGGCGCCCGATATCACTAGTACTTCTGATGCAGGACTAGTGTAAAAGCTGAATGAGTTATCAGGGAGATCATATGATAGTTGTCTTTCTCTGCTTGACTTATTTCGCTAAGCATGATACGCTCTAGTTGATATGAGGAAGTGGTGATCCAACATGGGGGCTTAAGTGGGTAGAAGAAGAATCAATGAAACAAGATGGAATTGGGAGGGAGACAAGCCATAAGTGACTCTTAATCTCACAAAACAAACTGAGGGTTGCTGGGGGGAGGGGGTTGGGAAAGGGGGTGGGATTATGGACATTGGGGAGGGTATGTGCTTTGGTGAGTGCTGTGAAGTGTGTAAACCTGGTGATTCACAGACCTGTACCCCTGGGGATAAAAATATATGTTTATAAAAAATAAAAAATATTTAAAAAAAAAAGCTGAATGAGTTAATCCATACAAAGTACTTCTAACAGGGCTTGGTGCATGGTAAGTACTCTGTATCTATGTGTCATTATTATTAGGACACAGTAAATAGCTTTTGCGCTTCCAGACTGGTGACTCTGCAGAACTGGGGAGAAAGCGTGTTGGGGATAGTGCCAGGAAGTGATTCTGTCGTCCCATGTCTCACGCAATCCATCCCTCAGATGACTTGTGCAAGTAGTTTACCTTTTTTATCGAATCTGAGGAACAAATTCATGTCTTCACCTATGGACCTCTTACACCTAAATTTTCTGAGTTAATAAAATATAATGAGATTTAAAATTATAATTTGGGAGAGCTATTTGTTACTTAGTGATGAATAGCAGACATAAAGGGAAATGGTGGGGGGAGGTGCCAACGGAAGAAAAGAAAGGACAGAGGTGGGAGGGAATAGCAGGCCTGAGAACTTTGAGAAAATCTGGTTAGTCAGCTTCAAAAAGATGTGGCCGGGTTAAGATAAAACATGGAAGTGGCCACCAGTGAGTGATAGGATAATGAGTGAACTTTATCTTCTTCTTTCTGCTCTTAAAGTATTTACGAAGTCTTCTACAATGAATGGGCATTGCTTTTATAACAAGGAAAAAATGGAAAATATTTTTTAAATTTATCAAATGTGTCATTGGAAAACTCCAGATTACAAAGTTATTCAAGGAGGCAGGAATTCAAGTGATAGTAACTGCATGGACAGTGAGAGAGAGGCTATACCAGGGTAAAAATTTGATGCTCACTGTAAAAGACAACCAAGGATTTCAAATGCATAATTCAGGAAAAGCATTAGCCCCGAAACAGCTTTCTCATAGCTCTCTGGTTTCAGAGTTAACTTTGCTTGGAAAGTAGATTTTCATCACATGGAAAGAGCTAAAGGATGGGGAGGCTGGTGGCAGAGACCACAAATCCTCAGAAGCCCACCTTCTAACAGCTCAGTGCGGGCTTGAGCCAGCAGTGTTTGGTTTCCTGGGGAGATGTTTCATGTGGACTGACCCAGGAGCCTTAGGCCAGGGAGGACCTGCGTGTATGAACTGAGGTGCCCTAGCCCTGTGCCCTGACTTTGAGAACCGGGTTCTCCCCGACTTACAAAGTTGTCATATGCTAAAATGTGTCATTTTTCTGAACCCCCAAGCCTATATGTCTGCAGAAACCCTGTTATGATTATTGAATAGGATTCCACATTCCGGTTGGTCGTTCAAAGACATTTTGTATCCTTTTTCTCATTTAAACCTGGTACAGACTTAATTCCTTTTTTCTTTATCTCTGCTTCAAAGGGAGAAGTATTGAAATCTGCCAGCTTCTGAGAGGAGAATAATAAACTCTCCCAGTATGACTTGGAGTTTGCCAGTCTCTCCCGGTCACGTCAGTTTGTTGTTGTTGATGTTGTTTTTCCTTTACAAATCTATTTCATGGCTCTGTTCTAGGTACATATATGTTTGTTAGAGTTTCTTGGGTTATTTATTTCTTCGTTTGTTTGTTTAAGCAAGCTCCAGGCCCTATGAGGGACTGGAACTCATGATCCTGAGATCAAGAACAACGTGCTCTACTGACTGAGCCAGCCAGGCAACCCCTATTGGATTATTTCTGTTACATATCACGCCTCTATTCCTTAAGGGCTGATGTTTTACTTGGCAGGTGGGAGGGTGCCCAAGGCAGTGCAGGTGAGGAAGAAAGGTCAAATGCAAGGCCACATGAAGCAATGAGTTGCTCTACTGGCCAGTACTTCCCAGATGACTCAGAAACATAGCTTTCATTGTTCGCTGGTAGGACTTTCTCCACAGGGATTACAAGAACTCCTCCCTCCCACTTGCCTTTGATTGAGTCTTATCCCACTGGGACAGAATTCCCCCATACCTCAGTGTTGTCATCTGGCCCTTCAAAAATTCCCAGGAAGCCAACCCCAATATCCAAAAAAGTAACCTCCCATCCAAATCTAGAGCAGAATGGAGTGGGGGTTGATGAGACAAGGAAGGGAGAAGGGAGACAAGATTTATGTCTGGTCTATCTCTCATAACAAGTGTTCTCGTGTTATAATAATACCCTGAGGTCAATTCAACAACCCCCCCCCACACACACACACCCCAAAAGACTGACAAACTCAAAATCAATTCAGTAAACACATGTTGAAGACTTCACTTGTACAAGTCACTGTGCTAGGTTCCCTGAGGGGGAAATGATGCACAAGAACTGATTCGGGGCCTCATGGGAGACGAGCCATCTCTGGAACAAAGATTTCAGGTTCAGACAGAACTAGATTTGAATTTTTGCTCTGCTCCTTAGTGCTCTGTGAATTTGAATAAAATATTTAACTTTCTAAGGCTTAGTTTCCTGAGGAGAATAACAGTTGTTGCTTTACAGGATTGTTCTAAGACTGAAATGAAATAACAATGTTCAAGTAGCCAGTACATTTGATTACTGTTAAAGTGTTATTTCCCTTTCAGGGGCTTAGACTCAGATAACTACAAAAACATCTATTCTAGCAAAGGATGAACAATGGACTTTGAAGCACAGAGAAAGGAAGGGAGAATTTAAGCCAAGGAAGCTCCGGGAAGGCTTCCAGGGCCATAGTAAAAGAGAAAGAGAAACACTTCCCCTTTCCTGGTGCATGGTCATCCCTTGGCAAATTTTCTCTTTTGGCAAACTTGGTCTTTGGCCGTCTAGTTGCCCTATGTACCCATCTCCTGCCTCATGTTTCCTCTGTCTTTCAATCCTTACATGGTGTTAAGCCCGTCCATGTTGCCAGACTTGGAGGTGCAGGCAGAGTAGGCCGTGCTCCCCCGACCCAACTCCCTTGCCTTTGGAGGTACTACTGTTTGTTCAAAAGCAAACGGATTACCGAATCCCAGTCAAGCTGCATGACTGGTGGTGGCCATTACCCTCCTCATGTTTTGTACTTCTTCCTCACTGAAGCTCATTCCACCAAGACAATTCTAATCAAGAATCACCCCCATGGACCGTCTGGGTGGCTCAGTGGGTTAAGGCCTCTGCCTTCGGCTCAGGTCAAAATCCCAGAGTCCTGGGATTGAGCCCCACATTGGGCCCTCTGCTTAGCAGGGAGTCTGCTTCCTCCTCTCTCTCTCTCTCTCTGCCTGCCTCTCTGCCCACTTGTGATCTCTGTCTGTCGAATAAATAAATAAAATCTTAAAAAAAAAAAAAAAAAGAATCACCCCCATGAGTGTCTACCCATTGAGATAGCTCCCCTACGCTTTGTTGGCTTTTCAGGATCTTACTTTCACCATCCTTAGATCCACAGGCTCTGTGGAAGCTGCCCGGTTTTCCACAGCAGCTTTCCTGGAAGAATTCCGGCCCACTGAGCGTTGATGCTACCTTGTAGGGAGCAGGTATTTACCAGTCAGGAGCTTTTTGTTCACAGACCATGGAGGAGCTAGGTTTCCCTACTGCTTCTCTGCATTTTTCAGTCATAAAATATCCTCTCATAAAAATCCTTTCTCGGCATTTTCCTTTTTTCCCCCTTAGCATATAGTCCATGTATTAAAGACAGCAGCCACATATCAATCTTTTGGTTAAGGAGAAACCTAAAGAGGATCAGTGCTTTTAATTGCCTCTTTGAAAAATCCTAGTATTCATATAAGAAACATGCGAAAACAAACTCCTTATTTGATCAGATAAAAGGGGTGAGGCTTACCAGGAACTATGACACACACTTCACCACCTTCACGTAGTCATTTCTCCTGTGCTCCCACTTAGCCTGAGTCTTTCTCTACAGTGAGCCCAATATGAAATGGCTCCTATCTTAATATTTATTCTTCTCACCTGATGTATCAAGAAGTGTGCCTATAGGGAGTGAGAAGGCCAGCTGTGCAAACCTTAGAGGATACTTTGAATTGAATTTAGTGAGGTCTTCCAGAAATGCTCGACCCCATTGGTAAATGATCCTCTTGTCCTGCCTTGTGATGGTGGTGGCAGATCTAGGAGGAAGCAGAGGTGATGGGCCAGTGGAAGGGCCTGGATTGACACTGGGACAAGGTATTTACTGAACCACTTCGTAGCTGTATGTACGACACAGCCAAGTTACTCAATCTTGTGGGGCCTCTTTTTCCTCACATTTAAAATATCAGTGACCCAAAAAAGTAAATAAAAATAAAAATAAAATGTCAGTGACAATAAAATGTAACCATGAGATCAACGAGAAAGGAGATGATTTGACTTGTACAACATATGAACACCTGTGTGCAGAACACCGGGCTAAGTGCTGGGGATGAAGATTTGCACATGATGAAATGCCCACCATCAGTTAGTGCAGAATCTGGTAGGAAAGTCACACATGTAAACACATACATCCGGTGTTGTAGAATTCTATTCTGCAGTGGTTTGCAAGATGGGAGAATATATCAGACACACATAGGGAGCTTTTCAAATTACACACACAGCCACTCCCAGGAGAACGGCGCAACAGTCAGTACTTCTCACTTCTTTAAAACTACTATGACACCTATTTAACCATGGAAGGCATGTAATTTAAGTCAACTCCCTGGCATTTTCCATATAACCCTTTTCCACCCCAGATCCCTAGAACCTCTTCTGTATACCGTATCCTCGGGCAAAACAAGTCACCACCTAGCCTTCAACCTCCACTTGCTTGCTAATGACTGAAATCTGTATCTGCGACTCAGATTGCTCTGCTGAGCTCCCAAACAATGGACTAGTGATGGTTATCTCTCTTGTGGGTGACCCCTGGATTCCTTTTTTACAATAAAAATGATGCTTAACTCTGGGCCCTTCTCCCTTCTTCCAGTGGACCTATTCTCCCATGTCCCCCACTATCCTGAAGGACATAAAGTTTGTCCAAACTAACTAACCTTAGAGTCATCCTAGACTCCTTCTGTCCTTGCATCATTTTTAGTCAGCCACCAAATCCTATTAATGTTGTCTGAAACACATGATATAGATCTTCAGCTCTCTATTCCCACTGCCCTGATCTGCAATAATCTGTCATCATTTTTTTCCTGACCTTCTTGTCTACTTTACGACCTTCTTGTCTACTTTAGAATGTTATTCTGTCTAAACTATAATGTGTCTTTCCTGCCAGTAGATCTGGTGATGTCATCCCCGGCTAAAATTCATCTGATGATTTGTCCTCCTTCCTCTTAACCCCAACACCCACAAATGTGTCTTATTCTTTTTGCTGCTTGATCAGTTCTGGAGCAGGTTGAGGGACTGGTGTGTCCTGGGGAAGGAAGACTTAGAAGAAAAGAATTATAGAAGAATCATTTATTGTTCAATTTGGAAGACACCAGAAGAGTCAAAAATGTACAGGTTATTCAGTGATCACTTACTGAATACCTGTGATGTGTTAGGGCACCAAGCTGTTTCTCAACTGCAGTGATTAAAATGCATGGTTCCTTAGCACTGGAGCTGGGAAAATTGCGACATAGTAAGTTTTGCACCTTTGAATCCGTAACAAGTACTACCAGAGCATGGAGCTGGCCTTGTGACTTGAAGGTGGGGTAGGAAGCTGGTGGTGGGCCTGGAGAGAGAAGGGAACCAGAAGTTACAGCAATAGGAAGGATGGTGTTGGAGAAATAGAAAGCAGTTCATTGCCACAGGAGGGTAGGTGCTCCGGGGAGGATCATTGAGGGGCACGAGAGCAAAGGGTTATTGTGAAGCATTTGTTCATGTATTCACTTTTTTTGTTGTTGTTGTTCATGTGTTCAACCACAAATATTTATTGAACATCCTTTCCAGAGTTTCCTATTAGCCCTGTCAGCCCCAGAGAGCTATGCCTGTGTCCGGACTTAAGTCAAGAACCTGAGGGTCACCTGCGAGGAGATACGAATTCTAAGTGAAATCACCATCAGTCTGTCACTTCCCTCTCCCCAACCTCAACTCTCAGTCCCCATAAGATGCCTTTGAACCCTTAAATATTTCCATCTACTGTGCCAGCCACAGATTAAAGATGACATCCTATAAAAGAATTAGAATGAGAGAAAATAAACCCAACTGAAGAGAAAGGGCTTCCACAGTTGCACAGAAACATCTTTGCTACGATAAATATTTAGCATAGGAAGGCCACACCCTGCCACATTCAGTGTGTAGTTTTCATGTTCTAAACTCCCAGTGTTCAATCATTGCTCTTGTACTGGCAGTCTTTTCTTTGTGGCATGGGAGTTTCTCTCTATTAAATAAGCCTCTCTGTTGGAAGAATGCTTATGGCAATGACTATAATTACAGCCCAGGGCTGAGCTGGAAAATGCAGTGATGTGACAGCTTTTTGTGATAGGAAGGGTAGAGAAAGAATGAAAGCTTATAATTTTCTTTGAGGTATCTTGAAGTCTGACAGTAGCCCTGCCCTTATGATGTAAATGTGCAGTGACCTGGAGACTCAGCACAGAGTAAGCCAGGCAGACAAGCCAAGTCCCTGCTACATGGTCTACCAGTCAGCAAACCAGAAAGACACAGCACAGTGCGAAACTCTGTACGACTTCTTTCAAGGGAATAGTCTAGAATGGTCCCCCCCCTCCCATTTTGGAATAATGTCAAAATGCGTCATTTGTCATATGAAATGTTTTTTATACATGATTTGAGAAAATACATAATGATTCAAGCAACTACACATTTGTTATTATGTTGAGATAAATGCATTTCATCAATCACACCCACATTTATAGATACCTGAAAAACAGAACATACGTTTTTGAAAAAAAGGACTTATTCGGTCTGCCAAGCAAGTTTGTATTTGATGACATTTGCATCAGCCCAGAAGTCTGTGATTTCCTTCTCCCCCTCACTGCCCCTACTTCAAGGTCACAGACTTGGAATAGTGTGTTCCTTTCATTCATTCATTTGTTCATTTGTTTAATTGAATCTTTTCTTATAAAAAAGAAAAAAGCATAGTGGCTTACTATATTTTGGCCATCACACTAGGGATCATAGATACAAGGTCAAATCCTACCTGAAACCTGGCCTTGAGGAATTTAAATCCATTTAGGGAGACAGATGTTTAAATTTTAACATTACAGAGGGCATAGAAGAAGATATGGTCAGTTTTACTCAGGGGAGTTATTAGAAAAACCCTCATGTAAGAGGTATATCCATCAGCTATTGCCACAATAATGCCATGCAACAAATTGAAGACATGATAACTTAATACTTCTGAGCCATTTTAAAAAAGATTTTATTTATTTATTTGACATAACACAAGCAGGAGCAGCAGCAGGCAGAGAGAAAGGGAGAAGTAAGCTTACTGAGCAGAGAGCCCGATGCAGGGCTTAATCTCAGAACCTTGGAACCATGACCTGAGCCGAAGGCAGATGCCTAACAACTGAGCCACCGAGGCACTCCACTTTTAGCCTGTGGTCTGCAAGCTGATGGCCCATTCCCTGTACTGTGCTTGACTCCAGGCTTTGAGCTCCATTCTCAAACTTGCATGTCACATTCAGATCTGCCCTCTATGGTCCTCATCTTCCTTGGACCAGATGTTCTCATAGTGCGTCACTAACAGGCAAGAGGGCCTGACTGTGCAACCATTGTTCCAGTCCCTGCTCTTGCTGCAGTCACTAAAATTCCATTGGTCAAAGCAAGTAATCTGGCCAAGCCCAAAAGTCAAGGAGTAGGGAAGTATACTCAACCTTTCCATAATATGAATATGGGTGCTACTACAGGAAATAAAGAACTGGAACCAAAGGAAGAGAAACCTTTGATCTGCATTCTAAGAGATGATTCCAAGTTTATCAAGTGGACCAAAACATCTGAAATATGAATCAGGAGAAATAGAGGAAACTTAGTGCACAGTATTTGGCGTGAAAGGAATGTTCTGACAGATAGGAGTTGGGGCTTTTCTGGGGGAGCCCTGCTCGGTGTCTGTCATGGAATATCCTGGGGCCATTATTGAGTGGAGATGAGCACAAAGTAGGCATGCCAGAGCTAGAATGATCTGGAGGAGATTTAATGAAATACCTCATCCTGCTGATTCTGGATCCAGATTGACCATGAAAGGGCAGTGTCTCTGGTTTTAACCCAGTGTCTCTGGTTTGATGACCATGAAATCTAGAAGAAAAGCAAGATTCACATTCTCACTGCCTTCTGTACTAACCCATTCTTCATGCTGTTGTTTTCAGAGTACTGAGGTTGTGGTTTGTTCGTACAGGTTTCCTCTTGCCACTATAAACAAATTATCACAAATATGTAATGGCTTAAAAACAACACAAATGAGTTATTATTTATTAGTTCTGAAACAGGTCTTATGGACTAACATCGGGCTGTTGGCATGGCTGCAATCCTTCTGGAGACTCTAGGAGAGAATCTGTTTCCTTGCCTTTTCCCCATTCTAGAAGCCAACAGCATTTCTTTGGTTTGTGGTTCCTTCTTCCATCTTCAAAGCCAGTAGTGTAGCATCTTCAAAACCTTCTCTGACTCTGAACTTCTGCTTCCCTCTTCCACCTTTAAAAGACCCCTGTGATTGTGTTGGGCCCACCTAGTTAATCCAGGATGATCTCCTTATTTTAGGACTAGCTGGTTAGCAACCTTCATTCCACCTACAAACTTAATTCCTTCTTGCCATGCAACATAGGCACGTGGATGGGTTTGAAAGGCCATTATTCTGCCTCACACTGGTATTATGCTTTATGACATACCAAGACTTTCATTTTTTTTTATGCTCTCACTTTTGAATCAGCAGAATAGAAAGCCGAGAACCATTTTGTGTTGTGCTGCCAAAGCGAGCACAGCGGAGAACCATTTTGTAAGTGAATAAATTGTAACTCAGATACATTAAGTGGCAACACAGGATAGCATAATAGTTACTTGCCGATTGTTCAATTACCTCAGGGTCCTCTCAGTGTATCTAGGTCGGCCCCTGTCTCCCTCTGTTGCAATTATTTGTTACATGTCTGTCTTACCACCTCAAGGCAGACATGGAGTCATTCCACGTTCTGTGCCTTAACAGTTAAGCATGATTTAAAAAAAGAGCCTTTATTAGACACTTAAACTGTGTCCATCATGTGCCAGGACTCTATGTGATTTCTATTTTATTCTTTCCCATCCTTGGAGTGGAGTAAACATGGGCTCAAGGTCACACAGCTCTCAGCACAGAATAGGGCTAGAATTCACACTGAGATCTGCCTGACTTCAAAGCCAGCATTCTTTCCTTGTTTCTTATGGCCAGAGATCCCTCAACTGAGTTGTTTTTTTTTTTTTTTTAAAGATTTTATTTATTTATTTGACAGAGAGAGATCACAAGTAGGCAGAAAGGCAGGCAGAGAGAGAGAGAGAGGAGGAAGCAGACTCCCTGCTGAGCAGAGAGCCCGATGCGGGACTCGATCCCAGGACCCTAAGATCATGACCTGAGCCGAAGGCAGCGGCTTAACCCACTGAGCCACCCAGGTGCCCCCCTCAACTGAGTTTTAAAGAAGGGACAGTATGGACTACCTGGATTTAAATGTCTGAAATCAAGGAGCAGTTACAATGCTGTGTTTTTGTTTCTAAATGACTTTGACTTTTCTAATAGAGAAGAGGTCCAACCCTTGTCTTGGTTTCAACCAAACTAGTTTCTTTTATAATGAGGAGGTTGGAGTAGGTGACTTCTAAGTCTTCCTCTGTGATTTGAGACTTCTTAATATTCAGACAGGTTAGTATAGGAAGCGATGGGACTGGGACAGATTTTGTGTCCAGAGCAACACACCTTTTTTCATTATCCCTACTGAGTCTGTGGACTATTCTAGTTTTAAGAGAGAACTTTGGAATGAAAAGTACATAATTAATACATTTGTCCGAATCCATAAAATATACAACACCAAGAGTGAACTGTGGACTTTGGCTCAGTGTTAACGTAGGTTCACCAGCTTTAACAAATGTGGGGGATGCTGATGATGGGGGAGGTATGCCGTGAGGGGTCAGGGGTATCAGGGACAATCTCTGTACCTTCCCCTCAATTCTGTTGTGAACCTAAAACTGATTAAGTTTTACTATGACAAAGTCTGTTTCTCTAAAGCTACTTATATTCTGGCCAAATAAACTATGACACTTTAATTAAAACTCCATTTTTCAAAGATGTAGTGAATTTCTTTGAACTGTTTTCATTGCCTTTTTAAATCGAAACTTATGAAATAATTCAAACATTTTTTAAAGGGAAATAACATGACACCATGTACCCAGTACCCAAATTTAACAAATATTTACATTATATAATACCTGTTTCAATTTTTGATGGAAATACAATGTTACAGATAAAATCAAGTGCCCTAATCTCATACTCCTCACACGTCACTACCCTAAAGCCAGTGTGTAATCTCCCATTCCTTAACTTTGATAAATATATTCATATCCATAACACTTTTATATGACATTATTTTGAGTATTTTTGAAACTTATAAATGACATCATGCAAGAAAGATTCTGTTAACAATTGTTTTCACTCAGTGTCTTAGTTTTACAGTCCCTCCATGTTAATATGTGTAGATCTAGTCACACTATGGAGTATTATGCCTCTATCAGAAAGGATGAATACCCAAATTTTGTAGCAACATGGACAGGACTGGAAGAGATTCTGCTGAGTGAAATAAGTCAAGCAGAGAGAGTCAATTATCATATGGTTTCACTTATTGGTGGAGCATAACAAATAGCATGGAGGACATGGGGAGTTAGAGAGGAGAAGGGAGTTGAGGGAAAATTGGAAGGGGAGGTGAACCATGAGAGACTATGGACTCTGAAAAACAGCCTGAGGGTTTTGAAGGGGCGGGGAGTGGGAGGTTGGGGGAGCCAGGTGGTAGGTATTAAGGAGGGCACAGATTGCATGGAGCACTGGGTGTGGTGCAGAAACAATGAATACTGTTACGCTGAAAAGAAATTAAAAAAAAAAAAAAAAAAAAAACAAAAAACAGTGCTGTACTGAACTTTCTCCTCTAAGTGCATCTCTTTGTTCCTGTGGGCTAGAGTTAACTAGCAGGGCTCCTCAAAGCATGGACCAAAGACTGTTACCAGTTAATGACTAGAAAGAGCAGAAATTGAGAATAAGTATTTAAACTTTAAAGTATGGGGCATCTGGGTGGCTCAGTGGGTTAAGCCTCTGCCTTTGGCTCAGGTCATGAAACTCAGAGTCCTGGGCTTGAGCCCCACATGGGGCTCTTTGCTCAGCAGGGAGCCTGCTTCCCCCCTCTCCCTCTGTCTGCCTCTCTGCCTACTTGTGATCTCTCTCTCTGTCAAATAAATAAATAAAATCTTTAAAAAAAAAAGAAGAAGAAGAAGAAGTAGTAGTAGTAGTAGTACTAAATGACCTGAGTACTTTAACATCTATTGAACTAATAATTTTTTAAAAATTATTCAGGGGTGCCTGGGTGGCTCAGTGGGTTAAAGCCTTGCCTTCAGCTCAAGTCATGATCCCAGGGTCCTGGGATCCAGCCCCACATCAGGCTCTCTGCTCTGCGGGGAGCCTGTTTCCTTCTCTCTCTCTGCCTGCCTCTCTGCCTACTTGTGATCTCTGTCTGTCAAATAAATAAATAAAATCTTAACAAAATAAAATAAAAAATTATTCAGGCTTGAATTTTGTCTGTTTTTAAGGTTCACTTGTTTTATGTTTTTACTGTATTCTACAAAAATATTGATCCTCAACAGGTTGAAGTTTTAACACTTGGTTTTCCAGAGAGTTTGAGAATCTTGATACAGTTTCTACCTAGAAGTAAAATGTCTGAGTTGACCAAACGGTGCATCTATTATAGTTCTATAAGGTGTTAACAAATTGTGCTCCAGAGTGGTCAAACCAATTTCCAATTTCATCTGCTGTAGATGAGTTTCCCTTTTTTCCCAGTTGTGTTGTCAGACTTTAAAATCTTTGCCAATATGATATCCTTGGGAAAATATTTCATCTTAATTATAACATTTATCTGATTAATAGTGAGGTTGCACATCTATATGTTTGTTCAGTCTCCACTTGTGTGACTCTAATAAGGTAGATTTTCTCAGTTTGCCATTGTGGGAAAAATAGGCCTGTAACAAGCTAGCTGTGGGAGGTAAAGTATTATAACAGGTATAACTGGTTTTGACCAGGAAAAGCCTAGAATAGCTCGTTTTGACTTGATGAAGGACAGGAAAATCCCATTGTAGCAAATTAATGCATACCAGGTCTTTTCTGCTATTTGGGGTTTGGGACAATGATTCGGTCGTTGCCACTAAAGCCTTTTCTTCCACAGAGAATCCTGTACTTGTCATCCAGTTCTGATAGCCAGTGAGTTTCAGGTCCTAATGAGGCTGATGACACCAAGTGAGGCTGAATTCACCTGTGAACTTCTTTATTTTCTGGAGCTGCCATCTGACCTCTCACTCACTCTACCTTTGACGTGGGTGAAAGAATCGGGGAAAAGACGTGGAGGTGGGCATGCTGAACCAGGCATTCCCTTCTAATAGCTCTGCAGTCAGCCTGGGTTGTGTTTGTTTTTTTTCTTTTGGTCTGCTCATTCTTTTTATAACGTTTAGCAAAAGAGGTATATTAAAACCTTCCATAATGGTTATGAATTTATCTATTTCTCCTTTTTAGTTCTGAGAATATTATTTCATCTTTTTTGAGGTTATGTGATTAAGTACACACACACACACACAGTGATAATGGTCCAAAGAACCACTCCAACAGGCAGGCCTGAGTTATCCAGGAGAGATGAAAAGACCCCTGGCCTTGAGCTCTCACACAGCTCATTTTTGCTTTGCCACTCTTGGATGTTAGTGGCCTCCTTGTGTTTTGGTACATGCTTAACAAACTCCTGCCTTGGGGCCTTTGAATTTTCCATTCCCTGCCCCTGGAGCACTTTTCTGGGTGTCCTTAAGGCTTGCTTGGTGAGAGATGCGTGGTTCACAGCAGTTACTGTAAGAGGGGGGAAGGAATGCTATGAGTTCAAGTGTAAGGAGAGCTTCATGGACAGTCATTAGGATTCGCCTGAAGAAAATTGAACAGGGATGGAGAAAAAACATATTTTAGTAGTAAACCAACACATGGAGCTATGTAGATGAGTGCTTCTCTAGAAACATCGTAATGACTCCAGGGTTCAGGTAGGGAAACAGTAGCTAATAGGTAAAAAGACAGAAAAATAAGTTGAATCACAAAATAAAAGTCCATGAGGACTAGGCAAAGGATTTTGGACTTTGCGATATAAGTCCTCCTCCCAGACTCTTGATTTCCTTCCTCACTAGAGTATCAGATTCCTGAGGACATACCCAGAAAGATGCCCTGTACTTAACAGGCAAGCAGCTCCATGTGCTGGTGATGAAGTACTTAGGCCATGTGGTGAGGTTGTCTGGGTTGAAATCTTGTTTTATCCCTTCCTTACTGCATGGCTTTGGACAAGGTGCCTAAATGCTCTACACCTCTACCTCCTGGTCTGTACAAAGGGGCTGAAGTACCAGGCTCAATGGGTAGTTGCAAGGGTTAGCCATGACATATAAAGCACTTGCTATACCCTTATCATATAGTAAACATTAGCTGTTATTAATACAGAAAATTCCTAATTTCTACCTTATTTTGAATTTCTATGTAATTATGAATCTCTAATGACTCAAAATTTTGCCCTAAGGGAGAAATTGGTAAGTGGGGTTGGAGGAAGAGAACTCACACCAGCCCACCCAACCTAGTAATTATACCCTATCCCACAGCTCTTTTTAGTTTCCTTGTGACAAGTATTGTCTCTGTTTCCAAATTTTGTTCAGTCAAGTGACAACATAGCAATGACTGCTGGGATTTTGATGTCTCCATGACACCTAAAACTTAAAAAATAAGGAAAGGGTGATTGGGAGGCCTTGTGCTCTGATCATCACTTTGCTTCCAAGAGTGACTTCTCCTTGCTTCTCCCCTCCCAAAGCCTAGCTATTCAAGGGTTGGTTAGAAACCAGCTGTGTGCAATGCCGTAACAGTTGATTTTCCCGACTGTTGTGTTTTATAGGTGACTAGCGCAGAACAGAATACCTTGCCATCAAGAACAAGAAGTAAAGAGATTTACCTAGAACAGGTGAAACAAAACCTAAAATGCAGAACAGATGCAACAGAAAAACTTTTCCGTTCCTGGTTTATGTTCTAACTTGTTGTTGAAGTGTGTGCCAAAAGAGCGTGGTGGGACAGGTGGACAGTACCAGCACTGAGACAACACTGTTACCAAGAAAAGTCACTTGACAAATCCGTGTCTTGCAAAGAGTCTTGCCAGTCGTGGCTCCAATGCTAAGATTAAATTACAGACGTGCCCCAGGAAAACAGACCTCTACCAGTAAGATCCTCCCACCGAGTGTCCTTCATGTCTGAGCTAAATGTACTCAACACTCCTCTCGAGGTCTATTTTCAGTTGCTGTATGAAGGATTAGTGAAAGTAAGCCTTCTAGTGTTGATTAATGTTTCAGAAATATGTCCCATTGTAGAATTCATTGTAGAAGGCCCCTGACTTCCTAGAGAAAAGTCTTCAGAAAAATAAGATAAGGGCAATAAAATCATAGATGTTTGAGTATAAGTAGTGGAATTTTTTTCTTTTGATCTTCAATAACGAATTTTGGCCAATGAATATTTATTTCAAAAGAAAACACATGCACAGCAGCCTTTCTACTAATGGCAGGAAACTACACAGCTATCTAAGTGTTGAATAGTGTGGGGCATCTAGCTGGAGTGGTGGGCTGAGCACCAACTCTTGGTTTTGGCTCAGGTCATGAACTCAGGGCTGTGGGATCCAGCCCCAGGATGAGTCCCACACAGAGCCCCTGGAGTCAGGCTCTGTGCTCCGCGTGGAGTCTTCCTGAGGATTCTGTCTCCCTCTCCACCTTTCCACCTCATTCTCAAGCACACTGTCTCTCTCTCTCAAATAAATAAATAAATCTTTAAAAAAATAAATATTGAATCAATGCAAATTAAGGTGTAAATGTTGGTATTGTTCACTCAGTGCAGAGGTGGACTGCACATTTTACCTTTACTCTCATCTCAGTTATATTTTCTGATGAGCCATGATGACAAATCAGTCCTTTGGAGGACCCAGTGTCTAAATCGTTGTAAAAGAAGGGGGCTAATACTGCTGACCTCACATCATTCTTATGAAAATAGAGCAAAATTAAGTAAACAGTAGTTTTAAAACTATTAAGAGCACAGAGTTATTAATGCATACTAGTATAAGGAAAGGAACACAATGAATTCCAGTCTTCTAATATGATCACAAAAATACCTGCATGCATATATGGCTATGTATTTGTGCTTATTAACTTGAAGCACAGCTTTATAGATCTATACCTAACAAAGGTCTCTGGGAATTTTACAATTAAAGCTAGAGATTTTTCTATCAACATATCAAGCACCTTCTTTGTTTTCTAAAACCATGGCAGCAAATTTTATATTTACTATACCAGAGCATAATTGTGATTATTCTCGTGAACACAGAAAGAACTGTATAAAAACAACAGGTGCAAGAACTCGTAGAGAGTCATTAATGGCAGAGGCTCTGAGGTTTTGGAGCCAGAGCTATAAAATACCGCAGAAGCAGGTGTTCTAGGTATTCCTACAGCTCATATGAGCACTTAGAAATATTTGATGTGGTGGATGGCAGCTTGCTTAACGACCAGGCTGAACAGGACAGCTGGCAAGAGGATTAGTGGCATGTGGGATTGAAGGACAGAGAAAGGTACCGTTAGAGCCCCAGCTGACCGAGCCAAATATGACCGAGTTATTTTCTGTGTTCCCACGACCGTCTGTCTGCTCTGCTGTCTCATTCGGATTCCATGTGTTCTCTACCAGTGAACTGAAGACTGTCTTTGTACTGGGGAGCCCTTCCCCAGCTCCTCTCATGATTGGCTCCTTCTCATTGTTTAGGGCTCAGCTTGTGCTACTTCCTCAAGGAAACTAACACCTCCCCATCCCTCTAGTTCTCTCTAGCCTTTATCACCATCTGCAACTCTGTTATTCAATCATTTGTTTACTGTTCACAGTGGTGCATTGCTGCCCAACAGAAGGTGAGCTTTGTAAGAGGAAGAACTACATCCCCAGCAGGTTCTGAGTCATAGAAAACATCCATCAAACAACTGATGAATGGAGGCCCCAGGTGGCTCAGTCCATTAAGTGTCAGACTCTTAATCTCCACTCAGGTCCTGATCTTGGGGTCTTGAGTTCAAGCCCCATATTGGGTTCCATCCACCCTGGGCGTGGAGCCTGCTTGAAAAACAAAACAAACATAAACCCTGATGAATGAATGGATGCATTGATCTCCAAGGCCCTCTACCCCTTGACCATTTTCTCCTTGATTATCTCTTCCCTTAAAAAACATTAGTTTTGTTGTCCATTCACTGCAGTCCCCCCTTCCCAATTTTTGAGGTAACAGGATGTTAACCATGGCTGATTCTCGTTAGCACGCTAGTCAGCAAATACGACCACACTTTCACCTAACAAAATGATGTCACCTGGTTAAAATTCCTTTGTGATCTAGTTCTTAGAGTATGTAGGGGTGTCCATTTCTAACTATATAGACAATTGTAGAGCCTCCAATTATAAAACACTTAGAAATGCTGAATGAATTATACCATTCTTTTAAATGCTTGGCTGAGGTTACAAGAAACTGTGGGAAAGTATGGGAAAGCTCCTAAAACTAAAAATGAGGATGTTTCAGAGGACATGAATACATGGTTGTTCTGAGGAGCAAGCAGGAGACAGAAGAGAATGTTCACCCAGTAGTCCAAAGCATGGCGTATAAATATACATATGGAGACAGGAGATGTGGCCCCGGACCCATGCATGGCATGGAACTCAAAGTACCATGTTTTCAGAACAAATATATAGCTCGCTGAAGAACCATGCCTCTAATCCAGACCTCACAGGATCTTCACAGATGAAGGCTCACTGGATAGAAACCACAATCTAAAATCCTAAAACACAGGCCACGGTGATCAAGACCACAAATAACCTTGACTGGATGCCTTAGAGTTTAAGAAATAAAACAGTAAGAATCAGGAGGAAAATAAAATTGCAAAGATGAAGGGAAAAAACACAAAACTGCATTTGTTGAAATTAAAAACTCTTAACAGGTTCGGAAGAGCTAAGAGAGCATTGTCATAGTGGAAGACAGAGTGAGTATGAATCACAGGGAGATTAAGAGATGAAAAATATGAAGAGAGATGAAAAGGCATTGAGGGTGAGATGAAATGTTACCTAATAGGAGTTCCAGAAGGAAAATTTGAAAAAAAAAAAAAGGAAGAGGCCATATTGGAAGGTACAATGACTATTTTCCAGGATGTATGAAACATATAGGTCATCTGATTCAGAAAGTTCACAAAATCCTGAACAAGATAAATAAAAGTAAATCCACTCTTAACACACTGTAGTGAAACAGCAGAATACCAAAGACCAAAGATGTTAGCAGTGAAAGCCAGAGAAATGTACCCAAAATATACAATAAGTAGACTTAGATATGCAAGTTCTCAATAGCAACACTGTAAGTAAGAAGACCATGTGTGCACTCATATCTCCAAGGTGCTGAGAGAAGATAGTCATCAAGCTAAAATTCTTTGCCAGACTAAATTATCATTCAAGTAATAACACTAATAACTGGGATGCACCTGTAACAAACTCTACTTCAGGAAGAACAAAACTGAGCTCAAATGGAAGAACTGAGATGCAAAAAGACATAATCAGCAAAGAAATGGATAAATATTTAGATAATTTTATATAGGTCTTTGATTGTATAAAGCTACATCATCGTGATTGGTTTGAGACTTTAAAAATAGGATGGAATCGAAACAAGATGGAGGAGATTTTGGCTGGAAGTGTCCTAAAGTCTTTCAATTAGTTGGGAGCTGAAACATTAGTTAACTGTGAAACAGTTGAAAGGCGCATATGCACAATCCAATGCTAACTACCAACACCAATGGAAATAGAGATTTTTCAAGATACAGTTTTCAAATCAATAGGTGATATCAAAAAGCTTGTGGTCTAGTACGGCTGACAAAGTGTTTCTCAGCACCAGAGCTGGCTTTCTACCTGCTTTTTTCTAAGTCCTCCCGACTTAGAAGTCCATTCCTCTCTCTTCTTGGGGGCCATGGACAAATCTGTAGAGCACATTGTTGTAATGTCCAGTTTCTTAGGTCAATTTCCAGTGCCTTCCTCACCATTATATCCCAATGCCTGGCACAGAGCTGGTGTTCTCATGATTCTAGAATGAACGGATGCAACTTGCTCAAGGTCACACAGCTACTGAGTGGCAGATAAGAATGAGAACTCAGATCTTTGCTCACCCAGGCATATTCCTTTTGGGGGGAAAAAAAAGTTATATCTGAAAAAATATCATTATGTCCTATGAAAATAGTAGCCACTTGATTAAAGTGATAAGAAATCCCTCTGAGATCAAAACACCAAAGAAAACAGAAAAATTCACATCAGTAACTGTTTCCAATCTTCTGTTTAAAGAAAATCCACACATTGCAGATTATGCTGGTTAGAGAACAGGAGTCCTAGAACTCTCTCTGATTTTGCCAGGGAGAACTTGACCACATCTGTCCTCAAGGCAGCCTCTCCAGGAACATGGTCCCAGGGCATAGAGAGCATCCCTACGCACCAGCTTGTCACTGCTGAGAAGTAAGATGTCTTGTTAAAATGCAGTGTGCCTTGAGAACTTACTGATGGTCAGCTAAAGAGGTCGAAAGTGGAAGGGCTGAAAGCTAGCTGAGAATTTGCTCTTAGAAGGTTCTTCACTGAATAAGCAGGGAAGGAAGAGGAATTGAGGAGGAGGCGGACAGGGAGGAAAAAGAAGCTAAAGGTGAAGGAAGATACCAAATACCTATTTCATAATTTTGCTCAGGGCCAACTCTGTTCAGATTTTCAGCCCCAACAACCCACATTTTAAAATGGGAAGTTCCACATTTGATCTCCCTGATCTTACCACAAAATTAAAGGGTGGGAAGGAAGTGGAAGATATTTTGAGATTCTTCAGAGGGCAGTGGGCACCTGCATTAGAGAGAATCTCAAAGGTCTGTCTCTATGCAGCCTTTTCTCCTCCTCTTTCTTATCAGTCAAGAGCCAAGAGGGGCAGGTTATTCCCAAGGCAGCTTTCCTTCAAGAGGAGGATGGTGACAGATGGCAGTAAGGGGAAGTAAGGACTGAGAGTGGGCAACCCTGCACAAGAGGGAAAAGGAGGCCCTGAGGATGAGAGCTTGAGTTTGAGTTCCTGTCTAAACTTAACAGAGGTCAGAGTCCTGCTATGTCTAGGTATATGCCTATGGCAAAAGGATGAATGTTCTTAAATCAGCCACTTCCAAAGCTGGGGTGGCAATCCTTATATCAGATCAATTAGATTTTAAGCCAAAGGTTATAATAAGAGATGAGGAAGGACACTATATCATACTCAAAGGATCTGTCCAACAGGAAGATCTAATAATTTTAAATATCTATGCCCCTAACATGAGAGCAGAGAACTATATAAACCAATTAATAACAAAATCAAAGAAACACATCAACAATAATACAATAATAGTACGGGACTTTAACACTTCCCTCACTGAAATGGACAGATCATCCAAGCAAAAGATCAAGAAGGAAATAAAGGCCTTAAATGACACATTGGACCAGATGGACATCACAGAATATTCAGAACATTTCATCCCAAAGCAGCAGAATACACATTCTTCTCTAGTGCACATGGAACATTCTCCAGAATAGATCAAATCCTGGGTCATAAATCAGGTCTCAACCAGTATCAAAAGACTGGGATCATTCCCTGCATATTTCCAGACCACAATGCTCTGAAGCTAGAACTCAATCACAAGAAGAAATTTGGAAAGAACCCAAATACATGGAGAATAAAAGGCATTCTTCTAAAGAATGAATGGGTCAACCGGGAAATTAAAGAAGAATTGAAAACATTCATGGAAACAAATGATAATGAAAACACAACGGTTCAAAATCTGTGGGACACAGCAAAGGCAGTCCTGAGAGGAAAATATATAGCAGTACAAGC
Organism: Mustela lutreola; assembly: GCF_030435805.1. NCBI lineage: Eukaryota > Metazoa > Chordata > Mammalia > Carnivora > Mustelidae > Mustela > Mustela lutreola. Next base: position 100,479,544 of record NC_081295.1, on the reverse strand, counting down.
CTTTCTCAAGAAACAAGAAAGGTCTCAAATACACAACCTAAACCTACACGTAAAGGAGCTGGAGAAAGAACAACAAAGAAAGCCTAAACCCAGCTGGAGAAGAAAAATCATAAAGATCAGAGCAGAAATCAATGAAATAGAAACCAAAAAAACAATAGAACAAATCAACAAAACTAGGAGCTGGTTCTTTGAAAGAATTAATAAGATTGATAAACCCCTGGCCAGACTTAGCAAAAAGAAAAGAGAAAGGACCCAAATAAATAAAATCATGAATGAAAGAGGAGAGATCAAAACCAACACCAAAGAAATACAAGTAATTATAAAAACATACTATGAGCAACTCTACACCAACAAATTGACAATCTGGAAGAAATGGGTGCATTCCTGGACACATATAAACTACCACAACTGAACCAGGAAGAAATAGAAAACCTGAACAGACCCATAACCAGTAAGGAGATTGAAACAGTCATCAAAAATCTCCAAACAAACAAAAGCCCAGGGACAAACGGCTTCCCAGGGGAATCCTACCAAACATTTAAAGAAGAATTAATTCCAATTCTCCTGAAAGTGTTCCAAAAAATAGAAATGGAAGGAAAACTTCCAAACTCATTTTATGAGGCCAGCATCACCTTGATCCCAAAACCAGACAAGGATCCCATCAAAAAAGAGAATTACAGACCAATATCCTTGATAACACAGATGCGAAAATTCTCACCAAAATACTGGCCAATAGGATCCAACAGTACATTAAAAGGATTATTCACCATGACCAAGTGGGATTTATTCCAGGGCTGCAAGGTGGTTTCAACATCCGCAAATCAGTCAATGTGATACAACACATCAATAAAAGAAAGAACAAGAACCATATGATACTCTCAATAGATGCTGAAAAAGCATTTGACAAAGTACAGCATCCCTTCCTGATCAAAACTCTTCAAAGTGTAGGGATTGAGGGCACATACTTCAATATTATCAAATCCATCAATGAAAAACCCACCACAAATATCATTCTCAATGGAGAAAAACTGAAAACTTTTCCGCTAAGGTCAGGAACACAGCAGGGATGTCCATTATCACTACTGCTATTCGACATACTACTAGATGTCCTAGCCTCAGCAGTCAGACAACAAAAGGAAATAAAGGCATCCAAATCAGCAAATAAGCAGTCAAACTATCACTCTTTGCAGATGATATGATACTATATGTGGAAAATTCAAAAGACTCCACTCCAAAATTGCTAAAACTTGTACAGGAATTCAGTAAAGTGTCAGGATATAAAATCAGTGCACAGAAATCAGTTGCATTTCTCTACACCAACAAGACAGAAGAAAGAGAAATTGAGGAGTCAATCCCATTTACAATTGCACCTAAAACTATAAGATACCTAGGAATAAACCTAACCAAAGAGGCAAAGAATCTATACTCAGAAAACTATAAAGTACTCATGAAAGAAATTGAGGAAGAAAAAGAAATGGAAAAATGTTCCATGCTCCTGGATTAGAAGAATAAATATTGTGAAAATGTCTATGCTGCCTAAAGCAATCTACACATTTAATGCAATCCCTATCAAAATCCCACCCATTTTTTTCAAAGAAATGGAACAAATAATCCTAAAATTTTTATGGAACCAGAAAAGACCTCGAATAGCCAAAGGAATATTGAAAAAGAAAGCCAAAGTTGGTGGCGTCACAACTCCAGACTTCAAGCTCTATTACAAAGCTGTCATCATCAAGACAGCATGGTACTGGCACAAAAACAGACACATAGATTCATGGAACAGAATAGAGAGCCCAGAAATAGACCCTCAACTCTATGGTCAACTAATCTGTGACAAAGCAGGAAAGAATGTCCAATGGAAAAAATACAGCCTCTTCAACAAATGGTGTTGGGAAAATTGGACAGCCACATGCAAAAAAATGAAACTGGACCATTTCCTTACACCACACATGAGAATAGACTCAAAATGGATGAAGGACCTCAATGTGATAAAGGAATCCATCAAAATCCTTGAGGAGAACACAGGCAGCAACCTCTTTGACCTCAGCCACAGCATCTTCTTCCTAGGAACATTGCCAAAGGCAAGGGAAGCAAGGGCAAGAATGAACTAGTGGGATTTCATCAAGATAAAAATCTTCTGCACAGCAAAGGAAACAGTTAACAAAACTAAAAGACAACTGACAGAATGGGACAAGGTATTTGCAAACAACATATTAGATAAAGGGCTAGTATCCAAAATCTATAAAGAGCTTAGCAAACTCAATATCCAAAGAACAAAATCCAATCAAGAAATGGGCAGAGGGCATGAACAGACATTTCTGCAAAGAAGACATCCAGATGGCCAACAGACACATGAAAAAATGCTCCACATCACTCGGCATCAGGGAAATACAAATCAAAACCACAATGAGATACCACCTCACACCAATTAGAATGGCTAAAATTAACAAGTCAGGAAATGCAGATGCTGGTGGGGATGTGAAGAAAGGGGACCTCTCCTACACTGTTGGTGGGAATGCAAGCTGGTGCAACCACTCTGGAAAACAGCATGGGGGTTCCTCAAAAGGTTGAAAACAGAGCTACCCTATGACCCAGCAATTGCACTACTGGGTATTTACCCTAAGGATACAAACGTAGTGATCTGAAGGGGCACATGCACCTGAATGTTCATAGCAGCAAAGTCCACAAGAACCAAACTATGGAAAGAACCTAGATGTCCATCAACAGATGAATGGATAAAGAAGAGGTGGTATATATATACAATGGAATACTATGCAGCCATCAGAAGAAATGAAATCTTGCCATTTTTCGACAATGTGGATGGAACTAGAGGGTATCATGCTTAGGGAATAAGTCAATTCGAGAAAGACAACTATCATATGATCTCTCTGATATGAGGAAGTGGAGAAGCAATGTGGGGGGTTTGGAAGGTAGGAAAAGAATAAATGAAACAAGATGGGATCAGGAGGAAGACAAACCATAAGAGACTCTTAATCTCACAAAACAAACTGAGGGTTGCTGGGGGGAGGGTGTTTGGGAGAAGGGAGTGGGATTATGGACATTGGGGAGGGTATGTGCTTTGGTGAGTGCTGTGAAGTGTGTAAACCTGGCGATTCACAGACCTGTACCCCTGGGGCTAATAATACATTATATGTTTATAAAAAATTTTAAAAAAAATTTTTTTTAAGTGCATGTGAGGGGCACCTGGGTGGTCCTGTCAGTTAGGGTCCAACTCTTGATTTCAGCTCAGGGTCCTGAGATTGAGCCCTGCATCAGGCTCAAGCTGAGTGGGGAGTCTGCTTGGGATTTTCTCTCTCCCTCCCTCCTCTCTCCCTCCTAAATAAATAAATAAATCTTAAAAAAAAAAAAAAATCAGCCTCTTCCTCCACGTAGACAATCCTTTCTCTCCTTCACCTGCCTCCCATGGGAAGAAACACCAGAAAGCAAATACACTCACCAAAAGTACTGAAAGAGGGTGTGTGTGTGTGTGTGTGTGTGTGTGTGTGTGTTTGTTTGTTTAATGTGTTATCAAGAATGGACAGAGGAATTTGGGTGGCAGGAATACTGAAGTGACTAAGGTTAATTTTCTATCCATCCTTCAACTCTGAGGTACCAGATGAATCGCTCTTTTTTTCATTAATTAATTTCTTTGACACTTTTCCCAGGTTTGTGGAGATTTACCAGAGAGGGATTTCATCGCTATCATCAAGTAGATACAGTGGAACCCTACAGGCTTCCAAGGAGATTCTATAATTAGCATTTCGGTCAAAGCCCTAACTCTGCACAAGGAAAGCATAATGTGGAACAAGGACTGTTCTGCCTCTGGCTCTCTGGGGCTCTGAAGGAGCCGATTGTGATCTAGCACTGAAAACAAAAGCAAGCTTTCTCTCTTGGGCCTTGCTGTTTGTATTTGCTCAGAATGCATAGGCTAATGGACTAATACTTTGATCTGTGATCACTTGCTTATTTCCCGGTAACTCCCTTGCACATGTTTGTTGGGAGGGAGGGAATCTCCATTTTCTCACAAGTGGATTTGAGGTGAGAAGAATCCAGTTAGAGGTAAAGTTTTCATCAGGTAAACGTTTCAAGCATCAGCGTATATGCACTGCCATCATCATCTGTCTGAGTGAACAGCTGTTATAAAGAAGTTCCTTGCAAAATGTTACCTGTGGAACTGCTTCCATGCCTTCCTTGACAACAGATGCTTGGCGTTAATGAATCCACCACTGGGTTAATTAGAACTCAGACTTGCAGCCTGTTCTCAGCTCATAGAATAAACACTGTTTTCCTTTGACCTAATTGCAAGATGTTCTTAAACATCATCATTTTGTGAAAGAAACTGACTACAAATTGCTTCATGAACCATGTCATCGGGACTCAAAATGTGCCTGCAATTTGGAGAAAGTGTTTGCAATTTGCTGACAAAATACCATCTTAGAAGACAGCACTGTTTGCAGGCTGAGGGTGTATTTTCTCTGCAGAAGCTACGCTCTTCCTCCTGTTTTTCCTTTTCTTCTACAGAGCCCCTATCTGAGAAGGGTTAGTTGAGCATCAGAAAACCAACCAACACAAAATCACCACACCACCACTATCCACAATAAAATTCAGAAATAAAGTGACTTTCTTTAAGTCAGTGAGACTTGATTGAACACCTGGGGGTACATAATGGGTCAACTGTTCGGACCACATTGGGTTGTTATTTTAGGATTTTGCTTGAGTATTTACCCTAAGGGACTATAATGCCTGGAGCCTTACCAGACCTGATTGCACAGGTGCCCTTATGTAGTCCGGGAAAATACCTGGGCAGGGAAGGGAGAAAACATCCGAAGGGGCCTGTGGGATGCTGCTGGGATCCCCAACTTTCAGAATGATAGACTCTGATCTGAAACTCCCTTCCAGAGAGTTTCCTCTTCATCCTCCTGTGTATGACTACCGCCTTTAACCAAAGGACTGTAAGATTCTTATTAAAAAAAAAAAAAAAACAGCAAATGAAGGCTGAGGTAACAACTGTGTATGTAATACGCACATTATTATACAAACTGGAGTTTCAATACCATTCTGGAGAGCTTTACCTGGTAGTAATCCCCCGTCTTTGAAGGTGTTCTGCAACTTGGCCACCACTAGAGGGCGAAGCAGACCACTTTCACACATTTCCTCCCACAGAAAGTCAAAAGGACGTTCTCAGCCAAGGAGCTGAATGCTGAAGTCTCTCCGCCCCTTAACTTCACCCAGTCTGGGCATCACTTCTGAAGGTTAGGGGTAGAAGGAAGGGAAGGACAGGGAAGCACAGCATGAAAATCACATGGAAATTAAGTATTTCATCGAAGAAGGAAATCTTGCCTTTGATAATTTTCATCTACTAAAATCTTTCAGCCCTTTCCATAGGTCCAAGACTGGGGAAGTCAATCCAAGTAGCTGTTATTTCCTTCTACAGGCTTACAGTTTAGGCAGCAAGGCCAACATAGGTGAATTCATCAAGCACTCATTTTCTAAATGCAGTACAGCCGAGAGGAGGAGAGGTTAAATCAGATTTGGGTGTGGCTTGTGATCAGGCAGCATCTCCCCACAGACTTAAGAAGCGAATGTGCTGGGAGCTCAAAAACCAAATCAGAAGTCACTAAGTAAAGGAGAAAGATAAGGCAGAAAGAAAGGGTTTTTTTTGAGAAAACGCTTTCAGTATATACAGAATAGATGACAGGAAAAAAAATACCCAAATGCAAAATAAAAGAGAAAAGTCTAAGTAGCTAGTACGAAGAAACCTTTTTTTCCCCCCCCACTATAAACTTTTCTAGATTTCAGAAGCTTCGGGATAAAAGCAGTGTAGGAAGAAAATAATAACATGACCAGACTACAGTGCTATGAAATAAAGCCATTTGAATATCATTCCTGTTGTGTGTGCAGGGGTACCCCTGGGAACTCTACAGGCCACTCTAAGAGTCATGGTAGAACATGCCGCCATTTCTCCAAAATGTCTACCTAATCCACCAAATGTGTCGAGTACATTAGCCAAGTGCTAATGGAATGGGCTAGTCCTGGCTTCACCAAGGTCACTCAGGGAGCTTCTCAAACAAATGTGCAGCTCCAGCCCTTCTGCCAGCTGTGATTTAATTTCAGATAATCTCTTTAGGTTATTCTATTGTGAAGTCAGGGTGGAAATCTACTGAGTTATATGACATTCCAAAGGGAAAACACAAAATTCCATCTAGGATATGGGCATCTTCACCTCCTTCTCTTGAGCACCAGAAATGAACTGCATCTTCTATGTTAACTTTTTGTACCTTCCGTGCCTGGAATGCTTTGAAGGGAAAATATGATATCCCAAAGAAGATAACATTAAAACAAAAATGCATACACAGAGGGTAGAGAACATTGCAAACTATTTCTTTTTACTGTTCTCATGAGTCTTTTTTTTTTTTTTTTTTTTAAATTTCTAAAGAGTCCCTTAACTTTGAAAGGACATCTGGAAATTCCTCCCTTTGGTCTTTCTTCTGTCCTGCCTTCAGGATGCTCTGGATACCAACCACTCCGCCCTTCCCTGGGGCTTCTAGCCTCATCTTGGAATAGCAGAGTGAGATACCCCAGCCTCCAAAACTCCTTCTTGGCTTCATTCTGGACGTTGGGTGGCAGGCAGCCCTTCCTCTGCTTCCTTATGAAGTTTGTGTGGTGATGGTTAGCTCTTTTGAATTCTTTATCCCACAGCATCTATGAAGCTGACATTGCACCCATGTACCTCCTCTCATTTTTATGCTAGTGCTTCACTTAACTTTGTCAGGCTACATCATCTTTCAAATCACGTTTTCCCCAGGACGGTGAATTTGCCTGGGCCATGGGACATCCAGAGAAACAGAGTAAACTTTATTCCTGTGTATCTGCAAGGGTGTTTCTAGGGGAGAATGAAGCATTTGAATTGGTGAAATGAGTGAGATTGCCCTCCCCAACATGGGCATCATCAACCTGCTGGGAACATGAATAACACCGACAAGCAGAGGGAGGTTGAATTTCTCTCTCTCTGCCTGACTGCTTGAGCTGAGAGGTGAGTCTTCTGCCCTGGCAGGCCTCCAGACTCCGACTGGAATTCTACTACCAGCCTTCCTGGGGTTCTAGCTCCTGGACTGTAGATTATGGGACTTCTCAGCTTCTGTAGTTGTGTAAGCCAGCTTCTTTATAATAAATCTCTAGATAATGGATGGATAGATGGATGGATGGATGCTTACTGGTTCTGTTTCTCTGGAGAACCGGGACTGACTACTCGATTCCCCATCAGGAGGGAGTATGAGAGGACGGAGGAAGATAAAGGTGGTGGTGAAAAAGGGACTCTAGCCCTGCCACTTGTCTCACACTTTGCCAGTCTTCTCCAGTGTGCCGAATTGCAGGTTCATATCAAAGGATCCCAGAGTAGTTACTCCGAAGTAGTATATTGAATGCATCAGGATGACCTGCCTTTCTTGCACACTTTGACTTCAACTAGGGTCCAAGACAGCTGCTCCTAAAGTTGATTCTCTTCTTGCAAGAAAGCTGCATCAAGCGAGAGCTCTATTACTGAGAAATTGCCAGGGCTGAAGGCTGATCTTTGGCCATCTCCAGCAGCCAGAAGGCTGGGGAGCCTCTGCTCTGACCTCCTTGTGCCACTAGAGGGCAGGGCAGAGCAGCAGCGCGAGTTGGGAGGCGGGTAGCTCGCATTTCAGCCCCCTTGGCTAAGGAGGGTAGCTCTTAATGGAAAAAGCACGGAATAAAGTGTCTGGCGAGGAAGGCTCCTTTGGAATTTTACTAGAAGAGCAGAAACGAAAAGTAAAGGGTAAGATTTGCTTCAAGCAACTGAGTAATGAGATTTTCTTTCTTCTTTTTTTTAAAAATATATTTATCTGACAGATAGAGATCGTAAGTAGGCAGAGAGGCAGGCAGAGAGAGAGGGGGAAGCAGGCCCCCTGCCGAGCAGAAAGCCGGACGTGGGGCTCGATCCTAGGACCCTGAGATCATGACCTGAGCTGAAGGCAGAGGCTTTAACCCACTGAGCCACCCAGGCACCCTGAGTAATGAGATTTTCTTGCAGTAACCACAACAGCAGGTCTTTTAGAGAGACCGGGAGAAGGGAATTTGGAGGTTCTTTGAAAAAGTGGTTTACCTGGGGAGTGCCTGGGTGGTTCAGTGGATTAAGCCGCTGCCTTCCGCTCAGGCTCAGGTCATGATCTCAGTGTCCTGGGATGGAGCCCCACACGGGGCTCTCTGCTCAGCAGGGAGCCTGCTTCTTCCTTTCTCTCTGCCTAACTCTGCCTGCTTTTGTGATCTCTGTCTGTCAAATAAATAAATAAAATCTTAAAAAAAAAAAAAAGTTTACCTGAGGAGAGACATGGCACGTGTCTACAGAGACAGTGGCGCCAGAAGAGGAGGAACAGTGCTCAACCCTCACCGTTTCATCTCAGATGGAAAGAAAATCCTTTCAGGGAAGGCTCTCCGCCATCACATATTTTCTATTCCTGTTTTGTAATGCCAGTGCTTCTCCCAGTCTTTCCTGAACCTTCCGCCACCCTCCAGATGGAGCTTTATAAGAGAGAATCACACGCAAGGAAAAGTGGATCCCAGCGCCCAGAGAGTTTCCCAGTGTCCTGGAGAAGCTGGGAAGTGTTTCGGGCAGGGCCCCAACACAGTTCAGGTGGCATGCCCCAGTACCAGGAGAGTTCATTTACTGATATGTGGGAAAGGTGAGAGCCCAGGAGAGAGCCCAGAAAGGAACACAGAGCCTTGGCTGCAGGGTGCAGGGAGGGAGGGGACATTAGGCCAAGGCCGCTGATGGAGAGGTCACGGAGAAGCCCCCCTGGAAGAAGGCTGACACAGGATACAGCCAACATCCGGTGGTGCTCTGGTGATGTTTCAGTTTCACCCTCACTGTTCCAAATAAGTTTTTCCTCAGTACTGTGGCCCAGCAGGAAGTAGAGCTGGGCCCAGGGGTTGGGCTTCTCTGTGACACTGAAGACACCCCAGTGGGTACACACTGCTGAACAAGAGGAAACACTTCCTGTAAAAGAAAGAGAGAAAGAAAGACAGACAGACAAAAAAAGGAGATTCAGATACAAATGAAGAAGATTTAGTCATGACTGAAGCACACGGGTTAAGAAACTGCTTTATGGTCATCCGGGAAATGATCTTGGATCCTAAATCAGGATGCCAAGCCTGAAGGACTTATTGCTAAAGACCTACATGGCTCTCCTAGGAGGGGAAATTAAGGCTAATGTGGAAAATGGAGGTTTCCTGCCACCTACATTTTTAAAAAATTATAATTTCTGAAGGATTGCTTTGTGATCACAGCACTAATTACATTATATACATGATCTCTCGATGCTCACAACAATCCTGTAATCTAGGTGCTATTTGTTCCATTTTGGTTCAGAGAGGTTAAGCTACTTTTCCAAGAACACATAACTGCTAAATTCTATAGTTTGAATTCAAATATGGAAAGGTTTTCCTCCAAAACCTATATATGAACTATGACAGAGACCAAGTCCTTTCTCCCCGCCCCCCACAAAAGTAGTCCTAAAACGTATCTGAAAATGCTATTTCCCTCTGAGGTTTTCAGGCTAGGCCAAAATACCATTCTGTGTAAGAGTCCTAAAATTTTTATTCTCTTTTATTGTAAAGCCATGTTTCATACAGTGAGAACTTTCCAGTAGCAAACCATTTCTTATATACTATTAAAAGAAAAAAACAAGGCGCAGAACAACATTATGGCTTTTGAACAGAAATGTGTATGTCTGCAGATAGATACCTGTTTTAGGATATATGCTTTTTTGAGGGGTCATTGGCACATAGCATTATAGTAGTTTCAGACATACAAAATAATGATCTGATATTTGCATATATCATGAAATGGCCACCATGGTAAGTCTAGTTACCATCCAGCACCACACAGTTATAAAAAAAAAAAAAAATGTGTTTCTTGTGTGATGAGTACTTTTAAGATCTGCTCTTAGCAACTTTCAAATATGCAGTAGAGAATTGTTAATCCGAGTCACTATGCTCTGCTAGGATATCTTCTTTTTTATCATGAGGAGATAAAAAGAGGGTGAGGTGTAGGGGAATCTTTTCACCTTTCATTATGTATATACAGTTCTATACAGATTACAAGTGAGTTAAGTGGATGGAGAGGTTGTGGTACATAGTTTGGTTTGTTTTTATACTGCCTTGGATTGAAAAATGGAATTAATATTCATTGTTTTCACAGTTATCTTTTGGAAGTCACTCCTGAAATGTTTTTCTAACTTAAGAAAAAGTAAAGCAGGTGAAAAAGATTTCCTGATGAAGTTTCCCTCTCTCAGGATTCTGATAAAGAGCATAATTTAAACTAATAATTCTGTGTATCGCCCTCCACCTGAAAACTCACAGGGAGCCTCCAGACTACCCCAAACAAAAGATTTGTGTACTTGAACCAAGCCCATATGTATTTGGAGCCCAAATCATCTTGCTTTGAAAAGTCAAGAGAATGACTGATGATAGTACTGAGAGACAATAGGACCCTGGGACACTTGGTGAATTTGGCAACTTTCTACCCTTTGTGCGTGCCAAAGGAACAGAGTTTTCCCGATCCTGTGTTCTTAAAAAATGGCTTTGCTGCTTTATAAAAGTGTTTCACCTAAATACTTCAACTGAATTTACACTGGAATTTAGAAAATTTGAAGATAGAGTACTTCACATAAGAAAAATAACATGTTTTCTTGGTTTAAAAAAAAAAAAAAAAAGCACAGTACTCTCACTATTCAGTTAGGAGACATTTTCCTAAACCACCCCAGAAAATACATTTCACTTGTTGGTAGTCCTATTGCATATGATTATGATGAATACTTTTTTAAAAATTTGTTTGAGAGAAAGAATGCGAGCAAGCAAGTTGAGGGAGGGGCAGAGAGTGAGAGTGTCAAGCTCTCTCCCTGCTGAGCAAGGACCCCCAACCTGGGAGGCTCAATCCCAGGACCCCGAGATCATGGTGTGAGCCAAGACCAAGAGTCAGACGCTTGACAGGCTGAATACTTTCTAACAGCTATTCTGAATATGAAGTTGGAAGCCTTAGCAGCCAAAGGATATAATTTATAAGACTCCCTTTGAGGCGGAAGTGGAGCTCAGATGGTGGGCTATCAAACAAACAAAGAACAAACAGGGTTTCAACATATGTGCTTCCGAAACGTGCCACCTTTGACTGGAGTCCTGCAGGCTGAGAAGCAGTTAACACGACGGAGGAGGGAGAGAGTGGGAAGTGGTGCAGACAGAGCGTCCTGTCTGAAGTTCTCAGTCAGGAGGGAATATCGCAGTTAGACCAGAAATTGGAAGAAGACCGTGGAGTGCAGATTGTTGAAGGGACAGTGACTCCGAAAGACCATGGCAGTGTAGACCATGCAGAATATTTTGGCCTCTGTCCACAGGCTGATGGGAAATTATTGAAAGGTTGTCAATGTGTGGGGGAAGATTCTAAACGAATCGTCAAAAAGTTGGTGGCCTGATCTTGTTCCTTTGGAAGTAATCCTCTTTTCATCATGGCTGTTTGGCCATTTTTGTTACGACATATGTAGTGTGGATTAGTGTCCCTCACCAACTGTGGAAAATTCTCAGCTGTCAGCTCCTTAAGTGTTTCCTCTTTCTCATTTCCCATTTCCCACTTCTTCATTGAGAATTCCAATTCAACCTGTTAGATCTACATACCCTGTGCTATTTGTTTCTTAACCTCTTGGTCAGGTTTTCCTAGCTCTTTTTCTCTCTGTACTGCATTCTGCAAGATTTCCTTAGAACATTCTTCTAGTTTATCCTTCCTTCCCTTTCAATTCTAAAGGTTCTACTTACCCTTTAAAAATTTACTTGTTCATCCTTTTAATTATTCTAGTCCCTGCTCATATCATCTAGTTTTTCCTCAAATTTTATTTATTTTGTTTTACTTTTATTTTGTGATCATTGTAGATTCTCATGTAGTTGTGAGGAATAATACAAGGAAACCCCATGTATTGTTTACCCAGTTTCCTCCAATAGTGACATCTTGCAAAACTGTAGTGGAGGGTTACACCAGGACCTTAATTTAAAAAATATTTATATTATATTGCCTTTTAGTATTCTGTGTCTGATAAGGCCAACAATAGAAAAGCCTTTATAGGGTTTTTTTTATATATGATTTTTAAAATTTATTTCATTTTATATATTTATTTTAGAGCGATTGAGAGAGAGAGAGAGAGAGCACACATGAATGGTGGGGAGGGGAAGAGAGAGAGAATCTCAAGCAGACTCCCCATTGAGTGTGGAGCCTGTCATGGGTCTTGACCTCAAGAGCTTGAAATCATGACCTGAGCTGAAACCAAGAGTCAGAGGCTTAACTGACTGAGCCACCCAGGCCCCCATGGTCTTCTTTTTTTTTTTTTTTTTTTTTAACAATTTTCTTATTTCTTTTGGTTCCTGTTCACAGTGGCTTACTTCCTTTGTGACAATGAACTGTTTTTATTTGGTTCTGTAAATAGGGGGATTGATTTGAGCCTTTGGATTGAAGTGGCATTCCATCAACCAGGACTTGTCTTGGATTCTGGCCAGCTCATTGTGGCACTACCACCCCAAGTCTCCTTTACATTAAATTCCTGGCTGGAGGTATTTTGGAATGACCCAGACAGTTTGAATTTCAGTTGCAAACCCCCATGCAGGCTGTGCGGTGGCTGTTTAGAAAGGTGAGGTCTGGGCCTCCTGGGTGGTTCAGGTGGTTGGGCACCTGCCTTCAGCTCGGGTCATGATCTCCGGGTCCTGAACTGGGCCCCACGTGGAGCTCCCTGCTCGGTGGGGAGTCTGCTTTTCCCTCTCTCTCCACCTCTCCCCTTGCTGGGATCTCTCTGTTTCTCTCTCTCTCTCTCTCAAATAAATAAAGTCAAAAGAAAGAAAGAAAGAAAGAAAGAAAGAAAGAAAGAAAGAAAGAAAGAAAGATAGGTGAGGTGTGCTGGAGATGGTGGCAGTCGGGCCCCCATGTAGTTCATGCCGCAGGGACAGGGACAGTGAACTCAGAAGAGCCCTTTACTGGATTTAATGCTCTGCTGTTACTACCTTAAAATTCTTGATAATTTTGAATGAGGTGTCCTGCATTTTCATTTTGCACTGAGCCCCATAAATTATGAAGCTGGTCATGGAAGGGGTATGGCTCTTTACGGAACCCAGCTTTATAGGCTGATATCTCCAATTTTGTGGGACTTTTTTTTTTTTTTTCTTTCTTGTACTCTGTAACTGGTAAGTCCTTTAAACTTCAAAACTCATATTTGAGTAGTTTGGGAAAAGCACCTTCCGTGTTCTTCTCACTCCATGTTCCTATTTTAGCTTTTGTCCTGAATATACTTCACTGTTTTTCCAGGTCATCAATGCTTTTGAGATGATTATTTAAAATATATATTTTTTTCACTTCAGTGAGAGAGTCAAACCAGGTGCTTAGACTCAAATGCTGCTGGGACCAGAAGCCTGGCCAGTGCCCCAGTGCTGACCCCATTTCCCTTGAAAACTCCCCCCTAAGGTGCACTCTTCCACTCAAAGGATCACCAGCCTCCTTCCAGATCATGCTTCATCCCCTCCTGCTTCCAGCTCCACATCTGTGCAATCCTAATTTGGTCTGCAGGGCCAGCACCAACTATTTCCTCTCCTATATGTTGGTTAAGGCACAGACCCCATCCCCTGATTCCTTTGGGGTTTACTCTTTTGATTCTCAATAAGCCTTTCTTCTATCAAAAGTCTCTGGTTTCGCAAATCCAAAGCTCTTTCAAAAATCTGTGTTGTGGGTGCCTGGGTGGTTCAGTCCTTAAGCGTCTGCCTTTGGCTCAGGTCATGATCCCTGGGTCCTGGGGTCGAGCCCCCTCATCAGGCTCCCTGCTCGGCGGGGAGCCTGCTTTTCTGTCTCCCACTTCCCCTGCTTGTGTTCCCTCTCTCACTGTGTCTTTCTCTGTCAAATAAATAAAATCTTAAAAAAAAAAATCTGTGTTGTAAAAATTTTAAATATATTTAGAACTTTGAAAAACAAATACTGATTTTTTTTTTTCCTTTTTGCTTTCCTACTGTAACAGTCCTGATCCTTCCTTGGGGAAAGGCCACCTCTGAGTTCATGGGGGTGCTGAGGTTGAACACAAGGGAACAACAAAGCAAACCTTGCTCTATGGCTCCCGATCGTGTCCTGCACACACCGTGGCTTAGGTTCTGGCTGTCTCTGAGACCAGCTCCACAGCTGGACTTCCTAGTTAGAGGGGAAAATAAATTCTGGTTTGGGGATGTAAGAATTTGGATTCTTACCTTCCAGATGAAAGACTCTCAACTAATGCAATGGTTAACCAGATGTTGGAGAGCTCTGAACCCCTTTCTCAAGAAGTTAAGAGTGGAGTCCCAGCGAGTTCCAATGCCTATTTATTTGGTGGAAAATAGCAACAGGCAAAGCCGGTTTGGGACACTTGAAGTGTGATTTTAGATTTAGCTTTCATTTCAGGAGAGAGGAAATGTCCAAATGTCAAGCAATGGAAATACCTGTCAGTGGTACTTCCTGGAAAGCAGAGCCGGAACAAACATGGTCTACCAGTTGGTGGCAGCCTAAGTCTACATCAGATATTTCAGGCTCTTCGTGGGCTACCCCTAGTGGTGGCCGAGATCTCCTGGAACCAGTAAGAGTTCATTAAGATGGGATGGGCTGTACTTCTCACTTCTGCTTTAAATTTGGATACACTATGTTGATCCAATTTAATAGGAGCATCATCTTAAGTAAAAGTTGAAGGAAAAAGCCTCAGCAAAGCATTGCCTTTGTTTTTTTTGTCTTAAGAATCCATGTAAGTGCTCTGAATATATTTTTCTAAATGCTCGGAGTCTTGTTCCACCAGAATTCATTCTTTCTTCTTTTTTCTTTAACAGACTTGGGACAAAAATTCATTTTAAAAGTTCTCCTTTTTCCTGACTTTCTGGATAGCCAACATAAGTCCTTCCATTTTTTTCAAGATTTGCTTTCCTTTCCTTTCTATTATCTGCTCCGAATGAGATCTCCCAGATTTTGAAGGGTCCCTTTCATCCTTTGAGTGTTCTGGTGGTTGCTTTGCACCCCTCAAGATAATCTCCTCCTTGGAAACAAAAGTTCCATGGCTCCACCTTCCTTGTTTCCTTCAGAGGCTGGTTTCCTTTTAGTGTTGAATATAAACTCAGTGTGAGAAACAAGCATCCTAAAAGATGCTGTAATAGAGAAACATTGGCCATTGTAATCTACCACCAGGATGATTATCTCAGATGCTGGCTAATGGCGGCCTCAGGCCAGATACCTTGAGGTCATGCTTGGTCCAGGGTGGCAGGAGAAAGCCTCCATGGCTCACATACCACCCTCTATGGGACCTGCCCCAAGGCCACACACAGGGAGGGGGAATGAACTTTTACAATCAGAAACATTATATTCGAGCCTAAAAAAATTGGTACAATAGTCCTCCCTTAACCAAGACCCCCAGGTGACTGAAACTGCAAAAGTACTGAACCCTATAGAGACTGTTTTTTCCTATATATACATACAAATGATAAAGCCTAATTTATAAATTAGGCACAGTGAGAGATTAATAATAATTAATAGCAAAACAGCAAAAATATAACAACATACTGTAATAAAAGTCAGGTGAATGTGGTCTCTCTCTCCCTTTCTCTCAAAATATCCTATTGTCCTGTACTCACTCTTCTTCTTAGCCGCCGCTGCCGCCACCTCCTCCTCCTCCTTTTTCTTTTTAAGATTTTATTTTTAAGTAATTGCTACACCCAATGTGGGACTTGAACTTAAAACCCTGAGATGGAAAGTTGCACACTCTACTGACTGAGCCAGCCAGGTGCCTGCCCCACCCTATTTCTCATGATGATGTGAGAGGCTACCATGCCTGTGCAATGAGCTGAAGTGAGGTGAATGGCGTGGGCAGGGGAACGTAGCGTTAGGCTACTACTGACCTCCCGACAATGCATCAGAAGGAGAGTCACCTGCTCCTGGACCACAGTTGACTGTGGGTGACCGAAATCGCAGAAAGCAAAGCAATGGGTAAAGGGAGACTACTGTATACATTTCTTACAATTACTGACAAATTGTATTTATTTCTGCCATCTTCTTGGTGATGTCTTCCATATATTTTTTGCTTGTTTCTTTTTTTTTTTCCCTCCTGATGTGTTTCAGATTTTTTTTTCTCTCTACTTATACATTATACACTCTAGTTGTATTCTTTTAGTGGTCACCTTTAAAATTATATGTATAATTTAACAAAGCTCCAAGTAGAATAAGATGCAGATTCTGCTTTCCAAAAATATAGGAATCTTAAAAATTTTACACCTCTAATCATTCCCTCTTGGTTGACCTACTATTGTTGTCCAATATTTTGGCTCTGTCTTCTCCATTGGAAAATTGTTATTTTAAAATGGGATACTAAAAATATGTAATATCGCTTTAAGTATATATTTCATGGATAATTATTCTGTGTTCTATGTCTGATAATTCCAAGATCTGAAATCTTACTGGGGTCTAGAACAGTTTGTTTGTTTTGTTTTTGTGGTTCTGGTGAGTCTCACTCATGGTATTAATGTTTCCTGGGGCATCTGGTTATTTTTTACTATGAGCTCAGATTTTAGTAACCCGCGGGAGCTTGATGAGGGTTTTTCTGTCTGGAGAGGATGTACAAATGTACCAAGACTGACACTCACCTGGGAATCACTTCATTTCTAGGTTCAGGGTGTCCCCCGGCTAAGCAAGGGAGTATGGCTTGGAATCCCAGATCCTCAAAAGGGCAGGCCTCTGATTACAGATCCTTAGAGAAGAAGTTGTTACTGTCATTTTTTTCCCCAAAAAGCAGTATTTTTTTGATTATTTGACTGACGGCTTTTGGCAGTGCCTTTTGCTGTGAGGCAGATTTTTGCCCAGCCCACCAGTTCATTCCACTGAGAATGTGACATCTTCAGGTGTCTTGGCTGTATGGAGAACAGGGGGCATCTCAGGTTTAGCCCTGCTTCTATGTTTTCTGGTTCTTTATGTTTACTTACTTATTTTTTAAGACTTATTTAGTTACATTAGAGGTGAGGGAGGGGCCAAGGGAGAGAGAATCTCAAGCCGACTCCGCACTGAGCACGGAGCCCAACATGGGGCTTGATCCCACCACCCTGAGATCGTGACCTGACCTGAAACCAAGAGTCAGACGCTTCACGCACTGCACCATGCAGGTGCCCCTCTGTTTTTTTATTTTTAAGATCATTGCCCTTTGGGCTTACCTTCAGGTCTTAGAAGTTAAGCAAGCCACGAAAAGGTGTACTTGCTAGAATTTATCCTTCATGTAGATGGTTTCAGTGGGATGGCATTTCAGAACATGGCCCTCTCCTCTCTCTCCTAGCTTTTCCAGGCTGCTCTGCACATTCCTGTCACCTGGGAGGACTTTGGGCCTGGAAGCACTGAGAAGCTGCATCAGTTCGCTGAGAACCATTTGGGTGACAGTGACATTGAAATAACCACAGAGCCAAAGCCAAGATGGTAAGGAACACTGAAAAACAGAGAGGGGGAAAAAAAAAAAAAAGGCAAGAAATCCTTAGCCTAAAGAGCAAGCACTCCACTGAGAAAGATAAGAATGAAATGACACTTAAAAATATTTCCAAGATAATCTCATAGGTCCTATCACCACCTTGTACCACATCATCATGAACATCGCATTAGCCATAACCAACTCATGTGGGTTCGTTGAAGTAACAGCAGAGAGTGCTAGAAAGCTTCAGCATAGCCACGGGACCCCGGTCCTGCCACTGGAATCCGGAGTAAGCCTGCCCTGCAAAATTCCCATCAACACATCATTCCTTCCTTCTAAAGCCTTCGTCTCTCCATCCTCAAGGAACACATGAATCATTGCCACCTCCGATGACAGGATAGCCAACACGCACCTGACAACTTCTGCTAAAATGACTTGTTGCAAATGAGTTGTTAATGGCTTTAACAACAGTTCGCTTCCTAAAGACTTTAACTCTTGTTCCTATCCTAATTTTCAGGTTTACAAAGTAGAGAGACCATCATAATATGGCAGTCACATTTTACTGTGATCAGTGCAGTACTGACCTTCTTCTAAGAGGTAGCAATTCTGGTGTCGAATGGCATGACTCCAAGTCCAAACAAGTAGACCCTATTGGACTTCCAGGATAATAAATGAAAGCCTACATAGGAGGAATTTATTCTGAAAGATAATTACCCTTGCCTAGAAGTCCTCTGTCTTAAGATTAATGAAATGTAAAAGCAACTGCTGTATCCTTTCACCAAAAATAACCAGTCAAATAAGAATCATGTGTCATTTCCATAGCACGTGAAGATTACAAATGACATTATATAATTTTTTTAAAATAATGATTCATAAAGTACTGTCTCTTACATGAGCTATGCAGTGTTAAGACTAATGCGGAACACTCAGAAATAGTCTATGATGCCTCATGCATCAGGATCACTGGCTTCGGAAGAGAATGAGCCCCTTTGGCAGCAGGCCTAGTCCAGAGTCAGCAGGACACCAGAGAAGTGACCAATGCCTAGCCATTGGCCTTGGGAAGGCAGATGGTTCCAGCCAAGCCCTGGGATTGGCACACTGACTCAGTCAAGCACAAAAGGTGTTCTCAGTTACAGAGAGACCTCAGAGTGTGCACAGGCTCCTGGGGAGGCCAAGCAAATGCCTTCACAGAGTTCAGTCTGCTTAGGATATATCTGGGCTTTTGGTGAAGTCTAGGAACAACTGAAGCCCAACTTGGGGTCTGAACTCAAATCGAAACTAGGGTCTTTCTACATACACACACACACACACACACACTCCCAGAGTGTGTTAAAGTTCTCTTGCTGTTGTCTTACATCTGCCTCTCCACCATCTTTCTCTGCCTCCTCTGTGTCTCTGGAAGCTGACCTTTAGATTGCCTCGTCAGGATCCCTTGCCCTTTAGCTTTTCGGTTGGTGTGGCTACTGGGAACATTTGCAGACTATCAGAAATCAGAAAGAGAAAGAGGAAGATCTTTTTATTCTCTCTGCTTCTTTCCTGTGTTGCTATAGCTCTTCATTCCATGGTCACAGATCTGGGTAGGCAGTTTGCCTTCTGAGGGTCCCAGCTCTCTCTAGACTCTGTAACAGTTATCTCCCTTTGCCCCTTAAGGACAAGGAGTATAAAGGCTTCTCTCTCTTGCCAGCCCCTTGGTGCTTCCTTCCTTCAATGGTTCCATTAATTCTGCTCCCCGTGCCACCACTTCTTAGTTAAACCCTGGGAGGGTGTTGGCTTTCCTGTTGGTATCCTGACTGATGATATATATGCCTTCCCAAAGATTTGTGTGGGCTCCAGAAAGTCTTATGGTCACATGTTCACTGCTGCCCAGGCATTTCTGCTTCTCTACGTTGTAGATCTAAACAAGAAATAGCTTCTTTAGTGGTTTGTAAACAAAGCAAAATTTAAAATGTAACAAGGCATTCATGAGTATAATAAAGTTTACTAGAAAGTTGGGGGCAATGGCAAGTAGTCCTATCACATGCTTTACAGTCAAGTTAAAAATCCACATTAGTCACATGTAACCAAGTGTTTTGGACCATAGACTCTGGAGTCAACTCTATTGACCAAAAGCCATCTCTTCCACTTTCTAGCTGCTGTGTGATCTTGGGTAAAATACCTAATTTCAGGGCGCCTGCGTGGCTCAGTGGATTAAAGACTCTGCCTTCGGCTTGGGTCATGGTCCCAGGGTCGTGGAATCAAGCCCCGAGTCAGGCTCTCTGCTCAGCAGGGAGTCTGCTTCCTCCTCTCTCTCTCTGTCTCTGCCTGCCCCTCTGCCTACTTGTGACCTCTCTCTGTCAAATAAATAAATAAATAAATTTTTTAAATACCTAATTCCTCTGGACTGCAATCAATTTCTCCCTTCCCCGTCTGTCCCTCCCTCCCTTCCTTCCTTCCTTCCCTCCTTCGTCTTCCCTTTGTTCCTTCCTTCCTTCCTTCCATCCTTCTATCCATCCTTCTTTCCTTCCTGCATCCCTTCCCTCTCTTTTGTAAATTGGGGTGGTCATAACTCCTACCTCCCAGGGTAGTTGTGAGTAAGTTAGTATATATAAAATTCTTAGACACCTGGCCATAGACATTCCCCAGATGCCTTCTCAGCTGGGTTTCTTTGTTTCTCTCTGGGTTTTTATCAACTTGGAACCCTCCTTTCTCCAACTTCCCATTCTCTTCTTCCTTTCACTTGTTTTCTCCAGGACTACCCCAAGGGTTGGTGGGGGTAAAAGGGACAACTTTTTTGCCAGGGCTTTGTCTGTATAAACAACTTGAGTCACTGAAAATCAGCCTGTCAGCCCCATGCTGGCTGCCCAGTTTTATGCAGTTCCATGTGAGAAATACAGATACTGGAGATGATCTACTTGCCAACCTCCCTCCTGGAACCAGGACCCAGCCCCAGGAACCCCAGAAGACCCCCTCGGCACAAAGTCGCCCTGCTCCTCAGGGCATCTAGTCAATCACATATGGGGGGTGGAGGGTAGAGGATCAGAGATTGCCCCCAAAATGGAGGAAAAGGAACCAGAGCCCATGGAGAACCTAGGGCTTTATACAAATCCTAATCTGGGCTCAGGGCACCCCACCAAGAAGATTCTGTCAACCCCATCAGTCCCAGGCACTAGAGGATGACTTTGATGATTTTGAGGAAGTCGGCAGAGATTGAGGCCTCCTCAGGTGCTGGCTTGGTCTTCTCCTCAGTTCCTTCCTCCTGGATGTTCCAGGGCGTCTTCTTCCTCTATAAGGCAGAGTAATAGAACATTCCATAGTCCCAGGTTTCCATGGCCTCACCAATCGAGGTGCTCTGTGGACGAAGAGGACTTCCAGCTCACAGGACCTAATCTCCCTACAAAGCACGTATAGTGATAAACCTTTGGTAGTGACAAATAAGAGAATTAAGAAGAGAAAAATTACCCCTGATTCTACTTCTGTTACCAACCAAGATTGCGTGGCCACATTGAGACTCGTGAAACCATATGCCAGCTTAAACAGATAAACCTAAACATGCAGATACAGAAATGTGTTTGTAGTAATAAGACAGGATGCCCAGTGAAATTTGAATGTCATGTCAACAGTGAATCATTTTTTAGTATAAGTTTATTTCATGCAGAGTCTGAGACATATTTACAAAATTCTTATGGATCTGAAACTCATGTTTAACAGGGCATCCTGTAGTGTTACTTGCTAAATCTGACAACCCATTACTAAGTGAAAAAAGCAAGTTGCCAAACCTGATGTTTAGATTGAGCCCATAAATGTAAAGAAAAATTAATTTATACATAAATATGCTTGCCTAGACACAGACACTCATAGATAAAAAACTCTGGAAGACTTTACCAGAACTAGTGCTTCTTGGGTTAAGAAACAGAAGGGAGGGGAGCTTTTACTTTTCACTTGACTCACTTCTATGTTATTTGTTTACATTTTTAAGCATGAGTTTACTTTTTTTTTTGAAGATTTTATTTATTTAGTTGACAGACAGAGATCACAAGTAGGCAGAGAGGCAGGCAGAGAGAGAGAGGAGGAAGCAGGCTCCCTGCTGAACAGAGAGCTCGATGCGGGACTCGATCCCAGGACCCTGGGATCATAACCTGAGCCGAAGGCAGAGGCTTTAACCCACTGAGCCACCCAGGCACCCATGAGCTTACATTTTTAAGCAAAGTAATTTAAAAGATATAATGATGGGAGCCTGGCTGGCTCAGTCAGGGGAGCATGTGACTCTTGGTGCCGAGGTCATGAGTTCGAGGCCCATGTTGGGTGTGGAGATCACTTAAATAAATAAATTTTTAAAAAAAGATGTAATGAATGTAATGTGGGTGAAAATACTGATGAAATAAATGAACAAGCAAAATGTATAACTGTATATACAGTATAATTACATCTGTAATGATTAAAAACCCTATGCAAGAACATAGACTAAAAAAAGTTGATGGTTCTATACACAGTGCTAGGGGCTTCCATGTATAACATCAGTCCACTCAAATGGTAGGTGTGTGACTCTGCTGTTTGATTTGCTTCTCCCTCCTTTAGATCACCTCCAGTTTACCCAGGGAGACGGGAAAATTGGACATCCACAAAAACGAGAGGGTCTCCTGGCAAGGCTTCAAGCTGTGAGTTCATCGAGCAAGTCCAGGGTGACATTACGTACATGTTTAGTAAGTGCTCATTTAGTACCATGGCATCACCAAAGATGTTCTCTGAAGAGTGAAAAACTTGGAAGGCCCTTGACACCATTTTATTTTTTCAGTAAGTTTTCTATTTTAATTCCAGAATTATTAATGTGCAGTGTTATATTAGTTTTAAGTATACAATACAGTGATTCAACAATTCTACCCTTTTCTCAGTGCTCGCCATGATAAGCATACTCTTATTTCACCCATCCCCCAACCCACTTCCCCTCTGGTAACCATCTTTTTGTTCTCCATAGTTAAGAGCCTCTTGGTTTGTCTCTCTCTTTTTTCCCCCTTTGCTCATTTGTCTTTTTTCTTAAATTCTACACATCAGCGCAATCATATGGTATTTGTTTTTCTCTGACTGACTCATTTCTCTTACCATTATACTCTCTAGCTCCATCTGTGCTGTTGCAAATGGCAAGATTTCATTCTTTTTATGGCTGAGTAGTATTCCATTGTGTGTGTGTGTGTGTGTGTGTGTGTGTGTGTGTGTATGTATAAATTGGTCACTTCTTTATCTATTCATCTATCAGTGGACACTCAGGCTGCTTCCATAGTTTGGCTATTATATATAATATTGTAATAAACATAGGGGTGCATGTATCCCCTTAAATTCGTGTTTTTGCATTATGGAGGTAAATACCCAATAATGTGATTACTGAATTGTAGGGTAGCTCTATTTTTAAATTTTTGAGGAACCTCCATACTGTTTTCCACAGTGGCTGCTCCAGTTTGCACTCCCATCAACAGTGCAAAAGGATTCCTTTTTCTCTGCATTCTTACTGACACTTAATTGTTTCTTGTATTTTTTATTTTAGCCATTCTGACATGGATGAGGTGATATCTCATTGGGGGTTTGATTCACATTTCCTTGATGATGAGTGATGCTGATCATCTTTTCATATATCTATTGGCCATCTGGATTTCTTCTTTGAAGAAATGTCTGTCTGCTCATGGCTTCTGCCCATTTTTTAATGGAATTATTAGTTTTTTGGATGTTGAGTTGTTATCAGTTCTTTTCATATTTTGGATATTCACCAAAATATATATTGGCTATATATTGGACATGTCATTTGCAAATATCTTCTCCCATTCAGGAAATTGCCTTTTAGCTTTGATGATTATTTCCTTTGCTGTACAGAAGATTTTATTTTTATATAATCCCAATAGTTTATTTTTGCCTTTGTTTCCCTTGCCTCAGGAGACATATCTAGAAAGATTTTGTTATGGCCAATGTCATAAAAATTACTGCCTGTGTACTCTTCTAGGATTTTTATTATTTCAGGTCTCACATTTAGATCTTTCATCCATTTTGAATTTATTTTTTTATGTGGTATAAGAAACTGGCCCAGTTTTATTATTTTGCATGTAGCTGTCCCATTTTCCCAACACTTTTTGTTGAAGAAACTTCTTCTCATTGTGTTTTCTTTCCTACTTTGTTGAAGATTAATTGGTCATTTAATTGTGGGTTTATTTCTGGACTGTCTTTTCTGTTCTATTGATCCATATGTCTATTTTTTCCAGTACCACACAGTTTTGATTACTATAGCTCTGTAATATAAAGTATTGAATATTGAAGTCTGGAATTATGATAGCTCCAGTTTTGTTTTGTTTTTCAAGATTTCGTTGGCTATTTGGGGTCTTCTCTGGACCCATAGAAGTTTTAGGATTGTTCACTCTAGCTCTATGAAAAATTTTGATAAGGACTGCATTCAATGTATAGATTGCTTTGGGTAGTATAGACATTTTAACAATATTTGTTCTTCCAAGCATAGAATGTCTTTCTATTTTTTTTCTGCTATCTTGAATTTCTTTCATCAATGTTTTATAGTTTTCAGAATACAGGTCTTTCTCCTCTTTGGTTGTTTATTCCTGATATTTTGCTATTTTGGTGCAATTGTAAACAGTATGGTTATTTAATTTCACTTTCTGCTGCTTCATTATTAGTGTATAGAGATGCAGCAGATCTCTATACTATTCTATATCTTGCAACTTTACTGAAATCATTTATAACTTCCAAGATTTTTTGGTGGAGTCTTTTTTTTTTTTTTTTTTTGGTGGAGTCTTTAGGGTTTTCTCCTTAACACCATTTCAAACACCATTTCTCCTTAACACCATTTCAAGGGTTTCTCCTTAACACCAAAACAAAGTAATTTCCATTTACTATGAAAATATTTTAGGGGCGCCTGGGTGGCTCAGTGGGTTAAGCCGCTGCCTTCGGCTCAGGTCATGATCTCAGGGTCCTGGGATCGAGTCCCTCATCGGGCTCTCTGCTCAGTGGGGAGCCTGCTTCCTCCTCTCTGTCTCTGCCTGCCTCTCTGCCTACTTGTGATCTCTCTCTGTCAAATAAATAAATAAAATCTTTAAAAAAAAAAAAAAAAGAAAAGAAAATATTTTAAATTGGGTTCCTAAGATACTGGGGGCGTTGTTATATATAGGAAGCATCATATAAAACTTCAGAACCTTAGGCTGTAACTACTACTGGCAATGTTACATGTTTAACTTAATCTCTATAAATGGCACGTAGCTATGAACTTGACCAAGTAAGCTTTTTGGCAAAAATCATGCCTTAAAACTTTCCGGATCTGTGTACTTCTCATCCTCTTTGATAACATACTTTCATTTCTTAACTCCTCCAGCCTCCTGCCCCTCAAAATAGGTTGTCAGGCAGACCATTTGTTCCCTTTGATTCTATTTTTAGAATGGCTTTCCTTGGGACAGGGTCATTAGAGCAGCTGCAAGACTGATTTCTGTTCATCTGTAGCAAGAAAAAAAAAAAGAAGAAGAAGAAGAAGAAGAAGAAGAAGAAGAGGAGGAAAGAAAAGACCTTCACAAGTGAGGGGACACAAATACCCTCCCTGAACTACTACAAATGCAACTCTAAGCGGGTGAGCCCTGCTGGTCAAGAGAGGTAGGGCCCTTTTCTTCGAACCAGTTGGTGCTGGATTGGGGGATATTTGTAATAAAAATGTGGGCATAAAAAAGGAAGTGGACTAACTTATAGCAGTTAACATTAAAAATTACTTTTTAAGGATATATTACCAGAAAGCATTAAAGAATAGAAAGGAAGGATTTACATATGCCTTTGCTAGGTTGAATCAAGAAGGACTCAAATATATGTTCTGCTCTCAAGGAGTGAATAGGCTGAGACACAGGGAAGCAAGTGATGAATTTTATATTTAACAACTAATATTTTTGCATGCCAACTGCGTGCCGGTGCTCTCCTAAGCACTTGAACCTGTTTCACTCGTCTTCCCAACCCCTCTGTGAGGGAGGCTACTGGGAAAACAGACAAGAACTGCAAGAATCAGGCAATCACCAGGAGATTAAGTGACATTAAAAAAATGTGAAATTTCATTTCTTCATTCCCAGGCGTGGGCTACGTAAACTAATTCCAAATACCAGCTAGATGGAAGCTCAGGGAAAGGAGGACATGTGTCCACTTGCTGGGTATCCCATAACCCAACCTGCTTCCTCCTGCCAGCAGCAGCCCCAGCAGGCCGCCGGTGCCCCTGTGCTCTGCCCACAGGATCCAAGATCCAAGATCCCAGCGCTTCCCTCAAATGGCCATGAGCAGTGCCTCGGTTGACGTTTCTGAGATGAGGGACAGAAGGAGAGGGTCAGTCCGGAGCCAGAGAGGCAGGTAGCCAGTGACGGTTGCTTCATTAGAGGTAATATGTTTAGCTCTAGGTTAAAGTCCACGGTAAGCTATTTTTACCCCTGGCTACCTCAAAGGAACCTTATTCTGCCCAGAGAGTAACTCAGGCACAATCTGGCTCATGTAATATGACCTCAAATTGTATTAAAATGCTTTCAACTCATGAGTGGCTTTAGGGCAGAGTTGTCAAAATAATGAGCCCCTCCACAGGCCTCCTCTCTGTGGATGTATTGTTTTTAGATTTTGCTTCCCAGGTAAAGCTGAGCAATAAATTTGGGACAGAGACCCTGCCTCGGGTCTCCGGTATCCCCCAAGGCCCGTGGCAGCACTAGGACACAAAGCGCAAGTTCAAAACATCTTGACTGAATTTATCACTGAGACGGAAGTGTTAATTCATTATGGTGTGTCTTCCTGTTCTAAGGGAAATCGAAAAGATGCCAGCATGGAGGAGGTATCCCATTTTTTCCTGGTTGGCGGGCAGAGAGTGACAATCTCCCTTTACACTCTCCCCTCATACTTTCCCCTCCCCGCCGGAGCCTGCCACCTGTTCTGGAATATCATCATGCATATGGGATTACCCCCAGCGAGCCTTTTTAGACAGTGTTTTGTCATGAACTATAAGTAGCAGTGATCCAAAAGAGAGGTTAGAGATGCATTCACTCCTCATCCCTTCCCTCAATACACCCCTTCTGTCCGTACAAGAACAAGAACACGCTGCTGGCTCCTATCTCTGAGGAACACCCCAAAGGAGTGCTTTTCTGAGACGTTCACCCAGCTCCTGGACGTCACCCACGGGCGTGGCCGTGCCCGCCATTCACGCAGGATCTGTTGAGCAGTCTATGTGGGCCAGCAGCTGTGGGAGGCACAGGATGAGTACAATACAGACATTTCCCCGGGGGACTTAGAGAACAGCAGGGGAAATGATACGCACAATTGTAATGCAAAGCAGGAAGGGATAAAATGCTGAGAGAAAGAGACACACAGGACATAGGAGGGCTTGCGAGAGAACAGTCCCCACGTGCAGTCAGGACCTAGCAGGGAGCTGCAGAAGTTGAGGCACAAGGTCGGGCATCATGTAGACATGAGAATTTGATGTCATCAGCATGAGGGTCCATCAAGGGCAATAAGAGGAAATTAAAGTCAGACTCCTGTCAGATCAGGAACCATGTCAAATTACAGCTTACACAGTTAGCCTTACTCCAGGGTCAGTGTTTGGTGCTTAGCAGTGGCATTCAAGGTGCATATGAAGGAATTTGAACCTGGGGCCCTCCCGGGAGGCAGCTGCATGAAACTACCTCTGGGTGCTTCCCAGGCGGAGCCAGAGGGCAAGGGAGCTTCAAGGCACAGTGCCCAGCGGGGAATGGTAGATCGACATCTGGTGGGGCACAAAGATGTCCAGCCTGGCTGACCCTGTACCCCATGTCACAGGGCAGCAAATGGAGGCATGAGAGACCATGTTGTCTGGTGCTGAGTATACTGTCATCCGAGGCAGGATCTGAACTCAGGTGCATCTGACTTCAGAGCAGGTATTCTTGAATTGTCTTAGCCTTGACTTCCTTGCAGAAGCGTTGCATCCATTAGATAACACAGACACGCAATTTAATTCCCATGGCACCCTCTCCGTTTCAGCAACCAACCTTTGGGTCATGGTGGCAGGTGATCCAAAGGGTTGGAAGATGTTACTGTGAAGGGACAGGGTAGGTCCCCCGGGCTTGGTAAAGGAAAAAGAGAATCCAGAAAGGCACCAGGCATCTTTAAAATTAATGAGGGGTCTAGGGACCCGAAGAGGAAAAAAGAAAAGCCGATTATAATAATAGCATCTTGGTAAGTGCTACTCAATGTTGAAATACTTTACTTATGTTATCTGAATTTTCACAGCAGCTCAATGAAATGGGAATAATTAATATTGTCTCTGGCACAGAGAGGTTCATTAACTTGCGTGAGTTCACACAGCCAAGAGAGTGGCAGAGGCAGGATATAAAGCCAGGAATTTCCAACTTTAGAGTCTGTGTACAGAATCTTCACAAACTATCTCTGAAAGATGTCAAGTAAGCATGAAGACATACTCTCTAAATATGGAATAAGACTCATTAGGATTTTGGAGGTTTGTGCTTACTACAAAATCACATAGCCTGTGGCTATCTTGAGATGGCTTTTTCCAAGGTAGCCATTCGTTCTTTATGTCAGGTCAAAGTTTGCTTCCTTTAATTTGCCTCCATAAACATACCGCCAGGGCCTCCCCACCCAGACACTGTTGTTAGCTCTGGCCACTGCTCAGACCCACCTACCTCTTGTTCCTGGCACTAAGCAGTCATGTTCCTGGCCCTTTAGGGCTAGCAGCAAAAAGACTCAATTTCTGGAAGCAGGAATTTCAAGGGTCCACTTAGACATTTCCCCACCCCTTGTCTTCAGTAATAGCATTTTCCTCCCAGGGGCTTCAAAACTTTGAATTTGGAAAATTTAATCTCTCACAGCATCTCTCTAATGTTGGTAGGGCCAGTCAACACTGGGGTATACCTGGCTCTAAGTTCTTTATTCGTATTAGCTCATGTATCCTCAGAAATAACCTGATGAGATGTTACTATAGTTATCTCCAATTTGCGGGTAAGAAAATAGGTTCAGGGAAAGAAAACAGGTTATTTTATCTCTTGTTCCCTGGTCAGATAAATGTTGGAAGCAGGCAAAAATCTGTGTTCTCCACTCTGCACATAAAGTTAGGGCTCATTTACGGCTTACTGGAGCCCTGGGAAGTCCCATGATGCTGAATATTAACATGATCATATCTCTGCTTGGGGGATGGTTGGTAGCCTTCATTCTTGATGACATGCCAAAAAGCGTGGAACCACAGTTAAATCACATTTCAAAGTCACAGTCATAGACCTGAAGGCTTATAATGCATCTACCCACAGCACCATGTTACAGGAGGCAGGAAAACTGACCCAAATCACTTGGAGACATTGGCAGCACATGTCCCCGTTGTCATGTTGTAGAACCACCCTACCTAAGAAGGAAGCCCCAGAGGGGCGGGGATTTGTGGCTCCTGAACGGTAGCTTCAATAGCAAGCTCCACAAGACACTCTGTGGTTGAGCTTTATCTCTCCTTAAATCTCCACCTTCTTAGCAAATGGCTGTATTCTCTGTGGAATCAACTCTGATATTGACCAAATATTGACCGATATTGATCAAATTGACCAAATGAACAATGCTTAGTTTTTATTTTTGTAGTCAAATGCTCTACCACTGGGCTATACCCCCTTTGGTTTTTATTTTTATTTTGTTATGGACAGAGGCAGAAAAAAAAAAAAAACCCTATTCAGATAAACTGATCTGTATACTCAGAAAGAAAAATTAAGAGAAAGAGAAAAGAAATAACAACTTCCCATCAGTGAAATTCCCCTTTGTGCGAAGTTTTGTAATACTATCTTAGTGCCCTAGTCTGAGTATTTCTTTAGTGTAAGTTCCTGGAAGTAGAGTTGTTGTGTCAAAGGATATGATGGGAAGGCTTCTGCAGTTGACCTTTGGACAACAGATTTGAAATGAGCTGGCCCACTTATATGCAGATTTTCACAGCACTGAAAATGTATTCTCTCTTCTTTATGGTTTTATTAACATTTTGGTTTTATTAACATTTTTTTTCTCTAGCTTACTTTATTGTAAGAATACTGTGTATACAGAAAGCATACAAAATATGTGTTAATTGACTATCTTCATGATCAGTAAAGCTCTTGATCAACAGAAAGCTATCAGTAGTTAAGCTGTTGGGGAGTGAAAAGTTATACTGGATTTTCCACTGTGAGGGTGGTCGGTGCTCTTCACCCCCCTCGCCCGCGGTGCACAAGGGTCAGCTGTAATATGCTTCACCAAAACCGTCCTCCAGAAAGGTGTCATCCAGCATTCCAGAAGACCTCTGCTTTCCCACGCTTACCCATGCTGGTATTATCCAGACGTTTTTGAATATTACCCCTGGAATGTGTTCAGATTCTGCTTGGTCTATTTTAATTTCCTCGGAGGGTCTGCAATGCACACATTCTAGCCCCGTCTACCACTCTGATATCGTTTCACACTCTAACTCATCCCTGCTCAGCTCCAGCTCCGGGGGTCTCCTTGCATTTCCTTCAGCGTCTCCTGCCTCTACACCTTCTTTGTACATGGTGCTCCTTCCTTCTGGAATCTCTCTCCCAGGTTCTACCTGGTGGACTCGTACTTTTCCTTCAGCTCTGCACTTGGCTATCTCTTTCTCAGGAATTCCATCCTTCTTTCCCACATGAAGATCAGACCTGCATGCAGTGCCCTTCAGAGTACCTCATAGTGGGTTGAGTGGTGAAACTCAACCCACTATGTGATTTACTTATTAAGGTTCTATCTCCATGACTAAATTTGAGCTCTGTGAACCCACAGTGTTCTGTTACTATTGTTACTGTTGTATTCTTAGCCTATGAGTGCCTAGGGCATGTGAGACACCCAAGAAATAATATTTGAGTAAATGAATTAATGAATATTAACAAACCAAGAGAACTTACCTTCACGCTACTGTGACACAGGGACTATAAGTTAAACCCCACTAAATAGACTGATTGGTGAAACCCTGGAGAGTCTTCTTAGGTCTCAGAGATGTTTTCATTTAAAGAGTTCTCCCTTAATTACTTGGAACCCTTCTGATTGCTCTCACTATATCCCTCCTTGACATTAATACCTAGACCCACCCCCCAACTTTTTCCATTGCCCTTGCTCTGTAATCCAACCACCGACTTTCTTCCTATCTCAATGAAAAATTCTGAGATCCCACTCCAGTGACCAAGGAAGACCTCTTTTCAGAGTATTTGACCATCTTCCTGGCTCAGATATAATCTGCTATAGCCCAGAGGCCAAATAAAGAAAACAATGGTCTGTGTGTAGACTGGTGAGTACACAACACTAGCCAACAAACCAAGCCCTACTTCTCTGCAACATCTCCTCTGTGATTTTTTGCCTGAGCAGTCACTTACTTGTCAAACCCTGAATGTAGCTTCTGTAGAAAAAGAAGATGACATAGATTTAGAAGCAACCCAAATGAAAATGAACCCAAATGAAAAATGAGGCCTTTTCCCTCATTTCTCCCATCAGAGTAGATCTGCTTGACACTGGACCACAAATCAAGTTCATGATATATTTGGTACAACCCAAGAACCAAGCAGATTTGAGGGTTTATGTCAGGAGACTCAAACGGACTACCCCTAGGCTGAATCCAGCTCCCCAAAAAGCTTATGTTTATCCAGAACAGCATGTAAGTGACTGAGAATGTCTGCAGGCAGGGCGTGCTTTCCCCAGCCCATCGTGGCATCTCCACATCAATGCTGTCCCCACAGAGCAGCCCACACCCGCTTCTCACACACACTGGCTATCAGGGAGTCCCTGGGATAGAACGCAGCAGATTATACTGATTTTCCCACTGCCGATAACAATGACTACTCTTCCCACACATATGTTTTCCTTTATTTGTTATTGTGAGATCTTTTTACCTCTCCCTGTTATTTTAAGAATTCTTCTAAAATTTTCTTTCCAGTCTTTCGTCCCCTTTCATCATACATCCCTTTCTACTGTTCACTTGGCCACAAAATCCAATTGTTTTGGAGCCTAGCCCTGAGCATGGGCTCCAGCTTGAATCATGAGACGAGGCTTTATTCTGGACTCTGCCCTTGGTAAGCCATGTGGTGCCGGGCAAGTCACCTTGGAGCCCCAGCCCCCACCTGCCCATCCCAAAGTGAAGAAATAGGCATAGATGACCTCACTTTTCCTACCGACTGTCACGTTACACCTCTGTGATTTTTTTTTTTCTTTTGGTCACAATCCAAGTAAAAGAAAATGTCAGGAGAAGGGTAACATTCACTTCATTTACTCAACAATTATTAGTTGAACAATGAGTAAGTGCTGGGGATAGAGCCGTGAGTAAGACAGGTGAAGTCACCGCCTCCACTAGAGGGAGAGAGTAAGCAAATACACAGGTTGTCAGATTGTGGTACCTGCTTTAAAGGAAATGAAGCACAGTTGCTTCATAGAGAGCTACCGAGTGGTGACTGATGAGGCCAGGGAGGGCATCTCTGAGAAGAACACACCTGAGCTGTGACCTGAGAGAAAGGAAGGGGTGAGCCCCATGAGGAAACTTCAAGGCAGAGGGAACAGCAAGTGCAAAGGCCACGAGGCACATTTAAGGAACGAAAAGCCGGCCGATGTGTCTGAAGAGTGCCAAGCAAAGGGATAGAAGGTACAAGGAGAGGGGAGGGACAGAGGAAAGGTCGGGTCACGCAGGGCCTTGTAGGCTGGGAGGAACGGGATGGTCTGAAGGGTCATAAGCAGCGTGGTGTCACAGGGCAGACTCTGAGGCTCCTGAGGGGGTATGAGTGGGGGCTGGTCAGCGCCAGCAGAGCTGTGTGAGGAAAGCAAACCTGGTTCTATTTTGGAGGCGGGCCTGGCAGGACTTGCTGACAGGCTGCGGAGATCCAGGCAGGCAGCAGGAATTCAGAATCACCCTTGGGGGTTTTGGACTGAGGGGCCAAATGGACATTGTGGCACAGAGCTGGTGTCAGGAGATCCCCAATCACAAACATGAAGTCCAATGACCTTTCCAGTCTTTTCCTGACATCTCCCTGCTCACCTTATAAACACCAGTTAAGACAGCTTTGTTCTTCCATTCCACACATAGTTACTAACTGCCTACTACAGGCCACTTTTGAAGTAACATGGCTGTTTGGTTACTTTGAGTATGGTTGGTTTAGACCACTTCAGTGGGAGCCCACTTAACCAGTAGTCAAATCTACCGATGAAATGAATTCTTTTCTGAGCTTTGGCAGGCTATTTGCAACGAAGGAAGATGTCTCAGCTTCTTACCAGCTGGGAGAAAATAGTTTTGGTTCTCAATCTGTAATATTCTAGTAATTCACAGGAGAGAGCCAAGATAAGGCTCGGGAATGCCTTGCCCTTGTCAAATTCTGTCCAGCGGCACAGCTCAGCTCTCCACGGAAAATTTCATTTGCTAGAGAGGAAAGGCACACATTCAGGGGATGCCTCTGGTGTCTGTCGTGGTGTCTGTTAGTTAAGGGCTGTACTCAGTCTGATCAGTTCCTTAGAACTGATTGTGGGCACAGGTCTGAGTATGCTCCACACAGTGGTTTTGTGTGTTTTTGTTTTTAATTTTTTAAAAACATGTATTTACTTATTTTAGGGAGAGAGTACATGAGCAGGGAGAGAGACAGAGGGAGAGAGAATTCTCAAGCCGACTCCCTGCTGAGGATGGAGCCCTGGGCTGGGGGCGGTGTGCGCAGGGCGGGCTTGATCCTAGGACTCTGAGATCATGACTTGAGCTGAAATCAACAGTCGTCTGCTTACCCCACTTAACCCAGGTATCCCACGCACAGTGTTTTTAAATATTCAAACCTGCAGCTGAGATCATCACTTAGTACAACCTCCAGTCATATATAGTTATGCTACTGAATTATCTGAGACCCTTCCTAACTGGGGCAAAAGAAAAGTGAAGCCTGTTTAGCTGTCTTGAAAGGAAAAGAAGTGAAATCTTGACCAAATTCTGACCCATTTGGGTCCTAAAACTCATAAATTTGGTTATTTTATTCAACTCACGAACCCTGACTTGTTCAAGTGTATTAATATTTCTGCTCTCTTAGGATGATCATTTTAAGAGGCTTCAGATAAACAGGTACAAAGTCATTATTGAGCTTGGTTTGCTTCCAAATGGCAAAAGCCTCATCTAGACTTTGAATATTTTCAGCTGGCATTTGCAGATATTTCTGCTCATTTCCACACAAGCAAGGGTGGAATCCCAAGCTCATGTCCCAAGTTCACTCCCAGCACTCGTCCCTTGAAAGGCTGCAGTTGTCCAGAAAATCTTTTATTTTTCTTGGCTTGAGTGGCTCACAAAGGCTTCCTCACACTCCAGATCCGACCTTCCAATACTCCCCAAATGATGGCCATTAGACGAGGGGAATAGGGTATTAGGTATATGTTTTTTCCCATTGTAGGGAATTTTGCTAAAGCCAGGAGGAAAAGGGAAAAGTCGCTACCACATCCAGCAGCCAGAGGCAGCCTCCTTCCCACAGGGTTGATAGAGAAGCCCCCATTCGAGAACTGCTCCCTAACCTACCCACCTCTACCCCCATTCTTTATAGGATAGCCAGGTGGGAGAAGGGAAGATGGTCTCCTCTCCCCAAACTCTGGACAGGAAGGGAGCCTTGCCTCTCTTTTCCTCTGTTTAAATCAATCCACCCCAGCCTGGCAGAGCTGCGGGGGTCAGAAGAGAGGCACCCTAGGCACCCACCATTTGGCACAAGTCTCCCTTGGAGGGAGGGGAACGTAGAAGGAGGGTCACTAGGACTGGCTACCTCTCTGCCTGGAATCCTTCTTTATACATGTCTCCTTCTGGCCATTCATTGCTCAGTTCAGACATCACTCTTCAGGGAGCCCTCTGGATCTTATGCTCCAGAACACGAGTATTCATTCAGTGGGGAGCATCTTGCATCTAGGGTGTTCATTTTATTACCATAGAGATAGTCCTCAACAACCTCAGTGGGAGGCCTAGAAAACAAAGCTCTTAGAATATCTGGCTTCCGGCCACCTGTGTGGCTCAGTCATTAATTGTCTGCCTTTTGCCTTTGGCTTAGGTCATGATCCCAGTGTCCTGGGATCGAGCCCCATGTCGGGCTCCTAGCTCCATGGGAAGCATACTTCTCCCTCTCCCACTCTCCCTGCTTGTGTTCCCTCTCTGTCTGTCTCTTTCTGTCAAATAAATAAATAAAATCTTGAAAAAAAAAAAAAGAATATCAGGCTTCCTCCCAGAAAGGAAATCAGATAAAGGAAAGTACTTAAGAGTTCAAAGATTCAAGTAATTGGAATACTCCAGAAAGTAGAGATTATTATTAAACAATGCATAGGTCAGGCCATCTCCATTCCAACCCACCACTGGCGGTTTCGCATGGAGGGGAGAGAGACAAGTGATATGTGCTGCCAAAAAATTTTTTTCTTAGGGAGAATCTGAAATCACCTTCACCAGGATGAAATACTTAACACTTGTTATTTTGTGTAGACAAGTGAAATATCTGGTGGTTTCTTTTGTCTGACTCTTTAAAGCCACTCTTCAGGCTAAAATTTGTCCTTTGAAGGTAAGATTATCAGGCCCACCGTTCCAGGTGACACTGGCTTTGTGCTACTGTAACTTTAGAGTTTGGTGTCAAAGATGAGAGAGGTCCCACTGAAGAAGACCATTTCCATATATTCTATCATCTCTCAAGCACATACATGTTAGTATTTTGATCATGTCACATCCCTGCATCACGTCCTTGCATCCCACAAATGCTAATCCCGTTCATGCATGGCTCCTATGGACAATTTAAAACCATTTAGATATGGCTTAGATGGTTCTATGTCTGTGGCAAGAAGCAAGCAATGGTCAGTAGGTAAAAGTCACAAGAGTGTGAGTGTGGGGAAGCGTTTTGTAGAGTACATAGTTACAGAAGCCGATTCAGCATGTATAGGCAAATGCAGATTTGGAAAGAACGCATACCAGCATGGTCAAGTGTGACCTTCCACCTGTATTTTGTGGGGTGGGTCAAGATGATGTTCACGTTATATGATGCCTGCTCTGCAAATAAGGCACATTTTAGTCCTCTCTTTGATCCATTAACTCCTCCCCCAAGTATTATTTTGTGTAGACTAAAGAGTAATCATCAATGATAACGAACAGGGTAAAGAACAGGAGCAAATCAGTTGCATGAAAGACTTAAAAAAAATGCTTAGACTTTTGAATGTGCCTAAATTTTTCCATAACTGATTTCTTGGTTTGGCCCTTCCTAACACACATTAATTCAGAATTTAGGTTCTATAGTGAGTGTGAAATTCAATTCCTACTGACTGGGTGGACTGTTCTTTCAACATTGGCACTTTGATTTCATTTGTAATCTGAGGGAGGCCAAAAGAAGATTTGAACAATATCCACATGACTAATTTATTTGAAATGTGTTCACAATCTACCAGATTCTGCGAAAAGCCTTCCTACACTCATTGCAGATGAGTGGGGGAAAGGTTGAGTATCATTCTTTTTGCTCCTTGCAGAAGAGGCATGCAAGCATTTTGGTACAATGCAAACCACTGATTTGGCTGCCATTCCAGGTTAAACAAATTAGGTTACTTGGTACAATCACTCTCAGTCATATGCCTGGTTAACTCCTACCCTACCCTGTACTTCCTTATCCCTTTTTCCTCTATTTTCTTTTTCTACACAGCATTGACCAGCATCTGGTATATGATTTGCCTTTGTTTATTACTTACTGTCTTTCTCTCCCCTGCATGCTCTCCAGCAGGGCAGAGACTTGCCTGTTTTGTTCATTGCTTCCACTACTCCTAGAACAGTGCATAGCACATAGCATTGGAGACAACCAACAAATAGTTGTTGAATTTATGAGACAAAGACTGAACATGGGCTTCATCACCAGGTATAGGTTTAACACTTATTTACCCTACTTACTGATTGTGACTTGGGAAAACTCTTAGTTTTTATTTTTAAGTAGCTTTTTATTTCTCTGATCACACATATGCATGCACACACACATACACAATGTATATTTGCTCATTATGAAATATTCAGAAATATAAAAAATTTTTAAAAGTAATAATAATCCCAACCCCCAGAAGTCAACATTTTTCATATATAGCCTCTAAACACTGGCCTTGGTTTCCATTTATAAGAAATCGCAAGTATAGCAGACATTTGGTGGAACTGTTAGAGATAATGTATAGAAAATGACCATCTCTCAGTGCTATTTTTTATCTGGATGGAAGGCAAGCATGATAATGCTCCAGACACATAAGACACACTCTGTAATTTTGAGACAAGTTCAAGAAAATTTAGCTTCGATTTCAGAGGGGTAAGAATCGATGTTACAGAAAATGGTCATCATCAGACATCCTATTCCAGGAGAGAACATCTAATGCTGCTGGTAATGCTAAGGTGGGAGAAAGAAGGCCTTCCTTTATGAAATAAATACTTAGAAGATGGCGGAGAAGTAGCAGGCTGAGACGACATGAGGTAGCAGGAGATCAGCTAGATAGCCTATCGAACCATTGCAAACACCTACAAATCCAACGGGAGATCGAAGAGAAGAACAGCAATTCTAGAAACAGAAAATCAACCACTTTCTAAAAGGTAGGACCAGCGGAGAAGTGAATCCAAAGTGACGGGAAGATAGACCACGGTGGGGGAGGGGCCGGCTCCTGGCAAGCAGCAGAGCGACAGAGCACAAAATCGGGACTTTTAAAAGTCTGCTCCACTGAGGGACATCGCTCCAGAGGCTAAACCGGTGTGAAGCCCACGCGGGGTCAGTGTGGCTTCAGGTCCCGCAGGGTCACAGAAGGATCGGGGGTGTCTGAGTGACACAGAGCTCACAGGTATTAGACTGGGGAAGCTGGCTACAGAGACAGAGCCGAGGAGTGAGCTCTCAGCTCAGGGTTACTTTGAACCAGTCGCAGGCTCGGTGAGCTTGGAGCGCAGCCAGAGGCCAGGGAGATGGGAGTGAAAGGGCTCTTTTCTCTGAGGGCGCACTGAGGAGTGGGGCCCTGAGCTCTTGGCTCCTCCCAGCCAGAGATTGGGAGGCTGCCATCTTCATTCCCGTCCTCCCGAACTCTACAGAAAGTGTTCAGGGAACAAAAGCTCCCGAAAGTGAACCCAAGCAGATTACTCAGCCCGGCCCCTGGTAAGGGCGGTGCAATTCCGCCTCGGGCAAAGACACTTGAGAATCACTACAACAGCAAACCCCCCCCCCCCCCCGAAGATCGACAAGAAATCCAGCCAAGACCAAGAATTCCAGAGGAGGAGAAAGCAAAGCACAGAACTCATGGCTTTCTCCCCACGATTCTTTAGTCTTGCAGTTAATTTAAATTAAAGCACATTTTCCTGGGGTCTTTGCCACCCTTTTACTACTTTATTTGCTCCTTCATATACTCTTATCTGGACAAAATGACAAGGTGGAAAAACTCACCACAAAAAAAAAAGAACAAGAGGCAGTACCAAAGGCTAGGGACCTAATCAATACAGACATTGGTAATATGTCAGATCTAGAGTTCAGAATGATGATTCTCAAAGTTCTAGTCGGGCTCGAAAATGGCATGGAAGATATTAGAGAAACCCTCTCTGGACATATAAAAGCCCTTTCTGGAGAAATAAAAGAACTAAAATCTAACCAAGTTGAAATCAAAAAAGCTATTAATGAGGTGCAATAAAAAATGGTGGCTCTTACTGCTAGGATCAATGAGCCAGAAGAAAGAATTAGTGATATAGAAGACCAAATGACAGAGAATAAAGAAGCTGAGCAAAAGAGGGACCAACAGCTACTGGACCATGAGGGGAGAATTCGAGAGTTAAGTGACATCATAAGATGAAACAACATTAGAATAATTGGGATTCCAGAAGAAGAAGAAAGAGAGAGGGGAGCAGAAGGTATATTTGCCACTTATAGTCAGCGACGAGAGAAGAATTAGGCACAAACAAGTCAGCTGCAAGAGATTGGGAGCAGCTTTTTTTTTTTTTTTTTAACAAGCTTAAGTTCAGTTTATTTTTCTTGTATAAAACTATGTGGTAGCCACAGCTGGAGCCTGGGTCCTCTGAACAGAGACTCTGGTGTGGGTCTTCACAAGATGGTCCGTGAACTCCTGATAGGGAGACTTGGTGAACACAGTCTCCTTCCAGAGATCAGGGGTGAGATAGCTGTAGGTCTTGGAGATGGCATCGAAAGTAGCCTTGGCACAGTTCCCCAGGGTGGCAGTGCAGCCCCTGGCCGAGGTGTAGCAGTCGTCAATACCAGCCATCATCAGCAGTTTCTTGGGCACAGGGGCCGAGACAATGCCAGTGCCTCTGGGGGCGGGGATGAGACGCACCAGCACAGAGCCACAGCGGCCAGTCACCTTGCACGGGACAGTGTGGGGCTTGCTGATCTTGTTCCCCCAGTAGCCTCGCCGCACAGGGACAATGGAAAGCTTCGCCAGAATGATGGCTCCGCGGATGGCAGTGGCTACCTCCTTGGAGCACTTGACACCCAAACCGACGTGTCCATTGTAATCTCCGATGGCGACAAATGCCTTGAACCTGGTCCGCTGGTCGGCGCGCGTCTGCTTCTGCACAGGCATGATCTTCAAGACCTCGTCCTTGAGGGAGGCTCCCAGGAAGAAGTCGATGATCTCAGACTCCTTGATGGGCAGGGAGAAGAGATAGATCTCCTCCAGGGACTAATTACTCTGACCTATAGATTTCTAGAACAATCTACTGCTACGAGCAACTCCACAGTCTCACTTTTATTGGATAGAAAACAATAGCCAATAGAAGGATTGATGAAGGTGAAACGTTAATCCCGTCTTGCAGACAAGCAAGAAGGAGGATAAAGTTTATAGTTAAACAAGCACATTCAAAGGACTCATCTAACTAACAACAGGCGCTTCTGGGATAAGGGAAGCAGGTGGTCTTTGTTCCACCCTGAGCTGACTGGGCTTCCCCGGGTGCTCAGCTTCCCTGAAGCAGGCGGCGATCTGCCCTGGATGGGCCGGGCGTTCCCAGGAGCCCGACTTCTGTGAAGGGGCGGCCTTCCGCCATGAGCAAGCCAGGCATCCCCAGCTGCCCAGCTTCACGGTCATATATCGTCAAAATCCCCAAAGACCTGTTGCCAGTATATGTATTTCTTAAGGCCATATCTAAATGTGCTTGGTAACTAGTAAAATCCTCCAGGGGTTACAGTTTAAGTAACAAATTGTTCCAAAGGGCAGCAGCAATATTGGAGAGAATTATTGTAGAGAATTTCCCTAATATGGCAAAGGAAACAAGCATCAAAATCCAGGAGGTGCAGAGAACCTCCCTCAAAATCAACAAGAATAGGTCCACACCACATCACCTAATAGTAATATTTACGAGTCTTAGTGACAAAGAGAAAATCCTGAAAGCAGCCCAGGAAAAGAAGTCTGTAACATACAATGGTAAAAATATTAGATTGGCAGCAGACTTATCGACAGACACCTGGCAGGCCAGAAATAACGGGCAGGATATATTCAGCGCACTAAATGAGAAAAACATGCAGCCAAGAATACTACATCCAGCTAGGCTATCATTGAAAATAGAAGGAGAGATAAAAAGCTTCCAGGACAAACAAAGACTGAAAGAATTTGCAAACACCAAACCAGCTCTTCAGGAAATATTGAAAGGGGTCCTCTAAGCAAAGAGAGAGCCTAAAAGTAGTAGATCAGAAAGGAACAGAGACAATATACAGTAACAGTCACCTTACAGGCAATACAATGGCACTAAATTCATATCTCTCAATAGTTACTCAGAATGTTAATGGGCTAAATGCCCCAATCAAAAGACACAAGGTATCACAATGGATAAAAAACCAAAACCCATCAATATGTTGCCTACAAGAAACTCATTTTAGACCCAAAGACACCTCCAGATTTAAAGTGAGAGGGTGGAAAACAATTTACCATGCTAATGGACATCAGAAGAAAGCTGGGGTGGCAACCCTTATATCAGATCAATTAGATTTTAAGCCAAAGACTATAATAAGAGATGAGGAAAGACACTATATCATACTCAAAGGGTCTGTCCAACAAGAAGATCTAACAATTTTAAATATATATGCCCCTAATGTGGCAGCAGCCAATTTTATAAATCAATTAATAACAAAATCAAAGAAACACATCAACAATGAAATAATAATAGTAGGGGACTTTAACACTCCCCTCGCTGTAATGGACAGATCATCCAAGCAAAAGATCAACAAGGAAATAAAGGCCTTAAACGACACAATGGGCCAGAGGGACATCACAGATATATTCAGAACATTCCATCCCAAAGCAGCAGAATACACATTCTTCTCTAGTGCACATGGAACATTCTCCAGAATAGATCAAATCCTGGGTCATAAATCAGGTCTCAACCAGTAGCAAAAGACTGGGATCATTCCCTGCATATTTCCAGACCACAATGCTCTGAAGCTAGAACTCAATCACAAGAAGAAATTTGGAAAGAACCCAAATACATGGAGAATAAAAGGCATCCTTCTAAAGAATGAATGGTTCAACCAGGAAATTAAAGAAGAATTGAAAACATTCATGGAAACAAATGATAATGAAAACACAACGGTTCAAAATCTGTGGGACACAGCAAAGGCAGTCCTGAGAGGAAAATATATAGCAGTACAAGCCTTTCTCAAGAAACAAGAAAGGTCTCAAATACACAACCTAAACCTACACGTAAAGGAGCTGGAGAAAGAACAACAAAGAAAGCCTAAACCCAGCTGGAGAATAGAAATCATAAATATCAGAGCAGAATTCAATGAAATAGAAACCAAAAAAACAATAGAACAAATCAACAAAACTAGGAGCTGGTTCTTTGAAAGAATTAATAAGATTGATAAACCCCTGGCCAGACTTATCAAAAAGAAAAGAGAAAGGACCCAAATAAATAAAATCATGAATGAAAGAGGAGAGATCACAGCCAACACCAAAGAAATACAATTATAAGAACATACTATGAGCAACTCTACACCAACAAATTGACAATCTGGAAGAAATGGGTGCATTCCTGGACACATATAAACTACCACAACTGAACCAGGAAGAAATGGAAAACCCGATTGAAACGGTCATCAAAAATCTCCAAACAAACAAAAGCCCAGGGACAAACGGCTTCCCAGGGGAATCCTACCAAACATTTAAAGAAGAATTAATTCCAATTCTCCTGAAACTGTTCCAAAAAATAGAAATGGAAGGAAAACTTCCAAACTCATTTTATGAGGCCAGCATCACTTTGATCCCAAAACCAGACAAGGATCCCATCAAAAAAGAGAATTACAGACCAATATCCTTGATGAACACAGATGCAAAAATTCTCACCAAAATACTGGCCAATAGGATCCAACATTACATTAAAAGGATTATTCACCATGACCAAGTGGGATTTATTCCAGGGTTGCAAGGTTGGTTCAACAACCGCAAATCAATCAAGGTGATACAATATATTAATAAAAGAAAGAACAAGAACCATATGATACTCTCAATAGATGCTGAAAAAGCATTTGACAAAGTACAGCATCCCTTCCTGATCAAAACTCTTCAAAGTGTAGGGATTGAGGGCACATACTTCAATATTATCAAATCCATCAATGAAAAACCCACCACAAATATCATTCTCAATCGAGAAAAACTGAAAGCTTTTCCGCTAAGGTCAGGAACACAGCAGGGATGTCCATTATCACCCTGCTATTTAACATGGTACTAGAAGTCCTAGCCTCAGCAATCGAACAACAAAAAGAAATTAAAGGCATCCAAATCTGCAAAGAAGCAGTCAAACTATCACTCTTTGCAGATGATATGGTACTATATGTGGAAAACCCAAAAGACTCCACTCCAAAACTACTAGAACTTGTACAGGAATTCAGTAAAGGGTCAGGATATAAAATCAATGCACAGAAATCAGTTGCATTTCTATACACCAACAGCAAGACAGAGGAAAGAGAAATCAAGAGTCCATCCAATTTACAATTGCACCCAAAACCATAAAATACCTAGGAATCAACCTAACCAAAGAGGCAAAGAATCTGTACTCAGAAAACTATAAAGTACTCATAAAAGGAATTAAGGAAGACACAAAGAAATGGAAAAATGTTCCATGTGCATAGATTGGAAGAACAAATATTGTGAAAATGTCTATGCTACCTAAAGCAATCTATACATTTAATGCAATCCCTATCACAATACCATCAACTTTTTTCAAAGAAATGGAACAAATAATCCTAAAATTTATATAGAACTGGAAAAGACCTCGAATAGCCAGAGGAATATTGAAAAAGAAAGCCAAAGTTGGTGGCATCACAATTCCAGACTTCAAGCTCTATTACAAAGCTGTCATCATCAAGAAAGTATGGTACTGACACAAAAACAGACACATAGATCCATGGAATAGAATAGAGAGCCCAGAAATAGACCCTCAACTCTATGGTCAACTAATCTTCGACAAAGCAGGAAAGAATGTCCAATGGAAAAAATACAGCCTCTTCAACAAATGGTGTTGGGATAATTGGACATCCAGAAAAATGAAACTGGACCATTTCCTTACACCATACATGAGAATAGACTCAAAATGGATGAAGGACCTCAATGTGAGAAAGGAATCCATCAAAATCCTTGAGGAGAACACAGGCAGCAACCTCTTTGACCTCAGCCACAGCAACGTTTTCTTAGGAACCTCACCAAAGGCAAGGGAAGCAAGGGCAAAAATGAACTATTGGGATTTCATCAAGATCAAAAGCTTTTGCACAGTAAAGGAAACAGTTAACAAAACCAAAAGATATCTGACAAATGGGAAGAGGGAATTTGTAAACGACATATCAGATAAAGGGCTAGTGTCCAAAATCTATAAAGAACTTAGCAAACTCAACACCCAAAGAGCAAATAATCCAATCGAGAAATGGGCAGAGGGCATGAACAGACATTTCTGCAAAGAAGACATCCAGATGGCCAACAGACACATGAAAAAGTGCTCCATATCACTCGGCATCAGGGAAATACAAATCAAAACCACAATGATATATCACCTCACACCAGTCAGAATGGCTAAAATTAACAAGTCAGGAAATGACAGATGCTGGCGAGAATGAGGAGAAAGGGGACCCCTCCTACACTGTTGATGGGAATGCAAGCTGGTGCAACCACTCTGGAAACAGCATGGAGGCTCCTCAAAAAGTTGAAAACAGAGCTACACTATGACCCAGCAATTGCACTACTGGATATTTACCCTAAGGATACAAACGTAGTGATCCAAAGCCGCATGTGCACTCGAATGTTTATAGCAGCAATGTCCACAAGAGCCAAACTATGGAAAGAACCTAGCTGTCCATCAACAGATGAATGGATAAAGAAGATGTGGTGTATATATACACAATGGAATACTATGCAGCCATCAGAAGAAATGAAATCTTGCCATTTGCGACAATGTGGATGGAACTAGAGGGTATCATGCTTAATGAAATAAGTCAATCAGAGAAAGACAATTATCATATGATCACTCTGATATGAGGAAGTGGAGATGCAACATGGGGGGTTTGGAGGGTAGGAAAAGAATAAATCAAACAAGATGGGATTGGGAGGGAAACAAACCATAAGTGACTCTAAATCTC
Organism: Mustela lutreola; assembly: GCF_030435805.1. NCBI lineage: Eukaryota > Metazoa > Chordata > Mammalia > Carnivora > Mustelidae > Mustela > Mustela lutreola. Next base: position 100,435,509 of record NC_081295.1, on the reverse strand, counting down.
TCAAAACAGAGGGTTGCTGTGGAGAGGGCAGTTGAGGGGGGTGGGTTATGGACATTGGGAAGGGTATGTGCTATGGTGAGTGCTATGAAGTGTGTAAACCTGGTGATTCACAGACCTGTACCCCTGGGGATAAAAATACATTATATGTTCATAAAAAAAATTTCTTAATTTTAGAAAAAAAAGTGAAAGTTAAAAAAAAAAGGAAGAAATTCCTATTTATCTGGGTGGCTCGGTCGGATAAGCATCTGCCCTCAGCTTAGGTCATGACCCCACAGTCCTGGGATTGAGCCCCGCATTGGGCTCCTTGCTCAGTGAGGAGCCTGTTTCTCGTTCTGCCTGCCTCTCCCCCTGCTTATGCACTCTCTCTAAGAAATAAATAAAATATTTTTTAAAAAGCTAAATATCCAGGGTGCCTGGGAGGCTCAGTTGGTTGAGCGACTGCCTTCGGCTCAGGTCATGATACTGGAGTCCTGGGATCGAATCCCACATCGGGCTCCTTGCATTGCGGGAAGTCTGCTTCTCCCGCTGACCTCTCTCCTCTCATGGTCTCTCTCTCTCTCTCTCAAATAAATCAATAAAATCTTTAAATAAATAAATAGCTAAATACATATGCAAATAAATTAAATAAGTATTTTGAGATGTGTACTCTGTACCAGGCTCTGTGTTTATTGTTTTCAGGTATCTTTGCATTTTAGCTTCATAATAACCATGTTACTGTTATTATTCCCACTTTAAGGATGAAATGGAGATAGAAAGAGATTTAGGCAGTAACCTGTCCAGGTCATAGGGCTTGTGAGGAAACGACAATGTCCACCCTAGATCTGACCAGAAGTTCCTCATTCATCGAGCATTTCAGAGCACCATCCAGTGTGAACGTGTTACAGACATTTGGGGGCCTATGTACAATGAACAAATGTTGGAAAAGTTGTAGAGAAAGGGGAACCATCTTACATTACTGGTGGGAATGCAAGTTGGTGCAGCCACTTTGGAAAAACAGCGTGGAGATTCCTCAAAAAATTAAAAATAGAGCTTCCCTATGACCCTGCAAATGCACTACTAGGTATTTACCCCAAAGATACAGACGTAGTGAAAAGAAGGGCCATCTGTACCCCTGTGTTCATAGCAGCAATGGCCACGGTCGCCAAACTGGGAAAGAAACAAGATGCCCTTCAATGGACGAATGGATAAAGATATGGTCCATATATATAATGGAGTATGATGCCTCCATCAGAAAGGATGAATACCCAACTTTTGTATCAACATGGACGGGACTGGAAGAGATTATGCTGAGTGAAATAAGTCTAGCAGAGAGAGTCAATTATCATATGGTTTCACTTATTTGTGGAACATAAGGAATAGCATGGAGGACATCAAAAGAAGGGAAAAATGAAGGAGGGGGAATCGAAGTGAAAAACAAACCATGAGAGGCTATGGACTCCTGGAAACAAACCAAGGGTTTCAGACGAGGAGGGGGGATGGGTATTAAGGAGGGCACAGACTGCATGGAGCACTGGGTGTTATATGCAAACAATGAATCATGAACACTGCATCAAAAACTAATGATGTACTGTGTGGTGACTAACATAACGTAATTAAAAAAAAAAACAAAAACAGAAGGATACTAAATAAGAAGAATATTCGGAGGATCCAGAGGTATGGATCACAGTCAATAAGCATGAGCATTCTGTTCCATTCTATCAATTTGTGATAGGATTATTCAGTTTATTTAATTATTATTAAAGTTGGCTTTAATCCATATGAACCTGCCCTTTAAATCCTGATCACAACTAGGTGAACTGATGAAAATACTGCTCCTCGAGGGATGGGTGGTTCAGTTGGTTAAGCATCTGCCCTCAGCTCAGGTCATGATTCCAGGATCCTGGGATCCAGTCCCGTGTCAGGCTCCTCTCTCTGACAAATAAATGGGAAAAGAAAAAAAGAAAGAAAAGAAAATACTGTTCCTCAGACTCCAAAGTTCAGTTTCAGACTTTGGACTTATAATGACTTTGCTAAAGTGCAGTTTCCTGCTGTGGCCAAGATGGGACGGCTACTCTCACTCAGCGGTGGCATCAATGCCATCGATGAGACAGTCTCTATGTTCAAGTTGGTTTCTGTTACCTGATAGAGAAATCAGAAGGATGGTTGGAAAATACATAGCTCTGATCCAAAAGAAAAAAATTAATGCAGTGATTAGAATTTAATTCCTAGTATGTCAGTTCCTCCTTGGTAACATAATGGAAGGATCCTTCCATTGTGACCTCTGGGCATGCAGAAGTCACAATGATGACCAGTCTGATTAGAATCTAGAGCATCCCAGGAGAACTCCAAACGTTGCCTCTCCTTGCTTCGCAGCCCGAGCCTACTTTCACCCTCAGGCCTCCGAACATGCATCCTACTGATTGTTTCCTGCTTCACCAACATTCCAGTATCCTTATTTCTTACAGAAGCCCAAGACCCTGCCTTCAGTTCTTTGTGGCTCCCTTTGCTCACATGCTTGCTGTTAGTGTTCTTGACTTCGGGCCACACCTCGCTGTACATAAATTCAGAACTTGGACATTGCTGTCCCAGAAGGAAGAAATATTGTTGAAAGAAATCAAGGAACTTGGAGGTCAGACCGACTTTGTACTGTAATTCAAACCGTACATTCACTGGCTATGCCGACTTGGACTTCTCGTCTCCAGAACCAATTTTTTTTGCCCTGTGAAGTGGAGAAATTACCTCTGATCCTGCTCACTTGTTGGGGCTAGATGAAACGCTGAGTAAGCGAAGGTCTGTGGCACTGCTGAGACATTTTAGGCTCTCGGTAATTTTAGCCTTTTTTCTCCAAGCTGCCTGCATTATTTTCTAGACCAGCCAACTATTTCTGCAAAGGACCAAAGAGTGAATATTTCAGGCTTTCCTGTTCATAACTACTCACTCAAGCCAGTCAAGCTCATTAGCTATGTAAATTGGCATCAGGATTGTACATGAGCATTGCATTCCACAATCAAACTGCAAACCAATACTAGAATTACTGTAATTCAGTCCCTAAGAAGGTCTCTGACTCTTTCTGATTCTCTTGTAAGTCTTAGGCACAAATACAAATTAAGCAATCCTTTCTCCCTCATCCTGCTTTTAATTCAGATGGCTCTGGGACAGCATCAATTTTCCTGAAATCCATCCAGCTTTACAATCTTAGGAGTAAATTGCTGGTATATAAGTTTTATTTATTTCTTTTTTTTTTTTAAGATTTTATCTATTCATTAAAGAGAGAAAGAGAGCACACACGGGCTGAGGGGAGGGGCAGAGGAAGAAGGAGAAGTAGGCTCCCAGCTGAGCAAGGAGCCCATAATGTGGGACTCAATCCCAGAACCCCGAAATCATGACCTGATCCAAAGGCAGATGCTTAACTGACTGAGCCACCAGGTGCCCCTGTAAGTTTTCTTCTACTGACAGAATGACTCCTTTGTGTAGCAACACAAAGGTAGGAGGAAAAAAATCTAATCTAGGCATATTTTAACCATGAATCCAAAGTGGCCAGAAAAATAATCCAAGGAAGGAAAGTACATCTATATGCCTTTTAAGATTTGTACAGACTTTTACAAAACAACAACAAAAACCACAAGAGCTCGCAGAAGAGTGTGACTTGACTTTTCACCTTAAAAGAGCCTGCGCAGATGGAAGTCTGGTTGCGCAATGCCTCCTCCTCCAGGCTCAGCAGAAAAAGTAACCCTAGCTGATCTGAGATCAACAGCGACTACCACAGCATTTTTTTCTTCCTTCCTGCTTATACAGTTCATCGCAGCTAGTGAATAGTACTAGAGATGTCCCGCAGCAAAGAAGAGAGATGATGTCTTAGGTTTAATAGAATGATAAATAAGAAGCAGGACTGGCAGTGTCATAGAAACGATGTACCAAGCACCTACTCGATGCCTTGTAACCTCAGAGGACCCTTCAAGATAGATTGTCCTCATTTTGCATTCAAAAACAGGAAGGTTCGGGATGCCTGGTGGCTCAGTCAGTTAAGCGTCTGCCCTCAGCTCATGGGACCGGGTACCAGGTTGGGTTCCTTTCTCAGCAGGAATCTGCTTCTCCCTCTGTCTGCTGCTCCCCTCGCTTGTTCTCTCTTTGACAAATAGATAAATAAAATCTTTTTAAAAAATGAAAAATATATCAATGTGGATGGGACTGGAGGAGATTCTGCTGAGTGAAATAAGTCAAGCAGACTATTATCATATGGTTTCACTTACTTGTGGAGCATAAGGAATAACACAGAGGACACTGGGAGATGGAGAGGAGAAGTGAGGTGGGGGAAATCGGAGGGGGAGACAATCCATGAGAGTCTGTGAACTCTGAGAAACAAACTGAGGGTTTTGGAGGGGAGGTTGGGTGAGCCCGGTGGTGGGTATTAAGGAGCACACATATTGCATGGAGCACAGGGTGTGGTGCATAAACAATGAATTATGGATCACTGAAAAAAATAAATTAAATTTTAAAAATTTAAAAATACAAAGTCTCAGAGAGTTTATATTCTTCTGCCTAAATTCACCTAAATGGTGGGTATCAAGGGAGACTTAAAATCCTCAAATTTTCAGCTATAAATTATCATTCTGTTTGTACAACAATAAAGATGCCCCTTTCAAAGACAAGGAAAATAATTAAATAGCATACTATCCTGGGAAATCCTACCCTCCCGTTACTTTGTTTTCTAATTAGAACGGATTTTACTTGATCATCAGCCTTCAAAAAACAATGTCTTTAATTCAATTGTGCCTAATAAATTCTGTTTAAATAACTTTCAGCTACATTGTGGGTCATACAGGCTTTCCTGAACTAGTCTGAAAATCTACCCACCCCATAAATTTATTTTCCCTATGATAAGTCCACCAAATTGCTGAGAAAACTCACTTATTAATACTCACTTAGAATAATGTTCAGTTACATCTTATGGATTTCCAATGTCAATGAGCAAAATATTGCCAGAGTGTTACAGAAAGTATTAAAAATTTCTGCATTACATTTATATCAGTTCATTTTTATTAGACTTTTGTTAGTTCCAAATGGCTGTGACTTATGAGTAGGAAAGATGGGAGAGAAAGTTAAGATCAATGTAAACCTCAGCCTTGGGAATACCAAGAAATCACCCAGGGAGCTTTTTGTTTATTTATTTATTTGTTTGTTTGTTTTTAGATTTATGTATTTATTTTAGAGAGAGGGAGGAAGGGGAAAGAGGAGAGGAGGGAGAGGGAGAAACTCTCAAGCCGACTCCACATTGAACAAAGAGCTGGATGCAGGGCTTAGTCTTACGACCTGGAGGTTATAATCTGAGCTGAAACCAAGAGTCAGACACTTAACCAACTGAGCCACCCAGGCACCTCAACACCTGGGGAGTTTTAAAATGTACAATGTCTGGGTCCAATGCTTAGAGATTCTGATAAAATTTGGGTTGGAGCCTTGGTATCAGGTTTACAGCTTCCTGGGTATTTCTAAAAAGCAGCCAAGATAAAGAAGGAATAAAAAAGAAACAACAATAAAAAATGCTCTGTAGAAAAAACGATATCCCATAGAAAATACAATACTAGGAGTGGACCCCAATGTAAACTTTGGACTTTGGGTGCTTACCATGTGTCAGTGTAGCTCTATGTGTAGTTGTAGCAAATGCACAACTCTGGTAGGGGCTGGTGATAAAGAGATGTAGGCATATGAGGAGGGCAATAAGGAAAATCTCTGTCCCTTCCTCTCAGTGTTGTTGTGAACCTAACTAAAACTGCTCTAAAAGAAAAGAAGGGTTTAATTTTAATAAACATACAAAATAAATATTTCCAAAAGAATTTCTTTTTTGATTTGGTTATAGGAAATGTCAATATATGGAAATATGTCTAGGAAAATATTTAGTCAAGATCATAATGTAAGCAGTTCTTTTAATTTTAAAGACTTTTTATTTGATACACAAAAGTACGCTTTTAAAAAGTCACACCTACATGTGCCAGAACTTTCTAAGTGTCTTACATCTGCTATTTCATATAACCAAAATCATACTTTAAGGAAAATGTATGGCTTGTAAGTGTATATATTGGAAAATAAGGAAAACAAAATAAATGATTCTAGCATAAAACTCAAGAAACCAAAAAATAACAAAGAAAATGAAAGTAAAAAGATAATGAAGGGAAGAAACAATGAAGATAAAGGCAGAAATCAATCAAATAGAAAATCTGAAGAAAAAATGAATAGCGATTAAAAATGAAAATTTGACTGGTTGGCTCAGTCAGTAGAATATGCAACTCTTGATCTCAGGGTCATGAGTTCAAGCCCCATGTTGGGCATAGAGCCTACCTAAAATAAATAAATAAATGTCTTTAAAAAAAAGAAAAAGAAAAGTTGAAAAGAGAAGTAAAATTACTAAATCTAATCTGGCAAGCAATCACACCAAAAAGAGATCATGTATAAGCAACATTAGGAATAAAACAGAGTCTATAGTTATAAATAAAGTAGGGAATAAAACAGGTGAAGATGATACTATAGTCAATAAAATTAAAAGTCTATATAATTTTTCAGAGAATTTTCTAGAGAAACACAAATTAAGATTAGTTGAAAAAGGCTTAGGAAACCTGACTAGAATAATAACCACAGGAGAAGACAAAGAAGAAGATAATTGTGTTCTTTCCCTCTTTCCCTCCTAGGCAGGAGACTTCTTTTGTGTTGTTGGTTTTTTAAGATTTCATTTATTTATTTTAGAAAGAAAGAAAGAGATGGTGCAAGCAGGGGAAAAGGCAGAGGGAAAGGGAGAGAGAATCCCCAAGGAGACTTTGTGCTGAGTGCAGAGCCCAAAGCAGGGCTTGAGCTCATGACTCTGAGATCATGACAGGAGCAACCACCAAGATCAGCTCCTTAACCAACTGAGACACCCAGGTGCCCCTAGGAATGAGACTTCTTAGAACTCCCACATCCAACGTCTGCTGCCTCATTAGCCAGAACTTACTCACATGGCCACAAGAATTTGAAAAAGGTAATCTTTACTGGGAAAAGGAAAAAGAAAAGGACAAAGGAACAAAAGGACAAGGAGACAGTGGGAGGTGGCTAGAAAGATCTGCAAGCAGCAACAATGAACTAGATAAAATAATTGGAAAAAGATATAGCTAGGTTTTTTTTTTTTTTAAGCCACAAAAGTAACATATCCAAGAAATACATTAATCATTGTATAAGAAGAAAAAATCAAGTGTTTGCACCTGCAGGCCCAAGGGGATGTCAAAGGTGGCTTTTGGGGAAGGAGCATGGAGAGAGCTAGGACAGGTCACATGTGTGTACATGAAGCCCTGCTGGGCCTTTAAACTACTTCGACCTATGATGTGTGGGCCTCCCTTCATGCTCGTGCTCCAGCCCTGTATATGTTAAGGACAAATCTGGCCAGGGGATAAGTGTGGGGATTCCTATTTTATGTAACTCACCCTCCCTGTTACGGTGAGTGAGCAGAGAGCTGAGGGAAGAAGGAGCAATCCATATGGGTCACAAAACGAGCAAGTGAGGAAATCACATTTAAAGGAATACAGATGGGCAGCAAATCAGCCCATCCATACCCAAACCCCATATATGTTCATGTCAATGAAAGCCATGGGAGAAACGGTTTTTGAACAAATTCTTGGGAAATTTTGATTATGTCATGACCTAGTCAGCATTTCAAATGGAATTACAACCCCCCTAGCAAGAGTGAATCCGGCAGAGGCCTGAAATGAAACGGCTGAGTGCGTGGTGAGGTCAGCATCTATGTGTGGTGCGAGGGCCAGAGGGCTCCATGACGCTGGACTATAACTGTCCAGTAGAAACGCCAGCAGGCCAGGCTGGCAGCCAACGAAGAGCCTGAACTCAGTAATTGCGGGAGCAGAAGTGACATTCGCATTCCTGCCCATTAGTGAGAAGCACGTGGCACTTTACAAAACAAACTTCCAGCAAAACGGTCTTGGCAGGTTGGGCACACTTGTTCTTTTAAGAAGTACGTCAGCTAATTAAATTGTGTGATTAAAATTATGTGACAGAAGCTCTGCAAATACTAAAAGAATGAAAACTGATCCAAGTAAAATGGTAATAGTTTTCCTTGGTTATTGGGGTAATTATTTCCACATTTCTAATTTTTTCTCTCACGTACTCAATAATTTAATACTTGAAAAAATAAACTAACAAATGAATTTGGTAAAAATCAAAGCTGGCTCCAAAGACAATCGATTAAATTTTTCAGGCATTATGAATCTGGTAAGATTGATAATTAAAACATAAATATTTATTTCTTTAATTTGTTTTTAGGAGATAAATGTATTTAAATCAGCAGTTGTCCTGTATTGTCATAATCAATTACAATGATGATTTGGAAAGAGATGTCACTATATATATAGTTCGCTCAGGAATAAACTTAACAAGAAATATGCAAGATCTGTGTTTGTGAAGAAATATTAAAAGATACACACACACACAAACACATAGAGAGAGACATATCTTGTTTCTGCATGGAACAGAAAATACTATAAAAATAATATAAAAATCCACACTAGTGTATTAAAATGCAATTTCAGTAAAAAGAAAAAGCCAATTAAGTCTAATGTATATATTAAAAGACATTCATCCTCACGCATTCATCATGACATGTAGACTAAAGCATCAGTAGGAGCCATTTTTCATACATTAGATAGGTTAATATTGAAAAGAATGATCATACCCAGTAGTTGCAAGGTGGTGGGGAAAAGGCATTTCTAGATGTGATGGTGGGAATGTAATTTGGTGAGCCTTTGGGGGTTAACTTAAGAATAAATATTTAAATAACCCAGCAATTCCACACTTGGAAGTCCATTTCGCAAAACAATCTGTACACATACCCCTGGATGTGTGCCCAAAGTGTTATCTATAAAATTGAAAAACTAGGGACGCCTGGGTGGCTCAGTGAGTTAAGACTCTGCCTTGGGCTCAGGTCATGATCTGAGTGTCCTGGGATGGACCCCACATTGGGCTCCCTGCTCAGACGGGAGTCTGCTTCTCCCTCTCCCTCTCCAGCTCTTCCCAGCTCGTGCACTCTCTCTCTCTCAAATAAATAAATAAAATCACTTTTAAAAACCTGAAAAGCAAGAATCAACGGAACGCTTGTGAGAGATTAGTGAGGTGAATTCTGGTGTAACTGTGCTAGAGGATGTAATGCAGGGTCAATAAGTGCGAAATAGGTCTGCACGTAGGAATGATGAAAGAAACTCATGACATAGCACTCAGTTAGAAAATTGTTGCATGAATGTGTGCAGGGATAGCTTAATTCAATTTTTTTTTTTAAAGATTTTCTTTATTTGTCAGAGAGCAAGAGAGAGAGCACAAGCAGGGGGAGCGGCAGAGGGAGAAGCAGGCTCCCCGTGGAGCAAGGAGCCAGATGCGGACTCCATCTCATGACCTGAGCCAAAGGCAGACTTTTAACCAAATGAGCCACCCAGACATCCTTTAATTCATTTTTTAAAATTATTTATATTATGTGGAGAATGGGGTATTTTTCATTTTCATTTTATAAACGCTTATATTGTTTCAAATTCCATTACTTTTGTCTTTAAAACACTCAATTTAGCTGAAGTATTTAAAATTAAGTATCTCTCTGTCAGTCCGAGAATCCAACTTTCCTGACCTCACTGGGGTCCAAGCTACTCATCACCTCTACTCTGTATAAAAGTTTCCCAGAAAACTTTTAGAAAATAGTGATTATCTCAGGACAAGTAAGTCAGAATTTCACCCAAAGCATGGTCTGAGAGCCTGTTAGAAATGCAGACTCTCAGGCCCTACCCGAGACATACTCCATCAAAACATGCCTCTTAAATCACATCCCCCAGGCAATTCATTTGCACATAGATTGAGAAATGCTATTTCATTTACTGACTCAGAGTCCATTACTTAATTTCTGTAAACTCTACTTTCCTTGATTGTAACATAGGAGGAAATAATACCTGTGGGAGCTAGGTGAGCTCGTGTGTATAAAGGGTCCTGTGTCCCACCAGACATGTAGTAGGGACTCAGTTAATGGTAACTCTTTTTTTTGCTGATCACTTCCAACTTTGCACCTCCAAAGTAGATGGCTCACCCAACCGACCTCCCCTTACCGACTCATCAGAAAATCCTGTGCTCTCCATTCTGTCTCTGAGACATACAGACCAATGTTGAGGATACACGAGCTGTTGGGTACTCTCCAGAGCACCAAAGTGCTTCTGCTCCCACAAGGTCAACTCTATGTTTACCTAGAAGCGTGTGTTCCCAACCCTGTTTATGCCAGTAGTACTTGTTATGGAATCACATACTTTAATTAAATACTATGTAAACCGCAATCCCATTGACAATTGTGCCCAAAATCATAAGATATGTAGGAATAAACCTAACCAAGGAGGCAAAGAATCTGTACTCAGAAAACTATAAAGTACTCATGAAAGAAATTGAGGAAGACACAAAGAAATGGAAAAGTGTTCCATGCTCATGGATTGGAAGAACAAATACTGTGAAAATGTCTATGCTACCTAAAGCAATCTATACATTTAATGCAATCCCTATCAAAATACCAACAATTTTTTCAAGGAAATGGAACAAATAATCCTAGAATTTGTACAGGACCAGAAAAGACCTCGAATAGCCAGAGGAATATTGAAAAAGGAAGCCAAAGTTGGTGGCATCAGAATTCCAGACTTCAAGCTCTATTACAAAGCTGTCATCATCAAGACAGTATGGTACTGGCACAAAAACAGACACATAGATCAATGGAACAGAATAGAGATCCCAGAAATAGATCCTCAACTCTATGGTCAACTAATCTGTGACAAAGCAGGAAAGAATGTCCAATGGACGAAAGACAGTTTCTTTAACAAATGGTGTTGCGAAAATTAGCCACATACAGAAAAATGAAACTGGACCATTTCCTCATACCACACATGAAAATAGACTCAAAATGGATGAAGGACCTCAATGTGAGAAAGGAATCCATCAAAATCCTTGAGGAGAACACAGGCAGCAACCTCTTCGACCTCAGCCCCAGCAACTTCTTCCTGGAAACATCACCAAAGGCAAGGGAAGCAAGGGCAAAAGTGAACTGTTGGGATTTCATCAAGATCAAAAGCTTTTGCACAGTAAAGGAAACAGTTAACAAAACCAAAAGACAACTGACAGAATGGGAGAAGATATTTGCAAACGACATATCAGATAAAGGACTAGTGTCCAGAATCTATAAAGAACTTAGCAAACTCAACACCCAAAGAACAAATAATCCAATCAAGAAATGGGCAGAGGACATGAACAGACATTTCTGCAAAGACGACATCCAGATGGCCAACAGACACATGAAAAAGTGCTCCATATCACTCGGCATCGGGGAAATACAAATCAAAACCACAATGAGATACCACCTCACACCAGTCAGAATGGCTAAAATTAACAAGTCAGGAAATGACAGATGCTGGCAAGGATGCAGAGAAAGGGGAACCCTCCTACACTGTTGGTGGGAATGCAAGCTGGTGCAACCACTCTGGAAAACAGCATGGGCCTTCCTACCCTGTGACCCAGCACTTGCACTACTGGATATTTACCCTAAGGATACAAACGTAGCGATCCAAAGGGGCACGTGCACCTAAATGTTTATAGCAGCAATGTCCACAAGAGCCAAAAAATGGAAAGAACCTAGCTGTCCATCAACAGATGAATGGATAAAGAAGAAGCGGTATATATATACACAATGGAATACTATGGAGCCATCACAAGAAATGAAATCTAGCCATTTATGGCTACATGGACGGAACTAGAGGGTATTATGCTTAGCAAAATAAGTCAGTCAGAGAAAGACAACTATCATATGATCATCCTGATATGAGGAAGTCAAGAAGCAACATGGGGGGTTTGTGGGGTAGGAAAAGAATAAATGAAACAAGATGGGATCAAGAGGGAGAGAAACCATAAGAGACTCTTAATCTCACAAAACAAACTGAGGGTTGCCAAGGGGAGCGGGGAGGGAGATGGTGGTTGGGTTATGGACATTGGGGAGGGTATGTGCTATCGTGAGTGCTGTGAAGTGTGTAAATCTGGTGATTCAAAGACCTGTACCCCTGGGGATAAAAATACATTATATGTTAATAAAAAAATAAAATAAATACTATGTAAACAGATGAAATAGGAGTCCAAAAAAGAAAATTGATTCTATGAAACACTAAATTGAAGGCTTTTAGAAGACCCAATAAATGCACATTTATAAAAATGGTTATGGATGAGATGACCATAGAAGACAAAAGAAATGAAATCCTATACATGTATGTAGCTATATTCAAGTTGCTTGGCAAGGTTTGTAAAATTTTCCATCCAATATAAGGAGGCAAAAATCAACTTCACAGTTGATGTTTTGTGGGTGAGTTTAAGAAAGATCCATTCACCTGTGCTCACACAGAAGCGTTGCTCTAGGTAAAAAGATTGGGGATGAGTATTTATTTATATGTTTCAAGTTAAAATAAAGTGTTTCCAGCATGGATGGGCATCTCACTGAAAGATTTCCCATGGAGTCTGGTCACAGAAGGCTTGGCACTCAGCAGGGCCCAAAGAGAAATTATCTCTGTGGCCGCCTCTCCTTTGTACCCACTGGGAGTCCAGATTGTACCCACTGTCCCCTGTCCGTATCTGAAGTCCTCAAGCAGCTTTCCCAGTCACTCTGGCTGTGAATTGTCCTGAGGTCACCTTCGGTCTCATGGAAAGCCTTATTTTAGTAATTAAAATAAAAGATTTTTTCTCTTCCCCTCTTTAAGGCTCTATTTAGGCCAAGAAACCTGGGGTCTTGGGAATCAGGGGCACAGGGGCCATTAGGGCTGGTGGGTGTCCTACCTCTTTCAATGCTTCCCCTTACTAGCTGCCTTTCCAGCCCCTCCAGGTTTAGGCCCAGGGCATGCAGGGTTAGACAAAGCACACAGTCTTCCATGGATGGTGCCTCTGTGACCCGGCATTGCTGCTCGTTGGTCTTGGGTGTGCAGGTCCAACTCGCTCATGAGATACTTTCCCCATTGAGAATCCTCACTGAAAACTGCATGGTGAAAGCCCTAAGTCCTCCTCCTTCCTGCTCTGACTGCTAACACTCAACCTCAGGCTGCTAGTTTGAAGAAATCTCCAGAAAGCTTTTTTTGGGTGGTCCTTGAGAAGACTCCAGGTCAGCTCTGTCACGTGAACCCACACAACCAACGAGAAAATCTCTCACCTCCTTGTCCCAATGTTGGTGAAAGTAAAACTTGCTTTCTATGTTACTACTACATAGCTGCTGTTCCAGCCACAAGAGCTTGCCTCCTCCCAGTGTCTCCAAGTACCGTCATACAGATTATAAACATTGTCATTTGAGTGGTTGGCACCCCCTGCAGTTGTGCAGTGTGCAACCTGAACAATCATCCTCAGAGTTCAGACACTAAGTCCACTGAACTCCAGAGAACACACATCAAGCTCCTCAAGTGACTCCCTCAAAGCCTTTCTCACTTGGATGGCAAAATGAGGAAGCACATCTCTCCCCGACCCCACCTTCGACTAAGAAAAGGGGGAAATTCCTGGAACTTTCTCCATATGAACTTTCTCCATAGGAATTTGCAAGAAGCAAATTTCCTTGAAGACCTTCCAACTGCGGTGAAACTACAGGGCCATTAGTTGGATAGTGATATCCTGTTAATGACCCTGATGCCCAAAGACATTGCCGGTGGGAGTCGTTTTTGTTTTGTTACTATGGGTAATGTTGAAAAAAATTCATTTCCAACCTTTAGATATTAGGATATCTCATGTGAAGTGGTGATTTTTTTTCTTACCTTAAAATTTGAATCTCTCTCAACATACCGGGCCTGAATTCCTGCATGGCGATGGATAACTCAAATACTTTTCTTGATACCCTGTGATAGCAAACACATTTGAAAATGTAGGCCCTGAAATTGTACAGTGGTGCCCAATGGTAAGATGGGTCACACAGATAATGCAGGTTTGCTTAACTAACTTCAAAAAGATTCTCTTAAAAATAAAAACTAAACTTGAAGTTCTCTTTAAGGAATTTCATGGACTGCATGGCAATCTCTTCCGCCCATTGGAGAAACACACTCTGATGGAGTCCTTACCTGATTCACCTGGAAGACACTGCCAAATCCTTCAGGACCAGATTTTATCTCCTGTGATGAAGCATCACTAGTTTCCTTGGGTTGAGTCCCTGGGTTTCCATTAGACCTAAATCTAGTTAGCCTGTTACTGATTACATAATCATTGTGTGTGTCCACAATTGGACTGTGAGCAATTTGAGGGAAAAAAAAGTAGTAATTTACAGGGTATTCCAAGCATCTAAGCTGTAATAGCCGATGAATGCTTATTTAATAGCACTTATCATCCTTCAGGTCTCTGATTAAATATCATTTCTGTGAAGAAGGCATTCAACCTTTCCTGACTCAATTGACTTTACCAGGACCCCTGTTATGCCTCTTGAAATCTGGTGAACTTCTCTCATTCACAGTACCTGTTACAATGGTAGTTCATTGTTTGGTGGGAATTATTATTTTTTTTGAAGACTTTATTTATGTATTTATTTATGTATTTGTTTGTTTGTTTGTTTGCTTATTTATTTAATTGAGAGAAGAAGAGGGAGCACAAGCAGGTGGAGGGACAGGCAGACAGACAAGCAGGGAGCTTCTCCTTTGATCAGGGAGCCTGACTCGGGGCTCGATCCCAGAACCCTGAGATCATGACCTGAGACACTTACCCGACTGAGCCCCCTAGGTGCCTCTTGGGGGAATTATTTGTTTGTGGTGGCCTTCCTCCACCATATTCATGAGGTGAGACCTATATCCTCTTGCTTCTCACTGTATTCACCCATATGCCTTGTCCAGTGTCCAGCCCCATTCTCAAGTGGTTGGATGGCTGGTTCGTAATCATCCTGAGTCATATATACCCAGCATTCTTCAGCTGCCCAAGTGACCCTGTTTGCTAGCATCCATCCACATCTGTATGTTCCAGGAGCAAGGGCCCATGCCTTCTTTTGCTTACTGTTGTGGTTCCAGTCCAATGCCTAGTTCAGTGCCTGTGTGTATGAAGTACCACCCACCCCACCTCCTGTTCCAGCCACTGCCCCAGCTCCCAGTTCTTTGCAAGCATTCCCCTACATGGTACAGGTATAATTGTTCAGCACCTCACTGGGCCCACTCCACATAGCTCTCTCTTCCTGTACCGGTGCTTCTCTGGCCTCTAGTGTGGAATCCCAGGAAAACCCACTTGACTCACAAGAATACACAAGCCAGAGGCCAGAGTGTTAATGCCTGTGGGACAACTTTTGTTCCGTGTGGACAGTTCTGAGATCCACTTCAGAAAGTTTCTCAAGAGGTCCAGGGGGCTGGGCCACAGCAGCCCACAGTGCTAGCCAACTTTTTAATGCATCCTTGTGCTGCTGTCTTCCCTTCTGTCCTTTTTCAGTCTCCTGGCCTCTCACTCCTCCCTGGGATCACTTCCCAAATACACCTCTTATCTCAGGCTCTGCTTTCAGGAAGATTCAGGCTAAGACATGATGCAACAATTTGTTGTTGGAAGAAGGAATGAACGACCCAGTGAACGAATAAAGCCATAACTCCTGGAAACAAGAGTGTAACTGGTTCACCAAAAATATCATGATTGAATATTTACCTTCATTATAACTCCTAAGAACAGAATTACCTCTGATTGGTAAAAAGATGTTATCCCAAAGAATATCTTTAAAAGAACACACTCATTAAAAAGCAGGAAGAGAATGGTGGGTGTTTGCTAGGGACTGGAGGGAGAGGGGTGAGGAGTTATTTTCAACAGGTACAGGATTCCAGTTTATGAAGATAAAGATTTCTGGAGATGGCAGGTGGTGATGTTGGGACAACAAGCTGAGGATTCTTAGAATCACTGAAATGTACACCTAAAGATGGCTAGAATGATAAATTTTGCTAAGTATATTTTACTATAATAAAGAATTATGCCAAAACTATACATATATGGTTATAATGATAAAAAATACAAAGAACATAAACAAATATTAGTAAGAAATAAATACAAATGTTGATAGCTATGATATAAGAGTGGGATTTTGGAATATGTTATTTTTAGCTCCCAATTTTCTCTACCATTCTTTTATTGCACTCTTGACCTAATAGTGTGATGATAAAGCTATATTATTCCTTTGAGATGGCCCCAAAACATAAATCTCTATATATTTTTTTAAAGATTTTATTTATTTATTTGACAAAGAGAGATCACAAGTAGACAGAGAGGCAGGCAGAGAGAGAGAGGGAAGCAGGCTCCCTGCTGAGCAGAGAACCTGATGCGGGACTCGATCCCAGGACCCTGGGATCATGACCCGAGCCGAAGGCAGCAGCTTAACCCACAGAGCCATCCAGGCACCCTAAATCTCTATATTTTAGCTAACATTAAATCCCAAGTACAAAAAGAGACTTACTAATGAGACTGCCTGTCTCTAACAATGATAATTTAATGATGATAGTGGGAAATTTTGTTTTGTTCTCTTCAATTTTTCCTTCATGAGGACTTAATTTTGACAGGAGGTACAAATGAGACCATAATCATTGTATGACTTGCTTTTGTAATAGATATGCTTATAACATATATTACATATACTAAAGTCTTATGTAAAATATGAACATCAAAGGAAAGAGTACTTCAGCTTTTTACAAAAATAAAGCTAAGCCCCCATTAATTACCTTCTTAACCTCCTAACCACCTCCCATTCTTATTGTTATTATGTATTTTGCTATCACTGATTCTACATTAACATCGGTGTTTATCAAGGTGGTCACACTTTCCTCTTCCACTATTATGGATTTAACTAAGCCTATTTATCCCCAAACTTAGTGATCAGTGTACACACTCCATATGCATCCTGCTACTATTACTGATGTCAGGATTCTGGGATTCCATCTCAGTTTCATCACAGCCACAGTTTCTGTGTTCTAGAGCAAGTTGCTGTATCTTGTTTCCAGCTGACTTTTCAGAAACAGTAGAGACAACATAATAAAATTTAGAAATCCTTAAGAATCCCTATATGAATTATCCAAGGATAGTCCCATGAAAACAGGTTTTATGGTCAAATATATATGAAGAAAGTCTACATGTTTATCCTCCTATTAGAGACCAACAATGAGCAATAATATTTTAAAGGCTCTAAGAAGTCCTTCAGTAAGAAAAAAGAAAGAAAGAAAGAAAGAAAAGGAAAGGAAAAAAGTAATAATTTACCTTTGCTGATAAATGAATAAATACCTGACTATTGAAATTTTTCTTTTATGTAACACCAATTTTAAAAGATCTTATTTATTCTTTTTTAAAAGATTTTTATTTGTTTATTTATTTGACACAAAAAAAGAGCATAAGCAAGGGAAGCGGCAAGCAGTCAGAGGGAGAGGGAGAAGCAGGCTCCCCAACAAGCAAGGAGCCTGATACGGGGCTACATCCCAGGACCCTGGGATCATGACCTGAGCCGAAGGCAGATGCTTAACCGAATGAGCCACCCAGGAGCCCCAGATTTTATTTTTTCTTTGGGAGAGAGAGAGCACATATGAGAGTGAGAGTGGGGTGAGGAGCAGAGGGAGAGGGAGACTCCCCATTGAATATGGAGCCCTTGAGGCCAGGCTCAACCCCAGAACCCTGAGATCATGACCTGAGCTGAACAGCAGACACTTAACCAACTGAACACCTAGGCGCCCTGTTACACCAATTTTAACATCCCTTGGAATGAAGGTTCTATAGAACACACTTGGAGTTTTACACAAATAAAAGTAACCAATTCTAGGCGAGCAGGAGGCAAGAATATCTTCTTGCTGCAGTGGAGAATTCCCTGTCACCGTGAAAACATCAATGGTATGACAATTAGAAAATGGACCATGATGTGAAGCTCTTTGTGCCAAACTGAATTGCCTACAGTGGCAAACAGCCGGGATGGGGGCCGGGTAACTCACATGTCAGCAGTGGAACTGACCCACGGGGGTTATGTGCCTTCTCTCTCAGGTGCAGTCACCACTGAGCGTCAACTACTCTTCACATGTACCTGCCCAGGCCCGGTACTGCCAGATGGTACGATTGCTCATGAAACCGCCTTTTCTAAGGACATTGTTCTATGGAACAATATACTGTTCTGTGAGGGGCGCCTGGGTAGTTCAGTTGGTTAAGTGGCTGGCTTTGGCTCAGGTCATGATCTCTGGGTCCTGGGATTGAGCCCTGCCTGCATCAGGTTCCCTGGTCTGCAGGGAGTCTGCTTCTCCCCCTGCTGCTCCCCCTGCTTGTGTGCTCACTCTCTCTCCCTCTCTCTTTCTCTCTGACAAGTAAAATCTTTAAAAATGAACAAGTCTAAAAAGTACCTTTAAAAAATATATATTGTGGGGCGCCTGGGTGGCTCAGTGGATTAAGCCTCTGCCTTTGGCTCGGGTCATGATCTCAGGGTCCTGGGATGGAGCCCTGAATCGGGCTTTCTGCTCGGCAGGGAGCCTGCTTCTGCCTCTCTCTCTCTCTCTCTCTCTCTGCCTGCCTCTCTGCCTACTTGGGATCTCTCTCTGTGTCAAATAAATAAAAAATAAATCTTAAAAAAAATTAAAATTAAAATTAAAAAATATATTGTTCTGTGGACACCCCTTTATTCAAAAATATTAGCTCAATAAAACAAAAAAATGAAAACACTGTAAAGGCCAAACAAAACACTTGGGCAACCCAAATTTGGCCCATAGGACAGCTGTCTTAAGTCCTCACAATGATGCTCAGAAAGAGTACCCCTACCCTCAAAGATCTAAAACTGAGGGTTTGGAAATTCCTGTGCCATGTTTTCAACAGTTGGCCTCCATCCCAATCCACTGGCCACCTCTTGCCATGCATGCCTTCTTGATTGCCTGGGAACCCGACTGAAATATGTGACAAAAGAATTAGAATGCATTTAGCGAGGATGTGAAGGGACCTCCTATGGGGAAAGAATAAGGGACCTATAATATCTGGGTTTTGATCATTTTATTCTTTCCAGCTGTTTTCCACTAGCATGGAGTCACTTTGTTGCCTGAAAGGACTCAGGGACAGCCATCCAGCTTTCAGAAGATAATTTTAATAAATTCTTCTGTTCAGAAATAGATTTTACAATTAAAATCTGTTTTAAGACAACCTAGGATTGATTCCAGCTTGCACAAACACAAGCCACTATGGTTTCAAGATTTTACGATTGCTGTTCTTTTTTAAAAAAGGGGTGGAGGCTGGGGTGAAATTGATTGATGAAACGTTACCAAAACGACACCTCATCTCTTCTTTCAATTCTTTAAATCGTGCATAATGATAGAGCTTTTGGTCATAGTGAGGCAGAGGAGAAGGATTTTAATGAAAGAGCTGGATGGGTGAAAAAGGAGAGCCGGGCAGGAAGGAGAGAGTGGGACCATCACTTATCTAGGGCATTGAGTAAAAGGCACTTTCAGTCTTTTAATTACCTTTTGAAGGTAATTTGACAACGCAACTAATGAGAAATCAATCTTCAGCATCTTGTCTAATCTTGTTTAAATCTTGTTTAATTCCAGAGTTAGTGGGTCATTAATGCAAGCAAATGGGTCATTCCTAGAGTGAGAGACTTTCTTGAGTGCTGACCAGGTACCAGACATCATACTGGGTATAGAGATTTTTAAAAATAAAAAAAAAAAAAAGGACACTACAAGGACCTTGTCCTCCAAGATGTCCCAGGTCAGGGAGGAGAAAACCACATTATTATAATGTGGTAAGTGCCACAAGAGACAGCTATACCCATGGCATCATGGGGACATGGAAGGAGTCACCTAACATGGCCTGGAAGTGGGTAGGAGAAGGGGAGGTGGACAGGTCAGGGAAGGCGTATGCAAGAAGAATGTAACTGATGGAGAAACACCATTCACCCTTTGCTAATAGAGAAAGTTACCGCATTTTAACTCAATATGGCCACAGGAAGACTGTGGCCATTAAAGCAAGTTCCTGATTAAGAGGTTTTCTACATTTTAGCTGGGTTGACTCTGCAGTAGTGCCACAGCAAATGAGTGTCAGTCCTCAGCTTTCATATATGGATCATTTTTATTATTTGGTTTCGAAAAGCAACCCCCAGTGACTGTGCACTTACAATCATTGGAGAAGCGTGCTCTGTGTTTTGAAAACGGTCAGACTCTTGACAGGGCTTGCAGTAAATACATGTTCTCCTTTACAAGTGTGTCTTTGTACCAAAACAGTACTGCTGCCTTTAAAATGTCATAACAGAGCATGTGGCTTGCGTGTGTCCTCCTACGTCAAGAACCTCTTAACTAAAACAAGTACAGTCCATGCACAATTGGCATCCGTGGACACTATTAGAGTAGGCTGTATAAACTGATGCATTAGGTGCAGTTTCCATGTAAGTTTTTATGTCATCGACCGCTCTCATGTTTATTTTCCAAAATTAAGAACTTAATGGGACCTATGAACACCTCTGTGTTGGATGTTGCTAGTCAATGTTGTCTGCTTAACACCTATGTGTTTAAAATAATGAACTAGAACCCTTTGTGTCACCTCGAAAAGACAATGCTTCACGTCTGCTATCTGAAAATTCTTGGCATATGGACTCTCTTAGCTTGTCTCTTCCTTTTGTTTTAGAGATTCACTAACAGCCCCTCTTTCAAAGATTACTAATCCCGTGATCAAGATGAGAAACTCTTGGTTGTCCCCGGTGACCCATCCCTGAGCTAGTCCTTTCTAGTACAAATAGATTAATATAGGTGTGACCCTGATGTCAGTTGACTTCTCCAAGCCTTTCTAATATTTAAATAAGATTGCCTTAACATTTCTAAGTCACAGCCGTTCCATGCCTTCACCAGGATTTGGGGGAATGAGCCAGGGCCCTAGGCTCACGTGCTGTCACCCCTGAATCCAAGTTACTGCTCTGTTGAGCTGTCCCTCACAGCCCATCTCCGCACTCTGCTGCCATTTTTTGTTCTGTGCCAACCTGGGTGACTTCTTACTGATATCCACTGAAAACACCTACCCAGAATATCTACGTAGAGATGTAGAGCAGTCTTTCCTGAAACTTTTATGCCGTGGAGATCATTTACAGGGCAGAAATGCAAACTGAATGCTCAACATGGATAATTAGGCACCTTTGTTGGCACAGCTCCCTCAGCCACCAAGCCATCAGAAATGACTCCATCCTCCCTGGCTTCCCCACCTTCCCCGCCACCAGCCGACCACAGCTCGGGTCTTGTAACTCCACCCGTCTCCCTCGAGACTCCCACCATCTCTGGGCTTCCCTGTTTTCCAGGCTGCCTTCTCTCTGTTTCTGTCCCTTGGGTCCCCTCATTTCATTACACAGAGATGCTGAGCTCCAGAGCCCGCCAGCAGAGTAACCGAGGAAGGGAATCTACTGAAAGGATACCACGCAGCTCCTGCACTGACTCCTGGACCGCCAAAAAGGCCAGGAAAAGGACAGGAACAAGTAAAGACCCCACAGCCATAGAGAAGAGCCCCAGGCACCACAGCTACCCCTATGGAACAGTAGAAGCCACTGCTGGAAGTCCCCAGGCTTCCGGCTCCAGACGCAGAGGTTGCCACCAGCCCTGCCAGCTGCGCACGGTCCTGCAAACCGATGTTGCTGGTGCTGCTCACCAGGGCCTGCCAATCCCGGAACAGCTTCCTCTCTGACCTGCTTCTCTGCATCACTGGTTCCCAGTTTCCAATGCAGGGTACGGGCAGCCGATCAGTCAAACCCATGACCCAACCCTGCCATAGTGGACAAGAAGCCAGACAAAAGCATCCGACTTTTTTGGCTTATATGGTGGAGACAGACTCTGCTTCCCACCCAGCCTCTTACAGTGGGAAAGTAAATACACAACCATCGGAAAGGGGTTCAGAGGCCCAGAGTTTACTTCAGAGCCTGAAGTAAAGATGTCTTCATCACTTTCCATCGCTTATTTGTCTCCTGGCCTTTTGGTCCCGACCAGCCAAAGACTTACAGTAACCTTTGCGAATCAAAGGGAGACGTTCTCCACCCCTGCCTTCTAGAAACTGTCAGTTTGGTTCTCTAAGACTTTCCTGTCTTCTGCCTGAAATGAAACTGCATATTTTAGGCAACCTAAATTTTAGAAGCATCAAGGCAGGTGCTCAAACCCTACCATTTGAGTGACACATCATGATTTTTTTTTTCAGTTTCCATTTAAAGAAAATCTTTTAGTCAACGTCTGTCCCTGAAGTTCAGTTCTTATTTTGAACTATTTCTAGTACGTCCTGGTATTGTAACAGAAAGGGTAACTATAAGGACAAAAGATAACTCTGTTGACTTCCAGACTCTTTTGTCTTCCTTCCAAGTTTTCTTTACACCTGCACTGACCATGCACCTATATTGTCCTTATCCTCAGTGTCTAATACAAACTACTGGACCCTTGAAGTAGGGCGCATCCAGATTTCAGCACTTGAAATGTCTTGAAAGTATAAAAGACCCGATTTTGAAGATTTAGTACTTACGTAGCATGTAAAATACCTCATAATTTTATATTGATTGTCTGTTAAAACAATATTATAGATATACTGATTTCAGTAAAATGTTATTAAAATTCATTTCACCCATTCCCTTTTTCATTTTCTGATGCAACTCCTAGAAAATTTGAAGTTACATATGTGGCTTACATCATGCTTATATTACACTGCTTTGTGCTCTGAAATACACCTATTTTTTAATTTTATTTTAATTTTGGTATGTTATACAGTGTATTAGTTTCAGGTTATAGTATAGTGATCCCTTCACCTTTTTCACCCATTCTCCCACCCAATTGGTAACCATCTGTTCTCCAAACTGTTAACCCAGTTAAGAGACTGGGTTTTTGTTTTTTTGTTGGGTTTTGGTTTTTGTGGGGCTATTTTTTGGTTTGTCCCTTTTTTTTTCTCCCTTTTTTTATTTTTTTATTTCTTAAATTCCACAAGTGAATGAAAGGATTTGGTATTTTGTCTTTCTCTTGACTTGTTTCACTTAGCATTATACTTACTAGATCATCCATGTTGTTTGCAAGGGGCAGGATTTCATTCTTCTTATGACTAAATAATATCCCACTGTATATGTATATACATATAAATATACACATATGATAATTATTATTTGCATATGTATATGTATATACACATTATTTATATATCATATATAATATGACATATTATTTTTATATCATATATATATTAAATATGTATACACACACACACATACCACCTCTTCTTTATCCATTTATCTATCAATGGATTCTTGGGCTGCTTTCATAATTTGGCTATTATAGATAATGCTGCAGTAAACATAAGAGTACATGTGTCCCTCTGAATTAGTGTTTTGTATTCTTTAGGTAAATAATCAGCAATGAAATTATTGGATCATATAATTACTCTATTTTTAGTTTTTGGAAGAATCTCTATGTTGATTCCACAGTGGCTGCACCAGTTTGCATTCCTACCAACAGTGTATAAGGGTTCCTTTTTCTCCATATCCTTTCCAACACCTGTTGTTCCTTGTATTGTTGGTTTTTTTTTTTTGTTTTTGTTTTTGTTTTAATTTCAGCCATTCTGACAGGGATGAGGTGACATCTCAGTGTGGTTTTGATTTGCATTTCCCTGATGATGGCTGATGTTGAGTGTCTTTTCATGTGTCTGTTGGCCATCCAGATGTCTTCTTTGAAGAAATGACTGTTCATGTCTTCTGCCCATTTTTAATGAGATTATTTGTTCTCTGGGTGTTGAGTTGTATCAGCTCTTTATATATTTTGGATACTAACCCTTTATTGGATATGTCATTTGCAAATATCTTTTCTTATTCAATAACTTGCCTTTTAGTTGTATAGTATGTTTCCTGTGCTGTGCAGAAGCTTTATATTTTGATGTATTCCCAACAGTTTATTTTTACTTTTATCTTCCTTGTCTCAGCAGACATACCTAGAAAGATGTTGTTATGGTCAATGTCAGATAAATGGCTGCCTGTGCTCCCTACTAGGATGTTTATGGTTTCAGGTCTCACATTTAGATCTTTAATCCATTGTGAGTTTATTTGTGTGTATGGTATAAGAAAGTGGTCCAGTTCCATTGTTTTTGCCATGTGGCTGTCCCATTTTCCCAACACCATTTGTTGAAGAGACTGCCTTTTTCCCATTGTATATGCTTGCCAACTTTGTTGAAGATTAATTGAGCATATAATTGTGGGTTTCTTTCTGGGCTCTATATTCTGTTCCATTGATTTATGTTCCTATTTTTGCATGGAAACCATACTGTTTTGATTACTACAGCTCTGTAGTATAACTTGAAATCTGGGATTCTGATCCTTCTAGCTTTGTTTTTCTTTTTCAAGATTGCTCCAGCTGTTTGGGTCTTTTGTGGTTCCCTACAAGTTTTTGGATTGTTTGTTCTAGTTCTGTGAAAAATGCTGTTGGTGTGCATCTGTAATTTTCAGTCAGTCAGCATGTAGCCCATTCTGTTACTACATACCACAAAATGGAAAAATCCTTTGAGACCAAAAAGGATCAATTATACTGAAAATACTCTTATAAAATTCCTTTGCATGAACAAAAACAAAATTTATTCATCACTCATTTAGCAATTTTCTAAATTAAGTAATGAATTAACCAATTATTGATCACTAGTACATTTCAAATCTTGTGTTGTTGGTTGGGACTATAGTTGTCAACAAATCAGTTACAGTCACTGCTTCATGCAGAATGAAGTGGTTAAAAGCACAGACCATGGAGCCTGACAATGTGGGTCCAAATTTTGGCTCCATCCCTTACCAGCATGTGCTCTGTGATAAGTTAAAAGTTCTTCAGTTTCCTTATCTACAAAACATGGATCCTGTCTGATAAAAATATTATGAGGACTATGTTAGTTTATAAGGAAAAGCTCATACAAGGGTACTGTTATCAGTTACCTATTGCTGCATAAATAGCAGCTTTAAAAATATACATTTATTATCTCACAGTTTCAGTAGATCAGGGATCCATGAAGAGCTTAACTAGAGACTTTCTTTTGTGAAATCAAAGTACTACACAAAGCACTGTGCAGTTTGAGAAGCAAACCTCAGAGAACAGCTTCATGTCGGCCAAGGCCACAAACACCATGTATGACAATTTAACAGACAGATTTTGACATGTTCAAAATACAATATTAGTGCACAATGGGGATCACTGGTGCTGGAAACAAGGGTGATGGGGGGCAAAGCTAGTCCTTAGTAGTTTCACCCTCCTTGATTTTAACTGAAGCACTCTCTTGAGCTTTGGCCAACATAGAGCAAATGATCTCCAAGCCAATGGCTTTGATCAGGGATAGCAGCACTGTGTTACCCACCTGCCTGTGCTTATCCAGGATGTTCACAAGAGTTGAAGTCTCATCTGAAGGCTCAGCTGAGGAAGGGCCCACTTGCAAGTTCATGCAGGGTTGGTTGGCGGGATCCCACATCTTTGGGGGATGTTGGACTGAGGGCTTCATTCCTAGATGGCTTTTCCTTTCCTGGGTATTTCAGGTGGGACACTGAGCTTCATTAAAGCCAGCAAGGAAGAAAGTCTGCTCTAAAGATGGAAGTTGGAATCTTTCGTAATCTACTCATAGAAATCATCCCTTCAACATTAAGGTATTCTATTATTTAGAAGTAAGTTGCTAAAAGTTAAGACATTATCTAATGCTCTGAATCGCAGGGAGCAGAGATCATTTAGGGATCATCCTAGAAGGGGAAATAGACAGCATCTTGGGAGCAAGTATGATGACCTTAAGGCAGGAGAGAATTATGGTATATTTGAGACACTTGGAGAGGATGGATTTTGCTAGAACATGAAGATATCATAGAGGAAATCAGGGATCAGGTGCTGAAAGGCACTATAAACCAGAGAAGGATTTGGACCTCTATTCTGAGGAAACAGAAAGCTACTGAATTTTCTGCATGGAAGTTACATGATGAAATTTGAAAATATCACTTTGGCTACATTGTGGGAAGGATGGATTAGAGAGAAGCAAGAGTGAACACAAGAAGGCCATTTTAGGGATTTCACAATGGTCTAGGTGAGAAGTAATAATAGCTGGGACCAGAATGGTAGCAGTGGGAAAGATATTACAGATATATAATAGCAGGACATGGTGAATAATGAGATGAGGAGACAGAGGTGCAGGATAGAAAAGATGAGGCAAATGATGATGCCAAGTCCACCCTTTAAGGAAATAGATGAGTAATTGCTTGTATACTACCAATGGGAATACTGTAGAAAGAGCATATTTTGAGGGAAAATATGACTTGAGTCTTGGAAATAATGATTTTTAAGGACCCTATGAGATATCTAAGGACGTGTGAGCTGATCTGCCAAATGCAGCTTTGAGAAGTGAAGAGAGTCTAAGATGGCTCTGAAGTCCTTTAACCTGCAAGAGTTGCATTGAAGATCTTCTAGAAAGAGAGAATGAGAAGAAATGACCAGAGCAACTGGGGAAAAAAAAAACCAACAGGAAAAGAGAATTTTTTAGTCAAAGTGATTGGTCAACTGTGTGAAGTAATTCTGAAAGGTCAAGCCCTGGAAAATGTCCCAAGCAATGAGGCGACCCAGGGTTATTTATGACTTCGGCACAAGCCCTTTGGTAGAAGGGCAAACAGGGAAGCTTAGTTGGACTGATTTGAGGAGAAAATGGGCAGCAACATGATAGAGGCTACAAATACAAATACATACAATACATCTGAGAGGTTTGCTTTTGAAGAAGTGGAGAGAAATATGGCCTCATCTAGAGGGGGAAATGGACTAAATTGAAAGCTTTCTTTTGTTGCACTGGTTTTAAACAGAAGAGTTTGTGTACCATTAAACAGAGGTAGAAACTGGCTAGCAGAGACAGGGCAGGGAGGTTGCTGGGTAAGAGTAGGATGAACTGATACAGCAAAGTTCCTGAAAAGGTGGTTCTATCTATAACCCAAAGTACCGGTGTGGGGGCTGGCTTTCGAAGGAGGACTCCTCTATTGTAACAAGGCAAAGAAAGAGAGCTTGTAGTCTTCTTCCTGGTGGATTTGTAGATTTGGTATTAGTACACTGAATGTGTTCTGATACAATGGCTTTTACTGCCTTTTCAACAAACCCTCTTCCTTCAGGTGTTAGGGAGCCAAAGCATTCTAAATCCTTGCTACTCCAAGTGTGGTCTTTAGATCAGCAATATCAGCAACACCTGTGAACTTATTAGAAAAACAGAATCTCAGGCTCCAGCCCAGACCTACCTTATCAAAACTGATTTTTTAAAAAAGATTTCATTTATTTATTTGACAGGCAGAGATCACAAGTAGGCAGAGAGGCAGGCGGTGGGGTGGGGAGGCAGGGTCCCCACTGAGCAGAGAGCCTGATGCGGGGCTCGATCCCAGGACCCTGGGATCATGACCTGAGCCAAAGGCAGAGGCTTTAACCCACTGAGCCACCCAGGCGCCCCTCAAAACTGATTTTTAATAAAGTTCCCAAGTAATTTTCTGCTTACTTCTTAAAGGACCTTTCCATAATCATGTAATCATTATCATAAATACTTATCTAAAGCTGATTTTTATCATACTACTAAGAAGAGAGTTGAATGCCTTGGCCCTTGACTGGAATCAAGGAGGGGGAAACATGAAGGATCACCTGGGAATGATCCTCTGTTAGCTTTATAAACCGTACAATAAAGTTCTTTGATATACTTCTGACACATTTGAAGCTGGATGGCTATGTGTGAAAACAAAGAATTTTTTTTTTTTTAAATCAAAAGAGTTTTCCCTGCTAAAAAGCTGAATGGAATTTAAGACTAAGTGGTAACTAAGATGCCAACCAGTGAGCTGAGAGGTTTGGGAAGTCTGGAAGCCAATACATATGGCATCATAGAGTCTTAGAGTTGGAATTATATTAAGGATGAGCTAAGCCAAGTGCCCAGCTGGAGTGAGAGTCCCTACATCACCTTTTACCTCCCCACTTCCACTCATAAGGAACTGGCTCCTTTTCATCATTAGGACCCATTTTAATCATTAAGAGTCAGTTGCTATCAGAGTTTTCTTTCCTTACTTTTAATATTTCCCAGGAATATCCGCCCATCGGGCCCAATTTTGGCCACAATAGGGTATAAGAATGTTCGCTAAATCCACTTGTTGCCCAACAACCCCCATACACTTGCACAGGTGTTTCATCCATCGTAAGTCCTCTCTCGGTATTTTCTTCAGATTGTCCCAACAGTCACAGCTTCCGAAGTTCTCTTTGTTCCCGCCACTCCTTCAGGGTGCAGAATAATTTTCTAGTGTGCCAACACGCAAAGCGATGCCTAACACATCATCCAACAAATGAAAAATAATTATAACATGAATTTTCCAGGACCTATTTTTCCATTATTACAGTCTAATATCACATTAACTCTTATCAGCTATTTCACATCCTTGGTGTCTATTAAAAACTTGTGGTCAGTTGTAATCCTCTGATTTTGTTTGTTTGTTTTCATATGGAGTGTTGCCGAAGTAGGTATTTCTACACCTGCCCGTGTGCTAGAGTGTGTGTTAGTCTCAGACATCCCTGGGGATCACTGGAGAGTCAAGCACTGGTCCCAGACCTCACTCTGTGCAACTATACCATGACCCTAATCGTGTTGATGCCATATCTGAGGTACCAAAGAAAGCACTTTGTCCTCCTGAACATGCGCTCCACTTCTAAAGAACAGCCTATTTATAAACTCGATCTTTTCAGAGGACCTGAGGTGACCAGGGGATTGACGTTTCTAGAAGCTAATTTTTTCTTCACCAACTTCCCTTCTTCTTACCAAGTATGTACCCTGATATCCCTGCTTCCAACCATTCAATTCCCACCAAATTAATTTTTTTCCTCACACCCAGGCTGACAGACTCTTGACTTACTTATTTTTTTGTTTAAACAGCTGAGCAGGCCAAGAAACCCAACCCCTCTCCACCAACCAGAGCCCCGCCTCTGCCCCAGGAGGCCTGGAGTTGAAGGCCAAAGAGGGAGAGGGGACTGTACTCTGGGTGGGGGAGCGTGGGCTCTGCTGCCTCATCCAGTAGGACCGCAAGGGTCACTCTAAAAATTGCTGCTGCTGGGACTCCTC
Organism: Mustela lutreola; assembly: GCF_030435805.1. Classification (NCBI taxonomy): domain Eukaryota; kingdom Metazoa; phylum Chordata; class Mammalia; order Carnivora; family Mustelidae; genus Mustela; species Mustela lutreola. The sequence continues at coordinate 100,406,460 of NC_081295.1, read as the reverse complement.
AGGTGGCTGCTGGTGGCTCCCCAGTGCGGTTTCCTTTCCCTCCGTCCCTCTCTCTCCCCACAGATTGCTTCCCAAGAGGAGCCTCCTGCTGAAAACTCATCATTACACATCCCGACACCACACAAGAGGGTAAGGAGCTGGGACCACGATCTCCAATTCCTGACTTCTAGATTCTAGGGTGCGTATGGGTGGGTGGGTGGGAGCGGGTGGAGGTATCTGTGTGCTCGTGGTAGGGGGGCTGTGCCACTGACAGGCAGTCTATAGCCGGACCCCACGGCTCATGTTCTGGATCTGAAATTGGGAGCCAGAACACATTCTCTCCCAGTGTAAGGAATGCCAGAGATCAGAAGAATGTCATAGTAAGAGAAATGCGTGAGAGGGCTGCTTTTAAAAAGTAAAATGACCTGTCATTTCCATGAATAATTTTCAGTCTCTAAAGCCTAAAACATGTTCACCTTCCTTTATAGAGAAAGGGGGGACAAAGTAAAATTTGTAGGTTTTGTTCACAAAGTTTTGAATTCCGTCTTCATTTTTATCAGGAACCATGTAAACATTCAGTACCTGATAGGTTTAGATGAAATACAATCAGTTTAATTCAATCGGTAACACAAAAGTCAGAGAACTCCTTGAAGTCCCAGAAATATCCATATTGGCAACATAGAAACTCCCCCTATAAAAAGAACACAGGTTTTACTTAACCATAAAATGAGTTTTTGTTCTTAATGTGCACCTTTGGCTATCCTGACCTCAGTTTTACGTTAGAAGTGAAACGGTGAAATGGAAAACCCCCCCTTAAGTCGGACTTCACTTAAAATGGCAAGTGGCAGAAGCTGGAATGTTTCTATTCCCGGAGTCCGTGCTGATGAGCTAGAACAGATGCAGCGACTGGAATGTGACAGGACAGGGCAAAGGCACAGCTGATTCGCCCCTTTGGCAAAGACACATTCTGGGATCCCAGTTCATTCTGGCATGAGAGTGACAGTGACACTTCTACATACATGGCTTTGCAGCTTGCCCTGTGTAGAGTCTCTCCCAGGAGGCAAGGAGAGAAGGCGGCAGAAAAGAGAATGTTCTTAAATATAAAGTGGCAATTCTTTTCTATGATCAGTTGTAGAGGTTTGCATCTGAGGGCTGTGTCAAGCCAGGAGGAGCTTCTCTCTAGGGTAATGCCTCCACAGGGACTTGCCGGCTCCTCAAAGAGAGTAGAATTACATCACCATTTCTTGTCTTCACTGTCCTCAGCCCAAAGGTTCTAGGTCTATTTTGGGTCATGGGTCTTTTTCAGAACCTCAAGGAAGCTCTTGGCCCGCTCCTCAGAAAAAGACACATAAACACACATGTGTAACATGTTTCTTAATATTCTAGAAATTTCCATGGAATTCATGGACTCACTTGAAATGCAAACCAGAGCAAGGTTGCTAGATAAAATACAGAACACCCAAGACTCCATTTGAATTTCAGATAAACCACAAACCAGCTTTTTGTATAAGCATGTCCCAAAATAGCGTGAGAGATATACTTATTCTAAAATATGATACATGGTTGATCTGAAATTCAAATTTAACTGGACATCTTGTATTTTTATTGGCTAAATCTGGCAACCTAGACCCCACTGCATACCTCCTAGGTGAAGAATCCCCTGTCCCAGATGGTGTGTCTCTATCTGATACAGTTGATCGTAGGATTCTGAAAAAACATATTGAGGGGAGAAGAGATACCAGACCAGACTTTGACAGTTCTGGCAGCAAAAGCCAGCTGTTTATTCTTAACTCTGTGTAAAGTTTTAGAAGAGAAAGTTACACATATCCCCATCTAATAGATGTTGAAACCGAATTCCTAATTCATTGATGTTTTGCTATAGGTCTATTAGATGGTTAGAGCAAAAAGAACACTAAAACTCGATTTCCAGTTCTGTGACAACCAGAGAGACATGAATCTGAAAAATTACATTTCCAACCACCCCTTCCCACACACAAACACACAAAAGACTAGGAAGAGAAAGAGCTGTTTTCCTGAAATTCCAATAAAACCCAAACCAAAAGTTTTAGCACTGGATCCCTGTGTCCTGTATGCAGCCTTGGTGAATGGAATTGTAGTTAACTTTGTGCATAGTTTCTATATACTTAGATAAAAGCCAGGCATAATTCTTTAGCTAAATTAAAACATATGGAATAAATATTTGTTTTTAAACAACAAATTGGGTTGGGTTGATAATTTCATATTCAACCCAACACTTAAAAGGAAGTGCTTTGTGCTCTGATCAGAGCAACCAATTCATGCAGAATCTCCTTGAACCTCTTTCTGTTTTTGGCTTACCCAACCTATGGGAGTTTTCTGTCTTTACTACCTATAACAGAATTAAGAAATCCACAGGTTTACTTCATCCTCTGATTTATTTTAAACTCAAAAAGGCAATCCTTTTTATTTCAGTGTTTGGCGTTACAAAGAACCATTTCATGTTCTCTATATCCAAATTTTATTTGACAACCTTAGGTCTGCGTCACTCAGTCTCTCTCTTCTCATGCTGGAAAGAGTTAACTTTTTAACCTGCTACAGGTTTTAACCTACCCTGCCTTTGAGGGAGGCGATTACGGTGGTCAGGACTCACTCTGGGTTTGAGTCTTTGTTGCACTATGGGTTGCACGCTTGTGTGGCCTTGGATATGTTTTCAAAGTCTCTCTGACTCTTAATCTCTTCATTTGTAAAATGAACATAATATAACCATCTCTTCAGATTTCAGTGGTGCTTAAATTAAAAAAAATAATCATAATAAAGTCATGTAAAGTATTAAACCCAGGGCTCCACACACAGTTCTCAATTAATAAATTAATATAATTATTATTTCAATTAGAAGTGGAGGTAACAGTTTACAATTAATACATAATATGGATTCATGCTCGGTGACTTATATTTAGGAATAATTATTAATGTACTTAAATTTGGCAAATACAAAAGGTGATGAAAAATACAATGGCTCACATCACTGCCCAGCTGTTTATTGGATGTCGAATGTAGGATACTATCGTAATAGAAATGGCACGGGAGCCAAGGTCTGTGGTGGACAATGGAGGAGAGTATGGAGGTGCCTTTCTATTGCCCTTCTATCTAGTTTTGAATGGGCAGCTCTTCCAGGAACCCAAGAGACTGTTCTGGGTAATCCTGGATCCAGCAGAGAGAGGAAGGAGGCTGTGGTCTGTGACCAGAGAAAAAAAATTCTCTTGTGTGTTCTGCACAGAATGAAGGCATAGTTCGGAAGCATAGGGAGCCTTCTATAACCCTCTGCACCCTGTCCAAAGTCTTTTCTTTCACCCAAAAAGGGAAGGACAGGAAAGGATTTGCAGTGCTTCTAAAGAGCTGTTCACCCCATTACACAACCTCCCCTGCTGTAGCTGGTCCCCTTTCCAGCAACAGTCTTACTGTGGCAGGGGCTGTGGGAAAAGTGCAAGTTCTAACTGTCTCAGAGAGTGTGTATGGTTCTTCCTTTCTTTCATTCCCCCCGTTGGGAAGGCTCCCCCACCCTTGAGCTCACTGGAGCTGGGTGCGGAGGGAGAATCAAGCCTGTTGTGCTGTAAGAAAAACAGAGAAACAATCTTGAAACTCTGCTAGCCATGGGCACCTCAGCAAGGCTGTGTGCTCCTCACCATGCAGCCCAGACCACGACCCCAGTCAAAGCCCTACAACCCCCACACACCCCCACCCCCCCTATCCCCCCACCCCCACCAATGGTAGCCATGGCAACTGCCCAGGTACCAAGCCCAGAGAATCCCTGAGCAGCTGGCCACAAGGCACTCACTCCGTTTTTAAAAAAAGAAAAAGAAAAAAGCTTTAAAAAAATAACAATAACTAAAATCCTCATCCAACTCTGAATTAATATATAAAGGAATCAATGAGAATGGGGTGCTTTCAAAATTTATTACTTAATGTCTATGTTATACTCTAGATTTGCCCAGCTTCACAGGGGTGAGTGGTCCTCAGGTTTCTCTGAGGCATCTGTGGAGTCCTGATTGGAGGAAGAGGACACAGACTAAGAACACCTGGGCAGGTGGAGAGACAGCCTCACCTCCAAGGTGCACACCTAGGAAAAGGATGTAGTGGCAGCACTCCCGTAAAGAAAGATTGAATTTGCGAGCATATCTGAGAAAATATGGCCACTAGGAAGTGGAATGTAGGCTCTGATTTCGTGGTCTGTTAAATGGTCTCCTGTTTCTCTCCCTCTGCCTCCCCTAGAGCTAAAAAAGCCACTTACCTCTACAGAGTGATTTTTTTTTAATTTTTTATTTTTTATAAACATATAATATATTTTTAACCCCCGGGATTCAGGTATGTGAATAGCCAGGTTTACACACTTCACAGCACTCACCATAGTCTACAGAGTGATTTTAAGGGCTCTAAAAGCTCTCTCGTATTTTAAAAATGTATATATTAAAATATTGTTTTAAATATTACTTAATAGGAGCACCTGGCAGGCTCAGTCAGTAGAGCATGTGACTCGATCTCAGGGTTGTGGGTTCAAGCCCCACATCGAGTGTAAAAATTACTTGAAAATAAAATCTTTGAAAATGTTAATAATATTAAAATCAAATTAATTGAATCAATTGATGTTATTTAAAATAACATTTACAAAATAAAATGACATATCCATAATAAACAGTTACCCCTTGAATAGCACAGAGATTTGGGGTGCCAGCCTCCTCCATAATAAAAAATCGGAATATAACTTGACTCCCGCAAAACTGAACTAGTGCCATACACAAGTTACCGGGGAAACAAACTCTTTATGCAGAGAAGATTAAGGTCACACAGCATGTTAAGAGAATACTTGCAACACTTGAGCTCACTGCAATAGTACCAGTGAGTTCTACCACTTTCTTAGGTAGTGTAGTATGGACCACCGTTGCTTTTATGCAGCTATGACTTCATACTGTAGCTTCACATTTCTCCCAACATAAATGGTGCCATGCATGTGGTCTGCAAGCATTTGTATGCCTAAGTTTTGACAAATTCTAACTTTTTATAACAGATTTGTGTATATCTCATGGTGGTAAACAATAAAACAGGCTAGTATCTATGTATGTTTTATGTATTCATGAAAGACCAAACTTTTCCTTAATTTTTTCAATATTTCTAGACTACATGGTTCATCCTTTTTTTTTTTCTTCAAATTATTGCAAATCTCCAAAAATATACTTCTTGAAAAAAACCTGTGTAAGTGGACCCATGCAGTTCAGACTTGGGCTGTTCAAGAGTCAACTGTGTGTCCATATATATAGATATATATACCCACACATACATAAAGGAAATAAAAAGTGGCAACAGGAAATAAGAGAAGGAAGGACTGGAAGAACTACCAATTCCCCTAGGGCCTCATATTGTCTTCTCCATTCCTGGAGATTTTGTAATCCTTCTTGATCACAAAGGAATTTATTGAGTCCAAACTCTTCTCAGCATCCAACATCCTTTAATATATTGACCGAATATGCCCACCCACTGTCTCCATCCTTTATATATTGGCCTAATATATAAGTAGTCTCCTTCATGACTCAGCTATCTGAATCTATGCATACCATGCTGAGTCATGGCTCCCTGCTTCAGCATGAGGCATTTCCTCTACTTCTAATGACCTTCTCCTTCCTATACCCACTCCTCTTAAAAATTCTTGGTTTGGTACCAGGACCAGCAAGACTCCTATTAACTGCAAATCTTCCCACCCCAACACCACTTCATCAAAATGATCAGAGAACGTACTCTGTATGACTTCAGTGCTTTTAAATTTATGGAAACGTGTTTTGTGGTCCAAAATAGGGTCTGCCTTGGTGAGTGTATCATGTACACTTGAGAACAATTTGTATTCTGCATTTGTTGAGTGTAATGTTCAAGAAATATCAATTAAGTCAGGGTGATAAATAATGTTCTTCAGATAATCTATAGCTTTACTGATTTTTTTTTTTTTTTGTCTAGTAGTTCTGTCAGTGTCTGAGAGACAGTTATGAACATTTTCAAATATAATTGAGGAATTGGCTATTTCTCCCTTTAATTCAGTCACATTGTTTTCCTTCACATAATTTTGAAAGTCTGTTATTTGCACATATAAATGTATATGTGTTATACCTGTGATGATTTGACCTTCTAATCATTATGAAATTCCCTCTTCATCACTGATAATTTTTTTTTCTTGAGGTGTATTTCACCTGGATATTAACATATCCACTCCAGCCTTCTTAGGTCTACCATTTCTATGGTAAATCTTTTTATGCCCATTTATTTTTTTACCTATCTGTGTCTTTGTATTTATATTGAGTCTTTTGTACACAGCATATATTTGGGTCTTGCCTTTCTTATCCATTCTGAAATCCTGTGCCTTTTAATTACAATGTTTCACCCTTTAGCATTTAATATAATGAATAATATAATTGGATTTAGGTTGACCATTAAATTATTTGGAGGTTTTTTTTTTTTTTTTTTTTTTTTTTTTTGTCTCCTCTAATTTTTGTCCCTCTGTTACAAGTTTCTTGCCCTCTTTTGAATGCCATTAAATTTACCTATTGGGTTTTTTCAGCTATATTTTGCATTCCTTAAGTGATTGTCTTAGGGCTCTGCTATCCATTACCAGTCATCAGTTCACATGAAGCTATTAAGCACTTGAAGCGCAGCTTGTCCAAAATGAGCCGTGCTGTAAATATGAAACACACCTTGTGTTTTGAAGACTTAGGATTAAAAATATGTAAAATATCACATTAATAATTTCATTCCAATTACATGTTGAAATGATAATATTTTATAAATACTAGGTTGAATAAACTCTACCATCAAAATCAATTTCACCTGGTTCTTTTTAACATTTTCATGTTCCTACTGGAAATTTTTTAATTGCATATGTGACTCATGTTATATCTCTATTGGCAAGCACTACTCTAGGGATTACGATATACAGTTAAACTCTCACAACTATAGAAGTTAATACTTATTACTTCACATAAAATATAGAAACTTTGCAACTGTAAGATTCACTTACCATCACTCCATCCTTTATACTGTAATAATCATATGTGCTACATCCAGAAATGTTAGAATCTCCATGAGACGATGTTACCAGTTTTGCTTTGAAGAGTTATATGAATTTTAAAGAAGTTCAGAGTCTTTTATATGCATCCAGATATTTATTATTTCTCATGTTCTTCATTCCTTCATTCCCCTTTTGGGATCTCTCTTGCCCAGAATTCCCAGCTCACTTTCCAGGGGATGTGTTTGCCACAAACCCTCTGCTTCTTCAATACAGTGATACTTTCTGTTGGAGTTGTTGCTGCCCTGTAAAGTACCAATTGCAGTCTGCTCTTAGGTGAAAAGCCATCCAAAAAAACCCCCCTAAAGTCAAAATCCACAAAAGCACCCCAAAATCTGTTAAGGGTTGGGGGATTCATGCTATGCTATTTCTTTTTTCCAACTCTTGATTCCTCTTTGAAATTATCCTGTTTTTTATACTCCCTACAGACCGTGGATAGTTTCCCCTACTTCTCTCCCTACCCCCTCCAACCCATGCCCCCCCACCCTCACTCCCTAGAGCTCCTTCTTTTTTTTTTTTTTTTAAAGATTTTATTTATTTATTTGACACAGAAAGAGAGAGATCGCAAGTAGGCAGAGAGGCAGGCAGAGGGAGAAGGGGAAGCAGGCTCCCTGCTGAGCAGAGAGCCTGATGTGGGGCTCGATCCCAGGACCCTGAGATCACGACCTGAGCCGAAGGCAGAGGCTTAACCCACTGAGCCACCCAGGTGCCCCCCTAGAGCTCCTTCTTAAACTCAAGTGGTTCTTCTTCGGAGGGTGGGGTTTTCCCAACAATATTATGATATTCCTAAAGGCAGAGAGTGAGCTAGTCAGCAATCTATCAAACTTAATTTAGGATACTTGAGGATGCTCCAATTATGTGTGATATAGGGAAATAACAATGTAGCAAAGGAAGATTTGAAACTGGAAATCATATATTAGTGGCCCTGCAGTTCACCTTTGGATTCCTTTGGAATTCCCTGCTGACCCTTTGCCTCCTTGGCCTCATCATATCGCTATGTTGTCAAGGCCAGATTCTCTCTTTTCTCCAGACACCTCAGAATTACACCCTGTCCCTGGGACAAGAATGATTGAGTACAGTATACAGTTGTTAAAATAAAGAGATCCTTCTGTACAGAGTTGGTAAATGGGCAAATAAACAGCCAAATAGTTGCTGCCCTGAGCTCCCCCTGAAGCCCTTCCACCCCTCCATCCTTCCCCCAGAAGCCCCCGGGCCCCACTATTATCCAGCAACTGAAGACTTACACAGAGTCCTTCAAGGAAGCCTCTGGAACCCTGCTCCAGACCTGTGGCCTGTGAATCCATATTATTTAGTAGGTGCCATGTTTTATCAGTTTTTGAATATTTGAATACCACCCTGCACTCTAGCAAGAAAACAGGAGTTCCCCCTTCTCCACAGAGACACCTTCCAAGCCCCTTGGTGCTGCCTAAAATTGCAAATAGTTCTAAAGCTTCGATACACTGTTTTTTCCTATACATATACTTGTGATAAAGTTTATTTTATAAATTAGACACAGTAAAATATTAACAACAGTAACTAATAATGAAATAGAACAATTATAACAACATACTATATCAAAGTTATGTGAACGTGGTCTCTCTCTCTCTCTCTCAAAATATCCTATTGTTCCGTGCTCAGAACAGAACTTCTTCTTGCGGGGATGGGAGATGATAAAATGCCTGTATGATAAGAAGATAAGAGGAATGGTGTAGGCATTGTGACTTCGCATTAGGATAACACTGACCTTCTGATGATATGTCAGGAGGATCATTGCTTCCTGACCACAGCTGACCACGGGTAACTGAAACCAAGGAAAGCAAAACCACAGATAAAAAGGGGACTACTGTAATCATTTACCGATAGATAAACAGAATATTTACCATTTCAGTCTAAAATATTCACGTTACTCCTCAAGGTCAGGATTGCCTTCCAAATAAGGAGTGGTCACGAGCCCTACATCTGCATGAATAGAAACATCTCCAAAGGGGTTCTTCCAGAAAAATAGACAAGGCTTTTCCCAAAGACACATTGGTGCTTCTATTCATATGGTAGAAACTGATGCTTTAAAAAAAAAAAAAAAAAATTCTGCTGTGCTTCCCTAGTTGCTTGTTATCAATTTGTACTTGTCCTGTCTTGTCTGTCTCACATAACTTACATATCGTATGGCTCCATCCTTCCCAGAATGATGCTGCCCACACAGCAGTAGGTGTCTGATAACTGAACAAAATTTTTAAAAGTTTTAAAATTTAAAATTTGCTCCAGAAAAGTCCATCACAGGGACACTTGCCACCTAAGTCAAATGCATTTGAAGACTAAACTGATGGTGGGTTGGAAATCTGTTTCACAAGGTAAGGCTGCATCTGTCATTGCTTGCAAGAAAGAATGAGGAAGGACAAATAGGCTGTAGTTTGTAGACAAATATGAATATGAATATGACAATTTGAGCTTAATGAGGAAGACAAAGTCCCTGGCAAAGGGATAGATTTCTGTTTCCCACCCACTTGCTTTACTTCTTCCACATGGAAAGGAATAAGGACAAACACAATAGAAAGGTTATAGAATTTTTAAACATACTTTCCCATAATTAAACTGAAGGGCTTTTCAAGGGGGATCAAAGCCAGGTTTTACCCTTCAGGGTGAACTCAGCAGTGTGACTTAAGAGAGATGCATACACATACAAACACACACCCCTCAAGAAAACTATGAAACACCGAAATACCTAAATGTCCATCAGTCGAAGCATGACATAAGTTTTGTATATCTTTAGTATGGGAGACTATGAGAGAGTCAAGTATCATATGGTTTCACTTATGGAGCATAAGGGAGGACATTGGGAGATGGAGAGGAGAAGTGAGTTGGGGGAAATCGGAGGGGAAGACAAACCATGAGAGACTGGACTCTGAGAAACAAACAGGGTTTGGGGGTGGGGTGGGGGGTGGGGTAAGCCTGGTGGTATTAAGGAGGACACGTATTGCATGGAGCACTGGGTGTGGTGCATAAACATTTTGGATCACTGAAAAAAAAATTAAATAAAATTTTTAAAAAAGAATGATGTAAATTTATGTGTGTAGCAATCTGGAAGGAGACCCATTAGTTACTGCTAGGCGAACAAAGCAAACTGCCCAATAATAAAGCATAAAAATGCTTTGATGCAAGTTCTCCTAGAGGGGCTGGAAGTGACTTATATTGGCTCATGGGAGGCAGTTGTTACATTTTCATGAATTTGACAGGCTGGTTGTTAAACAGTAGACACTTTAAAATCAGCTACAATGAGTGTATTTGCACCAAAGAAATCTACACCTTACCAATAAGGGCTCTCCCCCCAGCCCCACTACCACCCCCAATCCCTTGCCTCCTTAGAGAGCTGGTTTATCAGCACACCACTGCTCAAAAATGTGCAGATACAAGTTTGTGTAAGCATAGCCAGTTATCTGAAATAATATATACCAAACCGTGAATTGTTGAATTTACACATACTGATTTTATAATCTTTTCTTTAAAGATTTTATTTATTTATTTGACACACAGAGAGAGACAGGGAGTGAGGGAACACAAGCAGGGGAATGGGAGAGGGAGAAGCAGGCTTCCCATGGAGCAGAGAGCCTGATGGGGCGCACAACCCCAGGACCCTGGGATCATGACCTGAGCTGAAGGCAAATGCTTAACAACTGAGCCACCCAGCCACCCCTGATTTTATCATCTTAAAAATGGAAAAAAAAAAAAAAAAGAATAGTCTCACAAAAAAGTGAATGCTACCACGCTATAAGTATAATCAATTGAAAAGTCCAAGTGTAACATCTTCTGATAACTATGCTCAGAATTTTGAAAAATTCTAAAACAATTTAATCAATGGTATTTTAAAGGTTCTGCATGTATTTGCTAAACTTAATATATTTCAAGTCTGTTTAATACTAAAGCTGCTTAGAGCTGCCTTAAAGGATCAGACCACTTCATACAGGTTTAAATACTGGTTCAAATATTGGGGCGCCTGGGTGGCTCAGATGGGTAAGTATCCAGCTCTTAGTTTTGGCTCAGGTCATGATCTCAGGGTCCTGAGATTGAGCTTGCGTTGGGTTCTGCACTGGGTATGGAGTCTGCCTAAGATTCTCTCTCTTCCTCCCTCTGCCCCTCCCCTAATCACTTGCACTCACTCTCTCTCTCTCTAAAAACAAACACACGAACAAAACTGGCTCAAATATTTATAACACTGATAATAGAAAATAGTTCTATTATATATAGAACCATATGTATATAGAATCCATATAAATATGTCCTTATGAGGATATATCTCTATGAGCACATTCCTACACTTAGATTTAATGTCAAAGCAAAGACTGTATCAGTCATACTCCCATCAACAATGCATGGGGAGTGCCACAGCAAAATCTGATTATTGTGAACACTAAAAAATATTTTAACTATCTGATAAGCAAAATGTGTCCACCAAAAAGTAAAAAGATCTCTGTGTTTCAGTTGACAGTTCCCTGATTATAGTTTAGTTTAAAAAAAATATGTTGATCAACTATTTGTATTTTATTTTCTGTGAACAACCTAGTTTTCTAGTCACAGCCTTTGAGAATTTTGAGTTGAATTACCTTTTCCTTATTAACTAATTGTTGGAGTTTCTTTAAACATGTTAGTTAACCATTTGTCAAGAATGTTACAAACATCTTTCACTATCAATGCTTGTCTTTTAAACATTTTATAGAAGTTGTGGGGTTTTGTTGCTGTTGCTGCTGTTGTTTGTATTCAGATGTTTCAGTCTTTTCCCTATGACTTCTGGATTTTGGGCTATGCTTAAGAGGGACTTTCCTACCCTAAAATTAAAACAAACAAAAACCTACTTGGTTCTAGTTTTTGTGTGTGTGAGTGTGATCTAGCAATTTCATCCATCTGGACGTTATTTTAGTGACTGCAGAGAGTAGAAATCAGTTGAACTAATGTATCGCTTCGAGTCCTTACCCATTGATTTTTAAGTTCCATATTTATTCTGATATGTGTGTGTATATACACACACACACACACACATTTTATATGGATTCCTGAACTTCAGTATTTTTCCGAGGAAAACTTTAGAATTTTAATCTTTAAGCCCTTCATGTGATGTTTAACTATTATTCTGTAATTGCTGTACAGCTAAATCAGAGACTATCTGGTCATTTCTGCTGAATAAAATGACTTGGCATAAGGAGAGGGTGGTGGGGTTATGGACACTGGGGAAAGTATGTGCTATGGTGAGTGCTGTGAAGTGTGTAAACCTGGCGATTCACAGACCTGTACTCCTGGGGCTAACAATACATTATATGTTTATAAAAAATTTTTTAAAATTAGTAAAATGACTTGGCAGTATAGCTACTGGGAGGTCACATTTGATAGTATAAATCTTTCTAGAATTGTCTTCAGTGCTTGATGCTGAAGTAAACTCAATAAAATGTGCATTTAGTTTAATGTAAGTCTTTAAATCCCCTTTGAAGTTTAATCTACGTCATTTAAAAACTATTATGGAAAAGAACGGTTTCTCAATGTAGCATTTCAAAGTCCAAAGAGCTGTTAAAATAAAACCATGCTTTTTTTTTTCTTTTCTTTTCTTTTTTTTTTTTTTTTTTAGCAATATCTTGCCTGTGACAGTGTGTTTGCCAACATGGCCCCCAAAAAGAAGACTGTGAAAAAGAGCAAAGGAGATATTAATGAGATGACCATAATCGTAGAAGATAGCCCTCTGAACAAACTAAACACTTTGAATGGGCTCCTAGAAGGAGGCAATGGCTTTAGCTGCCTTTCTTCTGAATTAACAGATGCTTCTTATGGCCCCAACCTCTTGGAAGGCTTAAGTAAAATGAGGCAAGAGAACTTCCTTTGCGACCTAGTCATTGGCACCAAAACAAAGTCCTTTGATGTTCACAAGTCAGTGATGGCTTCGTGCAGTGAATACTTCTACAACATTCTAAAAAAAGACCCATCTACCCAAAGGGTAGATCTCAACGATATCTCACCGCTGGGCCTGGCTACTGTCATTGCATATGCCTATACTGGAAAGCTGACACTCTCTTTGTATACTATAGGAAGCATTATCTCTGCTGCTGTCTATCTTCAGATCCATACCCTTGTAAAGATGTGCAGTGATTTTCTGATACGAGAGATGAGTGTTGAGAATTGCATGTACATTGCTAACATTGCTGAAACATACTCCCTGAAAAATGCCAAAGCAGCAGCCCAAAAATTTATCCGGGATAACTTCCTTGAATTTGCAGAATCAGATCAGTTTTTGAAACTTACATTTGAGCAAATTAATGAACTTCTCATAGATGATGACTTACAGTTGCCTTCTGAAATAGTAGCATTCCAGATTGCAATGAAATGGTTAGAATTTGACCAAAAGAGAGTGAAATATGCTGCAGATCTTCTGAGCAATATCCGCTTTGGTACCATCTCTGCACAAGACCTGGTCAATTACGTTCAGTCTGTACCAAGAATGATGCAAGACGCTGATTGTCACAAACTTCTTGTAGATGCTATGAACTACCACTTACTTCCATATCGTCAAAACACATTGCAGTCTAGGCGCACAAGAATCCGCGGGGGCTGTCGAGTCCTCGTCACTGTTGGGGGACGTCCAGGCCTTACGGAGAAGTCCCTTAGTAGAGACATCCTGTACAGAGACCCTGAAAACGGATGGAGCAAGCTTACAGAAATGCCAGCCAAGAGTTTTAATCAGTGTGTGGCTGTGATGGATGGATTTCTTTATGTGGCTGGTGGTGAAGACCAGAATGATGCTAGAAACCAAGCCAAGCATGCAGTCAGCAATTTCTGCAGGTATTTGATCCTTTATTAGGAACTGAAATGGTTCAGTATTGTGAGGAAATTGCTCTGACATAGAAGTAAATGAGTCCTGCCTGTTAGCTTAGTTCACTGGCTCAGTAAATCAATAATGCCACATTACATGTATACAAAAGTCCACATCAAGTATATGCATATATAAAATGCACTCCAGATTTCTGAATAAGCCTATGAAATGAGCTGGGAAAATGTGGTTATTCGGATCTTACATGTGAGACATCTGATACCCAGACAAGTTATACCACAAGTGAGTGGTAATTCATTTCATATTCTCTCGTTTATAGTAACATTCCCTTCACTGTACACTGTTTTTCTGAAAACAAACTGGGTACAAATTTAGTTTTTAACACTGAGTAATAAGAAAGGTCAAAATAATACAGAATTTCTTTTAAATGACTATTACTGATGACTGTCAAGATTCATAATTGGCAAATACAATGAGATCATTTAAAAATGTGGCAGGTCATTAATTCTTAATATTTTTTGAAGACTGAATTCTATAAAAACTGTCCATTTCTTTCACGCACGTAGAAATAGTAAGGGTATAATATATCCTTCAGAAAATGGAATTCGAATGCCATGTTGTCTGTGTATATTTATAATAAAAACACTTTCATATATATATGAAATGTCAGGAAGTCATGCTTATATCTTGGTATAACGATATACCTCATCATAACTGATGAGGAAGATCTAAAAATTTATAAAGCATATCATTTATTATTTTATTATTTTATGTCTGTGTGTCATTTAAATGAATCCAAACAACTGATTTTTGCCCTTTAATTTATAACTATAGTTAAGTTTTGATTTGGAGGTTAAATGGGACAAAAATGAAGGAACATCAAACTAATGCAGGGAGGTCTGGGTTTACAATGCTTTGGAACTACGTAAACAGTTTAAAACAGGTTTTCTAGGACTGCTTATTTTCCTCCTGCTGATAACTCTGTTGGGTACTCAACCATTTTTGCAGTATTGGTTTCAGTACTTGTGATATAATAACTGTAATATCAAACACTGGAAAGACAGATCTCTAAACTGAAAAATCTTACCTATGGGTAAGTGCTAGAAAATAGAGGAATATCGAAAGTTAACCCTCTGGTGATGCTTTTGGACACGACTTCCATTGATCTCATTCTAAGCAGATCGAAGACTTGGTTGAGTGACGTAGCTTTACTGTTCCAGTGGCCAGTGTCTGCCAGACCTGGAGAAGTCCAGTTAGCCAACTGCTATCTAATTAAGCAGTAAGAATGAGCCAGGGATGGCTGGTGTCTGAAGATGTGTGGAACTGACTTAAATGTGGCAGGGTTCCCTTTGTGATTGCCGCAGATACCCAGCTTCCACCTGCCTCCCCCACAAGCCCCGGTCTCATAAACACCCCTCTCCCCCCCCATGATGTGGGAGTACGGGAGAAGAGGGCCTGACCAGTGGCATCTGTGGGGACTTCTCCCAGAGGCCCGATAAAGGCAGCGGTTTTATAAACGGGAGTAAGGGAGTCGCAAACTCGTCACACTTCACTGGCTGAGAAACAAACCCCAGCCTGCGGGTGAGGAAGTGCGTTCTGTGCCTAGCGTAGCCTCCCTGCCTGAAGAGTGTCACAGTGGCCACGCCGTGGGTTGTGGCGTCACGCGGGTCCCTGGCCGCCGCCAACCTGGCTGTCACACTTGTTCTGCCATTTTCAGATACGATCCCCGCTTCAACACCTGGATCCACCTGGCCAACATGACCCAGAAGCGCACGCACTTCAGCCTGAGCGTGTTCAACGGGCTCCTGTACGCCGTGGGCGGCCGCAATCCCGAAGGCAGCCTGGCCTCGCTCGAGTGCTACGTGCCCGCCACCAATCAGTGGCAGCCCAAGACGCCCCTGGAGGTGGCGCGCTGCTGCCACGCCAGCGCGGTCGCCGACGGCCGCGTGCTGGTGACCGGCGGCTACATCGGCAGCGCGTACTCGCGCTCCGTGTGCGCGTACGACCCCACCGGCGACTCGTGGCAGGAGCTGCCGGGCCTCAGCACGCCGCGAGGCTGGCACTGCGCGGTCACGCTGGCCGACCGGGTGTACGTGATGGGGGGCAGCCAGCTGGGGCCGCGCGGGGAGCGCGTGGACGTGCTAACCGTGGAGTGCTACAGCCCGGCCAGCGGCCAGTGGAGCTACGCGGCGCCGCTGCTGGTGGGCGTGAGCACGGCGGGCGCCTCGGCGCTGCACGGCCGCGCCTACCTGCTGGGGGGCTGGAACGAGGGCGAGAAGAAGTACAAGAAGTGCATCCAGTGCTTCAGCCCGGAGCTCAACGAGTGGACGGAGGACGACGAGCTGCCCGAGGCCACCGTGGGCGTGTCCTGCTGCACCCTCTCGATGCCCAACAGCGTGACCCGGGAGTCCCGAGCCAGCTCGGTGTCCTCGGTGCCAGTCAGTATCTGAACCCAGGTAGCTGCGGGGACGCAGGAAGGGCAAACAGGAAAATACGTAACATTTACTACAATGATTGTATCTTACGCCGTATCGAGGCGTCTGTCTTGGTAGTTTTGAATTCCTGGTAGGGCGGGCGTAATCTACCTCTTTTAAAAAAAAAAAAAAAAAAAAAAAAAAAAGGCAAAATACAGGGCTCTGGCCAACAAAGAAAAGAAACCATTTATTTCAGCGGCCACTGGGTGGCAGACGGAATTCGTCGTAGGCACTCTTCCCGCCGGGGCACGGCCCCTTCGTGGATAGCGGTTACACCCACATTTGAGATTTTTCCTCTACCCTTTAGTACACATGAAGCTTATGTGAGTAAGCAATTTCGGGTACGAAAGTTGATCTTCTCTCGTCTTTTTCTTTAGGAAATTAAAAGTGTTCAGTTACCGCTTTTATTTTAAAATGGAAGGCCATCTAAATCCATAAAGGTTAAATTCTACGTTTAAATACAGTTTCTTTTTCCATACGCGACTGAGTAAAGAATATTGAAAGGCGTCCCATGATAACGTTCTAAAACTTAAAACAAGGTTTGACTGGAGAGTAACAGGGACTCCTCCCTGGACTGTCACACTGATCCCTTTGGTTTATCCCTTAATTCTCCTCTAATTCTGTGCCTCAGTCCCCAGGGTATTTGCTATTGAAAAATACTTGCTTTCAAAGAAGCTACTTGTCATTTAGTTTATGGTGTAAATTTTGTAAATTTCAGTCATTTTGTTGTTTCTCCTGGAAGTATTGGCACTTTAACCTTTGTCCCCTATTAAAGGAATTGCCAGTATCATGGCAGTCTTACTTTGACCCTAAAAAGATGCAACCTTGACCCTAATATAAGCCCCAAGAAGAACACCAGATAAAACTATGGCCGTAAGGACTATTAACTTAAAGCTTATATAGCCCGTAGATTATACGACTGATAGCAATAATTTGATTTCCCTCATTTTTTATATGGATGAGAATGAAGGGAACATTTGGAATTCTTGGGTTTGGCAGTAACAGGATGAATGGCTTCTCCTGTTGGTAAATGTCACCATTTCCCATTTCATAGCAATTCTTCTGATTTCCTAATTAAAACTCTAACACATTCATTTCACATGGACATAATAATGCCCTTCTGTTCTATATATTTTAACTTCATCTGCTCCAAATTAGCTTTGCAAATTAAAATGTATCCACTGGATATCATTTCTCTTACATATTTGCCAAGTTTTAGAGCAAGGGAATGATTGTAGTAAATGATATATATTTTCCTTTCTTACAATTAATCACTCTACTCTGGTGGCTTATTTGTTTTGGAGATGTGGCCTATCAATTATGGGTTATGTGCAATTGGTTTTTGAAAAATAAAACTATTTAAATGGTTAACCATGAGATGTATGGAAATCTAACTGGGTTTTCATTAGTCCCATTTCTCCTACCCTATGTAGCTAGGTTGTTGCTAGAGTTACAATATTTATATTTAAAATATTTTATTTGAACTGTGAAAAGTGGTTCATATAGTACACTTTGTGGAACAATTTTATATCATCGCCCCTTATGAAAAGTTCAGTCTATGTGTATTTAACAGTAACACTTGGTAAAGCGTACAACACTGTAAACTAAGAACAAGGCATTATTAATGTAAAAACACTGGGCTGTCTCCTCACCCCACACAGAACATTCGGAGCTTCTCCAAGTAGGGAGTAGGTCTAAAGGCACCTGCTCCCTTGACTCATTCTCCAGCCACACTGGAGAATAAAGCTGTACAAGAAACAAGTTTATGGAACAAGTTAAACCACTGAGCCCCTTAAGCTATCAGCATACTAACTATAGATAATTTTTGTCCTTGCAGGATCTTTGATAAAATAAACTTCATTTTTAATAAATTAGTTTGGCCACAACTAACAAAACCTATGTGAGGGTGGCTATGACATCTTTTAGTTTGGTATAAATATAATATATTCTTGTACACTTGAGCAGCCTATAGTATCTTATAAATTTTGAAAGGAAGAAAGGTGATTTATTGTGGATCACAGGTCACAAGTGGGGCAAATAGGCATAATTCCTGATGTACAATAGTAGATGTGTCTCCCATTGAGATTCTAGAGGTTTTGTGAAGTGGAGGACCTAACGCTTGGAATGAAATAGGAATCAATCAGTTGTAACATTTTATCTTGGAAGAATGAGGAGAGATTGAAACGAGAGGGTTCTTCAGCCTTCAGAGCTTGGTAAGAGGTTGTCCACAGACTTGGCAGTGGCTTTCTAGACATGAGAGTGAAGACATGTTAGCGCCGGATAAATCATTTAAAATGACCATGTAACATATTTTCCATATTGTTTATCTGAAGATTCTGAAAACACACCCGTCGAGGCTTACCAGGTACCCGGATGCGTCGCTGTTCTATCTTATGCCTCAACAGTTAGGTCAATAAATAAAGACGGTATGAATTTAGAATCCTGGGATTTCTGGCATGGCAAATTGATAAGGAGGGTGGAACATTAGGGTGGGAGAAATGGGTGGGGTCCTATCCTGGAACATCTCTCACGGACAACTGAAAGACATGGAGGTCTAGAGAATCAAAATAACGTGTGTCCTGGTTCGTGTGCTGGAGCCATTGCTCCTAGAAATGTGACGGTTTGTCCATGTTTCCCAGCTGGAAAACGATGTCATTTCTAATGTGTTTTGAGCTTACATTTAGTTACACTTCCAGCCTCAGGATCCAACTCCGGACCTCCTTTTATTTTTCTGAAAGAAAAGGACATCTAATTTTTGTAATGTGTATTTTGTAATCGCCAAGTCCTGCGATTAAATAAAAGCATCAACTCAATCCATCAGAGCAGGAGCAAGTTCCCCAGCTGCTGAAGGGATAAGCTGTCTTTTTCTGAATGGGCCAGATTCCTGATGTGCTAGTCTCGAGGAAGCAAGACTTTAATGTAGTCTGTCCGCTTTGAGTTAGACTCTTGGTGCTTCGCTCTTGTCCCTGGTGCACTAGTTGCTTTAAGTGACTTTGAATGAGTTTCATGTTTACTTCTTCTGGTGTAAGACTGGTTAAGTATAGAAAGTCGGTGATGGTGCAGATTAATATAATTCAAATCAGTGATTCGACGATAGTGGGGTTTTAGGAACGAAGAGGTGTAACTGGGGAAAGAAGGAAGTGAAAATGTACTAAATGGTTCCTATTTAAGCCAGAGCAGCAATTATAGTAAATATATTTTACAAACATGCATGTAACTAGAGGCTTCCCTGGAAATACGTGAGTGTTAAAAGGCCAATTTTTTGCTGGTTATCTTGGCCAAATATCTTCAGAAATTGATCCAAGATACTAGACAAATTGGAATCACTTCATTTTTTCCCCCGAGTTACAAAGAAACATGTCTATGTAATCTTCTTTAAAGGACTCTTCTGCATTCTCTTTTGAACGAATGTTCTCTGAATGAGCTCCGTCCTCATCCGAGCCACTGATGAATACGATTTCTAGCACAAGATAGCATTACAAGGAATTATTTTTCAGTATGTCTCTTCATACCAGTAAAAACTACAGCATAATTACCTCAACACTCCTCTGTGGTAATTATAAGAACTAAAGATTCTAAAATATTAAAGATTTACCCTCCAGCACATTCAGAGGGTAAAGACCACCTAAATTTCCCTCCCAGAGAATTTGGGATAAAAATACTTGTCTTGGACACTCCTTTAAAAAACAAACAAACAAAAAACCTTTGTATTTATTCAGCAAATCCTGGCGAAACAAAACAAATTCTTTCTTTAAAACATTCTGGTATTATATAAGGAACAACAAACTAAAATGTATGTGTATCTGTATCCTTACCACTATCAATAAAGCTGTATTCAGTGAGAACTTAGTCAATATCAGATGTGGGTGGTTTTGAAGTGTCCTTTGTGTGATGGTTGGGGTGTTTGGTTTTCTCCTCCAGTTAGTTTTCATGATGATTCACCTCAGCAAAACACAACAACAACAAAAGAGATGACAAATAATTGAAGGGTTGTTCCAACAGCTTGCAGACTAGTAAAAGAAAAATGTATAAAACGTCAGTAGTGACTTGCTTGTGGCTCAGACAAAAGCCTACGTTTGGTCTCTCTCAGCCCTGACCATTTAGAAATCACAGATAAAGTGTGGTGGTTTCTAGCCTTATTCCCGCCCTGACCACAGCTGCCCGGTCACGGACTCGGGTTCGTCATCATTGCGATGAAGCTACATTTTCGGAAATGAAATCGTGCTGGTGTCCCGGCAAACTCTCACCGCCTTACTCTTCCACCTCGCCTTCCAGATGAGCAAAGGAAGCTCATAAGATGCTCAATCTTCGATCTGATCTAGCAGTTAAAGAGTAACACTCAGTTGAGGTGGTCCTTTCCAGAAAATTCAAAATGGCAGCAATTACTTTTTCTTAAACTTCTCCAAGCTCTGTTATCATGAAAAGAGACTAGAAAGCCCCCACACAGAAACAAGCTGGTGCCACATTCCCAGTTTTGAGCATACCTGCAGGAGCCCCAGAGTTTCCTTGAGTTCTCTTTGAACTCCCACATCTAGAACTCCAAGCTTCCCCACGGGTCTGCACTCCCTCCCACGTTCACATACTAGTCTGTCTGTCCAGTTCACAGCACGTGTGAAATTATTTAATGACACGAAGGACATCTAAGGTACTCTAGGATGTAGCAAAGGAATAACCATTTTGCACCTACTGTGTTTGGCAAATTTGATAGAAAGACCAGAGACAAAAAGATATCCAAACCCACCTCTATGCTTTTTCCTCATCTGGGTGATAAAAAATTGCATTAGGAAGTCCACTTCAGGAAAGGGGACAGGCCTGGATGGAGAGAGGAAATCCAACCCATGCTCCCTAGAAATACTCTGCTCAGCCCCTCTTTTTTTTTTTTTTTTTGTTAAGATTTTATCTATTTTATTTGACAGAGAGAGAGATCACAAGTAGGCAGAGAGGCAGACAGAGACAGAGGGGGAAGCAGGCTCCCCGCTGAGCAGAGAGCCCGATACGGGGCTTGATCCCAGGACCCTGAGATCACGACCCGAGCCGAAGGCAGCGGCTTAATCCACTGAGCCACCCAGGCGCCCCTCAGCCCCTCTTGTTTTCCTTTCCAGCCACATTCACAAGTTGGGCTATGAACATAGGTGTGTGATAAATTATTCCTTAGCCAATGCCAGTCTTCCACCCTGTTTCAGGCCAGACTTGCTCCTTAAAGAGTGGTGAGGAAGGGAGTCACTTTTCCCTAACCTTTGGACAAATGCAGTAGCTTCTGGTTAGCCAGCCCAAGATCCTATATTGCTTCTTTTCTTATCCCTTTCAGGGAAGCACCTTTAAAAGTCAGCCTGACTCATCTTGGAGAAATGACCATTCAGGTTTTGCCTCAATATTCAGTTGTAACTATAGAAGCAATGTTCAAGAAAGACCTTTTATTTTTTTAAGACTGTATTCATTTATTTGTTAGAGAGAGAGAGAGAGCACAAGCAGGGGGAGCTGTAGGCAGAGGGAGAAGCAGGTTCCCTGCTGAGCAGAGAGCCTGATACGGGGCTCACTCCGAGGACCTTGGGATCATGACCTGAACTAAAGGCAGACATGTAACCAACTGAACCACTCAGGCGTCACCAAAAAAGGCTTTGAAAATGACTATTTCTCTCATTCAGATGGGGTGATATGTCAAAATGGAAGAAAAAAGGCCGTAATTTCATAACAAACATGTCTCTGTACCCCGCCACCACCATCTCAATCCGTACCCACAAGAGGGAAGTGCCCCATGATATGAATGGAGGACTTGTGTCCTCCATTCATATCATGGAGGACTGGCTGGTTTTGCTTTGTGCTCACATTTAGGTTATGCCTGTAGGCTCTCCATTCAGAAATTCTTTTTCCGTCTTGGAGACATCACTACCATCAATTAGAGGGGGAAACTGAGCGGGATCTATTTTTGGTGAGCCAGGTATGAAGTGACTTAGGTCAATTCTGCCTCCATCACTACATCACAGAAGTAGGCATCTGGCCATACCTAGAAGCAAGGGAGCTGGAGAAGACTTCAGGGGAGCCCAAGAGGAAGAAGAAAGGAGTTCATATAGCATCATCTCTGCACATTGAATGATTACATTTTGGAAACCACTGCTCCCAGCTTCCTTCCTCATTTGCCCACGGAGCAAAGAGCTTCCCAGGCCAACTGCCTCCCCTTAATCTCTGGATCCACGTTCTCCTCTTTCCTTTTCCTGGCTCATAAGACTTGTTCTGAAGTCCTCTAGTGTGTCTTGCCTTTTCCCTTCTGAAGGCCAAGCCCGAACAACTCTTGCGGCCTTTTTTCAATTCAGGGCCCCCACAGGTCTACACAAACTTCAGTTTACTTAATGCTTTTCTAAGTTTGTTTAAGTAATCTCTATCCTTGATGTGAGGCTCGAACCCAGGACCCGGAGATTAAGTCACACATTCTTCTGACTGAGTCAGCCAGGTGCCTTGCGTTATTACTTTTTTTTTTTTTTAAAGACTGTATTTATTTGACAGACAGAAATCACAAGTAGGCAGAGCAGCAGGCAGAGAGAGAGGGGGAAGCAGGCTCCCTGCCGAGCAGAGAGCCCAATGAGGGGCTCGATCCCAGAACCCTGGGATCATGCATTACTGTATTCAGTAATGTATTGACTGTTGGTATAAATCTGGTTCCCACAAACCATCAAGGAAATCTGTCCAATATCAGAATCACCCCCTCCTCCCTCCTTGGGTCTCCCTGTCCCAGGGCCCTGGGATCATGAAATGAGCCCAGACAGATGCTTAATCAACTGAGCCCCCTAGGGTTCCCCATTTCTTTAAATATTTCTTGAGGGCAGCCACATTCCTGGCCACATGGAGAAACCTGAAAAGTCAAGAGCCTACCCATTAACACCCAGAGGACTTCTTCCAATTCAGGAATAAGAGCTAGAAGGAGGGACTGCGCAGGGCACTCGCAGCCCAAACCCTGGCCCCCTTCAGAACCTCCACACCTGCCTCCATCTGTGGTTCTCTCATTTCTTTCAAAGTTAACGATACTGAGGACAAGGGAGAGTCCTGGGTGATAGACAGTAAGGCTCTGGGCCTGAGGCGACCAGAGATAGTAGGAGAATGAGATGTTGTATTACAAAGACAAAAAGTGGCAAATGCAGGGATGCTGGGTGGCTCAGTCAGTTAAGCCACTGCCTTTGGCTCAGGTCAGGATCCCAGGGTCCTGGGATTGACTCCCGCATCGGGATCCTTCCTCAGTAGGGAGCCTGCTTCTCTCTCCGCCTCTGCCTTCCACTCTGCCTGCTTGTGTGCTCGCTCTCTCTCTCTCTCTCTCTCTCTGACAAATAAATAAATAAATAAATAAATCTTTTGAAAAAAAAAAGGTGGTAAATGCAGCTGTAAGGGGGATCTGCTTGTTGTTCTTCAGAGACACAACACGGAGGCACACTTCTGAAGGAGATGTGGACCACAGACCAGCCCCACGCACACTTGGGAGCTGCGCTCTGAGGGTGACAGGGCCACTGGAAGAGAGTCTCCCAGGAATGCTTGCATTGAATGGAGACAGATCGGCTCCATAAAAAACCATGAAATATGAAGACACATCAGCTCCCCCTTGATTTCTCCTGAATTTTCCCAGTTGAAATCCAGCTCAGCAAGTGAGTACCTTTGGTGAAGACCTCTGCCCTTGCCTCCACTGACCAAACCGAAAAGAGAGAGGGAGACTGCAGGGCTGGGAGGGCCCTGGGATCACTGTGGGCAGACCAGAGTCCTGGGCTGCAGAAGGAAACTTGAAACCAGAAGAGTGAGGCTCCCCTGGGGGGGGGGGGGGGGGGGCGGTGGCAGGGAGCCCTTTACTGCAGGGTGTGCCACCATTAAGCCCTGACATGCAGGGACTGGGGTCTGGAGCAGCACTGCTTTGATGCCTCCCAGGTTTGCTGCTGGGGTTTTGCTGCAGGTTTGCAGGGAGAGCTGAGAGAGGCCAGTGCTCACAGGCTGGTCTTCTCTGGCTGCATCAGCCCTTTCCGTTCTGCACCCAGTCCCTTTGCTGCCCCACCCCCACTCCTTGCGCCATACAAACGGTTTCCTTATACACTTTCTCTTTCCCTGGGCAGGGCAAAGTTAGACAGCCCTGTTGTACAAAACCTGGCTTCCCCCTCTCCCTGTCCCACTAGTGGTCTGTCCTGGATGGAGGTGAGGGTTTAAGAGTCAGATGTGGAACAGTTTGCAGGGTTCTGTGCCAGTAGTGGCTAAGGGCACCAGCCAACAAGAGGTGGCGCTGCGGTACCCTTTGGAGGGATGGAGGGCCTGCCGGCTGGCACAACTATGACCTTCCAGCAGTCCGGAGCAGCTGTGCTGGGATCAGCCAGGGCTGTCGGGAAGCTGGAAACAATGCACAGTTCTCTCTGGGTCTCCTGGTGATTCTGGTATCTGCTTTCTATAATAAAGAGCCCGTGTACTTTAAAGAGGAGGAAAAGAGCTAGGCAAAAGCTTTTCTGTGCCGGGTGGAAGAATATGGTGAAGTCGGTGGCACCTGGACTCCTTACAAGACCTGGAAGGACCCGAGTCACCTCTAGCCAGGGTGATTCCTCAGTGTTGCAATCATCGTGCCTGCCTTCAAGGACAGACGTGTGGCCACTTGCAAATGAATCAAAATCCCCCCAGTCCTTCAAAACTCACATCAGAAATGTCTTAAAGGCTCTTGATTTCATCTCAGTCATGATCTCAGGATCCTGAGCTGGAGCTCTGCATCAGAGGCTGGTGAAATCTGGAGCAGAGAAACCGGCCAAGTTAACCCCTCTCCAACCTGCAGAACTCAAAAGGCAATAAATGTGTGTTGCTTTAAGGCACTCAGTTGGAAGGGTGATGTGTTCAGCAACAGAAGAAAACTAAAGTCTCTGCTGTTCAATGAGCAGCCCTGGCACAGGCCCAAGAGAATCGGGACATCCCCTGATCAGCAGGTCCCTAGGGGAAGAGCAGAGTTAAGCTGGGAGGACTCAGGAAACCTGGGTCACATGCAGGTTTGATTCAACTTTTAAAGCACCTGACCCCTGAGTGTCCACAGCCAATGGTGATATGCCTGTGTTCCCCCTCTTTAAAAGTCATTTTGATGGACCTCTTTTTCATTTAACTACTATTATTTGATTGATGCTACATTTACTGTTAGTGAGGGCTGACAGAATAATGACCCATAAGGTAGTGTTTTTCAGATACAGATGTTGTTCTATCATTCTTCTGCGGGCCCTGTAGACTATATACAATGAATTGTATTTTGCTCAAAGAAAAATGTCCATTATTACTTAAATGATCATTGAACTTTGACACGACCAAATGGAGACATTCAGAAGAATAACAACCATTTCTTTACCCTCTGAGCTGCTATTAGAAATCAGTAGACGTTGGGCAACCTGGGTGGCTCAGTCAGTGAAGCATCTGCCTTCAGCTCAGGTCATGATCCCAGGGTCCTGGGATTGAGTCCTGCATCAGGCTCCTTGCTGAGCTGGGAGCCTGACTCTCCCTCTGCCTGCCTCTCCCCTCTGTTTGTGCTCTCTCTGTCTCTCTGACAAATAAATAGTGTATTTTTTTAAAAAAATAAAAGTAACTTAATATTACCTCAAAATGGTTTGACTGGTTTTAAAATAACACATACACACAACCCCAAATGGCAGTACCATCCCCAGCTAAACTTAGTAATGTTTTTATTATTAATTCATAGGTTAGGGGATTTGTCATTTTGCAACCATTTGTTTCTTATTTTTCTATTTCTTTTTAATTTTATTTCATTTTTAATCTTCCTTACTGTTTATTTTTTTTAAGGTTTTATTTACTTATTTGACACAGAGAGATCACAAGTAGGCAGAGAGGCAGGCAGAGAGAGAGGAAGGGAAGTAGGCTCCCTGCTGAGCAGAGAGCCAGACGAGGGGCTCCATACGAGGACCCTGGGATCATGACCTCCTTACTATTTTTAAATGTTTCTGAATTTTAGCAGTCAAAATAAATTTTCCTTTTAGGAAAAAAATAAAGATCCTTCTCGAACATCTCCTATGTCTAGAAACCTGCTAGGTGCTGGAGACCCAAGATGGCTTGCCCTTGTCTTACTGTCCCCTGGGGTGGGGGTGGGGGGACCAGGAGGAGGAGTCTGGAGAGGCACACATGCACATGAACTATTGCTGTGTGACAAGATATGTGTAATTACAGGGGTAAGAATGCAGCCTTATGGGATTGCTACAAGAGTAACAGATTCTTATCCAGAAGGGTCAAAGTAAAAAAGGCAAGCTTGGAGCTGAATTTTAAGAAGATTTTGGAATTCAGTGTCACTGTGGATTACATACTCTGTTCAAAGACCTTATCAAGTCTATGTGTGCGCTAGTCTGTCTTGAATTTTGCCAAGAAATTTAGCAAGGGTTGACCCCAAAATGCCTCTTCTATTGTCTCTGGAAAGTAGTCTAAACTGAGGGTTGGAAGACAGGATTTTTATCCCTAGACCCAGCATGTACTAAACAAATGGTTTGGGTCTCAGTTTTTGTAAAAATTGCAATTGATCATAACCATCCTGCTTACATCATAGGGCAATTATAAAGATTGAATTAGACCATGTATATGAAAACACCAAGTCACTCTAAAATTTATCAAGGTCACACCATTTCTATTCTGAGTTGCTGGTGACCAATGTTAATTACTACTATGTATTAAAAGAGACAGTAACCAAAGTAACAAAAATGTTTGATGCCTTAGAGTTTCATAGCACCTTTCCTCTGAAGCTTGGCAGCTCTGTTCCCTCCTTAGGCCTTCTAATATCTTGCCAGGATGAGCTGCGGCCTGCGTCATTACTCCACACTTGCAGAAGAATGGGGAAGATGAAGTAGGAGGCCCCAGATCCACAGGCAGAATCAAGATTTGAGCCCTAGGTCTCGCCTTCGGACCATTTCCTGGTACATGCAGCACGCAGAGGAAGAGACAGGCATGACCGTGGTGTCTTCTCACAAATTATTTCAGTAGAGGGTGCCTGGGTGGCTCAGTCGTTAAGCATCTGCTTTGGGCTGGGGTCATATCTCAGGGTCCTGGGATCACAGCTCACACAGAGCTCCCTGCTCAGTGGAGAGCCTGTTTCTCCCTCTCCCCCTCCCCCTGCTTGTATTCTGTCTCTTGCTCGCTCTCTCTGTCAAATAAATAAAATCTTAAAAAAAATAAATTTCAACAAATAATATTTTTAAAAAATTATTTCAAGTCGCCCAGAACAGATAAAGATATATCTATTCCAATTACAGATGCTCAGCTGTAAAGTTCTCTTCAAAATTCAACTGGAATATTTAATAAATAAATAATAATGCCTTTAAATTTTAAAAGGAGAAAGCCCTACCTGACTCCCTCTCTTCCTTGTCCACCAGGCTTCACCCATTCAAGGCACAGAAGACACTTCCTCCATCTCCAGGGGGAAACTCCCCAGCCCTAAGCTCAGCTGCAGTGCTGTTCATTCCCCGATTCCAGCTGCCAAAAACATCCCCCTCTCTCGAAATCCCTGGGCTTAGACTAGTGGATGAGAACCCAGGCTCCCAAGGCCGTCTATCTGCATCCGAATCCCAGCAGCTGTCTTCCTCTGGTCCCTTATCTGTCAGTGAGACATTGGTGGCAACACTAAAAAAGAACAACAAAAAGCATGGTCATTACAGGGTTATTGAAAACGTTAAGGAGCGTCTGCATGGCGCAATTGGTTAAGCATCTTGACTCTTGACTTCAGTTTGGGTCATGATCTCGGGTTTGTGAGAATGAGCCCCATGTTGAGCTGTTGGGCTCTGCACTGGAGGTGGAACTCGCTTAAGATTTTCTCCCCCTCTCCCACTGTCCCTCCCTGCCCTCACCCCTGCTCCACTGCATGTGCACACACACACTCCCTCTCTCAAAAAAACATAATAATAATGGTAAGGCATGTAGAGCATTAATGACACATGGCAATATCCAATAAATATTCGCTGTCCAATTCTCATCTGTTCCTTTACAGGTTTTTCATCTGCACCCCGGTAGCCAGTTCTGTGGAGATAGGAACCGATTCAGAGCACCCCTTGCCTAGGTCAGAAGAGAACATCCCAGCTCTGCCATTTATGAGCTCTGTGGGCTTAGCCTGTCATTTAATTTCTGTGTCTCAGCCCCTCCTCTGCAAAATGGGGAGAAGATGAAAATTAAAGGCAATAATGCATATCTATATCTTAGCCATTATTTGGTGTTTAAGAGTCTAAATTATATTAAAGAGTTAAGGCTCTGATGTCACCATGTTTCTCAGACCGTATTTTCTGACCTGTACAGCTGAAATCACAGATCAAAATTAGGAGGGGGAGAGAGAGAAAGAGAGAAAATGCAATGTGAGAATGCTCAGAGCTGGAAGGCAGTCGTATGAGATGTACTCTCCTCGAGAGACAAGAAGCCCCCAACTCTGCAATTGGAAGAGGGCTACCACCTCCTCCCTGATGAAGGGGAGAAAGAGGAGGAGATGGGGGAGAGCAGAGCAAGGAGGGGAGAAAGTCAGGGAACAAGTAAGGTGAACAGGAGTGGCGGCAGAGGGAAAGAGGAGAAGGGAGAAGAGACAGAGACAGGAGAGGACAAGGAGACGAGAGAGATTTATAAATAAAAACGGCCGAACCTCATGGCCATGAGTTGGAGTTAAACAACCCCTAGAGGTGCGGACATTTCCGGGGATGGTTGTTTGTTCTAACAACAGAAGTTCAGGTGTGGTAGATACCATAGAATGCGTGAGATGGCCCCACAACTAAGTAGTCCCACATCCTACTTAACTGTCATATTAATTCAAGTAGGTGACAAATTCAGGACTCAGGTCTATTTCCCACAATAATGCAGTGTTTTTTCTTGGTTTTGATATAGGCTGAATATCTCAGCAATGCCACTAAATTTGAGGGGAGGGACGCCTGGGCCACACTGTCAGTTAAGTGTCTGCCTTCAGCTCAGGTCATGATCCCGGAATCCTAGGATCGAGTCCCACATCAGGCTCTTTGGTCAGCTGCAAGCCTGCTTCTCTCTCTGCCTGCCACTCCCCCTGCCTGAGATTTCTCTCTTTGACAAATAAATAAAATCTCTCAAAAAAATGCAAATTCTTGGGAAAAAAATTTGAGGGAAAATTGTATGTTGTTTTATTGACAACTTTTTTGCTATTGTTTTTTTTAAATATTTTATTTATTTATTTGACAGAGAGAGATCACAAGTAGGCAGAGAAAGAGGAAGCAGGCTCCCTGCTGAGCAGAGAGCCCGAAGCGGGACTTGATCCCAAGACCTTGAGACCATGACCTGAGCCAAGGCAAAGGCTTAACCCACTGACGCATCTAGGTGTCCCTGTTGTTGCTGTTTTATTTTATGGGTTTTTTTAAGATTTTATTTATTTATTTGACAGAGAAAGACCACAAGTAGGCAGAGAGAGAGAAGAGGAAGCAAGCTCCCTGCTGAGCAGAGTGCCTGATATGGGGCTCGATTCCAGGACCCTGAGATCATGACCTGCGCCGAAGGCAGAGGCTTTAACCCACTGAGCCACCCAAGCGCCCCTGTTGTCGTTGTTTTAATCAGGGGAAGATTACATGCTGTTTTACTAATAATTTTACGTAGATTACTTACCACCAGGAGACTCACCTCAGAGGTAAGGCCGCTCTCGGGGTGTAAGTCACACCACACCTTGTATCCTGCATATTTGCATTTGCACATTCGGCTGCAAGCATCTGCCTACATCATTATGATTTTCCTACAGTTGGTCCTGAGCAATAAATATCACACTATGTAATTTCTACTTCTTTTCCTTTGGTTTTTTTCTTTATGATTAAGCTGGGGCATTACACTGACTTTTAATTATGTATAGAAGTAGCTTATGTTATCTATGAAAGTCATTTTAGGATAAAAGGATTTTAATAAAAAAATTGTTATGAATAGGCTGTATTGGGACCAATGGGATTAAATCCAGGTCCTAGAAGCAACTATGACTCCTCCATTCCCTAATCCTTTCTCCTCTTGACCGCTTCAACATTAGGAGCCACAGGCCTGCAGGAGGTCCCTCAGGGGAGGCATTGGACTCTGGCCCTCTCTTTCGTGGGTTTCTGATACCTCGTCCCAGATAATGTGTTATGTACAGAGGTAAGTAGACTTGCAGTCAATCATGCATAATCACTACCATTAATTTTAGTGTATAATAACATGATACAAAAATAAAGCATTTAATTTTGCAAACGTTGTGATATTTCCAGTTAGTGGGTCTAGTTCAAGAAGATATGACTGCTTAAAAATGGTACCCATGTGGCCTAGGTCATTCAAAGTCAAGAGACCTCTGAAACATTGTCCAATCACCAAGGCTCTAGAGCTGAAATCCAGAGGCTCCCATTCAGTCCCCTTCCTGCAAAGACAACCCTGCCTCCTCAGGCAAGTACACAGATCCAAAGTTTGGTTAGCTGAAAAGGACATAAAAACACTGATTTTCAGTGAGGAACACATGATAATGTCCACATCCAGGATGGGAGTATTTCCCAGGTAGAAAAGAAACAGAGTAATGGTCAAAGAAAAGACTTTGCCACTGGAACACCTGGGTTCATCATCTTAGTCCTGACCCACCCAGCCCTGTGACCTTGGGTAAGTTTTACTTATCGTTGCCATAAATTGGTTCCTTAGCTATAAAGAGGGGGAAAACAATAGCACCTGCCCCTTAGGGTCCTTAAAGAATAAAACCATTATCTGCTGTCAAGCATCTAGGGGAGTGTTTGGCACATGGGACTCACTCAAGAAATGTCAGCTCTCAGACTTCTTCGGTGTGGGAATGTTCCTTCCTGCATCACAGCCTGACTTCTGCCATGCTTCCATGCCATTCTGCTCTACTAGGTACCTGGCCTTCTCTATAACCATGTCATCAAGGACAGGTCACATTAGAGGGAAAGTGCTAAAGGGAAACAAAGACACCAGAGAATTTCTGTTAGACCGGCACAGCCGAAGCAAAAGGAGTACGTGACCACTGGCCATATATTCAGAAAAGTTTGGACAATACAGTGCTTTGTTATATTTCATGAGTTCAGAGGACCCAAAGAAGCTCGTACAGTAGAACAATAGCTGACTTTCAGGTTTTTCAGTCATACTATCAGTTGCTGACCATTTGCCAAACTGCCTTTGGCCTGGCTCTGAATTCACATCACAAAAAGAGGGAAAGTATTAAAATGATCACTTCCACTAGACTTTGAAAGTCCCAGGTTATCTGCAAGATACCTTAAAATAAAATCAGAATGTAGCCTTTGCCTATGATGATAGAACACTAAGCTTACCCCACTACCGAGGTATCCAGATCTTGAGGAGGAGGAGGACATTTAATGAACATGAGCAGTGGGGAGCACACTACAAAATCGATGTGAGCTATCTGACGTCAACCTACAGTTGGCAAATTCATTTTCTAGGACGGCCATAACAAATTACCACAAACAGCAGCTTCAAACAATAGAAGCGTGTGCTTTCACAGTTCTGAAGGCTGGAAGTCCACAACTGAGGTGCCAAAAAAGTTGGCTCCTTCTGGAGGCCTCTGACAGTGAGCCTGTTCCACGCTCTTCCCTCGCTTCCGGAAGTTACCAGTCCTCCCGGATATTTCCTGGCTCGTGGCTACCTCCTTTCAATCTCTGCTTCTGTTGTCAAGTGGCCATCTTCTCCCTGCTCACTCTCCTCTGTGTGTGGGTCTGTGTCCGGATCTCCCCCTCCTCACAAGAACACTGGTCATACTGGATAAGGATCTACCCTAATGACTTGAACTTAACTCGATTACATCTGCAAAGACCTTATTTTCAAATAAGGTGACGTTCACAGGTCCCAGAGGTCAGCATTTCACTGGATCTTTTGGGAAGACAGAGTCCAACCAATAACAGGTGGTAAATCTGCTATTCACTGAAGAGAATCTAGAGTCAACCTAGTGCTATCTTGTCATCTGAGCATTTTCATTCCTTAGATAAGGAGGGCAAACGTGTTTAACCTTTGGACTTGATTTTGGCCAGGATATCTCTCGTCTAGTAGTTTCTCACTCAAGCTCTCTGGTAATTTTCTGCATTTTAGGAGGAATCACATTTGCTTCATCTTTAAATCTGTTAACTCTTTACTTGGATAAGCCACTCCAAAGAGAGTAAAATTACAAAGGCTATTTACATGGTCACTGTTGTCAGTGAAACTCAGAAAAAGAAAGAGTAGAGGCTGCCTAAGGGACGCTACTCAACTCTTACCAGAGGCTGTCTGTGTGGGAAGACTATTCACTAGATAGGAGGAAAAAATAGCAAATGGGGTCCCCTTTTTTAAAATTAAAAAACCCACCAGAATATATTCCAGCCCCTTCTGTATCTTTTAAAAGCAGGCAAGAAGTTTGGTTTAAGGCTATTAGCTTCCAAGGTTACAAATGTAAGAGAGAAGGTAAATGACAGTGTCTTCTAGTTCCATGCAGACAAAATGATTCCTCCTTCCCCTTGTCCTTTAGGAAAAGACAATTAGAATACGACAGTTGCTCGTGGGGAGGTAGAAAGGGTGTTTATCTGTCTATGTATTTCTATCCTGGTTCAGCCACGGTGGCCCACGTGCCAAA
This sequence comes from Mustela lutreola, assembly GCF_030435805.1. Taxonomy (NCBI): domain Eukaryota; kingdom Metazoa; phylum Chordata; class Mammalia; order Carnivora; family Mustelidae; genus Mustela; species Mustela lutreola. The sequence goes on along the minus strand of NC_081295.1, from coordinate 100,373,572 downwards.
CCTGACTGCTGCCTGTTTTGTGGATAGAGTTGTCCTGGGACACAGCGTATCTGTCGATCTTACAGTCTATCACAGATTCCCACCACAATGGCGGACCGGAATGTTGCCAGCAAAGCCTAAAGCATTTACCATCTGGCCCTTACCAGAAACACTTTGCCAACCCTTTACTTAGATTTAGGGGATTAGGAGCTGAAGAATACCACAAGACAGCAAGCAAGAACGGGTTACAAGTAATGACTTGCGGCAAATCTCTCGGCATGGCATTGCCATGTCTTTAACAAGCCTTTGGATTCAGTGGTAGAAGTTTGGCATTAGTGCCTACTGGAATGAGCCAAGTAGGATTTAAACTACGAAAACCCTGAGTAATCATAATCATCCCCATGCCAAAGTCAGTATCATGAACAATTAGAATCCCAGACCTGATGGAAAAGAAGACTGAATCCCAGTCCAGTAGGGAATAAAAATCCTCTTCTTCTATTTTTGCAACTATTTTTTGGTGTTGGGATGAAATCTGGCACAGCTTCTCCCTGCTCTCGTGATTCTTGTACTTTGTCCCTTTCTTTGCCTGGATCCAGACTGTGGGAGGGTATACCCATATGGTGCTAGACACCCCATACCCCTCTCAGGGTTCCCAAAGAGTACCCCACACACCAGCGCTCTATAAAAAGTCACTGCTGCTTTATCCCATGGCTGAGACTGCCCTCCAGGGCCCTGTACCCCGTCCACAGGCCTCTTGCTTTGATCTAGGGCACCCACATTCTCAATCCAAACTGTGCCTCTCTGGCCAGCCCCTATGGATGAATGCCTCGGTCGAACTGTCTGCCTGGCTTCCCATCAGCTCATCTTTGAATCCAGGCCTGCTGCAGAAGTGCCAGACCTGATCTCTCCCTGTCTGCTCTGACCTCATCGTTTTTCCCCTAAGGGCACCACATCCAATCCCTGCCACTAAGCCATGGGGACTTCCACGTAACATATTGGCTGGTCCCTTTTTGCTGAATCTGTTTTTCCATAACAGTTTCTGGGTTAACTTGTCTTAGAACATACCAGAACTTGAAAGTTCTGCTTATCCTTTATGCTCTAAGAAAATAAAGAAATTAATGTGTGTGTGTATTATAATATATATTTACATTATATACTATAGGCTATATATACAGTATATTAGTGTATATAGTATATATATAAACAGTGTGTGTGGGGGGATGTATATCACTTAGAAGTGTGCCTGGCAATGAAAAGCATCTAATATATGTTATTTTATCAAGGTCTGAGCCAGCAATTGTAGTTTCTTCAGGGCTACGTGGTATTCAGAGAACTTTTGGAATCAAGCATTTATTTCTAAGAACAGTATTGGATGCTGGAACTCTAGCCTTCTCCAGTATCTCTTTTTACTGTTTCTCAATTCCTGTTTTCAGGTGGAAAAGAAAGGCTTGGAAAATTTGCCTTTGAAGAAGGAAAGACTGCCTGAGTTTATTTTTCTTATTTTATTTTTAATCCACTGAAACTCGGTATGGCCAATAAATAGGTGATCCTTAAACCCTCACCAGCTTTGTCTAAAACAAGCATTTTTTTTTCATCTTCCTAACAGAATGTCTTTTATGCTTTCATGTGCAGCAAGAAAATACTAGCCCGGAAGGAACCACTAAGAGCAAGAGGCCTTTTGTTAGCCCAGTGTGACTCCACTGGGGGCATCTATTTTCATGCATTGCTAAATTATCCATGATAATGATGTGCTGAGGGTTTGCTGCTCACTTCTTGAGCTTCAGGTCCCTCCATGTCTGGTTTCTTGCCCTTTGAACTCTTCTACCCTCTGGCCTTGGGACAGGGCTCTAGGAAGGCATGTGATGGAAATCAGGAAGTGAAGATGCTGGTTCCCCAGCAAGAGCCAGAATGGAAACAGGCCTATTTCAAAGATTGTGGGGGCCAAACCCATGCAGTACTATTCCTGATACTACCCGTCTGGTGTCTGTTCCAGAAGTAACACTGTGGGATGGATAATAATTAATGGGCCTGTAGGGACCAGACCAATAACTGGGTAGCCACTGGGAAATTTCAGACTGCGGGCATGGCTCCAGGTGTGAGATCATACATTATCTTTAGATTCATTTAGAATAGCTGGAGCTGGAGTGGGACCCATACTGGCTTGGGGGCAAAGGACCTCCCAGGGACATTATGTTCCATGCAAAGACCAGAAGATTCCTTATATCTTTATCTGCTTTATTGTTGTCCTTATCACAAATATCATAAATGTTTATATCCCCCATTTAAAATTTGAGCTCCTTAAGGGTTTTGATCATATTATTTTCATGTTTATGTCCCCAATGCATACTGATCAATCAATTAATTCATCAATCAATCAATCAATCACGTTTAGATTAAAAAAGAACACTATATTTACACCCTTCAATTCAACCAAACAGTTGAGATACTCATGAGGATTTAGAGACTCCTCCAGGGTGGATTAAAAGTGGTATCTTCCTCTCCCCTACCTCATTCTCTGAGGTCATTCACAAATGGACTGGGAATATATTGTCCCACCCTTGCCTTAAAACTAAAAAGCTCGGGATGTGCGATACTGGAAGAATACAGAGGATAATGAAATTTCTCCCACCCATCTGCCAGGGGGCCTGAACTCCACCCAAGCCTAGATGGAGGGATTCACCCAAATGCTTGCTGTAATCTAGTGCATATCCTCTCCTAGGACGGCAGAAAATTGGTGCCATATCTCTGTGTCTCTGAAAGTCATTTCTTTATCAAATCTGACCAAAGAGCATCTCTTGATCTTCTACTGCTGACAGCATTGACCATTCCAGTAGTTCAGTGTTGTCCTGACCAAGCCCTCTACAAGTGTGCATGACTCATCAAATCCCATATTCTGGAGGTTACAATAGGCTCACAGCCATAGCGAGGTGACCAACCTGCCCCTTTCCCAAGAACAAAGACCACAGAAGTTCTTTCCCTTCTTTATCGTCTTGATTACTCCATTTTATGTTATTTCCTTAAATGAATCTAAGTTTCTTGTACATTCCTTAATCTTAGTCCCTCACTCTAGATCAGCGTAGATTCAATGACCTCTACGTAGCTCTTAACAACCCACTGGTTCACCATCTGAGTCTGACCTTCTGGACTTGGACCTCTGGTCAAATATCTGATACAAAAAATAAAGACTTTCAAACTTCCAAGGGATAAGAACCAGAACAACACACCCAACCCCAACAAGTCTCCATGTCTCTCAGAAGTAACAACTATTCAGATGTTAAAAGACTGGGCTCCTGGGTGAATCAGTAGGTTGGGGCCTCTGCCTTTGGCTCGGGTCATGATCCCAGGGTCTTGGGATCGAGCCCCACGTGCTGAGCAGAGAACCTGCTTCCCCCCTTCTCTCTCTGCCTGCCTCTCTGCCTGCTTGTGATCTCTATCTGTCAAATAAATAAATTAAAAAAAAAAAAAAGACTAACAGAGGTACCTCACGCTCCTCATTCCCCTGATTAAACTGACTACAAGAAGGGGGTGGAAAACAGAAGGGAATGGAGGGAAACCAACTAGGAGGTACACTGGCTCGAAGCCACATGCTTGTGGGGGAAACAAATTCTTTGCCCTCCCCCAACATGATTCCCAACCTTTTAGGAATCTTGGCACTCTATCATTATCTACTTGACTGTCCAGTCTTGATATGACAGCCTCCCATCCTGCACATGCATGAAAATGAAACGCAATTCATTTAATGTTTTTAAATGTGAATGAACAAGACTTTAATTGCAAGCATTTTGCGGCATCCTTTACAACAACTTGGAACATGTTGGCTAAGTGGAACGAACACTGCTTTTTAAAATAAAATTAAGCCAATTGTGTAGCTGTTACAACCCTGTAGTCACGTCATGAGGTGAGCCTTGCTGCAACAGTCCTAGGAAACAGCCGGAGCCATTGGAACCTCAATCAGGGAGATAGTGCAAGCCAGAAAGAGTTCCCAGGAGATCCCAACACCCTTTCTGCAAATGACTCCAGGGCATAAGCTCAGATCCTTCCAGTGAACCCTCTTTTGCTTGAGCTGCTTTCAGGTGTTTTCAATCCTTACAAACAAGTGATGCTGAAATGGCACATAAAAAAAGGACACATGGAGATCAATAAAAAATCTTTGACAGACCCATGCCCCACCTCCCTTCAGCCATCAGAGCGCAGTGCCTTGTGGGGAGCAGAAGGGAAACAGAAAGATTACCTCAGCATCTGGAGCTACAGATGTGCTGCCCAGTTTTGCTATGACCAGATCTGTGCTCTCCTACATAACACAGCCATCGATCTACCCATATATAAGTGTTTAACTCTGGATAGAAGGAGGCATTTTGCTTGGCTCCCTTGGCCAGTATCTTTTTTTTTTTTTTTTTTTAAGATTTATTTATTTATTGGACAGAGTGAGAGAGATCATAAGTAGGCAGAGCAGCAGGCTGAGAGAGAGGGGGAAGCAGGCTCCCCACCAACGAGAGAACCCAATGCGGGACTAGACCTCAGTCATGACCTGAGCCGAAGGCAGAGGTTTAACTCACTGAGCCACCCAGGTGCCCTCCCTTGACCAGTATCTTTTGACAGACCAAGAGGAAAATGGACTCTGAACTACATGGACAAGAAAAATAAAAGATGGAGACTTATGGCCAATATATTCCCACCCAAACATGCACACACTCCATTCTACAGAGCACATAAAAGAAAAGACCTTAGATTTAGAAAAAGACTGTTTCATGAGAAGGTTACTTACTGGGCTTTTCTACAAAGAAGTTTTGCCCTACTGCTTCATTCCTGCTATAAAACAAGATCCAACTTGGTCTGGCCTTAATGGGGAAATGCAAAGTTTGAAAATTTTTATTTCCCCAGCTTCTTGCAGAGCCCCACCTCCCACGTTATTATGCTAACTTCCTGTCTTCCCCCCCATCTACCCACAACCTCCTGATTTCCCTCTTGCCCATGGCCTGGTCAACACATATCAGTCAGTGGTCATTTCCTCAAGGCTCTGCCTTCTGCCTTGTGACCGTGGGTGGTACCAGTTCACATAGGAAGTAGTAGTGCGGACAAAAGTCTTTGGATTAGCCAGGTTGACAGGCACAACTGTGTAGTCCCATGCCTTCCCTGGGCTCAGTTTCCTAGTGTGTAAGATGGAGATTTCTTTGACCATAATGTTAGCGAGGATGTGGAGCAAAGGGAACCCACGTGCACTGTTGGTGGAAATGCAAACTGGTGCAGCCACTGTGGAAAACAGTGTGGAGATTCCTCAATAAGGTAAAAATAGGACAACCCCATGATGCAATAATCACACTACTAGTGCTTTTACCCCCAAAACACAAAAACAGTGATTCAAAGGGATACATGCACCTCAATGTTCATGGCAGCTTATTTACAATAGCCAAATTATGGAAGCAGCCCAAGTGTCCACTGATTGACGAATGGATGAAGAAGATGTGGTGTGTATATATATATATATGTGTGTGTGTATATATATATATACATACACACACACACACACACACAATGGAATATTACTCAGTCATCAGAAAGGATGAAATCTTCTCATTTATAATGATATGGATGGAGTTAGAGATTCTAATGCTCAGTGGAATCTGAGAAAGACAAATACCATATGAATCCATTCATATGTGGCATTTAAGAAACAAACAAAAAAGCAAGCAAGCAAAGGCAGGGGAAAAGAGAGAGATGCAAACCAAAACACAGACTCCCAACTGCAGGGAGCAAGCTGATGGCTACCAGAGAGGAGGTGGCAGGGGATGGGTGAAACAGGCTATGGGGATGAAGGAGGGTACTTGTCATGGGGAACACCGGGTGATACACGGAAGTGTTGGATCACTATGTCATACACCTGAAACTAATGCAACACTGTGTGGTACATCTACTGGAATTTAACATTTTTAAAAATGGAGATTTCTTCTCTCTTGATGGTGAGTTCTCTCTCTCTTGCTGACCAGATGGGATGCACATCTCCAGGCTGAGGGCAGGCACCTCCTGGAAGCCTCTCCACACTTTCCTGGGGGTGAGGGGGGAGTCCTGGCCTTCTCTTCTCAGATAACAAAGTACTTGCCTCCTTAGAGCCACTGTAAGTGTAGGTCCGAAAGTGCGTGGAGTTGAAGGACAAGTTTACGAGGCAAAGGGCAGAGGATGGAGGCCTTTCTGTTCCAGGGGGCTTCTGGGTCCTCATGGGGGGAATATGCTTCCAAATACCTACTATGGTCTCAGATGAAAACCTCAGGACACTGAGCAGTAGAACTCAGTACAATGCTGCATAAAGATCAAAAACAGAATTGGGCAGATAAAATTTTATTGTGAAAGAGGTTACTTGGGAATGACAATGTGATGACATGAAAGTAACTGAGTTTATATACTGAGATGGAAAAAAAAAAAAAACGATTAAAGTCATTGTTAAATGCTTAGCCAATTCAGAGTCCTTTGGGGGAAACAAAATGTCCCTTAACATGTTAAAATATTTAAATTATTCATTTTAGAGCCTTAATAAATCTCTTTGACTTTTTGTTGGCAAAGACTTTAAATCTATCTCTTCCTGAAATAATTTTTGTTCATTCAGTAACTTTTGATTCCAAGAAATTTTGACCTTTCAGATTCAAAGCTTTGACCATGCAGGTGAAACACCAAATCCAGATAATGAGTTCGAGAGAACGAAGCTGAGAGTGTGGCTGGGCATTTCATTCTCTGAAGTATCTTAGAAAATAAAGTCTATGGTTGTTCATGTGAAGACAGTAATGCAAGTCACATCATTGTGTCAATCTTTAGTTGGTTACAGTTTTTTTTATTTGTTTGTTTTAAGATGTTATTTATTTGAGAGCAAGAGAGAGCGCAAGTGGGCATGAGCTGGGGTCGGGGGATGTGGAGCACGACAAAGGCAGAGAGAGAGGGAGAAGCAGACTCCCAGGGGAGCAAGGACCCCACTGCAGAAGCTCATCTCAAGACTTGGGGATCATGACCTGAGTCCAAAGCAGAGGCTTAACCAACTGAGCCACCCAGATGCCCCTAGTTGGTAGTAGTTTTTAAATTTAACTAGTGAGTTAGTTATTCCCTCACCATATTCCATAAAGACTAAAAGGCCACTTAGAAGATTTTATAAAAGATAGCTTGATAACATAAGTTACAGAGGTGGAAACCAAAGGGGAAAACAAAGGTAATTTCCTGAAATAGAACTAGGAATGAATCCAACAAAAGATTAATTGTTTACTATATGAAGCTATTTAATGACTTCAGTACCAACTATTTAACCAAGTGAGGAAAAAATTGTTTGACTTTTTATAAATAGAAAATGTTTAACTTTTTACTCTTTCTAGTTTAAATTTTACCTATTTGAAGAACATTTCAAAAATATTCCAGTGCACATCTCAGAATCTTCTACTAAGTCATCTTAGAATCAAAATTTTATCTTATTGTCAAATTAAATGATTTTTTTCTACTTGACAGTTCAAAAATAAGGACTATTATATCATTGGAAAATCTTGCAAGAAAGCAAATCTCAGGGCGCCTGGGTGGCTCAGTGGGTTAAGCCGCTGCCTTCGGCTCAGGTCATGATCTCAGGGTCTTGGGATCGAGCCCCACGTCCGGCTTTCTGCTCGGCCGGGAGCCTGCTTCCTCCTCTCTCTCTCTGCTTGCCTCTCTGCCTACTTGTGCTCTCTCTGTCAAATAAATAAATAAATAAATATCTTTAAAAAAAAAAGTCTCTTATGGTTTAAAAAAAAAAAAGAAAGAAAGAAAAAAAGCAAATCTCAGCAATAGCGTGAACTCCTGGGAGGTGAAAAGATTGTTTTCAGGAACTAAACAGAGAGATACATTTACATCTATACATATATTTAAGACAAAAAAATTTATGTAGGAATTGCTTGTAACTTTCTATTTCCAAGCTTTGAAGACTTTGCATACACCCTATACCTCTACTTAATAAACCAGTCTTTTACTTAAAAGATTTTTCCAATAAAGTTTTAGTTTTATCAGGTTTGGGGCCAGCAAAGGAAGTCAGTCACCTTGCCAATTTCAGTAACACATAACCCTTAGATGGGTTCACAATTTCTGATCTTAGATTTTCTAAGTCCTACTTTCCAGGACTCTGTCCCATATTCTGTCCTACTGAATCATCAGAATATCCTAGAAATTCCAGCATTCTGACCAAAAAAAAAAAAAAAAAAAATATATATATATATATATATATATATGTAGGTAGGTGTGTGTATAATATATATTTTATTGTATATAAACTATGTACTATACTTAATATATATCATATAAAGGTGTACTTGCAATTCTTTTCATTCCTAGATATAGCCCAATAGATTTGTTTATATGTTAAATTACTGTTTATTAAGCCACTGGAAATAATTTTTCTCTGTATAGTTAAGCTACTAACTCAACACAGTAATTTTTAGTTTACTTTGTTTTTAGGAATTATTTTTGAAATTTAATTTGATTTTTATCATTACATAAAATCTTTACATGTTTCTAAAATCAAATTCCCCAAACAAGGTATAATCCAAAGTGTAGTTTGTAATGTGTTTCCTTCATCCTATTCCCAATGTAGGTAACCAATTTTTTTTTATACCCTTTTGTTATGACTTCAAGTATAAGCAAATACACATTCATATCCCTGACATTTCAGGGCCTAAAGAGTGAAATATTATCTATTTTCTTTTATCGTGTCTTTTTCAGGTAGTAAAGCATCCCACGGAGTATGTATCAATAGCAGCAAGAGGATGAATATACTATTGACTTTGAAATGGATATATGACAACTCTTTATTAACCAATAAATGTAATCTTATTAAGTTATTTTTTCTTATATATTTTTATTCTTTTCAACAGAACTATCTTCAATGTGTGTCTTAATATATCATCTTTGGAGAATTTTTATATTTGAAACATTTTAACAGACTCTTCAGACAAAATAGTCCAATCTGCAGCTCAGAAAATATTATCATCACTCTTAAAGACCATAAATTAAAACTCCTCCATCTTTCAAGTTGGAAAACTGGGTCTCCAAATCACAGGACGAATTTTTTTTTTTTCACTTTTAAGAAAAGGAAATGAAATAACTTCAAAGTTATAGAAAAGTTGCAAAAACAGGAAAAAGAATCCTGTATAACCCAAATTCATCAAATGTTAATGTTTTAGTACACTTTCTCTTCATCTCACTCTCTTTTCTCTCAATGTATACACACACACGCACACCCAGAACAAGAACATCCTCTCACATAACCACGTTGCAATTATAAATTTAACATTAATACCATAATCACTATCTATCATTCAGTCTATATTCAAATTCTTCCAATTTCCCCAATCATGTCCTCTCTGGCAACCTAGGATCCAACCCAGGATTCTGAGTTGCATTTAGCTGCCGTGCCTCTTTCATTTCCTTTCATCTGGAAAAGTTCCTCAGCCTTTCTTTGTCTGACAGTGATGGTTGTGAAGAGTGCAGACAGTCCCTAGAACAGGAGCACTATAATTTATAATTTCTCAATCCCTTCTGGTGTTGGCTTTACCTTCACAGAGGAAGGTATTTAAAAAAAATATTTAAAAAAATATTTTATTTATCCGTGTGTGTGTGTGTCTGTGTGTGTATGCAGGAGAGAGAGAGAGAAAGCACAACCTGGGGGAGCGGGGGATGGGGGGGAAGCAGGCTCCCCACAGAACAAGGAGCCCGATGCAGGACTCAATCCCAGGACCCTGGGATCATGACCTGAGCAGAAGGCAGATGCTTAACTGACTGAGCCACCCAAGTGTCCCAGTGTCTGCTCTTCTAACCTTCTAGAATCTATTCCTTGAGGGTGAATAAACCGAACAATTGATTTTCAGGAGCTTTTATTTGTAGCGTCTGAATCCACATACACATACAAGGACTCTAAGCAAACCTAAAAATAGTAGTTGGGGCGGTGGTAGCTCTCTCTGTTTCATGTATTTACTCATTGGCTCCTGATGATAACTTCAGGAGAGTAATACAATTACTTTTATACCTTTTTATAATAGGAAACTGAGGCACAAAGCAGCTAAGCAACTGGACAGAATTGCACAGCTAGAGTGTGGCAAAACCTGAACTTCAACCCCAGCAATCTGGCATGAGAAGCTTCTATGGGTCCTTTCTCTCACAAATAAATCTCCTCACCACTATTATAAACATTCAGGCTGGGAAAGGAATATCTGGCCTTTAGGATAGGTTGGCATGTGATTCAGGTAGTAAAATGCATAAGAACAACGTTCTGGTCTAATTCATAAGCCCCATATTCTCCATCTGATCTAAGCGGTAAAAGAGAGGCAATGAAGTTAGCAACAGACAGCAGTTCCCTGAAAGCAGGAAATAGCAGTATCTGAACAAATTATCACTGAGTCATTTTAAGTAAGTTAAATATTGACTTAGCTGTCAGGGGTAAATAGCACATTTTTAATTGTTACCCACTTTCACCAAAAGGTAGGTCATACCCACTGCATCTGGAAGATCATATGCATTTTGGCAAGAACCCAAATAGAAAAAAGGGTCTCAGGGAGCAATACCCATTTAGGAAAAGATGAGAGCTTAAGAATCTTGACTAAGAAGCACGCGTGTTGATATATTAGTACTACATTAAAAAAACACTGTTCCCACAAAACCCAAGAGAGTTGTTAGAGTAGGGAAAGTTTAAGAAGATAAGATTTTCCTTGAATGTATGAGTTTTAAAACAGGTTTAGAAAACCAAGGGGCTGGGGTGCCTGGGTGGCTTAGTGGGTTAAGCTTCTGCTTTCAGTTCAGGTCATGATCTCAGGGTCCTGGGCCCCACATTGGGAATCTCTGCTCAGCAGGGAGCCTGCTTCCCCCATCTCTGCCTGCCTCTCTGCCTATTTGTGATCTTTGTCTGTCAAATAAATAAATAAAATCTTAAAAAAAAAAAACAAAAAGAAAGAAAGAAAGAAAACCAAGGGGCTAAGTGGGGTTAAGAGTATCCAAAACAGAGTAAAGATGTACATCTCTGAGGGAACCACACACAGGGGACCAAAATCACCAGAGGGAGGACAGCCTAGGGCTCACTTCAGGAAGCTAAAGGATGCGAACACCAAGTGTGATCAGCATTAACCCCACCTGTTCACCAGATGGGTTGGAAAAAAAAAATGAACTCAGGGTCATAATTGTCAGGAAGAAGAGACTATCTCAAAGGAGAAAGGACTTTTGGTTGAAGACAGATTTTTGTTTCATTTTGTTTTTTTAATAATGGGAAACCAACTAAGCTTGAAAGGGAGTACGAAAACAGCCTCCTGGCTCATGGTCAGAAGAAAAGCACTGAAGCTTTATAGAAAATGATGTATTTGGATGGGCAGTGAAGCTGAAGTCAGGCAACCCCTAGCTGAGGTGAAGGTGAGTAGGATAGAAATGTTGATTTCCCCACACTATGCATCTCGTCGCAGATATTTGTGAAAAATGCAATGGTAATTGGACACTGTAATGAGGTCAAGGGAGGGATGCTTTTTAAGTAAAGAGAGAACATTATACACTGGTTACAAATTCCATGTCTAACCAGAGCCATAGATATAAAATCAACTCCTGGGTGCCTGGGTGGCTCAGTCAATTAGGCATCTGCCTTTGGCTCAGGACATGCTCCCAGGGTCTGGGATCGAGTTCCGCATCGGGCTCTCTACTCAGCAGGTAATCTACGTTTCCGTGTGTGTGTGTGTGTGTGTGTGTGTGTGTGTGTGTGTGTGGTCTATTTCTCTTTCTCAATCTCAAATAAATAAATAAATCTTTAAAAAAATATCTACTCCTGAGGAGAGCTTTCATGACTCCAGTCATTGGGAAGATGTTCAGAAGAAACAGGAAATATGAGAAATATATACATTTGTGCAGAAAATTGTGGGGATTCTAGAAATAAAACTTCAAACTTATGTGCATATGACCATACTGCATATACGTTAAATTTAAAGGAAGGAAGCAGAGGGATGTCTGGCTCAGCTGGTAAAGCATGCAGCTCTTAATCTCAGGGTTGTGAGTTCAAGCCCTACATTGGGTGCAGAGCCCACTTAAAATAAAAATTTAAAAATAACCCACCAAAAAAATAAAAAGTAAAAGGAAGAAACCAGAGAAATGTGATCATATAAAAATACCAAAGTCAGTTAAAGTTTTATATATGAAGGTTCAAGGCAAACTTAGAAATAATAGTAATCACGGCAGACATAATTAACACTTGTGTAGTGCTCACTCTGTGTAAAAGCAAAAGTTCTACTGAGACACTAATTTTTTCATCACATCTCAGGGTTTTGGGGGAAAAAAGTAGACAATGGATTTATTGATCAATTTGGTAAAAACATTTGCTAAACATTAGGGGTATAGAGATAAATTCAATATGGCCCCTTTGGTCAAGGAGCCCCCTAATGCAATGGAACTGGCAGATAATTACAGTCCATTGCTCTGGTAGCTACCAAGAATAAGGATAAAAAACATCAAACTAATGAAAATTTGTTTTAGTGACACATGGGGTTCCACTCAGTAGACTCCCAGAAGCCCCCAGACCTCCAGTTCCTCTTTTATCCCAAGAGGATCCTGGATCTCCATGATACTTTTTGGCATTCTTACTCTAAGACTTACTGTAAGTCTTACAGTATTGTCTTGCTCTAAGACTTGACTCTACTACGATGCCATGGTGCGAGCACACGCACGCACACACACATGCACACACACACACACACACACCCAAGGAAGGATGATATCAGTTATTATTCTATCCCCATTGTCAACACTTGTCACAACCAATCTTGCCAGGTGGATCTTACTGTTATTACCAAGAAGGGCTTCATCTCACCTCAGTTAGAGCTCTCCTACTATATTCCAAAAAGTTGTCTGGCTCCTGAAGATAATTTTTTTTGGTCATCTTCTCTGTATAGCAACTTGAAATACCTCTACTCTGTTCAACAGTGAATAAGTTTTTAAACACCTAGTAGTGAGGTTAAGAAACACACACACACACACACACACACACACACATTCCTTTGCTCATTAATCTAAATTTCAGTGTTCTGGTGCTTGGACATCAGTCCCAACTCCTCTACCCCCTACCCCCTACCCAGAATTCCCAGGCAAATCTAATTGAGTCTTTGGGGCAGGCAGACCCATTTCCCCTGGGGACAGGGTTATCTGAGAGCTTCGCTGTTTCATTCTGTGAGGGAGATGCACCTGCAACGTGAGCTTTAGTGGGTGAAAAGTAATCGTGTAATTGTGCCTCCAGCTTACTTCAGCCAAAGAAAGGAAATGAAAGTCAAGCTCTCGGTATATCCTTCTCACTAGAGAATTACCAAATCACAGTGACTCAGCACCATCGGACTTCTTTGGCATCGGTACCTATTACTATTACATTATGACCCACATGTTGCTCTATCAAACCTCACCAATATTGCTAGAAAATATATATTTGGTGCCGGAAGAATGTATTTGTTACACGAAAAAAAGAGAGATTGCATGGCAGAAGTGGGCAGTGATTCAGTGCAGATCAAAGTTCTTTTTCAAAAGGAATTTGTTGTTGGTTCACACTCTTAGATGGGAGCTTTTGTTGACGCATTGTACAATATTCAAAGCTTCACTGAGCTAATGTTTAGAAATCCATTCACTATGGAAGCAAAGTCCAATATCAAATTCTTAGAAGCATGTGACTTGGTCTATTCATAGCTGAGTATGTACTTATTCATGAGTCTAGGTACACAGCTGCCCATCCACACAGAGCATGACTCTAAAAAAATGGAACAGTAGCTGGACCTGGAAGGAAGGTCAACACAGGGTGACTTTTCATCAGAAATAAGAAAACACTACACATGGGCCCATAACTTCCCTCGTTGCTCCAGTATCTACCAGGACGAGGGTAACAAACATGAAGCTGTTCTGACCTCTATCACCACAGTCTCTTTTGTCTGTTCTTGAGCCCGATACAATTTGAATCTATTAGATACATAGTTTAATTTTATCCAATTTTTAAAAATGCAATACATTTGAAAGGTATTTCTCTCTCAGCTCTGACCTCAGTCACTCAACACCTCTACCCAAGACTATCAATGATACCAGTTTCATGTGCATCTCTACAGAAATATTTATTCATATACATGCCAATGCACATGCGTACACATAGTTTTCCTCCTCACACAAGTCTACAGAATGCACTACGCAGTGTCCTTTACCTCGCATTTTATACACACACACACACACACACACACAGATATCACAGATATTGTTCCTATTCAAGACTTTTCCTGATATTTATTCTGCTGCAGAGTATTCCTTTCATGAACCAATCCCCTACTGATACATATTTATTTATTGCCTATTTTTTTGCTATGATAGACTTTTAGATAATGTTATTCTACCCATAGGAAAGGAAATCTGTAGGAAAACATTCTTAAGAGCAGAACTGTTAGGTCAAAGGACATATGTATTTGCAATTTTTATAGATTTATAAAGTTACTCCAGTGACATGGTTTTCCAGTTTAAGCTCCACAGGCCTGTTTCCTCACACATTTACCAACGCAGCCTGTTATTAAACTTTTGGATCTTTGTCAATCTGGTAAGAAAAAAAAATTTCCTCTTTGTAGATTTAATTTGCATTTCTCCTATTGTGAGTGTGGCTGAGCATATTTTCATGGGTATAAGGACCATTTGTAGGTCCTTTTCTGTGCACTCTCTTTTCATACCATTTCTTCATGCTCTTGTTTGATTGTTGGTTTATTTTTTTGAAAATACTTCTTACATACTCAGAAATCTAGCTTTTAATCATGAAACGTCTTGCAAACATTTCCCCCCAAGTTCTTGTTTCTCTCTTGTCTTTCCTATATTAGCACTTGCCATATAGATTGTTTTTTATGCAGTTGGATTTTATTGTGTGGCTTCTGACCTTTCCATTCAAAGATTATAAGAGGAGATTCTCCCATGGATTCTTTTGGTGTTTTAATAGTTTTTGTTTGTTTGTCTGTTGAAATGTCTGAATCACGTGGAATTTACTTGGGTATAAGATGTTAGCTGCGGATATAACTTCCATCTTTTTCCAGATGATCGCTCAAGTTTACAAACACCATTTATTAAACGACTGCCTTTTCCCTAATGATTTGAAATGCCATTTTTATGATATTCTAAATTTTTGTGTTGGGGCACATTTCTGTAACAAGAAACCAACCCATGAAGATTCTCTACAGCCCTGTGATTAAATTGGATCTAAACAGAGGTCTTGATTACCTTTGAAGGTATGCTTGCACACCAGGGAGGGAGAGAGTCAGCAGACGGCATGTACAAGGAACCACACTCGATGAACCACATGCAACAGAGCCATCTGAAAGGAACTTTAAAATAAACCTTTCAAATGTCAAAGAGATAGAGGAAGGAAGAGAATCTGTAAGGCAAGAAAAGAACATTTTAAGAAAAGGGCATGCAGATTTGAAAGAGAGTTAAATAGTATGGCTCTAGTTATGATCTACTATTCTGAGCATTAACTGAGCATTAAGCTGACCAATTATTAACTAAACTTTGTTGTAAATTTTGCCTCAGAATAGAGAAAAAAATGAAGGAAACAAATACGAATTTGACAATTCAAATGATTTGACTATTCTAAAGTTATTTAAGAAAATTAAAAGAATCATTCTATATGTTTTGTCTCAACTTCTGCAGTCCTTGTTTGATAGCAATTTTTATGGGGAGAAAAGGGGCATCATTTTACCTGAGTAAACACATGTTGCGGGTAAAGAGTGGCCAAAAGCTACTAAGTAGAGAATCTTTGGGTTGTAATTCTTCACGGATTGGAGGTAACCTTGAAAACCAACACAAGTTAAAGGCATTTCCAATAGGTAAGGTAAGTAATAAAGGATATGGACACGGTACAGAGTTATCATTATCCTCCCATGGAGTCCGGGCGGGTACAGCCAATTTATTGCTTATAAAAATAAATAAGGGGGGAAAAAGTAGTGCTGTTGTGTAGCATTTAGGAATGTGTTTAGCTATAAATAACAGAAACTCAATAACAGTAGCTTAAATTCTATGCTTTCCTGGTGCAACAAGAAATTTGGGGAAGTCCAACATTGTTCCGCAGGCTCACCAGGCTTTTCCTGTTTTATCACTTCCACTATCCTGAGCATGAGGCTTTTTGTCACCTCTTAGCTACAAGAGAGCTGCTGCACACCCACGCACTACATCTGTAACCCGGCAGGGAGAGGAAGGCTCCATCTGTGTCAGGAAAACCAAAGCTTCCACAGAAACGCTCCACAGGGATCTTGAGCAACACCTCAGGGTCACGTGACCCCTCTGGCTGTGAGACAGTCTGATGAAGCAAATAGTTTTAATTCGGCACTGTGGACAAAATTAGGGTCTCTTAGAAAGAGAGAGGGGATGAATATTGGTATCTGCTGATACAGAGGTTACCCCTGGCCTCACATGATACTATGATTCTGTTGATGATGAGACACTGGGAAAGTTAGGGACTATTCCAATACATCTTAGTTTTGATAAACACGTATTCCCATTCATTTTTGCTTAGTCCATCCTACTTGTAGCCAAAAAGTGAACTAAAGCACTCCGAAAATCTCCTCTCATTTTATTGTGACAAACCAATCCGTCTTTCTTTATCCACAACTGCAAAATGTAAAAGTGAGGCAGACAAAAACTATGAAAACAAAAAAAAAAATGTTGCAACCAATTTTGTGGCAAAAACTCAATCTGACCCGAGAAAAAGATATTTAGAGTCTTCATTCATATGAATTAGTGTGAACATTTATTTCATATGTTAAAGAAATATTAATGTTTAAGGAGTGTTGCCCCAGACTCTGGTTGGAATAGGACATAATAAACAGTATCATCTAAATTTAAAACTTCTGAATTCCTAAATACTTCTATTCAATGGTTTGAATAGGGGATTGTGGAACCACATTTAAAAAGATAACTTTGTGCCCCCGAGTGGTTCAGTTGCTTAAGCGACTGCCTTTGGTTCAGGTCATGACCCTGGAGTCCCGGAATGAGTCCTGCATGGAGTTCCGGCCCCGTAGGGAGTCTGCTTTTCCCTCTGACCTTCTCCCCCTCTCATGTTCTCTCTCTCTTTCTCTATCTCAAATAAATAAAATATTTTTTTAAAAAAAGATAAAGATAAATTCAATGTAAATACATAGTTTAGCAAAAAGCGTGGGATTGTGACTGGCATAAGTAACTATAATTAAAAGAAGGAAAGAAAGAAAGAAATCCTGAAATTTTGAGAACCTAGAAAAAGGTCAAATTAGGATGCTGCTTAGAATTAAGGAACTTAAACCATTACTGTAGTCACTTATGATGAAGGCATCAAGAATTATTTCTAAATTTTAAGGGTGCCTGGGTGGCTCAGCTGGTTAAGGATCCACCTTTGGCTCAGGTCATGGTCCCAGGGTCCTGGGATCCAGCCCTGCATTGTGGGGGGAGGTCCCTGCTCAGTGGGGAGTCTGGTTCTCCCTCTACCTCTGCCCCTCCCTGCCCCCTGTCTGTGCTTTTATTCTCCCTCTCTCTCAAATAACTAAATAAGATCTTTTTTTAAAAAAAGAAAGAATTATTTCTCAATTTTAAACACTACATGCACTTGAATGCTAAACCAGTCCTAGGACTAGTCCAGAAATGTCACTGAGTAGAACAACTTAATGTTAATATTTGCACCCCCCTGGCCCCCCGTATCACCACAAGATGTCTAGTGTAAAAGCTAAAGTAACTGCATAAGAAATCTTTGCTCTTGTTTGCTACTCTGAGATGATCCTCTGCCTGAAAATATCAAAGCAGAAACCCCTGTTGCCATACAAATGAAACCTAGTAACTCCCTGTGAATGCTCTGAGTGATCATCAAACTCCTACTGTGACACACTAATCCCCATGATAAACAATAACCAAGGTATCCGATGTGTCATCTTGTTCAATATCTGTATTAAGTTGTACAGGAAAGATACCACACGAGTAGAATACAAAGAGTATTGTAAGGTACAAAAATGCAGCATGTTCACCCTGCGTGAGCTCTCTGCAGGGTTGCCATGGGAGAGCTGAGCCCCACGGAAGTGATGAGGGTAGGGGACAGCCACAGCAGCACTCCTCTGTTTTTAATGTGCACGCAAGTGGAGAGGCAGAAGTTGTTAAAATATGCATTCTGATGTAGCAGGCCTGCAGCTGGGCTCTCGATTCTGCATTTTTCCCAAAGTTCCAGGTGACGCCGATGCTAACTAGAGGACCACATTTTGAATAGCAATGCCCCCCCACAGCTTCTTCCAACCCCAAGTTTTCATGCTCTATAAAGGGATTTATAATCCTTTATTAAATAATCTATGAAACAAGCTGCAAAATATAGAGTTATAAGAGTTTACTACTCTTAGTCGCTTGGGAGGACATCCTACAGCTCCTAATACACAAAGTCTTGTGGGAACTCCATGTGATTTAGCAATCTAGCTAGCTTGCCAAGAGTATAATGAAAAACATAATTGAGATGTGGGCGAAAACCTCCAAAGACTAAAAGTCTTTGCTCTGACATGCACCCTGAATATGGTTGTCCCTATGCCAAGATTTTACTAAAAGGTAATTAAGCCCAACCTTGAAAAACCATGTGCTCTCAAGAGCCTCTTGAACTCTCTCAGCCTCAAGTGGAGTTAGGCAATTTTGGAGGACTCCACTCGCATCTTAAGTCTATTACTTGCAAGGAACATGTAGACCCCATAAACACATAAGACGTTACTTGGATAATAGGCCACAAAAGAAGTAGGGCAAAGTGGAGAACCACAATAATCAAGAAGGACAAAAAGGAATTCAGAGTGAACCCTTTCTACAGGGTTATTAATCTATTCTATTCTATATCTGTTCTATTATCTACTAATCTATTCTAGATCTATAATCTATTCTACTGTTAATACCAATTTATGTGCTTACCATAGCCAAAGCCATCCTCCCTGAGGAGAATTTTTTACATGCTGTTCTGTTGTGAAGGTTCACACAGAAAAACAAATGCTCACTCTTTTTTAGAGAAAAAGAAATGCGCACAACTCTATAGGTTTTCACAAAAGCGTGCAGTTGTGTAAGCACAACCACAGTCAAGATATTGAACACTACCAGGACACCTGGGTGGTTCAGTCAGTTAAGCGTCTGCCTTTGGCTGAGGTCATGATCCCAGAGTTCTGGGATGGAGTCCCTGCGTCCTATCAGGCTCCCTGCTGAGGGGAGCAGCAGGGAGCCCCTCCCCCTCTGCCCCTCCTGCTGCTCATGCTCTCGCTCTTCCTCTCTTTCTCTCTCATATAAATAAATAAATAAATCTTAACCAAAAAAGATCTTGAACACTTCTCTCATCCCCCAAATCCTTCCCTGTCCCTATACAGCCAGTCTTTTTTCCATGATCCCAGCCCTTGGCAACCAGTGATCTGCCTTCCATGCCTCTAGTTTTTTCTATTCCCAAACGTCATTTAGGTCCTTCTGAGTTGGCTTCCCAACTTTGCAGGATACTTTAGAGATTCCGCAGTGCTGTGGCCTGTGTCAGGAGTTTGTTCCTTTCTGTTACTGAGCACAATTCCCATTGCAGTGCCGCAAGGAGCTATATTGGAGCCTACAGCAAAAGGAAAACCAGGCCCCCCCTACATACATGTATTTATGTATTTTATGGGTATTTTCTTTCTAGAACTTTTAAGTAGCTGAAAAATATTGAAAATTTTAAAAATAGGTATATTAAAATTCACAGTACATATAAACGTTTGGGACGCCTTGGTGGCTCAGTTGGTTAAGCATCTGCCTTTAGCTCAGGTCATGATCCTGGGGTTGTGGGATCGAGTCTTGCCTCGGGCTCCTTATTCACTGGGCAGCCTGCGTCTCCCTCTGCCTGCAGTTCTCCCTGCTTGTGCTCTTGCTCTTTCTGACAAATAAATAATAAATAAAATCTTTAAAGAAAACAAACAAAAACAAAAAAGTATAAAAGTTTTATTTATACCAAAGCACAATTTATTGTCATTTTACTTTCCTGGCTTTAACGGAAGCAAACTCATCATTAGTATTTTCAAAATCTACTTCGTTGCTTATCTCATTTTCTTTCACAGAAGATTATTGCACTAAGATTAGCGTTGTTAAAAAAAAAATCTCAAGATCACCTTCCAGGGGCACCTGGCTAGCTCAGTATGTGGAGAATACAACTCTTGATCTCAGGGTTGTGAATTCGAGTCCCATGCTGGATGTAGAGATTACTTGAAAATAAAATCTTAAAAAAAAAAAAAAAAAGATCACTTCCAAGTTTGGAGGAGATTTCTCTTAGTAAAGTTGGTCAGTCAGTTTTAGAAAATCCAAACTCAATACCGATTTTACATTTCAAGTTATTGATATTATATATTGCTTAAAACTATTTCAGAAGAAATTTCTATAGGACTTAAGTTGTCATAATATTTAACAGCCAAATCAGTGGCTGATTTTTGTAAATCAGATGCAATCATAGAGAAATAACAGTTTTCTAGTTAAAAATTTTAAATCTGAACAAGCTTTATTTAATTTTTCATATCTGTACCTCAAGTGTGGAAATTAGGATCCTTATACTCTCCATAGGTTTTGTTTGGTGTGCATTTTTTTTTCATAATAATTGATACTCTTCTGCAGTAATTTGTAAACTTTTTACTTCTTAATTTTCTTTTTCATTTATTTTCAAATTGAGGAAGTATATTCATATCTCTTATTAAAGTTTTACATTCATCAAATATGTTTTAAAAGGAGTTTTCTCATTTGTTATAAGCAAGGGGTAGGCATTCTATTAAGCATGTAACTTTATGTATAGTCATAGGTTTTTTAATATACAGCTTTGTTAAGTTTTTTTGTTGGTTTAAAACATCATTCCAGGGACACCTGGGTGGCTCAATTGGTTAAGCCACTGCCTTTGACTCAGGTCATGATCCCAGGGTCTTGGGATTGAGTCCCACATTGGGCTCCTTGCTCAGCAGGAAGCCTGCTTCTCTCTCCGCCTCCGCCTGCCACTCTGCCTGCTTGTGTGCTGTCTCTCTCTTTCTCTCTGACAAATAAGTAAATAAATAAATAAAGTAAAACATCAAATTAAAAATTAAAAAAAAATAAAGTAAAACATCATTCCATACACATAAGTCTCATAAAAATGTGCGATCTATTGCACCAAGATGCTTTTAGATACTGCATACTGTATCTTGTCATTAGATGTTATATCTTTTAATATTTGATAAATATTTTAAATTTGTATATAAAGTACTTGGATACAATTGATATTTATGCCATCAGGTGTTCCATAATATTATTCTTTTTTCAAAAAAATTTTATTTATTTATTTGACAGAGAGAGAGAGATCACAAGTAGGCAGAGAGGCAGGCAGAGAGAGAGGGGGAAACAAGCAGGGAGCCCGATGTAGGGCTCGATCCCAAGACCCTGAGATCATGACCTGAGCTGAAGACAGAAGCTTAACCCACTGAGCCACCCAGGCGCCCCCCATAATATCATTCCTAAGACAAACATCTGACATTGAATTCACCAAAAAAACTATATGTGCTTTATCCCATACTAAAAACAGTTCACATTTCAATTCACAGAAGCAATATTTTTTCATTTTAAGACTATGAGCTGAATGTTGCATAAATTTGGCATAATCAATTTTAGGAGGAAATCTGGCCTCTAAGTCCTTATATACACCAGCCATGTTTGATCCATTATCATATCTTTGGCCATGAGCATTTTTATGTTAATACCATTTTTTCCAATTTATTAAAATTTCACAAGCTAAGCCATATCCTGTTATCTTATTTCAGTGGTCAGCATAACTTTCTTTTATTGATGCCATTATTCATAATGTGAATATACCTAATAATCTCACATACCTATTCACAATTAACTATAATTATGAAATTATTAATCAAAATAATCAAATTAATAATCAAAATTATTTTGCTTCTTTTATTCTCAATAACTGCTCATATTTACTCTGGTTTCCTAGTAGCTCTACTAATTTGCTTGAAATTTTTTAGACATGACTCATGGAATCATTTTTATAATTAGCCATGTGATTAGTTTTATTGACATTAATGATCTATAAGTTTGACTAAATTCAGAATCATTCCAACATCTAGACTTCCAATAATTTATTGCTATTTTCTAAGAAGTAAATTATTTTTGCACCAGATATAAATCTAAAATCACTGGCAAAATATTCCACAATTTTTATATTTCCAATTTCATTTCCTTCTGCAAAGCATTATCTATTAAACAGTTTGAATGACTTAAAAAAAAACTTGATTTTAGAAAAGCATTATGATAAAAGGTGGCATTTTTATGGCAAAAAGAAAGTTTAAATTTTCCAATTTTTTTAAGGGTTTTTTTTTTTTTTAAGATTTTATTTATTTATTTATTTATTTGTCTCAGAGAGAGAGAGAGAGAAAGAATGCACAAGCAGGCAGAGGCGAAGAGGGAAGCAGGCTTCCTGCTGAGCAAAGAGCCTGATGCGGGACTCGATCCCAGGATGCTGAGATCATGACCTGAGCTGAAGGCAGCAGCTTAACCGACTGAGCCACCCAGGCATCCTAAATTTTCCAATCTTTAAACCATGTTTTCGAATTGCAAATATCCAATTTTGAAACCTGTTTTTGAGTTACAAATATGATTTTGTAGTATCACTGATAAAAAGGATGCATAAAAAAATAAAGACAAAGAATTTTAGAATAAATGAACCAGTCGTGATGAATTAATTTGTCTTTAGAACATTTTTTTTTAAAATAGTCTCTTGAAATCTTTAGCCACTATGTGAAATAGATTCACTATAATCTGGTTAGGTCTATTAAAATCACTTTTTGTACTGAAAATTGGTGGTCACAATGGAACATTATTAAAATTTACTATAAATTACATTCTCTTGCTCTCTTGTTTATACTCTTTCTTACTAGTTTCTGAAATGTACATCTCCTTTTCTTCAGTTTTTTCTTCACAATTCAAAAACGACTCTTGTGGTAACTCTGAGTTTGCCGATTCTATTCTAATAATATCAAGAGTAGGGGCTTAATTATTTTCAGTGATCAAAGTACTGTTTTCTAGCCAAACTTGTATCTGCCCCACATAATTTTGATCCATTTCCATATGCATTCTTTTTCTCCTTTTCCTGAACATCACATCACCAAAATGGCTTTTTAGATGCCATATTTCTGAACTCAAGCAAATATAACATAGTGAATTCAAATCACCTCGATGCATGTAAATTATGATATTTAACAATCAAATATATGTACATAAAAGTTTGTATCAAAAATATAGAAACTCCCTTGTGAGATGTTGGTAGAAAAGCAAATGGGGGCAACAGCATGGCAGTTCCTCAAAAACTCAAAAATGGAATTACCATATGGCCAGTTATTCAGCTTCGGGATATATAGAGCAATGAATTGAAAGCAGGGTCTCCAAGAGACATGGTACAACCATATTCATAGAAGCATTATTTACAATAGCCCAAAGGTGGTTGCAGCCCTAGTGTCCATTGACAGACTAATGGATAATTAAAATACGGTATACATTTGCAATAGAATAGATTCAGCCTTAAAAAGGAAGGAAATTTCAAGAGACATATGCTGCGACATGGGTGGATCTTGAGGACATGATGCTAACTGAATAAGCCCGTCACAGAAGGACAAATAATGTATGATTCCACTTAAATGTGGTACCAAGAGCAATCAAATTCATAAGAACAGAAAGTACAACCATGGTTGCACGGGGTTGGGGGATGGGATAAAGTCAAGTTATTGTTCATTGGGCAGAACTTCCAGTTTTGCAAGATGAAAGAGTTCTGGAGATTGATTGCACAACAGTGTGAACATACATAACACAATTCAACAGTACCCTTATAAAAATGGTTAAGATGGTCAATTGGTTATGTGTATTTTACCATCATTTAAAATGTACATCAGGAAGGAGTCAAGATGGCGGAGAAGTAGCAGGCTGAGACTACTTCAGCTAGCAGGAGATCAGCTAGATAGCTTATCTAAAGATTGCAAACACCTGCAAATCCATCAGCAGAACAAAGAGAAGAAGAACAGCAATTCTAGAAACAGAAAAACAAGCACTTTCTGAAAGGTAGGACTGGCGGAGAAGTGAATCCAAAGCGACGGGAAGATAGACCCCGGGGGAGGGGCTGGCTCCCAGCAAGCGGTGGAGCAACGGAGCACAAAATCAGGACTTTTAAATATCTGTTCCGCTGAGGGACATCACTCCAGAGGCTAAACAGGGGTGAAGCCCACGCGGGGTCAGCGTGGCCTCAGGTCCTGAAGGGCAGAAGGATAGGGGGTGTCTGAGTGTTGCAGAGCTTGCGGGTATTGGAACGGGGAAACCGGCTACAGAGACAGAGCCAACAGTAAGCTCACAGCTCGGTGTTACCTTGAACTGGCCAAAGGCTCGGTGAGCTCAGAGTGCGGCTGGAGGTCAGGCAGACGGAGTTATTGGGTGCTGCTCTCTGAGGGCACACTGAGGAGTGGGGCCCCAGGCTCTTAGCTCCTCCAGGCCGGAGACCAGGAGGCCACCATTTGTATTCCCATCCTCTGGCACTCTACGGAAAGTGCTCAGGGAACAAAAGCTCCTGAAAGCAAACCGAACAGATTACTCAGCCCGACCCCTAGTAAGGGCAGTGCAATTCCGCCTGGAGCAAAGACACTTGAGAATCACTACACCAGGCCCCTCCCCCAGAAAATCAACAAGAAATCCAGCCAAACCAAGTTCACTTACCAAGGAGTGCACTTTCAATACCAAGGAGAGCAGCAGAATTCCAGAGGAGAAAGCAAAGCACGGAACTCATGGCTTTTTCCCTGTGATTCTTTAGTCTTGCAGTTAATTTAATTTTTTTTCTTTTTCATTTTTTTTCTATTCTTCTGCTAAATTTTTTTAACTTTTACCCTTTTCTTTTTTAACGTTTTTTAACTAGTTTATCTAATATATATATATATTTCTTTTTTATACTGTTCTTTATTCGTTTTATTCATTTTTTTTTTAAATTCATTTCTTTTCTTTTCTTTTCTTTTTTCTTCCTGAACCTCTTTTTATCCCCTTTCCCACCCGCCCTCACGATTTGGGATCTCCTCTGATTTGGTTAAAGCATATTTTCCTGGGGTTGTTGCCACACTTTTAGTATTTTAATTGCTCCTTCATATACTCTTATCTGGACAAAATGACAAGGCGCAAAAATTCACCACAAAAAAGAGAACAAGAGGCGGTACCGAAGGCTAGTGACCTAATCAATACAGACATTGGTAATATGTCAGATCTAGAGTTCAGAATGACAATTCTCAAGGTTCTAGCTGGGCTTGAAAAAGGCATGGAAGATATTAGAGAAACCCTCTCGGGAGATATAAAAGCCCTTCTGGAGAAATAAAAGAACTAAAATCTAACCAAGTAGAAATCAAAAAAGCTATTAATGAGGTGCAATCAGAACTGGAGGCTCTTACTGCTAGGATAAATGAGGCAGAAGAAAGAATTAGCGATATAGAAGACCGAATGACAGAGAATAAAGAAGCTGAGCAAAAGAGGGACAAACAGCTACTGGATCATGATGGGAGAATTCGAGAGATAAGTGACACCATAATATGAAGCAACATTAGAATAATTGGGATTCCAGAAGAAGAAGAAAGAGAGAGGGGAGCGGAAGATATACTGGAGAGAATTATTGGGGAGAATTTCCCCAATATGGCAAAGGGAGCAAGCATCAAAATTCAGGAGGTTCAAAATCAATAAGATAGGCCCATACCCTGTCACCTAACAGTAAAATTTACAAGCCTTAGTGACAAAGAGAAAATCCTGAAAGCAGCCCAGGAAAAGAAGTCTGTAACATATTAGATTGGCAGCTGACTTATCCACAGAGACCTGGCAGGCCAGAAATAGCTGGCATGATATATTCAGAGCACTAAATGAGAAAAACATGCAGCCAAGAATACTATATCCAGTGAGGCTATCATTGAAAATAGAAGGAGAGATTAAAAGATTCCAGGACAAACAAAAACTGAAAGAATTTGCAAACACCAAACCAGCTCTACAAGAAATATTGAAAGGGGTCCTCTAAGCAAAGAGAGAGCCTAAAAGTGGTAGATCAGAAAGGAACAGAGACCATATACAGTAACAGTCACCTTACAGGCAATACAATGGCACTAAATTCATATCTCTCAATAGTTACCCTGAATGTTAATGGGCTAAATGCCCCAATCAAAAGACACAGGGTATCAGAATGGATAAAAAAACAAAACCCATCTATATGTTACCTCCAAGAAACTCATTTTAAGCCCAAAGACACCTCCAGATTTAAAGTGAGGGGGTGGAAAACAATTTACCATGCTAATGGACATCAGAAGAAAGCTGGGGTGGCAATCCTTATATCAGATCAATTAGATTTTAAGCCAAAGACTATAATAAGAGATGAGGAAGGACACTATATCATACTCAAAGGGTCTGTCAAACAAGAAGATCTGACAATTTTAAATATCTATGCCTCCAACGTGGGAGCAGCCAACTATATAAACCAATTAATAACAAAATCAAGAAACACATCAACAATAATACAATAATAGTAGGGGACTTTAACACTCCCCTCACTGTAATGGACAGATCATCCAAGCAAAAGATCAACAAGGAAATAAAGGCCTTAAATGACACACTGGACCAGATGGACATCACAGATATATTCAGAACATTTCATCCCAAGCAACAGAATACACATTCTTCTCTAGTGCACATGGAACATTCTCCTGAATAGATCACATCCTCGGTCCTAAATCAGGACTCAACCGGTATCAAAAGATTAGCATCATTCCTTGCATATTTTCAGACCACAATGCTCTGAAGCTAGAACTCAACCACAAGAGGAAGTTTGGAAAGAACCCAAATATGTGGAGAATAAACAGCATCCTTCTAAAGAATGAATGGGTCAACCAGGAAATTAAAAAAGAATTGAAAAAAATCATGGAAACAAATAATAATGAAAATACAATGGTTCAAAATCTGTAGGACACAGCAAAGGCAGTCCTGAGAGGAAAATATATAGCGGTACAAGCCTTTCTCAAGAAACAAGAAAGGTCTCAGGTACAAAACCTAACCCTACACCTAAAGGAGCTGGAGAAAGAACAAGAAAAAAACCCTAAGCCCAGCAGGAGAAGAGAAATCATAAAGATCAGAGCAGAAATCAATGAAATAGAAACCAAAAAAACAATAGAACAAATCAACGAAACTAAGAGCTGGTTCTTTGAAAGAATTAATAAAATTGATAAACCCCTGGCCAGACTTATCAAAAAGAAAAGAGAAAGGACCCAAATGAATAAAATCATGAATGAAAGAGGAGAGATCACAACTAACACCAAAGAAATACAAACTATTATAAGAACATACTATGAGCAACTCTACGCCAACAAATTTGACAATCTGGAAGAAATGGATGCATTCCTAGAAACATATAAACTACCACAACTGAACCAGGAATAAATAGAAAGCCTGAACAGACCCATAACCAGTAATGAGATTGAAACAGTCATTAAAAATCTCCGAACAAACAAAAGCCCAGGGCCAGACGGGTTCCCGGAGGAATTCTACCAAACATTTAAAGAAGAACTAATTTCTATTCTCCTGAAACTGTTCCAAAAATAGATATGGAAGGGAAACTTCCAAACTCATTTTATGAGGCCAGCATCACTTTGATCCCAAAACCAGACAAGGATCCCATCAAAAAAGAGAGCTATAGATCAATATCCTTGATGAACACAGATGCGAAAATTCTCACCAAAATACTAGCCAATAGGATTCAACAGTACATTAAAGGATTATTCACCACGACCAAGTGGTATTTATTCCAGGGCTGCAAGGTTGGTTCAACATCCACAAATCAGTCAATGTGATACAACACATTAATAAAAGAAAGAACAAGAACAATATGATACTCTCAATAGATGCTGAAAAAGCATTTGACAAAGTACAGCATCCCTTCCTGATCAAAACTCTTCAAAGTGTAGGGATAGAGGGCACATACCTCAATATTATCAAAGCAATTTATGAAAAACCCACCACTAATATCATTCTCAATGGAGAATAACTGAAAGCTTTTCCACTAAAGTAAGGAACACGGCAGGGATGTCCATTATCACCACTGCTATTCAACATAGTACTAGAGGTCCTAGCCTCAGCAATCAGACAACAAATGGAAATTAAAGGCATCCAAATCGGCAAAGAAGAAGTCAAACTGTCACTCTTCGCAGTTGATATGATACTATATGTGGAAAACCCAAAAGACTCCACTCCAAAACTGCTAGAACTTGTACAGAAATTCAGTAAAGTGTCAGGATATAAAATCAATGCACAGAAATCAGTTGCATTTCTCTACACTAACAACAAGACAGAAGAAAGAGAAATCAAGGAGTCAATCCCATTTACAATTGCACCCCAAACCATAAGATACCTAGGAATAAACCTAACCAAAGAGGCACAGAATCTATACTCAGAAAACTATAAAGTACTCATGAAAGAAATTGAGGAAGACACAAAGAAATGGAAAAATGTTCCATGCTTCTGGATTGGAAGAATAAATATTGTGAAAATGTCTATGCTACCTAAAGCAATCCACACATTTAATGCAATTCCTATCAAAGTACCATCCATCTTTTTCAAAGAAATGGAACAAATCATTCTAAAATTTATCTGGAACCAGAAAAGACCTCAAATAGCCAAAGGGATATTGAAAAAGAAAGCCAAAGTTGGTGGCATCACAATTCCAGACTTCAAGCTCTATTACAAAGCTGTTATCATCAAGACAGTATGGTACTGGCACAAAAACAGACACATAGATCCATGGAACAGAATCGAGAGCCCAGAAATAGACTCTCAACTCTATGGTCAACTAATCTTCAACAAAGCAGGAAAGAACATCCAATGGAAAAAAGACAGCCTCTTCAATAAATGGTGTTGGGAAAATTGGACAGCCACATGCAGAAAAATGAAATTGGACCATTTTCTTACACCACACACAAAAATAGACTCAAAATGGGTGAAGGACCTCAATGTGAGAAAGGAATCCATCAAAATCCTTGAGGAGAACGCAGGCAGCAACCTCTTCGACCTCAGCTGCAGCAACATCTTCTTAGGAACATCGCCAAAGGCAAGGGAAGCAAGGGTAAAAATGAACTATTGGGATTTCATCAAGATCAAAAGCTTTTGCACAGCAAAGGAAACAGTTAACAAAACCAAAAGACAACTGACAGAATGGGAGAAGATATTTGCAAATGACATATCAGATAAAGGAATAGTGCCCAAAATCTATAAAGAACTTAGCAAACTCAACACCCAAAGAACAAATAATCCAATCAAGAAATGGGCAGAGGGCATGAACAGACATTTCTGCAAAGAAGACATCCAGATGGCCAACAGACACATGAAAAAGTGCTCCATATCACTCGGCATCAGGGAAATACAAATCAAAACCACAATGAGATATCACCTCACACCAGTCAGAATGGCTAAAATCAACAAGTCAGGAAATGACAGATGCTGGCGAGGATGCGGAGAAAGGGGAACCCTCCTACACTGTTGGTGGGAATGAGCTGGTGCAACCACTCTGGAAAACAGCATGGAGGTTCCTCAAAATGTTGAAAATAGAACTGCCCTATGACCCAGCAATTGCACTACTGGGTATTTACCCTAAAGATACAAACGTAGTGATCCAAAGGGGCACGTGCACCCGAATGTTCATAGCAGCAATGTCCACAATAGCCAAACTATGGAAAGAACCTAGATGTCCATCAACAGATGAATGGATCAAGAAGATGTGGTATGTATACACAATGGAATACTATGCAGCCATCAAAATAAATGAAATCTTGCCATTTCTGACAACGTAGATGGAACTAGAGCGTATCATGCTTAGCGAAATAAGTCAAGCGGAGAAAGACAGCTATCATATGATCTCCCTGATATGAGGAAGTGGTGATGCAACATGGGGGCTTAAGTGGGTAGAAGAAGAATCAATGAAACAAGATGGGATTGGGAGGGAGACAAACCATAAGTGACTCTTAATCTCACAAAACAGACTGAGGGTTGCTGGGAGGAGGGGTTTGGGAGAAGGAGGGTGGGGTTATGGACATTGGGGAGGGTATGTGCTTTGGTGAGTGCTGTGAAATGTGTAAACCTGGTGATTCACAGACCTGTACCTCTGGGGATAAAAATACATGTTTAAAAAAATAAAAAATAATTAAAAAAAAAATAATAATAAGTAAATAAATAAAATGTACTTCAACAAAAATTTAATTTTAATTAGAAGCTACCATTTACTAGTAGCAAAAAATTACACACCAGCTTTCTAGACAAGTTGGTAAAACAAAAGTAGTTTAAAAAATAATATTGATAGAAAGACCTGAAACAGAGTGAATTATGTATCATTGTTTTAAGTGAATAAAGTGTAAAATCCTCTTAAGTTTGTTATTTTCCTGGTTAAATTTTTTTTCATAAAAATGTTTGAAATTGATCAAGTTTTACTCCTGAAAAATAAAATATATAGTTAAGGTACTTCAGAAATAAATATTACTTATTTATATAAAAATAAAAATGATTATTTCATTTTTCAAATAAATATTTATTAAATAAAATTTGTATACCTTACCTCAATGCTCTTTCTATTTTTAAAATCACACACACATGCAGACTCTTAGGTGACTCAGTCAGTTCAGCATCTGCCTTCAGCTCAGTTCATGATGATCCCACAGTCCTGGAATCAAGTTCTGCATCCAGGTCTCTGCTCAGCGGGGAGCCTACTTCTCCCTCGCCTGCTGCTCCCTCTGCTTGTGCTTACTCACTCTCTCTGGCAAATAAATTAATAAAATCTTAACAAAAAAAATCACACACACATATATTTGTAATAAAACAAAACTTTCCCATTTATCCCATGGAACTATGGATTAAAGTTAGAAACCATGAAAAGAACTTGCTTCATTTAGGAACAGTTGTCATGACTGTTCAAAGAAAAGGCAAATTAGATCATTTTTACTTCCTTGCACCTTCACCCCCAACTGGCTTAACTCTCAGGGTTCTAGAAGTGCAAGATCAGGTTCTGTTTTAAATTTTGTTCATCATGTATTTTTGCACTAGTTTTTTCTTTTTTTAATATTGCACTACTATTACTTATCTTGATCACTGGATGTTTTGGTGTCCTTAGATTTTGTGCCTGAGGCAAGCACGGCATTTGCCTCACCCTGCTCCTGGGCCAGCTCCCCTGTGTCGATGTGCCCAGCTGGTTTATCCAACTGAAGAATTTTGCATTGTTTCAAGTTTGGGGTAATTATGAATAAAGTCACTATAAATGTGCATGTTGAGATTTTTGTGAGAACTTATGTTTTTATTTCATTTGAACAAATGTCTGGGCATAGAGTTTGTTGTATAGGAAATATACATTTACTTTTTTTTTTTTTTAAAGATCTTATTTATTTATTTATTTATTTGACCAAGATCGAGGGGGCATAGGCAAGGGGAGTGAGAGTGGAAGAAGAAGGCTTCCTGCTGAGCAGAAAGCCGGACATGGGCCTTGATACCTGGACTCGGGGATCATGACCTGAGCCTGAAGGCTGATACTTTTATATGCCAGTCATTTCCCAAACTGGCAATAACATTTTGCATTCTCACCAACAATTTATGAGAGTTTCAGTTGCTCTGCATCCTTGTTAGCACTTGGTATTGTCGGGTTGTTGTTGTTTTTTTGTTTTTAATCTGAGTCATTGTAATACGTGTACAGCAGTACCCTGCTCTGGTTATAATTTGCTTTTCTCTTATGCTCATGACTTAGCCATGTAATCTTTTATACTATGTGCCAATTAAGACCATGACATATGTATGTATTTTGAAAACGATAGATTTAAAAGGCAAGATACTGAATATCATGGACTAAGATCATTTTGTGTAAATAAATATACATACACATATATACATAATTGAAAGAATACATAAGAAATGTTAACCATGGGGTACCTGGGTGGCCCAGTGGCTTAAGCCTCTGCCTTCAGCTCAGGTCATGATCTCAGGGTCCTGGAGTCAAGCCCCGCACCGGGGCTTTCTGCAGGAAGCCTGCTTCTCCCTCTCTCCCTGCCTGCCTCTCTACCTACTTGTGATTTCTCTCTGTCTGTCAAATAAATAAATAAATAAAATCTTGGGGGAAAAAAAAAAAAAGAAATGTTAACCATGTTTCCCCTAGGGGAAGAAGACAAGACTTTTCCTTAATTCCTTTCTGACAGTTTAAATATTTTTATAAGCATGTGTTACTTTAATGGCTAAAGTACTGTTTAAAAAATTAACAAAACCCATGCCTCTTATGGGAAAATGTAATTTAAAAATCATCCCAAAACACAAAAGAACCTGAGAAGATTTCTCACCTCTGGAGCTCCAACCAGTCACACTCCTAACCCTGACTCTTAGGGTCACAGAAGCGCAAGCAGAGAAGCAATGGGATCGCAAGAAATCCCAAGTCGGCTGTAGGTAGTTATCACTTCCGGAAGCTGCAACCTGGGAGAACGGCTCCTCACAGGTGTGCCAAAGCATCCTCACCCGTGCTGAGACAGGAAGGGCAAGGGGAAGGGCCCTTACAACCAAATATGCCTCTTTCTTTCTTTCTTTCTTTTTTTTTTTTTTTTTAGATTTATTTATTTGAGAAAGAGAGAAAGAGAAACAGGGGAGAGGGAGCAGAGAGAGAGAATCTGAAGCAGAATCCCCACTGAGCTTGGAGCCCAACGTGAGACTTGATCCCAGGACCCATGAGATCGTGGCATGAGTGGAAACCAAGGGTCTGTGGCTCCACGGACCGAACCACCCAGGAGCCCCCTGCCCCTTTCTATATAGAAAAGCAGAAGCTGTTCCACCAACCTCCCCCAGAAGACTTCCGCTTATAGCTTGGGGGTTAAAACCAAGCCATGAGGCTGCCCCTCACTGCCAGGGAGACTGGCCACTTGGACTCCCGGACAACCAGAGGGTCTGCCTACAGGGGTGGTACACATCACACATGCTGGGAAAAGTGCCTTTTGAGTGCTAAGAATACCTAAAATATGGCTCCTTGTATGCCGATTTACAAATAACATTGTCAAAGTAGTAAGAAAGAAAAGAAAAAGAAAAAAAAAAACAGGTGCATCAAAGAAACAGAGTAAAGAAAACACCTCTTCAGGACACTAAGTGCTATTTTCCTTCTCAGAAAGATTTGAAGAAAATCACGTTTTTTTCATAGCCACAGTTGTTACCCTACTCCAGACCCTCTCCCTTTCTGCTACTTTGTGAGAGAATAAGACCAGTAGATAGGGTTACCTGAAAGGAAGAATGTGGTAATTCCTGGACATGAGTAAAAGCCTGCTGTGCTCACACTGTGCTAGGCTCTGAGGAGCTTTCAACCCCCACGGAGAAATAAGAGCTATATACATTAAACAAATAGAGAAATATGCCTGTTAGTCATGAATCCTATGCCAGACGAGGGGGTTCAAGCCACAGGAGGTTAGGAATGTAAACAGCAGACAGCCACCAAGGCTGCGGCTCCTCAGCAAATTCTCCTCACCGGGGAGTTTTGAGTTTTTCTGAGGGAGTCTGTGTCACCTTTCTTTCCAGAACGATATTTGTCCCAATTCCATATGGCAAGGAGGGAGACATTTTCATCTTCTTTCTGCCACCAGCTCCCCTACAAGAAAACTACAAGTAAGTACTCTTCCAGGAACAAAACGGGGATAAATCTTCCTTCAACTTTATCCTTTTTTTCTTTTGATATTAGAGCTTCTGAAAAAGAAAAAATAAAATAAAGCATCTCCTTAAAACAGAAGCTGGCCAAAAAAGGTTTGTCCAGGATTTTTTAGATGGGTGTGCACGGGTGAATAGTTTTCAAATAATTTGTCCCGGGGAGGTGAGTCTTCTTTTGCCTTGGGGTAGTCACATGAGTGGCCTTTTTAGGCAAATAAATACAGAGCAAGAAAGCAGGCATTGTCTTGGGATTAGGACAGAACTCAAGCATTTGTGTCTCAGTCAAATCTGAGATCCTTGTGACACAAAATTCAATGCAGGGAATACACTGGGTCAATTTGAGTGAGTCCAGGGTCTTCAGGGAGTCAAGAAAGTGGCTTAATCAACACCAGTTTGCAGATATGTGAAGATAGGGAGCTATCGAGGTGGACCAGGATGACTCTGAAATTAACTCTAGGGTCACAGAGGTCTCAAAGCATGAGGGGAGCTCAGGTCACGGGCCCCAGAGTGAATGGGGAAAGAATGCATTAAACATAGATCTTACTAGAAGCTGGAATGCCTCCTGACTGGCCAGCAGGACATGGGGCTTGTGATCCAGAAACAGGAGCTGAGCGCAGGCTTCTTAAGGGAGGTACCTGCATTAGGGCCCAGAACTGAGGGATGGGAATCTTCCCCACCCCCAAAGAACTGAGGTGACAGGAGTTGAGCAGAAAATACCATTTCAGAGGGGACTGTCATCACCTGCAGATTGGGGAGGATTTGTTTTCTCCATCACAGGCTGGTGGAGATGGGGTAGGGTGGATGGCAACAGCTGATAGATGACTTAAAAGTTAGACAAAGGCCCTTTCCAGATTTTAGAAGTACGATGGTGTGGCGGGGGTAGGGGGAAGGGTGGTGGTGGTGGGTTGTTTCAATAATTTACAGAGAGGACCCTGAAAGGGAACTATTAGAATTCCTGTTAATCTGGCCACTGAGGTTCTCGAGTACTCTTACACGAAATATGAAACTCAAAAAGAATGTGACCAGCTGTACTCAAATCTGTGAAGCAGGTAAATCCAATCACACATAGAGCATAACCCTCATCCAGGTTATTGTCTGAAACAATATTTGAAGCATCAATGGAGGTATTATAATTTAGTGGTTGAAGACAAAGCCTTTGGAACCAGACATGCTGAGACCAAATTCTAGTTCTGCCACTTATTTTGGAAGTAATCCCAGGAAACATCAGGTGGGGAATGAGGAAATAAACTAAGAAAAGGAAGGAAGCTAATGAAGGGTAAGTTATCAAACCATCTGTCACAGGGGACAACTGGAGCAGAGTCTTGCTGGGGAACCCTAGCAGACAGAACAGAGATTACCTCAGAGTTCTCGCAACCCAGAGCTAGGAAGCTGGTGTATTTATCCACCAACGACTGGCCATCATTGCTTCAGAGCAGCTCCTGGGGCAGGGGAGGGCATTAACTCCCTGGCCCTCTGGCTTGCCACAGTGCTATTAGCACATTCCCAGGACCAGAACAAAGCTTTAGGTAGAGAATCTCAGGTGTTCACAGTAAGCAGGCTTGGGTAGACAGAGAAGAGTGCCAGGTGGGTAGGCTGATGGTCCACTGGCCGTGTCAGCCACAAAAGATAATAGGGCTCACCCTCGTGTAATTCAGAAAGCACTTGCAGAGACATAACCACATTTTACCTTCAGTACCAACCTGAAAGATAGAGCTTTATTATCTCCATTTTCTTATAAGGAATGAAACAGAGAATACGAGACGTTAAATGATGTGTCAAAGTCCTACAGTTAAGGGCACAGCAGAATTGAACACAAATTGTCTGTTTCCAAGCACCATTTTAAAAAAATCAACTACAGCAAGCCACCTCATAAATGGAGCTTTAAAGGATGGAAAACTATTTGCCCATCTGAATAGCTTAGCCACCCCCAGGCTTACCAGCATGAGTGCTATGAAAGAATCCCGCCACCACCACCCGGAGGGCTGCTGAAGTAGAGTCCATGGTAGAATAGGAAGAGGAAGAAATTATTTAGAGTCTGGGCTGATACTATATTTTGTGACAACGGATGGTGAATTCCAGAGGGATTCATAGAAGGGTTTTCAAAGTTGGGGTGGGAGAGGAGGTGAGATAGAAGAGACAAAGGTAGAGTCCACAGAACCCTGTGCAATTCTTAGACTTGCCTCCTCTCCCAACCCCTTACACACCACTTCCATCATACTGACTTCCTTCCTGTTCCATGACTGCTCCAACTCCTTCCCTGCACAGGGCCTTTGCACTGGCTGTTCCTCTGCCTGCAGTGCTCTTCCTCAGATAGCCACTTGGCTGCACCCAAGACTTCCTTCAAGTCCTTGTTCAAGTCATGCCTTCTCAAGAAGGCCTAACTATCCTGCTACTCTATCAGGGCCATATTGTGTCCTAACCATGCACCTAACCTCCCACTCTGGATCTCCTGCTCTGATTTTTCTTTTTTCCCAGAACACTTATCACTTTCTGACTTCCTATATGGTTCCTTATTTACTGTATGTATTGTGTGTCTTTCCTTGCTAAAGCATAAACTCCAGAAGGACGTCTTCGTTTTGTTCACTGATGTATCGCAAGCACCTAGAATGGTACCTGGCTCGTAGTGAGTGCTCAATGAACACTGAGAAATGAGTAAATGAATGCCAATGCTCCTAAGCCCACAAAGGAACAGTGTACCATTCCATGCCTTCACCATAACTTCATGCCCCTGGCTCCAAAGAGGGAAGAGGCTACGTCTTCTCCCTTTTCTGTCCCCCTACCCCCCACCCCACATTCCCTACTCCACTAGGTCTCTATCTTTCCTCCCCTCCTTGACCAAGCAACCAGACCTTCCACCTGGTGAAAGTGGGCCTTTTCTTCTCGGTTGACTTTCAAGTATTAGTGCTTTTGTTGCCGAGGAAAACATATGACAACGGTTTATTTGATAACTGTATGTCTCCTTCTCTTTTCTTTGGACACAGTAGAGGCCGTGAGCCATATCTTGCTCTCAATCATATATGTAAAAAAAGGGGGGGGGTAGGATCTATTAAATAGTCAGCATTAGGTCTGGACACTGCCCTTACATTGTCAACACCATATTTACTTTGACATATTTCCAGTGTCTGAAAATATTTGCTCTAGTTCCAACAGTCAAGGTTAAGAGATAATATCTGAATGAGACAAGAGGAAGGAAACCAGCCCATATGTCAAATGCTGGAGAAAGAACAGAGCTATAGGCTAGAGAATAACAGAATCTTATTCTAGAATGAAATCAGTAGGGTTTTTTTTTAATTAAAGCATTTAAATAATTCAAATATGTAAGCTGAGAATTAAAAATTGTACTTAAGTTCTTGGAGCAGCATTTCAGATTCTGATGCCCCCTGCTAAGTGCTGCGGTGTACAGTCTGAAATTTGATTTGACTAATAAATAACTAGTTCCATGTCCTACACCTAAAATCATAAGCAATTAAATATATGAAGAATGTAGGAAATACACAATAGGGAAAAATCCTCAGTAACACTCACTTTCAGTCTTAAAGAGTATAACCTGCTGTAGAGAGAACAAGAGGAAGAGAAAACCCAATAGGAAACGAAGAAGTCCATGGCAGGGCCCTGTCAGCTGTTCAAATATGGACAGACTGCACACTAATCAGAAAGGCCATCATGCTTTGTTCTTCCAATCAAACCCCTAAGGATAGAACAGTTCAAGATCTAATATTCAGCTTCCCCTTCCATTCTATCACCCATCTATCCCAACATTCTGGGGGTTCATGAAAGGACCAAACAAATAAGCTTTAAGTTATTGAAAAAGAAAAAATGGAAGGGCAGCCCCTCACACAAGGAGCTCCCAGCAGACAAGGGAAGACTCTCCAGGGAAAGCTTCACAAAAAGGCAGCCAGGGCTGAGAACCAGTGGCTTGTTTGCAACGCCTGAATCACAGCGGATGAAAAGATACACACGTTGGTATTGCCGCAGGAACGTTTCCCTGTCGAAGCCACATATTTACAGAACCCTCCTACACCTTTATTTAGTTTGATCAGATCACTTCTTTTTTGGCTGTTTTTTGTTTGTTTTTTGTCTTGTTTTGTTTTTTGTCTTTGTGGGGTTTTTTTTGGTTTTTTGTGTTTTTTTTTTGTTGTTGTTGTTGTTGCTAGTTTTAAAAGTACCATCAGCAGAATGAAAGAAAGCATGTCTTTTTTTTCTCCCCCTTAAATTCCATTTTCTTTTATCACCTCCATGAAGCAAGTAGGATTTTCAAACTTGGCTCTGAATTGCAACAATACCAAAATAGTCCAGAAACTGTTCCATGAAGGAACTGCCAGTGGTATAGACAAGAACACTGATGTTTAGAGGCTGTTCAGTGTCCCCCACTGACAAATGCAGCAAGATTTTTTTTTACCTCTTTGCTCCCACATAGTCTAGAAAAACTGACAGAAATTTCTATAGTGTTGCCTTGTGCTCAGAATAGTGACATATGAAACCATTAGAAGGATTACATACGTATTATCTTATTTCCTTGTTCAATGTCTATCCAACACATTTTATTGGAAGCCCAATGAGGGCTATGACTATGCATATTTCATTTGTTATCATGCACACAACAGCTGGCACACTGTATGACTCAAAAAGATGTTTGGTTAAAATAGGCTAAGTATGTATATTATAGTAACATCAGAGGATTGTGAGGTTAGATTTACTTTGTATCCAAAGTCCCTAGATACACCCAAATCTATGGAGAACTATACTCCAGGATGTAGGATAAGTAACTGCTTTATGGTTACAGCATTTGTTAAATGCCCCTTATGGAAGGACCATTAGGTATAAAATTAAGCAGCTTTTATACTTTTATACTTTGGGCACAGAGAGACTTGGCTCCAAAGCCCAGCTCTGCCACTTACTAGCACAAGTTAATCACTTCCCTTCTTCTATCTACAGTTGTCTGCTCTGGGAAATAGGGAAAATAGTACCTACTTCAGGGGCACCTGGGTGGCTCAGTCAGTTAAGTGTCTGCCTTTGGTGCAAGCCATAATCCCAGGGTCTTGGGATCGAGCCCCAAGAAGGGCTCCCTGCTGAGCAGGGAGTCGGCTTCTCCCTCTGCTTCGGCCCCTCCCCTCACTCATGGTCACATGCACTCTCTCTCTCTCAGACAAATAAATAAAATCTTTTTAAAAAATAGCAACTGCTTCCATAAAGTTGTAGTAAGGAGTAGAGATATTATTTACAAGATGTCTCAATAAAATAGCAATACCCTTAAAATGGCAAATGTCATCAAATATTTTTTGTAGTAATAATACCAATAGTAACTTCGTCTTCTCAATCCTGGGCCTTACCAATGCAATCACACTCAACAATTGCCATTCAGCGTTCAAGTGGCCAGCTCGGTTCCAGCAGCCAACGCAAGGCTTCTAGAGACCCTGCAAATGGGTAGTTCATGTTCCTGCCCCTAGCCTGGTATGAAGTATGTCCCAACCCAGACTTGAGCCCAACAGATGCAATCTGTCTCTACCCCCAGTCATCTTTGTTCTTGGCTTTTGCACAAATTTCTTGGCTTACACCTTACTTCCCTTTCCAAGACAAACTTTCCCCTGAGACCCACCCATTTTATTAGGGCTCAAACATTCTCCTAGTTATTTCCAGCCTCCTCTCCATGCCAATAACCATAGCTGATCCAATAACAGACCAACTCAAACTGCAGCAACAATTACATCAACACCACCTAGAAACTCCCATGTGACCCCCGTCTAGTCATCAGACCAAATGCGAGCCAGACTGGCCTGATTTGAGTCTGAATTTCCCTCTGGAGAGTAGAATGTTGACTGCTGAATGAATCACATGGCAAGGTGGAATAGACTTGAGCAAAACGCATATGGGTTATTTGGAGAGAAAAGGAGGGACAGGATATATGGCTGGAAACTCCTAAATCAGAACCCCTTGCATATTTTCCTGCTTTGTCCCCACCCCCAATGTACAGCAAAGGTCTCAGGTGATGACAATATCTATGGCATATCTATGACAAAGTCTTCAAAACACACCCATAGGCTTGAAAAGAGCTAAACATAGCCATAACTATTCCTATATTTCTGAAAAACCCAGTTCTTATCAAGATTGCGATTAACCACCTCTGAGTGCCCTAATTTAGTGGTCTGGCATGGTGTTTTAGCAAACTCTTCCTTACACTTAATATCACTAGGTGGGACTGACATAAGCTAGTAAAAATTTAAACCCTTTTCTGATTGAGCAACATGTTAGCGCCAGTGAGAGAGAACCTGTTGACACATCTGGCTTACTAGGCTAGAGAGCAAAGAAAAAGAATCATTGTCCTTGGCTTCTGGTTAACATTCTTTCCTCTGTAGCTCCAGGGTCAGCAAACTTTTCTGTTAAGGATTCAGTTAATAAATATTTTAAGCTTTGCTGTTCACATATAGTTCCTGTTCCTTCTTCTTCTTCTATTTTGTTTCAAATCATGTAAAGATTTTAAAACCATTCTTAGTCCCTAGGCCATACAGAAATAGCCTATGGTGTCCCACCATAAGCCACTCTTAATCTCAGGAAACAATCTGAGGGTTGCTGGGTTGGGCGCATGTCAGGAGTAGGGATAGGGTGGCTGGGTGTTGGACATTGGGGAGGGTATGTGCTATGGTGAGTGCTGTGAATTGTGTAAGCCTGATGATTCACAGACCTGTACCCCTGGGGCTAATAATACATTATATGTTAATAGTAAGAATAAGAATAAGAATAAAAGAATTTAAATGCGTAGTTGAATAGTCAATATAGACTTCTATTTTGTAGTCAAAATCTTCTAAACTGGGAAGAAGCACTGGAACAGTTAAGAGAATTTTAAGTTTACTCTTCAGCTAAGCAGTTCTTTCTTGGAGATAACCTGAGAAGAGGTGGGGACAAGGGGGCAGGGAGGTGAGCCTGTGGCATCTCCTCTCTTACCATGCCAGGATGCTGGACTCCTCAGTGGCAGATGAAATGACCTGACTGATCCTGAACTCTTGGAGAAGAGACTGGAGCAAGAGTGTGAGAGTGTGGAGGGGACTCTGAGGGCTCCCCTCCCCCCTGCCCGAGGCCAGGAAGGGAGGACGGGACAGAAGCAGCCCTGCAGAGCTTCTGCAGAGATTCTGGGAACAGCGCCTCCTGGAGGAAGTCTCCCAGATCCAAGCCCTGAGGAGATGAACAGATGAGGAGGCTGTGGGTCAGTGTTGCTCCCAGAGGTCCCTTCCCTAGCCTCTGCCATGGGCATCTACCCTGCCACCACCTCTCTGCCTCCTACAGTCCTGGAGCCACAAGGAAATATCCAACACTCAGCCTCCTGGCTTCCTGCCACCATCATTCAAGAGCTACCTCGGCAGCCACTCATCTCACAGTTCCCCCCTCTCCAGGCCCTCCCCATTCATAGGTCAGGGGGTATTAAGGAAAGTCACCTGCCTGTGTCCTTCATATCTAGGAATTCCTTACGTATTCTAACATGGTTCCTTTTTGATACACCCACCACAAATGTCAAGTCTTTTGGCCTGCCTTTCACTCTCTTTGTGGTGTCTTCAGATGAACACAAGTTCTTAATTTTAATCAAGTTTTGTTTTTCAGGCTTTTTCCTTAAAAAAAAAAAAAGGATTTTTACATTATAGTTATAGTTAAATTATAGTTATGAGTCTAATGGGTCAGATTTGTAAGAATTATTTAAGCACTTAGAAAGGTTTGTAGGTCAAACAACTTTTAAAGCTACAGAATTTAAATAGAGTAAATATATAAGTGCAGTGTCAAAGGGTCAAAGATACTTAATTAACAAATCTGTAAGTAGAACCAAATATAGGCAAAGACTCTTACAAGTGATTGCAAAAATGTGCTTGGTTTATAAATAAAACAAGATTTGTAAGCTGAACCTTAAACCTTAAGGATTTAGAATCTGAAACTCTAATAAATGTATTATTAGCTTCAAAGGCTTGAACAAGCCTCTGCATAGTCTTTTCTTCACTTAAAACAGCCTATTAAAGTATGCTGAAAAATTAACACTTAGTGCTTTCATCACCAGCCCTCATTTCTTTGGTGGTTCCTCTTGCATATGACATGATTTACACACATCTCAAAATTTCAGTTACCTCTTGCAAACTGTAATTCGTCACTGTGCCTATGAGCACGTCTTCCAAAAATTTGCATTGATGCTTATCAATTTAACATCTAAGAGGTGCTTAGTGTTTTAAAATCACCAAGATTTCTTGGTGCAATAATGTAAGTTCTAAAATTGAGATAAAATGTAAAAGAACTGAAATTTTGAGAAACAGTCGAAATTAATCCACTAATGTAGAACTCATTTGTGGCACAGAAATTAAACCTTACATGTTGGCAGTTTGTCCAATCAGCATAATGCATTACCTTCTAGAAAATAACCTGTGTCCAGTTCCCTGAAGTTGAAATTTAGGGACATTAACAAAAACACTCTACTTAGCACAATCTGACAAGATGATGCAGCTGTAAATTTTCTTTCAATTCTACAAATATTGTTTTAACATAGGGAAGTAGGGCTACTAGCCTTGAATTATTTTCTAGTAGTGGTAGTTTTAAAGGATAAAATATATACAAAATGGATGGAAAGTAGAGCATAGGGAATCCAGTCAATGTACTATAATAATTTTGAAGGTGATGGATAGTAACTGCTCTTTCTTGTGGTGACCATTTTGTAAAGTATGTAATTGTCAAATCACTGTGTTGTACACTCAACACAGTGTTTGAGTGTTGTACACTCAAAACTAATATAAGATTATATGTCAACTAACTTTCAATTAAAAATAAAATAAAATAAATACATACACATATAATACTGTAACAGGTTTGAACATTTCCTATGACTGTAGAACAGCATGATAGTCATAAAATCTTTACTTTTCCCCAAAAGAAAAACAAAGTACATGAATGGAGGATGTCTCCAATTACAAAGAAAAAAGATAGAGGGATAACCCAGTAGCAAAAAAGAAAAATAGATGTTAGATAGATTTAATTAAAGTCTCATCTAAGACTATGGTTTCCCTTACTGTAATTCAAAGGTTCTGGGCTAGTTCAGTCATAATTATATATGATTAAATTTAATAATAAAAAAGGGATAAAGAGCAACTTCCTGCCTTTCATCACCTTCAGAGTAACCAGTACCAGACTTGCCCTCCTGTCGTAACAACTATAAATGACAAATAAATGAGGCAATAATTTTTGGACATTGGACACCAGGTAGCACAGGACTGAGGTCCTTGAAAGAAGGAAAGCCCATGAAATGAACAGCACATTCACCTTGGATTTTTGCCTAGGGAAACCTTCCAAACCATAGGGACAAAGAAGTGAAGTTCTAGCAGGGCACCGAAGTCTCCCTGGGCTGAAGAGGCAGAGAGTGAAATTCAAAGCTGCTGAAGGAATTTGTAAGGAATTTGTATGGTACCAGAGAAAATGCAGCTGCAAAGATGGGTTCCTAGAAGTCTGTGTGGGAGCTGTGGGCAGATCTGTGGCTGAGGGCAGAGCTGCATACACACAGGGCAAAACCCTTGCAATACCCAAAAGAGAGAGGCTGCTGCAAGGCTAAGTGCTCCATGAGGTAGCTCAGTGTTGGGAGGCTTTGGAATTCCACCCCAGACAGAGTGGGAGACCTCGCTAGGCTCTTTGACCACTTCCTGAGACCCCAGAAAGGCCATGTGATAGGAGGAGATAATGTGTCCTCAAATCTGGGTCATTCTTTAGAGCAGAGGTTGGCAAAATTTTTTAACAGGGCCAGATAGAAAACGCGTTAGGCTTACAAGTCATGTGTTCTCTTTCACAGCCTCTCAATTCTGTCATCGTAGCATGAAAGCAGACACAGGCAACATGTAAATGAATGCGCATAGTTGCATTCCCATAAAACCTTGTCTATAGACTTGAAGGTGACCTAAGTGTTAGGATGGGCAGACAAGGACAGAAATGTAGCCATTGTAAATACATTTAAGGACATAGCAGAAAAGATAAACATAGCAAACAGATGAGAAACCTCAACATAAAAGTGGATATTATAAAAAATAACCAGAAGGAGGTTCTGTATTGGCAAATTACATTATCTGAAATAAAATATTCATGAAATAAGCATAACAACAGACCAGAAATCACAGAAGAGAAAGTCGTGAGCTTGAAGACAAATTAAAAGAAATCATTCAACCTGAAGAACAAGAGAAAAAAAATATTGTCAATTACTAGAGCCTTGGTGATCTCTAGAAAGATAACAATGATCTAATGTGTGTAAGGAGAGATTCAGAACAAAAAGAGAAAGAAAACAGAGCAGGAAAAATACATTTGAAGGAAAGATGGATGAAATGTTCCTAAATTGGGATTTTAGAAAACCGATTTACAGATCCAAGAAGCTGGGTGATACTCATGCCAGATAAACACACACAAAGAAAAACACAACGAGACATTTCATAGTTACAGTGAAGAAAAATCAAAGATAAAGAGAAAGTCTTAACAGAAGCCAGAGAAAAATGTACATTATATTCAGGTGAACTATAATACAAATTCAAACTGACATTTCAGCAAAAACAGTGGTGACAGAAAGACAGAAAATGAATCTTTAAAGCACTGCAGGGGGAAAAAAGTAAACCAGTATGAGCTCAAAATACTATATCCAGCAAAATTATCATTGAAAGGAGGGTAAAATAAAAACATTTCCAGGTGAGTGAAAGCTGAAAGAATTTGTTGTCAGCAAATTTATAATAAAAGAAATGTTAAGAGCTAATTTTCAGACTGAAAGAAAAAACGAATCTCAGATTTATAGGAAAGCATGAAGAGTATAGAAAATTAGAAATATGTAGATATATTAAAAAACCTATCTTTCCTTTCTCTTAGATCCTTTAGACAATTGTTTAAAGTAAAAGTAGTAACACTGTTGTGTAGGGGGGTTTATAAAGTACATAGAAATAAAATATATGGTAAGTTAGCATAAAGAATGGAGTAAAAGGAATTATACCGTTGAAAACATTTTTCATTTTATATGAAGTACTGCAATGTTAATTTAAAATAGACTGTGATTTTTTTAAAAAATAGGAGAAATAAGTAAGAATGTTAAAAATTCAATTAAATGAAAAGAAAGTGGGAAAGGAGTAACAGAAGAACAAAAGAGCACGTGGCAAACAGAAGACAAATACAAACCGATAGACCCAAACCCAGCCATGTCAGCAACTAGATAAAACGTCAATGGACTGTATACCGCAATGAAAGTGTAGATGGTCTGATTGAATTTAAACAGCAAGACTGAATTATATA
The DNA here is from genome assembly GCF_030435805.1 of Mustela lutreola. Taxonomy (NCBI): domain Eukaryota; kingdom Metazoa; phylum Chordata; class Mammalia; order Carnivora; family Mustelidae; genus Mustela; species Mustela lutreola. Next base: position 100,328,605 of record NC_081295.1, on the reverse strand, counting down.
CTCCCTATAAACGGTGCAATTTAAAAATAAAGACACAAATATACTGAAGGAAAGAGATATACCATGCAAACAGTAAAAGTAAGAAAGTGAGGGCATATTAGTATCAATCAAAGTAAACATCAAAGCAAAATAGTATTTCATACGATAAAAGGATCAATTCACCAGCAAGTCATACTCCTACTGTGTATGTTTCTAATAGTAGAGCTTCAAAATACATGAGATGAAAACTAACAAAACTAACAAAACAGAAGGGAGAAATAAGCAAACCCGCAGCCATAGACGGAAGCTTTAGTGCCTGTCAGCAACTGACAGAACAGTTTAAAAATCAGCCTGGCCGACACCTAGCAAATGAGTATTGCATCTGGTCTTGTTCCTCTTTGAGATACCCACTGTATCTCAATATTCTCAGAATGGACTGGAAAGTTAAAATAATTCAATATGCTTTTTCCAATATATATTTTTAAAAACTGCTTTTTTTATCATAACCTTATTTTCCTTTTTTTTTTTTTTAAGATTTTGTTTATTTATTTAGAGAGAGAGCATGCATGTGCGAGTGGGTGGAGGGCGGGGAGGGACAGAAGGAGAGAGAGAATCCCAAGCTCAGTGTAGAGCCCCACACAGGGCTCGATCTCACAACCCTGAGCCAAAACCAAGAGTCAGTTGCTTAACCAGCTAAGCTACCCGACTGCCCTGTCACAAACTTATTTTCATAAAAGTCTTGGACTGCTGACTTAGCTCCTCCAATATATGGAGAATGTTATGGATTGAATTCTGTTCCCCCAGAATTTGTATAGAAAAGGCTTAGCTCTCAGTATCTCAGAATGGGACTATATTTGGAGATAGATCCCTTAACGAGTTGGGTAAGTTGAAATGGGACCGTTTGGTTGGGCTTTAATCCAGTCTGATTGGACTTGGGGTCTGTCTTTATAAGAGGAAGTCTGGACACAAAGAGTCACCAGAGATCCACACACATAGAGAAAGGACCAAGTGAGGACACAGTGAGAAGGTGATCATGTGTAAGCCAAGGACAGTGGCCTCAGAAGAAACTAAAGCTTCTGACACCTTGACCTTGGACTCATAGCATGGCTGACTAGGAACTGTGCCACTACCCAGCATCATGAGGCAGTATCATACTGTATATCATTAGCTCAGGAGAAGGTCAAAACTCAAAACCGGAAATAGAGTTTCTACTAAATGCACATCTCTTTTGCGCCTAATATCAAAAAATCATTACGTTGAAACATCAAAGTCTGGAACAATCTGTACTATATAGAAAATAAGAACGTTCAAAAATGTGTGGAAGACTCTATGCTTAATGGTATTCCATGAACAGAAACACACAGGGAAAGACACGTGGCATGTCTGTCTTGGCTAAAGAAGGATTTGACACTTGGGGACAACACTCCATAGTAAGATTCAGAGCCCCAAGTACTGATATGACTTTAAAATAAACAAGCAGACAAGGAAAAGGACAACAGAGTAAATAAATAAGAAATGAAGACACACTAATACTGACGTCTTGACCCAGGTGTGTGCTTGGTTGACTCCAATTCCGTGAGACGCTCAGAATTTAGAGGAGGTGGTGTGTCTAGTTCAGCAGTCACATTTTATGAAGTGGAAGCTGGATCCCAGAGAAATTAAGTAAATATCCAAGGCCACACAGCCAGTGGCAGAAATGGGTCTTGACCTAAGTCCCTAAACACCCAGTCTTCATTTTACAGTACCGAAAATGGGACAGTGAAGTCAATAATATGATAATCTTGTGTTCGAAAAAAACAGATAATGGCAGTGTTCTCTGATACTAGCTGGACCCCAGTAATGAAAACATTTAGGGTCAAATGAAGAACCAAAGACATGTTAATAAATGACAATAATCTGATCATATTTTAATGTGGAAAAAAATAGCTCTTATTTAGCATTTTCTCTCATCTGTGAATGGCAGGCTATCTCTGAGAACAACAGCAGCAAATTCCAAACACAAAATTCCTATATAGCAACGAACAAAGTATAGATCCTTGTTGACATCACATAGTGGTACCTTTGGAAGTATTGACAGAGAAGACAGTGCAGTGAGGGGGAAATTTGGAGTGGTGCAGGGGGCTGGGTAGGGGGAATGAAAATAAGAGCTGCCCTCACCTGATTGGCACCACTGGGCTCTAAAAATGTTCAGATCCATGTAGAATGAGTAGTGCTTAAGATGGGACACATGCAGGCTGTCCAAACCACCTAGACCAAGGGGTCAGCGTTGGCTTAATCTGGAAAGGTGGGGCCATGCCGGAGTCCAGATCAGGCTGACAGAACTTAACAATTCTGCTGTCCAGATAAGAGTCGAAGATAAAGTAGAAAGGAGATCTCTCTAGAGTCAGCAGCTCAGTCTAAAACACTCACTGCCTGTCATCATGTGTCTCTACATCCATATAAAGGATTTTCTACAAAGGCAAATATTCGTTTATGTGGTAGTGGGTGTGAGATTCAAAAAGAGAAATAGTGATTTATGTTAGTAATTAAAATGTATTTAGTGCTTCACACTTTACTTCTGTTTTATAAAAAGGAGGCAGAACTCAGAAATGTGAAGCAGTTATGCAGCGTGTGAGGCATCAAAGACAAATGAGTCTCTTTAAGGTAGGGTCTGAAGCGAGTGCTGTCGGAGGTTACGGTCAGCACTGCTGCGTATGGTTCTACAAGCATGTCTCATGGTGCCCTTCCCAAAGGGACTCAGTTGCCCTATCCCGTGGGAAACTTTGACGAGTCTTATGAAATGTGTCTCAGAAACTTCCATGGAAGTTTCTAGAGGGGGAGCAGAACATGTATTCATTGACCCCTCTCCCCCATCGGTCAAAGGTTGCCTCATGGGGTATTATTAAGTGTTCCTTCTTCTCCCTTCCTTTCCCTGCTTCCTCACCCCCACCCCCACTTTAATCTTACACATGTGTGAGTGCCAAGAAGGTTCCTATGAGCATCCCCATGAAGGGAAATCTCAAAAACCCCCCAGACAAGAAATGAGAGGACTGGAGTTTTAGGTGAGACATTATTCAGGGGCACCTGTGTGAAAGTGGTTGATGTCTGCACAGAACTGGTCACTGCAGCTAAGGCTGGAATAAAAGTGAGACCGGGAGGATGTGAAGTGATACACCACAAGCATCCACTGCCCAAGAGCATTTAGTCAAGGGGATCAGAAGGACTGACATTCATCCTGTGCTCTGCCATACACATCACTTTTGCTAGTGCAGCCTGCGCTGCTTGGAAGAGGTGGCTTGCTTCTCTTACTTTTACAGAGTAACAAGGGCCCTAGTTTTTCTCGCCAAGGACCACATAGCAGACTAGAATCTGAATTCCAATGTTCAAAAATCTAAAACAAACAAGAAAAAGAAATAAAGGCACCCAAATTGGAAAGTAAGAAGTAAAATGATCTCAGTTCAAAGACAGCATGATCTTATATGTGGAACACTCCACACATACATGTACAAACACACATGAGCCTATCACAACTAATAAAAGAAATTAGCAAAGTTACAGGATAAAAAATCAACACACAAAAATCAGTTGCATTTCTATACAATACCCATGACCAATCTGAAAAGAAAATTGAGAAAATAACCCCATTTACTATTCATCAAAAAGAATAAAATACTTAGAAATAAACCTAACCAAGGAGATAAAAAAAAAACCTGTACACTGAAAGCTACAAAGCATTGCTTGAAAAAAATAAAAGAAGACACACAAAAAAGTAAAGAGGTCCCTTGCTCATGCACTGAAAGACTTAATATTATTAAAATAGCCATACTACCCAAGGTGATCTACAGATTTAATGCAATCTCTATCAAAATACCAAAGGCATTTTTTGCAGAAAAAGGAAAAAATATTCTAAAATTCATATGAAATCTTAAGGGATATATGACAGCTAAAACAATTTTTAAAAAGAACAAAGATCAGACCTCATACTTCATGATTTCAAAGCATACTACAAAGCAAGAGTCACTAAGTTGGTGTGGTACTGGTGTAAAGACACATAGATTGACCAGTAGAACAGGATAAAAAGCCCAGAAGTAATCCCTTGTATGTATATAATAGTTTTTAGTAAGACTACACAATGGAAAAAAGAGTAGTTTCTTCAACAAATGATGTTGAGGAAACTGGATATCCACCAATAAAATTAAATAAATAAATAAAAATAAAAAAATAGAAGAAGTTGAACCCTTACTTTACAACAGATGCAAAAATTAACTCAAAGTGGATTAACAACCTAAGGGTAAAACTTAAACTATTAAATTCCTGAAAGAAAATATAGGGGGAAATCTTTAGGACATTGGACTTGGCAATGATTTCTTAGAGATGACACCAAAAGCACAGACAACAAAAGCAAAAATAGACAAATGGGATGACATCAAACTTAAAAACTTCCACGCATCAATGGAAATGATCAACAGAATGAAAAGGAAACCTATGGAATGGGAGAAAATATTTGCAAATTATATATTTGACATATATAGGTTGATATCCAGAAAAGACTATATATAAGGAATTTCTACAACTCAAAAACAACAGAAAATAATCTGATTTTAAAATGGGGAAAGGACTCAAATAGACAATATTCCAAACATATGGTAATGGCCAATAAGCATATAAAAGAAGCTCAACATCAGTAACCATAAGACAAATGCAAATCACAACCACAATGAGATACCCCCTCAAACCCACTGGAAAGGTCACTGTGAAAAGAACAGAAAATTAAAAGTGTTCACAAGAGGGGACCTGGGGGGCTCAATGGGTTAAAGCCTCTGCCTTCGTCTCAGGTCATGATCCCAGGATCCTGGGATTAAACCCTGCATCAGGCTCTCTGCTCAGCAGGGAGCCTGCTTCCCTCTCTCTCTGCCCACCTCTTTACATATTTGTGATCTGTCTGTCAAATAAAAAAAATCTTAAAAAAAAAAAAGTGTTCACAAGAATGCAGAGAAATTGAAACCCTTGTGCATTGTTGGTGGGAATATAAAACAGAACAGCCATTATGGAGAACAATACAGAAGTTCCTCAAAAAATTGAAAATAGAACTACCACGTGATCCAGCTATTCCACTTTTCTGAATACGTATATATGAAATTCAAAGCACTATCTCAAAGAGGTATGATACACATGGCAGCACTATTTACAACAGTCAAGAGGGGGAAGCAACCCAAAGAGCCATCAAAAGATGAATGTATATTTGCATTGACATGGATGGAGCTAGAGAGTCAGCTGCTAAGTGTAATTAGTCAATCAGAGAAAGACAAATGTATTATTTCATTCATCTGTGGGATTCAAGAAACAAAAGAAATGAGCAAAGGGAAAAAAGAGAGAGAGAGAAGGCAAGAAACAGACTCTTAACTGTAGAGAACAAAGTGATGGTTACTAGAGGGCATGTGGGCGGGGTGGGGGTGTGAGTGGGGGAGAAGAATAAAATAGGTGATCCGGGATTAAGCAGTGTACTTGTGATGAGTACTGAGTGACACATGGAAGGGCTGTATCAATATACTGTATACCTGAGACTAATACAACACTGTATGCTAACTATACAGAGATTAAAATTTTTAAAATGAAAATGTGGTATCTACTTACGATGGATTGTTATGCAGTCTTAAAAAAGAAGGAAATCCTGTCACGTGCTAAAACATTGGATGAATCTTAAGGACACTAAGTGAAATAAGCCAGTCACAAAAATCAAATACTGTACGTTTCCATTCACATGAAGTATCTAAAGTAGTCAAAAATCATAGAAATAGCAAGTAGAAAGGTCACTGCCAAGAGCTAGGAGGGAGGGAGAATTAATGTTTAGTGGATATGCAATTTCAGTGTTGCAAGATGAAAAGGTTCTAGAAATCTGTTGCACAATAATGTGCATACCCTTAACACTACGGAAATGTACACTCTACAATGGTTAAGATTGGGGGTGCTTGGCTGACTCAGTCAGTGGAGCATGCCACCCTTAATCTCAGGGTCGTGAGTTTGAGCCCCGTATCTGGTGTAGAGATTACTTAAATAAATAAACTTATTAAAGAAACAAATTAAACCATTAAGATCAAACATTTAATGTTATATGGCTTTTATCACAATGAAAAATGACCAAAACACCTCAAACAACACCCAAAATAACTCAGTATTTTTTTTCAAGATTTTATTTATTTGAGAGAGAGGGAGCACCAGAGAGAGCAAGTTCGAGTGGGAGAGGGAGAGGGAGAGGGAGAAGCATACTCCCTACTGAGCAGACAGCCAGACCTGGGGCTCGATCCCCGACCTTGTAATCACAAGCCGAAGGCAGATGCTTAACCACCCAAGCCATCCAGGCAGCCCAACAACTCAATAGTTTTAAAGAAATAAAACAATTGGTGAAGATGACTGAAATGACCCATTAATGGGACATATAAAGAGTTTGTACTCCACAAACATGCACAACAAATTCTAAAGAACATAGAGCATGTTTCCGTGTCATCTCCGGCTCATCTTTCCTAAAGAAAGGCCCTTAGTGGCCTGAAGGGACTGGTTAGTGTTCAGTCCAGTTTCTCCAGATGACTCACCCATTGCTTATGCCACAACCGTCATTTAGATACCTGCTTCTTGCTCTGGGATCCTTGAGAATGATTTTAAGAAGTTAATTTTTCCTCTTAGCTTGTTCATAGAAATTCTTTGAAGACTTGGGTTTTACCAGCGGACTGTGATAAAGGGCTTGGCCCATTATTGGCTGCAAAATTCCCACCTGGCTATGGCTTACTGAGCTCTGTTGCTCCAACTGTGGGATACAGAGTCATGGTGTCCTTTCTGCAAATCATTTTGTATGCCATGACTGAGTGTGTGTGTGTGTGTGTGTGTGTGTGTGTGTGTGTGTGGTTTTAAACCTGTTTTAGTTGTTAAGAATCACTTCCTACTTGGAACGAAAGCTAGAAATAAATTCTCTGTTGACTGTGTTACTATTAAACCTTCTCCTCTTCTTGCTTCCCGCCCTCTTGCCAACAGTTTCTTGGAAGCTGGAATAAAACTATTTCCTCATCCAATGTTCTGTGAGTTGCCGCAAGTTGCCTGAAGTGATACAGACAGCAATCGTTGAGAGGAGAACTAGAATCTAGGTTTTTCTGATTATACACAGGATGTTCTTTCAACTACACTTTTTGGCTATAGTTATTGGTTAGCAGTTCCAATTTTCCAAGAGTTTTATGTTGAAAAGATTATTTTCTTTAACTTATTTGTAAATCCTAGTGGTGAGAAAACGAACCAAAATCATAACACTCTTTAACACAATTTTGTAAATGTAGGAAAGAAGAGGACAATTAATATTTATTGAGCATCTACTCTTTGACAGACCTGTACATACTTTATCTCATTTTATCCCCACTACACTGGAGGGCATTTATTATTAGGTAGGAATTTTTCTCTATACTTCATAAAGCAGGAGACTAAGGCTAAAAGAAGTAATTCGAGTATCCTTATTCATGTTATGCCCTGGCTTCCATCTCTCGTTGGTTAGAGACCATCCCCTGGAACGTTATTGTCTTGTACTTCGAGTTTGTGCATCTGTCGCCACGTCTCAGCAAGTTCCTGAAGAACTCTCCTTCTCAGAGAGCTCTTCTCAGAAGAAGAAGAACTCAGAACTCAGAAGAACTCTGGGAGAAGGAATGCTAGAGAAGGAACAGGCCAGCAAGAGTCGCACACACAGCTGAGGCCAGGCAGAGCCCATTTACACCTATACGTCTGGTTGTTGATGCTGGATGAACAAGAGGTGTCTCGTACACCCCCCAATGACAAACACATATCCATCTAGTCCCTAATCTTCTTAATTCCAGGCCTCATACAGCTCTCAAATCACGCTGCCATCTTCTATGGGCTTACTGATTGCCATATGGTACCTAATAAATGTTTCAAAATATACAAAGAAGGGTCTTTGGAGAAGATATTGCCGTGACCCATCTTTTTTCTCAGTCCAAAATATGAGTGATATCCACACAGAGAGATTTTTCAAAAGTGGTCCTCGTGATTGTGATCATCTTTTTGAGAAAAAGAAAAGCAAACCTACTAACAATGAGGAGTCACCAAACAGTTGAAAGTGCGATCTTTTATTTTACAAAATTAGAATTTTACAGGGTACAGCAAACAGTTTGGGGGTGAAAAATGCCCAACGAATATGGACATGAGAGTCCCCTGCAGACTGGAAAAGTATCTTCCAGGAAGAGGCAAGACATTAGAAAACAAGCATCTGCGTTCCAACACAGGCAACTCAAAGCTAAAATGATGAAGAGAGGGAAAAAATTGGTGCTAGTTATGGAATTACTATTTGTTATAAAGTAAATATGGCATTCTAGAAAAGAAATGGCAGCCTCATGAAGCTGTGGAAATTACTATAGACAAGGCCAGGTGATTTTTTTTTTAAGATTATTGATTTATTTGACAGACAGAGATTACAAGTAGGCAGAGAAGCAGGCAGAGAGAGAGGAGGAAGCAGGCTCCCTGCTGAGCAGAGAGCCCAACACAGAACTCCATCCCAGGACCCTGGAATCCTGACCCAAGCCGAAGGCAGAAGCTTTAACCCACTGAGCCACCCAGGCGCCCCAGATATTTTTAACTAAACAAGGTTACACATCCTTGCATCCTTACATCCGCTCACATTTTTATGCCCCTTGGCCCTCCAGATTTAGTTAACCAGAGCACTTTTCCTTTCAGCTCCAGAGCAGGAAGGTACTATGTGCAAAATGAAAATAATGGTGGAGTCAAGCGTTCGGCCCTTCAGTTTTTTTCAAAAGGCTGGGCCTTGGCTGACACAGAGACACAGACCATCTGGGAACACGCATTCTCTGACCTGGAGAGAGAAAACTAAAGAGACTGGGATCAAGAACTGTTGTGAGGGCAGCTCTGAAGGATTTGTTAATCAACTGAGGAAGATGTCAAGATGGCGACAGGAGAGCATCATTGGCTTTAGCAATACGGAGTTGTGACTTCGGTGAAAAGCAGTTGGCACCGTGGAACGGACACCTAATTCCAGGGGCTGGAGGCAGAGCAGGCGACAAAGGCATCATAGAGTTGACTGCTGCCTCTGCTGGGCTTAGAGCCAAGACCTGGAACATTCACTTCCTAGAATGTATCCCTCAGAGCCATTGCACAGAGGGAACGAGTGGCAGAGTGAAGGGTGGTCGGCGGGCATAACTCACCATGGCAATTTTTATATTTAAAACTCAGTCTGTTGTTGAACTGAGAGGCAATAAATACTAATCTTTCACTGAGCAAACACTGACTCACAGTGTGGTGAGACAGAGCTGGAACAAAAGCGGGAACAATCAGCCATTCTTCTATTCATCCGGAGCTAGAAATCTGACCCCTAACCAATTTCCATTTCAGATCTTGTATTAGAGATAATTTAAAAAATAAAACTAAAATAAAAGCCTCTACCAATTCCCAAACACATCAAGTTGTATACACTAACTTTCTGAAGCTTTTTGCGTGTCAGTCACAGAGTTCAACAAGCAGCCTCGAGAAAAGCTACAACGTACCACCAGATCTTTACTCTCTGACTTCATCCTAATCCTGTGGCTGCATCAGGTTAAATCGAAGTTTTCTAAATTTTAAGAGATTAACAAATGGTATTGTTATCAGTTAGCGTTACTGCATAACAGCACCCCAAAATGTGGTGACCTTCAACACATGTGGGTGGGAGAAGGCCAGTGCATACTTTCCAATGGATAGCTGGGGTCTGGGTCTGTTAAGCGGCTGTGTGCCGCCAAGCTCCTAAGTCTTCATGGTCCAGGAAAGCCTTCGTCTTATCTGTCTGGTTGTTGCCATCTCTGTTAGCAGAGTGCCATGGACATGACCATGTGTCTTCCTTCGGCAAGGTAGCTCAAGCTCATTCATATGGTTCTCTCAGGGTTTTAGGGGCAGCAAGACAGCAAGCCCTAAGGCACTAGTGCTTTTCAAGTGTCTACCTGTGGTACATTTGTTTGTGTCCTATCGGCCAAGCAAGTCACATGACCAAGCCCTGGTTTACTGGGTGGAGAAATAGAACTAACCTCTTTGATTTTTTTTAAGATTTTATTTATTTATTTGTTAGAGAGAGAGCGAGAGAGAGCACAAGCAGGGAGAAGCAGCAGAGGGAGAGAGAGAGAAGCAGTCTCCCTGCGGAGCTGGTGGTCCAGTGCGGGGCTCGACCCCAGGACCCTGGGTTCATGATCAGAGCTGAAGCAGATGCTTAACCGAGTGAGCCACCCAGGCACCCTGGACCGAACCATATATATGGGAATATAGGAAAGTCATATTGCTAAAGGGCATGCAATGAAATAATTTGTGACTGTCTTGCAATCTTTCACAACTGTCTTTTCCTAATCTACAAAAGACTCCAAGAACATCTTCCTAATTTAACTTTAAGGGAATCATAAATATAATAGCCATACACACACACACACACACACACACACACATACACACACATACACTACATATTAAAAAAAGAAAAGAAGCATCCCTGCTTTTTCATTTCTAAAACATGATGAAGAAAGGGCATTCTGGGGACTTCACATTCCTAAAGGATCACGTCCATGTCTGCCTCTTTTCTATATCCCAAACAGTATGGTAACTTTATTTGAATGAATGAACGGTTTGCTACCTAAATCTACAAACCTCAAAACAGCAGAAAAAAGCTGCTGATTCTCACAGATCTTGATTTTCACGACCTGCTAAGAATAAAAAAGGAAGAGTTGTATATGATTAGAATATACAATAATACACTGAGGCATACATTTCAGTTTACACCTTTTTTTAACATTTTATTTATTTGAGAAAGAGAGAGAGAGCGGAGTGGGGTGCAGAAAAAGGGACAGAAGGAGAGGGAAAAGCAGACTGCCCACTGAGCAGGGAGCCCCCCCATGTGGGGTGATGGGGGGGTCAATGACACTTGATCCCAGAGCCCTGGGATCATGACCTGAGCCTGAACCACCCAGGATCCCCCAGGTTATTTTTGCTGATTGGAATTTTTCTTCTGTGTTATTTATAAATATAGGAAAAAAGAACTAAAGGAAAAAAAACCAGCTAGTGCATTTTCCTTCAAAGTTCTATATATTATAAAGATATTTATTAGCAAGGTATATCCATTAGATGCTGATACTTCTCAGCCCTTCACTGAAAGAGCTAAAGGGAACAGAACTTGGGAAGAAACCTGACCTTTACAGGTTCATTCCATTAGGGTTATTCAAATTCTAGCCATCTTCTTTCTGGCTCTTCTTCCTTTTGTCACCTGTGGGGCATCAAGTAACAGTAAGCTTGTAAATGATCCTTATCCATCACAAATGCATCTTTGATATCTGTTGGTTTAATACAATCTCCCAAGAGGGAGAAGACAAGGGAGAGAATAAAATAAATCTAACTTTGTTGAAATATTGATTTGTTCTGGTGATCTCTGGCTGTTGGGTTTTGTCATGAGAAACAGTTCCCAAGAACAAACATTGAAAGTGGATCCCCTCCAAAGAGAAAGACGTACTTCCCCACAACGGTGTGGGAGGAAGTACGTTAATGTACCCATTGATGAGCTATAAAATCTTCTCCTTGGGTCATAATCATCATGTGCCTGAATAGAAATCACTGGACCAAAGAAACTCACGCCCATAGGTGGCTTTTAGAGATGAACTGTGCTCTGACCCTTCTTCCTAATCTCGTTTTGCTTCTCTATGGAAGGGAAGAGACCTTGGAAGGGAAGAGGAGAATTCTCAGTCAATTTGTAAAGGAATTGATTCAGATCACAGTGGCAGTTTATTTTACTGTGTTCAGTCCTTTCTGTACCACATTCCCTTCCACGTTTCTGCACACCCTCCCTGTTCCCCTGATTTCCCTTTGATGTTACTAAAAAGTGAGCCCCATCTTTAGCCTTCTGCTTTCCTTTTGCCCATGTCCACCTGAGTCACATCTGTTCTTCCCCCTTAACCTTGCTCAGCTTTTCCCAACCTGGTAAGTGGGGCATCCATTAGTGGTCTCCTGAGAAGCACGGGCTGCCATTCGAATCCCAGCCCCCACCTTCCAGCTCTCACCCATAGCTTAGACTCTCCTTAACTGCTGATCTCAGCCCCTACCCTCCTCTTTTCCTCCCTTTGTCGAGTGAGGTGAATACAGCCAAAGATACGGCAGTTACAGCCTTTAAGAGGACTGGGAGGGATGCCCTACAGAAGGCAGTGAGCGTGTGGTCTCTGGATGGAGCTTGAATAGTGATTTTAGGCTTTCATAAGGCACAGAATAGGAGAGAGGCCAAAGAATGTGTGACTAATGGCTTCACTGCCTACCTCGTTGCCTTTCTCCCATGAAGGGAATCTGCTGGGCCTTTTTCCATTTGCATTCCAAATATGTGATGCTTTCAGAACAAGAGTGCCCACAGGCCTCCAATGTAGAACCATCCATCCACACAGGATCCAGTAAAAATTACTCGATATTTCTGTCGTGTGGTTAGTGCTGACTTGGATTCTCTCTCTTCATGTAATTCATGTGGTCATTTTGCTGGGATTTTGAGAGATGAGGAACCCAACTACAGTGTCTTGCTGAGAGGAACCAACAAGCTTTGCAAAAAACAGATGTGGCTTTCATTTCTCAATCTCCCATAATCTAGCATTTGTGTACCTTCGTTTTAGTCCTGAGTGTTTTCAAACTCTCTGCTGCATTTAACACACTGGTCATCTATTGTTCATTTATTTATTCATTTAGCAAATGTTTATAGAGTGTCTCTTTCATGCCAGGTGCTGTTCTTGGCACTAGGAATAGATACTACCACAAACAACAGAGGAAAAAATATTCCTGTCCCCATGAACTTTACATTCTTATCAAATATTTTTTCATTCTTTGATATTTTAGCTCTCCCATTCTCCTTTCTCCAAGCTTGCTAACTGCCATTTTTCCCTTTTGAAAATGACTCCTTTCTTTCTCAATCTTACCCTCCTTTGGCCAAAGGAGGAGCCACTTCTGTGGCTCCACTGTCACCTCCAAACTCTTCAAGTTCAAGCTTCAAGTCCTCTGCTGGGATCCTGGACAACCTTTACAGTTCCCAAGAGGAGGGACCTACTGTGTTCACCTGCTTCCTGGGAAGAAGGAAGTGGTTATGCTCGTCCCCATCTCACATTATTGCTCTTCTGTCTCACTGAGGTGGTGTGTTTTCCAGGATTCAAACTGAAAACTCTAAACTCATGTTTTATACAATAAACAGGGTCATACACATTTATGTTTGCTCAAATGGTCTCCAGCTTAGGCAGTAAGTTCGATAAACAAGATTATTCTCTTGGATTCAACATGTACTGGAAACCTGAAATGAGAAAAACACGGTGTTCAATCCAGGGATATACTGGCAAAGGATGAGTTTAGCTTAAAGGAAAGCCAAAGGAATAGAAAACAGTAAAGAACCAACAAATAATTTTGCATTGCTTTGAAGCAGGGCCCAAGTATGAGTAAAGAATGTCATAAAATGGTGATAGTGAAGGTTCAGGAAGTATCCAGGCAGAAGATAATCAAGCATAGATTAAGAAGATGGTTTCAGAGATGATGAAGAGAAACAAATTGGAGAACTAGTTTGAAATAAGACAAACATTGGGGTTTATGAAGCCCAGGATGTGAAGGATAAAGGACTAATGGAAGTCAAAACTTAGGAGATATGTTCCTTAGGAGGAACACCTTTGCCAAAACATGAGATTTGACTGATGATTCTTGGGTTGACTTTCACTTTTTTTCTTGACTTTGTTTAAGTAAAGTATAAAAGATTATTCTTGGTAGATAGAGTAGAACACCTAAACCATTCCTATATCTAACTAGGATCTAGAGAATATTTTAAAAAGCAGAGAACCATTAGCCTAAAAGAAAAAGGGCTTATGAAAGGGCTGTGTGTTTTCATTTGGGTAAAAGACATTTGATGTAGTTTAAATATGCAACATATTTTAAAAATCCGAGATACTTTTTAATCCACTAAATTTCTGGTATTTCTATTCATCTTCACTCAATCATTTTATAATTCCCAAAACTATTGACTTTACTCAACCATTTTTTAAATTTACAATTTATCACTACTATCATGTCAACCTCACAGATTTCATAAATCAGTTTAGTTCAATATTCTCCTCAGAGCTCAGGAGAGCACTGATGTGGTTTGAAGTGCTGGTGTTCAGAGCTGATGGCCAAGAAAGAACACTTGAGACATCTTTGGTGCAAAAAGGTGGTTTTATTAAAGCACTGGAATAGGACCCATGGGCAGAAAGAGCTGCACTGGGGTTGTGACAGGTGACTGATTATATACTTTCAAGTTGAGAGGGGGTTAGGGACAGCATAAGCCTCCAAGGTATTTTGGAAAAAAGGTTTCCAGGACCTTGAGAGGGCTGGCTATTGTTAGGAAACGGTCATTTATTACTGTTTAATAAAAATTCCATCATGAGACTAGGGGGTCACATACTTGAGGGAAGATTGTCAACATATATCTTGGGAAGCAGAGATAAAGGAAGTTTCCAAAGGAATTTTTATATGTTAAAGTAGACTTACAGAATCCTGGGGGTTGGGCTAAGATTGCCTTTTGCCCTTAGCAGAGTATTAACATTGAGACAATTGAGTTCCCAGAGGAATGTCACTCTCCCTGTTCCAAGGATTTGTCAGTGGGCTGTAGGTAGTAAGGAAATTTAGTTTTTCTTTTTCCCTTTGTTTCCCACATTATTCCCCCCCTGTACAATTTGACCCTGACGTCTTTAATGTTGCTAAGGGTGAAAGGTCTCATCTTCTGTAACTTCTTCCTGCTGAACAGAGGCATTGAGATGTCTCTACCTATGGGTCAACATTGGTCAGTTGGGGCTTACATACATAGCAGTTACCAAAGGTAGTAACAGGTGAATCCCAGGAAGACCACATGTGTAAATCTCCCAGAGTGGTAAGGATCCTGGGTCAGCTTGATCATGGCAGCACAGCAGTCCAGGCACCAGGTGGGGAGACCTGGGAGAAAACAACAAAACGTCCTTAGAATAACAAAAAGAAAAAGCAGCCCAAATAAGAGTCTGCTGGTAGTTGACAAAAATCCTCTTCCAGTCCAGGTGTTTAAACAATCATTAGAGGAAAAGATGAAAGAGAGAGGTTGTTTAAAGTGCCAGTTAGAGGAGTCATATGTCAGTTAGAAACCCAGAAGTGTTTTTGTGGTCATCTGGGATATATACACAGCATTCTGTTTTTACGACAGCACAGGTTCTACCCTGTGCAGCAGTTAAAAAATCTAATCTCATTCTGTTTTGTAAAACTGCCTCAGGTATCTGTGTTACTTCAGTAATGAATAGAGAAATGCCATCTTGAGTGTCATTTAGGGCTTTGTTCGTGTCCCTATGAAGAGCTTGCATGTGCCAAACAACATCCTCCAAACCTGAAGAGGGAACAAAGATGGATGCTTGGTGGTCACACTAATGAAACACAGAACATGTCCATCATTGCTTTAAATTTGGAAGGTTGGCTGGGTTGGTACTGGTTTTAATAATGCATCCGGGCATCCAGGCAAGACCAAGAGTACAGTGGCCTCTCCACCTGGGGGAAGCAATGGACACAAATTAGACACATACAGCCCTTGGGTCCCATGAGGAACCAGTCATCTAATTCTGGGCCTCCCTGAACTATGGTCAAGATATTGAGAGCTATTCAGTTTTGGAGGACCATCTTTTGAATTTGCGAGTGTCTGTCTATCTAGCTTAGTTACAGGTGGTCACTGTATGCTTGTCTAAAGATTCTACTTACAATTTTATATCAATAGAGGTAGCTTCTAGGATAAATATGATTAAGGAATAAAATCATCAAGAAACCCTCATTGTTTGAGGCCTAGCCTAAACAGTAACCTAATTACTAGGAATCACTGACAAGTAGAAGAAGACTTGTCTCAGAGGTAAGGGCATTCCCAAGTGCATCACCTAATCCAATTACAGGGAAAGTGGGGTCATCCATTATCTCCACAAGTCCACAGTTAACCCCATGGAGGAAAGTGTGCTCTGACTTTTAAGGAGTGATTTTGTCATCCCAGCCACACAGAACTGGTCAAGGTGCTAGCCGAGTCATACAATTGTTAAGGAGTCAATCTCATTTTTCAGCTATTCTAATAATCATATGCTCATAGTGTCTTGTTATTAACCCCACAGAATAACAAGCAAGAAGAGTATCTATACATGAGCTACTGTGGTAATTTCTCTGAAGTTTACCTCAAATTGTTTAGCTTAGGCAAACAACATTCAAGGACGACCAGAACTAGAATTTAACATCCTCAAAGACGTGTTATTGAAACATATTTTTTTTTCTCTGAAATCACCTTATTTCAAAAAAAGTCAAATCAAGACTAATTTCTTGGCAGAACAAATCCAGTTTTTAACAAACCTGGCCTAATTATTTACATAAGCTCAGCAAGAAGAGTGATTGGCCATATAAATCTTTTAAAATCTGCTTTGCTGGAACTTTTCATAAAGAATCTAGATTGAACTCTTAGTAGTCTCTCTAGGCCAGAAATCAAGCCAAATATTTGCCATCAGACATGCCTTCAATACCTGTAGATTTGGGTGAATTCCTCTTCACCGGGTCCCCAAAGTATCCTGAGTTTCCTGTACTTGCCAGGAAATTACATTCTTTACTCATCTGGTAGGGTTGCTGGTAAGCAAGGAATCACCCCCCAACATTTCCATGGGACTTTATGGCTCCAGGTTTCATGAAGTCAACCTCAATTCCTTAACGCTGTCTGGTCATATCTGAGTCCATGTGTGTCTCTCTCAAATACAACATTCCAATAAAAACCTTGGTAAAATAACCAGTGTTTCTAAAGGTGTCCTGTTATAAGGAGAACAGACTCTTTTTTAACTTATGCAAAGGACTATGACTGCCAGGGAAGAAAGAATACTTACTGAGACTTTTTGAATTTCAAAGGGTTCAGATAGAAAGAAAAGATAAGTGCTTCACTTTGTTCACAAAGAATACTTTATCAGATTTCTGTAAGTCATAGGTATCTTAAGAGAAAGTTTCTGGGGCGCCTGAGCAGCTGCCTTCGGCTTGGGTCATGATCTCAGGGTCCTGGGATCAAGTCCCACATTGGGCTCTCTGCTCAGCAGGGGGCCTGCTTCCCATCCTCTCTCTACCTGCCTCTCTGCCTACTTGTGATCTCGCTCTGTCAAATAAATAAATAAATAATCTTAAAAAAAAAAAAGAGTTTCCTTACTTTGGAAGAACAAACATTAGAGAACTAGCAATATTTCAAACAAGAGTTATGAAACTATAATAATTTCTTTTTTTTTTTTTTTTTTTTTTAAAGATTTTATTTATTTATTTGACAGAGATCACAAGTAGGCAGAGAGGCAGGCAGAGAGAGAGAGGGAAGCAGGCTCCCTGCTGAGCAGAGAGCCCGATGCGGGACTCGATCCCAGGTCCCTGGGATCATGACCCGAGCCGAAGGCAGCGGCTTAACCCACTGAGCCACCCAGGCGCCCGAAACTATAATAATTTCTTCTCAATTTATTTAGTCCCATGTTACTAATTTATTTAGTCTCATGTTACTAATAAGCTTTTTAGTTAGTTCTGGAAATTCTTACCCATTTCAGTTTTGATCTTAAAGATACTGAATACCTTTATTTGTTATAAGAGACCTTTATATGAATTGCCTTAAAGACAAACCATGTTTTGTAAGAGCACAAGAACAATTATAAATTGGGCATTGTTAATGATTTGGTATGAGAGGTCATTATGAGGCAATTGACAAGAAAATTCAGTTACTTCTGACACAGAACACTTCAGGAATCAGATTATCAAGTAATGACCTATACCAGAATGTAACATACCAAATAAACAAACATAATTAGTCAAAGAGACTTCATTTATGTTTTAAATCTTGAGGAAATTTAAGAACTTAGCAAATTTCAGGGGCACCTGGGTGGCCCAGTTGGCTAAGCATCAGATTCTTGGTTTCCACCCAGGTTGTGATCTCAGGGTGGTTAAGATGGATCCCTATGTGGGGGTCCACGTTCAGCATGGAATCTGCTTAAGAATCTCTCTCCCTCTGCCCCTCCCGTCTTTATAAAATAAATAAATAAATCTATAAACAGATGAAAAAAAAAAAAAAAAAAAAAAACGAAAACCTTAGCAAACTCTAAAGCACATGCTGAGATAGGATTCCAGATGGTTAAAGAGGGATGAAGACAAAGCATAGAAACTGGTTTTTCTGGGCAAACAAAGAAAAGAGAAAACAACTTTGTTTACATTTTCTTATCAAGAGCAGACCAAACAATTCAAGAAAGCTTTGCCTTTTTAACTGAGAAAAAGCAGAATACCAATGTACTTTTTAACCAAATGAGCCACCCAGGCGCCCACTAATGTACTTTTTAAAATCCGTTCATTTCAATCTTAGTTTGTCCTTACCACACATAAAACTTCTTTCCAAAAATTCTCTTCGCAAACCTTCTACAATTTTCTTTTGCATTCAGATTTTGTCCCAAGCCATTTCTCTCCAAATGACCAGTCTCACTTAGGGCAAAATCTTCTTTTACCATCAACAAAAATGTGTTCCCATTCCTAATATCTTTCTTACACATGTAGAATTGCTTCCCTTATTTCCATTAGTCTTAACATTTAGCAGGATTTTAATTCTTTGAGTCCTTAGTCTCCAGTGAAAATCAAGTAGTAACCAAGTGTGTGAACTATCACACCAGAATTCTTCAGATGGTAACTTTATGGATCACTTAAGCACAATGCCTATTTCCAACAGACCCAAATATCTGTAGCTTTTTTGCAATAAGAAGTCAAAAGCACAGACATGCTATCTTTATTATTCATGCTTTAGCACTTTATTCTATTTGGAAAAGATTCAGATGTCCAAAGAATCCAATCTACTTTATCACCCAAGCAAAACTTTAAAGTTACCAAAGACATTGAAAGCTACCTTAACAATTACCCACAAAAACTTTGAGACAGACAACATTAACCATCAATTTAAGTCACCTTTTTGGTAACAAATTGCAACAGAGATAACATGAGCTTATTTGACCTTTAGTAAACCTTGGTAGAATGAAATTCCATAGTTAATGCCAATACCTCTAAAGACATATCCATTTTAATTAAACCAACAAACTTAAATTGGTTTAAATACCAAATCACGTTCTACCTGGGTCCACTTAAAACTCAATCAACTTGTTCCCCATTGTCGTGTCCTACCAGGGGCACCACTGGGGCAATCTAAAGCCGGTGGTGTATGCAGGGTGCACCCCAGGTGGTGCAGAAACTAGAGGAGAGGGAAGGGGAGGCAGATGGGGTGACGTGCTGCCGGAAGGTAGAGAAAGATGGCTGCCGGTTCTAAACCTCATCAGCTCAGACAGTTGAATAGGTTTTCTCCACCAAAGTGGAAATAGGCAGCCCGGATCAGGCCAGAGGAGACAGAGAACTTCCCCCAAGCAGAGGGAGTTTAAGCAGCTGTTTGGGACGATTCCTTCATGTTCCTGTCCCAAGGTAAATTAACCACAGGTGGCTCCAATTATAACCATTTGCCCTGGAAATGAATGAGGGAGAAGACCCCCACATGTATTAGGACAAGAAACAGTGAGTTAGAGTCCCCGTCATTACCAGTGGCCTGTGTTTCCTCCGGCAACCTGGATTCCAGTAGGAGAAGGCCTATTTAGATAATTATCACCCAGTATGTCAGTTTACTGGCCTAGTTACTGACCAAACACGTTCTTCGAGAAGTCCTTGGGTTTGAGTCCTGATATAGAGCCCTGAAGGCCTGGACCTTGAGTACCTTCTACCTTCGTCCATTTGCCCTGTTTCTTACCTTTGTCCATTTGCCCTGTTTCTTACAGAAAAGATCTAACTGATAGATCCTACTGAGGTAATGCAGTGTTACAGAAGATCTCTCCCTTCCTAAATTTTGCAATCTGACTTGTTTCCAGTGGGTTAAAAGGCATCCCAAGGGAGAATCCTTAGGAACATCCATGAATAAGAAAATTCCATCCTGACTCCCAGGTGGTGTCCCACGCAGGATTATGTCAGGGGTTCCTAGTGTCAAAGTGACTCGAAGAGTCCCTCAAACAAAATCACTATGATCAACACCTGCCATTAAAGGCCCCCGTAGGGCGACTGGGTGGCTCAGTGGGTTGAGCTTCTGCCTCTGGCTCAGGTCATGATTTCGGGGTCCTGGGATCGAGCCCCGCATCGGGCTGTCTGCTCAGCAGGGAGCCTGCTTCCCTCTCTCTCTCTGCCTGCCTCTCTGCCTCCTTGTGATCTTTCTCTCTGCCAAAAAAAAATAAAAATAAAAATCTTAAAAAAAATAAAAATGAAAAGGCCCCAGTAGGAAGGATGCTAGTGTTTCTTGACTCGCCCATCACATTCTAGTCTGCAAAATGGGTGCTGATATATGAACCAAGGTACTTTGCTTTGATGGTCATACCAGGAAGGTCGTACCTATTTTACCTTGCCTTGCAGAATTCACCATTTTTTTTTTTCACCATTTTTAACCCATGGAAAATAGGAGAAAAGTTTTACAAGGGGAAATTAGCTAATTTTGTCATTTAAATTGTTAGTAGAGGACATTGATAGCAAACAGTGAAGATAGAAACCCATCATGGCCTAAGGGACATTCCAACACATGTAGCCTTTACAGCCAGCTTCTCTAGGGAATGGTTCCATGTTGGGTTTTCATTCAATTGGGTGCTGACTGCGGCCAGTTCCAGGTGGAGGTCCTGCAGCCAGAAGCGACTAGACCAGGGATGTGAAGGGGATCACTTTAGACCAATGAGGAGGAAACCTCACCAGGGAGTCTTAAGGTTGGCCTCCACGCTATAGTCACTTAGGTGGTTGTCCCGTGCCCAAGACAGATGACTTTGTGTAAGAACAAGAATAAAGAGAGGGCATCAAGTTTCTGGGTCCTGTTACCATTCCGGCCAAGGTACTAACTTTCAGCCAAAAAGCAGGCTTTCTCTTCTCCATTCAGTAGCCACTGGCTAGAGGATTGCAGCCTGAGCAATCGGCATGAAGGTGTTCCCAGAAGATCGTACTTGAAGAGCCTGAAATGAGAGTAAAGGAAGAGAAGAGGAAGTACTCACCACATGTGCACTGAGGTTCAGAGTCTAGATGAAAAGACTCGAAGCCCCATGTTGGAATGCCAAATGATGCAGTTTGAAGTGGTGGGGTTCAGAGCTGACAGGCAAGAAAGAGTTCTGAAATGTCTTTGGTGCAAAAAGGTGGTTTTATTAAAGCATTGGAACAGGACCCATGGGCAGAAAGAGCTGCACTAGGGTTGTGACAGGTGACTGATTATATACTTTCAAGTTGGGAGGGGATTAGGGGCAGCACAAGCCTCCAAGGTATTTTGGAAACAAGGTTTCCGGGACCTTGAGGGGGTTAGCTATTGTTAGGAAAGGTCATTTATTATTGTTTAGTAAAAAAATCAGTCATGAGGGGCGCCTGGGTGGCTCAGTGGGTTAAGCCTCTGCCTTCAGCTCAGGTCATGATCTCAGGGTCCTGGGATCAAGCCCTGCATCAGGCTCTCTGCTCAGCAGGAAGCCTGCTTCCTTCACTCTCTCTCTTCCTGCCTCTCTGCCCATTTGTGATCTCTCTCTGTGTGTTAAATGAATGAAATAAAATCTTTAAAAAAAACATGAGACCCTTCAAATGTATATTTCTGGGTCATATGCTTGAGGGATGATTGCCAACATACATCTTGGGAGGTAGAGACAAAGAAAGTTCCCAAAGAAAGTTTCATATGTTAAAGTAGACTTGCAGGTTCCTGGGGGTTGGGCTAAGATTGCCTTTTGCCCTTAGCATAGTATTATGTGGAAGCAGCTGTGTTCCCAGAGGAATGTCACTCTGCCTGTTTCAGGGACTTGTTAGCAGGCTGTAGGTAGTAAGGAAATTTAGTTTTTCTTTTTCCGTTTGTTTCCCACATCAAGCACGACACCCCACCCTCCAAGAACACCTTACCTTTGTTCTGTGGTGCTTTACTACTCTATAAGCACTCGCATACAGAATACATGATTTCATCCTCACAATGACCCTGTGAGGAAAGGAAAAACAGACCCTCTAATCTCCATTTCACAGGTAAGGAAACCCAGGTTCAGAAAACCAAAGTAAAGTGTCCCAAATCACAAACCTATGAGTCGAAAAATCATTACTGAGAGTTTTCCGACTTCTAGTCTTCTGCAATTTTCCATCTCACTTTTCTGCTACCTTTCTGTGCATCCAGTATCCTTACAGCAGCCAGGATATGCCTGTCTCTATCACAGAATAATCATTAGCTGTGCCCTAACCACACCCTAAAGGGTACGCTCTCATTTCCCGTCAGCACCAGCCAGACTGTATCCAGAACTGATGCAAACATAAAAAGTAAGAAAACAAAACACTATGAGCAGAGATCCTAAAAAAATAGTCCAAAGTGTGTTCACGGAAAAATAGGTCAATGTCCCTCCTTGCCACATCCCTAAACTTTCTCCTAAGAATGAAAGCTCTGAGGAGAACTGAATTTCAGGATTACTGTGCGTTGCTCTGAGCCTGATGAAAAGATGGTAAGCATTTTCCATTTCTACACATCTTTTAGTGAAGGAGTAAAATAAATGGAAAGGATGGGTGCCAGGCCCTGCCTCCCTATCTTGTGTTCCTTCTGCCCATCATAATGTCCAAGAGTATAAATATTTGTAAGATTCTTAATACATGTAGCAGAATTAGGTTGTGAATCATGCTTTGATAGGAAGCTGATTTCTCTTATAAGTCCTGTAACCTATTCAGAAGGCATGTGCAACTTTTCACAGTAAAACGTGAATGTATAAGAAAAAAGAATAATGTTACCTATCCCTAGCATAAGGATTAAAATATTAAGGGTAAGATTTGAAGTAGGCAGGGAAAGCAATTTAGGGGGCCTATGGCCATATGTTACTGACTTCAGGCCTTCATAGAGAAAACTGCAAAGAGAGTCTCCTTTCATAACAGATTATTTTTCCCTTGAAAAGGGAATCCAAGTTCATTGACATAGGCTTTTGAATTTCATTATTTCACATACTAGGTACACAAGTGAAACATATAGTTCTTTAATTTCATTGCCTTTAAGACTTAAAATAATGTGAGATTGTATTTGCCTCTTTATCAGCAACATGTGTCCAGTTCCCCACCCACACCCCCTTCTCTAAAAAAAAGAATTAAATCCTCTTCTGGATCAGCTTCTTGCGATTATGATGTTAGGTCATTGAGTATGGGCTGGGACAACAGATGACAGTAATTCACAGATGGTGAGCTCCTCGTGATGGCAAAGGCCCAAGGCATAAGAGTGACATGGCTGGGGAGCTAGAATGAAGGAGAAGCTTATCAAAAACAAGGAGAAAGACTGAAATGCCAGAGTGCCAGATGGTCAGCCCTGTGGATGCAGACGCCTACTAGGGTGATGGCAGGGCATACGGCTCAAGGAATGATGGAGAGTCAGGTGCCCCAAGTTTAGTGAATGAGTAGAGAGAAAAGGAGGTTGGTGGACATCGGTAGAAGAGCGTGGGATGACCTAGCCAGAGAGCATTAAACCGCAGAGGCACAAGGGGGCAGGAGAAGAATCAATGTAACCAGATGGGATTGGAAGGGAGATAAACCCTAAGCGACTCTTAATCTCACAAAACAAACTGAGGGTTGCTGGGGGGCAGGGGGTTGGGAGAAGGGGGGTGGGGTTATGGACATTGGGGAGGGTATGTGCTATGGTGAGTGCTGTGAAGTGTGTAAACCTGGCGATTCACAGACCTGTACCCCAGGGGATAAAAATATATTATATGTTTATAAAAAATTAAAAATTAAAAATTTAAAAAAAAAAAAAAAACCTCAGAGGCACAGAAAATCTATGTAAGGCTTGAGGAGTAACCATCTGGAAGTTGCAGGGAAATGGGAAAGAGACTGCAGACTGGCGTCCAGATTCCCACACCCAGGGAACATGGGACATCTAATAGCCTACATTTGTTTTTTTTGTTTTTGTTTTTAAAGATTTTATTTATTTATTTGTCAGAGAGAGAGTGAGCACATGCAGACAGAGTGGCAGGAAGAGACAGAGAGAGAAGCAGGCTCCCCGCTGAGCAAGGAGCCCAATATGGGACTCAATCCCAGGACGCTGGGATCATGACCCGAGCCGAAGGCAGCCGCTTAACCCGCTGAGCCACCCAGTTGCCCCTAACAGCCTACATCTGAAAGAGTAGCAGAGGAAGTACTTACTGTCTTCAGAAACAAGGCAGTCTTCAGGTAGGTAAGAGGGCAAAAGGAAAAGTACTAGAAAGTCTGAAGACGAGGTTGTTGGTAAAGAACTCTAAAGGAAGCATTAGGAAGATGAGCGAGATAAAGGAGAGGGGAGAAGAGGAAGTAAAGATTGAATCAGAGGAGAGACATCGTAGTTGAACTAATAAGAGTAAGGGAGAAGATAAGCACTGACTTAGTTTTTGGTCCTGACTAGGACCAATGGGCAAATCAACTTAAATAAAAATATCTTTATAGTGCCTTCATGTTGAAAGCTTGAATGGAAGTGGAACAACAATTATATGAGTTCCTCTGAATCCTGGAGGGAGAATGAGCATACAGCAGTGATTCTCAGTGCTGAGAGTGCCTTAGAGTCTCCAAAGAACTTCTATAAAACATAGATATCTACGCCCCACTCCCAACCAATTAAATCAAAATCGCTGAGTGTGGACGTGAACATTGGTAGTTTGGGGCAACAGTATTCTTTTTTTTTTCTCAGAGATTTTATTTTTTTATTATTTAAAAGATTTTATTTATTTATTTGAAAGAGAGAGAAAGAGAGCACAAGCAAGGGGAGGGGCAAAGAGAGAAGCAGGCTCCTCATTGAGCAGGGAGCCAATGTGGGGCTCAAGCCCAGGACCCTGGGAGCGTGACCTGAGCCGAAGGCAGAAGCTTAATTGACTGAGCCACCCAGGCACCCTAGAAATTTAATTTTTAAATAATCTCCACAGCCAATGCAGGGCTCAAACTCACAACCCTGAGATCAGGAGCCATGTGCTGTACTAACTGAGCTATACGTGTGCCCTGGCAATGGTATTCTTTTTAAGCTCTCCAACTACTCTTACAGCCAGGGTTGAGAACCACTGATATAGGGCAGTGGTTCTTGAATTGGCTGTGGACTATGGGGATCACCGTAACCTGGGAACTTGTTAAAAATGCAAATACTCAGGCCTCGCTCCAGAATTACTGAATCAGAATTCTGGTGGTTGGGCCCCAGAAACCCATGTGTTCACAAGTTCTCTGGGTGACTGTGATGCATCCTGAGGTTTGAGAGGCACAGGTACAGGAGAGAGGGCATCGGGAAGGGGCGGGGCTCTACAGCTGCACAGACGTCACTAGAGCTGTGTGTAAGTATCCTTCATGGCCAGCAAAGTTGCCGTCTCATCAGCATTGAATGAGAGTTCTTACTGCGCAAGTCTTTTTACGTACAATTTTTGGGCAGTGTGCTAGGCAAAATAAAACAACAAAACCAAACAACAAAAAAAGACATACACAAAAATGTTGGTCTGACTTAAGACTGAACCTTTTTCATATGTTTATTGTTAACATAAATCCTGCGTGCTGCAGTTCAAACTATTTTATTTTATTATTTTTTGAACACCATTGTTGTTGTTGTTTTTTAAATTTAAATTCAACTAATAAACGTATAATGTATTACTGGTTACAGGTCTGTGATTCATCGGTCTTCTACAACACCCAGTGCTCATTACATCACATGCCCTCCCTCAAGTCCACCATCCATCCACCCCCTCTCTCCAGCTCCCTCCTCTCTAGCAACCCTCAGTCTGTTTCCTATGATTAAGAGTCTCTTATGGTTTGTCCTAATTTCTTTTATTGGAGTCTAAAATAAAAATAGAGACCAGCCAGCTACTATCGAGAAGAGGGGCAAATACACTGAAAACTTACAAGGAAGTAGCAAACTCTCCATCTAGCTGGCTTTATGAAGAATTGTAGGATGACGGTAGTGTTTTTTTTTTGTTTTTGTTTTTGTTTTTGTTTTTGTTTTTGTTTTTAATTTCTTTATTTATTTGTCAGAGAGAGAGGAGCGAGATTGAGCACAGGCAGACAGAGTGGCAGGCAGAGGCAGAGGGAGAGGGAGAAGCAGGCTCCCCGCCAAGCAAGGACCCCGATGTGGGACTCCATCCCAGGATGCTGGGATCATGACCCGAGCTGAAGGCAGCTGCTTAACCAACTGAGCCACCCAGGCGTCCCGACGGTAGTGTTTTAATCATGAACTTTCAACCCGAGATTATGGACATACACAATAGCATCTGTTTCTAGTCTCTATTTTTATGAAAAAAGAAAAGGAACCACTCTCAAAAAAAAAATTTTTTTTTGAGGGAAAGAAAACGAAGAAGAGGAAATTCCTCAAATTAAACAAGTTGAAATATTGGCAGTAGGTGTAGTACAGCACACACAGAAATGTGGTGTACATTTCCTGAAAATGTTAGCTGTTCAACGGAAGAGATCATGTTTCATATTTTCTTAAGTAAAACTTAGCATATCCAGGGTGGTCCATAAGTTTTAAATAATAACCATTTGCTCTCCAATGTGGCCTCATTTAGCTTCCTTCTTCACTGTAACATCTTAAATTTCTCCCAAGGCTTTGTTTGCCATTCACTTAAGAAAGAATTAAAAAAAGCTAAGAATAAACATATTTAGGGGGGAAAAGGCAAAACAAAACAAAAGCTTCTTCAAGTTTGGGCTCAACTGACAGATCATCTGCACAGAAAAAAAAGGCTTTTCAATTCAGCATACACACTGTTCATTCAAATCTTCATTACTGCTTACCTACACGAGTCATTCTTTCCTTCCTCCTTTCATGTCACTTTGCCGCAAGATTAATTTTCTTATTGCAAAATTCAAAAGCTCTCAGCAACCTATCCCTCAATGATAACCCAGGAAGTACAAACAAGCTGTTTACCAGGCAAAGGCCATGGGCACCCAACTCTGGGGGAAACTACAGGAGAGACAGGAATGGATTGATCTTAAAAACTGAGAAATTCCTGGAGAGACTAAAGGCCATCATCAGCTTTGGGTGGAGAGGCATGCAGAAACGGAGCAACAGGTAAAGAGAGTGCCTCTAGATTGGTCTGCCTCTCTCTCAGATTTCCTTTGGCCCCCTGCCTGTCTCAGATCCACTGTGAGTCAGAAGCAACAGCCCAGAGAAGGGGGAGGCTGACCAGTCGCTCTCAGTCCTCAGACCTCCTCAGCAAGCCCGCCGAAGGGATAGTAGAACACGTATGAAACAATTGTCTTCTCCCTTTTAAACCTTTAGAAGAGAATTCTGACAGAGGAATGCCCTTTGGAGGAGCAACCCATAAGAGATTTACTGCAGTCTGGTGTCTAGGACTCTCTGAACTGGGGCTCATCTTCTAATAGCTTAAAGTCACAAAAGAGCCATGAACTAAGGCGTGAGCCCTGGTATCTCATCTTTGTACTTGATGACTCCAGAGAAACATCAGCTTGCAACCTAAAATACCTGATTTTAGAACCATTAGAGAAGGAAAATCACAAACCGAATAATATATATCGTACCAAGCAGAAATACCGGAGAAACAGATTAAGGATGTAACCCAAGCACACAACCAAAGTTATGAGAAAGTTATTGGGACTATGAAGCAGGAAGAAAAGTCAAAAAGAGATCCAAATGAAAAGATTAAGTATATATGTGTTTGTGTATAACTTGAAAGAAAGAATAGTCAATGGAATTAATAGCGAGTTGAATATAGCCAAAGGAATGGATAGTGAAATTCAAAGAGCAGACTGAGAAAATCTCCCAGAAATCAGGGTGGAAAAAAGGTTCTTGCATGAAGGATTAAAGTAGACAAGCTAATGTACTGGAATAGGAATCCAAAAGGAGAGGAAAAAAAAAAAAAATGGGAGGAGGGGATGGGTTGGTTGTAGGGAAATAATAAAACAAATACTCCGAATTAAAGAAAAATGAGGGAACTCATGCAGGGAACTGCATGCCCAAAAAGAGAGATTAAGAACTCAGATACAGGTTTGGAAAACTTAAGCACATCAAAGAGAAAAGGAAAATTCTCAGAACTACCAGAGAAAAAAGAGTCTATCTCCTACAAAGTTACAAGAATCAGACTGGCATCAGATTTTTTAAAGAGCAACACTAGATCCAAATATTTAGGGATTTTCCAGGTATCATTCTGTTCCTGATTTCTAATTTAGTTTCATCATGACCTGAAAACACACTTTGTATGACTCAAAGCCTTTTAAGTTTATGGCGACTTGTCTTATGACTCAAAATATGATCTATCTCTAGCAGAAATGTCAGCAAAGAAGATACATGGATGTCAAATGAACCCATGAAAAGAGGCTCAACACAATTAGTCATTAGGAATATGCAAATTAAAACCATAAGGAACTATCTCTACCCACCAACCATATATAGTGTTGTCAAGAATCTAGAGAAACTAAAATTCTCCTGTGCTTCCAGTTGGAATGTGAAGTAGTTGGACAATTTTGAAAAATAGTTTGGCCATTTCTTAAAAGGCTAAACAAACACATGCCATCTAATCAGTCATGCCATTTCAAGGTATCGTTCAAGGAAAAACAAAATGTGTGTTCATACATACAAAGACCTGTGCTTGAATGCTCCTAGCAGATTTACTGGCAATAGCCCAAACTGGAAACAACCTAAATGTCCATTAACAGGTGAATGGATAAACAAATTGCAGTATATTCCCACAATGGAATTGTGGTCAACAATACAATGGAGTGAACTATGGATACATACAACAGGAACAAACTTCAACATCTTATGCTAAACAAGGCAAAATCAAAGAATCCGTACTGTTTGACCCATTTATATAAAATTCTGGAAAATGCAGCTTATCTATCGTGATAAAAAGCAGATCAGTAGTTACTTGGGGATGGGGAAGAAGGGCGAGAAAGGCTGTGAGGACAGAATTACAAAAGAGTAAAAGAAAACTTTTGGGGGGGATAAAATATGTCCATTATCTTGATTATGGTGATGGTTTCACAAGTGTATGCATATACTAAAATTTATCAAAATGCAAAATTTAAATTGCAGTTTGTTGTATGTCGATGATACAAGGTAAGTTGTGGGGATGCCTGTGTGGCTTAGTCAGTTTAGTGTCAGCCTTCAGCTCAGGTCATGATCTTGGGGTCATGGAATGGAGCCCCACATTAGGCTTCCTGCTCAGTGGGGAACCTGCTTCTCTCTTTCAATCCCCCTACCTCTCCCCATTGCTCATTCCATCTCTCTCAAATGAATTAATAAAAATATTTTAAAAATAAAAAATGAAATAAAGTTGTTAATATGAAAAAAGTTACCAAAAACATAAAATTTTTGTCTGAAAAAGACAGATGAAAGACAGACCTCCATGTTTTATTTTAAAAATAAACCGAGAAAATAAAATACACATACATATATATTTAATGAGGTAGAACTCAAATTCTAGATAATAACAACACAGTGGTGGGGAGGAGAAGCCAAAGGGACAGGAAATGATGTGTATCAGTTGGAGCCCAGTCAAGAGGGAGAAACACAGCTGTTGTTGACAGAGAAAATTTAACATAATTCAGGAACCACTAGCCAGGTTTTAAAGAATTGAAAAGTTAAAAAGAGATGAGGCCTCTCGGTGGCTCAGTCAGTTAAGCATCTGCCTTCAGCTCAGGTCGTGATCCCGGGGTGCTGGGATCAAGTCCCGCCATTGGGCTCCTGGCTCACTGAGGAGCCTGCTTCTCTCCCTGCCTGCTGCTCCCTCTGCTTGTTCTCACTCCTTCTCTCTCTAACAAATAAATAAAAAATTTTAAAAAATTAAAAGGAATTTTTTTAAAGATTTTATTTTTATTTATTTGGCAGAGAGAGAGATCGCAAGCAGGCAGAGAGCCAGGCAGAGAGAGAAGGGGAAACAGTCTCCCCACTGAGCAGAGAGCCTGTTGGGGGCCTTGATCCCAGGACTCTGGGATCGTGACCTGAGCCGAAGGCAGAGGCTTAACCCACTGAGCCACCCAGGCGCCCAAAATTAAAAAGAATTAGAAAAAATAAAGAATAAAACTCCCTGCTCAGTGCGGAGCCTACTTCTCCCTCTAGCTCTGCCTGTCTCCCTGCTCGTGCTCTCTCTCTGTGAGATAAATAAGTAAAATTTTTAAAAAGTAAATAAATAAAATAAAGAACTGAAAAATTAAAAAGGGAACCATCACCATCACACTGACCCTCCTTTCCTTCAGTAGCAATAGTTGTTTCTAGCTTGCCATGGTTCCCACAAGTGTGTGTTAGCCCCAAGGTGCCCTCCAGTGAGTAATGCCCGCCTTAGAGCCTTCAGCCTATCTCTTCAGGGCTCCTCCTCTAAAAGTATAGGTTTTTTAATTTCAATCTCCTCTAATATGCTACAGAAATATTAGGGAACTATAAACACCACTTATTTAAGAAATACTTAAGAAACTTTCACTAATTTTTAAAGTAAGATAATATAGTATTAAAGTTATGTTTCCCCCCAAAAAAGTCCTTATCTTTTAAAGATTCACACTGACAGATGCCTGGGTTGTGCAGTCAGTCAAGGTTTGACTCCTGGTTTTGCCACAGGTCATGATTTCAGTGGTGAGATCGAGCCCGCGTCAGGCTCCACCCTTCGTGCAGAGCCTGCTTGAAACTCTCTTCCTCTCCCTTTGTCCCTCCTGGCCACATGCATTCTCTCTCAAATAAATGAATAAATCTTATTAAGGCTAAGGTTAAAAAAAAACATTCATGCTGAAATATTTACAGAGAAAACCATATGATATCTGTAATTTGCTTCAAAATAATATAAGGGGAGGGATTACTAAAGAAAATGGGGCCATGGATAAAACAAGATTAGACATGAATGGATAATATGTGGGAATTCATTATAATATTCTACTTTTTTATGTTAGAAATTTTCTACTGTAAAGGGTGTGTTTAAGAGCATGCACACAATAATATTTGTATAATAAAAACGTGCACAAAGAAAATAGAAATATCAAGGGCATTAGAATGGTTGCTATTGGTTGAGGTGAGCTTAGAAATCAGCAGTGGAAGTAAAAGGAAATAAAAATGAATGAATGAATGAATGAATGAGACAGAAGAGTCCAGCACAGACCAATGGCCAATCTGCTATAAACTAAGGAGCACAACTGGCTCAGCCTTCAGCGCATTAGAGAAAAACAACAATGACAACAACAAAGTCCTAAGTCTTTAGCATTTTAGGTCCTCTGGGTTTGGATTTGACCTAGCACTTAAAACTGATTTTTTAGTATTCACCTTCAAAATCTAACATTCCATCAAAACAAAACACTCACTGTTGACTCTGAACAGCCCATTCTCTGATTCCATGATGTAGCTCCTGGCGGTCCTACTGCCTAAACTTCTATGTCCAGGTACTATCTCTACATAGCAAATTTTCACCTCTCCGTCAAAGCCTAGCCCATATCCCGGCTCTGCATGATGCTTTCCCCAATGCCTACCTTACCGTGGAGAGAAATTTATGTACAAGACCAACCAACAAACAAAATAGCACCTTATCAGAATTTTCCTTAAAGAGTCATCCTTTTCTAATACATATTAAAAGTTTTTGTTTGTCTGGGTTTTTGCTTTTGTATTTACCATCTGTTCTAAAGATCCGGATCTTTGCACTGTAGTATCCTAGGAAATATATCGGTTGTGTTCATCTGTGTATCCCATAAGGCTTCGCACTTGTGTCTCAAATCTTAGAGGGGTTTCCTAAAATGATCAATGGTGGCGGGGGATGGGGGCAGAGAAAAGGAAAGAAGAAAAGAAATGCTGAACTGAACGAATAAATTGAATTTCAATTCATTGTTCTTTTAAGGGCGAAAACTGGTCAACAAAGCATCCAAGCTCACTTAAAACCATAAATACGATTTAATAACAAAAGATGTTACCAAATTTATAATTTTTATTTCTCAGCTATCTGGAGCTTCTTTTTTTTTTTTTTTTTTTTCAGCATTTAAGTGCACACATCAAACTGTATGAAAGAAACAAAAATATAAGATAAAAGCTGAAAAATTGGTTCAGAAGTCTTTTTGTTAGTATGCTGTGCCCACGTGATGCCTGCTCCAACAGCAGTAATGTGGATGGGTGTTTTAAACTTCTGGACTCAAAGGAGCCGTGTGCTTCCTACCCGCTTGCTCTGTTTACTTCAGCTGACACACTCAGCAAGAAACAAAAACAGCCATGGGGGCAGAAGAAACTCAGAACTTGGCGTAGTTGCCTTTGAAGTGGCACTCCTCAGTGCAAATCCTGTGAATGCTTTTCATAGGTCGAAGTTTGGACAAGTCATCTGAGCTTTGATTTTCTCTGTTGAGTCTCCTAACCTAAAAGAGGGATAACAGCTATCGTGGTCTGTCACTGACTGCCCCTCTTCAGTTTTCCCTTAAGTGACCTGATGCTTTGGGTGGGGGAAAGGGAGGCTGTTGCCGAGTTTTCTTGTTAAGGAAGGTAATGAAGGGGTTGGAACCACCTGGACATACCATGGAAACTAGCATCTGGGAGGAAGCTCGACTAAAGAGAGGGTTAAAAGAGTCCAGACAGGCAGAAAGGTAAGGAGGTTCCACAGAAGCTTCCAAGAGAGACTTGGAGACCAGTGGGCTCTGAGCAGAACTACTTCCAGATCAAGAAGAGCAAACAGAGTTTGGCATTGAGGCCCAGTGCCTTCTGGCCTCTGCACACTGAAGCTATAGTGGCTAAATTGCACATGGATTTAAATCAGAGGGTTTGCTTTTTTGTTTGTTTATTTGAGAAAAAAATTTGCTTATGAATCAATCATAAACAATGATTATAAAATAAATCTTGAATTCAGATATCATAAACTATAACAAAGAAGAATTAGAACCAAGGAAATATGATATTTATGCAACTTAACAAACTTTCCTGTTACTCAGGAAATAAAAGATTAATGGTGCTTTTAATGCTTTGATGATGGTGAGAGTCTTTACAAACATTACTGTTACATTTTGAAATAGGCGTATCCAGTTTTACATAAAGTTTTTGTATACAGGTAAGTATGGACTGTAAAAGATTTTTATCAATACTCTTTCCCACTAATTAAGATAACTTCATTTTGTTAATGTAAGCTACTTAAACAGGAACTTTCAGTAGAAAACAAGGTGATGATTTATAACCCCCCCAAAGGGGGTAAGTACATATTTTATTAAATACTTTCTAAAAAAGCTTTCAGCATGTTTCATCTTTAGCAACATTAGGTGCTGCTAAAATTTCATCAGTTTATTCTTTATGAAAATGTAGGTGTGTCCTAAATAAGTATTTAAGTAACATTTTACCGGGTACAAAACACTATGGGCTTACATAAGACTTAAAAATGAGATGTAGCCCACATACCATAGAATATTAACATTAAAACAGACATTAAATGGTGAGAAGAGAATCTATATGTATAAGAAGAAGTCAACTTTGGTTAGTTGGGGGATATGAGGAAAAAAGAAATCCCTTCACAACATAATAGTTTTTTTTCCCCCTAAGATTTTGTTTATTTATTTATTTATTTATTTATTTTTGAGAGACAGAGAGAGAGAGAGAGAGCAGAGGGAGAGGCAGAGGGAAAGAGATAACAGGCTCCTTGCTCCATCCCAGGGTCCCAGGACTCTGGGATCATGACCTGAGCCAAAGGCAGACGCTTAACCGACTAAGCCACCCAGGTGCCCTAATAGTTATTCTACCTGTAAAAATTGGTGTTCCTGGTTTACTCCAGGAAATACAATAGTTTCTTAAAATGTATAATTATAATAGCATATGTAGAAATATTTGCCTCCAGCTACGATTTACTTTTAAAAGCTGTAGGAAAAGCATATGTATGTAATAAAAACAAATGTATTTTTTACTATTACCTATAATTTTCATCAAAGGTTAACGATGTTAGTATTCTGGAATCCTCAATAATACAGGATTTCAGGATTCAAACTGTTGATAAACATGTTGTTTGGAACATCATTTCCCAGAGAGTCCTTTCCTGAGACCTGGAACAGTCACCCCCTGTCCCATCTAAACTATATTCTCCTACCCCCCTTCTTTTACTGTCATAAAGCATAACAATTTAAATTATGCATTAATTGATATGGTTATTTATTTTTTAAAAACAGAACTCTTTATTCTAACTGAGCATAAACATCAATCAATGTTACGTCTACATGACATACGGCTCTTTATTTAACACCAGTCTTTTCCTACCCAGCTTAGCTATAAACTGTGAGAGAACTACCAGGTCTTTTGCTCACTTTTTTGTCTCACCATCTAGCACATACCTGGCACCTAGGAGGCTTAAAAAATATGCATTAGATTTATTCATATTTTCCCCAGTACGCTAACTTTACTCCTCTACCTACCTCTCTTTATTAACCCATACCCTTCCCAGCTCCTCCATTAACCCCTGCAAAGTGTTCACTGACTACTGGAATTCAAAGAATATCACTGAGAAGCAGGAGATGAACCCGTGCAACCAGATGGAGAGCTGCCCTCCAAGATGGTGCTGCCACCACATGAAGTAAAGAAGAAATGCCCATTTCCCCAGAAATGCTACAGAAAATCAGGCAACATCAGGGAAAGAAAGGCCACTGATCTCAGTGTCCTTGGAGCCAACAGCTGACTTGGCAGGAGAGCCCTGGGCCTGGGACCTTTGTTCTCCTATCGTATTGGGAAAGAGCCCATGGCAGAGGTATGCCTGGAGAACCGGAAGTGGAGAAGCAAGGCGGTGAACACTGGATTTGAAATTGGATTCTGTCCTTTACTAGATATGTAACTTTACAAGGAGGCCTAAATCTATAAAGCGTTGCTTTATTCAACTGGCAAATACAGATACTGTTGCCCAGCTTGTATTGTTGGGAATCAAATGAGAGGATGCTTAAGAGTCTGAATGAATGGGTGAGTTATATCGAGCTTGGAGGTCAGGAATCTAAGACACTATTCCTATCCTCTTTCCTTTCTTTCTCTCTTCCTATCCTCTCTTCTTTCTTTCATTTTCCCTTCTGTTCTTTCTTCCTCTCTCTAGTTTCTGGTAACGTCTCATAATCTGCACCAGTTTTTATGTCCTTCCCCTGGGACTCTGGAATGCAGTACTAACGTGATCCCTAAACTACAAGCCTCAGAGAAAACAAAACATAATAGCCATTGTTTTTTTAATTATTTCAGCAGTGGGCTAAGCACAGTTTCAAGAAATCCAGTATTCATGAGTCATGCAACGACACGTTAACTGAACTGGGCTGTTAACAGACTTTAAATATTGAAGTAAATATTTGCCGGCCTACGTTGGCATGTTTCTGCCTTTAAATAAACTACCATATAATCATCTGAATATAAAACAAACAGCCTGAAACTGTCTAAACTAGTCTTAACTTGAAAACTGAAACTTGGAAACCTCAAGGCATATTACTTTAGTTAAAGAGTGATGACCCTGAGTTGCCTTTTTTACATCTAGAAATTTTTTATAAGATTTAAAAAAAAAAATCTCTACACCCAATGTGGGGCCCGAACATACAACCCTGAGATCAAGAGTCTCATGTTCTACCAACTGAGCCAGCCAGGTGCCCCATCTAGAAAATTTTTAAATAGATAAGAGAGAGAAACTCTTATTGAAGATTCCATCTTCAAGCAGAATTTATGTTGTTTTCTTACAAGGAAAAAAAAGGGTTTATAAGCAACCTTGCGAGTAATATAAAGTAATATAATGAGTGTCGATTAGCTTATTTATACCTTACAAACTTGACATCATGAACTGTACCAGATTTCTGAAAAATGTGATTCTGTGTACTTTTCCTCTCTAGTTTTACATTCTAGATGCCTTCCACCATCTGTGCTAGGAATTTTTTATCAATACAGTCTACCTGCAGAATAGTATAGTGTAATGTTAGCAAAGGCATGCTATTACTTACCGTTTTCATCCCGAGTAATGTTCGGAAAAAAAAAAAAAAAAACAACCAAAAACCTTAATCATGTAACAAGTCCAGTCAATGTAATTAACATCAAATCAGATATTCATTGACATTTTGACACTATTTTGACTTCCTGAATAAGTTCCATCATAAATACTTTCTTATCATAAATAAGTTCCATCATAAATCTCCTGTAAACCCCTCAGGCTTTAGATACTGTTTAAATACTGTTTAAATATTATGCTTCTAAGGCCTATAGATCCATAACAGAAACCAAGGACTGTCCAAGGTAACCAAAGCATCAATCTTTCCATAACATTTCCTACTGATTCTCATTTTGAAGAAATCTAAGAAGGAAGCTATATGTCCTACCTGAAGAAAAAAGGGAGTGGGGGGAAATTCTTCAACTGAGAGATTTTTGTCGTGAGCTGGAGCAAAGGGAAATTTTCCAGAGCTGGTGGCTTTTTCTGTGTGCAATATAACAGCTAGTAGCTAACTCATTAGCAAAACTAACCAGAAGACAGTCTGATATACATAAATTTTCATGAAAACAATGAGTGCTATTATTTTCTTCAAAAGGGCATCTAAAATTATTGAGTTTATTTTCTTGCTGTCTTCTCCCTCCAGAAGGAAAGATCCATGAGAACAGAATTGTTGCCTTTCCCATTCACCCAGGATCTTCAGCATCAAGAACAGGACTGGGTACCTAGTGCATATTTGTTAAATAAACAAACACAAATTTAATCCAGCTGGCAGAGAATTGCCTTAGTTACATAATCATGGAAGTTTATATATTGTCCAAACTCCCAGACGTTCTTTGTAGCCGAGATCAACATTGGTACTAATTTCGTAGCTAGTTTATGGACATACTTAATCCATGTTTATAAATATTAAAAGACATCTGTAAAAAATATTTCTTCGTTATTTGTTTTGCATAGTGAAAACAAGAAGATAGTGGCTTAACTCTAATAATAATGTTATCTTCGTGGACAAATCCTCACATTCAAGTTTTTAGCTATTTTAATAAACATTGCAATCCAATTATGACTCAAAAAAACCTAGTGAATTTCCCTACCATGCATGCCCACAACCACAGGACTAGTCCCCTGACCATACTGATCAGGATGGGCAAGGTGAATCCTGATCAGTTCCCTGCATGTAAAGGTGGTTCATGATGTCTCGCATAAGTTGTTTGGTTTCCCGGACAAGAAAAAGAGCTATGATATGTGCATGCATTTCTGGGCAGAGAATTTTCATTTTCAATACCATGGATTTTAGTGGATGATATGATTACATGGTACTATAAAGGTAGGGTCTTTTACTTACTGAATCTACTTAATGGATCTACTTAAAGGATTTACTTAATGGATCATTCTTAGGATTTTCCTTTAAAAAGAAACCATTTCTGGGAGTGCCTAGGTGGCTGAGTCATTGGGCATCTGCCTTCGGCTCGGGTCATGATCCTGGGGTTCTGTAATCGAGCCCGCATGGGGCTCCCTGCTCAGCAGGAGGCCTGCTTCTCCCTTTCCCACTCTCCCTGCTTACGTTCCCTCTCTCACTGTGTCTCTTTCTATCAAATAAATAAATAAAATCTTAAAAAAAGAAAGAAAGAAACAAACAAACAAACCATATCTTGAAGGTGGCTATAGTAGCTCTTATGGTACTCTCACCTCTTAAGGCTATTCTTTGAGTGATTGGTGATTCCACCCCTCATCCGCTTTTTTATTTTTATCTATATCTTCCTCCATGAGCACAAGACAAATCTCTGACTCTATAATCCAGAAATCATGAACAAAGAAGTCAAAGGGCATAGAAAGAGAAAGAGAAATGTATATTTAAAAAAAAAAACAAACCTTAAAATATCAAATTTAAGAGTTTCTTTTGTATAGTCCCAACAAAGTAAAGACGACAACATTTTGAAAATCGCTGCTGAATGAAATTACACCATCACTCTTGGGCCAAAGTGGGTCCTGAATTTGTAGTCAAAAGTCCTGGATTTAAGTACAGGTTCTAGCATTCAACTTTCCTTTAGCTCAGTTTTTTTTCATATCTAAAATGAACTCACATTATAATTCTGTAAGATGTGGGACGACTGGGTGGCTCAGTTGGTTAAGCAGCTGCCTTCGGCTCAGGTCATGATCCCGGTGTCCTGGGATCGAGTCCTGCATCAGGCTCCTTGCTTGGCAGGGAGCCTGCTTCTCCCTCTGCCTCTGCCTGCCATTCTGTCTGCCTGTGCTCGCTCGCTCTCTCTCTCTCTGATAATTAAATAAAATCTTTAAAAAAAAAATTCTGTAAGGTGTGAGAGTGGGACATATACAGTAAGGCAGCCTATTATATGTTACATTATATGCTATATTAAGATAGCCTGTATATTAAAACCTCTCGAAGGCAGGAGATCAGATGAGGGTACTGCCAGGAAAGACTTAGTGAGGAGGAAATGACGTGAATGTGAGGGCTCAAGCCATCACCCTGATGAGGAGGGACCTCACCACCTGTCTCAAACCAGGGGCTCCTCTACCCAGAGAAGAAAGACATTTCCTGGGCTAGCCTTCCTTTTGTACTGTCTTCTTAGAAGAAGATTGACTGGGGATATTTTCATAGGGAAAAGCAGGGGGAAAACGATCTGCTAAATTTCAACTCCTGAGGACCTCAGTTTGTGATGAAATATTCACTAATCAGTGTCCACTGCCAAGTGCTGGCAAGGCTGAAGCAATAATGATGCATTCTAGGTGCCTGGGTGGCTCAGTCCATTAAGCATCTGCCTTTGGCTCAAATCAGGATCCCAGGATCCAGGGATCAAGTCCTGTATTCGGCTCCTTGCTCAGTGGGGAGCACTGCTCGTGCTCATTTGCTCTTTGTCTGACAAATAAATAAAAAATACAAGAAATTAAAAAGAATTAAAAAAAATAAAGACACCCATCTAATATTTAGAGTTAATTCTGATACATGTAAACCAAGGTTGAGATGGGACCATAGTTTAGATGGGACTAAAATAGGCTGTAGAAGGTATCGTGTGTGGAAAAACACTTTCCAGAAGTACAACTGTGTTACTCTTTTGTTTTTGTCTTTGCTTCCAGGAACTAGTCTTAACAAAGCAAAATTGCTTGATATCCAGTACCACTGCTTTTCTAAATGATGTGATTATGATGAGTCCTTTTTCACATTTCCTCGGCCACAAATGATGGGGTGCTGTGTGCCACAGTTCAATTATTTGGTGTTATCTAATCTAGAATCAAGTTCACATATACTTATGTGAACGAAGGTAAGTGAAATGGGAGGAAAAAGGTAGCAACTAAAATTAAGATCTTAACAAATGTAAAACACATGCCTTAAAGACCGTACTCAGATTTGACAAAAGGCCTCCTCTGACAAAAATCATTCTCCCTGCCAGCCATCGTGACACAGTTTATACTACATGTGACAAGGACGGATTTTTAGTTCTAGTTTTTAAATGCAAGGTCACCTAAGGTAGAATGTAGCTAAAAACCTTGGAATAAAAACAACTGGTTAACACCAACTGTCTCCAATTTCAGGAGAAAGGAAACTGATTTCCAGCAAGGGATTAGCCTGTTGCTACTCCTTTTCACTTTTTTGAATCATCCCTCATACCAATTGCTCCAATTGTCTTTTACATTCCTGACTTAGAGCAAACTACCTGAGATCATGCCCCAGTGAGATGTGCTTTAAATTATGGGGAGGGAGTGAATACTTGAAAGGAGATTAGTCATGTGGTGACACTGAAGATGGGTAATAGTAACAATAGGTATATTACATGTACTTTTCTGCTTGTTTGCAAATGTCTGTAATAAAAAGTTGTGTTTCTTTAACCATGCTCCAGTGAAAAAGAGGAAGTCTCCTGGACTCAGCCATTACCTTTCCTGTCCCAACACATCAGTCTTGGCATCCTCATCTTCTTGCCTATCATCTCATAAGAAGGCCAAGATACTGGACATGTGTTCTGGATTCCATCACTCCTCCTGAGAGATCTTGCTTTTAAAAGCATCCTCTCTCATTCCCATAGCTCTAATCTCACCCCCACGGACTCCTACTCATCTTCTTTACGCACTCAAGTTTCCCCAACTTCACAAAGGCCTTCACTTGACAGAGCAGACCTTTGGCAACTCTACATGAAAATAAGCACGTTTATACTTCACTCCCTGTGAACTAAAAGTGGGCTTTGAAAACCAAGTTGACTGGGGGTCTGTGTTTGGTTGACTTGGAATGGACAGTTGCGCAGCTCAACATGTGTTAGAAATACCACATAATACAAAAAGATTTGTACTTTTTCAACTAATTTAGTAGCATTACATCAGAGAATGTTTAGGTTGGAAGGGAAACCTCATTTGAACAGGTGAAGAAGGAAGGGTCCCTGATGATAAGGAACACAACTTTACTTAGATTGGGCAGGTTACCCTGAGCTAGAGTGAAGACCACAGTCTTTTGGGTGCTGCACTTCTATGATAAAAGGCCTGGGGTACTTCAACGTACTGAAATCAAATTCCAAGTATAATGCAGTCGTAGGAGAAAAATGCTTTATGCATCTTAAGCATTTTGTACTGTGTACACCTGAGTTAAGAGACAGCAGTTTGTTTCTACCAATGAATTAAAATACAAAGCAAGAAAATCTTAAACACCTATCTGAACAGAGATCTTTTGGGGGTAAGGGAGTGTGAAAGGAAAGGAGGTCTTAGTGGAGGCAAAATCAAGAGCCAGGAAGCAGAAAGATACCCTCAGCTTCACCCCAGCCATGAGGTATAGTAGAAAGTAAAACGGAGTTCAGATCCCTGGCCACTGCCTGTTAGTTACTATTAGTAGATCTCAGTTGCCTTATCTATAAAATTATAGCCAACAACCAAGATTGTTCTATGAATTCTAGATCAAAGTGCTTAGCATAAAACAGGTGCGCCACGAAGAGTAAATTACTGAGACCCCCGGGAGAGTATCTAAGGGATGTTGAAACCAAACACAACAGTAGGGTTGAAGCAGGTAACCCAAGCGGCCTGAACCTGTAAACCCCCACCCCACCCCACCCCACCCCACCCCACCGCACCGCACCGCAGAGACCCTTAGGCACAGGCCCTCTGCTCTCCTCATTTGATCTCCGCGATCTCAGCGGAGCTGCTGACTCATGGAAAATTGGAACCGGCGTGACCATCGGGAAATGTATTTTTTTCTCCTTGCTGAGAGGCCCGAAAACCAACACGTCTGAAATGGCTGCTGCAACACTCTCAGCAGCCGTGGGGGAGTGAGAAGATTGGAGCGCCGAGACTTTGCCCCCGAGCAACATCCCCGGCATTGACCTCTAGCACGGAAACCGCACAAAGTGCTGAGTCACTGGGAGGCGGCACCGCGCTCCTGGAGGCGGGCCTGGCGCAGTCACGTGGCGGGGGCTCTATCACAACAACGACGCGGCGTGCAGCGCCCGCGGCCCGCGCCGCTTCCTCCCGCGACTGAGCCGCTCTTCGAGCATGCTCAGCTCGACCCCGCGGTTGCGCCGCATCGCCAGCCTCCCGGCTCCACGGTCCGGGTTTTCCGGGCAGTCCTGGAGGCGGGGCTTGCGGCTGTACCCCGTGTAGGAGGCGGGGAACCCTTGTCGCGTTCGCAGCTGGCGGTGGTTGATTCAGGGGGACTGAGTCCGGGATTTTTCCGCGAAGTATGTGAACAGGCATCCGCAGTTGGGCAGGCCTGGAGAAGAGCTGATTCTGCTGTCTACGAGCGCCTTTTCCGCTTAGCGACCATGAAAACCCTAAAAGATCTGTCCGGGGCTGGTCTCTGAAAACTTAGTCGTAGGAGTACAGAAGGAGAAGTAAACTTAAAAATGAAAAACGCTGTCAAATAGAGGGGATTGATTGTTGTTGAATGTGACTTCAGTTGATCTATGGTGGGTTCACCCCCACCCCTCCCTCCTCCTGTAACAGTAATTGGTAAAGGCACTGCGGCGACCGTGGTTTAACTTTGACTTAACTGCCCAATAGTGCCACCGTGCCGCACCCGACTTGAGATTGAACAGAGCGCAGGGGCCCTTCAGAGTGCTGCCTGAATTCGGGTGGGAGAGGCCCCCTTTTGTGTCAACCGGAATCTGGGGCTGAATGACTCAAATTACAGTATTAACTGTCACTACATTCAGTACCTCGTAAAGCTTTGGCTAGACTTGAACTTAGTCTCTTACTGAACCACCCTTGTGCCTGTATTCTTCATTAAAACGAAACGGATACTCTCCCAAGAGCCCCGCTTCAGGTATTGTGAGGAAATCCAGCAGGTGTAGGAGAAAAGTGTGTGCGTTGCAAAGTGTAAATGTCTACACCTGCTGTGTTTCAATTAAGTGGAATGCGAGCCACAGAGATAATCTTAAATTTCTAATGAACCACCTTTAAAAACTAAAAAGAAGGTGAATTAGTTTAAGCACTATACTGTATCTTAACATATCCAAAATACAGTTACAACATGTAGTCAGTATATGATTATTAATAAAATATTTACATTTTTATTTTTGTACTGTCTTTGAATCTAGTATGTGCATTACACTCACAGTACCTCTCTTAGGCCACTACATTTTCA
Source organism: Mustela lutreola (assembly GCF_030435805.1). Lineage (NCBI taxonomy): Eukaryota > Metazoa > Chordata > Mammalia > Carnivora > Mustelidae > Mustela > Mustela lutreola. Next base: position 100,286,173 of record NC_081295.1, on the reverse strand, counting down.
TTGGAAATACTCGATCTTTCCATATCACAAATTTAACAGACCCAAAAGTAAATTCACATTCCCGACCTGCTCCAAATTTATGTAAAAGTTTTCCAGTAACCAAATGGAATATCAATTTTGAAATTTATATTTAAGTGGGTTAGAATAAAACTAAAATTCAGTTTTACAAATTAGCCATGTGTCAAATACTCAGTAGCCGCATGTGGTTGATGGCTATTGTGTTGAACAATGCAGGCCTATGCAAATGTGAGATGAGATTTTGAGAATAAAAAATTATCTTTTAGGTCCCTCTCCTGCATATGAAACATGAGCAACTCAGCCTCCCCAACTTCCCACACTTCCTGCCTTCCATAGGAAGCCAAGATTTATACAAGCACTTTTCTATTAAAAAAAAAAAAATCAGGGGCGCCTGGGTAGCTCAGTGGGTTGAGCCACTGCCTTCTGCTCGGGTCATGATCTCGGGGTCTGGGGATCGAGTCCCGCATCTGGCTCTCTGCTCGGCGGGGAGCCTGCTTCTCTCTCTCTCTCTGCCTGCCTCTCTGTCTACTTGTGATCTCTCTCTGTCAAATAAATAAATAAAATCTTTAAAAAAATAAATAAAAAATTAAAGAAAATCAAAACATATAAATCATCTTTATCCTTAGAGGAAGTCACTAGTGTGGAGATTTTTTTAAATGATTTTATCCTACTGTAGAAACAGATCCATGTACAAATGCAACCAAATTAGGGAGAGGAATAGCTGGGACTCAACAGATAAACAGGAATGTGTCAGGTGGACAATTCCAAGCAGGGAAAAACAGTGGAAGGCCAGGACTGAACAAGCCTGGTGATATTGGTGCAGAGGGTAAAGGAAGAGTGGGTGCAGTAGCTGAGGTTGCTGAGTCAGCCATGAACAAGTTAGAATGAGTTTTGGTTTTTATTCTTGCTGTGTGCTCTGGATGGAAACATCACCTGAGCTTCAAACACCCCCACAGCCCTGCCCCCATCCACAGGCCACACATACACACACTCCACTGTGGAAATTACAGCCAGACCTTGGGTATCCATGTCTCCAATCCCTGATAAGGACACATCCACTATGAAGGGGTGTGGGAGAAGAGAGTCCTACAACTCTGTATTCATTCAGCAGTTAATGAATGCTTACTAATGTTAGCTTTGTAGTTGATGGACGTGAGCACAATAAATACACACGTTCTGGCCTCAGTACATGTGTGATCTAGTTGCTGTCTCTTTTTCCCTCCTTGACATCACCACTCTGTCAACACAGATTTATGGGGGTGAGGTACCGCCTTTCTCTTTCCCACCATGACAGGATCAATCCCAGTTGTTTCTAATATTTTCTCCTTGGTAAGCTCATGAAAACATCATTTTAGTCACATAATGGATGAATATTAGCTTTGGATGGGGGATATGCTGTTGGAGATGATTCCTTTAAATATCTGTCTGAAGGGGCACCTGGGTGGCTCAGTGGGTTAAAGCCTCTGCTTTTGGCTCAGGTCATGATCCCAGGGTCCTGGGATCGAGCCCCGCATCGGGCTCTCTGCTCAGCGGGGAGCCTGCTTCCTCCTCTCTCTGAATGCCTCTCTGCCTTCTTGTGATCTCTGTCAAATAAATAAATAAAATCTTTAAAAAAAAAATCCGTCTGAAGATGTTGACAAAATCCCTTTTGTTGCCATGAATGGTGTCTGACCATCCAAAGACTTTATGTCATCAAATAATTAATTTAGAGAATACACAAATACTTGCAATAACACATTGTATATACATAAACCCTGTAGACAAATTGATTCCTCTTAATAGCCAGGTAATTTATTGGCCATCGACCCTAAGCACATCTGCATCGTGTGCACTCTTACAACAGCCATAGAAGACAGAATTCATATAATTTTACACGGGTATGGAGATAACGTGATCAAGATCTCACAGTCAGTAGATAGTGGAAACTGGAATTGAACAGGTGTTTCATCTGACTCCCAAGCTATGATGTTATTACCGTACCCTGCAGCTCTCACCTGTTTTTAATGAGCGTGAGGCCTTTTCTCACCTCAAAATTAATACATTGGGTTGTTCATTAATTCAAATAACCAAATTTCTTCCCCGGCTCAAAGTTTATCTCTTTGGGTTAGAGAACACATGTTTTACTCTATCTCCTCTGCTTTAAAGCGTGCGGGACTTCGCTCCCCACACCCCCTCCCCTTGGACTCCGCCCCAACCACGCCTGCGCACGCCTCCCCCGAGGCCTTCGTTGAGGCTCTTGGGGCGCTCGGCCACACCTCCTCTCCTGCACCGCCTTCTTTCCCCGCCCCCGCCCGTAGTCTATAAAACCCGGAGCGACGGATCGCACCCTGGAGCTGCGAGTGAGCAGGTAGGAAGACTGGGCATGCTCTGTGGCGGCGCAGGTCTTGGTCACAAGTAGGAAGAAGCCAGTGCACGACACCGGTAAAGAGAAGCGAGAGCCGCTGCCGCACTGTGACTGTAGGGTCCGTCGCCGCCGCCTCGGAGCAGCAGCGGGACGGGAGCCGGAGCGGGCGAAGGGCGAGGCCGCCGAGCCGAGAGCCATTCAGCCTGCCCTCCCGTCCTCTGCCTCCGTGTCCGCGCGGCGCGCCGGACCCCTGAGTCGGTCACCTGGGCGGCCAGGACCCCGCGCGGGGGAGCGGAGCGGAGCGGACCGTCCCTCCGCCAGCTGTGGCCCAAGGGCGCCCCCACGGGGCGCAGCAGCCGCTGCCTCCGCCGCTTTCAGCCGGCAACTGAGTGTCGGACTCGCGCCCCGCGCGCTGAGCCAGCGGCCGCGGTCAGCCCCGAGGAGAAGGAGGAGGGGGCAGCCATGGGGCTGCTGTCCCAGGGCTCGCCGCTGAGCTGGGAGGAGACCAAGCGCCACGCCGACCACGTGCGGCGGCACGGGATCCTCCAGTTCCTGCACATCTACCACGCCGTCAAGGACCGGCACAAGGACGTGCTCAAGTGGGGCGACGAGGTGAGCGCCCGCGGCCTCCGCCCCCGCCGGGCGCCCCTATCAGGCCACCTCGCGTCTCCTTTGTTCGGCGAGACGCGCCCCGCGCCCCCAAGGCGGTCCGCGCCCTGCGGTGCGCCCCGAGGGTCCCCGGACGCGTCCCCGCCCGGGTGCGCTGTCCCTGCTCTCCCCCGACGGGCGGCCGGAGCTCTCCCGAGCGTGGGGCCCTGCCCGAGCCTTCTCACTAGACTTCCCTCTCCCATTCATTCATTCTTAGGGTTTTCCCCTTCGTTGAACAAATGGGTTAGGCGCTGGGAGGGCGCGAGCGTGAGCAAGTGTGACATTTGGTGCCTCCGGGAGTTTTCAGTCTGGTGTATCTGCCGACCGTGTATCGGGGTCTCGCGTCCGGTGTCAAAATACGCTTTTGCGATCAGTGAGGAGGGGGCCAGGTTGTCCTAGAAGGGCCGTCGCCGCTAGGATTCAGGTCTTCAGGATGTTCGCTTCTGCCCCATCTCCTGCAGGTTCCTTTTTAAACCTCCAGCTGCTTCTCATCAGCTCCCTCTCACTCTCTTCACACACCTTTCCTCGCCCTCCACGCTTTGCCACCACTTTTTAGGCACAGAACAGGCATTACAACTCGGTTTTCCTAAAGAGGAGGAAACTTCTTGTACCACCATGCATGGGAACTCTTCAAGCTTCGCAACTGGGATTTGTTAGTGCCTTTCCGTGGCCTGGATCCTTTCTTTACAAGTCAGTTTCAACATGTGTTCTGCCTAGAGCTGAAATGTCTTTGAATTTTCAATTTGTTGAACCATTGTTTATTGGAATGCTGTGGAAAGCATTGCGCCCCCCGCCTTTAGATTTAGTTTTCTTCTGCCAAAGCTTTTTGTGCTCTCTTTCCGTTTTTTTAAAGACACATGTAGAAACCATTCAGATAATCCGATGCTTTTTTGAAAAGTGCTATTTTTTTTTTTATTTAACCATTTGGGTTCCATCGCTTGCTCAGGTGCAAATTTCTCTCTTAGTTGATGTTATTACTCTTGACCCAGGTGTCAGGGTGGTGCTACGCTGAGGCAATATCTGTTTCCTTGTAAAATTAGTTTGTCAGTTTCAAAAGTTGGACGATAATTCTGATTTTTACAGTTGAATTGCAGTGTTTTAAGTTTCAAAAGTATAATAGCAATTCACATTTATACTAGAAGGGGTTTGTCATACTTTGGACAGAAAAGGGGTGTGGTATTGTGTTCGGTAATTCTTCAGTTTCATTCTGAAGTTCCTTGTTGCTTCATAGCATCTGACATTGTGTGTTCATTTGCGTATTGTGTGCATTTAGTGATCTGTGCTCTATCCCCAGGTCCTGGATTTTTTTTTTTTCTGTCCCACATCTCTTTGCTTCTTTTCCCCCTAATAAACCAGCGTCTTTTGGAGTAGGGAATTTTGCAGGTCATGATCTGTGAGCAGGTTGAAAGACAAATTTAGGTTCTCCTTGACTTTTTTTTCCTCTCCAGAACTTAAAAAAAAAAAAAAAAAGTGAAATGGAATCAGATGAAGAGGATTACTTTGTCATAAAGAGGCAGCGTAGCATGTCAAACTTTTGAGTTATTTGAGAGTGCATGTGAGCAGGTCTGTATAGAGCCACATGAAAATTATTTCTTAGTATGGTTGCCAACTTAAGGAGTTTGAAAACCAGAGTCTCTTATTTATCATGGGAGGCTTCCTTGATGAGATGAGCCTCAGCAAAAGAGGAGGAGAGACGTTAACTACTTTTCGGTGTTAGGGCCGTTCCTCACACAGAGGAACTCACAGATCACATCTGCTGAAGTAGAAGTCTGCAGGCAAGGTCAGGTGGCAAGCAAGCATGTATTGTATGCAGAAGTCTTGAGAAGTCACTGAGAAACCAGCTGGGTAGATGGATAAAGTAGAGAAGGGTGTGGTGGGTGGTGTGGCCCTTGGAGATGGAGGATGGCTTTGCCAGGCAGAAAATGGTGTTTGAGATGTGATATGTCGGACTGCTTGATATGATACCAAATGACTGCTTTTTGTGGGAACTTTTAGTCTTAGAAGCCAAAAAACAAAACAAAACAAAACAAAAAAACCACCTAAAACCATGGTTAGAAGACCCTGCCTTTTGGAAATGCTTAGCCCTAGTTCCTAGGACAGTATCTGTATCTGGTAGTGTATATCAGAAAGAACCCTGGATTTGTAATGCCACTTGTATCCTATTCCAGAGCCTGCCAAACTGCCTGTATGATTGTGAGCCTTAGTTTCCTCTTGTGGAAAATGACAGGGTTGGACTCACCTAGCTTTTGTAGTTTGAGTAAGAACCGTTTCAATAACTTTTTTTTACATTAAAAATTTAAAAAATTTTTTTTAATGTACACATTTTTTTATGTACACATTTCAACCAGAATGTTATTTTTGAAATTCACCTGTAGATAATCTTTAAACTCTTAAAGCAAAGGCTACGAATCACTGAGGTAAAAATGGGTTGTATTCTAAACGTGTGTGCTGGCTTTTTAGAAATCAGAAGTATTATCCTGTGACAACCTTATGAATGCGTAGATTCCCAGATTAGCTTACAGATGCATCTTTCACGTTTGGTGAAAGAGGTCCTAACCCTAGCCACCATTTATTGTTTCTGGAGGAAATAGAAGTTCTAACTCCTGGGTTGCGGGGAGAACACTTCATTTTGCCCTAGGATGGGGGAGTACTGAGGGGGAGATTTAAGATGGATGTTCCTGGGTATTCTTTTTGCCTGCTAAAATTTCTACTCTACATATAAAAAAAAAGAAAAGCACTTACCTTTTCACAGCATACACAAACTTTTCAGGTGCAGATTTTGTTCATAACTGGAATTCGCCCATTAAAAGACAAACTTAGGAAACGTAGGCTGCAAACGTGGCAGTAAGGACAACTTTTGAATTCACTCTAGTGTTACCTGCCTGCCAGGCCTTTTCAGCTACTTAACAGCAGAGGCATTATCAGAATTGAAATCTGGCTGACTTCAGGTCCATTTCTTAAACACGCAATACTAGGTTTTGGATTATTTACAATGTGTGAGATTTCATCAAATCTCCTTTTACAGAGTTCACAGTACAGGTTGTAGAGGTGTCAGAAAACAACATTTAAAAGCAAATGTAGGGACGCCTGGGTGGCTCAGTTGGTTGGATGACTACCTTCGGCTCAGGTCATGATCCCAGAGTCCTGGGATCGAGTCCCGCATCAGGCTCCCAGCTCCACAGGGAGTCTGCTTCTCCCTCTGACCTTCTCCTTGCTCCTGCTCTCTCTCACTGTCTCTCTCTCAAATAAATAAAATCTTTTATAAATAAATAAATAAAAATTAAAAGCAAATGTATAGTTTTTCTAATTTTTTTACCCCAGTGTAGTGGCTCTCAAAGTTAAGGTAAATTGTCCTCTAGTTAGCAGAGAAGTGCATGTGAATTTAGGAAAATAAAACATGTCCTTGATATTTGAGTTTATTCTTACCATGCATAAAGCCAGTAAAGCTAGGATGGGGTATGTTAAGGGCTGAAATGTCACCCATTGAGTTTGAAGGACAAATTTGCCTATGTAGGTTAAGAATGCTTTAAGTGACTATTTAGAAAATGCATTGTTAATTAATAAGCTTATGATCCTATAGAAAAATAACATAACTCTGAGCTATAAATCTAGAATAGACAAAAAACACTTTTATTTGAGTGTTAATTAACGTGTAGCTTTGGACAAATTGCTTTATCTCAACCTCGGTTTTTTTAATCTATAAAATAGGAATGATAATGCTTTATAGGGTTAAGATTAAATGAGATAATGTTGATGAAATGGTTTACAAGTAAGTGTCTTGCCTTTTGAGTAAAGGCTCATAAATGGTAACTTGTTCACTTGGATGTTTTTAAATATCTGCTATATCTCATTTAAATAACCATGGTCAAGCAGACTCTTTAACGATTGAGCATAAACTGAGGATTGCATGGCGGCGGGGGAGGGTGTTGGGGGGGGTGGAGGGATGATTAAACAGGTGATGGGGATTAAGGAGGGCACTTGTGATGAACCCCCAGATGTTTGTGTGTAGGTGATGAATCACTAAATTCTACACCGGTAACTAATACTACTGTTAGCTAACTGCAATTTAAATAAAAATGTGAAGGAAAAAAATAATTTTAAAAATAGCTGTGATCATTGGGGAATGAAGCATTCTGTGTACGTGGACATTTTTTTAACCAGTTAACTTATCTGTATTTTTTTCAGATATAATTATATTCCATTGGCTTAGTTATTTTTAATGGTATTGATAGTGTTTGGAAAGTACAGTATTTCTGAATTGCACTTAAAAAATCTAAATTTAAATCTTTAAATCTAAAGGCAGTAATGCCTTTAATGCATTACTGGACATGGACTAGAATTAGATGTTGAGCACAAATATTTCTTGATAGTCATTAGGAATGTTCAGGTTTCTTACATAAGTCATTGAGTATTTTGTGACCCATAAAGCAAAGTTTTATTTTTCTGTTACTTTGCTATCACTGTGGACATTGTTTTAACAGTATTCATGTGTTTCTAAAGCACAGTGGTGAAATCAAGGAAAAATAAATTTGTGTCTGAACTTTTCATATACTTAAAGCATCTGAATATGTTGTTTAGAAAACTGGGGCATTAATGATGTTGCTGGTATTGAATGGGTGATATGCTGATAAGCTTGTTAATACTCTGTTTATACATTCATGGTTTAACCAAGTTCGGTGGGTTTTCATAAACATTTTACCATCTTTATTGTTATAGTTGACATGCAGTAAACTGCACATACTTAAAATGTAGTTTGGTAAGTTTTGGTATATGTGTACTCCTGTGAGACTGCCACCACGATCAAAATAATATACATCATCTCTAAAAATGTCCTTGTGCCCCTTTGCAATTCCCACTTCTCTTCCCACCTCCACAGGCAACCACTACTTTGCTTTCTGGCCCCGTAGTAGAGTTCTCATTTCCTAGAGTTTTAGATCTAGGAAATCATAAAGCATGTACTTTTCTGGTCTGGCTTTTTAGGCTGCTTGTATATTTTGGGATTCATTCATTTCATTGCATGTATCAGTTGCTCATTCCTTTTAATTACTGCATTATATTCCATTCCATGGATATACTAGGACTTATCCATTATTTGGCTATCCAGTTTTTAGCTATTATAAAACTTGTATGAATATTAGTGTGTAAGTCTTTGTATGGACTTAGATTTTTATCTACTTTGATTATTCCCTAGGAGTGATTGAACTTTTCAAGGAAAGTACTGAACTTTTTAAAAGTAGTGGTACCATTTTATATTCCTATCGGCAGGATATACCAGTTTGTCCACATTCTTGTCTTCACTTGATATAGTCAGTCTTTAATTTTAGCCATTCTAATAAGTGGGTGATGGTATTTCATTGCATTTTTAATATGCATTTGCCTTAAGAACAGTGATGATGAGTATCTTTTCATGTGATTGTTTGCCATTGGTATGACTTTTTTGTGAAATGTGCTTAAAGCCATTTCCCTAATTTTGAGAGTTCTTTATATATTCTAGATGTAATTCTCACCAGATAATTTACATTGCACATATGTTCTCCCAGGCTATTTTCCTTCTCTTAGTAAGGATGTCTTTTGAGGACAGAAGTTGTTCATTTTAATGAAGTCCAGTTTGTCCAATTGTTCTTTTATGGATTGTACTTTCCGTGTGTTATCTAAGAAATCTTTCCTTAATTCAAGGTCACAAAAGTTTTCTGCTGTATTTTCTTCTAGAAGTTTTATGACCTTAGGCTTTACATTTAGGTCTGTGATCCATTTTGAGTTAGCTTTGTCTCTGGTGTAAAGTATGGATTTTTTATTTTGGTTGCCCCAGCACCATTTGTTGAAAAGACTATCCCTTCTTCGCTGCCAGAGGTACATGGCCTTTGCAGCTTGTCTAATTCCAGTTGTCTATGTGTATATCTTTATTTCTGGAGTCTTTGTACTATTCCGTTGATCTATCTATCTTTATGCCAGTAGTATACTCTTTATATAGCCATAGCTTTATAATACGTTGTGAGATCAGGCAGCGTTAGCTCTCCCAACTTTCTTCTTTTTCCAGTTGTTTTGACTTTTTTAGGCCCTTTGAATTTCTACATGATATTTAGAACCAGTTTGGCAATTTCTACCAAAAACAAACCTGGGATTTTGACAGCAATTGCATTGAGTCTGTAGATCAATTTGGGAAGAATGGACATCTTAATAATGAGTCTTCTGACCCAAGGACAAGTAAATCTTTAACTTCTCCCATCCTTTTTTTTTTTGCTTTTTTAGTTTTTTAACATACAAGTCTCACATTTTTTTGTTACCTGTATCACGGTTTCGTGTTTTTTTTTTTTCTATTGTAAATGATATTATGTTGCAGTTTCTGACTGTTCATTGCTAATATATTGAAATAAAATTGATTTTTACATATACATCTGCAGCCTTACTAAACTTCTTGGCAGGAGAGAATTCTGCCACTGAGCCACCCATGCTAAACTTCTTGAACATGTGGGATACAGTTCTAATAACTGGTCTAATGTCTTAGCTAATTCTGTCACCCTTGTTATTTAAGATTAAGTTCAGTTTTATTTTCTGAATGTTTCTCTGCTTCTTTGCACGCCTGGTAATCTTTGACTGGATGTCAGTTATTGTGAATTTTACCTTGTTGGGTGCTTGTTAATTGTATATTCCTAACTCTGTTCTTTAAGCCTTGTTCTACAGTACAGTTATTTGGAAGCAGCTCAGTCCTTTGCCGTCTTGATTTTATAATTAGATCTGGAGAAGTCTCTAGGGCTACTCCCTCTACTGAGGCAAGACCTTTATGGATATTTTCCCCAATGTCCCTGAATAAGGAGTTAATCCATTCTGGTTTGTGGGAACACACTTAGCCCCAGCTTTGGGTACTTGGTACTTTGGTACTCCTGTATGGGTTGGTTTACTACTGAATCCTTAAGGGGGAATCCTCTGCAGATCTTCAGGGTTCTCTGATGTTTGGTCCTGTGAACTCTAATTGATTTGTTTTCCTCAGACCTTCAGCTCTATCTCTTCAATTCAGGGCATACTCCAGGTTTTGCCTTACCTTCCTGCCCCTGATCTAGAGCCTCCTCTCTTCTGGCAGTAAGTTGGGGCAATTGGTGGACTCGCTTTGCTTTTCTTCCCCATAGATCAGGAATCTCTGCCTTGTGTTAACTGCTATCCAGTGTCTTGAAAAAGCTGTTTCATATAGTCTCTCTCATTTTGGCTGTTTCAGATGGGAAGGTAAAATTGGTTGCTTTTATTCCCTCTTGAACAGAAGTAGAAGTCTTTCCTATTTTTTTCTATTCTCCTTTCGGCTCTGTTCTCCTTTCTCTGTAAACTTTGTCCAAAGGCTGGCTGTCCTCGTGGTTATAAGATACCTCCAGCAATCAACATTTAGCCAAGTTTCTTTTTATTATTTTTATATTTAAGTAATCTCTACATCCATCTTGGGGCTTGAACTCATGACCCCAAGGTTGACTTTCATGCTCTTTCAAATGAGCCAGCCAGGTAGGTGCCCCTAGCAAATTTTGTTTAAAGTCAAAACAAAACTATAGGAACTATATGCCTTTATGCTATAATGTTTGTCATTTAATATCACTGTTTTCATCCTATGATTGGGTATTTGGTGAAAACACAATTATTTGAAAAGTCTGCATACATTTTGTGAATAGACTTTAATTTGAAGATGCAAATCTAAGTCCCGGGTCTTCCCCTGAATGATTGTGTGATCTTAGACACAGAACTTAAATTATTATTATATTTTTTAAGATTTTATTTATTTATTTGACAGAGATCACAAGTAGGCAGAGAGGCAGGCAGAGAGAGAGGAGGAAGCATGCGGGGCTCTATCCCAGGACCCTGAGATCATGACCTGAGCCGAAGGCAGAGGCTTAACCCACTGAGCCACCCATGCGCCCCCAGAATTTAAACTCTTAAGACCACAATTTCCTCCTCTGTAAGACTAATAAAAAAAAAAACACAAAAAAAATCTACCTTTTAGTTTTGTGTGTGTTTTTTTTTTTTTTTTTTTTTTTTTTTTAAGATTTTATTTATTTGGCAGACAGGGATCACAGTGAGGCAGAGAGGCAGGCAGAGAGAGAGGAGGAAGCATGCGGGGCTCGATCCCAGGACCCTGGGATCATGCATGACCTGAGCCAAAGGCAGAGGCTTTAACCCACTGAGCCACCCAGGTGCCCCTACCATTTAGTTTTGAATTGTGTGTTTACATATGTATAGTTCCTAATTGTATTTTTTAACAATTTACTGAGAATACTTTAAATTCCATACAATTTATAAAAATCAGGAAATGCATACAAGAAATGGTAGAATTTATTTCCTTACCCTATCACCTTTTGGGTTTTAGCGTTGGTCTAAGATAATATAGTTCACTGGCTACTGACAAAGTAATTTAATTATAAAGCCATGAATACTAGGTTTCTAGAATTTTTTTTTTTTTTTTTTATGTCTTAAGCCTATTTGAGCTTCACAATTTTTCTATTAAAAGCAAGATGGTATTGTGAAAATGTTTTCTTGAAAAAAAGATGATATTGAAATTTCACTTACGTATGGCAGAAGACTAAAGGCTTTATTTCCATGATGGAAAACTTTTAAATTAAGTATTTATTGTGTACTTCCTATATATTAAGGACATAAGTATGCTAGGTCATGGGGTTGAAGAGAGAAGTCAAGAAAAGCGAGAAGCTCTCCACCCTTGAACTGGAGTAGGAGGCAGATGGGTGGATGCGCGGGAGGGAGGAGAGGAAGAGTTTGCTGTCTGTCGAGAGGTCCTGGGAGTCTTATGAATGGAAGGTGGGGAGTGAATCTTCTGGTAGGTCTCAGAGTGAGTTAGAGAAGCAAGGATCGGGAATGCACAAATGTGAGATTACGGAGGTGCCTGATGTTGAGGGAGTATTGCCATAACACAGGACTAAAGCAGGGAAAAGGGAATGCCTAGAAATTGAGGCTAGAAAAGTAGGTTGGCTTCAGGCTGTTGAAGGTCCTTTAATAGGCCATGTCAGGAGATACAGTATTGTTAAATCCAAGACTGGTACAAGGGAATTTCTTCCAGGTCCCTTTGATCATAGTGTGAAATGGAATGGATTGGGAGGATTAACTAGAGACAAGGACCACACTACAGAGGACATGTCATTGCTAAGTGAGAGAAGAGAGTGTAGCCTAGGAATCTGGAGATAAAGATTGGCATATATTAAAGAGATACTTCAGGGGCACTTGGGTGACTCAGTCAGTTTGTGTGTCTGCCTTCCCCTCAGGTCATGATCTCAAGGTCTTTGGATCATGTCCCACATTGGGCTCCTTGCTCAGCAGGGAAAGTGCTTATCCCTCTGCCTGCCTCTCCCCCTGCTTGTGTGCTTACTCTCATTCTGTTTCTCTGTGACAAATAGTCTTTAAAAATAATAATAATAATAAGATACTTTAAAGAGGGAGTGAAAGGACGAGGCACATGAGCGGTTAGGTTATGTCTCTCATACCCATTCCTGGCAAAGATGACCAGATGAATAAGACTCCCTGGCAGGATGGTTCCTTGGGGGAACTGTTGGTTTGGATATTCTTTTCTGCAACCCTTTAATTTAAGGAGCCCTCCACTCATTCAGTGGAAATACCAGGTAAGACAGAAGAAAGCTGGAGCAACATCTGAGCTGTGTGTATGGTGGAGCAGCCACAGGCCTAAAGATGGTGATTAAAACCCAAGTGGAGAGCCAGTTAGCCCAGGGAGAAGAAACCTTGGCCACACCTCAGAACCTTGATGAATCTGTGGCATCCTGAGAGGAAGCCGCATAGCGGGTAGTAGCGCTGTCCTGTGCGGGAAGGAGGAGAGCGTGCTTTCGAGAGCTTTGGAAGGATGGTAACTGAAGTGAAGCACTGTATTTGCTGGTTGGGGAGGGACTGGAGGCTTTGGCAGCAGCCTATCTGGAACATATTAAAAATTTGCAAGAAAAGCAAAAGTTGGTTTCTGGCCAAAATAAATGGCACAACGCCTATGGATGTTTTCAGAGCTCATAGGGTCCTTAAAATCTTGGTTATAATTTTAGAAAGAAACAGAATGGAACTATTTTAGTTGAACTGGATAGTATATGAATTTGGGTATCCCGTAAGGAATAACGTCCATGGCTGTTAAGTTGTCTCTGTAGCACATTGAAAATGATTGTAATGGATTGAGTATTTTAGAATAGCAACCCTGAGTCTCCAGTCGAAGATTGGGTTTCTCAGACCTGGTTTAAGACATTGGGGAAGCATGATTAAACCTCAGTCTTGTAGCCCAAAGAGCTCATTTTGGATACAACTTGCTAGCTATTCAGAAACCTTGGTTATCTGGATTGGTATATCCTTGGAGAGTTTATATGGCCACAATTCTGCTGTTGGACACTGGAGTGCTTTCTGTATGCTTAGGATTTCTGTGTCTGTCATGGTCAGACCATTTGGGATTTGGTAGTTAAACTTATTTCCAGAACAAAATTACAAAAGGGCCCCAAACCAGATGTTCCTCATTACATAAATGTTCACACACATCCATTGGTCTTGTCTCCCTTCCCCTGAGGTCCTTTTTTTAGTCCTTTGGATTTGGTTAATCCTTTTTTTTTTTTTCCCTGGATGCTGATGTAGCAGAGTTAAAACAAAACTGTTAGGCAAGAGACTCCGTGACCCTTTTCCTGGAAGCTAGTAAGATTCTGGGCTGTGACTCTGCCCTGTTTGGATTACCTGTGGGGGTCATGGACTGGGGTGCACAGGGCTTCACATATTTTAATGCTCCAGAGAGATAGTCAGGATCTTGAAGTACCTATAAAAGCTGGCTGGCACTTGTCTGAAGTTTTTTTAAGGGTTAAGGGTTGCACCAGAGACCTGCAACCCTAGGAAGTTAACATTTTTTAAATAAAAAAGTTTTGGGGGCGCCTGGGTGGCTCAGTGGGTTAAGCCTCTGCCTTCGACTCAGGTCATGGTCTCAGGGTCCTGGGATAGAGCCCCGCATCAGGCTCTCTGCTCAGCGGGGAGTCTGCTTCCACCTCTCTGCTTACTTGCGATCTCTGGCTCTCCGTCAAATAAAAACTTTGTTTTTTAAGATTTTATTATTTGAAAGGATATGCTCTGAGCACTTTAAACCACAGACAAACCTGAAGAGGTTATTTAGGAATATGTCCTTCATTTCCTTCTGGAAATGTTGACCTATTTACACAAGTTGGGTACGTGGAAGGTACCTTCTTAGCCAGCATGCTTCAGCAGCCCTGCCTGTGGTTAAGCCCCCCCCAAGGCTGCTACTGCTGTACTGAATTGTATCTAGGGGTCCTGATCCTGGGGCTTTAGTACTCAGAGGACTAGGAAGTAAACAAAAGGCTTCTAAGGACAGAGTTTATGTACTTTCCTCCTAAAAGCGTCTCAAGCCCTTACCCTTAGAGCACTCACTTAATACACAATTCTGAAAGCTTGACATCTGGCTTCTCAGCTCAGGATGAATTATAATAAACAGATCAATCGAGGCAGAAGCGAGAGAGACCAATTCAGAGAGCAGTTGTGAAAACCACATCTAGATGTGGCAGCCCATTGTACTTCTAAGAACCTTGCTCTGCTGTGATTCTAGTTAAATGAAATTGCTGATGAAGTCTGAAGCCTTAATAAAAAACGAAAGTGTGTTTAGGACCTTCCTATTGATAGCAGAGGAGGATGTAATCAACTTTAGAGGGACTTCCACTCATACATACATAAAAATTTTTAAGATATCATATGCTTAAAAGGGGTAAGCTTTGGACAATAAGACAATGCATTTGAATAAAATTACCTTCCTGGCAGTGCAGAGTGAGTAGTGTATTTGAAAGTGAAAGAAAAATGGCTGATCATACACTAAGAATTTCTAGAAGAGCTTAATAGAAATACAGAAATACAGATTTCCCCCATCAACCAAAAGTAAAGCATCCCTATGAAACCCTTTATAACCCAAAATGGTGTAAAGAGAAGAAGCAATTACTGTTAATATATGGAAAAGATTTTGGGTGTTTCCAGACTCCCAAAATAACCTTAGACCTTTTTTCCTAAGCTTTTATTTGAGAGAGAGCATAAGCACAGGGAACAGCAGAGGCAGAGGGAGATGCAGATTCCCCACTGAGCAAGGAGCCCGACTTGGGGCTCAATTCCAAGGCCCCTGGATTATGATCTGAGCTGAAGGCATCTGCTTACCCAACTGAGCCACCCAGGTGCCCAACTTTAGACTTTCTTGGTACTTTGGGATGTATCTTACTAACGGGTGCACAAAATAACCTAACATAAAGTCTAGATGCTCACTGACACAGGTCAGAACTATGCCTACTTTAGACTGATCTGCTGGATGTGGTTCCCAGGGGTGTTTGGGGTGCCAATTGTCTCTATAAGGGCTTGCTGGGGGGCCTTTAATTTCGCCTTTTTCCATAAAGGCAAACAAAAACAAAAACCTCCAAATTACTTTCAGTTAGCAAAAACAGATGCTGTTATCTCTCACTTTCTGTAAGTTTTGCATTATGGCATTTTTTGCTTTTATGAAAGACCTACGTTAGTATGTTTTTCACTAACCGAAAGAACTCCAAAGAGGATTTTTGCTTTTGTGGGGGCCTGGGGGAAGGCAGTTACCATGCTAATGTAAGGTCTTTTTTAAAAGCAAGTGGCCCACCACGAACTTTTGGAAAACGGGGAACACTTCATTCTAATTAATTCTGTTTGCGAAAGTTTTTACAGGGACACTGTACTTTCCAATAACGGGGAAACCTGTGCTCTTCTAGGGCTTTCAACAAACGAAGTGGCTTGACTCAAATTTTTGAAAAGCTGGGGGACACTTGTATTGCTTTAGAGCTGGAAGGAATTTTTTTCTTGCCCCCGCTTATTTCTTCAAATGATGAAGCTAAGGTGCCCAGAGTCTAAGACAAATTCCAAATGTCTGTCATGGTAATATTTCTAAGAGAAGAGGGAAAATTAAGGCTGTTCTGAGCAGGGTGGTGCCCCCTTGGGGGTGGGGACAAGGAGGGGCTCGTGCTGGGGGAGCCGGGTGATCAACAAAGGTTTCTCTAAAAAGGTAGCACTGAACTTGAGACCCACAGGAGCCAGCTGTGTGAAGGGCTAAAGTAAGATCTTCCCAAGCAGAGAAAAGTGCTGTCAAGGCCCTGACTTGGTTGTTGGGAAAAGCAGAAATGTGGCCACAACATGGTGGGGAAAAGGGAGGTTTGAAAAGGGAGGTGTGGTGTTTTTTGCTCAGTGGGAGCCGCTTGAAAGTTTCAAAGAGGAGGGGGATGACTGGATCTGCTTGGTGCAGGAACCCAGGACTACTTAACTGTAGAATTAGGCAGTGTTCTACACTATGAGCTTTCACTTTTAGCTGAAGCCCGTGGTCCCTGAAACAAATGCCAAAGGAAATATTCTGGTGAGATGGTGCTTCCCTTCTCATCAGTGACCTATTCTGATAGTCTCTATTTCGAGATCTTTCTGTAATGTTGATTATAGCCGACAGCATTTGGAAAACACCTCTGAGACACTGTTCTGCCTCAGTAACCGTAGCCTCACCCACAAGCTGGAAAACAATGGGCACCAGCATCCGCGGGGTGCTGTGTAGTTGCTGCTACTACTTTAGGCAGTTGACACAAAGCTTGTCCTCTTCCCAGTATCGGATGGACTCCAAAGCCTGCTTCCCCCATACACCAGCTCCCAAGTAAGCAGGAGGAAGAGTGCTCGGACAGTCTTCATGGGCTCCAACCCAAGAGGAGACGGAAGGTGGACAGAAAAAGAAAGAGGAAAGGATGGTGGTGATAAAGGAAGTCGGCTTTTTTTGTTTGAGGGAACATCTAAATATCTTAGAGCCACAGATGCTCAAGTGTTTTTTGTACCAGAGGGCCAATGATTCCCTTCTAGTGAAACGCCAACATCCTTTCAAAACTGTAATATTGAATATGCTTGGTAAATTTTTCGGTCTGCGGGACAAATGCTAACAGGTTTAGTAATGTGGCTGCGGCCTTCCCAGCTAATCTTCTGCTGGCAGTGGAGCCCCGGGAAAGGGCAGAGGCGGGTGAGCCCTTTACATGAACATCAGGCTGACCTCACTTGATAGTTATGCAGCCTGTGCCAGCCTCGGCCGGGGGCAGCAGATACTGGGCCAAAATCAAGTGCTTTGACTTACCTCTTTAATGTGAACTTGAAATCTGGCAGGAAAGGAGTTTGTATTCATAGAAGTCTCCGTCTTCCACATCTCAATGTAAGGATAGAACTGCGCTCTGAGTGGGATCTGCCCAAACATCCAGGAGTCTTTCCTGAGGAGGGGCCCCTGATGCTGCCTTTGTGAGATGGAATTATGCAAGAGTGTGCTCAGATTCTTGCAGTGGTGAAATATAGCATTAGAACTGGAGTTGTTGAATCTCTGCCCACAACCCCCACACCCTGCTCTGTCACTGGGGGCATAGGTGAGCCCTTCTGGGCACAGCACTCACTTTGGAGATGGAATTTCTGTTTTAGCATTGGCTCTCACTTAGTCTTTTTAGAAAGTGCTTTTTTTTTTTTTTAATAAACAAACCTTAGTTTGGTGGGCTAGTCTACTAGTTCTAAAAACTAAAACTCCAAACTTCTATTTTCTGGGCAGTCCTTGAATTCAGACCAACCTAACTTCTACCGTAAAGGAGTATCCTTGTTTTCTTGCTCTCCCAGCACTAGGCGTGCATTTGGGCAGAGCTGGGTCCCACCATGGAGAGTGGGTTTTCTCTCTCCAGGAGCAGCATGCCCCCCCCCACGAAAACCCTAAGCTCACCCACAGCTGCTAGGAGCCACCTCACAGGTTCTTGGTGCACAGCCCCCAATACTGAGCGCCGCAGAGCAGTCGATCCAGAGCAGCCTCTGTGTGGGGACCCAGATACCTCGCTTCTTGTTAGCCATGTGGTGACCAGGACTCTGGCTGAGGAATGTGTTCACAGCAAAGAGCTGAGTACTGCACTTGTCCTTGGAACCCAGAAGCTATAGGTCTGAAATACAGATGTTTTTAGGTAAATAAAAACTATATTTACAATACTGTGTCTTCGGGAAAGGTTAAGGTTTAGGGTTAGGGTTGTTTTAACTGCTGAGTGCCCTCACCATTGGTGACTTTACTTGATGGAACTGCCTTTTGTGTCGTTAGTTTGTGTGAGAAGACTGGTTGGGTTCTGCTAGATTTCATTAGAACATATGAATTCCTGGGATGCCTGGGTGGCTCAGTTGGTTAAGCAGCTGCCTTCGGCTCAGGTCATGATCCCAGCGTCCTGGGATCGAGTCCCACATCGGGCTCTTTGCTCGGTAGGGAGCCTTCTTCTCCCTCTGCCTGCCATTCTGTCTGCCTGTGCTCGCTCTCTCCCCCTCTCTCTCTCTGATAAATAAATAAAATCTTTAAAAAAAAAAAAAAAAGAACATATGAATTCCTTAACATAGTCTACATAGTCTTTTTTTTTTTTTTTTTTTTTTTCTTTTTAAGATTTTGTCAGAGAAGAGAGCACAAGCAGGGGGAGCTGCAGGCAAAAGGCTGACGGCTTAACCAACTGAGCCACCCAGGCACCCCTTCTTTCCCTCCTTTAAAGTCTTCAATTTTTTCACTTAGGCTTCATATTACTAATCTTGGCATGTGAAAAAATTTTTCTCTGTGTGGGCCAAGATAATGATTCAAGGAAGTTACTTCACTGAACCATACAGGAAATTCACTGATGTTATGTATTGTTAAAATTGAGATTAACACATTATAAATAAAAAGCCGTGTACTCTGTAAACTGAAGTCCTAATCTAGTCCTAATCTAGGATGCCAACAGAAGACCAGGTCAGGGTGAGGCCACATTTATTTTGTTTTCCAAAAGCGTAAACTTCCCTAGAGTACACTCTGTGTAATTCTGTAAATTAACATCTGTAAAAGGACATCTCTAGTAGGAGAGAAAGTCAAAATACATCCAATAATTTAAGAATTTGATATGTCTTTAGACTAAACTAAAGCATTCTTTGGGGCCCATGTGGCAGTTTAATATAACCTATCAGCAGTTTAAAATCTCACCGTACACAAGGCTGTACAAAAGCACGTGTGTCAGGAGTTTCTACCTCATGGTTACTAGTCCCCCAGAAGTGCTTAGAAGTTACCACATAAAACAGTGGTTTTGATATTTGTAGTGTCACTAGATGTGCCTCACCTGGGAGTTTGCCTTAAAACCCATTCTGAGCCCCATCAAATGTCATTATATCCATATCAGAATTTTTTACTCAAGTTGATTCAGTATTTGAAGCACAGCTCTTCTTTTGGTCTCCTCATTTTGGTCGTCTCTGTTTAAGTGCAGGTGTTTAAAACTAAGCATCATGGCAGCTGGCTGCTCTTTGGGTGCTCTGAGTTTGGGTCTCTTGCTAGGTATGGAAATAAATGCCATCAACTGGACAGTTGAGCATGCACTCAAACCTACTGGCCATTTGTATTTTGCCATGTGAGAAAACGGTCTTCTGGACAGAAGACTTGGCAGCTAGCTTTAAAACTGCTTCTAATGTTGGGGCACCTGGGTGGCTCAGTGGGTTAAAGCCTCTGCCTTTGGCTCAGGTCATGTTCTCAGGGTCCTGAGATTGAGCACCGCATCGGGCTCTGCTCAGCAGGGAGCCTGTTTTCCCCCTCCCCACCTCTCTGCCTACTTGTGATCTCCATCTGTCAGATAAAGAAATAAAATCTTAAAAAAAAAAAAAAAAAAAAAAAAAAACTGCTTCTAATGTAGAGGAGGACTGTTGTGGCATCATCTCTATGGGGTGGACCCAGTTTATCTGCATCTCTGACCAGCCAGACCTGTGATTATGCTGCAGTCAGAATGTTGGTGGGGGAAAGCTTGGGAATCCTCTGGGAGGTTGTTGAAACATCAGTAGACCCTCTCCTTCATCTAGCCAGTCCCTTTCTTCCAGGAAGCCTTCTGATCCCCTAGACTGGATTAGTTCTACATACGTACAGTTCCGCTTGGTCGTCCTGAGCACTTACCCAAATCGTTTCCTTCTTTTGTGTTACTGGCTGTTGGATCTAGCAGCAATGGAAGTTTGAGAACAGGAGCTACACCAGCCTGACTCATCGTATTGGCAGCACCTATCCAATACTGGGCCTTGTTGAGTGGGTGAAAGGACGGGTGGGGGGCCAGACAGCAAGCCTGTGGGTTTGGGTGCTAATCTGTCATGAACTCTGACTGTATCCTTAACCCACAAAGTGGCTGTGGACTTGTTTTGGAGTTAGTGTAAAGAGAAAACTGGATCTCTGAGAAGTGGCAGGTAGTTCTAGCAGGAGTCAAGACTACTGCTTGGGCCACTGGAAAAACACCAACAGTGGAGTAGAGGAGCTGGCCCTGAGCCCCAAATTTTGAATTTTGATAGGATGGCTGGAGACAAAAGAATTTCTCAAAGTAGAACCTCCCTAAACACAAGGAACTTCCTCTAACTGCTTCTGAGCCATATAGAACTAGATTGCTTTCCTAATTAAGCACCATTTTTACCTCCAGGGAGTAGAGATTTAAACACTCCCATTTTATAAAATGTCTAGCCTTTCCTTAAGTTCTAAGCTCCTTAAAACCCTTACCTTCGGGGCACCTGGGTGGCTCAGTGGGTTAAAGCCTCTGCCTTCAGCTCAGGTCATGATCCTGGAGTCCTGGGATCCAGCTCCACATCTGACTCTGCTGGGTAGGGAGCCTGCTTCCCTTCCTCTCTCTCTGCCTGCCTCTCTGCCTACTTGTGATCTCTCTTTCTCTGTCAAATAAATAAATAAAATCTTAAAAACAAACAAAAAAACCCTTACCTTCATGGTAGAGTACCCTCAAAATATTTTTTTTTTTAACAAAGGAAACTTATTTTAAACTGGTGGTAAATCCCATTTAAAGGCAACATAAATCCTAAGGGGAAAAAAATGAATATTTTGATATTAACAGTTACTCTTGTTAACTTGAACTCTGATGCCACAAGTATTTTACAGTCTACTATATATCCAGCATTGTCTGGTGTACTGACATCATCTCAATTAAGATTCTTTATTTTATTGGCCTAATTTTGGATAAACATAAAGCACCTCATGCTTGTGTAAACCTGCACTGAATAACTAGTCGATTATCGTGTTCAGGTCATTCCTAGCAACACTGTATATGCATAGCCTACATAATAGTCTTTTGAGTGGGCCTTTGTCTTTGATTCAGCTGTTCTGAGATATAGTGGCTTTTTGCCGTAGTGGGATAAAACTTAACCTTTTTAGCAATGAAATCTAAATTTTCATTTTCATTTGTAGAAAAAGTGCACATTTAAAAATGTGTGTCTCGCATAGTGGCTAGTTATTTTTATTGTCTCTTCCCCCCCTATAAAAAGATAACTGATGGGTACTGTGTAGCAGCATCCCTAAGTTACATTTAGAGAGTTAATGATCTGTGTACCAAGAATAGAGCCCAGTGGCTATTTTTGCTACTTCCAAATACTATGTTGATTACACAAATTTGAATTAGTCACTCTACAGGCCGCTTATGATGCCTTTGGGATTGTGTATGTGTGCAGCGTGCATAGATGTTGCCGTAACTCTAAATACACAGCCCACATGCTGTTTCAAACATGTTTGGAAGCCAGTATGTTTAGTCCTTGCAATGTGGTGTGTTCAGAAGGGACTCTGTGCCCTCTTGTTATTTTCTCCTTGATTTTGCCTTTTCTCTCATCTGTTGGATGCAAAAAGGAAGTTTAAGATGGGGACAAAATCCAGATATAATAAAAATCACTGTGACTTTAGGTATTCTACATAGGGACAGCATTGACTTAATGTGTCATTTTATTACCACTCAACAGCTAGCTCACTGAACCAAACTCCATTTTGGCTCTAGCTTGGCTGTTAGGAAAGATTGAGTTAATTATTTTGATGCTTGTGTGATCTAGAATTAGAAATAAACACAAATGTATTGAGGTGGGTAGGGGAAGGGTTTAAAAAGGTAACAAAAAAGGCAAGAGCTGAAAGAACCCTCCTGAGCACTGAGGCAGAAAATCAAAGCGACTTGGGGGAGGGGAGATTACGTCCAAGAACCTTAAACTTGAGTTTGAAAAGTGTTTAGGGAGTTCTTAAGGCTTCTAACTCAACTTCCAGTTTATCCAAAAGTTAGTGCGTTTATTTCTGGTTTTTTTTTTTTTTTTTTTCTCACTTGGGTAAATATTCTGATGTGTTTGTTTCATTTGCTTAATGAGATCATGGATGATTATTTTTTAATTAGGGAGAGTTGGGTTTGTAAGCATTTTATTTTTTATTTTATTTATTTATTTATTTATTTATTTATTTAAGATTTTATTTATTTATTTATTTGACAGAGAGAAATCACAAGTAGATGGAGAGGCAGGCAGAGAGAGAGAGGGAAGCAGGCTCCCTGCTGAGCAGAGAGCCCGATGCGGGACTCGATCCCAGGACCCTGAGATCATGACCTGAGCCGAAGGCAGCGGCTTAACCCACTGAGCCACCCAGGTGCCCGGGTTTGTAAGCATTTTAAATGTCATCCGTTTGGCTGATATTTAAAACTCGGGCTGAGGTTGAGCTTTTTGTTCTTCTGCCCTTCCCATGCTTTAAACTCGTGGTCTCACAGTGATTTTGAAAATTAAGGATTTCAATTATTTCAAAACTTGGAAACTAACAAGAGTTATTGCACTTTAGCCTATTTATATAAGTGGGTGCAAAAATTTTTGCTCCTTTTGTTAGCAGATAAATGATGGGAACCCAGTAAGCTAGGAAGTATCTCTTCATCTGTCTTGCAGGAAATGCTCTCTGGTTAAGAAGGGGACCCAAATAACTGATGATGGCCTGCAGATGTGCTGGAGCCAACGATCAAAGGAGGAAGTTTGGAAGTAGGAAGATTCCTCCTCAGAGTCAGCAAGGCGTTGTAGAGCCAGAAGCTCTGACCTGGGCCAAAGCTGGGCTAAGGCCTCTGCTTAAATCTAAGACTGTAACTGCAATATCTCAGCTTTTATGATGTCAGGCCCACTTCATAAAATTGAGGCATAATCAGTTTGTGAGATTTTCAGCCAGCATTATATCCTGCCCCTGCCTCATATAGCTTATAATGATTATTTCTTAAAGATTTTATTTATTTGAGAAGAAGAGACAGTGACCGAGATAGAGCACAAGCCAGGAGGAGAGGGAGAAGCAGGCTCCTCTCGAAGCAGATAGCCAGACATGGGGCTTGATCCCAAAACCCTGGGATCATGACCCGAGCTGAAGGCAGATACCTAACCAACTGAGCCACTCAGGCCCCCCGTAACGATTTTTCAAAAACTTTCTTACCACTCTCCAAAATTGGCATTCTCTAGAGTCCTAGCAGCAAAGTGTGCTGTGCTTTGAGGGCAGGCAGGCTTGGTTCACATTCCTGCCCTGACCCTGTGGCCTTGGGCAGCTTATTCAGCCTCTCTGAGCACCTTTGCATATCTGTAAAATACGTGATCCTTCCTTCTTTGAATTATGGATTTGGAGATTAGGATCCACATATGAAAATTCACAGCATGCCCTTTCTTATGCTCATTTAAAAGTAAACTTGTTTCTTACACTTAGGATATTTTTATATATTCATCCTGAGACTTAATGAAGTTTCTTGTTCATCAGTTCTTAGCTTCTCCATCCAGATCTAGGACTCCCAAATAGCTATCTGAAAACCTGTACTTAAATTTGGGAGCACTTCTGGATTCTGCAGCTCACGGTTTTCAGACATTTTATATTGAGTGATTATACAAGTGCAGATTTCACATTTCTGGTTCATGTAGCTAAAGCAAGTAGTCTTACCTATTTCTTGAACTAAAAAATTCTAATAGGAAAGCAATAATGGGAACTTAAATTCTTCAGTAAGACCGCTGTCTTAGTTCAGGCTACTATAACATTTACCATAGATTAGGTGGCTTAAACAACAGACGTTTATTTCTCATGGTTCTGGAGGTTGCGAAGTCCAAGGGGAAAGGTGGCAAGAGATTTATTTCCAGGTGAGAGCCCTCTTCCTAGCTTACAAGCAGCTCTGTCCTCATGTGGTAGAGAGATCATCTTTCTTATTTCTTCCATTAAGAACACTAATCTCATCCCATTGGGGAATAAGGGTTTCAACATGTGAATTGGGGGGGGGAGTTGGGCACATTCAGTCCATAGCAACAACTAATAAAAGGTAGTTTTATTGAAAAGTTTATTGAAAGTTTAGTTTTTGTTGTTTAAACCTGCCAGGCTATTTTCTTTGGTTTCCTGACATTTTTCCCCTTTATAATTCCATTTCTTAGCTTAGGTGCAAAACTGTCTCTTGTTGAACATGGCTGTGTCTGCGTTAATGGGTGGCTGACTGCAGTGCCTGCCCAAACCAGGCAGGTACGCATAAGTAGAAAGAGGCCACTGCAGACCAGAGCATGCCCCACCCTGTAGGAATGGGCTTCTGGGTTGTTGTTTTCAAGGCTGGAAATCTGGATTTACATGTGAAGTGTCAGGTAGATACTGGATATATTGTTCTTTTTTATTTTTTTCCTTATTTTTCTTTTATGATAAGCCAAACAAAATACTTCTTTCTGCAGACTGGTCTGCTTCCTAGGGCAGTAGTTTATCACCTTTTCTCTCTCTCGGTATTTTGCCCAGAGGGTTCTCTCAAGTGTTTGCCTGAAAGACCTGATTCCATACCTTTTCACTTACATATGGATGTTTTATTTCAGCCGTAAATCGTGATTCTGAGTTTCCACTGTTTACACCAACTATCATGATTTAAAGCATCTGATTTCAGGGAAGATAAAAGCAGGCTTTATTTGTACTCCACCCAGAAAAGTCTTATTTGATACTAAACTCCTCATTTTTATCCGAATTCTACCAGGTATTATAAATGCACTAGTGCACCTTACATTGTAAATCGTATATGGTTTCAGGGTGGGGAAGCTGTCTTAAGTTACTCTTGAAGAACCAAAACTACATTGCTGCAACTCCTAAAATAACTTGTCCGTACTGGTGTGTTTATGGTTATGATTTAACTCTCCAACAGTGAAACTTAACAATGGGATTTAATAACCTGCCAGTAAATGAAGATTATCTGCCTTGATAATCTGTCCAGATACCCACTCTCATAAACTTACAGTGAGCCACTTGAGGAAATAAATTTAAAAATGCAACTTCGTTTTGTAGCTGCAGTTGACCGAATTTTAGCTTTGAAATATTTGTGAAGTACGATCTATCAAAATCTTGACTTTTCTTTGAGATATTAAGTAGAGCAGGAAAAAGAAGTAATGGAGAAGTAAGTTCTGGTTCTCAAACAGGGGCACTATTGACTGATTTTCTCCAGTTTTTCATACTGTGCAAAAGAACACTCATTGTGTGCCGTGTAGTGTAAGCAAATGTGACTGTCTCCAATTACTGTGGGCCCTTTTTGACCTTCTTATCTCCCTGCCTCCTAAAGGTTACACTGAACACAAGTCTGGAAGAAGCTTAATCTTTCTTTTACTTTCAACAGGTGGAATACATGTTGGTGTCTTTTGATCATGAAAATAAGAAAGTCCGGTTGGTCCTATCCGGAGAGGAAGTTCTTGAAACTCTACAAGAAAAGGGGGAAAGGACAAACCCAAAGTAAGCAGATAAACCAAATGGTTGCTTTAGTGTTTCTGAACTTGGTAGAACTACGAAAGTGGAATCGTTCCTCCGGTGTCTAGGAGGCAGGATGGCATTGTAGATGAGAGCACAGGCTCTGGTTCTCCTGCTTCGTAGCTGGGTATACTCTTGGGCAAGATGCTTAATGTCTCTGTGCCTCTCTTTCCTCAGCTGTAGAGTGAAGATAAATCCCTCCTGTGTGGGGTGTTGACATTTTAAATACATTAATGTATTTAAGTACTTAGAACTATAAACACAATATGAAGCCTGCTTACCATTACTAAATGTTGAAAGGAAAAGGGGGGTAGCAGAAACTGTGGACAGAGTGTGACTCGGTGTTACTGAGATCCCAAACCGTGGGATCAGATAGAACTTAGACTGAGTTTGTTTGGCTGGCAGGATTGTCTTTTAATATTTCTTTAAGCAGACAAAGAGGTGAAGGGACATGTGCTTTTCAGTTCCATTTTCCTGCTCACTCAATTTTGGGAGACTGCCTTTGAGTTTGGAGGCCAGCAGTGAGCTGAAAAAGCCCCTATGGCCTCCTCTCCTTTCTCACAAAGTGGGCAAGCTTGTCTTGGACAGCGAGCACACTGTGTGTGGTTTTCAGTTACTTACAAATATTTTGGTCCCTGTACTTCCAACCCTTGCCTAGTTGAGGAGCTCTGGAGAATGACCAGCCTTTGAGAACTGTAAAGGAGTTCTTAGCTTCATTTATATGGAGTGATGTCTCCATTTTTGGAAGTGACTTTTTAAAAACTTCTAAAAATTGAGTAGACAGCAGCAAAATATGAGGGAATGGAATTTTCCCTCCTCTGTAGCCATCCTACCCTGTGGAGACCTGAGTATGGCAGTTACATGATTGAAGGCACACCCGGACAGCCGTACGGAGGAACGATGTCCGAGTTCAACACCGTCGAAGACAACATGAGGAAACGCCGGAAGGAAGCGACTTCTTTATTAGGAGAAAACCAGGCTCTCTGCACAATCACTTCATTTCCCAGGTTAGTTCCTGTATGAACATGCCCCAGCAGATCGTTCAGAGCTTTAGGTTCTAAAAGAGCCAATCATGACCCAAGCATTTGACCGTCCAGTTCTCATACTTCACAGACAGTTCGTACTTTATGTGCTGCATTTGATGGACTCTGTCACATTAGAGCCATAGGCAGACCTTGTGTGCCAGCGTCAGCAGGTGGGTGGTGGGCCAGAGCACTGCTCTATGAGAGCATTCGTCTGGCCTCTGTGGACAGGACCATAAGGACCACAGTGACCGCTAGGGTCATGGCGACACCCATCCCGGGCTGGGGTGGAGGGAGAGGCGCGTCTGCCAAGCAGTTCTGACCCTGTGAGGAGGAGCAGAATCTGATGGCGATCAGGTGCTCTCCCCACTTGACTCTCACAGTGGCTTCCGCTGGCTAGTGCTGGTATCGGTGGCCGTTGGGAGGGTCGCCTGCTGGAGGGCTGGCATCAGTGTGCCCAGTCTGCTGTTGACACATCCTAACTGTGAACGGGGGTGGAGGTGTGTGTATCATTAGGCCATGTTTGTGTCTTGTGTTGAAAAGGAAATTTAGAGGTTGTCATCAAATCTAGTTATGGGTAAAAGTTCCTAAAAGTAAAGAAGATGTAAATAGTGAAGCTATGCTCTTAGCTTAGAATGAGGTACATAAACACCACACACACATAATAGGAGCTCGGCATCGGAATGCCATTCTACCGAATTGTAAATCTGACTTATCTGTGCTGGCTAGCTGTCAGATTGTGACAAAGTGTGCTTACCTCCTCAGGGCTCAAAAGAGCTTTGGGATTGGTATCCACAGACTAAAACACTTAGAACTATTTTTATACCCTCCCTCTTTTTTAATGATAAATATCTGTAATGAACGCAGGCGTGCAGGGTCCTACTGCTGGTCTTGGAAAGACACTTGGGATTTTCTCTTTAAAAATCCTCAGTGTAATACCTCAGTGGTCGAAACCCTACTTAAGCAGCTCGGACATCTAGAGATACATCTCTTATTTTCTGTGATTGCTTCGTTCTGTCATGTAGGCCACTTCCCTCTGCCTGCCAGAAGAAGAGCCCCATCTGGTTGAGGGTGGGCAGGTTTGCTGGGAAAGGAGTTGGCCTAGTCCTTTGTCCTAGTGTTTTAAGGAAGAGGGTTAAAAAAAAAAAAAAAAAAAAAATCCCTTCTCTGCCTTTCACTCAGATACTTGAGTGCCTGCTCCATGCCAGACCCATGGGGCGTGGGGATGCAGTCATGAACACAGGCAGAGTCTCTGCCTCTGCGGAGACCGAGTGAGCAGGTAGCCACAGCTCCAGGGAATATAAGGTTGAGGAAGTGCTTTGAGGACAAGATGCCGAGCAGAGAGGGGGACGAGGTTGTCAGGTGGGTTCTGTGAGGTGGGGAAGATGATTGGAGTGATGTCCAGTGTCCTGGGAGAAGTTGAGTGGGAGTGGGGAGGGGAGGGACAGCCTAGGGAGAGTGAGCAGAGTGGGCAGACGTCCCAGGCTGAACAGAAGGCAGCTGGCCAGTGGGGCGAGGACACCGAGAGGAAAGGGGAGGCTGGGCAGGTAGTTAGCGGGCCAGATCCTATTTACTGAGAATTTGCCCTGCTATCCTAAAAGCAGTAGGAGTTATTATAAAGGGAGAGCTGAGACAGAAGAATGTTTTATTCTGAAAATCTAGGGTTTTTTTTTTTGTTTTAAGAGTATGTTCATATATTTTTTGATGGCAGGGTATTTTTTGACTTATCAACAAAGGAAGAATGTTATTAGAGAAGCCTCACCTATCAGTAGTAAATGATAAAGTTCTGTTTTGGTGT
This sequence comes from Mustela lutreola, assembly GCF_030435805.1. NCBI lineage: Eukaryota > Metazoa > Chordata > Mammalia > Carnivora > Mustelidae > Mustela > Mustela lutreola. Next base: position 100,257,791 of record NC_081295.1, on the reverse strand, counting down.
CAAGAGAGAAAGGAGTACTTGGTTTCTTAAGTGTAAATTGTATGATTTTTCTCTTGTAAAGAGGCTAAACTCTATTGTGGAGCTATAATCCAAAACAATGGCCAAGAGAATATTAAATTAATGATACTTAAGTAGAAATCTTAGTTCCTCAGTCACACTAGGCTCAGTTCACGTGCTCACTGGGCACATGTACTGGACCCGCTGGTAATGGCCCGGGCGGACATGAAGCCCTCCCGGGGCTGCAGAAGGGTTTGTGGGATGGTGCCGGCCTACGAGAACAGCAGTGCTGGAGGATCTGAGGACTGGAGTGCTGCCTGCCTTTGTCCACCCAACACACATTTTCATTCTCCCTCCATTCAGCCTAGTTCTGCTTGCCTTGGAACCCCCGAGAGTAAAGTCTGCTGCTCTTACCGAACTTTCCTGAAGTTTGCAGGCTCCTAGTAAATAGTGCCCACAGCTGCAAGAGTTCTCAGGAACCCTCATTATAGCTGGAAGCGGGTTTCCAGATAAGATCAGCAGATTCCATTGTTGTTCACAAGGCGGATATGGGCAGCCAACAGGTGCTTTATTTTATAAAAGGTAGGGGCTGAGCATAAGGCTTGGGTAGTCTTGGCTCTTAAGCCCAAAAAGTTTCCTAGCACTGATCTAAAGCCCTGACAAGAAAGAGCCTCCCTTGTTTTGCATTCACAAACTTTGTCGTTCTTTGTCCTCTCTCACAGCACATTTAACAATGACCTTAAAATTCTTAACTTGAAGAGCTGGATGTGGAATTTGAGCTTTACGTTTAGGGATAAAGACAGAGCTTCCTTTTTCTGTGTTGGAATTAAAGCTCTTGGTTAGGTCAAGTAAGAGACCTAGGTTGGGTTTCAGACATCAGGGAGATCTTGGGGCACATGGGGACACCTGTAGAGACACTGCCTAATCCTGAGGGCCTCGTGAGGTGATCTGTAGAGGCAAAAAGCAGGAGAGCCCTTTGATATTTGAACAAAGCTTAGCAACAGGTTGGGGGCCATAGGGGTGTGCAGGGCCAAAAGACAGGCTAAAAAACAATCAGATGAAAGCTGGTAAAGGAAAACGCATAGCCTGTGACAATTGACGTGACCTAGCTGAGGGACTTCTGTGCGGTTGGCTCTTGCTATTAAATGAAGAGATGGCTAGGACGTGAAGAAGCACTCTAGAGATCCTGAGTGGATGGAGGTCTCTGATAAAGTCTCTAATAGGCTACAATCATCAAAGAAGATGTCAGTGAGGAAGACCGAGTACAAGTGGGTGTTTGTAAAGCACGGTACTTACACAGCATTCGTGGACTAGAGCCCCTAGAGGGGGGAAGCGAGACAGGCGTGGGTGGTTCCTAACAGGAGCAGTGATGGCGGGACATTATTAACTTTTGAAAACAAAATCCTATCTACTTAGTTCTTCAATTTGTTGTAGATTAGGCTGTCCTGGGTTCACGCTGCCAGAGTTCAAGCCCAATCCGGTTGAAGGAGGAGCTTCCAAGTCCCTCTTCTTTCCTGATGAAGCCATAAACAAGCACCCCCGCTTTAGGTGAGTATGGCTCTGCCTTTAAAAAGACACGGAATGGATGTCCCTCACTCTTAATCCTGCCGGCTGAGAGTAAGGTGCTCCTTCCTAGAATCCTTGTGGAGCACGGACTGAATTCAGCCTCCTTTTGTAACAAACCAGGGAAGCCAGCAGGATATGCACATATGGCTGCTTGATCTGCTTCCTAGAGCACAGCTGACTTGCCCATCTTACAAGTTCCCTTAAAGTCACTGACTTAGATACTGTGGTCTTCAGTGTACAGATATTTTTCTGTCCTAGTTCTGTAAACACCATTTGGGGAAGTTTTAATTATTCCCCCTTTTCCCCCCCCTTTCTAAGTAGTCTCATTCCAGTCAATATACTTTCATAATAGGGCAAAATATGTACAACTCTTTACCTTCTGTGTTCTATTAATTCCAAGCTCTACTAGCTTGTATTGTAATTTCATTCCTGGGTTTAAAGTGGCTTCAGGGCACGTACCAGTCTGATCTTGCTTTGTACCTTGAGTCTCCTGTATCATCCCCAACCTAGGCTCCTGACCTGCAGGTGGGGACCGTGGGTCTTGTCAGTGTGGATTCCATTGACAGGTCTGCACACCTGTCACATGCAGATTCTTTTGGGGGAACAGATTATAGGCGGAGTTCCCAACTTCAAATGTTAGAGTGTGCCCAAAGGGAAGATAGATTCAGTTGCAAGAAAAGATAAGGTTGTGCTGGATGCTACAAGGTAGATGCATCAGAGACCTCCTCGGAGAAAGGAGAGGGTGCTTCTGCCTGAGGAGATCCCAGCAGGTGTGGGAGAGGCTGGTCTGCAAGCTGAGTCTGCATCACCGCTGTCCGCTGCGATTGTGTCAGCCTGAGATGTTATAAATTTTCTAACAGTCACATGAGAAAAGTAAAAAGAAGATGGACTTAATTTTATTGTGTTGTTTAATCCAGTTTATCCAAAATTATTTCAACATGGAATCAGTATTTTTAAATTATTGATAAAGCAAAATGTCTTATTTTTGTATTTTGTAGTAAGTCTTCAAAATCTGTTGTGTATATTATTCTCACAGCATATTTTAAGTAGGACTTGCCCCATTTCAAGTGCACAGTGGCCACAATGTGTCTGGTAGCTTCTGGTTTAGATGCTGTGGGTCTAGAGAATAGGTATTAATACTGCCAATTGGGAGGGACAGTAACAAGGTATGGGGGCTCCAGAGGTGCCTAGGGAAAGTGAGTTATTAAAGCTTGAAGTCTTAAGTGTGAAGACGGGGAGGGTTAGAAGTACACGGTGAGCCCAGACCACTGGCAGACCCCGGACACTTGAATTTGATTTGAGAAGTTACAGGAGTGGGGTGTCTGGAGTGGAACAGGGAAGAGAATAGCATTCCTGATCAAGAGGCAGAGGAAGTGGTATTAATGCAAAGCCTTCTCACAGAAAATTCCCTTAGAATAGCTTGATTCACAGGGATATCCTGTAGGATTGCCTCAGACACTCGTTTGAGGTAGGATTTCTTTCTGTTTACTTGCATATGAGTGAATTCTTTTACCTGTTGGTTCTTAGGTGGCTGATTTATGATGTTTGGTTGTCTGTTTCAGTACCCTAACAAGAAATATCCGACACAGAAGAGGAGAAAAGGTTGTCATCAACGTACCAAGTACGTCCACAGAGGGGTGGTGGGGTGTGAGGGGCAGCTGGGGAATTGCTGTTTAATCCTTGAATCTCACCCTTGTCCCATGTTTCGTTTGTTTAATTTAATCCTACAGTATTTAAGGACAAGAATACACCGTCTCCGTTTATAGAAACATTTCCTGAGGATGAGGAGGCAGCCAAGGCTTCTAAGCCTGATCATATTTACATGGATGCCATGGGATTTGGAATGGGCAATTGCTGTCTTCAGGTATTGTTTCAAATACACAGAGAGGCAGAGTGCCCTCATCCATTTCTACTTACTAACTTGTTTGCTTTATAGATACGCATGTTTTCAGTTATACTGTGATAACAGTTGAAATGAAAGCTAAGTGTGCCTTTCTGAAAACCAGTGATGTTTACTGAATTCATTGGTAGCTACCTTCTGATGGAGAAATCATGGCATCTCCAGTTTGCTACAGAGATAAATGGTTGTTACTTCCATTGTGAACTATTCCATGATCCCTGCCTCTGTTCTTTCTAGTGATGGTTGGGCCTGGAGCTTGTAACATCATTCAGATCTGTTTCTGAAAGGGAACTCTGGATGCACTCCAGTGCCCTTGTGATCCAAGAGAAGGATTGTTTGGACCGTAATTGTTCATATCCAGTCAAGGCCATCTAGTGGTAGAAAAAGAACGACTGAGCAGCCTGTGTTTACCTTGCTCCTGGCAAGGTCACATAGGAGGTGGCACAGCCTTTCTCTGTTTCCTCGGTTAAAGCTTCCTACAGATCTAGTCAGATGACTGGTGCCCCCGGCAGGGACTGTGCCTAAGCTCACTGAGGGCCTGCATGGGCGGGCACAGGACCCACCCGGCAGCAGTGGGTTCGGGCTGCACCTGTCCCTCATTTGGGATTTGGATAGCTCCCCTCACTTCTTTCCGTCTTGGTTTTCTCCTTGGTTCACTGGAGGGCTTATATTAAGTTCCCTTCTAGGTTTGACTCTAAGCTAATATTTACTTCACTGTTTTTTTATCAATGGAAATGCTTGTTTTAACCTTCCTTCGCTTAAAATCATAAGAACAGGAGTAGGACTTGCACAAAGTATAAAGTGAAAATTGACAATTTCAAATAAAAAGGCCACTTGTTATTGTCCAAGGAGAGTGTATCCAGTTCGGATTGCTTCAGAAGATTAGAAGTGGTATCTTTAGAGGCCTGAAGTGGTGTGGCCCTGATGTGAGTTCTTGGACTTCCGGTCTGCCTGCTGTCCACCCAGAGGCCCCAAAACTCAGCATTCCCATCATCTCGGACGGCTGCAGTGTAGACATGTGCTTTCTTGCACATAAAGCTATGATGTGCTTATTTTTATAACTCTTTAAAATGAAAATTGAATGCCAGAGTCAGATTTCTCCATGCTGAATGTGTTTACATAACCATAATTTTTTTTTCCCAATTTCCCTGACTTACATAGGTAGTATAAAGTGTGTGGTCTTCCAAACATAGGCCAGTAAGTTTCCTTACAGAGGGTTACATTTCATAAAAAAAGACCTTTTGACTTTTTTTACCCATGTATCTGCTCTTCTATCTTAATTATAAATGTTTTTAAAGAGAACCATTAAGCTCTAGAACTTAAAGAGCATGGCTTTAAAATTGTATCCACGCAGTTGGGATACTGATTGCCTTTTCTGGTTTAATATTAAACCAGCATGCCTTGCGGGGGACAGCACAGTCAATTCTCTCCAGAGGGATGGTCTTTCCCTTGAAACACCATTCAAATAAATGTGTTCTAACCTTTTTACTTGTAGATAAAATTTTCCATCCAAGTTTACACATTGTCATGGGTTTAAGGATGAAGTTTTCTTCTTGATTGCACATCCAAGACCCCACTTTGAAGACTCAACTTAAATTATTAGCGTGAATCACATAAAGTGTTTGGGAAATGAGATGAATTCCACACATTGCCTCAGAAAACACCCTGCTTTGTGTCTTCAAGTGGAAAACTAGAAACTGCTTGTTAAAGCAGAAAATGTTTGAATATTTTAAGTTTAATGGAAGACTTAACTGTACAAAACAAAAGTCACATAGCCACACTCAGATGCTTGACTCTTGGGGAGTTTTCAAGAATCATTTAAGTTCATGCACGTTGTAATAGGTTTTTCCAGGAACCTCTAAGAAAACCGGGTGGCTTCAAGAATGGGTTCTAGGTAAATTTTAGACATTTAGGTTTCTAACATCTATTTTTCTTACTTCCTCTTTTTTGCCCTCTGTTTCCTAGTGACACTGCTTCTCCTTTTATGTGATACTTTAAAAGGACACCAGAAGCCAAAACTGTTCATACTTTAAGGACTAAAGACTCTTTTACTCCCCCTGCCCCAGGCCATTAATCACAGTCATGTTCTGTTTGATTTGGAGATAGATACATTAGCTCTTGAGTGCTGCGGCCATTTACTGAGTATATCTAGAATAACTAAGTCACTTCACTGTTGTAACTTAACCGGAATTCCAGGTGCAAATTTTCTGAAGCATACTGATTTGCCTGTGAATTGCCTGGTATATACTAGGTCATCTAAGAGAAGCCAGTCTGTCCCAGCAGAGAAGTTTGTAAATACTTGGCTTACTGTCTCCCATTTCCTCACTTGCCATTTTATCCTTAGCCTTGCACAAGCTGACTTCTGAGTTCCCACCTCTTTGCAGAAACTTCCCTTGTTTTGGTGAAGAGTGACCTAATTGCCGACACTTATTTTAACCTTTGGTACTCTTACTCCTTGAGGTCTAAGACACAGCTATTCTCTATGTTGTATTAATTTGTAATGGCTGGTTAATTGCCAGTACACACTAATTAAAATACAGCATTGAATCATTAACAGAAATTATAGCAAGTTATCTAAACAGTTTTCTGTATTTAGTTACCACACTGACATGAATATAATTCTCCAGGTAGACGGCAAGTCTCCTAACACAAGTTCATTGTTAAAAAAGCAAAATTGAGACCTGGCTAAAACTATGGGAAATAACAGGTTGGGCTTATAATAATAAACATATTCACTTTGCTGCTCCTTCAAGGATTAAGCCCTTAAATTATTTCCTGCACCAACACTAAATTCAAAATACCATTATTAAATAACCACAGAGGACAGGAAAACTGTGTACCCCATTTGTCGTTAATATAGGTATACTAACACAAGCACGATTTGTGTTCTTTGTCCCTTCTACTGCTCCCCACCGCAAGGCAGGCAGGATTTTTTTGGCTTCTTTTGGGTACTTGTTTCTAGAACATTTTGTACTAATGAACAGTAGGATTTTTTTTTTTTCTCTGCCTAAGTCTGAAATGTTCTACTTATCCCTCTTCTGCAGGCTTCCTGGGTGATCTTGCCCATCATCAGAATGTTATCTGAGCCTACTCCCTAAATACTTCTCCAACTCAGATGGGCATCAGTCCTGGAGACCTAGCCACTTAAATAAAGGGCTGCTTTATGTGCTTCTTTCCTTCATATGCCCCTCTGTCTTGGTGCCTCTGCTCACTGGCTATTCCAGGAACATCAAGCCAAAACCCAAGTCATACCTTCATTCTCTATACCCTACCTCCTGCCCCCAGCGGCTGCTGCTTGGACTCTGGTGTGCCTCCTGCATCCCTCCTGGGTCACGTCCTTGTCAGCTGCAGTATTTTAACTGCTCTCCCTTCCTCCAGTCTCACTCTGTCCCAGGCTAGTCCTTGTACTTGCCACCAGTGAGCTTGGGAATCCATCATGAGCATCTCTATTCTTTTGTGCCAAAATTTCTCTAGCCCTTGAGCTCCCTGAAGTGCCTGCGATGCTGGTGAAGGAAACAAGCCAGTAGAAGAGGGGATACCTTTCAAAACTTGACATTTACCTAGTGTCTTCCTTTCCGCTCCTGCCATTTTAATCTTACTTAACTTAGGAAATGGTTATTTGTATTAGTTGGGAACGTGATCAAATACCCTTGTTGGGCAAAGTTCATCCAAGGCAAGATGTAAACAAAATTGCTGTGTTAATAAGTGTTGTTAGCCGTGGAGTGACCACTGCACACCGTGCCCACTGTCTTCCCCGGCCATCCCCCTTCTCAGACTCAACTCCTCAGGGAAGATGTTGATTTTTCGTTGTTAATAACTTGTAATTCTTAAACAGGTAACGTTCCAAGCCTGCAGCATATCGGAGGCCAGATACCTTTATGATCAGTTGGCCACTATCTGTCCAATTGTTGTAAGTAGAAACGACATCTTATTTAAAGACTTCCTTGTAGAGAGAGTGCTTGTGCAACATTCGCTTACTCTGCCATTTAAGTCCAGTTCAGACTTTATTCAGAAATGGACATAAATAGCATGCATTTAGAGCTAATGGACTAAGACTCTCAGCTGTAGAAGTTTACTATTGCTGGCAAGACACCTGTGTTAGTGTCAAGTTTGAGTGTAGCCATTTCCCCTCTCCCATCCTTCACATTAGTGTGACAGAGGGGTGATTTAAATTAATCCCATCCAAGGATTTGAGTCCCTTCTGATGTCTTTCGCTATGAAAATGCAGGCACAAAGGAGTAGAACTCCATAGGGCTCACCTCAACGGATTCCTCTAGACTGGAGATAACTGCATGGTGCTTTTCTCAGCATGTAAGTGACACTTCGAACCTGCAGGTGCTGACTCTTGTTTGTTTTTAGATGGCTTTGAGTGCGGCATCTCCTTTTTACCGAGGCTATGTGTCAGACATCGATTGTCGCTGGGGAGTGATTTCTGCATCTGTGGATGACAGAACTCGGGAGGAGAGAGGACTGGAGGTGGGAGTGATTTTCCTTAATAGTCTTTTTTAAAAGTCAAGCAGGTAAAATGGGGTTATTGTCACTACTTACAATGTTGAAGTCTCCCTTAAATTGTTATCTTGAATGGGCTAGTCACATGTGGGAAGAAATTCATAGGTTTGAACTTGATTTGAGGTCATAGTGTTTGTTTTGGGGTGAGTATATGGGAAACATGATTTGGTTGGACAAGAAGATTTCATGACTTGCTGAAATCTGTATTTGTTTCATTTTCTTCTGAAACTTAGTGATGCTTTTTTTCCCTACATTTTCAAACTAAGTGCTGATGGGCTTTTGTTACCAAAAGGCTTTTTGGCACTACGTGAGTGCTTTGTATATGAGCTTTCTGCTGTGGAATCTGGGGTCGAAGATTATTTTGCCCCATGTAAAGGGTTAGGTATGCCTAATAAGGGGAAGTTAGTGCCTCTTGTTTGCATGTTGAATTGTGACTGTGCACTTCTCCAACCTGGAGTGTGCATCAAGACTACCTATGGAGATCTTTATAATAGACACCCAGGCTCATTTAGATCTAATAAACAAGGATCTCCAGAACTGGGACCTGAACAGGGGTTTTAAATGAGCCCTTTCAAGTGCCTCTGACGTTCCCAGCCAGGCCTGCACCGCTGCTCAGGTCTTGGTGTGAGTGCTCAGGAACTGCTGAACATGTTGCCTGAGCAGAAGAAAACTGTAAAGGAGAAATGGTTTTAATAACTTTTGTGCTAATAGCTTGACTTTCAACCTTGGCATATATTTTGCTAGCTTAGTAAGAATGAAGGCAATCTACTTAAAAAAAAAAAAAAAAAAAAAAAAGTATACTTAAATCCTATCAGAGAACAGCTACTTCAGTTACTTCCACATTTCATAATTTTCCCTAATAATTTCTTAGGATTAACTTCTTTGCAGGATCTTAAGTTTGGATGGTTATATATAATTATTACATATAAAACATAAAAGCATTTAAATAGAACTATTTGGGGCATTAATTTATTTCCAGAGTGTTTTATATGGCATTCATTCATATTTTTTTCAATTTTAGCCACTGAAGAACAATAACTATAGGATCAGTAAGTCCCGATATGATTCGATAGACAGCTACTTATCTGAGTGCGGGGAGAAATACAATGACATCGACTTGACAATAGATAAAGAAATCTATGAGCAGCTGCTGCAGGAAGGTGAGCAGCCCCTCCTTTTCTCTGTATTGGATTGTACACCTTTAGTTCTTCAAAGCTATTGAGAACTTTTTGCTGATTTCTGGTCTGGTTTCTATTTTTATTGTGAAGTCTCGTAACTTTTCTTATGAGACTGCTTGTTCCTGAAGTTTCAAGTTCCAAATACTTGTGAGATCTTCTTGACTTACTTGGGAAGTCTGTATCTAGTCCACACCAGTGCCCCACCAGCAGATAAACCTGTGACACTTCCTGAGGGGCTGTAGGATAAAACCCTGGGTGACATGAGGATACTGAAAAAACCAGCCATTTCCTAAGTTTCTAGATTCCCTGTCTTCAAACTTGCTGAACTATTCTGTCTTCTTACTGGATGTAGACACAGTGGAGCCTGAGGCTTTGACGGGAGTCTGGTGTGACCTCTCTTGACAGGCATTGATCATCTCCTGGCCCAGCATGTCGCTCATCTCTTCATTAGAGACCCACTGACTCTGTTCGAAGAGAAAATACACTTGGATGATGCCAATGAATCTGACCATTTTGAGGTATCTCCTCTTTTAAATGCATTTCACTTCACTAACCAAGATGGAGGCCATTTTCTGTACCTGCGAGTGGTTAGTAGTAGGAGAAATCTCTGATGCCTTTCATTGTCTAGTGCAGTAAAGAATTAAGAAATTTTAGAGTGGTTTAAAGTACCCTTATTTTATGATTCTGACTAGTTGTATCTCTGATTCTGCATTTTTCACTATTTTCTCTTGCTTGCAGAAAGGTGAAAAATTCACATATGCTGCAATAAAAAAAGTAGGATCAGAGATTTCTCTGCTACCAACATATCACCCAACTTTTGTTAAACATTTTTCCTAGCAAGTCACACACCAAGGAAATCATAAATTGTACCTTTTTGTATTTTTAATTAAAGAGTATCTGGGATCAACAGTGCATAATCTTCCCTTTATAAACATCATACCATCTTAATATTTTCCTGGACATGTGGAAAATTGGTTTTCTGCTTTTTTATTATAGAATATTCAGTCTACAAATTGGCAGACAATGAGATTTAAGCCCCCTCCTCCAAACTCAGATATTGGATGGAGAGTAGAATTCCGACCCATGGAGGTAAGATGTGTGTCAGCAAAAAGTGATTCAGTGACGCCCATCCTCTGCCCCTTACCCTTCTAATGCTCTTCTCAGAGGCTCTTCAGATACAGATTATATGTGTTCATGATAAAAGCAGGTCCAAAGCTAAGGATTGATTTCTGAGACTAGACTGTGGAGAGAGGGCTTCCCAGGCCTTCTTGGTGAAGTAGGAGTTGGCTTGGGAATGACATGATCTGAGGAGGGTCCTGTCGGGGAAGAGCTTGTTTGTGTGGTTGGTCTGTAACTTCTCTGGGCTCTTGCTTGTCCAGGTTCAGTTAACAGACTTTGAGAACTCTGCATATGTGGTGTTTGTGGTGCTGCTTACCAGAGTGATCCTTTCATACAAACTGGATTTTCTCATTCCACTATCAAAGGTAAGAATGTGTTTCAGTATAGCAATGGGTTTGGGTATCTGTAGATTATCTGTTGCTTATTTATGTGTAATATTTATTTTAGATCTGACCTGATGGAGAATTTTCACCATTTAGAATAAAATGCTTCTTCTCCACCCTATTCTTTTTCCTCTTAAGCCAAAGCTTATGCTGTAGATTTTAGTACTGCGTTAGTAGAGATTCCTGGAAAACAAAGTGCTAACAGTGGCTTCTTAGCCTGTTTGAAAGAGTTTTAGGGTTGCTTTTGAATAACTACTTTATTTATAGAGGCTTTCAATTCAGGTTGATGGCTGGAGGGAATCCACATCTTCCCCCAAATGCCGTTTTGGTAACTGTATTAAAAGAAAAGAGGAGAGGCGCAAATGTAACTGCGGGGGATGTGGGAAGGGTCACCTCAGTGGAGCTGAACTGGAGATGTTTCTGGAGAAGGTAGATTGGACTTTCAGAAAAACAACTAATAGTTCATCCGCTCCAGCCCAGTAACAACCAGAAAAGGAACTCTCTGGAAGAGAGAGTTCCCAGAGGAGCTCTGGAATAATTGCAGATTGTGAGGCAGCAACTAACTAACCTGGAGACCTTCGGTTCCGGGCCCAGTGGGTCTCTGGGCATAGCAAGTGGCTGGAAAAGGTTGTTGGGCTGAGTGAGGGGTCTGCTGAGGATTTAGTGTCAAAGAAGGGAGAAATAGAGCAGCCCTGACAGAGCAAGCACAGAAGGAAGAAAAGAAATGCCTAGCTCAGCATCCACCCTTCCTCACTCCCTAATATCTCCCTGAGGGGGATCTCCAGCCTGTACCTGTCCTACCCGCACACCCTGAGGGAAGTCTGGCTGTCAGCCTGTCTCTGCCTGCTCTTAACACCCTGGCCAAAAGTAACCCATAGGAAAAAAATAATAATAATAATAACCCATAGGATTCTGTGGACCATTTACCCAGATGGGTATACCTGCTAGTGAGATTAGGCCCTGTAAGGAAGAGTCCCGGGAAGTTCCCCATCTACGCCTTTGTTAACAGATTTGAATAGATGTCTGAAAACCAGCAGAAAGTGGATAACTTTTAATAGCCTTAAGGGAAGGGCCTAGCTGGGCTTACAGAATGCATTCCCCTCGGTGAAATATAGTTAATTCAAGCAACTGGAAAGAACTCCTAAAGAATTTCTAATTAGTGCCCTTGGAAAATATTCTATGGAAAGATCACAAAATAAACAAGCACTATGAACAGGAGAGCATTTGGAGAAGACTTCTTAGGAAAAGCTACACTTTTTTTTTTTTTTAAGATTTTATTTATTTATTTGACAGAGATCACAAGTAGGCAGAGAGGCAGTTGAAGGGTGGGGGGAGAAGCAGGCTCCCTGCAGAGCAGAGAGCCCGATGGGGGGCTCCATCCCAGGACCCTGGGATCATGACCTGAGCTGAAGGCAGAGGCTTTAACTGCCTGAGCCACCCAGGCGCCCCAAAGCTACACTTTTAAAACTATTTTTACCAGTAGAGCTGATGTTATTATTAAAGATCCAAGTTAATAATTTAGAGACCAAATTGAGATTTATCTCAGCAGGATGAGAAGGAAATGGGAAATCATGGAAAAACTGAAACAGAGAGTTCCTCTGGAAAATTTGATGTTTATAATCAAAAGAGAATGGTCTATATAAAAAATGAGATCTAGTAATCTGAGAAATAGAATTTTTCCAGAGTGAGAGTCCATCAAGAATGAGAGAGAAATACTGAAAGAACCCAGATCTAGGAATTTCTGAATCCTAAAGAGAAAAATCAACCATTTGAATGGGAGAGAAAATTCAGATAGCTCCAAGAGGAAAAAAAATGAATTCTCCTCTCCAACATTAAATACTATGAGCTGGAGAAAAGTCTACAGAATCCTGAGGGGTAAAGAAAACAGAATATCTTCCAAAACTTGAAATTCCAGGTGATCCTATCAAAACGTAATAGATTATGTCAGAACTCTTACCTACTAGGGGGATAGTTGAAGGAGATTTATGGTACAGTATAGAAATAAGAGATTTTGCTTCTAACCTGCTAGGTTAAAGGAGTGGGAAAAGAACAAAGAGAGCCTTTCCAGTGCCACAAAAGGTCGGGGTAGGGCAAAGGAGTGGTATGATGATATAGCCCAGAGAACGTAAAATGGTGAAAATAAGATGAAAACAAATTTGAACAGACTAAACTATCCTGTTAAAAAGCTAAAACAGATGATCTAGAAGAGCAACATAATGGTGTAGAAGTTTGCTTCCCTAAAACAAGGACAACTATGGAAAAACAACTGGATAATGACCTTTTGAAGAGATAGCAGAAATGACCAACTGGTAACAGAAGTGTGAGAATAAAATATTAAACAGAGAAAGCAGTTTTCTGTATTCTTCTAGGGTAGTAGACCTGTGATTTTTGTTTTGTACCTTAAAGTGTAGCAGGAGCAAATTAAAGGCACTCTAGTGTGGTGGCTCTGACGGGGCTGCATGGTGAGCAGTAAATTCATAAATCATCTGCATTCCTCAAAGGCTTTTTAACCTGAACAAGGTTTTTAGCATCCCAGTGCCTTGGTTTGCATGTGTAGAATTGGGGATAATTGAGCTATTGTAAGAACATGGGGGATTCATGGAGGTAAGTCACTTAAGAGTGCCTTGCCTGTACTCAGTAGCTAACAGGCCATATAACCAAAGGAGGAGAAAGGCTGTTGGGGAATTAAAAGGCACAGTTTATTAGCTGGGTTATATGGTTCTTATCACAAGTCTCCTACCACAGCACATGTTTTTCCAAGTGCCCTGAGGAAGATTTTACAAAAATTAAGGAAAATCTTCCTCACAAGAGTAAACACCATTCAAGATGCATTCTCACTAAAATTCAACAAAAAGATGTTAAAGAGAAATTTAACTTAAGTTGGAAGTTTAAAATTGCTTTCTTCATAGGTTTTAAGTGAACTCAAAACTGTTATGCTGGTAAAGCTAGTCTCTAAAGGGAAAACCATAGCTTTAAGTACTTCAGAGATTTAAAGTAAACCTTAGCTAGCAGTCAAACTGAGAATCTGAAATGCAGTAGTAAAGTATATTTCTAAAGAGAAACTTATAAAAGCAAAAGTTAAAAAAATGATCTTTATAAACTTTTGTCAAGAGTAAGAAAAAAATATTAGAAATGAAAACCTGTCCATAACCATGATGAAATTTTAGGCTGTTATTTGGATATGTTCCTAGAAGTGTCTAGATTATTCAGGAGGCCATGTGTCTTTAAAAAAACAAAACAAAACAAAACCCATAACAATAGAATTTAACTATGGGAGACAGACTCAGTAATCAAAAACTTGGCACCATCCATCCTAGTTCAACATGACCCTTTATCTTATAGGGGTTAAGATCTTCTAAGATTTCATTATGGGAAATAAAAGACTAAAAAGTGTAAAAGGTCTCTTTAAGGGTCTTAAAAAGTCACTGGAAAATTATAGAAATTACAATCAAGAGGAGTTTTTTATACATGGAGACAAATGAAAATAAACACACAATGCTCCAAATTGGGAGAGTAAAAAAAATAGCTTAGAGAGGGAAATTTGCAGTGATACAAACCTATGACAAGAAATAAAAATTCCAATGAGCCTTATGCCTAAAGGGACTAGAGAAAGGAGAACAAACCCCAAAGTAAGTAGGAGGAAGGTAATTCAGCTCAGAACAGAAATAAGTGAAATAGACACTAAAAAATTTCAGAAAAATCAATGAAACTGAAATATCTTTAGATTTCTCAAATAAAAATGGACACAGGTAAAATCAGAAATGATAGGGAAGTGTAATAGTTGACACCACAGAAAAAGGATTATGAGACTACTAAAGTTATATGCCAACAAATTGGACAAACAAGAAATGGGTAAATTCTTAAAAATAGAATCTTCCAAAACTGAATCCAGAAGAAATAGAAAATCTGGTGGAGGACACCCAATATTAGTAATGAAGAGGAATTGATGATTCAAAAACTCAAAAGTCCAGACCAGATGGGATTTACAGGTGAATTCTACCAAACATTTAAAGAAGAGTTAATATCGATTTCCCTTATACCTTTGCAAAAAATAAAATAAAATAAAATAAAAAAATAGAAGAGGAAAAGGAGCTTTCAAATCCATTCTGAGGCCAGCATTACCTATTACCAAAACCAGATGAAGACTGTATAAGTGAATATCTTTCATGAACATGGATGCAAAATCCTTAACAGATATAAGCAAATCATATTCAGCAACATGTTAAAAGGATCATTCCCCATGATCAAGTGAGATTTATTCTGGGGATGTCAGGATGGTTCAGTATTTGTAAGTCTCAGTCAGTGTGCTACACCAGATTAACAGAGTAAAGGATAAAAATCATTTGAGTGGATGCACACACACAAAAAAAGCATTGGCAAAATTCAACATCCGTTCAGGATTACTCCCACCACAGTGGGTTTAGAGGGAACATACTTCAACTTAATAAAGGTCATATATGAAAAACCCACAGCTAACATCATACTCAATGGTGAAAAACAGAGCTTTTCCTCTAAGATCAGGAACAATACAAGGATATTCACTCTTACCAGGTTTGTTCAACATGGTCCTGAAAGTCATCTTAGTCACAGCAATCAGACAAGAAAAAGAAATAAAAAGCATCCAAATTGGTAAGGAATAAGTAAAACTCATTATTTGCAGATGACATATGATATAGAAAATTCTAAAAACTACACCAAAAAAAAAAAAACCCAAAACTATTTGAAGTAACAAATGAATTCGGTAAAGCTGCAGGATATAAAATTGACAGTACTCTTTTGCATTTACATATATATAGTAAAGCAGAAAGAAAACAATATTATATACAATTAAGCCAAACAGAATAAAATACCTAGGAATAAACTTAACCAAGCAGTAAAAACCTCTACTCTGAAAACTATAAAACATGGATGGAAGAAATTGAAAATGACACTAACAAATGGAAAGATATACCATGCTTTTGGATTGGAAGAATACTGTTAAAATGTCCCCACTACTCAAAGCAACCTGCAGATTCAGCACAATGCCTATCAAAACACCAGTAGTATTTTTCATATAACTAGAACAATCCTAAAATTTGTTGGGAACAACAACCACCACCTCCCCCAAGTAGCCAAAGCAATCTTGAGAAAGAACAAAGCTGGAGATATTACAATCCCAGATTTCAAGATCTAGTACAAAGCTATTGTAATTAAAACAGTAAGGTACTGACTCAGAAATAGACACATAGGTCTATATGGAACAGAATAGCCCCAAAATAAACCTACTCTTTTTTTTTTTTTTTTTTTTTTTTTTTTTTTTTTTTTTTATTTTATTAAAAGATTTTATTTATTTATTTGACAGAGATCATATGCAGGCAGAGAGGCAGGCAGAGAGAGAGAGAGGAAGGGAAGCAGGCTCCCCGCTGAGCAGAGAGTGAGATGCGATGCGGGGCTCGATCCCAGGACTCTGGGACCAGGACCTGAGCTGAAGGCAGAGGCTTTAACCCACTGAGCCACCCAGGTGCCCCTAAACCTACTCTTAATGTGGTCAGCTTGGGACAAAGGAGGCAAGAATATACAATGGGGAAAAGTCTTTTCAATAAATGGTGCTGGGAAAACTGGACAGCTACATGCAAAAAAATGAGACTGATAATTTAGTAATTCTACTACTGGATAATTACCCAGAGAAAATGAAAAAATTAATTCAAAAATATCTACACTTCTGTTATATTTATTGCAGCATTATTTACAATAGCCAAGACATAGGAAGCAATCCAATAGTCCCATCAATACATGAGAAAAATAGCTGTGGTTCTATATATAATGGAATAGTACTCAGCCATAAAAAAGAATGAGATCTTGCTATTTGTGACAGTATGGATGGACCTAAAGAGTATTATTCTAAGTCTGAGAAAGACAAATTCCTTG
Source organism: Mustela lutreola (assembly GCF_030435805.1). Taxonomy (NCBI): domain Eukaryota; kingdom Metazoa; phylum Chordata; class Mammalia; order Carnivora; family Mustelidae; genus Mustela; species Mustela lutreola. The sequence goes on along the minus strand of NC_081295.1, from coordinate 100,241,232 downwards.
GGATTCCTTCTATGTAGAATCTATAAAAATCAAAATAAAAAACAGAATTAGACCCTTAAATACAGAGAACAAACTGATGGTTGCAGGGAATGGGGGGATGGGGAAGTGAGCAAAACAGGGAAGGGCAACAGATTGTATAGGCTGCCAGGTATCAATGACTAAGTCCCAGGGAGGAAAGAGAAAGCATAAAGGGAATATAGTCAGTGGTACTGCAGTAGCATATGGTGACAGATGGGGGCTACATTTGTTGCAAGCACAGCATAATGGATACAGTTGTTGAATCACTGTTTTGTACATGGGAAACTAACATAACATTGTGTGTCAACAAAGCTTCGATATAAAGTAAAAATACAGATAGGTGGGACCCACCATCACAGGCTCTGATTTAACTGGTCTGCCTGGGCATACCATATGATCCAGCAGTCTTACTGCTGAGTATGTATTTTTTCCTTTTCTTTTTTAAGTAGGCTCCCTAGCCACCATAGAGCCCAGTGTGGGGCTTGAACTCCTCACAACCTTGAGATCAAGAGCTGAGCCAAGATCCAGAGTCGGATGCTTAACCATCTGAGCCACCCAGGTGCTCCTGGGTATATATTTTTTAAACAGGTTTTTTGGGCTCATTTATAGTTGATGTGCTTGAACTACCTGATGGACCCTCTGTTCTTGGAGAGCTAAGCTCATTCCATATCTGACAACCTGTCGACTCTTCTCTGCTCACCACAGTGAGGCAGCAAATCCCCAGTGGCAGGGAGGGCACAGCCCTGAAGCAGAAGTTCTCTCTCGGTTCTCCGCTTTTGGTCACCCTGGCATCTTGGATGAGTCTCTGTGCTGTGTGGGGAGAACCGACCCCTTGCCCTCCACGGATTTCTTAGTAGGCTCAGTCACAAAGGTGCTTTGGCTTGCAGGCAGCCTGTACGAATAAAAGTTTTTGTTGTTTTTTTTATAGTAAACTTAGAATCCCCCTGTTATTAAAAAAGCACATGCTGACCTGTGGTTGGAGGACACGGGCCCCACATAAGTCAAAAGTCTGTTCTTCCAACAGAAAGCGTTGAAGGGGAAAGTAGAATTTTTATGGGGGGAGTCTTAATTGCAGAAGCAAGGGAGGTACCCCAACTTCTATGGTGGATCGAGAATGTTCTGACATAGCCATGATTATTTTTCTCCCTTAGGTTGACGAAAACATGAAAGTTGCACAGAAACGAGACGCTGTCTTGCGGGGAATGTTTTATTTCAGGAAAGATATTTGCAAAGGTATTACATTCTCTTAGATTCCTAGGGGTCACTTACTTGAGGCTCCAGCAGGCTGCTCAAGCACCTGTGTCCTGTCCTCCGGCAGGTGGCAACACCATGGTGGACGGCTACGGCAAGGCCCAGCACAGCACGGAGCAGGCGCTTGAGGAGTACGCCCTGATGAGCATAGACACCATCATCAATGGGAAGGTAGGGGCCCTGCTCTGCTCACCTCGCCGCCTGTGCCCGTGGCCGGAGCACTAATGATGTGTCCTGCTTCTCACAGGAAGGTGTGTTTCCCGGGCTGATCCCGATTCTGAACTCTTACCTTGAAAACATGGAAGTGGATGTGGACACCAGATGCAGTATTCTGAACTACCTAAAGCTAATTAAGAAGAGAGCATCTGGTATGGCATCCTTTACTTCTTTCTTGTTTTAAGTCTTAACATAGGCAGAACCTTACAGTCTTACAATCTTAGTTTCTTGAGTAGTAGTCAAGTACACTGTTTTATCAGTGCATTCTTTCTCACATTTGATGTCCCTGCAGTACGATATACCTTATAATCATTGACTGATTAGTGGTTCTTTTTCTCTTACTGGTTCATAAAGCAGTGATGCATCTTTAAATAGCATCTTAGGGGTGCCTGGATGGCTCAATGGGTTGACACCTCTGCCTTCAGCTCTGGCCATGATCTTCGGGTGCTGGGATCAAGCCCCGCCTTGGGCTCTCTGCTCAGCGGGGAGCTGCCTCTCTGCCTACTTGTGATCTCTCTATCAAATAAATTTTTAAAAGTCTTTTTAAAAAAATAAATAGCATTTTAGACAATGAACTACACTGCCTGTTAGTCATTTAGGGGCAGCTGTGTTTGTGGTACATTATCACAGGCTCTTTCTTTAGGTCTAAGTAACTCTAGGTTCCAGGAGCAACGGCTAGGACTTCTGGTTCTTCAGCCTGCTTCCATCCAATAAGCACCCCAGAACTCCTCTTTTTTGGTTCGTTTTGAGATCACATGATGGTGCCTAGCCAAGGTCTGGCACAATGGAGTGGTCAGCTGTAAGAGTAATGGCATCAGTGTTTCCCTTGAGGTTTTCATGAACCTTCTGGAGTCACAAAAGAACACCTCCAAACGGTGTGTCTGCCGGTTCCTCTTTTCCTTCACTCTACTTACTATTCCTTGTTTTCTCCACCTCTTTGATGGAAGATGGTTCTGGGAACTTTAGACCCTATAGTTCTGAACTCAGGTGCAGCTCTTCAGCCAAACGGGAGGACCCAGGCTCTAGTACGCAAGTTAGCTCCCAGTGTTGAATTTCTTCCCCGTTTTGTTGAAGGATAACTGACCCACATCACAGTACAAGTGTAAGGCCTACAGCGTGGTGGGTTTTTTGATTTACATATATTGTGAAGCGATGACCACAGTCGGCTCAGTTATATAGACAGAAGAGAAAAACTTCTCCTTGTGGGGCCTACTCTCTGGCCAACTTCCGTGTAACACTTCAGTGTTAGCTGTAGTCCTTGCATACATGACCTCTTCAGTGGCTCCCCATATCTGAAGAGCCCACAGCGTCCCTGTGTGGGTAACATCGAACCTTGGATGTGAAGTTCTAGTTGCCTGCCTGCAACCTAAACTTCTTCCCCAGGAGGAATTCTTCCGACACCCTGGAAAACATTTTCCCCAGCCTCTGCCATGTGGGTATACCAGGAGACCCTACTGATTTTTCTTCAGGATTGTATTTGTGCTGGTCACTAAATGTCACCTTACTTTAAAACAAAACAAACTTCTGTTAACTTATGTTGTCTTAATTCTCCCCCAACCCCAGGAGAACTAATGACAGTTGCCAGGTGGATGAGAGAGTTTATTGCAAACCATCCTGACTACAAGCAAGACAGTGTCATAACTGACGAAATGAACTACAGCCTTATTTTAAAGTGTAACCAGATTGCAAATGAATTATGTGAATGCCCAGAGTTACTTGGACCAGCATTTAGGAAAGTAAAATATAGTGGAAGTAAAACTGACTCTTCCACCTAGACCTTCTGCAGAGGGAGAAAAACATTACTATTTTACTGAAGAACTAACAGCAGTACTCCTCAGCCCCTTTGTGTGGGATGAAGACCAAATTCTAGAATGGCACTGTCTGGGGCCAGTCGGCCAGAGATGGATTTAGAGGCTTTCCTTCGGTAGATAAATCTAGAGTTTATACAGTGTACATGTACATAGTAAAGTATTTTTATGATTAACAATGTATTTTAATAACATTGTAAAGTTATTGTGAACTGGCTTGTACATTTTTCAGTTCTTACTCTGGAAGACCTACTGTCCAAGCACTTTTGTAGATGTAATGTACTCACTGTACTCTACCTGCATTCCAGAGCTCAAGATGTTTACTGTAAATTCTGGGTTTTTTTTAAGACTTTACCTGGGACCTGATTCACTGAAACCTATCCCTTTACTTTAAAGAAGTTGGTCATGTTAATTTTCTTCGAGTCCTTCTCAGTGTTGTGTACTCTAAAATCACTATTGAATCCATTGAAATGCTTCAAGGGTAACCTTGGGTTTCTGGCATCTTGTCTCTGTTTCTTTTGTAATTGGAATAGCTAACAGCTTGGTCATCCTGCCTCAAGTTTTCCCCTCTAAATAAAATGCATTGAACTGTAAGCTGTTATTAAAGGTATTTCTTTGTTTAAATTTGCTGATTTAGGCATTAAGTTTAAAGAGAAGGCTGTAGGAAGAAAGACTATTGAGTTCACCTGTAGTGATTAGTGGGGTGATTTGTACAAACCAAAAGTAATGGCAGAAATAGCACCAGCCCTTCTCCTGTGGCCCCTGTTCGTTCTGATCGCTGCTATATATATACTTTTCAAATCAAATGCAGTTGCTTAAGTCTTTGTTTTGTTATTTTCTCTCGTTTCCTGTAAACATACTGACATTCTCCTAAAGACCATTCTAGATTTTACCTGGGGAGTATTCCATATAATGCTTACCTTCTCTGTGAAAACCATGAATGAATCATGATGTGCACTAAGTTCTGTGAATCAGGACCCTACATGTTTAATTGTAAATTAAGTTTACATAATTGTTAGTGCTTTCTGTTAAAGGGTTTTTTTTCCCCAATTAGTTAGGTCCTAACTGCTTCTGAAATAACTATGTATAGTAGATTATGCAAACTTTTACAGGCATAAATATTTAAACTGTAATGCTAATTTTAACAAACTGCGATAAAGCTGATTCAGCTAAGCCTGTTTGTGTATAAATACTAGGCTTTGTGCGATGTTTCATACATGTATTTTGGAAGATTAAAGAATGCCTGTTTTTCATTTGCAGTTTGCTTGTGTAAATCAAGTTGTAAAAAGGCAGATGAACTAAAATGTTTGTGGTATGAGGAAATAAAAGAATGGAATTAGCATTCTGACAGCTCTTGGATGTGTGAGTTCCACAGCTAAATGGAGGGTGAAGGGGATTGTTGTAGTTAGCCCAGATCCTCCTTGATATTTTTTTTGAGAGCACAAGGAGGGGGAAGTGGGAAAGGGAGAAGCAGGCTCCCCGCTGAGCAGGGAGCCGACACAGGACTCAATCCCAGGACCGTGGGATCATGAGCCAAGCAGATGCCTAACCCACTAAGCCACCCAGGCACCCCCAATAACATTTCTTCATTGCAATCCTCAGATATTTTTAGAAAGAAGCCTGGTCTCCAAACAGGTGGCTCATCTTCCTTAGGAGCTGTTCACCCCACTGGGGAGGGAAGAAACCTGCTTGGATGGATGAAAGGAACCCCGGCAGGGAATGTTTCTTGGACTATAGACTGCTGCTGTGCTGAGTCGGTGGGTGCAGGGGCGGTGCTGTGTGCACTCTAAGCTCGAGAGAATCAGCAAGCCCGGCCAAGAGCTCTTGCCAACCCATGTCTTTGGATCAACATCCCTCTCCTCCTTGCCCAGCCCCTTGTAACGTAAGGTAAGGGTCAGTCCACTTTTCTCAGCTCAGACTTCTTCTTTATCTGAAAGATCTTAGAGCAGGACTTGTCAAACTAATCTGCTTCGAGATCTGCTAGGATCTTAGTGAAGAACACATTCTGGTTCAGGGGGCCTGGCCTTGGGGTCTGCATTCTCCACTTCTAGGAAGCTCCCAGGAGATGCGGAGGCTGCTACTCTGCGGGCCACTTTGAGTAATGAGGACTTAGATCACACTCTGTACCTGTTAGAGCCAAGGCAATTTATGTCTCAATGACACTTCAGTTCTAATGTCTTGTAGCCAGGTCCTCCTCTGCCTGAAAACCAGACCATTGCCTTTCCTGAGCTTTACCACTTGAGCACAACAGAGAATTCAGGGTTTTAGGAACAGAACTGTGAGCACTGAGAAGAGCAAAAAGGGTCTTCTCCCTGGTGGAAACAGTTGCAGCTGAACCCAGACTCTCAGACACTCACTTAAAATAAAACCGACTGTTACTTAACCCAAAGGTTAATTTATTACCTGTCAGGTGTCCTGGATGAGGAAGAGGTCAGCTTCTGGTCCCAGAATGCCTCTGCCCCTGCTGTCTGGCTCAGCTCTGAGGCTGTGTGAGCCTTTCTGTTCAAAATGGAGAAAGCCTTGCCTTGACCACTTCTTTCTAAACCACCACCTATGCAAACACGAGCCACGAAATGTGTAGAAATCCAGGATGTGGTGTGGGCTTAGGTAAGGGGCCCTTTCAAAGCTATAAATAGCCTGCTTAATTGCAAGGTTTTTTATAGGTGCTGCTGTGATAAGCTTTTCATTTATTTTAAGACTTCCTTGAGTATAAGCTGTTTGAGTACTACCAGCTGCTCTCTTCCATTATGATTTTATATAAATGTTTAACACTCCTTGTAAACATTACTGAACCTACAGGCCAAGAGATACTTGGAAAAGCGTGAATTAAAAGGGGAGCTGATGAGGTCTGAGTTGGAAAGGCAGAGACGTGGGAAGGCAGCGTTGGCTGGGAGAAATACACCCTTTGGACTATTCATGTTTTTGTTGTAAGTGGAAGCTGAAACTAGCTGAATAATGCCTAAAGCTCCATCCACTCTTAATGTTCTATGATACGAAACATTATAAAACTGAGTGTGGAAGATGGATTACGAAAGGGCAATGATGTATCCAGCTCTGTTCTGATTGCAAACTATATGACAAAGCTGTGGTTATCCAAACGGTATGGTATTGGCATAAAAACAGATTAATGGAACAGACTAGCCCAGGCATATCCTCATATATGGTTACTTTATGACCAAAGAGCCAAGAATACACAATGGGGAAAGGACAGTCTCTTCAGTAAATGGTACTGGGAATAATGGACAGCCACATACAAAAGTGGGAAACTAGACTACTATTTTGTGCTAGATACAACAAGTAACTCGAATCAAAGACGAGACAGTTTCTGGTCAAAGACAGCATGGTGATGGAAGACCCTGCACTCACCTACTCCAGGAGCACACCAAATCAACACTTCTTCAGAGAGCATTACCTCCCTAGAGACCTGGGGGCTCACTGAGCAGCGGCACCACAAAAGCTAGGGAGGCCCCATGGAGAACAACAAGAGTGACGGAGACAGAGTAATAAACGAACCCCACCCCTGCTGCTGCAAACTGCGGTGGGAACGGACAGTACTGAGGGACCGGGTCGTCTTCCCTAGGGAAGAAAAGAAGTCATGGTCTGAAAAGGGAACTAGAATATAAACGAATCAGCCATAGAATCCTGCCAAATGGCAGGGGAGCTGCTGGAATTCTCTCTCTCTGGGTGAGTGAGGCTGGTGAGTAGCACAGTTTACTCCTCCACCTTGATAGTGTGGATAGGAGTAGGGTTCCAGGTGCCCGAGCTGGCCTGCTGCCTCAGTGAGCCCCGGGACCCTAGCCCCCAGCAGCCCTGGGTGTTCTGGGGCACAGAAAAGCTGCAGTTTATAAGAGAAACTGCAAATAGGAAGGCTGCAGAACTAGAAACTGCCAAATGCTGGGTGGTGGGTGGGGGCGGGGTGGGAGGTGCTGCTGGAACTCTCTCTCGTTTGGAGGGACTGGTGAGCACCATGGTTTACATTCCCCTTCCGCCTCAGTAGCATGGATGGGAGCAGAACAGGCATCCTCGCCAGTCCACCACCTCAGAGCCCCAGCCCCTAGCCCATACTAGATCCGGCCCTTCCACCAAAGTGGCCCCCAGGGTGGCACACATCAGGACACTACCGGAGAACACAGCACTAGCCATCTCACCAAGGTGATGTGGGCACAAGGCATCCTAAAACATTCCAGGTCCATACCACCTCAGCTCCCCATAACTTGCCAGTGCACCTAACCTGCACTCACTTTGCCTCCAGCCACCCTGCCAGGGCACCTGCTGTGTGGAGTGCTCTGGGATCCCTCCAGCCTATACCCTGCCTGGGCTCCAGCCACTTGCCAAGATGCCTCCTGAGAGGAACTCCTGGAGATACCCCAGCTTGCACCCACTTCAGCTATGCTATTGGGGACACTGCGTACAGAGAGTCCTGAAACTTCCCAGCCTGTGCCCACACCAGCTTTGGCCATACCACCAAAATAGAATGTCCTGGGACCCCCTACTCATATGCCCACCACCATTCCCACTATCCACACCTCCAGCAGCCAAAGTCACCAAGCACACACAACTACATAGGAGACAACCAGGCACAAGACCATTCCTTCAAGTTTAGAAGTAACTATTCCACCTAATTCACAGAAACACAAGAAGTCAAGCAAAATGAGACCGGAATATGCTCCAAATAAAGAACAAGACAAAAGTCTCAGAAAAAGAAGTAAATAAAACATAACCAATCTAGTTGATAAGTTCAAAGTAATCATAAATATGCTCGCTAGACTAAAGAGAAGAGTGGATGAGTTCAGAATGTCAACAAGAGATAGGAAGTATTTTTAAAAAGAATCAGAACTTGGGGGCACCTGAGTAGCTCAGTGGGTTAAAGCCTCTGCCTTTGGCGCAGGTCATGGTCTCAGGGTTCTGGGATCAAGCCCCACAATGGGCTCTCTGCTCAGCGGGGAGCCTGCTTTCCCACCCCTCTCTCTGCCTGCCTCTCTGCCTACTTGTGATCTCTATCAATAAATAAATAAAATCTTAAAAAAAAAAATCAGAACTGAAGAAAGAATACCATAACTGAAATAAAAATATACTACAAGGAGTCAGTACAAAGCATGCAGAAGAATGGATCAACCAACTGGAAGATGAGAGTAAGAGAAAGCACCCATAATGAACACCAAAAAGAAAAAATTTTTTAAATGAAAACAGGTCAAGAGATCTCTTGATTAAAAAAAAAAAAAAAAAAAAAAAAAAGATCTCTTGAACATCAAACATAAACATTCACATTACAGGGGCCCAAGAAAGAGGAGAGAGGAAGAAAAGGGACAGAAACTTTATTTAAAGAAATAAGAGCTTGGGAATTCCTTAATCTGGGGAAGAAAATAGGCATCCAGGCTGAGGAGGCATAGAGAGTTCCAAACAAGGTGAACCCAACAGGTCCACTCTCTAGTATGTAATAATTAAGATGTCAGTGATTAAGGATAAAGAGAAAATTTAAAAAGCAACAAGAGAAAAGCAACTGGTTATATGTATAAGGGAGTGCCGTAGAGCTACCAACTGAATTTTTAGCAGAAACTTTGGAGTACAGGAAGGAGTAGTACAATATATTTAAAGTGCTAAAGGAAAAGAATCTACAACCAAGCATACTCCACCTGACAAGGTTACACTTCAGAATTGAAGGAGAGGGTAGAGAGTTTCCCAGGCCACCCCCCAAAAAAGAAATTAAAAAGTAAAAGTTTTAAAAGTTTCATCACTAGGAAACAAGCCTTACAAGAAATATTAAAGGGAATTCTTTAAGTGAAAAAAAAAAAAAAGATTAGATGATAAGAAGAAAATTATGAAAGAAAAAATTTCACGAGTAAAAAGCAAACATACACCTAAGACTAACCACTTACAAACATAGTATAAAGGTTAAAAGACAAAGTACTGACATTGGTTATATCTAAAAATTAAGGGAATTTTTAAAAGACGCTAAAATAAGACAACATACATAAAACATGGAAGAGAGGGAGTAAAAATTTAGTGATTTTAAAATGTGTTTGAACTTAAGTGACAATCAACATAGACTGCTATATTCTTAGGAGGTTCTATATGAACTTCATGCTAACCAAAAACCTAAATAGACAAAAAAGAGTTTTAAAGAATAAAAGCATAACACTAAAGGAGCTCCTCAATCACAAGGAAAGAGAGTGAAAGAAGTAGGAAGGAACAGAGAAGAACTCCAAAAATAACCAGAAACAATGAACAAAATGGCAATAAATACGCACCTATCAGTAATTACTTTAAATGCCCTAAATGCTCCAATCAAAAAACATGGTATGAATAAATATATAAAAAAATAGGTCTCACTTATATGCTGCCTCAAGACCTAAAGACAAATGCAACTGAAAGTGAAGGGATGGAAAAGATATTCCACACAAATGCAAGAGAAAAAAAGAAAAAACAGAAGCAATACTTAGACAAAATAGACTTTAAAACTAGTAATTATAACAAGATACAAAAAAAGATCATTATATAATGATAAAGAGATTGGTCAGAGAACAGGATAAAACAATTATAAATATCTATGCACCCAACATGGGAGCACCTAAAACCAGAAACCAAATATTAACAGACATAAAGGGAGGAATTGAGAATAGTACAATAATAGTAGGGGACTTTAACATCCCACTTATATCAGTGAAGAGATCGTCCAGCTAGAAAATAAAGGAAACAAAGTTTTTAAACATCACATTAAACCAGAAGGACTTAACATATATACAGAATATTCCATCCAAAAATAATAGCTTATACATTCTTTTCAAGTGTACATGGAATATTCTCCAGGAGAGATCCCATGGCAGGTCACAAAACAAGTATATTTAAGGAGAATAAAATCATATCAAGCATCTTTTCATGGCACAAGGATATGAAACTAGAAACCAATTAGAAGAAAAAAACTGGAGAAAAAACACAAACATGTAGAGGCTAAATAACATGTTATAAAAAAGTCAACCAAGAAATCAATGAGGAAATGTAAAAGTTCATGGAGACAAAGGAAAATGAGCACCCAAGAGTCCAAAAATCTTTAGAATCCAGCAAAAGCAGTTCTAAGAGGAAAGTTTATAGAGACAGGAACACCTTGAGAAACCAGAAAAATCTCAAACCGTCTAAACTTACACACAAAGGAACTAGAAGAACAAGCCCAATGTTAGTAGAAGGAAGGAAATAATAAGAGAGTGGAAATAAACGACATAGAGACTTTCAAAAGAAATAGAAAAGACTGCTGAAACCAAGGTCTACTTCTTTGAAAAGATAAACAAAATTGATAAATCTTTAGCTGACTCATTGAGAAAAAAACAGGATTCATATAAATAAAAACAGAATTAAAGAGCAATAACAATTGATACCACAGAAATATAAGGATTATAAGAGAATACTCAAAATATTATATGCCACCAAACTGGACAACCAAGAAGAAATGGATAAATTCCTAGAAATGTTTAATCTTCTAAAACTGAATCAGGAAAAAATAGAAAATCTAAACAAACCAATTACTAATAACAAAATTTAGCTGGTAATAAAAATACTCCCAACAAACAAAAGTCCAGGACCAGGCGGCTTTATAGGTGAATTCTACCAAACATTTGAAAAAGAGTTAACACCTATTCTTCTCAAGCTGTTCAAAAAAAAGAAGAGGAAGGAAAACCTCTAAATACATTCTTTAGGCCAGCATTACCCTGATATAAACACCAAAGACACTATAAGAAAAAAGAAAACTACAGACCAATATCCCTGATGAATATAGTTGCAAAAACCCTCAACAAAAATATTAGCAGATTGCACTCAACAATACTTTAAAAAGATCATTCAGCACAATCAAGTGGGGTTTATATCAAGAATGCAAGAATGGTTCAGTATTTTCAAATCAGTTAAAGTGATACACTACATTGACAAAACGAAGAATAAAATTCATGTGTGTTGGAGGCCACGGCACGGTTGGAGTTGTGGATCAAACCAGGCCCTGACCTGTGTCTCCTTTAAAGTCCGGACACCTTGATAAGGGGTTAAGGACAGGAAAGTTGAGTAACACTGAGAAAGGGTCTGTGCTATATGTCGTGCGCTCACCTACGTGGCTTCCCACACACTCAGAAGGGAACAATGTGATCAGGGTCATGAATTCTTAGTTGGTCCTTGTTGTTCCTGTACTTCCCATAACCCACTCCCTGGTTGATTGTCTTGCATCAATAGTAGCTAATAGCATTAGCCGTGACTACCTGGCATCACGAGGTTTGCTTGTAGTTAATGTACACTTGTTATAGGAACTTGCAGTCATCTGACTAGATGCTGATGTATTACTCCTTCTATTGTGATCTGCCTTATAAATGTTTGTAGATGTGGAATAAAAGCGGCACTGTTGGACATCCTCCTCAGTGCTCCTCCTGCCCCCCATCTCTTTGTCTCTTTCTTTTCACCATCCTCTTACCCTCACGTTCCTGGTCGATTTGTCGCGCCGGCCACGACACATGTGATCATCTCAAATGCTGAAGAAGCATTTGGCAAAATTCAACATCTGTTCATGATGAAAACTCTTAACAAAACAGGTTGAGAGGCAACATACCTCAATGTAATACAAGCAATATATGAAAACCCACAGCTAACATCATACTCAATGATGGAGAAACTGAGAGCTTTTCCTCTAAGATCAGGAACAACCACTTTTATTCAATATAGTACTGGAAGTCCTAACTACAGCAATCAGACAAGAAATAAAAACCATCAAAACTGGGAAGGAAGAAATAATACTGTCACTATTTGCAGATGACAGATACCATACATAGAAAACCCTAAAGACTCCACCCAAAAACTACTCAAAGTGATAAATGAATTCAGTAAAGTTGCAGGGTACAAAATTAATGCCCAGAAATAGACTGTTTCTATACACTAATAATGAAGTAGCAGAAAGAGAAATCAAGAAAACAGTTTCATTTACAGTTGCACCAAAATAAATAAAATACCTGGGAATAAACTTAACCAAGGAGGTGAAAAATCTGTACTCTGAGAACTACAAAACACTGATGAAAGACACTGAAGATAACAAACAAATGGAAAGACAGAGCATGCTTATGGCTTGGAAACATTAATATTGATGAAGTTCTAGAACCTAGGTGAGGTTTGGTGGGCTGAGGTCCGGAGCCGATGACCAAGAAAGAATTCTTGAGACATCTTTGGTGCAAAATGGTGGTTTATTAAAGCACGGGGACAGGACCCGTGGGCAGGAAGAGCTGCTGCCCCGGGTTGTGAGGGATGGCAGGTTCTGTACCCTGCGGTTGGGGGAAGGTGAGGGGAAGGGAGGTGTCAGTGGAGTTTTCATATGCTAAAGAGGGCCTACAAGGTGCCAGGATGTTCCAGGCCTGCCGGAGGCCTTGCCCTTGCTGCTGGATCAAGGTTGTCTTTAGACCAGCCATTAACATTAAGATAGTTGGGAGACTTTTTGGTGGGGTGTCACAATCCTGCTATCAATCCTCTTTGTTAGTGAGATTTAGAACATTTGTAAGCCAAGGGAGACTCCTGTCTAGCAGGATTGTGAGCTCTGCAAGTTAACTATTTGCTTATTGTTCATGGCAGTCAGGGCTGCCTGAGGGATGCTACACTTCTGGAGGGGAAAGGGTGAAGAGGGGGTGCAAGGCACCAGCTCCTGCTTTGTCCTCAGCCAGCCTCCTGCTCCCTCATCAATATCATTAAATGTCCATGCTACAAAGCAATCTATAGAGTCAATACAATCTCTCTCAAAATACCAATAGCATTTTTCACAAAAATAGAACAAAAGTACTAAAATACTTATCAAATAACTAAAGATGTCAAATAACCAAAGCAATCTTAATAAAGAAGAATAAGCTTTAGGTATCACAATCCCTGGTTTCAAGATATACTACAGAGCTCCAGTGATCAAAAGATTATGGTACAAATACAGAAGTATAGGTCAATGGAGCAGAATGGAAAGTCCAGGAATAAATCAATTCTTTTATAGCTAATCTATGACAAAGGAGGCAAGAATATACAAGAGAGAAAGGAGAAAAGGCCAATTTCTTCAATAAAGAAAGGGAAAGCTGGACACCTACATGCAAATGAATGAAACTGGGCCACTTTCTTTTACCATACACAAAAACAACTAAAAATGGATTAAGAACTAAATGTGAGACTTGAAACCATAAAACTCCTAGAAGAAAACATAAGCAATAATCTCTTTACCATCAGCCTTGGCAACATATTCATAGACAAGTCTCTTCAGCAAGGGAAACAAAAATAAAAATAAACTGTTGGGACTATACCAACATAAAAAAGTTTCACACAATGAAGGAAACCATTAACAAAACAAAAAGGCAACCTACTGAATGGGAGAAGATATTTGCAAATGATGTATCTGATAAGAGGTCAATATCTAAAACATATTAAGAACTTACACAACTCAACACCAAAACAAAAACAAAAACAAAAACAAAACCAATCTGATTAAAAAATGGGCAGAGGACCTGAATAGACACTTTTCCAAAGAAGACATGCAGGTGGCCAACAGACACAAGAAAGAGGCTCAACATCTCATCATTCCCTGATGATTAAAGTAAAATCAAATGCAAGTCAACACCACAAGGAGCTATCATCACCTTACTCCCGTTTGAATGGCTCGCCTCAAAAAGACAAGAAATAACAAGTGTTGGTGAGAATGTGTAGAAAAGGGAACCATTTACGCACTGTTGGTAGGAATGTAAATTGGTGTAGCAACTGTGAAAAACAGCATGGGTCTCCTCAAAAAATTAAAAATAGAAATGTCCTAAGATGCAATAATTCCACTACTGAGTATTTACTCAGAGAAAATGAAAACATTAATTTGAAAAGATAGAAGATATATGCACCTCTATGGTTATTGCAGCATTATTTACAATGGCCAAGATATGGAAGTAACCCATGTGTCCATTCATACAGAAACACACACACACAGAAATATTGTTCAGACATCAAATTGTTCAGAATGAGATCTTGCCATTTGCAACAATATGGATGGATCTAGAGGGTATTACTCTAAGTGAAATAAATCAAGCAAAAAAAGACAAATACCATATAATTTCATTTATATGTGGAGCCTAACAAAAAAATCAAACCAACAAACAAGCAGAAACAGAACCATAAATATAAAGAAGGAACTAAAAGTTTCCAGAGAAGAAGGGATGGGGAGATGGGTAAAATGGGTGAAGGGAAGCAAGAGGCTCAGTCTTCCAGTTATAGAATGAATAAATCATGGGATATAAGGTTTGGAGAATATAGTCAGTTATATTGTAGTAGCATCATGTGGAGACAGTAGCTATGTTTGAGGTCAGCATAGCATAACAGAGAGAGTGATCAAATCACTCTGCTGTACATTTGAAACTAACATAACATTTGTATGTTAACTCTACTTCAATTTAAAAAATGACTTACAGCCTTGAACGTTAAACTTGAAACCATAAAACTCTTAGAAAAAAAGGTGGTAAGATTCTTGACATTAATCTTGGCAATGATTCTTTGGACTCGACACCAAAAGCTAAGACAGAAAAAGCAAAAATAAACAACGAGGACTATGTCAAGCTGAAAACCTTTTGCACAGGAGAGTAACCATCAACAACATGAAAAAGCAACCTACTGAATGAGAGAAAATATTTGCAAATCTTCTATCAGATAAAATGTTAATACCCAAACTCTATGAAGAACTCATACAACTCAATAGAATAAAAGCAGTCTGGTTTAAAAATGGGCAGAGGGTCTGCATAGACATTTTCCCAAAGGAAATATACAAATGAACAGCAGGTACATGAAAAGGTATTCAACAACACTCATTGTCAGGGAAACGCACAGTGAGATAGCATTTCACACCTGTTAGAATGACTCTGATCAAAAAGGCAAGAAGTAAACATTGGAGAGAATGTGGAAACAAGAGACTGCTTATGAGCTGTTGGTGGAGTGTAAATTGTGTAGCCACTATGGAAAACGGTACGCGGAGCTTCTTCAAAACATAAGAACTAGTACTGCCGTATAATCCAGAAATTCCATGGGTGTAGAGCTGAATAAAATTAGAACACTTATCTGCACCCCTTCCCCACCATGTTCACCGCAGCATTATTACAACAGCCAGGACAGGAGAGCAACCTCAGTGTCCATCAGTGGATGAATGAATAAACCAAGTATGGTGTACATATACATGAAGGAATACTATTCAGCCATAAAAAAAGAAAGAAATACTGTCATTTGTGACAACATGGATGGCCCTTGAGGGCATTATAGTGACTGAAGTAAAACAGAGAAAGACAAAATACAGTATAATCTCACTTATAAGTGAAATCTTAAAACACACATACCCACAAACTCATATACAGAGAACAGATTAGTGGTTGCCGGAAGTGCAGGGTGAGTTGTAGGAGGAGAAATGGATGAATAAGGTCAAAAGGTACAAAATTCCAGTTATAAAATAAGCAAGTCATGGAGATGTAATACATAGCACAGTTACTGTTGGTAATACTATATGTCATGTTCGAAAGTTGCTAAGAGAATAAACTTTAAAGTTCTTATTATAAGAAAAAAACTTTTGTAACTAGGTATGGAGACAGATGTTAACTAGACTCATTATGGTAATCATTTTGCCATATATATATATATATATATATATATATATATATATATCATTATGTAGTACACATGAAACAAATGTTACATGTCCATTATACTTCAATTTAAAAAAGGAAGAGCAATGTACTGTAACACCAGGATTGGAAAGAACTGCTACAACATGAATGAATTTCACAAATGTCATGTTGAGTAGAGAAGCCAGATTTTAAAAATATATATGTACTATGCAATTCAATTTATAAGTTCAAGAACAGACAGCACTAAGCGACAATTACCCAACCCCACCAGTGGTTGCCTCTAGGTGGGAATGGACTAGTCCCAGCTGGAAAGACATAAAAGAAACTTCTACAGTGCTAGACTCACTCTACATCTTAATCTGGGAGATGATTCATGGTTATAAATATGTTCAAAAATGACTAAGCTGTACAATTAAGATGAGCTTACTTTAAACATTTTATGTAGGTCATACCTCAAACGGGGGCGGGGGGGGGGGGGAGTGGGTACCAATGATTGAGAAGGAACTTCTGAGCAAAAACTAGCATTTTTTAAATACCTTTGAATCCATTATGCTCTCACTGTGCCCTCTCTCCCACCTCCTCCTTACCACCCTTTCTACAAGGAATACCTTATTCACACCCAACAGAGAAATGGACAGCTTGGGTCTGTAACAAAGCATTGTGTTTTCAAGCACAGGTAATTGTTATTATTTTTTGAAGATTTTATTTATTTATTTGACACACAGAGATCACAAGTAGGCAGAGGGGGGCGGGGAAGCAGGCTCCCCAGTGAGCAGAGAGTCATATGCAGTGCTCAATGCCAGGACCCTGAGATCATGACCTGAGCCGAAGACAGAAGCTTAACCCACTGAGCCCCCAGGCGCCCTGAGCACAGGTCAGTAATTGTATATGGGAGTATACGCTGCTACATACAAATTAACTGATTGGAGCACAACCTTTCAAGGTTTAACACAGAATAAGCTTCATGGTAAAAAGAGCACCTCTATGACTTTTTTTTTTGTTTTAATTTTTTTTTTTTTAAGATTTTATGTATTTGTTGGAGAGCGAATGCACACAGAAGCAGGGGGAACAGTGGGCAAAGGGAGAGGCAGGCTCCCTGCTGAGCAAGGAGCTGACTTGGATGCCGGGAACATGACCTGAGCCAAAGGCTGATGCTTAACTGACTAAGACATCCAGGTGTCCTCCCCTGTGACATTTCTAACTCTACTATTCCTCTCCTCTCCTCTTTACCCTCTCCTTTAACAGAATCCGCCAATGTCCTCACAACCCTTCTCAAGGGCAGCCATGTCCTCACGGACCTCAGAAAACTCTCCTTCCTCCATGCCCTCAACTCCATAACAGTGAACAAAAGCACCCTTGGCCTACATCAGGTCAAATTTGTGACCCAGGTGAGCCCAGGTCTTAGTACTTTGTTTGGCCAGGTCTCCATCGGTACCGCAGTGAGAAGCTGGTAATTAATGCCCACCTTGAAGCCAGTGGGGGACACAAGTCCACCAAGAGGGTGGTATGCTTGGTCTTGATGGTGGCAATGGCAGCATTGACATCTTTGGGAACATGTTGCCACAGTACAACAGATAGCAAGCCACGTATTTACCATGGCGAGGGTCACATTTCACCATCTGGTTGGTTGGCTCAAAGCATGTGTTGGTGATCTCTGCTGCAGTAAGCTGTTCATTGTAGGCTTTCTCAGAAGAGATGACAGGGGCAGAGGTGGCCAGAGAGAAGTGGATGCAGGGATAGGGCACCAGCTTGGTCTAGAATTCTGTCAGATCAACATTCAGGGCTCCATCAAATCTGAGGGAAGCAGTGATCAAGGACACAATCTGGCTAATAAGGTGGTTAAGGTTAGTGTAGGTTAGGTGTTTGATATTGAGGTTTCTGTGACAGATGTCATAGATGGCCTCATTGTCTACCATGAAGGCACAATCTGATTGTTCCAAGGTGGTGTGGGTAATGAGGATGGATTGTAGGGCTCAGCCACCACTGTGAAAAACCAGGGGCTGAGTAAATGGAGAACTCCAGCTCAGACTTCTTGTCATCATCGACAGAGAGACTCTCTATTAGCAGGGAGGTGGGCCCAAAACTAGTTCCTCCTCCAAAGCTGTGGAAACCAAGAAGCCCTGAAGACTGTGCATTGGTCAGCCAGTTTCTGAATTCAGTCCAAGTCAAGGCCAGTGATCTCCTTGGGCATATTAGCAGCATCTTCCTTGCCTGTGATGAACTTCTCAGCATGGACAAGGTGCCAGTGTGAACTTCATCAATGACTGTGGGTTCCAGGTGTACAAACACTGCCCTGCACACATGCGTGCTGGCGCCATCTCACTGAAGAAGGTGTTGAAGATGTCATCTCCCCCAGTGATCCTGTCACTTGGCATCGGACCAATCAGGCTGGATGCCATGTTCCAGGCCATAGATCTATCAGCAGGCATTACCAGTCTGGACACCAGCATGGCCAACATGGATGGAGTTGCATTCACTCATGGTTGCTGCTTGGCAGCTGCAGAGCAGATGGTGGGGAGGAGGAATAGACTGTTGATTGTTACAGCAGGACTCTGAGGCGGTCTGTGGAAGAGAACCTGCCTCACCATATGCCCTCTTAATGAAAACGGTTTGACAGCTAACACCTCAATCAAAAATACTATGCGCTGAAGTTCCTAGGAAATTTGTCAGGACTGGGTTCAAAGGGGGATACAAGTACTTATAGCATAAAGCAAGAGCATAGACTTGAGTTCATATCTTCATATTTATACATAGTAGTGGGGGGACTTTAGGCAGTTCATAACTTCTTTGTCTCTATTTTGTCTGTAAAAGACACCTGAGAATACATTGAAGAGTTGCTCTGGGATGGAAATGAGATAATGCACATAAAGGCAAAATACATCAACTGTATAGTATTTTTACTGCCTGCTCTTTAGCCCTAGAGAGTCAGAGGACACCGTTGTATTAAAGATGACACAACCGGCATCTCCCTGCTACCAGCATATTTTCTTAAAGGTCTTTGAAATAATTTACCTTGCCAAGAATGCAACGGATAAGTCAGCAGAGAAGAAAATAATTGTATCCATGACTTAGGAACTAAAATTTCTGGGGGAAAATGAAACATGAGCATGTCCTCATCTGTTTTTCTATCCTTAGTTATCACCTTGCAACACACAGTCCTGGTGAGTTACCTAGAACCTTTTTTTTTTTCCTCTTTCCAAAATAAAACCCTATGTCCTGAATTCCATTGGCTCTCTTGTAAAGCAGAGGAGCTTGTCATATTGAAGATTCTTGCTTGCAAGTGGCGGAAAACCCTGTACCGATTGGCTTTAAATAATAAGGAATTATATGGGTTTGCATCACCAGAACATCCAAGAGGTGGCGCTAGTTCTGAGCACAACTTTTTGGGCGCTCGAATGCCTCCAGGTCCTGGTGTCTGCATCCCTCTTTGCCTCCCCTTACCCACAGCAGCTGCAGCAACTCCAGGCATAGATCTCATCGCCGGGAGATTCCAGTGGAATAGAGCTCATGAACATAAGCCCATAGGAAAGTCTGGGTCTGCCTCTGATTTCATAAAGAATCATGATGTGCTGTAACAGTCAGGAGACTGGTTTCTAGTTCTGACTCTATTCCTACAATTTTTATGATGTTGGGAAGTCATTTGCTCCACCACTCCCCACCTCCACCCCCAACCCTTAACAGTCTCATTCTCAAAATAAAGGCATCAAATCTCAGTGCTGTCTCAGGTCTCCTGCAGAACCAGTATGTCTTCAGTTTTTCACAGTAAAGGCTTTTTCCTCTGGAGTTAAAGAATAGTGCCCTCTGATGGTCTCTTCTATACTTGCCTTTTTATTTAGTTTGATTGGTTTACATTTTCCAATTCACAAAGAGAAATGGTCTGAACAAAGTTACTGTGAAATGAAATTCCATATTGAAGTCTATTTTATTCCCACTCTCATTTTAAAATGTAAAAGGCTTGTGTTCTAACATATAAGTGGCTAAGGCTACGGATTTCATATTTATTACACATATTTTCTTAGGTGGTATTTTTCATTGTTTTTCATATTTTTAATCTCTTATGATTTTTTTGACCCATGTGTTACTTAGTGGCATGTTAGTTCATTTCAAAATCTTTGGGAATTTTCTAGATATCTTTTTTATTATTGATGTCTAACAATTTTTTTAAAGATGTATTTATTTGATAGAGCGAGCAAGTGGCAGGGAAGGGCAGAGGGAAAGAGAGAATCTCAAACAGACTCCCCGCCAAGCAGGGCCAATGTGGGGTTCAATCTCAGGACCCTGAGGTCATAACCTGAGCCGAAGCCAAAAGCTGGATACTTAGCCAACTGAGTCACCCAAGGGCCCAATGTCTAACAATTTAATTGTGGTCATATAATAGTCGGTGTGATTTAAAGCTTAAATTTTAGACTTGTCTTATGGTTCAACATATAGTTCAACATGAGTCTTTTCTGATGAAAACCCCATGTTCACGTGAAAAGTGTATCTGACCTATCCAGTGTGTGGTGGTCTTTACTACACTGAGTTTTTATAATACTCAACTCTTCTGAATCCTTCGCCCTCCTCTTTGTCTGCTTTACTGTCAGTTACTGAGAGTGGAGTGTTGAATCTCAAAATACGACTGTGGATTTGTCTAGTTCTCCATTTAGTTTTGTCAGTTTTTGACACGTGTACTTTGACACGTGTAACTGTTAGCAGTTACTTTCACGTTTGGGATCGGTCGTTTTTTTTAATGAACTGACCCATGTAACATAATACAATGTCTCTTTTTACCTCCGATAATACTCCTTATTTCGAAGTTTACTGTATCGGACATTAATATAGCCATATCACCTTTCGTCATTAAAATGATGAGTACTAGTATAATAAATATTTTCTGTCATTTTACTCAACGTATTATGATTTTATACTTAAGTGTGTCCCTTGTAAACACCTTAATAGTTGGGTCTTTTTAAAAACTTCTTATAGTAAAGGTCATAGTCCACTGTAATATAATAATCAATATGGTTGGGTTTAAGTGTATTATCTTTTTATTCATTTTCTATTTTTTTAGCTGCACTTTTCCCCATTAATCCTGCTTTCTCGCCATCTTTTGGTATTCCACTTTCTTTCTTTCTTTTTTTTTTTTTTTTAAAGATTTTATTGATCTATTTGACAGTGAGAGAGAGACAGTGAGAGCAGGAACACGAGCAGGGGGAGTGGAAGAGAGAAAGCAGGCTTCCCACGGAGCAGGGAGCCCGATGAGGGGCTTGATCCCAGAACGTTGGGATCATGACCTGAGCCGAAGGCAGACACTTAACAACTGAGCAACCCAGGTGCCCCATCACCTTATTTCTTCTATTAATTTAGTTATATCTTTTTTTTTTTTAATGATTCCTCTTTCTGCGTCTTTTAAATGATTATAATATGCATTTTAACTTATGGTTTGGCATGGATTAACACTGTCAGTTCATATATAGTGCTAAGAACCATACCACAGTGTACTTTCATTTACGTCCTCCCTTTCTTTGGCTGTTGTGGTCATGTATTTTACTGGTACATACACTATGCTACCCATAATCCAATGTTGATATTTTACTCTAAAAGAAAAATGTAAGGGCACCGAGGTGGCTCAGTTCATTAAGTGTCTGCCTTCAGCTCAGGTCATGATCCCAGGGTCCTGGGATCGAGCTCCACATTGGACTTCCTGCTCAGTGGGGAGTCTGCTTCTCCCTCTCCCTCTGCTTCCTCCCCAGCCCCACCCCCACTCATTCTCTCTCTCTCTCCAATAAATAAATGAAATCTTTAAAAAAAAATAAGATGTCTTTTATGACCTAATATCTAAAATATATAAAGAAGTCTCATGGGACACCTGGGTGATTCAGTCAGTTAGGCATCTGCCTTTGGCCCTGATCATGATGGTCCCAGGGTCCTAGGATCGAGCCCCATATCGGGCTCCTTGCTCAGTGGGGAGCTGGCTTCTCCCTAAGTCTGCTGCTCCCCCCTGCTTGTGCTCCCTCTCTCTCACTCTCTCTCTGACAAATGAATAAATAAATAGAATCTTTTAAAAAAGCTCTCAAAACTCAACAGTAAAAAGAAAATAACCCAATTTTATAAAGAGGCAAAATATATGAAGAGATGTTTCACTAAAGAGGAGAGAGGCAGATGGCCAAAAAGCATGGGAGATGTTCAACATCATTAGTCACTAGGGGCATGCAAATTAAAACCACAATGAGGTACCACCACACACCTATTAGGAAAACTAAAATAAAAAATAGCGATAATACTAAATGCTGGTAAGAATGCCCCAAAACTGGACCACTTGCATTTGCTATAAAGTAGTGTACTCTGGAAAATAGCTTGACAATTTTTCATAAAACTAATATGTTATTACTGTTCTTACCCTGCAGCTGCACTCTTGGGCATATACCCCAGAGAAATAAGAACTTATATTTATATAAAACTTGTACATGAATATTCATAGCAGCTTTATGTCTAGTAGCCAAATACAGGAAACAACCCAGATGTCCTTTGAGGGGCGAATGGTTTAACAGTGGTACATCTATCATCAAATACTTCTAAGCAATACCAAGAAACAAACTAAGGTTATAGGCAACAATCTAGGTGAGTCTCCATGAATTACACTGAATGAGAAAAGCTTAATAACAGTTAGTGGTTGCCAGAGTTGAGGGACGGGGCAGAGAGGGTGCGGGAGAGAAGAGGGTGTGGTTATAAAAGAATAGTACAAGAGATCTTTGTGGATGGTACATCTATTCTGTAGCTAGACTGTGATATTAGATACAGGGACCTGTACATGTGATACAATTATATGGAACGAAAAGCACACACATAAATGAGTGTAAGTAAAACTGGGGAAATCTGAGTAAGATCGATGAGTCATATCAATGTCAGTATCTTAGTTGTTATACTATATCGCAGTTCCATGAACTGTTTACACTAGAGAGAACTGGGTAATAGGTACACAGGATCTGTCAGTATTATCTCTTAGGACTGTAAAGGAATCTATAATTATATCAAAATAGGGGCACCTGGGTGGGTCATCTGAACATCTGCCTTCAGCTCAGGTCATGATCTCAGGGTCCTGGGATCGAGCCCTGCATCAGTCTTCCTGCTCAGCAAGGAGTCTGCTTCTCCCTCTCCCTCTGCCTCTCCTGCTGCTTGTGCTCTCTCTATCAAATAAAATCTTTAAAAAAAAAAAAAAAGGCAATTGTGCCACACTCCAAGAGCTATAAAGAAATAACGTTTTGATTATCGTGGAGACACAGAGTTCGGGAGCCAATGGCTTTGGAGATTGCAAAGCCTGATTGGTCACGCCCAGGAAACAATTTAGCTGTGAGAGGTGAACTCTGTGGTCTGATAACCAGACTGGTTGACATTAACAGCACAGTTCTAAATGCTTGATATGAAGCATCTCATTGGATCTGTACCACAACCCTCTGAAGTAGGATATTATTATTATGGCTATTGTGCAGGTGAGGCAATCAAAGCATAGTCGTATTAAATAACTTTCCCAGGTTATTAAAAAAAAAAAAAGAAAACCCAGGGAAGTCCTGTTTTGGCCAATCTTGAGTGATATCTCCACATTATATAAAGGGCACTAGGTTATTTGTCAAGATGTTGGGTTCTAATTGTAGTGTTACTGAGTCACAATCAAATACTTGAGAAATGACTCAACCACTTGGTTACCCCATTTGAAAAAAGAAATAGTGAGTACATGTCTAGGATCCTCACCACAGAAGCATTCTGGTTTTTTTTATGATTCCCCAATTCTAAAAAGAATGGTGGAAAGAATGTTTGCCATCCCCATTTTGACAGTTAAACTCCTCTCCAGTGACATAGTTCCTTTCCCCCTTTTCCCTCATTTAAGTGTTTACCGAACATCCACTGTAGGTTGTCTGTTGAGTATTTGGCTTTATTTGAGTTCCTGATGCCCCCCTTCCCCCACCTTTCTCTCCCTCTCCCTGCAGAAGGCTTCCCTAATGCCTTCAGTCACAGCAAATTTCAGATAACATAGCAATCATCTACCAAGTGCTTACCAAGTACAAAAGATGAACACATGCTATGGCCTTTAGTCAACACAAAACACAGTGAAATAGTACTAACATCACTTTATACTTGTGGCTTAGAAAAGGTAAATGTCTGAGTTAAGGACAGTCACTGACCATGGAAAGTTGAGGCGGATCTCAAACCCTAACCTACATAACTCAGACACACCTGGCGACATTGTCTATGCCTTGAAATCTTCCAGACGGTCATTTTTTAAAGAGGTGGATTACTCCATTATGATTTAAACAAACAAACAAACAAACAAACAACCCTTTCTCACTTTCCTTTCTGAAATTTTACATTTGATAATCAATCATTTTAACAAAAAGCATATTAGAATTCCAGAAGCTCCCTTAAGGTGGCAGTATAGACATAATCCATGCACGTGTAACCTTGAGTGCCAACTTGCAAGTAACGTACTTCTACAAATCAGCCTTGGCTCAGTTCTAGAGTTAGGTGAAATGTAAAATTCAGGCACTCTGAATGGGGAAAAAAAAGAGTTCTGAACACCCAGGATACTGGCCCCAGAGAAATTCAACCAACTTGCAAAACAAAATAACTTCCTAAGAGAACAAAACAAACACCTACTTGTTGCTGCCCACCTATTTGATAACTGGCCTTGGTCGTCTTCCAGCAGCAAACACAATAGCCCTAGCCACAGATGTTTTCCTATTTCCTCTGCCCCCTTGAAACCAAGCATTTGAGAATAGTCTATTTCTTCTTTCTTGATTTGCTCCAATGCTTGTAAGCAAGGGGACTCTGGTATATAGAAATGACACATATTTTTCTTTAACACGTATGAATCCCTGTCTTGGGGCTAAAAACAACAACAACAACAACAATAACAAACAACAACAACAAACAAAAAAAAAAAACAAACAAAAAAACCCAGAATGATTCAGCCAAGGTTCCCAAAGTGTTTGGTTAGGACAAAAAACAACCAGGCAATAAACATTTATGGAGTTACACCCAAATATAACAGATTTCTCTGGACTGTCTTCCCAGCATGTGACTGTGGTTTTGGAGAAATGTTTCATCTACCCACAGAATGAGTTCCCGGGAACCATATTTTTACTTCATGACTCTTGGTCATAGCTGATTGAATTAGAGGTAAACACCTGACTCCAGAGGAGGTAATTCATTGGCTAGCCAGAAGTCAACTGCCCTCTCTCTTGAGGACTTCAGCTAAGAGAAGGAGGTACATTTATTGAGACCCCTCATGGTGGAGAATTAGGAAGAAAGCCCAAGGGCTCTTGCTGCTGAGGCCATGGTTGTTCAGCTTTCCTCAGATCCAAGGTGATACCCTAGGTGGTTTTTGCTGAAGCTGATTTTGAATGGGTTTCTGTTGCAGGCATTTCCTATAAAACATACCAAAGTCCTGTGCAAAGCCCAGCAAGAATATAAGAAGGGATGTATGGCTTGTTCCTTGCCCCCCTGGGAATGGGTGGTCTTCTGTACTAGAGAAGATAACTGGGGTTCTGGAATCCAACACAGTCCCATCACCCTGAAAATGTCCTTTATTTCTCTCAGAGCCTTAGCTTTGTTCTCTGTAAACATGGAAATGATAACATCTGCCTAATAAAGTCATCCTCACCAGGCGGTGTCCATCTGGTCAGGTACCTGGCTCACAAGAGATACTCAATAAATATCAGCCTCCACTCTGCCTTGTAAGCAGGTCCTTTGGCTGGTCTCAGATGCAAGTCACACAAACACTGTGGAGTTTTTAATAGGAAATATATTTATCATATTTACACATGTACACACATGTATATATGATATATATATATGTATAGGTATATCGATATCCATAATAATGGCTGTTTAGCCAGGGAGAGGTTCTCTGCTTGGAACCTGCCAAGGCAGAGAGTAGCAGGGGGCGAAAGGGAGGGGTCTCTGCTCCTAGGAAATAGGCTTGTGGACAAAAAGATTGAGGCCTGATTCTTTTCTTTTTTCTTTTTTTCTTATGATATGTTAATCACCATATAATACATCATTAGTTTTGGATGTAGTGTTTTATGATTCATTTTTTGTGTACAACACCCAGTGCTCATTGTGATACATGCCCTCCTTAATACTCATCACCAGGCTAGCCCATCCCCCCATGTGAGAATAAACAAACAGAAAAACAATTACCCAATTCATGGAATTTTAGGCATCCCTGGGGAAACCTTTCTTCCTAGGGCACCTTTAAGTCACCCCATTATAGATGGGACACTAGATCATCTGCTGTGCTTGGAGAAAAGATTCCCAGGCTCTGGAGCTCCTGGGATGTTACTTAAGTTCTCACTGCCCTGTTGCTGAGAAAACATTGCATCTGGCTGCCAACAAATATTCATTGAGTATACATTTAATGGCAGGGACCATTGAACTGGAAATGCAGCATGACCAAGACAGACAGACAGTTCCTTCCCCTCAAAAATTCTGCATGAGTATACACCAAGTGTTATACATAGGCCTTATGACTCAGATTTCTTCTTTCAGAGTCCAACTTCCCTGGATTCATTTCTGAGTTCTATGGAGAACACAGAAGAGCCGTTTCCTGAAACCCTTTCAAACAGTGGGGCACCAATATTTCTCTACATTACTCCTTTTAAAAACGAAAACACAGAAAGCAGGACACATTTTCATCCATTTTCCTGCTGAAGGTTGAACAGCTTTGCTACCCCAAGGGTTCCAACATCAGTAGACACTACTGTCACTTGCCAGGTGTTATATCCCTAGTTGGACCTTGCAGACTGGCTGTCCAGGTTGGAAGAGTATGAAGGTGACAGATTTGCTTGTGAACATGCATGAAACAGCCACTAGAAACCTACTGAAGTATTACTGGGACTTGCCATGAAGCAAAGGCCAACAAAACATCACCTACACCATTGAACAGAGAAAAGCAATATTTTCAAAAATTAAAGGACTATGTGTAAATAAGATTCTACTCTGAAAAAGTAAACAAGATGTGAAATAAAGATCCAGTCTTGCTTTGGTATCACAATGTTCACCAGAATGGTATCCAAAATCTTTTAGGGTTTTTTTCTCCCCCTTTCTAATATATGCCCCAAATAAAGCAAGTCTGAGTTTGATCAGGAGAGCTTATATTGCATTCTTTGATAAATGAAGGGATGAATTTAACACACTGCTAAGCTTTAAAAAAAAAAAAAAAGTAATAAGACTAAGGAAGATCGTTGCTTCTTATTTTCTGTCTCAAAGAATCCCCTGGTAAGAGGAAGTTACTATTGGTGAAGTGAATGTTTAGTATTAGCAGAGTCACTTACAATAATCAGTGTTTGCATGGAGGACATTAGCTTAAGAAATCATTTACCTGAGAGTTATTGAAACAGTAATACATAGTTGATTAACGCATACTTTGTATATTATGCATATATATTGTATTCTTAATGTAAGCTAGAGGAAAGAAATGGTATTTTCTTTAATTAAAATATCATTAATAAAATCATAAAGAAGAGAAAATACATTTATAGTACTGTACTTATTGAAAAAATCCACATATAAATGAACCCATGCTGTTCAAACCTATGTGGTTCAAAGGTCAACTGTATATACAAATGTCAAATCACTACGCTCTACACTGGAACTTAATATAATGCTATATGTCCAATATTCCTCAACAACAAAAAAATTATCCTCAATGGAAAAAAAAATCTTCAAAAGACTATTATAAATTTTAACTTAATGGGAAACGTGTATCAAAACATCATCAAAAAAGTAGAAAGGTGAATAACTAATTGGGCAGAATATTTGCCACAATATGAGAAAAAGTAAATGCCCTTTATACATAATGAGTTTATAAACATTGAAAAATAAGATATTAAGACTGCCCAGAAAAGGTAAGGAAGATGGAAAAACTATTCATAAAAGAGATAAGACTTAGAAAGACATCACATGTTCATGAATTGGAACACTTACTATCATGAATATGTCAATACTATCCAAAGTGGTCTACAATTAGCAAAATTCCTATCAAAATCATAATGGTATATTTTGCAAGAATAGAAAATCCATCCTATAATTCACATTAATTATTAATTCTCAAGGCACCCTGCATGGTCAAACGATCTCGAAGAAAAGGAACAAATTTGGAGGCCTTATATTTCATTATTTCAAAACTTATTACAAAGCTACAGTATCTAATATGGTGTGGTTGTGCTCACTTCAGCAGCACATATACTAAAATTGGATCGATAAAATGGTGTGGTACTGGCATAAAGATGAATATTTTGGCCAATGGAATAGAATAGAGATCCTAGGAGTAATCCCTCACATATATGGTCAGAGGATTTTTGGTAAGGGTGACAAGACCACTCAAAGGACAAAGGACAGTTCTTTTAACAAGTAGTGCTAAAAAAACTGGGTATGTATGTACAAAAGAATGAAGTTCGACTCTTACCTTACTCCACATACAAAAATCAACACAAAATAAGTCAAAGACCTAAATGTAAGACCTAAGACTATAAAAATCTCAGAAGAAAACGTAGAAGACTGTCTTCATGACATTTGGGTTAGGCAAACCAAAAAGTAAAGCCAACAAAAGTGAAAATATCGCAATGTAACTATACCAAAAACACCTGTGCATCAAGCTGCAGACAGGCCTCATAGCCAACAAAGTGAGAGCCACTTCTGCTCACCAGACTACCCACAGAAGTCACACTGGAACTTGTAACCCTGCCTACCAGCATGCCCTAAAGCAGTTGCAACAAGGCTTTGCAACTGGCAGGGCTTTGCAGCCATCGGGGCCAAGGCCATCCCTGCCCACCAATGCACCTGAAGCAGTCCCAGCCATCCCACACATCACTATGCCCACAGCAGCTGAAGCTACCTTACAACAGGTCACACATAGCCCATCAGGGGAAATTACAAGAATACCTGACTCTACCGGTTAAGAAGGCTGTCATTGCTCTTGGCCCTACAGGAAATCCTCATGAGACTATTCTTTTAAGGCCAGGAGACATAATTAAATTACCTAATACACAGAAACCAACAGACAGTCAGGCAAAATGAAAAAACAGAAGAATATTTGTTCATGCTAAATCTCTCAACAAAGTGGGTTTAGAGGGAGCATACCTCAACATAATAAAGGCCATATATGAAAAATATGAAAAACCTATAACTAGGGCACCATTGGGCTTGCTGCTCAGCAGGGAGCCTGCTTCCCTTCCTCTCTCTCTGCCTGCCTCTCTGCCTACCTGTGATCTCTGTCAAATAAATAAATAAAATCTTTAAAAAAAAAAGAAAAACCTATAGCCAATCTCATATCCAATGGTGAAAAACTGAAAGCTTTTTCTCTAAGATCAAACCAAAGAATAAGAAAAAGCTTCCAAAAAATAACTATATGAAACAATTTACCTGATAGAGAGCCGAGACGCATCCCCCTCTGGAAGCAGCCATGGGCTCCCAGCCGTGCCTCAGGAGCTACACTACCCCCAACTAGAGGGCTCAGCCTGCATTCAGAGAACAAAGGAGACAAAAACTCAGGGAACATATATTAAAAAGAAAAGCTTTTTTTGCATACAGACAGGAAGATTACATACCCAGTAGTAGAGACCATGAAGTGATGAACTCTGAGGGCCAGGTCTGCAAAGAGACAAAAGTTCTGAAATTTAAAACAAAAATGGCTGGTAAAGAAAATGTCAGTAGACCTCCTGGGAACAAAAATCATATAACAATGAGAAAAAATTGTATTCCTTTAAGACCTTCTAATGAATCAACCAATTCAACCATAGTGATTGACACTACATAATTTTGAGGATAATAATCAAATGGGACAATCCATACCAATTAAAGATGACCCTCAACATCAACACATGAATTAAGCCAAGTGTTTCATTTTAAAAGCAACAATAAAAAGGAACAAATACCCAAAGAAAAACCAAAGATGCTAACATGCCCAAGGAGTTTGTGCTTGGGTCTTACCCTGGCCAAATTGTTCAGTCTAAGATTAATTCATTTAGAAAGCCCCTGCTAGTAAGAGATGAGAGTTCGGCAACAACAAAGAAACCTTCAGCTGCTGTCCCTAAAGCCCCAGAGCCTCCACCCACAGACACCCACAGTGTGACCATGAAAAGTGATAGAGCCACAAACGCGGTGACCATTGCTAAACTTGGGAGCACGGCATCTCAGGATAGACAGCTGGTGTGGCCTCCCATCAGAAGTCACAGTGACAGTGCTCAGGGTGCTGTGAAACAGGGCCTTGGGAGAACCACCGCCAACATTATAATCTGGGAAGGGCTCGGGAGGATGAATTACTGCAATCAAACACGGTTTCATCTAGTGCCAAAACCGGTTCTCAGGATGTAGAGAGAAGGAAGACACTGTCAATAAGCCTGACCTCTGAAACTCTAGGCAAGCCTGCTGTATCTTCTAAGACCAAACTGATACTGAAATCAAAAAGCACTGACCCTTGTAGACACATATAGCAAAAGCAACTCTTGATAGATAGGCTCAGGCCAGAGAAACAGCAGGAGAGAAAAGCTCGTCTGAGTGAGTGGAAAGCTGGCAAAAGAAAAGTGCTGAAAATGCCTCCTAGCTCAGTGATTACCCAGCCTGAGCCTGAAGGGCAGAATGAAAACTCAGCTGGGTCCTTTTGGACAATCATGGCAGAAGATGAGCAAAGATTATTTACTGAAAAAGTAAACAAGACATTTTTGGAATGCCTAAACCTGATTAATGAGAGATGCCAGAAGAAGAAATGTTGGTCATACTGAATGACCTGATTAAAAATATTTCAGATGCCAAAAAACTTGTTAAATATTGGCTATGCTTTGCACATATTGAACCACTCACAAGTCCTATCGAAAATATTATCACAATGTCTGAGAAAGCTGTTCTGGCAGGGGCTCAGACTATTGAAGAAATGCAATTGCAGATATTCTAACAATGAAGAATCAAGACAAAGTGAAATATGGAGAAAAGGTTGAGGCTTGTACAACTAAGGGATACATTCAGGAAGTCAACAGTGAAGATATGAGTGTTAATTTAGAGTCAGGAAGACTAGAGATGTGGTATTCCAAGATGGTGAAAAAGAGGAAGATGACAAAACAAAAGATCCAGGCAATGATGCTAAAACCCCCAGTTCAGAAACCAGGGGGAGCTGCTTCATTAAATATAATGTGTCTACTACATCATACCTACAAAATGTAAGAAAAAAGAAGATACAGTTTGATAACACAAATAAATGCATTTAAAGAACTAAAGTTTCTAACACCAGTTAGATGTTCTTGGAGTATTCACAAGAAGACTTCTAAATTGCCAGATATGTTAAAAGAACATTATCCATGTGTGTCTTCATTGGAGCAGTTAACAGAGTTGGGAGGTGAAACTGATGCTTTTGTATGCCGTCATAATGCTGCACTATGCCTGATGTACTCAGAGACTGGAACAGCACGAGAGAAATAAAGTGATGATAAGAAATGGGGGAGAAAACAATTTACTTGATTAAAGAGTTCAAAGTAATGGTCATAAAATGCTTACTGAACTTGGGAAAAGAATGGATGAACACACTAAGAACTTTAGAAAACATTAAAAATTGCCAATAAGAGCTGAAGAATATGATAGAAATAAAAAATTCATTACAGAAAATAAAGAGCAGGTTAGAGGATACAGAAAAAAAGATCAAACATTTGGAAGACAGGGTAGTGGAAATCACCCAATCACACAAACAAACTGAACAATGAAAAGAAAACCTGGGGCACCTGGGTGGCTCAGTGGGTTAAAGCTTCTGCCTTCGGCTCAGGTCATGATCTCAGGGTCGTGGGATCGAGCCCCACATCGGGCTCTCTGCTCAGCAGGTAGCCTGCTTCCCTTCCTCTCTCTCTCTGCCTGCCTCTCTGCCTACTTGTGATCTCTGTCAAATAAATAAAATCTTGAAAAGAAAAGAAAACCTAACTTTAAAAATAAAAATACTTGCATGGAGCACTGGGTGTGGTGCAAAAATAATGAATACTGTTATGCTGAAAATAAAAAATAAATTAAAAAAAAATAA
The DNA here is from genome assembly GCF_030435805.1 of Mustela lutreola. NCBI lineage: Eukaryota > Metazoa > Chordata > Mammalia > Carnivora > Mustelidae > Mustela > Mustela lutreola. The sequence continues at coordinate 100,209,271 of NC_081295.1, read as the reverse complement.
AAATACTTTCAGGGATCTCTGGGACATCAAGCATACTAACATTGCATTATAGGGGTCTCGGCAGGAGGAGAGAAAGAGAATGGGACAAAAAAAAAATTAAAGAAATAGATCTTAAAACGTTCTTAACCTGAGGAAGGAAACAGACATCTAGGTTCAAGAAACACAGAGTCCCAAACAAAATGAACCCAAAGAGATACACACCAACACATAATATAAGTGAAATGTCAAAAATTAAAGTGGGAATGAACATATTTCATGCAAATGGAAATGAAAAAATGCTGGGGTAGCAAAACCTCAAATAAAATAGACTTTAAAACAAAGACTATAACAAGAAACCAAGAAAGGCACTGTAGTATGTTAACTACCTTGAATTTAAATTTAAAAATAACACTGGAAATTTAAAAAGAGAGATATTATATAATGATGAAGAAATCAATCCAACAAGAAGCTACAACATTAATAAATATTTATGCTTCATACCTAAGTATGAAGCAAATTTAACAGAGGCAGAGGGAGAAATTGACAGTAACATAATAATAGTTTATATAATAATAATAGCTTATATAATAATTGCCCATAATAATGCACGATTCAAAGCCATTTATTTATTTATTTATTTTTATTAACATATAATGTATTATTTTCCCCAGGGGTACAGGTCTGTGAATGGTCAGGTTTACATACTTCACAGCACTCACCATAGCACATAACCTCCCCAGTCCAGTGTCCATAACCCAACCACCCTCTCCCTACACCCCTTCCCCCAGCAACCCTCAGTTTGTTTTGTGAGATTAAGGGTCTCTGGGTGCCTGGGTGGCTCAGTGGGTTAAGCCACTGCCTTCGGCTCAGGTCATGATCTCAGGGTCCTGGGGATCGAGTCCCGCATCGGGCTCTCTGCTCAGCAGGGAGCCTGCTTCCTCCTCTCTCTCTCTGCCTACTTGTGATCTCTCTCTGTCAAATAAATAAATAAAATCTTTAAAAAAAAAAAAAAAGGGTCTCTTATGGTTGTCTCCCTCCCTATCCCACCTTGTTTCATTTTTGTCTTCCCTACCCCCAAACCCCCCACTTTGCCTCTCAAATTCCTCCTATCAGAGAGATCATATGATAATTGTCTTTCTAGTAGAAAGACTTTTAACACTCCCTTACATTAATGGACAGATCATTCAGAATGACTCATTAGACTGGATAGACCTAACAGATATATATAAAACATTGTACCCAAAAACAACAGGGTACCATTCTTTCAAGTGTACATGGAACATTCTCCAGGACAAGTCACATGTTAGGCCACAAGCAAGTCTTAATAAATTTAAGAATACTGAAATCATATTGTGCATCTTTTCTGACTGCAATGGTATGAAACTAAACATCAACCATACACAAAAACACACACACACAAATAAACTGGAAAAAATCCAAACACATGGAAGGTAAACAACATGCTACCAAATAGCAAATGAGTCAATGAAAAAATGAAAAATGAAATCAAAAGATACTTGGAGACAAATGCACATGAAAACACAACAGACCAAAAATCTTTGGAATGCAGTAAAGTGGTTCTAAGAGGGCCATTTATAGTGATACAGGTCTACCTCAGTAACAAGAAAAATCTCAAACTGTGTAACATTATACCTAAAGGACCTAGGGGGGAAAAAAAGCCCAAGATGAGTAGAAGGAAAAAAATTTATAAAGGTCAGAGCAGAAATAGGACAGAAAAAAAACAAAACAAAACAGAAAAGATCGATGAAAACAACATTGGCTCTTTGAAAAGAATAAAGTTAACAAAACTTTAGCTAGAAAAAAGAGAAAGGGCCTAAAAAAATAAAAACATTTTGTTTTATTTTAAGATTTTTATTTATTTGACAGACAGACCACAAGTAGGCAGAGAGGCAGGCAGAAAGAGAGAGGAGGAGGAGGCAGGCTCCCTGCTGAGCAGAGATGTGAGGCTTGATCCCAGGACCCTGGGATCATGACCCGAGGCGAAGGCAGAGGCTTTAACCACTGAGTCACCCAGGTGCCCCAAATAAAAACATTTTAAAAAGAGATGTTACAGTAAACACCATGGAAATACAAAGGATTATAAGAAACTACTATGAACAATTATAAACCAAAAAATTAGATGACCTAGAAAAAATAAATTTCTAGAAACATACACTGTTCTAAGACTTAATCAACAAGAAATAGAAAATGTAAGCAGAGCAATTATTAATAATAAAGCTGAATTGGCAATCAAAAAACTCCAACAAATGTAAAATCCAAGACCAGATAGTTTTACAGGTCAATTCTACCAAACATTCAAAGAAGATTTATACCTATCCTTCTCCAACTCAGCCAGAAAATTGAAGGAAAACTTCTAAATTCATTTGGGGATATTACCAAAACAAACCAAAGACACCACAAAAACAATTAAAAAAAAAAAAAAAAAAAGAAAGAAAGAAAGAAAGAAAAAGAAAAACAAACTACAGGCCAATATCTCTAATGAGCATAAATGTAAAAATCCTCAAAAAATATGAGCAAGCCACATTCAAAAATACATATTCAAAAATACAAAAATACATTCTATAAGTGGGATTTATTGTAAGCATACAAAGATGGTTTAATATTTGCCTCTTGACAATATGATTCTCCACTTTAACAAAATGAAAATTGGCAATTATATGATCATCTTAATAAGTGAAGAAAAAGCATTTGACAGAATTAATTCATTCATGCTAAATGTCTCAACAAAGTGCGTTTAGAGGGAGCATACTTCGACATAATAAAAGCCATATATGGAAAAAACCATAGCCAGTCTCATATTCAATGGTGAAAAATTGGAAGCTTTTTCTCTAAGATGAAGAACAAGATAGAGATACCCACCTCATCACTTTTATTCAACATAGTAGTGGAAATCTTAGCCATAGCAATCAGGCAAGAAAAAGAAAGAATGCATCCAAATTGATAAGAAGTAAAACTGTTCACAGATGACATGGTACTATACTATACATAGAAAACCCTAAAGGTTACACCAAAAAACTCTTCAAATTGATAAATGAGCTTGATAAAGTAGCAGCTACAAATCAATATACAGACATCTATTGCATTTCTATATGCTAAAAACAAACTATCAGAAAGAGAAATTGAGAAAACATTCCCATATGCAATTGTATCAAACAGAATAAAATATCTAGGAATAAATTTAACCAAGGAGATGAAAGAGCCTATTCTGAAAACCATAAGATATTAAGGAAATTGAAAAGGACCGAAAAAAATAAGTGGAAAGACATGCCATGCTTATTGATTGGAAGAATCCATATTGTGAAAATGTTAATACTACCAAAGCCATCTTAATCCAAAGCAATCCCTATAAAAATACCAATGGTATTTTTCATAGAAGTATACTAAAATTTGTGTGGAACCACTGAAGATTCTGAATAGTCAAAGCATCTTCAGAAAGAACAAAGCTGGAGGCATCATGCTCCAAAATTTCAAATTATGCCACAAAGCTATAGTAATCAAAACAGGTACTGATTGTGTTCCAAGATGGCAACACAGGAAGACCCTGAACTCACTTCCTCCATGGACACTTGAAATATACACCTACTGATAGAGCAGTTCCTCCTGAAGGAGAACTGTTTGAATAGCTTCTATACAACCTGAGATGGAGAGATCACATAGAAAATGACAAGAAAAATGGAAACATGGTAACAAATGGAACCCCAAACCCCAATGCTGAAAATTACAGCAGGGAGGGTCGATACTGAGCAACCAGGAGCAAATTGGTCTGCCCTGGAAAACAGTTAAAAAAAAAAAAAAAGCTGCAGTTTAAAAGGGTAAGCTAGAATTTGAAGGAACTATCTTTAGAACCCTACCAAATGGTGAGGAAGCTACTAAAATCTTCGGGGTCCAAAGGGCTAGTGAAAGCCATGATTTATGCTCACCTTCCATGTTGAGACCACAAACAGGAGTAGGGTTCCAAGTACAATAGCAAGCCTGCCACGTCAACAAGCAATAGTTCTCTATTCCATACAAGCACAGGATACCTTGGAGCATAGAAAATAAGCCACAATTTAAAAGAGCAACTAGAATATGAAGGAACTAGTCCTAGAGCCCTGCCACATGGTGGGGGAACTACTGGAACTCCCTGGGTCCAGAGTGCCTAGTGAACATCATGGTTTACTGCCCCTTCCCCTTGATAGCATAGTCAGGAATATGGTCTGGATGCCCTAGCTGGCCCACTGCCCCATTGAATCTCAGGCATCTATCCCATATACCAACACCTGCCATCACACCAAGGTGGCTGACATGCCACAGACCTGGACAAACCTGGTCAGTGCTCACTATAGCGTCACCTTTTGGGCTAAGGAGACACAGGTGCAGAGTACCATGAACACTAATCCATATCATTTAAGTGACCCATATAACTTAAGCTCCAGAGAGCTGGGTGCTAGGGCTCCCCAGTCCAGGGTGCTCTAGGTCATCCTAGTTCATGCCTGCTTCAGTTCCACTCACCCCATCAAGGTGCTTCTTGTGTGGAGTATCCCAGAAACCCCCAGTCCAGGACCACCTCAGTTCTAGCCACCCTACCATGACACACCTTTGTACGAAATGGCCAGGGCTCCCTGGCCTACATCCTGCCTCAGAACCAGGCTCTCTACCATTGCACACCCATAACACTCTCACCCACACTTGCCTCAGCTCTAATAGCCCTGCCAGGGTCCTCCCCTGCATTGAGCACCATGCAACACCCAGCCTACACCCACTTCAGGGTCAGCTGTCTTGCCAGGGGCAGCCCCAGCATGAGCATCCTATGCATGACCCCATGCCCCAAATAACCAGAACACTAGCCAGCCAGTCAAAGTCACCAGGCACAGACAGCCTACACAGGGGATGATCATATACTAGACAATTTCTTCAAGCTTAAGAGGAGTAGCTATTCCACCTAATTCATGGAAACAAATACAGAAAGTCAAGCAAAATGAGGAGACAGTGGATATGCTCCAAATGAAAAAAAATAAGACAAAACCCAAGAAAAAGAACCAAGTGAAACAGAGACAAGCAATATACCCAATAAAGAGCTTAAAAGAAAGATCATGGGTGTCTGGATGGTTCAGTTGGTTAAGGATTTGCCTTTAACTCAGGTCATGATCCAGGGTCCTTGGATTGAGCCTCACATCAGGCTCTCTGCTCAACAGGAAGCCTGGTTCTCCCTCTTCCTCTCCTTTTCCCCCACCGCTCATGCTCTGTGTCAAATAAATGAATAAATAAAATCATTAAAAATTTTAAAATAAAGTAAAATAAAATAATTATATAAATGAATGAATAAAAGACTCACCAGACTGGAAAGACAAGTTAAAGAGCTCAGTGAGGACTTCAACAAAGAGACAGAACATATAAAAAGGAACTAATGAGAGTTCAAGAATACAGTAACTGAAGTGGAAAACACACTAGAGGGAATCCGCAGTAATTTAGAGGACATGGAAGAAATGATAAGTGAACTGGGAGAGAAGGTAGTAGAAAGCACCCAATCTCATCAGTAAAAAGAAAAAAGAATTTCAAGAAATGAAGATAGGTTAAGAGATTTCTAGGGCAACATCAAGCACACAAATATTCACATTAAAGGGGTCCAAGAAGAAGAAGAGAGAAAGAGGCAGAAAACTTATTTGAAGAAATAATAGTTGAAAATTTTCCTAAGCTATGAAGGAAACAGACATTCAGGTTGAAGAATCATGGAGTACCAACAAGACAAACCCAAGGAGGTCCACACCGTAACATATGATAATTAAAATGTCAAAGGTTAAAAATAAAGAGAGAATTTTAAAAGCAGCAAGAGAGAAGCTAAAAGTTATGTACAAGGGTAACTCCATAGGGTCATCAGCTAATTTTTTCAGCAGAAACTTTGTGGAACAAAGGGAGTGGCATGATGTATTCTGGAAGGAGCCAGAAGGGAAAAAAAACCCACAACCAAGAATATTCTAGCTACCAAGGTTATCATTCGGAATAGAAAAAGAGATAAAGAGTTTCCCAGACAAACAAAAGTTAAACGAGTTCATTATCATTAAACTGGCCTTACAAGAAATGTTAAAAAGGACTTTGTTAAGTGGTAAAGAAAAGCCCATAGTTAGAAGTAAGAAAATTATGAATAAAAAGATGTGAAGTATGACAACATATATATAAAACATGAAGGCAGGGTGTTAAAAAGGAAGTTCTTTTAGCACATGTTATAATTTAGTGGCTATCAACTTAATATAGACTGCCTTTTACCTATGATGTTATATACAAAGCTCATAGTAACTACAAACTCCAAACCTAAATTAGATACACGAAAAATAAAGAGGAAAAGAGGCCAAGGTTAATACTAAAGAAAGTCATTACCATAAAGAAAGAGAGGAAGAGAAAAGAAACTACAAGAACAGCCGGAAAACAGTGAACAAAATTGCAGCAAGTATATATCTGTCAGTAAATACTTTAATTGTTAAGTGATGTAAATGCTCCAGTCAAAAGACACAGTGTGGTGGAATGGATTTAAAAAAAAAAAAAAAAAAGACCCTTCTATATATAGCCTACAAGAGACTCACTCCATACCTCAAAACACATAGAGACTTAATTAAAAGTATAGAAAAAGATACTCCATGCAAGGGGTGGGGGAGCACGACTATCAATATTTATAGGAGACAAAATAAATTTTAAAAAGATTGCAACAAAAGAAAAAGAGGAGCATTACAGAATGATTAAGGGATCAATCCAGCAAGAGGATATAGTCATCGCAAGTATCTATACACCCAACATTGGGGCACATTAAATACAGCAAATGCCAACAGACATAAAGGGAGAGATTCACAATGATACAATAATAGTAGGAGATTTTTAACAACCCATTTACATCAATGGGTAGATTATCCAGACAGCAAATCAATAAGGGAAGAGTGTCTTTGAATGTTTGAATGACACATTAGAAAGACTTAACAGAGTGTGTGTGTGTGTGTATTATTCCATCCAAAAACAACAGAATACACATTTTTAAAGTCCACATAGAACATTCTCCAGGCGAGATCACATGTTAGACCACTAACAAGTCTCAATAAATTTAAGAAGATTGAAATCAAATCATGCATCCTTTTCTTTTCTTTCCTTTTTTAATATATTTTTTAAAGATTTTATTTATTTGACAGAGAGAGAGGGATCACAAGTAGGCAGAGAGATGGGGAAGCAGGCTCCCTGCTGAGCAGAAAGCCCGATGTGGGGCTCGATCCCTGGACCCTGGGATCATGACCTGAGCTGAAGGCAGAGGCTTTAACCCACTGAGCCACCCAGGCACCCCTTCTTTTCTTTTTTTAATAATTAATTTTTTTATTTTTTTCAGTGTTCCAAAATTCATTGTTAAGCACCACACCCAGTGCTCCATGCAATAGTGCCTTCCTTAATACCCACCACCAAACTAACCGCCCCCCAAAACCCTCAGTTTGTTTCTCAGAGTCCACAGTCTCTCATGGTTTGTCTCCCCTCTTTTTCAACCACAAATATAGTATCAAACTAAAATTACACATACTCATACAAAACTGAAAGAAAAGAACCCACAAACACATGGAAGGTAACCAACATGTTACTAAATACCCAATGGGTCAATGAAGAAATGAAAGACTAAGTAAAAAAAAATACATGAAGACAAATGAAATGACAATGGACCAAAATCTCTGGGATGTGATGGCAGTGGTTCTAGAAAAGAAATATTTACAGTGATACAGGCCTACCTCAAGAAACAAGAAAATCTCAAATAAACAATGTAACCTATACCTAATGGTCTACCTAAAGAAAAAGAAGAAGAAACAAAGCTCAAGATTGGTAGAAGGAAAGAAATAATAAAGATCAGGGCAAAAATAAATGACATAGAGACTAAAAAAAAAAAAAAAAAAAAATAGAAAAGATGAATAAGAGCTATTTCTTTGAAAAAAGATAGACAAAACTGGCAAGCCTTTAGCCAGACTTACAAGAGGATGCAAGTAAATAAAATCATTAACAAAAGAAAAGAGGTTACAAGTGATACCACAGAAACACAAAAGATTATAAAAGAAAACTATTAAAATTATATGCCAACAAATTGGACTACATAGAAATGGATTAATTCCTAAAAACAAAATCTTCCAAAATTGAACGAGGAAGAATAGAAAATCTAAACAGATGAAATTGAATGAGTAAAAAACAAAACAAAACAAAACAAAAACCTCCCAAAGATCAAAAGTTTAGGACCAGATAAATCGACAGCTTAAATTCTATCAAACATTTAAAAAACAGTTAATACCCATTCTTCTTGATCTGCCCCAAAAAATAAGAGGAAGGAAAGCTTCCAAATACATTCTATGAGGCCAGCATTACCCTGCTACCAAAACCAGACAAAGACATTACAAAAAAAAAAAAAAAAAAAAAAAAAAAAATACAGGCCAATATCCTTGAACATAGGAGCAAAAGTCTTCAACACAATATTAGCAAAACAATAAAAGGTTATTCAACAATACATTAAAAGGATCATTCAGGGGCGCCTGGGTGGCTCAGTGGATTAAGCCGCTGCCTTCAGCTCAGGTCATGATCTCAGGGTCCTGGGATCGAGTCCCACATCGGGCTCTCTGCTCAGCAGGGAGCCTGCTTCCTCCTCTCTCTCTGCCTGCCTCTCTGCCTACTTGTGATCTCTGTCTGTCAAATAAATAAATAAAATCTTTAAAAAATAAAAAATTAAAAAAATTTAAAAAAGGATCATTCACCATGATCAAGTGGGACTTATTTCAGGGTTACTGGATGGTTCAATATTCACAAATCAATCAATGTGCTATACCACATTAACAAAACAAAGGATAAGAATTATATGATTATTTCAATAGATGAAAAAAGGCATTTAAAAAAAAATGCCACATCTATTCATGATAAAAACTCTCAACAAAGTAGGTTTAGAGGAAACATTCCTCAACATAGTGCACGCCACATAAGAAAAACCCACAACTAACATTATGCTCAAAACTAAGAGCTTCTCCTTTAAGATCAGGAGCAAGACAAGAATGTCTTCTCACCACTTTGATTCAGCATGGCAAGTCCTAGCCACAACAACCAATCAAACAAACAAACCAAATACAAAAGACAAAAAGAAAGAAAAGAGGAAAAAAGGGGGGCATCCAAATTGGTAAAGAAGTAGACCATGTGTTGATGACATGATACTACACACAGAAAACACTAGAGATTCCACCAAAAAACTATTCAAAATAATAAATGAATTTAGTGAAGTTGCAGGGGACAAAATTAATATACAGAAATCTGTTGTGTTTCTGTATACTAATAAAGTAGCAGAAAGAAAAAAAATTTTTAAAGATTTTATTTATTTATTTGACAGAGATCACAAGTAGGCAGAGAGGCAGGCAGAGAGAGGAGAAGGCTGAGAGAGAGGAGGAAGCAGGCTCCCTGAGGAGTGGAGAGCCAGATGCGGGGCTCGATCCTAGGACCCTGGGATCATGACCTGAGCTGAAGGTAGAGGCTTTTAACCCACTGAGCCACCCAGGCACCCCGCAGAAAGAATTTTTTTTTTTAATTCCATTTATAATTGCACCAAAGAATTACCTCGTAGTAAACTTAGCCAAACAAGTAAAAAACATGTACTCTGAAAACATAAGACATGGATAAAAGAAATTGAAGATGATACAAAGAAATGGAAAGCTATTCCATGCTCACCAATTTTAATATTGACAAATGTTTATACTACCCAAAGCAATATGTAGTTTCAATGCAATCCCTATCAAAGTACTAACAGTACAAAGTAACAAAATAACAAAGTACTAACTAAGCATTTTTCACAGAACTGTAACAAATAATACTGAAATTCATATGGAACAACATTAACAAAAAAACCCCAATAGCCAAAACAATCTTGAGAAAGAGAACAAAATTGAAGGTATCATATCCCCAATTTTAAGATCTATTATAAAGCTGTGGTAAACAAAACCATATGCTCCTGGCACAAATGTAAACTTATAGATCAATGAATCAGTCTAGGGAACCCAGAAACAAACCTGCACTTAGAAGGGAGGGGGTTCAGGGGATGGGTGAGTTTGGTGGTGGGTATTAAGGAGGGCACATATTGCATGGAGCACTGGGTATGGTGCATAAACAATGAATCTTGGAACACTGGATCAGAAACTAATGATGTATGGTGATGAACATAACAGGATAAAAAAATAAACCCACACTTATATGATCAATTAATCTAAAACAAAGAGGCAAGAATATAAAATGGGGAAAATAATTTTCTTCAATAAATGATGTTGAAGAAAAATGGACAGCAACATGCAAAAGAATGAAACTGGACCGCTTTCTTTCTTTTCTTTTTTTCTTTTTTTTTTTTTTTTTTACTTATTTATTTGAGAGAGTGAGAGAGAGCATGAGAGAGGAGAAGGTCAGAGGGAGAAGCAGACTCCCTGTGGAGCTGGGAGCCCGATGCGGGACTCGATCCCGGGACTCCAGGATCATGATCTGAGCTGAAGGCAGTTGCTTAACCAACTGAGCCAACCAGGCTCCCCAGAAATTGGACCACTTTCTTACTCCATACACAAAAATAAACTCAAAATTAAAGGCCTAAATGTGAGACATCAAACCATTTAACTTTTAGTAGAAAACATAGTTGGTAAATTTTTGGATATTGATCATAGTGGTATTTTGGGGGATGTATCTCATCAGTGATGGGCAACAAAAGCAAAAATAAACAATTAGGACTACATCAAACTAAAAAGGTTTTACACAGTTAAGAAACTATCAACAAATAAAAAGCAGCTTACTGAATTAGAGTATATAGATATTTTCAAATGGTATATCTCATAAAGGATTAATGTTCAAAATACATAAAGAATTCCTACAACTCAACTAAAAAAAAATCTGATTAAAAAATGGGCAGAGGATATGAATAGACATTTTTCCAAAGGCATACGGATGGCCAACAGACACATGAAAAGATGTTCAACATCACTAATATATGAAATAGGGCATAGAACTTAATATGTGATATATCAGTTATGTAACAAATATAGGTGAGCAGACTAAAAAGAATGGAAACAATTTGAGATGTGTATGATGATTTCTTCTGGTTGGTCAGACTTGGGGCGATTTTTTTCATTCTTCATACTTTTTTTATTCGTTTTTTATATTTTCCCCTAGTAGATCATGGTCATTCAAGGCCTTCAGTGGAATATGTGATCTTTACCTTCAGTTACCTATGAGCTCTGTGAGCCAGCGGTTCTCAATTAACTGACATTTGGGTTAACATCAATTAGCTATTTTTCAGCTCTCAAATTTATATTTGTGTCCTAGACTCAAGTCATAACATGAGTCCTAGCAATCTTACTTGTTATTTATTTATTTATATTTTGTACTTATATTTGTATGTAATAAGATATACACACAAGATTATTATAATTTTAATGACAATTAACATTATATATTTTTAAGAGCAATTAAATATATTCCTAACAATATCACCACAATTCTTATATTGCCATAAATAAGCTTTGTTCAACTTTGTTCTGTAGAGTATCTTTCTGAAAAGCATTATCGGAGAAATCATAGAGAAAGCGGTTTCATTATAAAGTAAGTTTGGGAACCTTGCTACTTTTCTTTAAAACTTCTTTCACCATAAACTTCTGTTACCAAGTAATGGCTGTGAAACTAGGAACCCGTTCGTGAAGTGCTACAGTAATAGGAATGATAACAGAAAGCTGGTTAAACGTGAGAATGTACTTCTTGGGAAAAGTAGGGTTTTTGTTTCTACTATAATATGAACTAAAAATATATTTAATAGATGAATTCAGGGTGTGATGGGCTAAATTATCTGAGACTATGACTCTATTTGGAGATAAGATCTTTAAAGAGCTGATTAAGTTAAAATGGGGTCATTAGGATGAGCTCTAATCCAACATGACTGGTGTCCTCATAAGAGGAAATTTGAGCACAGACACACACACACACAGGAAGAAGACAGAGGGAGAGGATGACCATCTACAAGCCAAGGAAGAGAACCCTCTAAAGAAACCAATTCTGCCAACACCTTGATCTTGGACTTGCCTCTAGAATTGGGAGAAATTTTATTGCTGTGCTTTAAATCACCCAGTCTGTGGAACTTCGCTATGGCAGACTTAGTAAATGAGTACAAGTCATGCATACCACTGTTCGGTTGGAAGTAGGAGGAACATGACAGAAGTGGCAGGAGGTCCCCTGGTAAGGAGGAATACTGGACCACCGATGTTGCTTAGAATTCTGGGAGCATGGTGATAATAAAACTGCTTTCAAACTCTGTGTGGACAATGTAGACCTTATTACCTGCACCTGGATGTGTTACTCCCTTCACCATCTCTCATGGCACCCTTTGATTTAATTGTGCCGTGGTTTGGGCTGTGTTCCCCCAAAAGATGTGTTGATGCCCTAATCCCCGCTACCTGCGAATGTCACCTTACTTGGAAATAAGTCTTTGTAGATATAATTAAGACAAGGTCATATTGGATGAAAGATACCACCTTACACTAGTTAGAATGGCCAAAATTAACGAGACAGGAAACAACATGTGTTGGAGAGGATGTGGAGAAAGAGGAACCCTCCTACACTGTTGGTGGGAATGCAAGTTGGTGCAGCCACTTTGGAGAACAGTGTGGAGATTCCTCAAGAAATTAAAAATAGACTGGGGCGCCTGGGTGGCTCATTGGGTTAAGCCGCTGCCTTCAGCTCAGGTCATTATCTCAGGGTCCTGGGATTGAGTCCCGCATCGGGCTCTCTGCTCAGCAGGGAGCCTGCTTCCTCCTCTCTCTCTCTGCCTGCCTCTCTGCCTACTTGTGATCTCTCTCTGTCAAATAAATAAATAAAATCTTTAAAAAAAAAAAAGAAATTAAAAATAGAACTTCCCTATGACCCTGCAATTGCACTACTGGATATTTACCCCAAAGATACAGATGTAGTGAAAAGAAGGGCCATCTGTACCCTAATGTTTATAGCAGCAATGGCCACGGTCACCAAACTGTGGAAAGAACCAAGATGCCCTTCCACGGACGAATGGATAAGGAAGATGTGGTCCATATACACTATGGAGTATGATGCCTCCATCAGAAAGGATGAATACCCAACTTTTGTAGCAACATGGACGGGACTGGAAGAGATTATGCTGAATGAAATAAGTCAAGCAGAGAGAGTCAATTATCATATGGTTTCACTTATTTGTGGAGCATAACAAATAGCATGGAGGACATGGGGAATTAGGAGAAGGGAGTTGAGGGAAATTGGAAGGGGAGGTGAACCATGAGAGACTATGGACTCTGAAAAACAATCTGAGGGTTTTGAAGGGGTGGTGGGGTGGGAGGTTCGGGGAACCAGGTGGTGGGTATTAGAGTGGGAATGGATTGCACAGAGCACTGGGTGTGGTACAAAAACAATGAATACTAAAAAAAAAAAAAAACAATGAATACTGTTACGCTGAAAAAAATAAATATTTTTTTTTTTAAAAAGAAAGTAAGTCTTAAATCCAAGGACCAGTGTCCTTATAAGAGAAAGATTTGAAAACCCACAGGGACAAAGGACTTACGAGGATGAAAAGCAGAGACTGAAGTTGTTCTACCACAAACCAAGTAATGCCCAAGATTGCTGGCAAGGAAGAATCTTTCCCAAGAGTCTTCAGAGACATGATGGCCCTGCCAACAATTTGGCTTAAGATTTCTAATCTTCACGGCGCCTGGGTGGCTCAGTCGTTTAAGCAGCTGCCTTCAGCTCAAGGTCATGACCCCAGGGTCCTGGGATTGAGCCCCGCATTGGGCTCTCTGCTTGGTGGGGAGCCAGCTTCCCCACCCCCCTCCATACTTGTGATCTCTGTCTGTCAAATAAATAAATTTAAAAAAAAAAAGATTTCTAACCTTCACAACTGTCGCAGAATAAATTTCTGTTGTCTTAAGCTTCCCAGTTTGTTGTGTTTTGCTATCGCAGCCCCAGGAAACTAATAACAACAAAGAGATCTTGAAACTTGTTGATTACTGAGTTAAACAATTCACTTCATATTTCAAAGTTTACCTACCATGTGGAATGCAATTACTTATCTATATCCTCCTAATCTGAGCTCCTCGTTGACTGACCAATTAGAAAAGATGGACATGTCTTGAGCTCCCTGAATGATCTAGGCAGGCTACCAGCCCCTCTATGGATCTAGAATATTTTAATGACTCATTACTAAGAAAGAGAAAGGACCCTTCCCAACATCCTTTGATTTTTTGGTAACTCCGTATAATATTTAAAACATGAAACAGCAGAATATAAGTTTCCTGCTATAACTGTCACCTTGAACAATGGCTGACATACAGGATGCACTCAATAAATTTTGTTCAAAGAAATGCATAAGCACACAATTCCCACAGTGTAAGATGAGCACTGTCCATGCACACCTGTTTCCCATCCCTCCCGAGACTTACCTCAGTCAGATCAAGCACTGTTCTAAAGTCACTCTTTCTTCATAGGCAAAGAAAACTGAGGTGCAGCTTCCAGTCTTCACTCTCAGCAGTTAGGTAGATGTTCTCCTGTCCCACCTGACCCCCCCCCCAACTGGACCTCTAAGATGGCCTTTAGAAACAAGTATCAAGGTGTCCTCCAGAAGCCTAATCAGCTAATATCCTTGCTGAGACCAAAGCAAAACCCTGGGTTGCGGGTGATGTGGGGTGCAGTAAAGGTTAGCCTCACCTGTGGCACGATTTCACGAGGGGCCATCTCTGTTCAGGATATGAAGAGAATTCCCTATTCCATACTTAGGAGATTGACCTATGACTCCTGGCCTGTGTTGTTTTGTAAAGTGCTGACATGAAAACAGCAATGAAATAATTTAACAGAAATAAGGTCGCATCAGGCCTATGGGAACAGGCTGTCCTCAAAAAGAAGAAGATTATGGCATTTGTTAGACTCCCCCCTGGGTTCCAGCTTTGTTGCCTGCAAGGAACCTGGCACTTTGGAGTGTCTTCTCTCTTTTGCCCATTGTTTCTGACCCAACTGCTCATTTGTTCATAAGCTTTTTCTCTTCCTTCAACCTCCTCACTCAGAGGGCACAGGCCCCCATCCTGGTATATAATTCCTTTCATCTCAGAGAGCAGTAGCTTCCTGGGCCTTTGCTTCTGAGCTCAGGAAAGAACAAAGGGCCTGGACAAAGTGTTCTTTTGGCCAATGATACTGGATCTGAACCCACTGTCCTCCCCCTCCACCATTCCTGTTAGAACCTGCTATCATACCAGGCTCACTTCTTGCCCAACAATATCATACCAGGCTCACTACTTGCCCAACAATGTGTGGCCACACTGCAAGGGGGGCTGGCCTGGTGATGGACATGTAGACCTTCACACAGTCAGCACACTGTGGCCTGGCCCTAACCTTCCTCACGGGCTCATCACTTCCTTAATCCTTGACTCCACCAGGATGATGAGCTCTCAGGTACTCTCTCAAAGCCATGAGGCCAGCCCCTCCTCTGTAATGTTGCATGTGCTCTTTCCTCTGCCTGGAACATTTCTTCCTCCTCCTCTGTTGGATGACTAATCATTTTTCAAAACTGAGGTCAGTGTCTCTTAGAGTCCAAAATTCTTATTTTGGCTTACAAAGATCACAGTGACCTAGCCCAGCTTCCTCTCTGATCTTATTCTCCTAAGACTCTCCCATCTCATTCTATTCAGATCACATTGGGCTCCCTCCTGTGCCTTGAGCTTCCAAACCCACACTGCCCCAGGACCTTTGAACATACTATTTCCTCTGCCTGATATGATCTTCCCCCCACTAATCCCATAACTCACTCCTCATTTCAGTCCTCTTCCTACATAGAAGGAGCTCTCTCAGGAGGCTATTGCTGACCCCCATGTAAAATAGCATGTGCCCCCTCCTACACACACATCATCATGCTTGATCAACCCCCACATTTGTCTTCATGGCACATATTACAATCTGATTTTTTTTGTTATTATTTTTTAGAAAGAGTACACATGCAATCCGGGGCAGGGAGGGGCAGGTGGGAGAGAATCTCAAGCAGACTCCACACCGAGTATGGAGCCCAAAGTAGAGCTCAATCTCATAACCTCTGCCAAAACCAAGATCAATCTCATGATCTCTGCCAAAACCAAGAGTCAGATGCTTAATCAACTGAGCCACCCAGGCATTGCCTCCTAATCTGATTTTATGGTACATATATATGTGTTCTGTTCATTGTCTGGCTTCCACAGGAGAATGTAAAAGTGATGGCTGTGGTGACATTCGTGTTCACCAGTGTGTTCTAAGCTTCCTAGGACAGCACCTGGCATGCAGTGTGCCCCAGTACAGAGCAGCTAAATCAAGATGGTTTCGAATTTGATATTCTAGTTGTTCTAGGCATATCTGTGAATAAAGAGAGAACTCTAGGTAAGGCTCATCATGTGAATTTGACTCAAACAAGATATACACATGCACGTGGGTATGTGTATTACAGGTTCAAATCCCCAACGTGGAAGATTTATTTCAGGTTGTCTATATGAGGCATCATATAATTGTAAGCGTTTCCCTCACAGTTCTTTTGGGGCACACTGCTCTGACAGTGGGTTCCCTTCCCACCTTCTAAGCAAGCAGGGATGCCAGTTTGAGCTATCCATTTACCCAAACTCTACACTGAAAATGAAGGCTGACTACATGGGTACGCAACCAGTCCTATTGTACCGGGTCCTGCACTCAGTCCCACACTTGTTTCAGTGCTCTGCTGTTGTTGTCTTGAAATTCTTAATAATTTTTTAAGAGGCCTCTCTTTTTCATTTTGCATTAGGCCCAGCAAATTATGTTAGCTAGCCTTCCTTAAAATGAAGTCTGACTCAAAGTGCCTCAGTTCTCTGAAGATTCTCAGTTCTCAACTACCCACAGGACACCCCTCAGGGCTCCACAGAGACAAGAGAAAAGCAATTTGCTCCCATCCCAAATAGCCCATTCTCTGACCTTCTTTTCCTAACCACTCCTGGATCACCGCATGCAGACTCATGTACTCTCCTCATGACTGGCTCTGCATTTCTCTCTCTGAACCACCCTGAGGTCACATCAAAGGGCAACCTTGAAGAATTCTTTCTGAGTCTTCCCCTTGGACTGCTCTGCAGGGATTCGAGTTTCCTAAGCTCTAGTACAGTCTATTCTGGCACCAGCCAGGCCACTGCTTCAGGGAGGTAGGATACTGCTCTGTCTTGGCTGCTACGTTTCTGGAGAACAGGACTTGGGGCATCAAGAAGACTTCTCCTGGATATCCAAAGCTAAAAATTCTCCTGTGGCCGCTTGAAATATAAACTGTTTCCCTACACTCCACTATGCAAACTCTAGCCCACTTGCAATGTAACACAGTGCCTGGCACATAGTAGGCCCTCAATAAATAACTACTGGAAGAACATGGAAATTTCTCTGAAAGGAAAGTGAAGCAGTGATCTGAGGCTATCCATCTTGCTATGACATTACGCAGGTTTATTTTCTCTTGAGTTTCCCTTCTGTCCCAAGCCGACTCAACTACTAGATCTTTAGCATGAGGATATTTCTAGGAAGCTTCATTTGTTTTCCAAGCCCCTCATCACAATCTGCCCCAAATTCTATATACATATATTTATATGTTCTTGTCTCCTTTGTAACTGCACACTGCTCTAAGACACTAAGACACTAAGATTCACTTTAGTGAACACCACAGCAACTAGTTCAGTGTCTCACACATGATTGTTTCTTATAAATAATTGCTGAATCCATAAATAAAGAGAAAAGCAACATCTCATTGAGTCTGAAATACTTCAGCTGATTTCCATCCCATATCCATGATGAAGTCTCACAGCTCTGAACATTTTGCTTCTATACTCACCCTCTCTGCCCTCCACCTATGGCCAAGAGATGTGACCCATCTGCTTGGAGATTAGACCCTTCAACTGTGCATCTGCCCCAGACCATCACATCCCCTCCAGGACCAGCCTCCTCAAGCACCCTTCCCATCAAAACCCTCAGTCTGTAATCACAGGCCCCCAAAACACCTTGCTTCTCCCACCTTTTTCTCTTTTCCCCCCTTTCTTATACTGCCTTTTGAAAGAATGAGCTACAATTCACTACATTCATTTACTCATTTATCATCAGGGCATATGACTACTGCCTTCACCGGTCAGATGGGGCCCTGGCTTAATACTCTGCTGTTGCCCTAAAGCGCTTAATAATTTTATCTTTGAATCTGTCAGGTGGGACAGTGAAGTCTGGAGCCTTAGCTCATATGCAGTCTCACCTTTTTTTGCTACCTGCTTCCCTCCCCGGGCACCTTGTGCCCTGCCAGCCTCCACCACTCAGTAACAACTGCACCCTGTGCCCCAGCCGAGGTCTGAGCATCCCAGTTCCTGGTGCCAAAAAGACAAGGGTCCCTGTCTGCCAAGTCTCAGGGAAGACCCTCCTGCCTGTGAGGGTCTGCACTTATTTCATGAGAATTCCTGTGCCCAAGGCAACATCATTTTTTAAAAAAGATTTTATTTATTTATTTGACAGACAGAGATCACAAGTAAGCAGAGAGGCAGGCAGAGAGAGAGAGAGAGAGGAGGAAGCAGGCTCCCTGCTTAGAAGAGAACCCAATGGGGGGCTCCATCCTGGGACCCTGGGATCATGACCTGAACCGAAGACAGAGGCTTAACCCACTGAGCCACCCAGGTGCCCCCAAGGCAACATCATTTAAATAAAAAATAGAAAATTCTTTAAGAAATCTCCCCCAAAACATATTGAGTCACTATACTGCACAATTGAAACTAATGTAATACTGTATGTTAATTAACTGGAAATAAAATAAAAACGAAAATCCAAAAAAACCAAAACAGATCAAGACAGATCAAGAGAGACTCTAGAAGAAAGGGAAGTGCTCTTATCTTGCCCTTTGAATGACAAACCCTGCATTTTCATTTGCACTGGACCCCAGTACACTATGTGATCAGCCCCGTTTCACAGTTATTGATGGCCACCTGGTATATGTTAGGAAATGTGGGTAATTCTAAACAAATGAATACATGGTCCTACCTTCTCCATGTAGCAGCTCACAGTATAATTCCAGAGAAGTTCACATACTCAAATGAAATAGCTCCCTAACAATGGCATGTGTAATATAATCAACCTTCAGACAAGAGAAATCACTCCAGTCAGGTGGGGCCAGACTTAAGAACTTGGACCAGACCTTGAACAACAGGCAACTATAAGATTGCTGAGGAGCATATAGGATTCCCAGCATAAAAGGATATTGCCATGGCCCTGTGGTGTACCTTCAACCATTGTTTCAGTACTGAGGCAGCACATTTGGAGACTGTCAATGACTTTGAATCACCAAACCCATTGGACCTCCTAAGTGTGTACTCTGCTCCTTCTTTCCAGGCAACAGACATTGCTGAGAACTATCTATCTGGCTTAGGAAGTCTTTCATCTCTAAATTGTGATGAAGCCAGTAGGAATCAAAGGGAAGGGAAAGACTCAAGCAATATTATGGAGAAAGAATTGATAGAATTATGTCCAAGAGCAATTAAGAGAGAGGCTGACTAGAAAAGAAATGGAATTAAGGGAATGTTGAATCTCAAGCCTGGGTAATAAGGTGAATGATGGGCCATTGAAAGACAAGGAACATTTTGGAGTAAGCTCATTTCTGACAAGGGTTGAAGGAATGAGAGAGGTGGGAAATGATCTCTGGGTGGTGATCGTTGTTGTAGAATCACCCTTGGCTCAGTAACACCTCACCACACAAACCTGGGAGCATAATTCATGCAGAGTACCCTATGATGATGAGGAGGGCTGTGCCTCATAGAATCTCAGGTGACAGTGGAATATTCAAGTGTAAATATCTACAAGGAAGTTTTATTAATGAAACCAGTCCTCAAGTTATATATCAGGGATGGAGATATGCTTGGGAATCATGGTGGGGAGAGCCAAAGTCATGGGGAACGGAGTAGGTCTTTGAGGAGAGGTAGAGAAACAGAAGAGCCAAGCAATCTGGATGGGAGCTTTTCCAATTAAGCGGGTAAAGAGGAACCAACAAAACAATCTGAGCTGTACTTTGAATAGAGGAGGAGTTGTACTGTCAAGAAGATTGGTAGAAGGGCGCCTGGGTGGCTCAGTGGGTTAAAGCCTCTGACTTTGGCTCAGGGCATGATCCCATGGTCCTGGGATCGAGCCCCAAATTGGGCTCTCTGCTCAGCGGCAAGCCTGCTTCCTCCTCTCTGCCTACTTGTGATCTCTGTCTGCCAAATAAATAAATAAAATCTTTAAAAAATTGTTAAAAAATAAAAAAAAAAGATTGGTGGACATTTGGTGCTATGAGCATTGGGGTACACATGGCCCTTTTCCCCCACTATATCTGCATCTTTGGGGTAAATACTCAGTAGTAAAATTGCTGGATTATGGAGCACTAGGTGTTATACACAAACAATGAATCATGGAACACTGCATCAAAAACTAATGATGTACTGTAT
The DNA here is from genome assembly GCF_030435805.1 of Mustela lutreola. Lineage (NCBI taxonomy): Eukaryota > Metazoa > Chordata > Mammalia > Carnivora > Mustelidae > Mustela > Mustela lutreola. The sequence continues at coordinate 100,188,800 of NC_081295.1, read as the reverse complement.
TTTGACTAACATAACACAATTAAAAAAAAGAAGAAGAAGAAGAAGAAGAAAGGAAGATTAGTGGAAACATTTCTAAAAAGAAGGGGTAGTGACCATGTCAGATGCTGAGACTCAAGAAAGGTTCTGGGAAGAGGGTTTGAATTCATCAGATGGGAGATTCTTGATGAGAACAATTCATGTTTATACCTGTTGTTTAGTATCATTACTAACAGCATCTCTTTCATTCTCCAGATCCCCTGTTTGGCCACTCTAGTTTCTGGTGACCTTTGCAAGAAACAGTTTCAGATTGAGGGTTAGAAACAAGTACCAGATTTCACGGGGTTAAGGATGTAGATGAAAACGTGGAGGTAGGAACTTTCTTCACATTCAGCTGCTCCCCAGTTGCAATAGCTTGATAGTGAATAGAATAGAGAAAGAGGAATGCATCTAGGTTTTTTTTTTTTTTTTAAGGTTTTATTTATTTGAGAGAGAGAAAATGAGCAAGAGAGAGAACACGAGCCAGGGGAGGAACAGAGGGAGAAGCAGGCTCCGCCCTGAGAAGGCACCCTGATGTGGGGCTCTACCCCCATCTCAGAACTCTGGGATCATGGCCTGAGCTGAAGTCAGATGCCTAACTGACTAAGCCACCCAGGCGCTCCTGCATCTAGGTTTACAGGGAGATGTTTATTCTTTGGTTCACTTGTTTTGTTTCAATAAAGATAAAGATAAAAACAAAGAAACCATCTGTCCTCCGTTAACTGAGAATAAGGGCAGCGCATTCCCTCGCAACCTGCTGGGTGCTTCGATGGAAGGTCCTGTGGAAATTCCCACATGTCCAGTGTGTGGGGGGGTTGGCTGCCCTCTCCCTGTGGCAGGACTGCCCTTCAGAAAGCCTAGTATAGCTAATATTTGTGTGTATCATTTTACAGAGAAGAATAGAGTTCAAAGCAATCAGAAGGGGATTGCAATGGCTTTTAATGTGTGTGTGTGTGTGTGTGTGTGTGTGTGTGTGTTTCATCTCCTTTTTCTTTTCTTTTTTTAAAATTTAAATTCAAGTAGCCAACATATATTACATCATTAATTTCAAATGTAGTGTCCAATACTTTATCAGGTGCGTATAACACCCAAAGTTCATCACATCACATGCCCTCCTTAATGCCCACCACCCAATTACCCCATCCCCTCACCTACCACCACTTCAGAAACACTGTGTGTTTCCTATAATTAAGAGTCTCTCATGTTTTTTTCCCTCTCTGATGACTCCCCTTTCAATTTTCCCTCCCTCCCGCTCTGACTTCTGCACCATTTCTTATACTCCACATATTCATCTCCTTGTTTTGTTGGAGTGTGAAATGGTGAGAACACTTTTAAAACCATGGTTTATTTATTGAAATGAACCTTTTTTTTTTCTTTCTCGAAGATGCATGAAGATGAGAAACAACAGAGAAAATAGACTTGAAAGGAGAGATTTTAGGGTTCAGGAAACTAGAAAAAACTATGTTAGGAAAGAAAAAACACTGTGGTAAGGGGGAGCTGCCTCATTTGTTTGATAGATAAACAAATGGGAGAGTTATATAAAGTATATTAATGAGTATTCAAATAAAAGGAAAAGAGGACATTAGTGACTTCTATTAAGTCAATGCTTTTCTCTAGAAAAACTACCTTCCTGGTCCCTTTCTTCTTCTGTGCAACCAAAGGATCTGGCTCAGAGATGGTGTGAGTTAAGAGCAACCATGTGGCAGGTTTGGTGACCATCTACAGACATCACAGGGGACATTTTTTTGAGGCACAGCAAACTGTGTCTCCCAGATGAGTGACAACAAGTGAAGAGATGAATGCTGGTAACAGACGTGAAAGTCACGGCAGTTCCCTCAGGAGACTTAACTTCCAGGGAAGATGATGGAGTAAGAAGACCCTAGGCTCACCTCATCCCATGGACACAACTAGATAACACTCACATCAGAGTAAATAACCCAGAAAACAACTGGCTCAGGTCATGATCTCAGCATCCTGAGATCAAGCTCTGTGTTGTGTTCCGCGCTCAGCAGGGAGCTGCTTGAGGATTCTCTTCCTCGCCCTCTGCCCCTCCCCCCAGTCACATGCACATGCACTCTGTCTCTCTCTCTCAAATAAATAAATAAATCTTTTTTTTTTTTTAAACACAAGATGACAGAATGGATTAAAAAAACAAGGCCCAAGAGACACATGAAAAAGTGCTCCATATCACTCGGCATCAGGGAAATACAAATCAAAACCACAATGAGATACCACCTCACACCAGTCAGAATGGCTAAAATCAACAAGTCAGGAAATGACAGATGCTGGCGAGGATGCGGAGAAAGGGGAACCCTCCTACACTGTTGGTGGGAATGCAAGCTGGTGCAGCCACTCTGGAAAACAGCATGGAGGTTCCTCAAAATGTTGAAAATAGAACTGCCCTATGACCCAGCAATTGCACTACTGGGTATTTACCCTAAAGATACAAATGTAGTGATCCAAAGGGGCACATGCACCCGAATGTTTATAGCAGCAATGTCCACGATAGCCAAACTATGGAAAGAACCTAGATGTCCATCAACAGATGAATGGATCAAGAAGATGTGGTATATATACACAATGGAATATTATGCAGCCATCAAAAGAAATGAAATCTTGCCATTTGCGACAACATGGATGGAACTAGAGTGTATCATGCTTAGCAAAATAAGTCAAGCAGAGAAAGACAACTATCATATGATCTCCCTGATATGAGGAAGTGGTGATGCAACATGGGGGCTTAAGTGGGTAGAAGAAGAATCAATGAAACAAGATGGGATTGGGAGGGAGACAAACCATAAGTGACTCTTAATCTCACAAAACAAACTGAGGGTTGCTGGGGGGAGGGGTTTGGGAGAAGGGGGTGGTATTATGGACATTGGGGAGGGTATGTGCTTTGGTGAGTGCTGTGAAGTGTGTAAACCTGGTGATTCACAGACCTGTACCCCTGGGGATAAAAATACATGTTTATAAAAAATAAAAAATTAAAAAAAAAAAAAAGAAGAGGGAGCTGGGCTTCAGATGGTTTAAGAGTTGGAACCAGCATAATATAATAAGAAAAAGGTGGATTTTGTTTACCAAAATTCAAATTCCAGCATCCCTAATTAAATAAGAACCTTTAGGGAAAAAAAAAAAAAAAAGGCCCATGTAATTGCTGCCTATAAGAGACTTATTTCAGATCTAAAGACACATGAGGATTGAAAGTGAAGGGACGGAGAAGCAAATGGATGTGAAAAGAAAGCCAGGATAGCAATACTTACATTGCACAAAACAGACTTTAAAACAAAGACTGTAACAAGAGACAAAGATGTACACTACACAATAAGAAAGGGGACAATCCAACAAGAAGATACAACAATCATAAATACTTATACACCCACATTGGGAGCACCCAAATGCTTAAAGCAGTTAATAACAAAGAAAAATGAAATAATTGATAGGAATACAATAATAGTGGGGGACTTTAACATCCCACTTACACCAATGGAGAGATCATCCAAACAGAAAATGAACAAGAAAATTGATGGCTTTGAATGACACACTGGAATAGACGGATTTAACAGGTATAGTCAGAGCATTCCATATTAAAACAACAGAATATACATGCTTTTGAGTGCACGCGAAACATTCTCCTTATAGATCGCATGTTAGGCCACAAAACAAATATGAAAAATTTAAAAAGATTGAGGTCATTCCATGTATCTTTTCTGACTACACTCTCAGAAAATAAATCAGCCACAAGAAAAAAATCTGAATGGAGCAAAAACACATGGAGGTTGAATAACATGCTACCAAATAATGAATGGGTCACCAAGAAATCAAAATGGAAACCAAATAATACATGGAGATAAAATGAAAACACTAAATGTCCAATATCTTTGGGATGCAGCAAAAGTGGTTCTAAAAGGAACCTTTAGGTTCATAGGCCTACCTCAAGATGCAAGAAAAATAAACAATCTATCCTTGTACCTAAAGGAACTATGAAAAGAAGAACAAATAAAACCCAAAGCCAGTAAAAGAAAGAAAATAAGAAATATCAGATCAGAAATAAACAAAACAGAAATTTTAAAAAACAACAGAAAAAATGAATGAAACCAGGAGTTAGTTCTTTGAAAACATCAAAAAATTGATAAACCTTTAGCCAGACTCCTCAAAAGGAGAGAGAGTGAGGATTCAAATAAACAAATTCAGAAAGGAAACAGGAGAAATAAAAACTAACACAGAAAAACAAAGGATTATAAGGAAATATTATGAAAATTTATATGCCAATAAGTTGGACAACCTAGAAAGAGTAGATAAATTGCTACAAACATATGAACTACCAAAATTGAATCAGGAAGAAATGGAAAGTTTTAACAGATTGATTACTAACAATGAAATTGAATCACTAATCAACTCCCAACAAACAAAAGTCCAGGACCACATGGCTTCAGGTGAATTCTACCAAACATTTAAAAAAGAGTTAATACCTATTCTTCTAAACTATTCCAAATAACAAGAGAAAAGAAAACTTCCAAATTCATTCTATGAGGTCTGCATTACCTTGATACCAAAACCAGATAAAGATATTATAAAAAAGAGAGTACTATGGGTCAATATCTCTGACGAACATACGTGCAAAAACGTTCAACAAAATATTATCAAAAGGAATGCAACAGTACATTAAAAAATTTTTCACCATAATCAAGTGGGATTTCTTCCTGGGTTGCGAGGGTGGTTCAATAGTCATGAATCAATCAATGTGATATGCCACATTAATAAAGGAAGGATAAGAACCATATGATCATTTCAATAGATGCAGGAAAAACATTTGATAAAGTACAACAACCAATCATGATAAAAACCCTCAGCAAATAGGTTTATAATATAATTATAGTAGGTTTATAATATAAGTAGGTTAATATATATTATTAATATACAATAAAATTATATGTTATATATAACATATATTATATTATATAAATGTATATAATATAAGTAGGTTAATTAATATAATTTAAGTAGGTTAACTGGGTTAATATAATTCAAGTAGGTTTAAAATATAATTTATAATATAAAGGCCATATATGACAAACCCACAGCTAACACCATACTCAATGGTGAAAAATTGAGAGCTTCTTCCCTAAGGTCAGGAATAAGACAAAGATGTCCACTCTCACCACTTTAATTCAACATAGTACTAGAAGTCGTACCTGCAGCAATCAAACAAGAAATAGGAGTAAAGTCATCCAAATTGGTAAGGAAAAAGTAAAGTTTTCAATATTTGCAGATGACATGATACTCTATATAGAAAACATGAAAGACTCCACCAAAAAACTATTAAACCTTATAAATGAACTCAGTAAAGTCACCGGATACAAAATTAATGTACAGAAATCTGTTGCATTTCAGTATACTAGAAATGAAGCAGTAGAAAGAAATGAAGAAAGCAATCCTAGGTTCACCTGGGTGGTTCGATCGGTTAAGCATCTGCCTTTGGCTCAGGTCATGATCCCAGGATCCTGGGATCGAACCCCACATTAGGCTCTCTGCTCAGCAGGGATCCTGGTTCTCCCACTCCCTCTACTCCTCCTCCCCACTCGTGCTCTCTCTCTCTAAAATAAATAAATAAAATCCTTTAAAAAAAAGAAAAAGAAAGCAATCCCATTTACATTTGCACCAAAAATAATAAAATACCGAGGAATAAACTTAACCGAGGGGGTGAAAGAGCTGCACTCTGAAAACTATTAAACACTGATAAAAGAAATTGAAGATAACACAAATGGAAAAATATTCTATGCATATGGATTGCAAGAACAAATATTGCTAAAATGTCCATACTACCCAAAGCAATGTACAGACTTAATGCAATCCCTATCAAAATACCAACAACATTTTTCACAGAATAGAACAAAAAGCACTAAAATTTGTATGGTACTTCAAAAGACCCCGAAAAGGCCAAGTAATCTTGAAAAGGAAAAACAAAGCTGGGGGTATCACAGTTCCAGATTTCAAGTTTTACTACAAAACTATAATCAAAACAGTATGGTACTAACACAACAATGGACACAGATCAATGGAATGGGATAGAGAGTCCCCAAACAAATTCATGTTTATATGGTCAATTAATCTTTGACAAAAAAGGCAAGAATATGCAATGGGAAAATGGCAGTGTCTTCAACAAATGGTGTTGGGAAAACTATACAGCCACCTGTAAGAGAAAGAAACTGGACCATTTTCTTATACCAAACACAAAGATAAACTCAAAATGGATTAGGGACCTAAATGTGAGAACTGAAACCATAAAAATCCTAGAAGAGAGCATAGGCAGTAATTTCTCTGATATTGGCTATAGCAATATCCTTTTAGACATATATCCTGAGGCAAGGAAAACAAAAGCAAAAATAAACTATTGGGACTATATCAAAATTAAAATGTTCAGCATAGTGAAGAAAATAATCAACAAAACTAAAAGGCAACCTATTAAAATGGGAGAAGGTATCTCCAAATGACATATCACATCTGACAAAGGGTTATTATTCAAAATATATGAAGAACTAATACAACTCAACACCCAAAAACTAAACAACCTGATTAAAAATGGCAAAAGGCATGAACAGACATTTCTCCAAATAAGACACACAAGATGGCCAACAGACACATGAAAAGATGTTCAACATCACTCATCATCAGGGAAATATAAATCAAAACCACAGTGAGGTATCACCTCACACCTGTCAGAATGGCTAAAATCAACAACACAAGAAACAACAGGTGTTGATGAGGATGTAGAGGAAAACGAACTTCCCCTTATGACCTGCTAGTGAGACTGCAAATTGGCACAGCCACTTTGGAAAACAGTACGGAAGTTCCTTAAAAAGTTAAAAGTAGAACTACCCTATAACCTGGAAGTTACACTACTAGGTATTTTCCCAAAGAATACAAACAAAAACACTAATTCAAAAAAAAAAAAAAAAAAAAAAAACCACATGCGCCCCTACGGTTACTGTAGCCGTTATTTACAATAATCAAATTATGGAAGCAGCCCAAAGGCTCATCAATTAATGAATGGATAAAGAAGATGCGGTGCATATGTATGTATGTGTGCGTGTGTGTAATGGATATTATTCAGCCATAAAAAGTATGAAATCTTGCCATTTGCATCAACACGGATGGAGCCAGAGAATATAATGCTAAGTGAAATAAGTCAGTCAGAGATAGATAAACATCATATGATTTCACTCATATGTATAATAAGAAACAAAACAAATGAACAGCAAAAAAAAAGAGAGAGAGAGAGAGAAAGAGACAACGAAGAAACAGACCTTTCTTCAAGATTTTATTTATTTGACAGAAAGAGGGAGAGAGAGCACACACACAAGCGTGGGGAGCAGCAGAGGGAGAGGAAGAAGCAGGCTCCCCACTGAGCAGGGAGCCCCATGCAGAGCTGGATTCCTGGGCCCTGAGATCACCACCTGAGCTGAAGGCAGATGCTTAACTGATTGAGCCACCCAGGGACCCCAAGAAACAGACTCTTAACTATAGAGAACAAACTGATGGTTACCAGAGGGAAAATAGATGGGAGGCATGGGTGAAATAGATGGTGGGGATTAAAGAGTACTCTTACTGTAATGAGCTCTGAGTAATGTACAGAATTATCAAATCACTATATTGTACACCTGAAACTAGTGTATGTTAACTATACTGAAATTAAAATAAAAAACAAAAAAATGGCATCAACTCTGAGTCTATCCCTTCAACATACTTCAAATGAATATGGTATATTCCCCCATTGTTGCCTTTGAGAACATGTTTCCAGTTAGAGTTGTGAGATTTAGCAAATAAAAATACAAAATATCCAGTTAAATTTGAGTTCTATATAAACAACAAATAAATTTTTGGTGTAAGTATATCCCATGCAATATTTGTGACATACTAAAAATTACTCTTTGTTTATCTGAAATTCAGATTTAACTGGTGGTTTTATCTGACAGCCCTGTGGGCCCCAATCCTTCTTTAAGCTTTCTCTAAAATAAGGAGAAATATATTCAACTCAATTTAATAAATATTTTAGCCCCTACTAGGAGGCCAATCGATAGCAGAGGGATATTTAAAGATGAGGAGGATATAATCTCTCATCTGGGGGAATTTACAACCTATAGTCTAGACAGAGGTACAGAAATAACTGAAGCACGAAGTCGGGCCTTGATTACTTTGTGGGTGAAGGCAGGGTAGAAACATGGAATATATGTTGCATGAGAGATCCAAGCACACAAGGGAGGGTTCAAAGGAAAGAAATCATATCTCTTATGATTGGTGGTCAGTCATTTGGTTTTGGCATGGAAAATGATAGTAAGAGGGGTTGGTGAAGGAGCAGGCTGGGTTTCTGGGAAACATGCCTTTTAAAAGGTTGTGAGCTTTCAGAGGAAGAGTGAGGAAAAAGAGCTCTGTGTTGAGGAAACTACAAGAGCAAGAGCATGGGGTTGGGGAGGGAGAAGGTAGGGTCTCAGCTGGGTCATAAAAAATGTCAGATTGGGTCAAAACATATGGTGGGAACAGTGGGAATTAAATTTCAAAACTTAGTGTGAGGCCATACCTTAGTGTGAGGCCATACCCAGGCCTTGGGTAAGAGACAGACACATTTTTCTTCTCTGTAGACTGACCTCAGTTGCTTGGTCAATGCTTGCCTCTGTGCTCCTACTCAGTTCACTTCTCTTGGATGAACAGGGTACTAGGGCATGTTGGGATGGAGGTGGTATGCAGGGGGCAGCCTCTGTCTCTTTGTCCTTGGTCCGTATGGAAGGATCTCCTAACTGATACCAGAAAGTAGGAAAGAGGAATAAGTGAAGTCAGACAGGCAACAAAATAACATTTATGGACCCATACTTACACACAAGACGTCACACTTCTTGTTCATGCCCTCTCTCACAAACTTTAGAGGGGAGGTATGGTCCCATGGTCCAGCTGATGACACCGAGGTTCACAGAGGCAAGTTAGAATCAGGGTTGGAATCCACATGCAACTGGAAGTAGGGCTAAAGGATGAGATGAAGAAGAAGGTTTCTGAAAGACAAGTGTGAAGGTGGGAGGAAAGGCAAGGATTTAATCGCACTAAAGCATTAGAGAATGGTTTTGTTCCAAGTAGCTTTAGAGTTTGTGAAGACAATGTATGAAGGGATCCAAGGTATAACAGATAGGCTGTCTTGATAGAAACACTGTGCAATAGTCAGATCAAAGAATGTGCTTAATTAAGTCAGTAAATACAAGCAGATCTTCATCTTCCCCTAGTCCCCCAATTTTACTTTATCTCTTACAGTCTAACAATGGATGAATAGTAATGGTTCTTCAAAGCAAACTGGGTGCATTTTCATTTCTCATGAACATTTATTCTTGGTTGAGTCTATGCTGACACGCTCATTTGTTCTTTCTCTCCATCTCTCCCCATCTGGCCTCTACACACACTGCTCACTCCTGTTGATTAACATTATGTGCCCACACATGTTTACATAAATTATGTTTACATGATTATGTGCCCACACATGTTTACATACATTCCATGACTGGTCCAGGTGCAAGCATGGGCTGGGCTACCCTTGTGTATCATGAAGATGAAACACAACATCATTTGCAACTTAGAAAGGACTGTTGAAAATAAGAACTTAAAAAGAGTAAAAAGAAAGAAAGAATAAATAATAAAGGACTGTAAAGTTATGCCTATTATTACCTGAAAGCTTTGGCCAGGGAGACTTTATTGCAACATTCAAAAAGTCATTCCATCCCATGTCCTTCTCCTATAATTGAGAAATAATAAAAGCTTGACCTGGTTTTACGTTGGCTTTGATGACAATTATTCAGAAAAGTGACAAATAGCAGCTCATCTTCTGTAGATTCTAAGGCTCCTTTCCATCCTTAACACAATTGAAATAATTTCCTACACTTAATAAATTATGCCAAATGAAATGCCATCTCTTTCAACCCCTCCTCAGATTATCTTTGTGAAAGGCAGGTATGTCACAGGTCAGACTGAACAAATTGCTCAGTTAGCTGGGTATGTGAGACTGTTCCCACAGGAGATCCATTTACTTCCAAGTGACAATGAGAAGAAATTCAACACAAGAGCTGGCTTACTTTAAATTTGTTAACTTTCAAGGTAGGTGTTGGTTGGATGTACTTGAGGAGTCCTTTATTTCTTCTACCATGTTGTTTGCTGAGTGAAACATCCAGAACTGAGATGGCAGAAGGCAATGGGACTTGCCAGTCAGGAGAGGCCCACATTGCTAAGTGCACAGAAGAGCTGAGATAGAACATGAACGTGGGGACATGCCCAGTTGCAGGAAAAGGAATGAAGATGAAGTCAAAGGTACAGGCCAAGAACCAGCTGATGGGAAAGGAAAATTACAGGACCAAGCAGAGGGACAGAACTCCGAGATTCAGCATGAGGTAAGAGGCAGAGAGATTCTAATACTACAGTTGTTCTCATTTAATGTGAGCCTTCCATGTGGCAGGAACTGTGCTGGGTACTTTGCATATCTTATTTGATTCCTGTAGTAACACTGAACAGTGGAAGTTGGGATCCCCATTTTGAATGAATGGGGGTAGTGATTATGGAAGTAATTTAAGATAATTAGCTTAGAGAAATAAGTATTGTGCTAAGACTTCTGGGACACATTGACATTAGGTCCCAAGAGTGGAGCCCATTCAAAGATTTGTGCTGGGGAGCAGACTTTAGTTCCTACAGAACTTAAGAGAAGGACAGATTCCTAGTTTTATATAGAGTGGGACATGAGGCAAAGAACCACAGCAAGTTGAAGTAATTCTAGCAATGGGAAGAGAGGACTGATGGACAGGGAATCTGGCATGTAACAGCAAAGAGGTGATATCCGGGTTTTGAACAAATCACTTATGATCATGGAGATTCTCCAAGTTAGGATTCATATAACAGACCACAGTGTTGGAATCATTTCTCCAGCATTTCTTGGTCATTTCCAGGGTTAATACCAGTCTCATTGGGTAAGACATACTAAACATATATATAACAACATACTGTGATGCACAAAGAGATCATGTAACTAGTATATTCATTTCTATTTGGTGACTAGCCAACCTGGTATTTGGGATAAGAATACATTTGTAGAAATTAAGCAGCAAAAAGAATTGGCAATGAAATTAGGTGAAATTCCACCAAACCCCATCTTTTGAGTGAGTTCAAAGAAGAGAAGAGCGAAAGTTAGTTGCCATGCACATGAATGTTTAATGTAGCACTATTCACAATAGCCAAAAGGTTGAGGAAACCCAAAAGTCCATGAATGGATGAATGGATAAACAAAATGTGGTATATTCATACAATGGGATATTATTCAGCCACGAGAAGGAGTGAAGTACTAAGGCACACTACAACATGAGTAAACCTTGAAATATGCCAAATAAAAGAAACCAGACACAAAATATCATATACTGTCTGATTCTGTTTTATAAAATATACAGGACAGGTAGACAGAATGCAGATAGGTGGTTGGGGGAAGGAGGCAATAGGAAGTAAAGCCACAGCATTAATAGGTATAGAGTTTTGGGACGCCTGGGTGGCTCAGTTGGTTAAGCAGCTGCCTTCAGCTCAGGTCATGATCCCAGCGTCCTGGGATCGAGTCCCATATCCGGCTCCTTGCTCAGCAGGGAGCCTGTTTCTCCCTCTGCCTCTGTCTGCCATTCTGTCTGCCTGTGCTCACTCTCTCTCCCTCTCTCTCTGACAAATAAATAAAATCTTTAAAAAAAATAATAGGTATAGAGTTTTATTTTGGAGCAAGAAAATGTTTTGGAACTAGACAGAAATAGTGGTTAATGGACTAATGGCACTGAACTGTTTATCTTAAAATGGTTTATTTTATTTTATTTTATAGGAGTTTCATCTTGATTTTTTTAAAAGGCTATTTGTCATGAAAAGTGCAGTGGATGCTACATGACTCTATTTCTCCCAGTCCTTTTTCTAACTTCTGAACCCATGACAGTGGGGCCAATATCCCTCTAAACTGCATCCATTTGGTCATATGGATTGAATGACCACTTACTCTGGAGCAGAAACCAAGACACATGGCCCAATAAAGGACATTTTTTTTTAAAGCTTTATTTATTTATTTATTCATGAGAGAATGAGTGAGAGAGAGCATGAGAGAGGAGAAGGTCAGAGGGAGAAGCAGACTCCCCAAAGAGCCGGGAGCCCGATGCGGGACTCGATCCTGGAAGTCCGGGATCATGACCTGAGCCGAAGGCAGTCGCTCAACCAACTGAGCCACCCAGGAGCCCCAAGGACATTTTTTTTAGTTGAAAATTTACTCCTATGAGATATAAAAATAAAACCATGTTTACTTATACTTTAAAAGACTGTTTTTTTATTTAAAATGAAAAGGTACATGAAATCAGTATCACTCTGGAAATTCTGGGACCTACGTTTGCATAGTCTATCCCAAATAAGATGCTTATTATCCTCATACTTGGCTCATTAACTTAAAGATCTTTCCTTGTACTTATTATGATAACCGAATTTCTGAAGCTTCCATTTTTTCTTCCTCCAGCACCTCTAGACAGTTAAAAGTAACTGAGGTCCAACACCTGCAGGTTGATTCCCTAGTGACTTATGAACCAGTCCACTCTCCGCCAACCAGCATAGTAACGAGTCCTATGTGCCTACAGGATACCTGGAATCAGTGTTTTTTCCCTATGGCTGGGGATCTCATGTACATTCTCCAGGTATAAACCTGTATTTTCACTAACTGTCTAGGTTTTCCTTATTCCCTGTCAACTTAGGACCTAAGGACACCCTACAAATCTATGAAGATTTGAATGTATATGAAAAATATTATAAGCATATATATATTTTTCTGATAAAAGTGTCTAGTCACACCATTCAATCAGTGGTTCTCAAATTTAGCTTTTGTCAAAATCAGCTGGGGACTTACTAAAACCTGGATTACTGGGCCCTATCTCCAAAGTTTCTGACTCAATAAATCATGGGTGGGGCCCAACATCTTGTATTTCTAACAAGTTCCTGGGTAATGATGTTACTGCTGGTTAGAGACTAACTTCGTAAATCACACCATAAGTCTCAAAGAGGTCTGTGGTTTAGGTATGTGTTCTCCATCACAGCACATTCAGAATTGACCAAACCCTTGAGAACTCCTTTAACTTTAACGTTAATTGGCTTTTACTAAAATATTAATTACATAAACTTGGAACCACTGTAGAAAATCTTGGAACTACACAGGTCCCCTAAGCCAGTAGCTAGAGTACTATTCCAAAACAGATGCACCTCCTCACAACTTGGACAAAACCAAGACAACTTGACCCATCCATCTACATGTACCATGACCCAACTGAACAGTTTGTCCTGGCATTCCAGACAGACAAATTATGGTTGTAGCTAACATCTGGATGACCTGCCCTACTGCCAAGGCAGTGTCTTCATCCTCAACTTCCTCTTCATTACTAGATTCCAAATTGTAAATTACAACTTATTAGTCAAGCAATTTAGTATATTATAAATACACTCTATTTTTAGAGCTTCCCTATGACCCTGCAATTGCACTATTGGGTATTTACCCTAAAGATACAGATGTAGTGAAAAGAAGGCCATCTGTACCCCAATGTTCATAGCAGCAATGGCCACAGTCACCAAACTATGGAAAGAACCAAGATGCCCTTCAACGGACAAATGGATAAAGAAGATATGGTCCATTTATACAATGGAGCATTATGCCTCCATCAGAAAGGATGAATATCCGACTTTTCTATCAACATGGACGGGACTGGAAGAGATTATGCTGAGTGAGATAAGTCAAGCAGAGAGACTCAATTATCATATGGTTTGAGTTATTTGTGGAGCATAAGGAATAACACAGAAGACATGGGGAGATGGAGAGGAGAAGTGAGTTGGGGGAAATCAGAGCAGGAGACGAGCCATGAGAGACCATAGACTCTGAGAAACAAACTGAAAGTTTTGGAGGGAACGGGGGATGGGGTTGGTAAGCCTGGTGGTGGGTATTATGGAGGGCATTATTGCACGGAGCACTGGGTGTGGTGCATAAACAATGAATTCTGGAACACTAAAAAGAAATTACAAATAAATACACTCTATTTTTAATGCATAGAACAGAGAAGAGAAGAAAAAATATCCCCGTACATTATTCCTAAAAATATTGCTTATAAAACATTTGTTTCCATTACATGTGTATGTCTCCTGTGTGTACATGGTGCATGCATATGTGTGGATGTCAGGGGTACAGAGACTGACCACAGTGTAAAATGTACTTCTCACTGTGCAACACAGTAAAAAATGTTTGTTTGAAAGCCTACCTTCTATTTGCTAGCTGGTCTTGAAAGACAGCAAAACAACAGGTTTCAATGTCATTTTCCATTAGATAAAATTATTTGCCAAAAGAATCTAGAATGTCTGATTGAAGCCTACAAAGTCAGCATCTTTCCTCATCCATCAACCAATATACTGGGGAGCTTCTCAGCACTTCAGTGCTTTTTAGACAAGGATTATCTTGCTTTTCATTCCAAATTGCCATCAATTATTGTATCATTGACTTCTCATTTCCCTAGACTCCAGGGACTCTTGATTACTCATGATAAAAGGGGACATGGCTACAACAGACCAGCTGAAATCCACAATGACCTAAAAACTTCTTTTCCAGTGATTTTCAACTTTCCTCTCAAAAACTCAGATTGAACTGAAGCATATAATGGTCATATTCTCTGTCCTTATCACCTCCATTTGTGCCGCCCACTCTCCTAAACAGAACGGGTAGTTTTCACCAACCCAGATCTGTGAAACCCAAAAGAAAATAAACAAAACAATGAGTAGATCCATGAAAAAACAAAAACAGCACTGGGGTGCCATTTCTTTCTTTCTTTTTTTTTTTTTTTTTAGGGTTGATTTCTGAACTTTTAATTTTTTTTTTTAATAAACATGTATTTTTATCCCCAGGGGTACAGGTCTGTGAATCGCCAGGTTTACACACATCACAGCACTCACCAAAGCACATACCCTCCCCAATGTCCATAACCCCACCCCCCTTCTCCCAACCCCCCTCCCCCCAGCAACCCTCAGTTTGTTTTCTAAGATTAAGAGTCACTTATGGTTTGTCTCCCTCCCAATCCCATCTTGTTTCATTGATTCTTCTCCTACCCACTTAAGCCACCATGTTGCATCACCACTTCCTCATATCAGGGAGATCATATGATAGTTGTCTTTCTCTGCTTGACTTATTTCGCTAAGCATGATACGCTCTAGTTCCATCCATGTTGTCGCAAATGGCAAGATTTCATTTCTTTTGATGGCTGCATAGTATTCCATTGTGTATATATACCACATCTTCTTGATCCATTCATCTGTTAACTCCACCTTAATGTCAGATTCTGCTCCCCCTTCAAAGTCATTCTTCTATTAAGACCAAAGTTGAACTTGGCCCCCAAGCATACTAGATTTCATCCAATGATCTGTGGCGGTAAGTAGCAGTGGTTGCTAACACTGCAGACTCCATGGTTAGCCTTCATATAATTTTACATATGATCATGAACTTCTTAGGGAGATACATGGTAAAAGCAAGGCTTAATCAAGGTATTTCTGCTTATACAAGAAGACCTTGAGCATGGAAAGCTCATGGGAACATTCTACCTCCATCCCTCAGAATCCGAACCTCCCATCCACTTCAGGCCAGAACTAGCTTTCCTGAATGAACTATAAACTATGAACAGGAAGGGGTGTATTTGTGTGTGTGTGTGTGTGTGTGTGTGTGTGTGTAAAGCCTTATAATTAAGAAATCTATGAAAATGAGAATTCTCTATCTACTGATATTCTGTCCTAGGCTCTAAGATTTTCTGTTGATAGAAATAATATTGTTTGCATATAAATGACTAACAAAATTAAATTAAATTAAATTAAATTAAAAATTAATTAATTAAAAGCCGAGAAAAATATTCATTTTTGTATGCGCCAAATCGTAGATGATTAAAAAATTTTTAAACTGTTCACCTCAACATCTATTTTCTATGCTCCTAATTCCACTTCTTTTTGTGTCCAAAGACTAATATGATCCTATCCTAATCTGAAATGCTAGAAACTATTACTGTGTACTTTGAGACACAGAGATCCTATCCTAATCTGAAATGCTAGAAACTATTACTGTGTTCTTTGGGACCTTGTAAATGTCCATAGGTATAAAGAAAAACCTAGCTAACGAGTTATTTAAGTCTGTGAAGCAAATGGATGCAGCTGCCTATCTTACCTAGAAAACTGTCTTGGCTTAGAGAATGCAGAATTATTAGAAGTTGCAAGAAAACTAATTGACAATTCACAAAGTGTTTGCATAGCTTATGTGCTCCTTATGTGCTTCAGAAAAAAAGACTGGGGGGAGACAAATATTTAAAGTATTTGCCCTTTGCAGTCACTTTGTCTGTTTCTAGAACTGATACTCATCTCTCCACCAATGAGGTTTGAACAAGGCTCAAAGTTTCAGTACTATTAAGACAAGCTGGATTAAGAAACGGAGACCTATCATTTATCAAGAAGAAAACTGGTGTCTGAGTTCTGAGCACCCTGAAGGTCTCAAGCTATATTCATCCTTAACTATATTAGGAAGTTGGGGATTGGCGGGTCAGAACCAACCTCCTTCACATTCCTGTGGTCCTAAGGTACTGCCTCCCTGCAAGACTGACCATTGGGCATTCCCTATTTAGGGCCTACTGGAGTAGTTTTGATGTTTATGAGATGGTCAAAAAGTCCAGCAAACACAAGTAACCCACCAATCCTTAAAAATATATACCTGAGAAAACAACCACATGGTTTCATTAAAAATAGCACATTAGTACGAAATAAAAATTGCTGCATTATAATTAAGTTACAATGGACAATATAAATTGAAGGCTGATGCTCTAACACTTTAGAGGAGAATCCATAACCAAAGTGTAACCAAAGATTTCTTGGTGGGCCTCAGGCTCCAAAAAGGGAATGTCCTAGGGATAGCTTCCAAGACAAAGAATTTTCTCAGTTTGTGAATTTACTTATATGAAAAAAACTTTTTTAAAAAAAGATTTTATTTATTTATTTGACAGAGATCACAAGTAGACAGAGAGGCAGGAAGAGAGAGAGGAAGGGAAGCAGGCTCCTCGCTGAGCAAAGAGCCTGATGCAGGACTCAATCCCAGACCCCAGAATCATGACCTGAGCCAAAGGCAGAGGCTTTAACCCACTGAGTCACCCAGGCACCTCTGAAAAAAACTTTTGAAAGGTGTAAGTTAAATTGCATTTATTTGAAATTGGGGTTATCACAAAAAATGCTGTTTGATCACTGTAAAATAATATCTGAACATTTTATTTTTGTGTATCTTCCTCCATGAAAAAGGAAATTGGGGTTAATACAGATACCTCTCAGCTTTAGAACAACAACCAAAAAAGTATTTTGTATTTTTCCCCTGATTAAGGGGTTTGCTTTTATTTCTAAATCCATAGACATATAAATAGAAAAATAAGGTTTAACCCAGGAAACTGTGAGTCACATTGAATTGATGGGAGAATAGCCAATAACCCTTAACCTTTGTCTCTCCAACTGTACCTTGACCCCTTACTACCTTATTTTGTAGGGTGTCACTGGAAGTAAATCCAGTTCCAATGAAAATAAAAACTTCATCTAGTTGGAGTCTTTTAATGAGACAGCATTGTGGACACTCAGGGATCTTCTTGCAACACTATGCAAGTCCTTGGAAGCTGGGAAAGTGCTGTTTCAGGTTTATGATAACATGCAAGCAGAGGTTCAAACTAAAAAGCTCTCTATCTTTTCCTCAGGCTAGTAAGCCTGGAGCAACCATGTTGCTTTTAAGAAAGACTGAGTTGCTGAGCAAGATAAAGTTTACTTTCTAACTTACTTTTTGAAGCCTATTCAGTAGGTTAAGTACTAAGAATACTACAGTACTAGAGTACTAAGGGTACTAGAACAAATAAAATACTAAGAGTACTAAGAACAAATAAAATATCCATAATCTCAAAGAAGACTCACAGACATGTACAAATAAAACAGGAGACAGAAGTGACATAACTCAAAGGGACCAGAGACTAAATATAAAATGCACAACTATAAAACTTCTGAATGATAGGAGATAAATCCAGATACATTTATATTTAACTAGATAAATATTTGCATATTTATTTAGATAGCTCTAAGTGACCTTAAGTTTAGCAATGGTTTTTAAGATACAGTACCAAGGGGTGCCTGGATGGCTCAGTGGGTTAATCCTCTGCCATTGGCTCAGGTCATGATGTCAGGGTCCTGGGATCAAGTCCCACATCAGGCTCTCTGCTTGGCAGGGAGCCTGCTTCCTCCTCTCTCTCTGCCTGCATCTCTGCCTACTTGTGATCTCTACCTATCAAATAAATAAATAAAATCTTTAAAAAAAAGGATACAGCACCAAAAGTCCAATCCATGAGAAAAAACATCGATCAATTGGACTCTACTAGAATTAAAAACAACTGCTCTACCAAAGACACTGCTAAGAGAATGAAAAGACAAGCCACCAACTAGGAGACTTCACTGGATATGTTTTAAAGCATATCTGATAAAAAACTTACATCTAAAATACACAAAGAACTATTAAACTCAGCAATGAGAAAACAAACAATCCAATTTACAAATGAGCAAAAGATCCAAACAGGGACCTCACCCCAAAAGATGGAAAGTAAGCATTTGAAAGGTGCTCTACATATGTCATCAGGAATTGCTAATTAAAACAATGAGTTAACATTGCACACATACTAAAATAGCTAAAGTCCAAAACACTGGCAACACCAAATGCAGGTGAAGGTATGGAGCAACAGGACTCTAATTCAGTGTTGTTAGGAATGCAAAATGGTACTGCCACTTTTGAAGATACTTTGGTGATTTCTTATAAAACTAAACATACTGTTACCATACAACTCAGCAACTGCACTCCTTGGTATTTACCCAAAGGAGTTGAAAACTTATGTCCTCCCAAAACTCACATGTATGTTTAGGAAATTCTTTTCCAAAATTACCAAAATTTGGAAGCAACCAAGTTGTCTTTCAATAGGTGAATGGATAAATAAATTGTGGAACATCCAAACCAATGGAATGTTATTCAGCAACAAAAAGAAATAAGCTTGCAAGCCACAAAAGGACATGGAGAAAACGTAAATGAACATTGTTTTTAAAGAAGAAAATCTGAAAAGACCACATACTATATGATTTCAGTTCTGTAACATTCTGGAACAAGCAAAACTATGAGGACAGTAAAAACATCCATGGTTGCCAAGAAATGAGGAGGATAGGGAAAGGCCCAAATAGGTAGAGCATGGGACACTTTGAGCACATGAAACTATTCTGTATGATAAGGTCAAGGTGGGTGTAGGACATTGTCCATTTGTCAAAACCCATAGAATTGCATAACAATTAAAGTGAACCCTAATGTGAATTTTGGACTTCCATTAATAATAATGAACCAATATTGGCTCATCAATATGTTAATAATAGGAGAAACTGTGAAGAGGGAGCAGGAAGGGGGAGTATATGGAAACTCTACTTTTTACACAATTTTTCTCTAAACCTAAAACTGCTCTACAAATAAAGTCTATTTTAGAAAAAAGATAGCATGAGGGTTTGGGATAGTATGGGAGTAAAAAGGAACAGAATTACATCTGGCACTGGGGAAGTGATAGAAGGCTTCCCGGAACAGGCAAACTCTGCACTAAGTCTCTAAGAGAAGGAGGAATCGAAGAGAAAAGAGGACTATGGGTCGAGAGGATAACACACGTGTAGCAGGCGGAATAAACGCCACCCAATGAGGTCAAGTGCTAATCCTTAGAACCCTCAAATGTTATTAAGAAAAGGGGTCTTTGTAGAAGTGATTAAATTAAGAATATTTCCATGGGGGATTACCCTGGATTCTCCAGGTGGGCTCTAAATCCAGTCATAAACACCCTTTTAAGATAGTGTAGAGGGAAGCTACATACATGCGCGTGTGCGCACACACACACACACACACGAGAAGGTTTTGTAGAAGTGCAGGCACAGATTGGTGTGATGTGACCACAAGCCAAGAAATGTAGGCTGCTACTAGAAGTTGAAAGAGACAAGGAATGGATTCTCTCCTGAAGTTTCTGGAGGCAGTGCTGCCCTATGGACACCTTGATTTCAACCCAGTGAAACTGACGTTGAACTTCAGCTGAACTTTGCAAGATAAATTCCTGTTGATTACAAGCCATCACATTTGTGATGTGGGACTCTCATTAGTTACAAAAGCTCCAGGAAACTAATTCAACAAGCAAATACAATAATGTATTTCTAGAACACCTACTATACTGGCCAATATTCTTAGTGCTCCACATATACTGATTCATGCAATCCTTACGACAATGAACTAAGCAGATAGTATTACTACCTTCATCCCCATTTTATATAGGGGAAACTCTAAGACTCGGCTTAGGTAGCTCAGTTAAGGTCGCACGTACTACTAGTAAATGGCATAGGTGGCTTTTAAGGTCAGGAAGCTTGGTTCAGAATCCTTGTGTTTAACCACCAGCTGACACTGTTCTTGGACAGGAAGAAGCTGTGGTGTATTCAGTGATACAAAAATACGGTTTGATGAGTGAAGCAATGAATGGCAAGAGAAGCTAAAGAAGTAAGCCTTATCACAGAAGGGTTTTGAATGTCATCTAAAGATCAAGCTTCAGCATACAGCATCAGAATCACCCAGAGAACTTAGTTTATACCCTGATTTCTGAGCCTCATCCTCCATTTCTGACTTGTTAGGTCTAGGGTGGAACATGAGAATGTGCATTTTTAGCAATTCCCAAGTGATGCTGATGCTGTTGGTCTGAGGGACCATGAGGAGAAGCTATTTAATGGTTTCAAGCAGAGAAGTAACACTTTTAGAATTGCATTTTATTTAGTCCCCTAAAGGCTACGTGGAAGGCACTCAACAGCATCAAAAAAAAGAGTTCAGTATTTAAAATAAATAAAAATGTGACTTCTCTGTTTCAAGAAGGAAGTGGTAGAGTCAGTGTATTCTTCAACTTGTGGGCTCTAGCCTCTGTGAGACCTTGGCTAAATTATAGAATCTGTCCAAACTTCAGATATCGCATCTGTAAGTGGAAGTTGGGTCTTGAGGGTGAAATAAGCTAAAAAAACAAAACAAAACAAAACAACAACAACAACAACAACAAACCTATAATGGTTCACACATGAAAGATATCTTTCTGTTTAGTATTATTGCAAAGAGGAGTAAGGCAGAGGTTCACCCCTCAGGATAGATTCTGAGTGACCTGAGACTTTCTTTTTGTATTTTAGTATAGTTTATTTTCACAGAACTATTCTTAAAGGAATGCACTCATATTGGTTAGTACAGCGTAATTTAGTTAAAGTTATCCAACACAATTTGCACCAAAGTTGTACATGGTTTAAATTTTAAAAAGAAAAAAAAACATGATTTGCAATCTGGATCATTTTTCATCTTTCACAGCCATGCAAAAGACCCTCCTTCAAATGTGGCTAAAGAAGGGAGCATGAACCCTGAGAAATTTGATTTTAGTTTACTTCAGAAAAATAATGTGTTACATTGTAAGAGCTTAAAAACTAGAGCCACAAAGAATTTTTGTAATGTTTGTAATGCCAACTTACAGAAATTCAATGATTGTGATGTAGACTTAGGGTAGGGAAAGGGTATGTTCACATGTGACACAAGTACAATAGCTGGGTACAGTGGGTTACTATTGTATGTAGCTTCTAAATTTATACACTGTAAGATTCAACCAGTTCCCTAAGTCTGAGTTAATACTATCTATCAGTCTGAAAGACATTTCAAAAAGTAAATCAGTTTTAAAAAGCTCTAAAACTGAATGGTTTTAAGTAAGCATTTTTTTTTAAATTAAGTGAATTAGACTGGTTGGTACCAGATATAGAGATTCAGACATTGAGTAATGTGCCCAGTCTTTCAAGGTGCTGAAAATATTTTCTGTGTTAGGCCATTCATCATGATCACATTCCAGTAATACATAGAAAAAGTAGGTCTGTTCTCTTTAGGTTTTATATGGAGAATAGGCACTGAAAGTCTGCACGTAAGGTCACTGAAGAAATCTGTTTTAGAATTGCCACTGGATTCTGGGCTTTCTGAATCTCTTCTGGAGAATTTTGTGTTAGATTTCCCTGATGACCTTAAATAGAATTCATGTGGATTTTTAATCAGGAGGCATCTGGTCAACCAGAGTATTAAAAACTTTAACATTTATATTAGAAAGCATGTCAGAAGATTATCAGCTCTTTTCTTGTTTTCCAATGTACTGACCAAAAATTGCTTCATTATTGCTTACTTATAGTTCTTTTAGAAATGTTTTTTTCATATAGGCATAGACCATTTTATTCTGTGAATTGCCTTTTCCAAACTAGTTTTTCTATTGTTATGTCTTTTCTTTTTTTATTAAAAATGTTAATTCTTTTTATTGTTTTTTATTTTAATTGTAAAAAAAATTAATTTTAACTGATGAGATGCAGCTTTCAAAGAAAGAGTGATTAAGGCTAGTGATGTTGATGATGATTGATGACAGG
Source organism: Mustela lutreola (assembly GCF_030435805.1). Classification (NCBI taxonomy): domain Eukaryota; kingdom Metazoa; phylum Chordata; class Mammalia; order Carnivora; family Mustelidae; genus Mustela; species Mustela lutreola. Next base: position 100,166,204 of record NC_081295.1, on the reverse strand, counting down.
TAACATTTATTAAGTGCTTATATGTACTATTCACTATTCTAAGTGTTTTACATATTTTTAATTAATTTAACCTGTATGACAGCCCCCTGGTGTTGTGCTATTATCCCTATTTCAGAGATGAGGAGACTGAGGTATAGCCTGTGAATGTTTTAAAGTGGCCCTGCTTGTCTGCATCATCCTATAAATCTTAGATAGCAAGAGCTACTAACGACTCAATGCTATGTCCACCTTAGGACTTGGCATGGAAAGGGTACTCAGGGGCTGTAAAATGAAGTAATGAATTAATAATTTTCTAATGTTTTAAATTAACATATGATGTATTATTTGTTTCAGAAGCACAGGTCTGTGATTCATCAGTCTTACACACTTCACAGTGCTCATCATAGCACATACCCTCCCCAATGTCCATCACCCAGTCACCCCATCCCTCCCCTCCCCCAGCAACCCTCAGTTTCTTTCCTGAGATTAAGAGTCTCTTATGGTTTGTCTCCCTCTCTGGTTTCATCCCATTTCATTTTTTCCCTCTCTTCCTCCATGATCCTCTGCCTTGTGTCTCAAATTCCTTAGATCAGTGAGATCATATGATAATTGTCTTCTCTGATTGACTTATTTCGCTTAACATAATACCCTCTAGTTCCATCCACATCCTTGCAAACGACAAGATTTCATTTTTTGATACAATATGGTATATATATACCACTTCTTTATCCATTCAGTGGTGTGTGTGTATATATGTATATATATATATATATATATATATATACACATACATACCACTTCTTTATCCATTCAGCTGTTGATGAACATCTAGGCTCTTTCTATAGTTTGTCTCTTGTGGACATTGCTGCTATAAACATGTGGGTACATGTGCCCCTTCGGATCACTATATTTGTATCTTTGGGGTGAATACCCAGTAGTGCAACTGCTGGTTCATAGGGTAGCTCTATTTTCAACTTTTTGAGGAATCTCCATGCTGTTTTCCAAAGTGACTGCACCAGCTTGCATTCCCACCAACAGGGTAGGAGGGATCCCCTTTCTCTACATCCTCACGAACATCTGTGGTTTTCTGACTTGTTAATTTTAACCATTCTGATTGCTGTGAGGTGATATCTCATTGTGGTTTTGATTTGTATTTCCCTGATGCTGAGTGAAGTGGAACACTTTTTCATGTGTCTGTTGACCACTGTGATATTTTCTTTGCAGATAGGTCTGTTCATGTCTACTGCCGATTTCTTGGCTGGATTATTTGTTCTTTGGGTGTTGAGTTTGATAAGTTCTTTATAGATTTTAGATACTAGTCCTTCATCTGATATGTCATTTGCCAATTCTGTCGGTTGTCTTTTGTTTTTGTAGATTGTTTCCCTTGCTGTACATAAGCTTTTTGTCCTGATGAAGTCCCAATAGTTCATTTTTACCCTTGCTTCCCTTGCCTTTGGCAAGTTAATTCTTTGTTATATTTTTGAAAAGTTTTCTTCCAAGGTTATAGTTGAGTACAGCCACATGTATTCTGTAGGTATCTACTTATGGCATCTTCAGCTGGTGACACCAAGGTTGATTTAGTCTCAATTTAGAAAGAACCACAGCCCCACTCCTCATTTGCCACTACCACCACCTTGGCTTCTCCGAGTCCTTGCAGAGTTGCAGACTCCCCTAAGCATCTGTCACATATTTTACCCTGCCTTCCAACCCAGATGACCAACAGTCAGGGTTTGGGGCAAGGCTAACTCACCCTCGTGATAGTGCGTTCCATGGCTTTCAGCTCAGCGTGCCCACTTAGCATTGCAGGAACTCGGAAACATAAAACACTCTACTTATCTCTCACCTTCTCCTAACCTTATTGGACAACACCAATAGGTACACAAGACCTCCATACAGCTGTTTCCTCCAAGACCCATACACAGGGTAAAGGAGCCCTTCTGCCTTTGATATTCCCCTCAGTTGATGTGCCATGAAACTCCTTTCTACTTTCCTGCCATGTTGCCTGGTTCCTCTTCTCACACTCCCTCAGATCTAGAAATGGTGATATTTTCCTGTTTATCCTCCTGTCCAGCTGAGACTAAGGTGAAAATGTTATGGTCTGTCTCCAGTTTTTGTCTCTTGATATGCTTATTTCTTACAGAAAAATTTTCTTCTAAATGTCAGATGCTATTAACTCTTTCTCTTGGCATTTCTGTTAAATCAATTATTTTTTAAATCTTATAAATGTGATTTATGCTGTCTTTCATTGTTCACAAATTTTTGAATATTCAAATCCATCTGTCTTTTCCTTTGTGGATGTTTTTTCTCTTTTCACCAGAAGACTGTATATAACTTGAAATTATAATAATATGTTTTCAATAATTGCATTTGGTTTCTTATTTTTTATGTTTAGCGCTGTAAGCCATACGAATTTGGAATCTAACTTTATTCTTTTCTACATGGACAACTACTTGCTACAATATTATTTACTGAATCCAAACTACGGAATTGTATCACAAACTAAGTTTTCACTATGCATTGATCTGTTTCTAAATTTATTCACCTTGGTCTGCCATCTCTTGGTAAGCAATAGGTGCAAATGTTCTGAGTCACTTTTTCTTCTATGTTGAGTTTCTGTCTTTTGCCTGCTATATTCCATTTCACTATATATGAATATAGATATGTGTGTATTCATATAGATATGTCTGTATATCTGTATCAGTCTGGCAAAATTTCTGTACATTTTCTCTCATCTTGCTGATGCTTAGAAGTACTGTTCAGATATTCTATTTGTTCTTACCTAGTATGTGTAACTTCTTTATTTTCTTTTCTCTACATTTGAAAATATTTTACTTCCCTGAATCTACCTGTTGAGGTCTGGCTATCTCACTTTTCTGTTACCTAATGGATGAAGGTTGTGTCAGGGAAAAACAATTGTTCGCTAGAAGCAGCTCTATACTCGGAATATCTGGGCTCCATTTTCTCTTCTGTGATGTCACCCATGCCCTGTTCCAGGCTTCTTTCACCTAGGGCATGAATAGAAGTGAAACAGCCTTCGCCTTGGCTTCCCTTTAGAGTAAGTGCCAGAGAACTTAGGGTACCTGAATGCCAGCATGAGAATTTCCTTTGATTTTCTTGACTTAGATTAATCATTAAATATTTGCTTTGTGGATGCCCCTGAATTATTGTGGTTTTCGACTTTTTAAAAAAATACCTTACCATCTTTTTTTCTTAGAGAAAGTAAGAGAGAGTGCATGCACACCTGGCCCCGGAGGGTGTGGGAGGTATAGGCAGAGGAAGAGAGAAGAGAGAGAATCCCAAGCAGGCTCCATGTCCAGTGCAGAGCCAGATATGGGGCTAGATTCCATAATCCTGAGATCATGACCTGAGCTGAAATCAAGAGTCAGACACGTAACCAACTGAGCCACCTAAGTGCTCCCCATACCATCCTTTTAATGGGGTCTGAGTAGGAAGAGTAGATACTGGTTTGTACTTAATCCAAGACCTGAATTAAAATAATTTCTGTCTGCTTTACATGTCTTCTGTTTACATGTCGAGTGTGCATGTGTGTCCTGTGATTTCAGGGGATGAACCTGAGGGGAGAATGATATGTGCCCAGTCTACAACTTAATCCAGTCTCTCCTAAAGCCTTCTTTTCACTCCTTGAGACCTGTATTTCCATGAATATGCTTTAGCTAACATTAGATGGCAATACACATTCATTCTTAGCCTCAGACTGGATTTCAATCTCAGTGTTTTGAAGACTAATTAAGTATTGGAAGAAGACTCTCTGGCACCTCCAGTACCCTGAAAGTTATTTAGCTTATAACTGGTCACTACAAGGTCCTGGTAGGTTTGGCAATACATAGTATGGATACTAACACCCCCTACAGAAGGCACATATTCCCAAAGTTAACTTTCCCCTAAACTTTCCTCTTCTGCCAGCAACATCACTGAAGGGCCCAGCACCCCTATTTTCTAGGAGCTATCATGACATAAAAGCTTGGAAAAGCCACCTTTAGTAGTACCTTCTTTTTTCTTCTTTAACTAATCTATCCCAAATCAGGCCTTCACATGGAACCCAAATGCCACATCAGGTCTCCTTAAAGCTAAAAGTAACAGAGCCCCATCCATCTAATAATCCCAATAGAAATAGATGTCTTTTTTTTTTAAATTTTTTTCACTCTTTATATTTTTTTAAATTTCTTTTTAGCGTAACAAAATTCATTGTTTATGCACCACACTCAGTGCTCCATGCAATTCGTGCCCTCCATAATACCCACCACCTGGCTCCCCCAACTTCCCACCCCCCGTCCCTTCAAGACCCTCAGATTGTTTTTCAGAGTCCATAGTCTCTCATGGTTCATCTTCCCCTTCCAATTTCCCTCAACTCCCTTCTCCTCTCCATCTCCCCTTGTCCTCCATGATATTTGTTATGCTCCACAAATAAGTGAAACCATATGATAACTGACTCTCTCTGCTTGACTTATTTCACTCAGCATAATCTCTTCCAGTCGCATCCATGTTGCTACAAAAGTTGGGTATTCATCCTTTCTTTTTTTATATATATATTTTTTATTTTTTATAAACATGTATTTTTATCCACAGGGATACAGGTCTGTGAATCGCCAGGTTTACATACTTCACAGCACTCACCAAAGCACATACCCTCCCCAATGTCCATAACCCCACCCCCCTTCTCCCAAACCCCCTCCCCCCAGCAACCTTCAGTTTGTTTTCTAAGATTAAGAGTCACTTATGGTTTGTCTCCCTCCCAATCCCATCTTGTTTCATTGATTCTTCTTCTACCCACTTAAGCCCCCATGTTGCATCACCACTTCCTCATATCAGGGAGATCATATGATAGTTGTCTTTTTCTGCTTGACTTATTTCGCTAAGCATGATACGCTCTAGTTCCATCCATGTTGTCGCAAATGGCAAGATTTCATTTCTTTTGATGGCTGCATAGTATTCCATTGTGTATATATAGCACATCTTCTTGATCCATTCATCTGTTGATGGACATCTAGGTTCTTTCCATAGTTTGGCTATCGTGGACATTGCTGCTATAAACATTCGGGTGCACGTGCCCCTTCGGATCACTACGTTTGTATCTTTAGGGTAAATACCGAGTAGTGCAATTGCTGGGTCATAGGGCAGTTCTATTTTCAACATTTTGAGGAATCTCCATGCTGTTTTCCAGAGTGGCTGCACCAGCTTGCATTCCCACCAACAGTGTAGGAGGATTCCCCTTTCTCCGCATCCTCGCCAGCATCTGTCATTTCCTGATTTGTTAATTTTAGCCATTCTGACTGGTGTGAGGTGATATCTCATTGTCGTCCTTTCCATAGTGTATATGCACCACATCTTCCTTATCCATTCGTCCATTGAAGGGCATCTTGGTTCTTTCCACAGTTTGGCAACTGTGGCCATTGCTGCTATAAACTTGGGGTACAGATGGCCCTTCTTTTCACTACATCTGTATCTTTGGGGTAAATACCCAGTAGTGCAATTGCAGGGTCATAGGGAAGTTCTATTTTTAATTTCTTGAGGAATCTCCACACAGTTCTCCAAAGAGGCTGCACCAACTTGTATTCCCACCAACAGTGTAAGAGGGTTCCCCTTTCTCCACATCCCCTCCAACACATTTTGTTTTAAGCGAGGGTGTATAGAACCATAAAAGACCCTAAATAGCTAAAGCAATTTTGAGAAAAAGGAAATTTGGAGACATTTGTTTCCTGATTTCAAACAATATTACAAACCTACAGTAAGTTAAAAGCATAGTATTGGTGTAAAAACAGACACAAAAAATCAATAGAACAGAATAGAAAATCCAGAAATAAACCCACATATTAATTAATTACTAATTAATTGATTTATAGCAAAGGAGCCAAGAATATACAATGGAGAAAGAATGGTCTCATCAACAAATTGTGTTGGGGAAACTAGTCAGCCATGTGACAAAAGAATTAACTGAGCCAATCTTACATCATGCACAAAAATCAACTCGAAATGAATTAAAGATTTAATATAATAATTCTAGAAGAAACCATCAAAATTCTAGAAGAAAACATAGGTGCCAACCTCCTTCACATTGGTTTTGGCAAATTTTTTTGGATTTGACACCAAAAACAAAAATAAACAAGTGGGACTACATTAAACTAAAAATCTTCTCCATAACAAAAGAACTTATCAACAAAATGAAAAGGAGAAAATATGTCTCACTCATAATCTGAGAAGGGTTTAACATCCAAAATATATAACGAATTCATACAACACATTGGAAAAAACAAACAAACAATGCATTTTAAAATTGGGCTGAGTATAAGGTGGATGTGAGGAGCTTGGGAAGATGGTGGAGTAGGAGGATCCTGAGTTTACCCCAAGCCACGTTTACAACTAGATATTATCCACACCCAAGTAAATAAAGCAGAAAACAGCCTAAGTATTGACAGAACAAACTCCAACTAAATATGGAGATGAAGCTGTACTTGAGAGGTTAAGAAGGTCAGAAAGCTAGAGGGACACTGCCTGCAGGACAGAGGGAGCTGTGCACATGGGCAGAGAAATGGGCACTTGCACCAGGGAGCTTGCACAGGGAAGACTAATCCCCACAGCATTTGACTTTAAAAAAACAGAGGGGTTGAATTTCATGAGCTTGTATAACCAATAGGACTTAGAGCCTAGAGCCTGACTCAGCACTGGACAAGCAGAAAGGGCCAGTGATAGCTGGGTCACTGCCCTTAGAAAGAGAACAGCCTAGACAGAGAGGCAATATAAAAATGAAAATTTACACAACAGCAGGGACAAAAAGGAGGCAGATTTGTTCATACTGATTTCAAAGCATTTTGGAGGACTTCTCCAAAAATGAGGGAGCTGGCAGGTGTCACTTTTCTCCTCCACCCCCCCAGCATAAACACAGGGCCATCTGCAAGCAGTGGGACTGCACAGACATTTTGCTACCTAACATGATAGCAGTATGTTCCACCCACAAGTTCTCCTGAGGACTCACCCACTCCAAAGCCTGCTAGCCTCAGCCTTGGGCTCAGGGCAAATTTTCTTAAAGCCATGCTAAGCACCTGCCCTGCACAGCCATCAGGTGCACAAATGCCATGCAGTGCCCAGCCACCACACCCTACCCAGCCATTCACCCCCAGTCACTGTGGTACACTGAGCCCAGACAAGTCCAGCCATCACTGCACACCATGCCGAGCCTCATCTCCCTGGTCACACAGCCCCCAGCTACTACAACACTTCAGGGAATCCAGAATAAGACTAGAGACCCAGCACGAGTTTTGCTAACACTGTCATTCCACTCCCAAGTTCTCCCACAGGTATGACCACTCAGACCTAGCCTGTTTGGATCCCACTAACACCACAGAGAGCAAGCACAGCTCACAACAGTTGGGAAGTCAGGGCAGATGGCCTCACTGAAAGGAAAAATGACACAGACCCAACAGCGGGGTATAAGTAACATACATAGGATACTCTCCTAAAGTGCCAACTTCTGGTGAACAAGGGACACTATGCTGCAGAGCACTCTGGGACTTCTTCTTCATAAGGCCATCACTTTCAAGTACAGGAGAAATAGTTGACTTTCTTAACACAGAGAGGCAGGCAGTTCAATGCTTTGAATAACACACTGGAATGGAGGGATTTAACAGATATATTCAGAACACTGAATCCTAGAACAGAATACACATCTTTTTCCAGCGTACGTGGAGCATTCTCTAGAAAAGATCACATATTAGTCCACAAAACATTCTCAACAAATTCAAGAAGATCAAAGTCACACCATGCATCTCTTCGGACAATAATACTATGAGACTAGAAGTCAACTCTAAAAAATATCTGGAAACACCACAAATACATGGAGGTTAAATAACATGCTATTAAACAATGGATGAGTGAACCAGGAAATAAAAGAAGAAATTAACAAGTCCATGGAAAAAAATGAAAATGAAAACACAAAAGTCCAAAATCTTTGGGATGCAGCAAAAACAGTTCTAAGAAAAAAGTTTATAGCAATAGCAGCCTACCTCAAGAAGCAAGAAAAATCTCAAATAAATAACCAAACCTTATACGAAAAGGAACTAGAAAAAGGACAACAAAAACCCCTAAAACCAACAAAAGGGAGAATTAATGAAGATTAAAACAGAAATAAATGATAGAAAGGATACAAATAGAATGACTTGAAGGGGCACATGCACCTCAAAGTTTACAGCAATGTCCACAACAACCAAAATATGGAAAGAGCCCAGATGTCCATCAACTGATGAATGGTTAAAGAAGATGTAGTACATACATATACAATGTAATATTACTCAGCCATCAAAAAGAATGAAATCTTGCCATTTGCAACAACGTGAATGGAACTAGAGAGTATTATTCTAAGTGAAATAAGTCAGAGAAAGACAATTACCATTGATCTCACATGTGAAATTTAAGGGGAAAAAAACCCCAGAAGAACATAGGAGAAGGGAAAGAAAAATAAAATAAGATGAAATCAAAGAGGGAGACAAACCATAAGAGACTTTAACTCTGGGGAAAAAACTGAGGTTTGCTGGAAGGCTGGTGGGTGGGGTGATGGGATAACTGGCTGATGGGCATTAAGGAGTGCTCTTGATGTAATGAGTACTGGGTATTATATGCAACTGATGAATCGCTGAACTCTACTTCTGACACTACTAATACACTGTATGTTAATTGATTCTAAATTTTAAAAAAGAAATAAATGATATAGAAACTAAATAAAATAAAATAAAATAAAACAGATCAATGAAACCAGGGGCTGGTTCTGTGAAAAAAAAATGAATAAAACTGATAAAATTCTAGTTAGACTTATCAAAAAAAGGAGAAAGGACTTAAATAAATAAAATCACAAATGACAATAAAAAAAAGCAACTGAAATACAAACAATTATGAGAGAATATTATGAAAAACTATGGCAACAAATGGATAAATTCCTAGAAACATAAAAACTATCAATATTAGAAAATAAATAAGAAATGTGCATAAAAATGAAGTAGCAAAAATAGAAATTATGAAAACAATCATATTTGCAGCTGCACCAAAAACAATAAGATACCTAAAAATAAACCTAATCAAAGAGGTGAAAGACCCATACTCTAAAAACTATAAAATGCTGATGAAAGAAACTGAAGTTGACACAAGGAAATGGAAGGACATTCCATGCTCATGGAGTCAAAGAACAAATATTGTTAAAAAGTCTACACTACCCTAAACAATCTACACCCTTAATGCAGCCCCTATCAAATACCAACAGCATTTTTCACAGAACTAGAATGACCAATCCTGTAATTTGTATGGAAACACAGAGACCCTGAATAGCCAAAGTAATCCTGAAAAAGAAAAATCAAAGATAGAGTCATCATGATTCTGGACTTCAAGCTCTATTACAAAGCTATAGTCCTCAAGACAGTATGGTACTGGCACAAAAACTGATGCATAGATCAGAAGAAATCCCCAGAAATAGATTGACACCTATCTGGTCAATCAATCTTCAACAAAGCAGGGAAGAATATCCAATGGAAAAAAGACAGTCTACTCAACAAGTGGTGTTAGGAAAATTGGGCAGCAACATGCAAAAGAAAGAAAATGGATTTAAGACCTAAATGTGAGACCTGAAACCATAAAACTCCTAAAATAAAACATAGTGGTAATCTCCTGAACATCATCCTTAGGAATATATGTCTAGAGAAATGAAAGGGGAATATATCAAGGGATATAGGGATTAGGAATATATGCCAAGGGAAATGAAAGATAAAAATAAAGTGTTGGAATTGAACTAGGCTAACACCATCTCAGACAAATCTTCCATGATAACTGTTCTGTGACATGAAGCCTTCTTGAGCACAGCCTCATTCATATTCTTTCCTTTTGTCTAACCACACATGTACTAACCCTTAGGTACAATCTTGGGGCATAAGATAGACCACCGGGCAAATGCTGTTCTTGTGCCTTTATGAAAGGAGGCCACTGCCCTCCATGGGAGGAGAAGGAGGAGGTGAAGGAAGAGGAAACAACCAAGCCACAGATGACTTCTTACTAAGTCCAGATACCATTGCCAAGAGACTAGGAGTGAGGCCAAGGTTGATCTGTGTGAGAACTGTGGGGGCAATCAGAGGCCCCACATAGAGCTCACAACTTAGTGTTTGCTAAAAATAAACAAACAAACAAACAAACAAAAACCTATGGCCTTAGTGGATAATAGAGCAGAAGGCACTCTAATTCATGGTCCAGAAAGGCACTCAAGGATTTTGGCAGCCATTAATTGTGAAACCCTTATGGAAAGACCATAAGGGTGAAGCACACAGTGGTGTACTTGGGAATAGGTAAAATCCCACCCACCCCTTATGGGGTTTTTATTTTCCCAATACCAGAGAATATATTAGGAATGGATACTCCCTTGGGAAAAATGCTACAAACCTCTGTAGAAGAATTTCACCTTTGAGATAGGGTAATCAAAGCTATCCTATGTGGAATGGCAAATTGGGATCCTGTGTTATGCCCTCTCCTGCACCAGGCTGTAAATGTAATGTATTATCAGTTACTAAGAGGATTTGAGGAAATATCTGCCACTATACAGGAATTAGCAAAATTATAAATAACCAGGCCCGCACAAAGTTCCTATAATAGCTCTATATGGCTTGTAAAAAACTGGACAGCACCTAGAGAATGACTGTTGATTATGGAGGAGTGATTATGGTTGTTCCTGAAATACATGCTTCTGTGTCTAGTATCACCCAAATCATTGAATCAATGGTACATGGTTTTGGATTTAGCCAACATTTTCTTTAGTATTCCTTTGCATCTGGAATCACAAGACCAATTCATTTTTGCATGGGATGGTCAAGAATGGGTATTCCAGGCATTGCCACAAACTTATTTGCATGGTCCCACTATCTGCCATGGTATGATTGCCCATGGTTTGTCTTTGTCCCCACCCACCACCCATAGTTAAATGTTCCATTATATTGATGATATGATTCTAAATCCTGAAGACTTTTCTCTGTTATAGACTTATTTGAATGGTCTCTGCTCTCATTTGAAAAAGTGAGGATGGGCCATCAGTCCACAGGAAGTACAAGGCCCTGGGCTCAAGTTTTAGGGGTTACTTGGTCAGCTAAAACACATCTTATATCAGGCTCTGTGAATGACTAGATCCAACAATTTCCCATCCCTAACACAGTGGAGCAACTGTAAGTTTCGGGTGTACTGAAGGACGTTATCCTGCATCTAGCACAGTGCCTGAACCGTCTCTACTCTATGGTAGAAAAGGGAACACTTTGGCATTGGGTAGAATATCAAGCTGTCTTTGATCAAGTTCAGATATCAGTTGTTCATGCACAGGCTTTAGGAACACCTTCATCTGGTATCCCCATGGCCCTAGATGATACCTAAGTGGCCCTAAATGTGATACTAGATGGGATAAATTGGGCATTATGGCAGGAATAGGATGGAAAGATAACCCCACTAGGCTTTTGGTCACAACTCTAGAAGGGAATAGAGTTACAATATTCTTCTATTGAACAGTAAGTTTTGGCTCCTATCACGCCCTTAAATAAGTGGAGCCCTTAACAGCCACTCCTGTGGTAATTGTACAGACTGGGTTGCCTATAAATGTGTAGACAGCTGACATATTCAGAAGACTACCATCTGCCACAGCACCAGCCCCTATGCTGCAAAAATGGCATGCTGACTTTGAACTGGGGAATATTCTCTCCACTAGTCCACTGAGAGCTGACTTGCATGCTATCCTGGGGCAAGTAAATTATGAAATCTTTAATTTTCCCCCAGAACCTCCTATGGAGACTTCCTCACAAGTAAATGAAGACACATGCCCTATTCCTGAAGTTTCTTCAGTAGAAGAAATCCTAATCACTGGACTGTGGTAACAATCCAACCTCAGACTACCTGGTTTGAAACTGGGGATCATAAAAGCAGCCAGTGGTCTGAGTTGAGGACTTCCTGGATGGTATGCATGCATAAATCCTTAACTTCTATGCAGTTGAGCTGTCTATAGGCATTTGACAATCTGGATGGCCCAAAGGTCTTGGGACAACTGTTAAGTTTTACAGAAACCATTATGGAAAGCAGCACTATGGAAAGATAAATGGGAAGGGACCCTGCTGCCTCCCTCATTGTCCTTCATGTCTCAGTACATAGGCCTGTTTTACTGCCTGGGAATACTGACGCAAAGAGTAACTATGAGGGCCCTTACCCCTGTAAAAGTTCAGAATTGGCTGTATGAGTTCATATACACAGTGGGCATCACAGTGCTAATACAGGTTGGAACACAGCAAAGAGAGCTGCCCATAGTGACATTCTAGTAGCTGTCAGCAAGTGTTTTATCTTCTCCCTTCTGAACCCACACACCACAGGGTGTAATCACTGTGCAGCAATCAATTTTAGACAGACATATTGATTGTATAGGCCCTTTACTCATGAGTCAAGCAAAAAAAAAAAAAAATACACCCTAACTTGTGTGGATACAACCGCTGGGCTCATGCAAGACTTCTCCTATAAAAGGGCCAATCAAAATGTTACCATCAATGACCCTGAACAATTTTGTGTTATATACAGATATTCCTGAAGGATAGTGATAGGGGAACACACTTCACAGGACATGAAGTATAGGGCTGAATTCATTAGTGGGACATAAATTGACAACCCCATTTATCTCATAATCCATAAGCTGTCCAGCTAATTGAAAGGAAAAATAGCCTTCTTAAAGCTCAACTCAGAGCCCTCCTATGGACACCACAAGTGTATGGATGGATGAAAATCTTGCCAGAAGCCATACCCTTGTTAAATTTAATTCGAATAGGCTATAGCACCACCCTCTACATGTGATTAGATACCAAAACCAGTGCACCTATGACTACTGCTGTCCAGAAAACAAGGCCTGAGGCACTGGCTCCTGAGCTCACACCAGACAGGAGACAAGTGTGGTTCTGCAATTCTTAGCCCATCCTCCTATGGGAGAAAAAATCTGGGTGGTAGTTGGAATGGCAACCTCCCCCAGGATGGATAGGTTATTTCTTGTCAGAATGTAAGAAATGTACTGGACAGCTAAAGTGCTCCCTGCTGATCCTGCTGAAGTCAGGGCCAAAATAACCAATATATACATATTCTGGACAGGTAACTATACTCTGAGCAGATTACCAAATATGGTCATTTGTACCACCTTTAATTATATATATATATATATATATATATATATATATATAGAGAGAGAGAGAGAGAGAGAGAGAGAGAGACTTAAGGCATGCTTTTTCTGTGCATAGGTCTCTAATAAGCCACAAGCTGGACTTGTCAGCCTTTTCCTTTGGTCTCGTTGCTCCTCTCTATATATATAGAGAGGGGGAAAGGCTAATTCCTTTCCCCCTGGGCAACAGGTCTGGTATGTCCTTTCCTCTCATGAACTTCAGGCTACCTCTGTCCTCATGACAAAGAGAGAAGCCACCAATGTCATCTTAATAGATGGAGAGGATCTTCCCAGACAAGTACCTACTAAGCATTTACTCTTTCATCCCTAGCTGCTGCTCCTCTCTTTTTCAAGTGAAGGAAACCTTTCTCTGCAATGGGCATAGACCTATGTGGACATTTTACAATGGGACTCATGCTAGATATGTCATTTTCTCCCTTTATTCAAGTTACCTTTTTCCAGGTTATGATGGTGGGTGTTACTCCTACAGGGAAATGATCCCAGGCCCACTTTAAGCCAGTGGTTGTCAAGCTGGTTTAGAACCTGGGACTCAGTGCTGAAGAATATTCTTCATTCTCTGTTGTATCACCAGGAGAGATGTATTTTCCCATTACTCTCCATATTACTTCTGTGGTTTATGCCTTCAACTTGAACACCATATGGGGAAAATCCCACCTCAAAGAGCCCCTTTCTGATGACTCAGGGGATATCACAAAAGAGGTGGGTACATGAAATTGTAAGAGCCAGAATCAAGGAGTGTGGTGTGTGCACAAGACTAAATGCCATTTTGGACAAATCTGCCATGATGATCACTCTGTGACCTGAAGTCTTCTTGACCATACTCCCTTCCTCCTTATTCTTTTTTTTCATCCCACCACACATGTAATAACCCTTAAATATACTCTTGTGTCTAACATCCTTGATCTGCTCAGATATGACTGCATTTCCTCCCAGGTGGTCTACCAACACATACTCACTGGCCTCTAGGGCTATAGAGTTAGGTCTTATGGGAGATAGGGTTGCAGAGATCTACTTGTCTTGCAGCCACTTAAGGCATGATTTTTCTGTGCATAGGTCTCTAATAAGCCACAAGCTGGACTTGTCAGCCTTTTCCTTTGGTCTCGTTGCTCCTTTTGCTTTCAAGGTGGTTTTACAAATACTTTCAATGGAATGGGACTACACCAAAATAAAAATCTTTTGCACACCAAAGAAAGCTATCAACTAAACAAAAAGGTAACCTGATAAACTGGAAACTATATATATATATTTTTTAAAGATTTTATTTATTTATTTGACAGAGATCACAAGTAGGCAGAGAGGCAGGCTGAGAGAGGAAGCAGACTCCCTGCAGAGCAGAGAGCCCGATGTGGGGCTCATTCCCAGAACCCTGAGACCATGACCTGAGCCAAAGGCAGAGGCTTAACCCACTGAGCCACCCAGGCGCTCCTGGAAAATATATTTGCAATATAGTTGCAAATATATTTATATATGCAATATATTTTCAATATATATTTGCAATATATATATACATAAAACAAACTAGTAATCACCAGAAAGCAGACAGATGGGGGGGGGGGGCAAAATTGACAAGAAGATCAAGAGGCACAAACTTTCAGTTATAAAATAAATTTATCACAAAGATGAAAAGTGTAGCATAAGGAATATTGTCAATAATAGTGTAATAACATGATATGGTGACAGATGGTTACTACAGTTACTGTGGTGAACACTAAGTAAGGTGTGAAACAGTTGAACCAATATGTTGTATGCTTAAACTAATATGTTACTGTATGTTAATTATACTTCAATAAAAAAATACATGTATTACTTTCAAACTCATTTCCCCAAAATACAGGTCTTCATTGGCTTACAGTGGGGTTACATCCTGATAAACCCAATGTAAGTTGAAAATACTCTAAGTAAAAAATACATTGACTACATCTAACATACCAAATATAGTAGCCTAGCTTAAGTGTGCTCAGAACACTTACACAAACCTGAAGTTGGATGAAATCATCTAACACAAAGTCTACTTTACAATAGTGTTAAAGATCTCACGTACTTAACTGAATATTATACTAAAAGTGAAAAACAGAATGTTTTATGAGTAAAGAATGGTTATAAGTATATTAATTGTTTACCCCTGTGATTACAGGGCTGATTGGGAGCCACGACTTGTGGCTGATGCCCAGCATCACAAGAGAGTATTATTGCATTTAGCTAGCCTGGGAAAGATCAAGATTTATATTCCAAGTATGGTTCTTATTGAGTGTGTGTTGCTTTCATACCATAGTGAAGTCAAAAAACCTTAAGTCAAACCATTGTAAGTTAGAGGCTGTCTGTATTTGTTAATACTTTCAGTATTTTTTTCTGATTTTTTTGCACATTTTTGAACAAAATTGGAATCATTTTATACACATATACACACATGTAAAAACTGCACTGTGCTCTTAAAATATCTTAATATACCTAAAAGTATTAATTTTTTTAAAATTTAATATTGACTGGAATTATAGA
The DNA here is from genome assembly GCF_030435805.1 of Mustela lutreola. Classification (NCBI taxonomy): domain Eukaryota; kingdom Metazoa; phylum Chordata; class Mammalia; order Carnivora; family Mustelidae; genus Mustela; species Mustela lutreola. The sequence goes on along the minus strand of NC_081295.1, from coordinate 100,150,498 downwards.
ACTCAAAACAAAACAAAATTATATGCACATTAAGAGCACAAGGAAAACTTCCAGACTCTTTTTATGAAGCCAGCATTATCCTGATCCCCAAACCAGGAAAAAACCCCACCAAAAAGGAGAATTTCAGACCAATATCCCTGATGAATATGGATGCTAACATTCTCAACAAAATCCTAGCTATACAAGAGTACATTAAAAAGATTACCCACCATGACTAGGTGGGATTTATCCATGGGATGCAGGGGTGGTTCAACATTCACAAATTAATCAATGTGATAGAACAAATCAATAAGAGAAGAGAGAAGAACCACATGGTCCTCTAAATTGATACAGAAAAAACATTTGACAAGATACAGCATCTGTTCTTGATTAAAATCCTTCAAAGTATAGGAATAGAGGGAACATTCCTCAATATCATAAAATCTATCTATGAAAAACCCACAGTGAATATCATCTTCAATGGGGAAAAGCTGACAGCCTTCCCTTTGAGACCAGGAACATGACAAGGATGCCCACTCTCACCACTCTTGTTCAACATAGTATTAGAAGTCCTAGCAACAGCAATCAGACAACAAAGAGAAATAAAAAGTATTCAAATTTGCAATGAAGAAGTCAAACTCTCTCTCTTTGCAGATGACATCATACTTTATATTGAAAACCCCAAAGACTCCACCCCCAAACTACTAGAACTCATACAGCAATTCAGTAATGTGGCAGGATACAAGAAATTAGTTGCTTTCTTCTTATACACTAAAAATGAAAATACAGAAAGGAAAGTTAGAGCTATTTACTATAGCACCAAGAACCATAAGATACCTGGGAATAAACCTAACCAAAGAGGTAAGGGATCTGTACTCAAGAAACTATAGAACACTCATGAAAGAAATTGAAGAAGAGACAAAAAGACAGAAGACCATTCCATGCTCAGGATTGGAAGAATAAACATTGTTAAAATGTCTATACTGCCTAGAGCAATCTATACTTTCAATGCCATTCTGATCAAAATTCCACCAGCATTTTTCAAAGAGCTGGAGCAAACAATCCTAAAATTTGTATGGAACCAGAAGAGACCCTGAATCGCTAAGGAAATGTTGAAAAAGAAAAACAAAACTGGGGCATCACGTTTCCTGATTTCAAGCTTTACTATAAAACTATGATCACCAAGATAGCATGGTACTGGCACAAAAACAGACACATAGACCAGGGGCACAGAGTAGAGAGTCCAGTTATGAACCCTCAACTTTATGGTCAAATAATCTTTAACAAAGCAGGGAAAAATGTACAGTGGAAAAAAAGTCTCTTCAATAAATGGCGCTGGGAAAATTGAACAGCTATATGTAGAAGAATGAAACACGACCACTCTCTTACACCATAAACAAAGATAAACTCAAAATGGATAAAAGACCTCAACATGAGGCAGGAATCTCTCAGAATCCTGGAGGAGAGGATCGGCAGTAACCTCTTCAACATTGGCCACAACAACTTCTTTCAAGATAAATCTCCGAAGGCAAAGGAAACAAAAGTAAAAATGAACTTTGGGGACTTCATCAAGATCAAAAGCTTCTGCACAGCAAAGGAAAGAGTCAACAAAACAAAGAGGCAACCCACGGAATGGGAGAAAATATTTGCAAATGACAGTACAGACAAAGGGCTGATATCCAAGATCTACAAAGAACTCCTCAAACTCAACACATACAAAACAGATAATCACTTCAAAAAATGGGCAGAAGACATGAACAGACACTTCTCCAAAGAAGATATACAATTGGTTAACAGACACATGAAAAAAATGCTCATCATCACTAACCGTTAGGGAAATTAAAATCAAAACCATGCTGAGATAACCACCTTACACCAGTTAGAATGGCCAAAATTAGCAAGACAGTAAGCAACAAGTGTTGGAGAGGATGTGGAGAAAGGCGAACCCTCTTACACTGTTGGTGGGAATGCAAGTTGGTGCAGCCACTTTGGAAAACAGTGTGGAAATTCCTTAAGTAATTAAAAATAGAGCTTCCCTATGACCTTGCAATTGCACTATTGGGTGTTATTCCCAAAGGTACAGATGTAGTAAAAAAGAAAGGCCATCTGTACCCCAATGTTCATAGCAGCAATGGCCACAGTTGCCAAACTGTGGAAAGAACCAAGATGCCCTTCAACAGACGAATGGATAAAGAAGATATGTCCATATATACAATGGAGTATGATGCCTCCATCAGAAAGGATGAATACCCAACTTTTGTATCAGCATGGATGGGATTGGAGGAGATTATGCTGAGTGAAATAAGCCAAGAAGAGAGAGTCAATTATCCTATGGTTTTGCTTACTTGTACAGCATAAAAAATAACATGGAGGACATGGTGAGATGGAGAGGAGAAGGAAGTTGGGGGAAATTGAAGGGGGAGATGAAGCATGAGAGACTGTGGACTCTGAGAAACTGAGGGTTTTGGAGAGGAGGGAGATGGGGGCTTGGTTGAGCCTGGTAGTGGGTATTAAGGATGGCATGTATTGCATGGAGCACTGGGAGTGTTGCATAAACAATGCATTATGGAACACTGAAAATAAAATTTAAAAAATTTTAAAAATAAAGAAACCTCACTCCATCTTGCTCTAACCACCCATCCACCATCATTCCCACCACCAAGATTCCACCCAAGTACCATCTTTAGTATCATCATCACTTGTACTATTACCATCACCACCATCACCCTCTCTGCACTATAGAGTAACCACTTCATCATTAACTGTTCTTTTACTTTGGGGCATGTGGGATGCTTCCAATATTTTTACCATCATAAATAATATTTACAACAATTTTTACAGTATTGCCACGACTTGGCAGTTCCATGACATTCTATTCACTATATTCTATTTTTCTGCCAAACACCAAAGAAGAAATGTATTACTCATTAATTTGTACTTCCATGTTTTACCAAAATCGTAAAGCTAAAGTATTCCTTAGAATTAATCTCATTTAGTTCAATTCCCTCACTTAATAGAACCAGGAAAGTAAAACAGAGTGTGTGGCATGTCCAAGGACATAAGTTAGTTAGCAGAGGGAAGGGGATGGAAAATAGGACAGTTTGGCTTCACTATCTGCTTCACTACTGCTCCCCAAGCCCCAGGACTGATTTTCTGGCTGGTATGACTGACTGGAGTATTAGCTGCTCCTCTTCCATCAGTAGTCCCATATATTGGGACTTGAATCTACATGTATGGTTGATGTAGACAAACTTCCCAGAAAGAAAGATTGTTAAAGTGAAAAGTGCATGCATTTCTGTGCTAGAACATCCTAGCTGAACTATCTTCATGTTAAACATCAGATACATAAGTACGAAACAAAGTGAAAACTGAGAAACTAAGAAGGGGGATGTTCCCAGATATTCAGCATTTCTTCTAAATCATGCAGCAGAATCCAGCCAGCTGCCAAGGCAAGAGACAATCTGTGAAACTAGATTCCACCCAAGCTCCTTGTATATCCTCCCTTTCCTTGTTTTTTTCTCTTAGGGCAATATGGAAAATTCCTGGGACTGAGAAACCTTTGTCAGCAATATATGTCTGAGAATTTATTTCAAGATAGTATACAGATAAGTGCACAACATATATGTAAAATGAGCACTGGGTGTGGTGCATAAACAGTGAATCTTAGAACACTGAAAAATAAAAATAGTTTTTAAAAAATGGTTTTCATTGCAGCCTTGGTTATAATGAAATTTGGAGAATAAACTATAGTTCTTTAGTGTATATCTTATTTGCCTCCACAGGTTCTCCCACCCTTACTTATGTTTTAGACCCTGGTTCACTTTGCGTTCTTTACTTTAGCTATTGCTATGCAAACCCATTCTGCATAGACTCATAAAAGTCCACCTGCTGAGTCCATTCAGCTACACTCAAAGTCTCTGGCTCTTTCTGACACTTCAAGTGGAGCACTGCACTGCAGAACAGATCTGGCTTGGCAAATGGCTGCCAAAGAGGCTGAGTGATGAGAGAGGGTATGAGAAAGTAAACTTCCTTGTGAGGAAAACTTTGACCAACGAAAAAGAGAAGAGAGCTGGCAGACAAATTCTTTCTCCCCTCCTCCCTCCAAAGACTCTTCTGACTTCATATTGTCTTTCTGGGTATATGTTGCATCATAGGACAAGTATACCTGTGAAGGAACAGGTTTTACCTCTTGTAGTTTCATCATGAAGTGAAAGACATCATGTGGCATGGTTCCCATCTTTCATTACTTTACACACCTTTTCCTCCTCTCTGGCTGCCTTGGGCTTGCACCTCCCAAATAAAACATAAACATTTATTGCTTGTCTTAGGTTCTGTTTCATAGGGAACCTAGGCTAAGGCAAATTGGTTTTAAAAATGGGTCTTGAAAATTGAAGTCGTTGGGCACCTAGGTGGCTCAATTGGTTAAGCATCTGCTCTTGGCTCAGGTCATGATCCCAAGGTCCTGGGATAGTCTTCATGGCAGGCTCCCTGCTCAGCAGGGAGTCTACTTCTCCCTCTCCCTCTGCTCCTTCCCCCTCTGCTCACACTGTTTTTCTCTCAAATAAATAAAACCTTTTTGAAACAATTGAAGTTGTCAGCAGTAGCAAACCAAAATGATGATGTGTACCCATATTTGTTAGTTTGGATAGAGCTCTGAGTCATATTTTTGGAGGGAAGTTAACCCTGGTTATTTCTAGATAGTAAGATTTCAGACATTTCTTTTTCTATTTTTTTTTAACCATCACGGATTATTACTACAGTTTTTTAAAAGATGTTATTTATTTACTTGAGAGAGAGAGCATGTACAAGCAGAGGGAGGAACCGAGGGGGACAAGTAGACTCCAGCCTGATTACAGAGTCCTACACGGGGCTCAATCCTATGACTCTGAGATCATGATCTGAGTTGAAACCAAGAGGCACCCATGTGCCCCTATCATTACAGGAGCAAAAAGTATGCATTAAACTTATAAACAATAATTTCTAAGAGTGCAATTTTTATACTAATGTGCTGACAAAGTTTTCAACACTACATAATTTGTTGTAATGAATATATTTTGAGTATAAATGTCTTATCAATGCCAAATCTACATGGAAGTAATTTTTAAATGTGTAAATAGATACATAATATATAAAGTAAATCATTTTTAATGGAACTTTTATCTAATCAATTTCTTTTTCTTAAATTAAGTTGGTTATTGATAAATTACTCAGTGTCTGGTTTCACAAAGGCTATTTAATAATTGTCTGTTTACCAAGAACAACAGTCCTTTTATGACACTCAAAGATTTTTGGCTTGTAGCCTTGTAGACAGAGTTCACTGTACTATTTTTAACTGTCCACATAAATTGGTCATAAAAGGATGACATCTGGGGTTATTTCAGTCAGTTCCCTGCAGAATTCAATAATAAACCTGTAGCTAAAGTTAGAAATGTTATTTTATCCTTTACATGTGAAGTGGGCTTTTTTTCCCATTTATGGTATATAGGCCAATTTAAATAAGCAACTTATATTTGAGTAAAGCTTTTCATCCAACTGTGCAACATAAGTGGAAAAATTTAAAGCCAAATAAAAACATACTAAAAAATAAAGATGCTGCCAAAGTTTAGATCCAAGTAAATTATAAAACAGGGTTCTAAATTCAGATACGATGTCAAAGTACAGAGATAGTATGACAACGGTTAGTTACAGAAAGAATCACAATAAAGTCTGGAATATCACGTCTGGTGAAGAGAAGATGAATATTAAAATCAATGGCTTAGTCATAAGATATCAACTTCTAACACACATTACCCATGCCCAGTGAGATACGTAATTAAAAGGGTATATGGAATTTGCATTGACATGGATGGAACTGGAGAGGATGATGCTAAGTGAAATAAGTCAAGCAGAGAAAGACAATCATCATATGGTTTCACTCATATGTGGAATATAAGGAATAGCACGGAGGACCATAGGGAAATAGAGGGAAAACTGAAAGGGAAGAAATCGGAGAGGGAGACAAGCCATGAGAGACTATGGACTCCAGGAAACAAACTGGGGGTTTCAGAGGGGAGGGGGCTGGGGAGATGGGGCAGCCAGGTGATGGGTATCGGGGAGGGCACATGGTGCAATGAGCACTGGGTGTTATACACTACTAGTCAATCACTGAACACTACATCAAAAACTAATGATGACTAACAATACAGTGGTTAACCAAACATAATTTAAAAAAAAAAAAGGGTGTGTGGATAACACTCTGAAACAAGAATAAAAGAATCATCATTGTTTTAAGCCTAATTAATGAAATTACCAGCACTCCCTCATCTCCTTCTAACTGGATGGATTCTGGAGTTTCTTGCACATTTTTCCTGCAGTATCTAAAGTTCTCTGAAGACCAGGGCATGTAACACAAGTGGTCTGTTCTGTCTCGACCTCCAGGCTCCACCTGTGGTCCAACAGTGACAATGCTAAGAAAATTCCTTCCTTCCCTTGTGGCTCTCCCCAGTCCTTCCTCACTTCTCATGCTAGGAGTCAAACTTCCATTAACTATATGATATACTCTTCCTCTTTTCATTACTAATATCATTTTAGTCACTTCTAAGGATATTTTGTTGCCCTTATGAGAGGGAAAAAAAATACCCAACTTTTCCCATAAGCATTTCGACACTTTGGTAAGGCCTCAGGCAAAAACATGTTCCCATTTTGCTTGTATGCACCTGGAGCCACTATACAGCTCTCCCATATTTTTCCCCTGTTTTCCTTCCCACTCTACCATCTTCACCGTTTTATATGATGTTCTGTCATACATCCACCTATTCATTTAACAAGCATTTTTCAGCGTACGCTGGACTCAGTCACTGTGCTCAGTTCTGGAAATCTCAGTCCTCTTGGTGCTCGCTTTCTGGTGAGGGAGTAGACATGGATCAAATTATCACCAAATGCTTAATTATAAATTCTGGTAAATGTTCTGAAGAAATGTTCCCAAAAGCTAATAGATCACATAATGAAGATACTGATCTATTTCAGCAGAACCAAAAGCATGTTCCAGGGAAGGCTTATCTAAGCAAGTAACATATCACTTGCTTCCCTAAGTAACAATCATGCTCACATCCAAAGGAGTTTTCTAGGCAAAAAGAAGAACTGTGCCTGGCAGAAAGGTGAAGGGAGTTGAGGGAAATTGGAGGGGAAGATGAACCACGAGAGACTATGGACTCTGAAAAACAATCTGAGGCTTTTGAAGGGGTGGGGGGGTGGTTTGGGGGAGCCTGGTGGTGGGTATTATGGAGGGCATGTATTGTGTGGAGCACTGGGTGCGGTGCATAAACAATGAACTCTGTTACACTGAAAAGAAATTAAATTAAAATTTAAAAAAAGAAATGGTAAAAAAAAAAAAAGAAGAAGAGGTTGTGACAATTCATGATATGTTCAGTGAAAGAGAGAATTTTTATGTAATGGAGCTACATAAATTTGGAAGTTTAGAGGGTGCCTAAATTCTACCAAATTATGGCCAGGACATGTAGGCACAAAGCCATTCATCACCCTCCACACTTTCGGTAGTATCTCATTTCTGGAGCTGCCCTTTGTAACATGTTCTAGTGTTCTCCTTTCCAGAGACCCACCTAGGAGACTTTACAGAAGCAGAACAGCCAGTGTCCCAGCCAGAAACACAGTGACGACAAAATGAACTGACTTCTGGTTTGGCACATTGTATGCAACTTTATAGATTATGAAATGTGATCAGTTTGTATCATAGAAACAGTCCACCAGGCTGGCAAGAATCAAGAGCTACTTTCATGCGCAGGTCAAAAGAGAAATGGGAAGAGAGTAGTTTCTGGAATCTGAGTAGATAAACTGTGTGGAGAGGACACCTTTCAAAAGATATTATCCTTGATAAAGGTATCCTACATCCTGGGGGAAGAAGGTATCCAACCTCTTTCTTCTCCCACCCGCCAAGTTTTTGCCACAGCTGGAACCCCACCAAAGCCATTCACGTGGGTCATCCTCCCAAAATAAAGAAGAGAATGGAGTACAGGCAAACCAAGTGACCTAGTCAGTGTGGGTTAAAGTCTACTGCCCTATTTTAAATCTTAGGTGAGCCACTTAGAATGTGTATGATCTCAGGGAATGTTAACCCATCTCCAGGTGCCTCAGTTTCTTCATCCTTAAAATGGAAGTAATGTGGGGCAGCTGGGTGGCTCAGTGGATTAAAGCTTCTGCCTTCGGCTCAGGTCATGATCTCAGGGTCCTGGGATCAAGACCCACATTGGGAATCTCTTCTCAGCAGGGAGCCTGCTTCTCCCTCTCTCTGTCTCTGCCTCTCTGCCTACTTGTGATCTCTGTCAAATGACTAAATAAAATCTTTTAAAAAAATGGAAGTGATGACAATTACACATTGGTTTGCTTCAAGGGTTCATCAAGGGTTCATACTAGTGCCTGACATGTGATCAGTGCCTCTAAGTGTTCTTAATATTCTGTTATAGAAGAAACTGAAGTTTAGACAAGGTAAGTGACTCACACAAGCTTCCATTGTCAGAAGGGACACAGTCAAAGCCAGAATCCAGGCCTCTTACCTCTGCCTTAACCGGTCTCCTTTTTTCTCTCCTCCAGAATTGATAACATAGCTACCAAACTGACTAAAATTTAGTTCAGTAAGCATATTCTGGATCTTGTCTCTGTCCATTTTTATAATATTCACATCTCCCCCCCCATACTTCATTGAGATATAATTGACATATAACATTGTATAATTTTAAGGCATGAGATATTCAATTTGATGCACTTATTTATTACAATGTGATTACCTGTGTAGTTTTAAGTAACATCTCTACTATATCACATAATTACTATTTCTTTCTTGTGGTGAAAACATTTAAGATCTACTCTCTTACCAACTTCCAAGCACACTTCTTAAAAATTTATTAACAGAGGACAGGGAAATGTTTCTCATATTCTCTATAACTTAATGTATATAGGAAACTATAACTTCCAGATAGCTTATAATTGTATGTCCTATCACAGTAAATGTGAGGTTGGCAATAACAGGGCCTTTTGGGACTTCTCAATGGAGGCTTCTAGATGTGCAATCAATTTAGGAGCCTCCGTGGTGTTCTCATTTACTCAAAGAAGAGCTGAGGTAATTATGCATCATATTTCAGAAACTGAAATGCCACAAAAGAATTAAAACTTCAAATAATTGGAGTGGGTGGAACCAACCATCCTCTCATTCTTAAGAAAAATTCTCCAAGAAGTTCCTGATCTAAGACAAGTATCCACAAGCCATCCATTGGGAAGCCCCCCTGTGTGGATAGCCCTGAGAACCCTCAGACTGTGTGCACTTCTCAGTTCCACCACAAGGCCAGGGCACTCATGCTTGGGGTACAAGAGAGAACAACAAAAATTATATGTCAACAAATTAAACAACTTAGAATAAATGGGAAAGTTTCTAGAAACATACAATCTCCCAAAAGTAAATCAGAAAAAAATAGAAAATCTTAAACAGACCAAGTACTAGTAACAAAATTAAATTGGATTCACAGGTGAATTCTACCAAACATTTAAAGAAGAATTAATACCTAGTCTCCTTAAATTATTCCAGCAAAAGAGATGACAAAGTAATACTTTCAAATTCATTTGAAAATGGCAGCATTATCCTGATATTAAACCCAAAGACACTACAAAAAAAAAAAAAAAAAGAAAAGGACAAGCCAATATCTCTGACAAACATAGATGCAAAAGTCCTCAATAAAATATTAGCAAACTGCATTCAACAATAATAAAAGGATCATTTACCATGATTAAGTGGGATTTGTTTCGGGGAAGCAAGTTTGGCTTAATACTCACAAATCAATCAGTGTGATATACCAATTAACAATACAAAAAATAAAATCATATAATCACCTCAATAGATGGGGAAAAAAGCATTTGACAAAATTCAACACTTTTTCATGATAAAAACTCAATGAAGAGTGTTTAAAGGGAACACACCTCAACATAATGAGGATAGCTTGTGAAAAACCCATAACTAACTTCAAACTCAATTGTGCAAAAAATGGAAAATCTTCCTCTATGATCAGGAACAAGACAAGGATGCTCAGTACCACCACTTTCTTTCTACATAGTACTGGAAGTTCTACCTACAGCAATTAGACAAGAAAAAGAAACAAGAGGCATCCATATTGGTAAAGAAGAAGTAAAACTGTCACTCTTTGCAGATGACATGATACTATTTATAGAAAACCTAAACATTTTACCAGAAAACTATTAAAAATAATAAATGATTATGCTGAGTGAAATAAGTCAAGCAGAGAGAGTCAGTTATCATATGGTTTCACTTATTTGTGGAGCATAACAAATAGCATGGAGGACAAGGGGAGATGGAGAAGGGAGTTGAGGGAAATTGGAAGGGGAGGTGAACCATGAGAGACTATGGACTCTGAAAAACAATCTGAGGGTTTTGAAGGGACGGGGATGGAGGGTTGGGGGAACCAGGTGGTGGGTATTAGAGAGGGCACAGATTGCATGGAGCACTGGGTGTGGTGTAAAAACAATGAATATTGTTACGCTGAAAAAAATAATTAAATTTTTAAAAAATACAAAAAAATGATTTAATAAGGTCACAGGATACAAAATTAATATATAGAAGTCTTTAACATTTCTTTTTTTAATTTAATTTAAATTCAATTAATTAATATATAATGTATTATTAATTTCAGAAGTAGAATTCAGTGATTCATCAGTTATATAACACCCAATGCTCATTACATCATGTGCCATCCTTAATGTCCATCACCCAGTAACCCCATCTCCCCTCCCCTCTCCCCTCCAGCAATCCTCAGTTTGTTTCCTATGATTAAGAGTCTCTTACGGTTTGTCTCCCTCTCTGGTTTCATCTTGTTTTATTTTTCCCTCCATTCCTCTATGCTCCTCTGTTTTGTTTCTTAAATTCCACATATGAGTGAAATCATATGATAATTGTCTTTCCCTGATTGAACTATTTCAGTTAGCATAATACCCTCTAGTTCTATCCATGTCATTACAAAGGGCAAGATTTCATTTTTTTTTTTTGATGGCTGAGTAATCTTTCATTTTATATATATACCACATCTTCTTTATCCATTCTAAATAGATTCCTTTTTTAATTTAAATTCAATTAGCCAACTTATAGTACATCGTTTCAGATATAATGCTCAATAATTTACCAGTTTGATGTAACACCCAGTGCTCATCACATCATGTGCCCTCCTTAATGCTCATCACCCAATTACCCCATCCCCCAACTCCCCTCCCCTCCAGCAACCCTCAGTTTGTTTCCCATCGTTAAGAATCTCTCATGGTTTTTTTTCCCCTCTCTGATGACTTCCCTTTCAATTTCCCCCCACTTCCCCTATACACACACAAAAATAAATTCCAAATGGATTAAATAACTAAATGTGAGAACTGAAACCATAAAACTCCTAAAAAATATCATAGGTACTAACTTCTTTGACTTGAGTCTTAACAACATTTTTCTAGATAAATATCCTCAGGCAAGCAAAACCAAACTATTGGAACTCTACCAAAATAAAAATCTTTTGTACAGCAAAGAAAACCATCAAGAACATGAAAAGGCAACCTATTGAAATGGCAAAGATATTTGCAAATGATATATCCAAAGGGGTTAACCTCCAAAATACATAAAGAACTTAAACAACTCAGTACCAAAAAAGCAAATAATCTGATTTTCTAAGTGGCAGAAAACCTGAACAGACATTTTTTCCAAAGAAGACATCCAGATGGCCAAGAGACACATGAAAAAGTACACAACATCATTCTTCATCAGGAAAATGCAAATCAAAACCATAATGAGATATCACCTTATACAAGTCAGAATGACTAATATCAAAAAGACAATAAATAACCAGTGTTGGCATGAATGTGGAGAAAAAAGATCTCTTGTACATTGTTTATGGGAATGTGAGTTGATGCAATCACTGTGGAAAACAGTATGGAGGTTTCTCAAAAAATAAAAATGGAGAACATCCAGTCCAAGATGGCAATGTAGGAGGACTCTGAACTCACCTCCACAGACATGCCAAATCTATGCCTAATTATAAAGCAATTCCTTAGAAAAACTGAGGGCTGACTGAATAGCTTCTATACAACAAAAGATAGAGGGAATGGGAAGATAGAGGGAAACACAGTAGCAAAGGTGTTGCAAACAGTGGGGAGGGAGAGTATAGAGGGACCAAGAGCAGATTCATCATTTCACAGAAAACAGTCAGTTTAAAAGACAAACTATTGCATAAGAGATTCAGCCTTAGGACACTGCCAAACTGCAGGGGAACTGCTGGGACTTTCTCTGCATCAGAAGGGTTGTTGAATGCTACTACAGTTTACACTCCCTGTCCACCTCTGGAGTGCAGATGAGAGCAGTGTCTGGATGCAAACATAGCCAGTCTACCACATCAGGGGCACTGGGTCCCTAGTCCACACCAGCCCCAGATGCTCTGGGGCACAGAAAAATAGTGATGGTTTAAAAGAGCAACTAGTATAAAATAGCAACCCTAGAACTCTGCCAAATGGTGGGAGAGCCATTATAACTTGTCACAGTTTACACCCCCTCTCCACTTTGATAACGAATGGGAGTAGTGTCCAGGTGCCCTAACTGGCTTGCCACCTCACACCACAACAACTCCAGAAATCCCACCAAGGTGGCTCCTGGTACACAACAAGATACCTCTGGTCAGTGCTCACTACAGCTTCAGCTGTCACACTACCGTGACACGAATTCAGAGAAACCTGGAACATTCCATGCCTGTACCACTCTGGTTTCATACAGATTGCTAGGGTACCCCGGGCACAGAATGCTCCAAGTTCTCCTGACTGGTACCTGCTTCAGTTCTAGCCACCTCACCACTATGTCCCCTTCATGAAGCACCCCAGAAAAGTCTGGCCCAAGTCTGCTTCAGTTGTGGCCACTTGGCCAAGACACCTGAGCAAATCCCTCCAGACACCCTGGCCAGCATGGGCCTTGGCTCCTGTCACCCTAACAAGGTGACCTGCTCTGAGCAGCCCTGGGAAGCCCAAGACACCCTGACTTACATCCAATGGCCTGCACTCAGTTTGGTTTTAGCTGTCCTGCCAGGGTACCTCTGTGTGATGAGCTCCAGGACTCCCCACCTTGCACCCACCTCATCTTTAGCTGTCCTTAGAAGATGCCTCTACACATACAGTCCCAGGACCCTTTCTGTCTCTTCAGCTTTAGCTTTTTTTGTGCCAGGGCACCCACTGCATGAAACACCCTGGGATTTCCCCAGGCTAATTTCAGCCCCTGTTGCCCCACCAGGGACCCCTGACACTGAGTACCTCAGGACATATTGCACCCACTTTGACTTCATGTCTCCCTCTTCTCTGCATAGGCTTGAGACACTCCTTGCCTATACCTATTTCAACTTTAGCTGCCCACTTCATGGAGAGCCCCTGGCTAAAACTCCACCTCAACTCTAGCAACTTACCAGGGCACCTATTGTGCAAAGCCTTGAAACAACCAAGTGTATATCTGCTTCAGCTTCAGCTGTCCTGCCAGGGCACCCTCTATGCAGGGAGCCCTAGGAATCACCAGCTTGCACTTACTTCAGCCATACTGCCAGGGAACCCTATGTGTGAGGATCCCCAAGACAGCCTAACCTATGCCCGTTCAGCTCCAGCCATCCCACCAAGGCAGAGAGTGCCCTGTGACCCTGTCACCCCACAGCTCCACCCAACCAGAAAAGCCACCAAACACACAGTCTACACAGGGGATGAACATACACAAGACCATTTTTCAAGTTTAGGAGAAGTAGCTATTCCATCTAATTCATAAAAACAAACACCAAAAATCAAACAAAATGAGGTGACAGAAGAATATGCTCCAAGAGAGAGAATAAGAAAAAAACCTCCAGAAGAAGAAGAAATGAGGACACACAATAGTGTGATAGCCTGATAAATAGTTTAAAGTAATGATCATAAACACGCTCATCAGGCTGGAGAGAAGACTGGAAAAAATCAGAGAGGCTTTCAACAAAGAGATAGAAAATATTAGAAAGAAATAAGAGTGTCTTATGGTTTTTTTGCCTCTCTTATGACTCAACATTCAGTTTTCTCTTCTTTCCTCTAGGATCCTCTGTGTTGTTTCTTATATTCCACATATGAGTGAAACAAATGATAATTGTCTTTCTCTGATTGACTTGACTCTTAACTATGGGAAACAAACTGAGGGTTGCTGGAGGGTGGATGGGTGGATGGTTTAGGTAACTGGGTGATGGGCATTAAGGAGGTCACATGATGTGATAAGCACTGGGTGTTATATGCAACTGATGAATTATAGAAATCTAAATCTAACGGTAGTGAGGTACTATATGCTAGTTAATTGAATTTAAATAGGAAGGAGGGAAGGAAGGAAGGGACGGAGGGAGGGAAGGAGGAAGGGAAAAAGGGAGGGGAAGAAAGAAAGAGAGAAATCCAGAAGAACAGATCACCAATTTATAGGATAATGGAAAGTACACAAGCTGAACAGCAAAAATAAAGAGAATTTTAATAAGTGAAAATAGATTAAGGGATCTTTTGGGCAACAAGCACAAAAATATTTGCAATATCAGGATCTCAAAGGAGAAGAAAGAGAGACGGGGAAAAAAATCTTATTTGAGGAAATTATAGCTGAAAACTTCCCTAACCTTCCCAAAGGAACTACATATCCAGGTTGAGGAAACATAAAGCTCCAAGCAAGAAAAGCCAAAGGAAGTTCACACCATGACACATGATAATTAAAATAACAAAGATTAAAGATAAAAAGAATTTTTATACATTTTTTACTTTTTTATTTAAATTCAATTAACCAACATAAAGTAGATCATTAGTTCTTTTTCTTTTTAAAGATTTATTTATTTATTTACTCTAGCAATGGCAAGATATATTCAATGTGGTGAAAAGAAAAAACTCTACAACCAAAAATTTCTACCCAGTTAGGTTATCATTCAGATTTAAAGGAAAGATAAAGAGTTTAGCAGACAAACAAAAATTAAAGATTACCACCACTAAACTAGTCCTACAAGAAATGTTAAAGGTAATTCTTTAAGTGGAGAAGAAAAATGCATAATTAGAAATAAGAAAATTATGAATAAAAAGTAAAATATGACATATACATAAAACATGGAGGAGTGTGCAAAAAAATGTTCTTTTTAGAATGTGTTTGAACTTAAATTGCCATCAACTTAATAGGGACCACTATATATAAAGGAGGTTATATATAAATCTCAGGGTAACTACAAATCCAAAACCTGTAGCAGATATGCAAAGAATATAGAAAAAGAAAACCAAAAATAACAGATATGCACCAGGAAACTGGGAAGAAATCAAAGAAAGAGGGAGACAAACCATAGAGACCCTTGGCTCTGGGAAACAAACAGGGTTGCAGAAGGAGAGGTGTGTGTGTATGGGGGGTAACCAGGTAATAAGTATTAAGGAGGGCACATGTTGTGATGAGCACTGGGTGTTACACACAATTAGTGAATCACTGAATTCTACACTAAAAACTAATGATCTAGGGGCACCTATGTGGCTCAGTGGGTTAAAGCCTCTGCCTTCGGCTCAGGTCATGATCCCAGGGTCCTGGGTCGTGAGATAGAGCCCCGCATTGGGCTCTCTACTTGGCGGGGAGCCTGCTTCCCCCTCTTTCTCTGCCTGCCTCTCTGCCTGCTTGTGATCACTCTCTCTGTCAAATAAATAAATAAATAAATCTTAAAAAAAAAAAGAACTGTAACAAGAGACAAAGAAGGGCAATACATAACGATAAAGGGATTAATCTGACAAGAAATTCATAAATATTATAATTATAATAATTATAAATATCTATGTACCCAACATGGGACCACCTAAATACATAAAGCAAATATTAACAGATATAAAAGGAGAAACTGAAAGTAAACCTATTACATCAATGGATAGATTATCTAGGCAGATAATCAGTAAGAAAACAGTGTCTTTGAACAAGACAACAGACCAGATGGACTTAACAGACACAGACAGAATAGTTCATTCAAAAACAGAATACACATTCTTCTCAAGTACACATGGAAAATTCTCCAGGATAGATTATATTAGGCTTCAAGAAAAAGTCTCAATATGTTGAAGAGGATTAAAATAGCATCATACATCTTTTCCAATCACAATCGTTGAATGATATGAATGAAAATGAAACTGGAAATCTATAACAAGAAAAAAATTGGAAAACACACAAACACATGGAGGCTAAACATCATATTACTAAGCAACCAGTGGATCAACAAAGAAACCAAAAATACATGAAGACAAATGAAAATGAAATACAATGGTCCAAAATCTTTTGGATACAGCAAAAGTAGTTCTTACTGGGAAATTTATAGTGATATAGGTGTAACACACACATACACACACACACACACACACTCACACAAGCTCAAATAAACAACCTAACCTCACACTTAAAGTAACTAGAAAAAGAGAAATGAAGTCCAGAGTGAGTAGAAATACAGAATAATGAAGATCATAGCAGAAACAAATGACAGACATTAGAAATAAATAGAAAAGATCAATGAAACCAGGATCTGATTTTTTGAAAAGATAAACCAATTGATAAACCTTTGGTCAGATTCATCAAGAAAAAAGAGAGAGGATACAAGTACAATAAAAAATGAACAAGGAGAAATAATGACTGAAACCACAGAGATACAAAAGATTTTAAGAGAATACTGTGAAAAATTATGTCAACAAATTATAAAACATAGAAGAAATGGATAAATTTCCAGAAATCTATAATCTTCCAAAACCGAGTTACAAGGAAATAGAAAATCTGAACAGACTTATTATTAGTAACTAAATTAAATTATTAAATTAAAAGACCACCAAAAAAACAAAAGTCCAGGACAGACAGGCTCACAAGTATCTTCTACCAAATATTTTTAAAAGATTTAACAACTATACTTGGTCAAAATATTCCAAAAAATAGAAGGGGGATAGGTACAAAGGCAGGCATTTGTTGTGGGCACTGGATATTGTGTTTAAGTGATGAATCACTAAATTCTACACCTGAAACTAATATTACACTGTATGTTAACTAACTGGAATTTAAATTAAAATTTGGAGGGAAAAAAAAAGGGAAGGAAAGTTTCCAACTACAGTCTATGAGACCAGCATTATCCTAATATCAAAACTAGACACAGACACTACAAAAAAAAAAAAAACTACAAAATGATAGGCCAGTATCCATGATGAACATAAATGCAAAATTCCTTGATATAATATTATCAAACTGCATTCAGCAAACCATTAAAAATGATTATACAGCAATGAAGTGGGATTTATTCCAGAGACTCAAGGATAGTTTAATAATCACAAACTCATCAGTGTGAAACATAAATCAAGAAAACCAAGTAAAAAATTATATGATCATCTCAGTAGTTGAACAAGCATTTGACAAAATTCAACATTCATTCATGATAAAAACTCTCAACAAAGTGGGTTTAGAGGAAACATAGCTCAACACATAATAAAGGCCATATTTGACAAATCCAGAGCTAACCTCATAATCAAAGATGAAAAACTGAAAGCTTTTCCTTTAAGATCAGAAACAAGACAAGGATATCCATTCTCATTATTTTATCCAGCTTTCAATAGTACTGAAAGTCCTATCCATTTCTATCGAATAAGAAGAAATAGAAGTGATTAAAATTGGTAAGGTATTAAAAAAAAACTGTCACTCATTGTAGAGGACATAGTATTATACATAGAAAACCCTAAAAATTCCAGCAAAGAATAATTCAAAGAATCAATGAATCTGTCAAGTTGAAGGACACAAAATTAATACACAGAAATTGGTTGTGTTTTTATACACTAATGACAAAGTAGCAGAAACAGCAACTAAGATAACAATTCCATTTACAATTGCATCAAAAATAATAAGATACCTAGGAATAAATTTAAATAAGGAAGTGAAAGACCTGTAGTCTGGGAACTATAAAACATTGAAGAAAGAAATCAAAGTGACACAAACAGAAGGATATACCATTCTCATGGAGTAAAAGAATATTGTTAAAATAATCATACTACCCAAAGCAATCTACATATTCAATGCAGTCTCTATCAAAATACCAACAGAATTTTTCACAGGACTAGAACAAATGTTACTAAAATCTGTATGGAACCACAAAGGACCCTGAATAGTCAAAGCAATCTTGAGAAAGAAGAACAAAGCTGGCTGTATCACGATTCCAGATTTCAAGATATACTACAAAGCTATAGTATTCAAACAGTATGGTACTGGCACCCACAACTATATGTTCAGTTAATCTATGACAAAGGAATCAAGACTATATAATGCAGAAAAGACAGTGTCTTCAAATAAATGGTGCTGTGAAAACTGGATGACTACATGCAAAAGAATTAAACTGGACCATTTTTTACACCATACATAAAAATAAACTCCAAATGGATTAATGACCTAAATGTGATACCTGAAACTATAAAACTCCTAGAAAATAACATCAGCAACAATTTCTTTGACATCCGCTGTAGCAACATTTTTCTATTTAGGTCTCTTAAAGCAAGGGAGACAAAAGCAAAAATAGACTGTTGGGACTACATCAAAATAAAAAGCTTTTGCACAGTGAAGAAACTATCAACAAAATTAAAAGGCAGTCTACTGAATGGGAGAATATATTTGCAAATTACATATCCAATAAGGACTTAATAACGTATAAAGAATCTATATATCTCACAAATAAACCCCACAAATAATTCAATTAAACAAATGGACAGAAGACCTGAATAAACATTTTTCCAAACAAGACACACAGATGGCCAACACATAAAAACATACATCAACATCATTAAGCATCAGGAAACACAAATCAAAACCAGAATGAGGTATTAACTTATCCCTGTCAGAATGACGGAATCAAAAAGACAAGAAGTAACAAGCATTGGTAAGTATGTGAAGAAAAGGACACCCTTGTGCACTGTTGATGGGAATGTAAACTGGTGCATTTCCACTCTGGAAACCAGTATGGAGGTCCTCAAAAAAAAATTAAAGATTAAAATACTCTATGAAGGGTGCCTGGGTGGTACAGTCAGTTAAGCATCCAGCTCTTGGTTTTAGCTAAGATCATGATCTCAGGGTCCTAAGATTGAAACCCACATCAGATAATTGGGGTTGGGAAATACAGGCTTCCAGTCATGGAATAAATAAGTCACAGGAATAAAAGTTACAGTCTAAGGAATATACTCAATGGTATTGAAATAACATTGTCTAATAACAGATGGCAGCTAAACTTCTGGTGAATATATCATATAAACTTGTCAAATCACTATGTTTACATCTGAAACTGAAGTATCATTGTATGTCAACTATACTCAAACTTTTAAAAAATAAGAATATATATATATGTACTGCATTTTGTTTATGCATTTATCTGTTAATGGACTTAAGTTGCTTCTATTACTCTATTACTTAGATATTGTTTAGAATTCTGCAATATAAGAGTAGATACCTGCTTTCAAATTAGTGTTTATATATATATATACATATACACATATATGTATATGTATATATATAGCCAGAATATCTCTTGGCTATAAAAAATGAATGAGATCTTGCCATTTACAATAACATAGATGGACCTAGAGGGCATTATGCTAAGTGAAATAAGTCCAATGGTTAAAAAAAAAAATTCTATATGATTTCTCTTATATGTGGAACCTGAAAATCAAAAGATTGGACACACGGGGTGCCTGGGTGGCTCAGTGGGTTAAGCTGCTGCCTTCGGCTC
Organism: Mustela lutreola; assembly: GCF_030435805.1. NCBI lineage: Eukaryota > Metazoa > Chordata > Mammalia > Carnivora > Mustelidae > Mustela > Mustela lutreola. Next base: position 100,130,723 of record NC_081295.1, on the reverse strand, counting down.
AGGTCATGATCTCAGGGTCCTGGGATCGAGTCCCGCATCGGGCTCTCTGCTCAGCAGGGAGCCTGCTTCCTCCTCTCTCTCTCTCTCTCTTTCTCTGCCTGCCTCTCTGCCTACTTGTGATCTCTCTCCGTCAAATAAATAATAAATAAAATCTTAAAAAAAAAAAAAGATTGGACACACAAGAAACCAAAAATACAGATACCAAACTCATGGTTGACAGAGGGGAGGAGGTTAGGTGTATGGTTGAAACAGGTGAAGATGATTAAAAGGTTTCTAGTTATAAAATAAATGTTAAATTAATTAATTAAAAGTAGAGCACAGGTTATATAGTTGATAATATTATAATAATGTTTTAGGGTGACAGATGGTAACTACACTTACCATGGTGAGCATAGCATAATATATAGAACTGTTAAATCACTATATTGTACACCTGAATCTAATATAACATTGTATGTCAACTATATTTCAACTTAAAAAAGAGCAAAACTAAAACCCTTAGAATAAAACATAAAGGTAAATCGTCATGACTTTGGATTTGGCAAAGGATTCTTAAATTCAACACCAAAGGTACAAGCAGTCAAAGAAATAGGTATGTTAGCCTTCATCAAAATTAGAAAATTTGGGGGTGCCTGGGTGGCTCAGTGGGTTAAGCCGCTGCCTTCGGCACAGGTCGTGATCTCAGGGTCCTGGGATCGAGTCCCGCATCGGGCTCTCTGCTCAGCGGAGAGCCTGCTTCCCTTCCTCTCTCTCTGCCTGCCTCTCTGCCCACTTGTGATCTCTCTCTGTCAAATAAATAAATAAAATCTTTAAAAAAAAATTAGAAAATTTTGTTCTTCAAAAGACAGCATCAAGAAAGTAAAAGACAACCCATATGATGGGAGACAATATTGGCATTCATATATCTCAAAAGGGATATGGCTCTAGAATACATAAAGAACACCTACAACGCAATAAAAAAATAAATATCCCAACTAAAAATGGACAAAAGATCTTGCATTAGTAGTCTCAAGCTGCCATAAAAAAATATCATGGACTGTGTAGTTTAAACAACAGATATTTATTTCCCACATTTCTAGAGGCTAAAAAGTCCAAGATTAAGGTGATACCAGATTCAGTTCCTGAGGTAGGCCCTCTTCCTTAGCCTGCAGACAGCAGCCTTCTCACTATTTCCTCACAGAGAGAAAAAAAAAAAAGCTAGACCTTCTTCCTCTTTTAGGAAGAACACTAATCCCATCATATGATCCTACACCCATGACCTTATCTAAACCTAGTAACCTCGCAAAGGCACTGTCTCTAAATACCATTACAATGAGGATTAGGGATCTAACATATGAAATTAGGCAGGGACACACATTTAGTCCATTATAGATCTGAATAGATATTTCTCAAAATATATGCAAAGATAAACTCAAAATGGATAAAAGACCTCAACGTGAGACAGGAATCCATCAGAATCCTAGAGGAAAACATAGGCAGTAATATCTTCGATATCAGCCACAGCAACTTCTTTCAAGATACATCTCCAAAGGCAAAGGAAACAAAAGCGAAGATGAACTTTTGGGACTTCATCAAAATCAAAAGCTTCTTCACAGCAAAGGAAACAGTCAAGAAAACAAAGAGGCAACCCACAGAATGGGAAAAGATATTTGCAAATTACAGTACAAAAGGTTGATATCTAGGATCTATAAAGAACTCCTCAAACTCAACACACACAAAACAGACAATCATATCAAAAAATGGGCAGAAGATATGAACAGACACTTCTCCAATGAAGACATACAAATGGCTATCAGACACATGAAAAAATGTTCATCATCACTAGCCATCAGGGAGATTCAAATTAAAACCACATTGAGATATCACCTTACACCAGTTAGAATGGCCAAAATTAGCAAGACAGGAAACAATATGTGTTGGAGGGGATGTGGAGAAAGGGGAACCCTCTTACACTGTTGGTGGGAATGCAAGTTGGTGCAGCCACTTTGGAGAACAGTGTGGAGAATCCTCAAGAAATTAAAAATAGAACTTCCCTATGACCCTGCAATTGTACTCCTGGGTATTTGCCCCAAAGATACAGATGTCGTGAAAAGAAGGGCAGCAATGTTTAGAGCAGCAATGCCCACAGTCGCCAAACTGTGGAAAGAACCAAGACGCCCTTCAACGGACGAATGGATAAGGAAGATGTGGTGCATATACACTATGGAGTATTATGCCTCCATCAGAAAGGATGAATACCCAACTTTTGTAGCAACATGGACGGGGCTGGAACGGATTATGCTGAGTGAAAAAAGTCAGGCAGAGAGAGTCAATTATCATATGGTTTCACTTATTTGTGGAGCATAACAAATAGCATGGAGGACATGGGGAGATAGAGAGGAGAAGGGAGTTTGGGGAAATTGGGAGGGGAGGTGAACCATGAGAGACTATGGACTCTGAAAAACAATCTGAGGGTTTTGAAGGGGTGGGGAGTGGGAGGTCGAGGTACCAGGTGGTGGGTATTTTAGAGGGCATGGATTGCATGGAGCACTGGGTGTGGTGCAAAAATAATGAACACTGTTATGCTAAAAATAAATAAAAAATAAATTTAAAAAAATATGCAAATAACAAATAAATCCACAAAGAGATTCTTGATAGCATTTGGACATGCAAATCAAAACCATAATGAAATACCACTTCATACTCATAAGATGGCTAGAATAAGTCAGATAATAACAAATGTTGACAAGGATGTAAAGAAATCAATACCTTCAACACCTACAGATGGGAATGTAAAATCGTGCAGCCACTTTGGAAAACAGTCTAGCAGTTCCTCAAATGATTAAACATAGATTTACCACATGATCCAGCAATTCTACCTGTAGGTAAAGACCAAGAGAAATGAAAACTTATGTCAACACAGAAATTTATAAAATTTTATAGCAACATCATTTGCAATAGCCAAAAGATGGAAACAACTCAAGTGTCTATCAATGGGCAAATGGGTAAAAAAAAAATATGGTATATTCATACAATGAAAGTATGGGCTGTTATTCAGCCATAAAAAGGAATATAGTGTTATTCATCCATAAAAAGGAATATAGTGTTAATACATGCTACAACATAGATGAACCTTGGAAACATTACATGTGTGAAAGGAGGCAGTCTCTCTCTCTCTCGCTCTCTAACACACACACCTACATACTATATGATTTCATTCATATGAACGTCCAGAATAGGGAAATCTACAAAAATAGAAAGTAGATTAGTGATTGCTAGAGCTAGGGGAGAGGGATATGGGATATGGGGGTGATAGCTAAAGGGTATGGAGTTTCTTTTTGAGGCAATGAAAATATTTTAAAAATGACTCTGCCGCTGGTTTTATGTATCTGAGAATATACTAAAATCATTACATTTCGTACTTTAAATGGATTAAGTGATTAAGTTTTACAGTATGTTAATTATATCTCAATAAAGCTTGTTAAAAAAAACTTTATGCAGTTCTTTTGTTTTGAATATGATCATTACAGAACTGATATCTTTGAGTTTCTTCATTCATGAAGGCATGTTTTCTTGTCTATTTGTTGGTCTTCATTTATTGGCTCATATTAGGTTGATCTTGACCCCTAGAAATCCTAGGCCATTAAATGAGGCATGCTTTCCTCCAGAGATGATTTCCATTTGTTTCTTCCAGTGGTCCAAAGATACTATTAACCTGGGACTAATTTGGCTCCCTTTAGGATCTCTTTTTTAATCCAGGAGTCTCAAGTGTATCTCCCCCAATCTATGCAGACCCAAGATTTGGTCTAGTTTCAGTGTTGATGTTGGCATTTAATGGAGCCTCACTTTGTGTCTGCTCATAATTCATTTCTCTCAAATTCATTTTTTTGGGTTGGGTTTGTGGGCCTAGAGATTTCCCTTATCTTCTAAGGCCAGAAATGCAATAAAACTTAAGTCTTATGTAGGCTCTAATTATTTTATAGTAATGATCTTTGTAGAATGTAGATGACCATATGGCCCAAAATGGAAGTCTCTCATGCAGGATTACTTTTTTTTTAATCAGTATTCACAGGAAAATCATTTCATTGAAAATGATTAAGTTGTCCTCCCCCCCCCCCTTTTTTAGCACTTACAAATATCAGGAATCTAGACTGATCTTCCTCCTAAAGGAAAGTATGAAGGCATTTAATTAACAGATGCTATATGACATACGTAGCAAATATAAAGTATGTATATCCAAACTAAGGTACTTAGCCATAGCCATGTGCAGAATTTTTTAGAAATCTAAATACTAGTGCTTTACTCATGAAACTCATGTTTCAATAGTCTTTGTATTAGTTCGCCAACCCCCTCTGCTTTGCTAGCCGGACATGCATTATCCAAACCAAAGATGGAATTATCTTCATTATTAGTTCTAGTAGAAACCAAGAGAAAGAGTATTGCAGGCAAAGGGCAGGTCTAGAACAATTAGGATGAAAGGGAGACTGACATTTCCAACGAACTGAAGATGTTCAATGTGGACATAGCCAGTAAAAAAGAATAGAGAAGGCAGCAGGTGGCAAGAATGCAGAGTTGGCAGGGGCTGGTCTTGTTGGGCTTTGTGTGCAGGGTAAGGAGTCTGGATTTTACCAGAACACAATAATGGCAAGTATGTGAAGGTGTTTTGTTTTGTTTTTTTTAAGATTTTATTTTTATTGTTTATTTGACATAGAGAGAGAGAGAGAGAGTGAATACAAGCAGGAGGAGTGGGAGAGGGAGAAGGCTTTCCCTGAGCAGGGAGCCCAATGCAGAGCTCAATCTCAACACCCTGGGATCATGACCTGAGCTAAAGGCAAACACTTAATGACTAAGCCACCCAGGCGCCCCAGGACTTTGAAGGTTTTTAAACTGGAGAATGGCATTATCTGATTTAAGTTATAATGTTTCATGTTTCTGAGTAGACAGTAGCCCCAAACCTGGAGGCAGGAAGACAGTAGGATGTTTTGATCTCACCCATTCAAATGTCTCCACCTGCTCTCCACTCGTTTTTTACTTACCAGCACATGTTCTCTGTACCATCATCTACTCATTTTCCCTAAGTACAACCTCTTCTATTAATGAATGGTTGAATAAATGAATGAATGAATTTGTATCTTAACATTAATACATTGTAGGAGCTTATTCATATTCAATAAGCATTCAGTGAGCATTAAAATATATATATATATATATATATATATATATATATATATATATATGGCCCAATACTCTGCTGTGATTAGTAAAATATGACCAAGTTACTCTCCTGAGTTTTAAGTTTTTAGTTAATTAAGGAAGATATTACATACATCTATATCTAAGACACCAGCAAGAAAGTGTCCAGTGCTATGAAAGAGTTGCAAAGTAATATAAGAGTTGCAAAGTAATATCTACAAAGTTCAAAAGAATGGATGGCCACTTCCAGGTGGAGAGATCACAAAAGATGTCATACTTGAAAGGAGTAATGCTTGAAGAGGTGAAAACAGTCAAGAGGGCATTTACGTCTGTGAAAATAAATGGAGAATCTGGGAGCAGAAAGAGGTATTAGAGGTCATTTAGTCCAAAACTGAGTTTCAACAAGTTTATCAAATTATTTTATAGCCAAAATAGTTCTCTTTCAACATGCCTTCCTGCTAAACCTTAAATGTAGTTTGGAAATGAGATCCCAACCTTGAGAAGCCACAAAATTCTGGAGTAAATCTTCAGGTTATGACTGGGCCAGTAATAAAAATACAAAATAACAGATAAGCTTGGGAGAAAAACTGTTTAGATTATCTGTTACAATGTCTTCTATTATTCATCCCATATTATTTCTGGTGCTCCTCTGTCCTTCTAGTTCAAATATGTAATCTACTTTCATGTTAGTATGAACTAACTTCTGCTTGTCTTGGAAGCTAGGCTTAGTCAATAATAAATGTGTACTTTGGAATTTTGTTTATTTGAACACTCACCAACTGCTGCTGGCCTTTAAAAACCTCTGACATTTTAGACTGACTCATATAAAGCAAAATCATTGTAATGTTCACTAGAGAGAAGAAAAGAACTGATTAAAACTCAGAGTTGAGGGCGCCTGGGTGGCTCAGTGGTTAGGCCGCTGCCTTCGGCTCAGGTCATGATCTCAGGGTCCTGGGATCGAGTCCCGCATCGGGCTCTCTGCTCGGCGGGGAGCCTGCTTCCTCCCCTCTCTCTGCCTGCCTCTCTGCCTACTTGTGATTTCTCTCTGTCGAATAAATAAATAAAATCTTTAAAAAAAAAAAAAAAAAAAAACTCAGAGTTGACAAAGTAAATAGAGTCCGTTCAAGAAAGATTTGTGAGTTAATGTCATCATGGCTCTTTAACACTGGACTTGACATAAACTGATAATAAGTATTTACACTTAACAGTCACATGAAGGTTGTGTCTACAAACATCAATAGTTTAATCATACTTCCAAATAAAGATGGTTTAATTTATCTTTCAATTCTCACTGCTTAATAGAGTATTGTGCTAAAACATCCCTTATAGATCAAGGATGCGTACATTTTCAGGGTTGGAAGGTGAGGCAAAAAGTCATTACAAGCCTGCAGTCAGTCCGGTTGGCAAGAAGCCCTTAGCTTTTTTTCTGACAGTGTTTTTTTGTTTGTTTGTTTGTTTTTTGCTTTGTTTTGTTTTTACAAATTATATATTTATTTTTCTTTTCTTTTTTCCTTTTATTATGTTCAATCAGCCCACATATAATACATCATTAGTTTTTGATGTAGTGGTCAACAATTCATTAGTTGCATGTAACACGCAGTGCTCATCACCACACATGCCCTCCTTAATACCCATCACCAGTTAGCCCATGCCACACTTTCCCTTCTGTATCCCTCAGTTCATTTTCCAAAGTCCAGAGTCTTTCATGGTTTGTTTCCCTCCCTTCCCCTGCTGGCGAGGATGTGGACAGTGTTGCTTTTGAGACAACAAAATGTTAAATCATTAAGTACTCCAAGGGCAATACTTTGTATATTATATCAATAACAATGGGTATTATGGAAAAGATGCAGTCTCTGCATTTAGGAAATGTACACAATTGTTGTAAAGTATATTTGTGTATCTGTATAATATGAGAAAGAGTAAGAGTGAGAAAGAGAAATGGAAGGAAAATATAGATAGTATTTGTACTACAGACATTAGAAAGGGAGAAGTTAACCAGATAGAAGTTAGTCAGGGAAAGATTCATGGAGGACAAAGAGCCTTCAAACAAGGGTGGGATTTGTAAGTTGTCTTAAAAAGAGAGAAAATAGGGGCGCCTGGGTGGCTCAGTGGGTTAAGCCGCTGCCTTCGGCTCAGGTCATGATCTCAGGGTCCTGGGATCGAGTCCCGCATCGGGCTCTCTGCTCAGCAGGGAGCCTGTTTCCCTCTCTCTCTCTCTGCCTGCCTCTCCATCTACTTGTGATTTCTCTCTGTCAAATAAATAAATAAAATCTTTAAAAAAAAAAAAAAAAAAAAAAGAGAGAAAATATAACAAACTGAGGGTTTTTAGAGGGAAAGGAGGTGGAGGGATGGGCTGGCCCAGTGATGGGTATTAAGGAGGGCACATATTGCATGCAGCATTGGGTGTTATACATAAACAATGAATCATGGAACATTACATCAAAAACTAATGACATACATGGTGACTAACATAACAAAAAATAATAAAAACAAACAAACAACAACAACAAAAAAAAGAGAATGGCACAAGCAAAGACACCAAGGCTTTCCCTCCTTCCTTTATTAAGCCATTCAATAATCATTTAATAAGTACTTAATTCACACCGTGACCAGTAATCAGTATCTTTAAAGATTAGCTGAAAGGTGAAATCATGCTCCTCATCTTTATGGGAATGGCTTAGGAGCCATTCAGTCTTCTAACACAACATCTACTCTGTAGTCAGCTTTTGTTAAATATTGAGGTTTCCGCTACTTTCCCCATGCACATATTTTTTAATACCCTCTATCCAGTTCACCCACATTCTCATATCTGTCATGGGACTGTTTTTCACCTGCTGCTCCCTCAGACCACAGTCTTCAATAGCTAGGAGATCACTAGGAGCAGCTAGTAGTAGAAACTCAGCCAAGATGCGTGGGTTGATGAAGTTCAGCAATAAAGGACCCAGAACAAAACTATCCAAGAGCAAAGCAAAGGATGATCATGGTTTAGAGCAATCATATATCGCTGTCATCTATCAGTGAGGGCATTACCTCCTGGGAGAAAATAGGGACAGTGACCTGTCAGCCAGAACTAAATGTAAACAAATAGAATCATACTCCTTTCCCCACCTGAACCCTGACAGTTTAGGCTCACATCCATTCTAATGCAACAGCAGCTCCAGAGAACATTGTGAAATGCATTCTTGATTTTCAGTGCCCTGTTACCCTTTTCTTTAGTTCTCCTTTAGAGGCTCTTTCTCCAATCATTTACTCGTTTCTTCAGATCAGCCACAGGCTTTCCAGAACCCCTTTCTCAACACAGGTGGACTTTTCTTTTGTACACATGAAGGCATGACATCATTACTAAAGAAAATCATACAATTCAGCAGGTTGGTTTTCTTGTTTTCATCATAATCTTCTACTTCAACAGGAAAATAGAAGTCATATTCTCTTCCTACAACGAAGTTTATACCAACATGTATATTCATGTTTGTTAATATCTTTTCTATGTTTTCAACATAGAATTGTGATTAAGAGCAGGTTAGATGAGGTTCAAAGCCCAGATCCACTACTTACCAGCAATATGATCTTAGCTTATCTAAGTTTTTTAGATTCTGTTGCCCTCGGTTTCCTCAAGAATAAAATAGGGGTAATTTTAGAACCCACTTCATTGGGTTATTGTGAGCTTATGAAGGAAAGCCATTGACCATTATTGTGATCAATAAAACAAGCTCTAGGTTTATTTATTTTCCAGGCAAGGGCACATGCATCTGTGAAGAAGGTCACAGGGAAGGGAGCATATAAATAAATAAAGGAGCAGTTGGGGTTCCCAGGGGTAAACTAATTAAGGATAAAAAGGTTGCCCACTGGATAAGGAAGAATGAATCCATAGGTCTATATAAGTCCTATTTTTCACTGGCCATGAAAGAATCTTCAGTTTATTTTAATGGGGCTCTACCATTCAAATTCACACAGAGTTCTTTGACATTTTTTCAGCTTCAGTGGTCAGAATTAGCTATGGTGAACCAGTTTTGGTATTTCCTAAATAAGTGATGTTATAAGGGGAGTATATCCTTATTTGGAAAATTAAATTATTTAATCCATGTAAAGCATTTAGAACACTGCCTGGCATAAAATAAGCTCTCAATAAATACTGACTTTTATTATTTATTACTAAGGTGTTGTGAATCATATTGTCTTTCACCATCTTAGGGATTTTACTCCTGAATTTCCAACTCACTCCCTCTTCTACTGGATCATCTCTGACAACATTCAAATATATTCTAAAACCTCTATATAAAAAGCCCTCTCTTTCACTTAGAAAGAAATGATGGAACCTTAAATTCAATTATGAAAACAGGTTTGTTTTATAAATGACTTTGGGAAACCAAGTAACAATCTAAAAATAAACCTAAAGTTGTATCAATTCTTCTTAATTTACAGTAGGAAAATTTCTTATTGTATCAAAGATTTCAGTTGAAATAATGAAACTATAAATGTGCTGTAAGAAATCAGAAGAAGCTTTAGCTATCCTGCTGGAGCACCTGCTGTGCAGAGAGCCCCAACCCTCTCAGCTCACACCCTGCCTCTGCTCCAGAAGCTCTGCCAGGGCATGCCCTGTGTGGAGAGCCCCAGAATACTTTAGTTTACAACCAATCGACTTCAGCTTCAGCTATCCTGTCAAAATGTCCTTTGTGCAAACAGGTGTAAGACCCCTGGACTTGTACCTACTTCAGCTTCAGCTATTCAGGCAAGCTGCCTACTCTGTGAAAAGCTCCAGCCCCCTGGCTTGCTAACACCTCAGCTTTAGCTGTCCTGCCACGGCATTTTCTTCACAGAGCCTCGGGACCACACTGGCTCACAAACACTTCTGCTCTGGCCATCTGATCAGGGCAGACCCCAGTCAACACAGGGTATGACCATACATAAGACCATTCCTTCAAGTTTAGAAGTATCTAAACTATTAAGTTCCACCTAATTCATAAAAACAAAAAGTCAAGCAATATAGGGAGACAGAGGAATATGCTCCAAACAACAACAACAAAAGTCTCAGAAAAAGAACTAAGTGAAACAGAGATAAGCAGTAGACCTAATAAAGAGTTTAAAATAATGATGATAGGGTGCCTGGGTGGCTCAGTGGGTTAAGCCTCTGCTTTCAGCTCAGGTCATGATCTCAGAGTCCTGGGATCTAAGCCCGCATTGGGCTCTCTGCTTGGCAGAGAGCCTGCTTCCTCCTCTCTCTCTGCCTGCCTCTCTGCCTACTTGTTACCTCTCTCTCTCTCTCTGTCAAATAAATAAATAAAATCTTAAAAAAAAAAAAAAAGTGATGATGATAAAGATGTCCACTGGACTAGATAGAAGAGTGAAAGAACTCAGCAAAAAGATAATAAATATAAAAAGAGCCAATCAGAGTTGAAAAGTGCAGTAACTAAAATGGAAAATACACCAGAGGAAATGATAGATTAAATGATGCCAAAGAATGAATCAGTGAATGGGAAGACAGAATACAGAAATAACTCAGGCTAAGCAGCAAAATTTTAAAAGAAGAACAACAACAACAACTTAAAAAATGAGCATAACTATTTAGGTAACATCAATCACATAAACATTCACATTATGGGTAATAGGGGTCTCAGAAAAAGGAGAAAAGGAAAGGGGCAGAAAATTAGACTGTGGATTCTGAGAAACTGAGGGTTTTGGAGGGGAGGGGGTGGGCGGTTGGTGGTGGGTATTAAGGAGGGCACACATTGCATGGAGCACTGGGTATGGTGCAAAAACAGTGAATCTTGGAAAACTAAAAAAATAAAATTAAATTTAAAAAATGAATAAATAGCTGGAAACTTCCCTAACATAGGAAAGGAACAGACATCCAGGTTCAGGAGCATAAAGAGTCCCAAACAAAATGAACCCAAGGAATTTCAACAAAGACACATACATAACAATTGAAATGTCAAGGGTCAAAGATTAAAAGATAATTTTAGGATGCCTGGGTGGCTCAGTGGGTCAAGCCTCTGCTTTCAGCTCAGGTCATGATCTCAGGGTCCTGGGATAGAGCCCCGCATTGGGCTCTTTGCTTGGCAGGGAGCCTGCTTCCTCCTCTCTCTCTGCCTGCCTCTCTGCCTATTTGTGACCTCTCTCTGTCAAATGAATAAATAAAATCTTTTGAAAAAATCTAAAAATAAAAGACAATTTTTAAAAGCCGCAAGGAAGAAGCAAAAAGTTATGTACAAGAGAAAATCCTTAAGGCTATCAGCTCATTTTTCAGCAGAAATTTGCAGGACAAAAGGGAGTGGCGTGATATATTCCAAGTGCTGAAAGGAAACACCTAAACCAATAATACTCTACTTATTAAGATTATCTGTCAGAATTGAAGAAGAGATAGTTTCCCAGACAAACAAGAGTTAAGGAGTTCATTACCATTAAATCAGTCTCACAAGAAATGTTTTTGTTTTGGTTTTTGGTTTTGGGTGTTTTTTTGTTTGGTTTTTGGTTTGGGGGTTTTTTTGGCAGAAAGACTTATTACTTTTTAATCCAGACACAACCTTCCCTAATAAATAAGAAGTACTTATTAAATGTCCTTTGAATGAATGAAGTAACATTATTTTAACTAAACATAGACTATATAATCTCTGAGAAAGTGGGACTTTTTATAAAGAGAATGTCTGAATAGTTTTTACTTTTGGTTTTGGTGAGTTTTTTGTTTTTGTTTTTGTTTTTTTTTTTATCAGTCCAAAAAAATTTTTTTTTCAACTGGGGAAAACCAAAACATGTGAAGGTTAAAGAATATACTACTAAACAACAAATGGGTCAATGAAGAAATCAAGGGAAGAAATTTTTTAAATAAATGGAGAATAATGAAAATGAAACAGAACGGTCCAAAAATCTTTGGAACTCACCAAAAGCAGTTCTAACAGGGAAATTTACAGTAATACAGGTCTCGAGAAAAAAGAAAAGCCTCAAATAAGAAATCTAACACTCCACCTAAAGGAACTAGGAAAAGAAAAAATAAAGCCCAAGGTGAATAGAAAAAGGGAAATAATAAAGATCAAAGCAGAAATAAATAAAATAGAGACTAAATAACAATAGAAAGATTAGTGAAACTAAGACTTTTGTTCTTTGAAAGGTAAAGAAAGTTGATAAACCCTTAGCCAAATTAAACAATAAAAGAAGAGAACCAAATAAATAAAATCATAAACAAAAGAGTAGACGTAATGACCAATACCACAGAAATACAAAGAGACTACTATGAAAAACTACATGCCAACAAATTGAACAACCAAGAAGAAATCGATAAATTCCTAGAAACATAATATATACCAAAATTGAATGAAGAAGAAATAGAAAATCTAAACAGATTATTAATAAAAAAAAAATTAGGTAATCAAAAAACTCCCAACAAACACAAGTTTAGGACAAGATAGATTCACAGGTAAATTCTATCAAGAATTAACAAAGAATTAACATCAATATTTAAAATATTCCAAAAAATAGAAGAGGACAGAGAGCTTCCAAATACAATCAATGAAGTCAACATTACCTTGACATTAAAATCAGACAAAGATATTATAAAAAGAGAAAACTACAGGCCAATATCTCTGATGAACATAAATGAAATAGTCCTTAACAAAATAGTAGCAAAATGCATTCAACAATACATTAAGGATTATTCATCATGATCAAATGGGAATGAATAATCCCTGGGATGCAAGGATGTGGTTTAATATTCACATATCAATCAACATGATAGACTACATTAACAAAATGAAGAATAAAAGTCATATAACTACATCAACAGATGCAGAGAATATATTTGACAAAATTCAACATACATTTATGATAATAACTCTCAACAAAGTGGGTTTAGAGGGAACATACCTCAACATAATAAAGGCCATATATGACAAACCCACAGCTAACATCATACTCAATGGTGAAAAAATGATACTTTTCCTCTAAGATGAGAAAAAAGACACGGATGTCCACACTCATCACTTTGGTTCAATACAGTACTGGAAGTCCTAGCCACGGAAATCAGACAACAAAAACAAATGAAAGCCATCCGAATTGGCTAAGAAGTCAAACTCTCACTCTTAGCAGATGACATAATATCACATAGAAAACCTTAAAGACTCTGTCAAAAAATGATTAGAAATAATAAAGTGAATTCAGTAAAGTTGCAGGATAAAAAATTAATACACAGAAATCTGTTGCATTTCTATATGCTAATAACAAAGTAGCAGAAAGATAATTTAAGAAAACAATTTCAGGGGCACCTGGGTGGCTCAGTGGGTTAAGCCACTGCCTTCAGCTCAGGTCATGATCTCAGGGTCCTGGGGTCGAGTCCCGCATCGGGCTCTCTGCTCAGCAGGGAGCCTGCTTCCCCTCTCTCTCTCTGTCTGCCTCTCCATCCACTTGTGATTTCTCTCTATCAAATAAATAAATAAAATCTTTAAAAAAAAGAAAACAATTTCATTTATAATTTCACCAAGAAGAATATAATACCTAGGAACAAACAAACATAATCAAGGAGGGGAAAGACTTGTACTCTAAAAACTGTTAAGACATTGATAAAAGAAACTGAAAATGATACAAATGGAAAGATATACTATGCTTGTGGATATGAAGATTATTAAAATGTTCATACTACCCAAAGCAATCTACAGATTCAATGTAATTCCTGTCAAAAAACTGACAGCATTTTTCACAGAAGTAGAACAAATATTACTAAAATTTGTATGAAACCACAATGATCCCAAATAGCCAAAGCAATTTTGAAAAAGAGGAATAAACCTGGAGACATCACAGTTCCAGATTTCAAGATATACTACAAAGGTATAGTAATCAAAACAGTATGGTACTAGCACTAAAAGAGACACATAGATCAGTGTGACAGAAGAGAGAGTCAAGAAATAAAATCACACCAATACGGTCAGTTAATCTATGGCAAAGTAGGCAAGAATATACAATGGGGAAAAGATAGTCTCTCCAATAAATGGTGCTGGGAAACTGGACAGCTGTAATCAAGAGAATGAAACTGGAGTACATTCTCACTGCTTACACAAAATAAATTACAAATGCATTCAAGTCCTAAATGTGAGACCTGAAACCATAAAACTTCTAGAAGAAAACATAGATAGTAATCTCTTTGACCTCAGCCATAGCAACATTTTTCTAAAAATGTCTCCTAAGGCAAAGGAATGAAAAATATAAATATGGGGAGATGGAGAGGAGAAGTGAGATGGTGGAAATCAGAGGGGGAGATAAACCATGAGAGACTGCGAACTCTGAGAAACAAACTGAGAATTTTGGAAGGGAGGGGGTGGGAGGTTGGGTGATCCTGGTGGTGGGTATTATAGAGGGCACATAGTGAGTGCATGGAGCACTGGACATGGTGCATAAACAATGAATTCTGGAACACTGAAAAATTTTTTAAAGATTTTATTTATTTATTTATTTGACAGAGAGAGATCACAAGCAGGTAGAGAGGCAGGCAGAGAGAGAGAGGGCTAAGCAGGATCCCCACCGAGCAGAGAGCCTGATGTAGGACTTGATCCCAGGACCCTGAGATCATGACCCGAGCTGAAGGCAGAGGCTTAACCCACTGAGCCACCCAGGGACCCCTGAAAAGAAATTTTTTTTAAAAATGTAAAATATGCCATTGGGACTATACCAAAATTAAAAGCTTTTGTACAGCAAAAGAAACCAACAAAACAAAAAGGCAACCTACTGAATGGGAGAAAATATTTGCAAATGATAGGTCCAATTAGGGCTAGAATCCAAAATATATAAAGAACTTCTACAACTCAATACCAAAACAAGGAAAATAATCCAAGAACAAAAACGGCAACGGACATGAATAGATATTTTTTCCAAAGAAGACATAAAGATGGTAGATAGTCATGTGAAAAAATATTCAACACTGCTAGTCACCAGGGAAATGCAAATCAAAATCAAATGAGATGTGACCTTATACTATCAGAATGGCTACAGTCAAAAAAACAATAAATAACAAGTGTTGGCAAAGATGTGGAGACAAAGGAGCACTTGTGCAAGGTTAGTGGGAATGTAAATTGGTACAGCTACACTAGAAACGAGTATGCAAGTTCACAAAAAATCAAAAATTGAAATACCATATGATCCAGTAATTTCCTCAAAGAAAATGAAAGTACTAATTCAAAAAGATATATGCATCCCTATATTTATTACAGCATTTTTTTTACAGTAGCCAAGATATGGACACAACCTAAGTGTCCATTTCTGGATGAATGGATCAAGAAGAAGTGGTATATATAAACAATGGAATAGTGCTTGACCAAAAAAATAAATAAATAAAGGATGACATCTTGCCATTTGCAACAACATGGATGGACTTGGAAGGTATTATGCTAAGTGAAATAAGTCAGACAAAGAAAGAAAAATGTCATATGATTTCACCTATATATGGAATCTAAAACAAATAAACACACAAAAAAGAATAAACAAAAAGCAGAAACAGACCCTAAACTGTCAGACTGTCAGATGGCTGCCAGAAGGGAGAAGAATGGACTTATGGGCAAATGAGTAAAGGTGAAAGGAAGATAAAAGCTTTCAATTATGAAAAGAATAATTCACAGGAGTAAAAGGTACAGCATAGGGAATAGAGGCAATGGTATTGTAATAGCATTATATGTTGACAGATAGTAGATGCATTTGTAGTGAGCACAGCATAACATATAAACTTGCTGAATCACTACGTTGTATGCTTGAAATTAATGTATTACTATTTATCAACTATACTTCAATGTAAAAAAAGTAATTATGAGAGAATTCTTTAATAAACTCAGAGTAGGAAAAGCCTCCCTATGTTACAAAACTCAAGAACCATAAACAAAAAGACTAACAAATTTGACAATACAAAAATCAACATTTCTGCAAAGGAAGAATGAGCAAAAACAAATTTCAAAGACAACAGATTAGGAAAATGTATCTGCAGAACTATATTTGAAACAAAGGACTACTTTTCCTAAAAGATGGGGTATATAATATACTAAGAAAAAAACCAATATCCCAATTTTTAAAAATGGACAACTCCCCAAAAAGGAAATATAAAGAACTTTTAAATATGAAAATATGTCAGTCTCACTCATAGAGAATACAAATTAAAATTATCCTGAACTATTTTTCACTCATCATATTAGCAAAGATCAAAAGATAAATAATGTCTGTGTTGATGAGGTTATGAGGGGAATGGCATTTGCATATTGCTGATTGGAATGTACATGGTAGGACTGTGAATGGAATGGAATGACCCAGTGTTACAAGGATCTTCAGCCTAAGGAAAGAAGATAATGAACAAGGCCAAAACTAAGTAAATCCAGGATGCTGATGTTCAAAGTGCAAAAAAGGCAAGTCTGGGGGTGCGGGTGCCACCAAGTCTTTTCATAGATAATGGCCATTATGCAGCAACCAAAAATAAAATATATGTGACTGAAAATAATTGAGAATATAAAAGACAGCCTTAAAGACACATATCCTATGAAATGAAAAAGATGGACATTATTAGAGATGATTACTGATATGAAATACAGACAAAGGAAATGCAATATATGAGTTGGGGGAAATCGGAGGAGGAGACAAACCATGAGAGACTGTGGACTCTGAGAAACAAACTGAGGGTTTTGGAGGGTAGGGGGCGGGTTGGGTGAGCCTGGTGGTGAGTATTATTAGGAGGGCACATATTGCATGGAGCACTGGGTGTGGTACATAAACAATGAATTTTGGAACACTGAAAAAAAAATAAAAACAAACAAAAAAGCAATTGGCATTCCTAAAGAAAAGAGGCAAATAGCAAAATAAAAAGATTTGAAAGATTTAATAACAAAAAATAAAGACACAAACCATTAGAAAACTTTTCCCAGGAAATTTTGATAAGGAATATTTAATGCATAGACATATCATGAACTAAACTAAAAACCTTAAAGACTTCCATACAGAAAAAGAAAATCTCTTACAAATGTGACGGTCGAGTAGGAAGTACAGAATCAGACTAACCTCAGACTTCTCTGCAGCAACATTTAATGCAAAGAGACAGTGGAGTTCTATAAAGTTCTATGGAAGGAAGGGATATTTGGGGGCCCAACAATTATGTCCTTTATACCTCGAGGAAAGAAACAGACTTTCTCAAGTAAGTAACAGTATATGAAATTTAGTACTCAGGAGTTCTCTGAAAAAGTCATCCAACTACAAAATCCAGCAAACCAACAAGTGAGTGAAAATAAAGAACCTAGAAATGTAGGTTCTATGGCCAATGAATGGTGGGTAATTAAAGAAAAATAACACTGTGAGAATTATAGTTATAGGAAAAAACAAATGCATGAATCTTGATAATGTAAAAATAATAATAGGACTAAAGAACTATGGTCTTGAAGGAATGACGTTGGAAAAATGTCAAATTTCTCATCTTCACATCACAACGTTCATAGATATTGTTTAAATGGAAGCATTTTGGGGATGGCTGATGGTTCCATTGGTTGAGTGTCTGCTTTCAGCTCAGATCATGATCCCAGGGCCCTGGGATTAAGTCCCATGTTGGGCTCCCTGCTCAGGGAGGAGACTGCTTCTCCTTCTCCCTCTATCCCCAACTCGTGCTCTCTCACTCTACTTCCATCTCAAATAAATAAATAAATAAAATCTTTAAAAATTTTTAAAATAAATGGAAGCATTTTGGTGTTTTTTTAAGTGAAAGAATTTTTTTTTTAATTTTTTAATTTTTTAAAATTTCTTCTCAGTGTACCAGAATTCATTGTTTATGCACCACACCCAGTGCTCCATGCACTATGTGCCCTCCATAATACCCACCACCAGGCTCACCCAACTTCCCACCCCCTCACTCCTTCAAAACTCTCAGATTGTTTTTCAGAGCCCAAAGTCTCTCTTGGTTCATCTCCCCCTCCAATTTCCCTCAACTCCCTTCTCCTCTCTATCTCCCCATGTCCTCCATGTTATTTCTTATGCTCCACAAATAAGTGAAACCATATGATAATTGACTCTTTCTGCTTGACTTATTTCACTCAGCATAATCTCCTCCAGTCCCATCCATGCTGATACAAAAGTTGGGTATTCATCCTTTCTGATGGAGGCATAATACTCCATAGTGTATATGGACCACATCTTCCTTAAAAAATTTTAGAGTTCTCTTTTAATAAATAAAAATGTTTATATGAACAAATTATTACTTATCTGAGGTTGAGCAATTCTGCCAATTTCATTTGCTTTCCTCCTGTTGAATTCAAGTAAAGATAAATTTAATACTTTTTACTTTTGAAAAGCATTTATATCCTATTTTCATTAATTATATCTATATACATAATAGATATACAAAGAGATGACTAAGAGAATGTCTGCCAAGTATTAAAGATAATTATTTCTGGGTAGTTGATAGTGTTTTGCTTGGGTTTTTTTTTTATGTTTTATTTTGCTTTTTTTCTCTAATTTTTCCATAATACTTAATTTCTTGTGTTAGGCATAAATCATTTTTACAAAACCGGTACTTTTTAAGTGGTTCCTACCTTTTGAATAATCACAAGGTATGGCTGGGGAGAGGAGAGGGTAATTGGCCAGAAGGCCCACTGATTATGGATCTCACATTCACAAAGACCAGACACTTAGATTTTGGCAGGGTTGGGGGGGGGGGGTCTCTCCAAATAAAGACATATGTACCACAACAGAGATATGCTGACAACATTAAACATTTAAAACACTCTTGTGTGTGTGTGTGTGTGTGTTTATTTTTTTTTTTTAAGTCATACCTGGATGCTCAAGATATCCACATCTCTTTCACAACCTAATAACATTTTGCACACATTAGTCATAGTTAAGAAATTCTGATTAACAAAATGGGAAGGACATGGCCCCTAGGAGGACTCCTAGAAGTTCCCTTCTCCTTCTTAGATAATACCCAGCTTAGCGATTTCTATTAGGCAAATACTAGGCAAACCTGACACTGGCACTTACAGTTTCAAGCACTTAATAAAAGGATAACCAATGCAAAGATTTTCTTTTTAAGTTAGAATGCTTGTAGTTGATTACTTATTTAGCTTTTAGCTTGACTGTGGTTTGTGGTTTGCTCTGCTCTGACAACTGAATTCCTAATCTTACTATTTGTTCACTAGTTCTCTTACAAATAGATTTCTAATTAGATTATCCACTTCTCTTTGGCAATCTGAACCTATATCAGACTGTGGGTTTCAGTTATTGCTTCTCCCTTGCCCCATTGCTATTTGCATAATGTGATATTGGTCAACATAGACCAAGGAAGTAATAAAACTCGCTTGCTCATTAAAGTTTCTGTGGCAATGAAGAGTGAAATTATTCATAAGAGCACTGGGAAATTCTATCCAGATCAACATCCAGGATGATAAAATTGAGCTCCTCATGGGAAAGTAGTTCAGGATTATCACTGTTCCAGAAGTGTGATAAAAATAGGGGGATTTTCTTAAGTGATGAGACATAAGTTAGTAAATTCTCAACTCCACTCATCATTAAGCTATTTCACATAATCTTGAATGCAAAAATCCAGATTAACCAAAGCAACTCTTTACCTTTGTCCTCTGTCCTCTGGGATAGCTGTCAATGAGCCACATTTCCTGCTATCCACAACCTGGTATAATCCCCATCCTTGAAGTTGCAGCTGCATTTAGTGAGTCACTTCTAATAGAATATCAAAAACAAAAACAAAAAAACAATGGAAGTCGCTTCTGAGATTAAGTCACTTGCTTGCTTCGGGTAAAGCAAGAGGCCATGTCTTAAGCTGGCCTATGGAGAGACCCATGAGCAAGGAACAGCCATGTGTGTGAACTTCGAAGTGGACCTACCTCCAATTGAACCTGGAAATGACTTCGGCTCTGCTGACACCTTGATAGCCTCATGAGAATCCCTAAACCCCAAGATGCAGATAAGCAGCACCAGATTCCTGACTCATAGGAACTTCCAGATAATAAATGTTATTGTTTCAAGCTGCTTAATGTTGGTATAATTTTTTATATTACATCGCACAACTGATACACCCATCTCTTGGCAAAAGGATTCACTGTAGAATGTCTATAAAAATGTCCTATAGATTGAAAATAGTATGAGCCTTTCCAGCAATCAGCATACACTCAATTGTTTCACAAACATTTCTGAAACAATATGAACAAATATGAAGCATATCTCTGATGGCATACATCAGATGGCATACTCACCATCCAAAATATTCCTTAAAATTTTTTTTAATTGTTTTAATTTTATTTATTTGACAGAGAGAGAGAGACCATGAGTAGGCAGAAAGAGAGAGGGAAGCAGGCTCCCCGCTGAGCAGAGAGCCTGATGCAGGGCTCAATCCCAAGACCCTGAGATCATGACCTGAGCCGAAGGCAGAGGCTTAACCCACTAAGCCACCCAGGCGCCCCCCTTAAAATTTTTAAGTTAAAATTTGATCAATTGTTGTATTAAGATTCTCCTTGTCTGTTTGTCTTGCCCAGTGTTATTACCCCAATTCTTCTGCACAAATTAATTTGTTAAAAGCAAGAATAAGGAGGAGGAGGAGGAGAAAAATGAAAAAAAAATAATAAGAAGAAGAAACAGCAGTAGAAGTCATCTGGTTTTCACTGGCCACAAAGGATTTATAAACTAGAGTTTTAAAAAACACTTTGCATTCCAAGAAGAATCACTGAGAAAGATATTCTCCTACTTTGATGTGTATTCCCTAGCTGAATCATGATGAGAACTCCTGCGTTTTCTGGGACAGTCCCAATTTCAAATTATCTGCTCTACTTTCCCCTAAATTATAATGTACTTGCCAAATCACTTGTCTTGATTTTGGCTTAGAAATTATGGATCTTTGTAATCATGAATTGTTCTTGAACTTGGCTTGTGTCATTGTTGGCACAATATGTCAACTCACCTATTAATTATTTATCAAATTCCTTGGATAGCACTCTGCTATGACAGTCCAATGAAGGACTGGAATCTTACAGAAGCTTATCTACTATATGGGGAAACTGAACAAATGTATATGATGGCACATAACAATTAATTAAATGACTTATGGATGCAATAGACAATTCAGTAGTTCAGAAAAGGGAGACTACAGAAATCAGGGGAGACTTCATGAAGGAGGAAGATTTGCTCTTCAGAGGAAAGAGAAAATCAGGGTAATATCAAGGAGACAGGATTGAACATAAAGTAGGTCTCTGAGGGTGGCGAGAAGCACAAAGTGAGGCACAATGAGCTGACAGCATAAGAAAAGAGAACACATGTGAGGAATACCTCTAAGGCAGGTTGAATATGAAGGGTGCTCCTAGCCCAGGGCTATGCACATGATCATTGTAATATCACTCATCACATGCCTACTGCATGCCAAGTTCTGTGTTAAATGCTTCACATATACCATTTCATTTTCTCTTTATAAATAAGATTCTTTTAATGTACCCTTTGCAGACAAGAACACAGACTTAGAGAGATAAAATAACTCATCTGAGGTCATGAGCTAATACGTGGTAAAGCCAAGATTCAAGTCCCAGTTTAAATAATATGAAAGCCCAAGCTCCTAGCCATGAGATACCATCCTGATGTCAAGTAGAGAAAACAGTCAAAGCAAAATTAATTCTTAAACTCGTCTATAAACTCTTCAGAGGTAAGTGCTAATATTCACCTGAGTGTTTCACCTAATGGTTAGTGGGAACAGATCAAATGCAGGAATGCTAGGCAGTATAGGAAACACACACCCTTCCCTTCTTGGCCACACTGCTATTTTGCAGTGGAACTTTGCAAAACCAAGGACATTTGGCTCCTTTGCATGGTCTTTAAGGTAATAGTCACCTCTAAACATTGTGTGCAGTGTCTATTATGCATGCAAAAGACTTTTCATGACCACACCAAAAATATCTCAACACAATGGTGGGTTGTATTGATTTAAAACACCCCTTTTTGTAGCTCTGAGCTATTGATCCTTCAATCTACTAAGTATGCCTTTGTTCTCCTTGAATGTAGCAACAAATGCAAATAGACAGATTGCTTTAAAAATTATGTGTCATGAATAAATATCATGTTGCTCACTTTGGAGCAAAATGCAAAACCTTAAGGCAAAATGAAAGCTCTCACTTTGCAAAGAAGGTAAATGACAAAAGACATATAAATTCTTAAGAAGGTAGGAGAAAGCCAATTTTTTTTTTTTTATCATCCCTAATTCAACTCCCCAGACCTCACTTGATGGTGTAAAATACATTTCTATGAGGAAGGGAAATGGTTACTTTCCAGAAACTTTGATATTCTTTTATTCCAAGGAAAACAATATTTCCAAAGTTTGTGTACTATATTTTAATTAATTAGTCATATTTTCACATTAACTTATTGCTTGTTTCTATTCTACTACCTTTTTCCCAACGGACTAAATTCAGCTTCACCTAATCCCCTGAACAATATCTCCAAAACTGCAGTATTGTGTTTAACCTATCTCTGTGACCAAATAAACTGTTTTCCCATACTTTATATGAAAATCTCTTCTTACTATTTTCATCCAGCATATTTATTTCCGGGTTGTTAGTTCCCATAAAAGCTATTTCTTATCACAGAAAATGAGAAACATAAACAGCTTAGATCTTGTCATGTAGAATAATAAGAACGTTCCAGAGTTCTAGTGGTTAAATTATAGCTAGGTCTTCTTCGTGTCAACATACATAGCTTAAAAATCTCAACTGAGGCCTGAAATGTATTCTATTCCAGAATTTGAGATTTCATTCACTGTGTTCTGCTATTCCAGAATTTGGAATCTCATGTGAATACTAAAAGACTAGCAAGTCAGAAATTGGAGGGTTGAAGATTTTGCCCTACTTGAAAGCTAACAAGTAAGACTGCTACATAGAGTTTTATACACATACTGTAATACTGACAGAACACATACTCTTTAGAGCAAAGACAAAGACCGTTGATTAACCACAGCAAAATCAGCTGCCAAGGCAGTATCTTGTATGGGTTCCCAAAGCCTCATCCCATAGGGTGATGCGGTATGGGCTCAATGTTACCTGGGCAGACACTGGGGTACCTCATAATAGAGGAACCCCCAAATTAGGAAAACCTAATTTATTTGGAACTGTCGTTGACCTGCCCATTCTCTTCTCCAGAGTGAGAGGAGTTATCTTTCCTCTGGAATGTAAACATGTCTTCCCAGAGAGACGAGGAAGATTTTACTATCCTGGAATGTGCCTGGGGAGGGTGAGATTCTAGGCTTTATTATCTCTAGCTTCCAAGATCATTTATTCTTCAAATATCCTTGAACAGATAATCCAAAAAGCGTAGGAATGCCATAGAGAATTGCTTTCAACACAGCTATAAGTGGGGACAGAGTGTAAGTGCGGCCTCCAGAAATAAATTACCAGAAACAAACCCCACAAGTGTCTGGTCTCCCTCCCAGACCAGCCCACACCTGGGTGCTCTGCATCCCAGGCTACCCAACACTACCTCAGGAAGAAGTTGAATCCCAAAACCTGATAGACTATCAGCTAAAACAAACAAAAACAGAAAAGACCTGGGAGAGAGGGGAAAAACATCTAAATACAAAAGTAATAAGATAGAAATCAAGGAAATAAGATAACAGGTTCAAGTGATTCTTGGGAGAGAACGGTTTTTAGAAAAATTTCCAGGCTGATCTGAATGACTCATTGCTTTCTTATAGAATAGCCTTGGCTAAGGAAAGAAAGAAAACATTAAGGGGCTTATCAGTTTAGACAGTGTCCCTGGAGTCTGGAGGTTGCTCAGAAAGCCCTCAGATTAAGCCAAAGGAGAGATGATATTATCCAAGATGGGTTCAGAGTAGAAGAGGATTTATCCTGTAAGGTCCATATCCACAGACCATACAGTCTGGCTGCTTATTATGTAGGCAGACCAATTCTGCCAGGAGAAACTCAAATCTGCAGCTTCCAAGACTGTGACCAGTTAAGACAGGTCATTAGTAGTATTTCCATCCTCAGTGTGAAAGACTGGTCTGAAATGGGACTGGCCATCATTGACAAGCCCAATCAATGCTTGGAAATATTAAAGTGGTTCTTTGGCAAGAATAGCTTTGAAACTAGGTTACACTCTCAGCCAACAAACTGCAAGTGTTCCTAAAAAATTGAAAGCATCTTGTCTGGAAAAGAGGCATTACCTCAGGTATTGAGGCTCAGATATTTTCTGGTGCTCAACGAGTTGAGCAGGCAGACTGCCAAGATACAGTCTCTTTGGATTTTCATTTGCTGAGAAAAAAAAGCCCTTCAGACTCCTTGTGATATTTTGGGAACATTAAGCTGAGCAAAATTCAGGGTCATCTAACAGGTTAATGATCCAAATCATTAAAGGGGATTCACTAAACTTCCTTCCCACAAGAATAATGTCAACATTTGGCTTCTAAAAATGAAGACACTAAGGAGAGAGAAGTTGAGACGAGAAAAAGTGGGAGGAGATTGCATGTTCCTAAAGTTTCATGTTCTGGCTAATTTAAGAGGAGGAAGTGTTAGAGGGATCTTATCCCTGTCTCTCTGCCTCTCTCTGCATATAAGTTCTATATTGAACTTAAGATTGTTTTTCCTTTGTTTTAGAATGCTAGATGCTCTATATTTTTAACTGCTTCATTTATCATCTACCTTTCTTTTTTTTTTTTTTTTTTCAGGAAACACTTTATTATTATTGGCTTATTTTTTTTAATAATTTTTTTTATTTTTAATAAACATATATTTTTATCCCCAGGGGTACAGGTCTGTGAATCACCAGGTTTACACACTTCACAGCACTCACCAAATCACATGCCCTCCCCAATGTCCATAATCCCAACCCCTTCTCCCAAACCCCCTCCCCTCGGCAACCCTCAGTTTGTTTTGTGAGATTAAGAGTCACTTATGGTTTGTCTCCCTCCCAATCCCATCTTGTTTCATTTATTCTTCTCCTACCCACTTAAGCCTCCATGTTGCATCACCACTTCCTCATATCAGGGAGATCATATGATAGTTGTCTTTCTCTGCTTGACTTATTTCGCTAAGCATGATACGCTCTAGTTCCATCCATGTTGTTGCAAATGGCAAGATTTCATTTCTTTTGATAGCTGCATAGTATTCCATTGTGTATATATACCACATCTTCTTGATCCATTCATCTGTTGATGGACATCTAGGTTCTTTCCATAGTTTGGCTATTGTGGACATTGCTGCTATAAACATTCGGGTGCATGTGCCCCTTTGGATCACTACATTTGTATCTTTAGGGTAAATACCCAATAGTGCAATTGCTGGGTCATAGGGCAGTTCTATTTTCAACATTTTGAGGAACCTCCATGCTGTTTTCCAGAGTGGCTGCACCAGCTTGCATTCCCACCAACAGTGTAGGAGGGTTCCCCTTTCTCCGCATCCTCGCCAGCATCTGTCATTTCCTGACTTGTTGATTTTAGCCATTCTGACTGGTGTGAGGTGATATCTCATTGTGGTTTTGATTTGTATTTCCCTGATGCCGAGTGATATGGAGCACTTTTTCATGTGTCTGTTCGCCATCTGGATGTCTTCTTTGCAGAAATGTCTGTTCATGTCCTCTGCCCATTTCTTGATTGGATTATTTGTTCTTTGGGTGTTGAGTTTGCTAAGTTCTTTATAGATTCTGGACACTAGTCCTTTATCTGATATGTCGTTTGCAAATATCTTCTCCCATTCTGTCAGTTGTCTTTTGATTTTGTTAACTGTTTCCTTTGCTGTGCAAAAGCTTTTGATCTTGATTTCATCAATATCATCTACCTTTCTTATAGCTAAAATGTTTTATGTACTCCAACCTGTACTACATCAAGTTCTCTTGGCAAACCAGCCATTCTGCCTTCATTTGTGTATCATTTGTGTAAATACCAAATTCACAATTCAAGCTTCTAACCATTAAGAATATTTTCTTAGGGACACCTGGGTGGCTCAGTTGGTTAAGCAGCTGCCTTGGGCTCAGGTCATGATCCCAGCATCCTGGGATTAAGTCCCACATCGGGCTCCTTGCTCAGCGGGAGCCTGCTTCTCTGTCTGCCTCTGCCTGCCACTCTGTCTGCCTGTGCTCACTCTGACAAATAAATAAATAAAATCTTTTAAAAAAAAAAAAGAATATTTTCTTAGGTACTGAATTATTCAAACTCAGATTTTCCATGAGTATTGTTTAATACTCAAGATCTGGAAAAAGTTAAAAGTGATGAAAACAATACTTTCAAGTCCTTAACCTCTCTTCCTATTTCCTATGCGTGTTCAAACCATAAACTCTAAAGAAAATATTTCTTTACTAAAAATACGTTTTCCCAGACAAGTTTTGATGATCATCTCAGGCAGACCAAACCAGAGTTGCTATAAGCAGGTCAATCCAACATGAAGGACACATCATGAATGAGCAGCCATTTCACTCTAAAAAATAAAATCTCCACCAACAGAGGTATACTCAGACAGACATCATTGAATATTATAAAAGAAGAAAATCCTGTCTCTCTTAAACAG
The DNA here is from genome assembly GCF_030435805.1 of Mustela lutreola. NCBI lineage: Eukaryota > Metazoa > Chordata > Mammalia > Carnivora > Mustelidae > Mustela > Mustela lutreola. The sequence goes on along the minus strand of NC_081295.1, from coordinate 100,104,075 downwards.
AATCCAGAACCTCCAAAGCTTAACACCGGGAATTAAAAATCCAGATAGGAATTCCCACCAACAGTGCACAATGGTTTCAACATCCTCGCCAACATTTGCTATTTTCTGTTTTTCATTTTCTGTTGTTTTCTGTTTGTATGGCTGTGAGATGATATTTCGTTGTGGTTTTATTTGCTTTTCTCTAATGATTACTGATGTTGAGCATCTTTAGATATGCTTTTTGGCCCCTTATATCATCTTGGGAGAAATGTCTACTCAAGTTCTTTACTCACTGTTGAATTAGGTTATTTGTTTTTGCTGTTTAGTTGTAGGAATTCTTTACTCTGGCTATTAACTCCTTATCAGATATTTGATTTGCAAATATTTTCTCCATTGCCATACATTGTTTATCACTGCTGATTTTTTCATTTGACACAGAAGTTTTTAAGCTTGGTATGATACTATATATATTATATATAACATATAATATATATATATATATTTTTGCTTTTGTTGCCTGTACATTTTGTGTTATATCTAAGAAATCATTCCCAAATCCAATCTCAAAGTTTTTCCCTTTTTCTTCTAGTTCTATAATTTGGGGTCTTACATTTAGACCTTTAATCAAGCAGAGAGAGAGTCAATTATCATATGGTTTCACTTATTTGTGTAGCATAAGGAATAACACAGAGGACATGGAGAGATGGAGAGAAGGGAGTTGAGGGAAATTGGAGGGGAAGACGCAAACCATGAGAGACTGTGGACTTTGAGAAACAAACTGAGGGTTTTGGAGGGGCGGGGGTGGGAGTTTGGGAGAGCTTGATGATGGGTATTAAGGAGGGCACATATTGCATGAAACACTGGGTGTGATGCGTAAATAATTCTGTAACACTGAAAAGAAATTTAAAAATAAATAAAAATTTAAAAAAAGAAAAATAGACCTTTAATCCATCTTGAATTAATTTTTGTATATGCAGAAGATAAGGGTCCAATTTCATCCTTTTGCATGTGGGTATACAGTTTTCCTAACCATTTATTGGAGATACTGTCTTTTTCCTATTGAGTGGTCTTAGGGAAAATCATATGACCACATATATGAGGATTTATTTCTGGGCTCACAATTCCATTTCATTGGTCTACATTAGCACAGTAACCTTTAAGAAAGAAAAATTATTTGGGTGTGCCTAACCTCATCACATGAGCCATCTAAGAGCAGAGAGTTTTCTCTGACTGGCCAAATGGACAAAGCAGCATGAGCAATATTTGACAAAGGTCTGTTGTAGAGATGGAAGAAGACATTTGGCTAGGACCTGAGAGCTAACAACTAAGGAAATAAATCGAAATAAACTTGAAGTGGTTATTTCCCTAGTTGAACCTCCTGATGATGATAGAGCCATCCAATATCTTGAACGCAGACTTATGAGACCCTGAACAGAAAACCCAGTAAAAACATGCCAGATACACAGAAATGGTGAAGTAACAGATTTTTTATTTTGAGCTGTTAAATTTATTTTATTTGTTACACAGCAAAAGAAAACTAATGCATCCTCTTTCAAGTAGGTCATTTTATTGCTAGGGTCATTTGTCCACTGGACTCTCTGATTTCTTTATTCTCACCAAAGTTGACAGTGGCTAAAACATTTTTTAGTTTTTAATTATTCTTCTTTTATTTACTTATCTAAAATTCCTTTAGAGAGGAAATTTTAGTTAATCTATTTGAGTTTGGAAGTAGAAAATACATATACATGTTTCACAAATCAAAATATGTGACAAGATACATAATGAAAACTCTTCCTGCCACTGTTATCCTTCACTGGCCCTATGCTCACTTGCCAATCCTCTCCCTAGGAATCACAGCTTTTAGTTTCTTGATATTCTTCCTGAGTTACTTTAAATACACATATGTGACAAAGACTGCTAAATACTTCCAATATCAATTCTCCTCTTCTTAAGTAGCATTGAAATTTGAATTTGGGCATGTGGCTACCAGGAATAAAAACCATATTTCCCAGGCTCCTTTATAGCTAGGTGTGACTAGAAGGGGTATATAAAGAAGGGCTATGTGGCAGTTTTGAGGAAACTTCCTTTGTGTAGGCCCTTTGCTGCTGCTTTTTTTCATTCTCCATTTTTCTGCCTGGAAAGTGGATGCATCGATGGACTCTGGAAAAGGCCATTTCCTAATGATAAGGGGCTTGTAAGCTAGGAGGAAACTGGCTCCCTGGGTATGCCATGCAACCGAGTCATCTCAGGTCTGAAATACCTTCACCCAGACATTTACAGAGAGAAGAATCTTTTTGTTTTTGTTTTTGTTTAAGTCAGTGTTCTTTTTGGGAATTATCTCTTGAAGCTAAACCTAATTCCTAGGTAGTGCCACTCACCCTTGAACATCCTGGGTGTTAGGGCCCCTCCCCCATAAAACTGAAAATCTATATATAACCTTTCTGACTTTCCAAAAATGTGACTACAAATAATCTACTCTTGACTAGAAGCCCTACCAATAACATAAACAGTTGATTAACACATATTCTGTATGTTCTATGTATTATATACTATATTCTTACAATAAAGTAAGCTAGAGAAAAAGTGTAATTGAGAAAATCATAAGAGGGGACACCTGGGTGGTTTAGTCAGTTGAGCATCCAACTCTTGATTTTGGCTTAGTTCATGACCTCAGGGTTGTGGGATCAAGCCCCAAGTGACGCTCCACACTCAACATTGAGTCTGCTTCACATTCTATCTCCCTCTCCCTCTGCCACTTCCACCTGATCACAGGCATGCACTCTCTCACTCTCTCTCTGAATAAATTTTTTTAAATACTAAGTGAAAATTTATTTACAGCACTATACTGTATTTTTCCAACAAAATCCACATATAGATAGACCTATACAGTTCAAACCTCTGTTGTTCAAGGTTCAACTGTACAGTATCTAAGAAAATATATAGATACATTCTCCCTACCTCTACTTTACAAAAATAAATAAATAAATTATTACATAGCTCTGTATTTTGCTTCTTTTACTTAATATATCTTGTAGCTCTTTCCATTATGTATTGTCAGGGATGGGAAGAACTAGATGACACACTATAAACAGGTGATCAAGAGAAAAATAGCAAGACTATTTACAAAAATACCAGGACTATTTATGATGATTTTTGCAGGGTTAGGAGAAACCAATAAGGGAAGAGAAGCCACTAGTACCCTCAGGCCTGTAAAGGTAAGTAGACTGATTATCAGAACCCAGAAAAACCTGTTGCTGTATGACGGGGTCATCCAACAGAAGAAAACATAGGCACTGCTAACATGTACCTTAGCAGGGAGGAAGCCCAAGGAATGTTCTAACCTCTTTCTTACCATTCTTCAATTCTTCAATTCCCTTTGGCTGAATCCAACCAAAAGCCAGAGGGCAAGAGAGTCTCGTTGATACAATGCATGAATGTCAGCCTCCTAGAGCCCAGAGCAATATTGAAAAAGGTAGAAAGTTTATCTAAAGAAAATATCCTGCATTGTCCACTCATATTACTTCTCAGCACCTACTTTGTCCTTTGTCTAGATGAAAAATGTGTCCTCAAAACAGGGAAAACAAGTCCCCCCAGCTACCATTCCATCATAGGGGAATATCATTCAGTCATATTTCAAAATCATTAAACTTTAATCGCTACATTTCTCTTCACTTAAATTATCAGCCTGTCCTACAAATTCAGTGAAATCCCTATCAAAATTTCAGTTGTCTTTGTTGTGGAAATGGACACACTGATCCTAAAATTCATAAGGAAATGAAAAGGACCCCAAGGAGGGGAAACGCCCACACATCCTCACACACCCACACACAGAATGAAGAGCAAAGTTGAAAGGCTCACATTTCCTGATTGTAGAACTTACTACAAAGCAACAATAATCAGGACACTGTGCTACTAACACAAAGATTGATATATAGAATGGAATACACTGAGGGCCCAGAAAAAGCCCATACATTTATATTCAACTGATTTTCAACAAAGGTGCCAAGACCTTGGATAGGGGAAGAATTGCCTTTTCAAGTTACAGTCCTGGGACAACTAGATATCCACATTTTAAAAAAAATGAATTTGGATTCTTACATACCCCATGGGTGAAAATCAAAATGAAACAAAGACCTAAACATAAGAGCTGAAACTATAAAACTCTTGAAAGGAAACACTGGCATAAATCTCTGTGACTTTGGAGTAGGCAACAGGTTCTTAGAAGTATACCAAAAGCATAAGCAACAAAAGAAAAAATAGATAAACTGAACTTCATCAAAATTTTCATGGGTCAAATGACACGAAGCAAGTGGAAAGACAACACAGAATCGAAGGCAAAATTTGCAAATCATGTATCTGATAAGGGTCTATCTAGCATCCATAAAGAGCTCTAGTGATGCAACAGTAAAAAGACAATTAATTCCATTAAAAAGTGGGCAAAGGGTTTGAATAGACAGTTCTCCAAGAAGATATACAAATGGTCAATAAGCACATAAAATTATGCTCAACATCATTTGTCACTAGAGAAAAGCAAATCTAAGTCCCACTGAGATGGCACTGAGTTAGCTATGATAAAACAACAACAACAAAAAATACTGAAAAGTATGTGGAGGAAATTGAACACTCATACATTGCTGGTAGAAATATAAAATTGCATAGCACTGTGGAAAACAGTTTGGAAGTTCATCAAAAATTTAAACACACACACACACACAAAATTTTAAACAGAGTTACTATATCCCAGCTATTTCTCTCCTAGATATATAAGCAAAAGAAGACATATATCCGCACAAAATTATATACATGAATGTTCACAGCAGCATTATTCATAATAGCCAAAAGGTGGAAACAATCCTAATTTCCACTAACTGATGAACTAATAAACAAAATGTGATATATCCATACAATGGAATATTCAGCCACAAAAAGGAATGAAGTACTGATACATGTTATAATGTGGCGGCCGGCACGACAAATCGACCAGGGATGGGAGGGTAAGGGGATGAAGAAAAGAACTCGAGAAACAGAGAGATGGGAGCAGGAGGAGCACTGAGGAGGATTGCTCAGTGAGAATTGCCCCCATTCTCTCTGCTTCTCAAGTTCTTTTCTTCATCCTCTTACCCTCCCGTCCCTGGTCAACTTGTCGCTCCAGCCACGACATTATAATATGGATGAACCTTGAAAACATTATTCTAAGTAAAGTAAGGCAGATACAAAAGCCACATATTGTATGAGTCAATGTATATGAAATGTCCAGAATAGGCAAATTCGTAGAGACAAAAACATTAGTGATTGTCAGGAGATGGGAGAAAGAAAGGCTATGGGGAAATTATGAATAAGTATGGGATTTCTATTATGAGATAACCAAAATGTTCTGGAATTAGTGATGATAGTTGCACAAAAAATGAATATACAAAAATTATTTAATTGTACCCTTTAAAATAGCAAATTATATGTTATGGGAGTTGAATTTTACTTAAAATATAATTAAAAATTAGTGGGGGAGACAATGCAAAATACAGCTGTTACATTCCTTCTATTGTTTCTAACCAGTTAAAAGCATAATTTGAGAATCATAGCTTCTTTCTTCTACTACTCATTCCCCTGACCTTCTACCAGGACTTCAAGTGAGTGCGTTTCTTTATCCCACAGGATGTTTTGGACTAAATGTTTGTGTTTCTCTCCCCTATCCCCACAAAATTCTTATGTTGAAATTGTAACGTCCAAGGTGTTATTATTAAGAGGTAGAGTCTTTAGGTAGTGATTAGGTCATAAGGGGCCATGTCTTCACATATGGAATCAGTACCCAAACAAAGGAAGCCCTGGAGAGAGATTTCTCATCCCTTCCACAATGTAAGGACGCTTAAAGCAGACACCATGTATCAATCAGGAAGTGGGCTCTTACCAGACACCAGATCTTCTGGCCTCCAGAACTGTGAGACATCAATGTTTGTTGTTTATAAGCCACCTAGTTTATGGTATTTTGTGTTGTTTTTTTTAATTTTTATTAATTTTTAATTTCTTTTCAGTGTTCCAGAATTCATTATTTATGCACCACACCCAGTGCTCCATATAATACGTGCCTTCCACAATACCCACCACCAGGTTTACCCACCGTCCCATCCCTCTCCCCTCCAAAACCCTCAGTTAGTTCCTCAGAGTCCACAATCTCTCATGGTTCATCTCTCCCTCCAATTTCCCCCAACTCCCTTTTCCTCTCCATCTCCCCATGTCCTCCATGTTATTCCTTATGCTCCACAAATAAGCGAAACCATATGAAAACTGACTCTCTCTGCTTGACTTATTTCATTGAGCATAATCTCTTCCAGTCCCATCCATGTTGATACAAAAGTTGGGTATTCATCCTTCCTGACGGAGGCATCATACTCTGTATATAGACCTCATCTTCTTTATCCATTCGTCCATTGAAGGGCATCTTGGCTCTTTCCACAGTTTGGCAACTGTGGCCATTGCTGCTATGAACACTGGTACAGATGGCCCTTCTTTTCACTACATCTGTATCTTTGGGGCAAATACCTAGTAGTGCAATTGCAGGGTCATAGGGTAGCTCTATTTTTAATTTCTTAAGGAATCTGTTTTCCAAAGTGGCTGCACCAACTTACTTTCCCATCAACAGTGTAAGAGGGTTCCCCTTTCTCCATATCCTGTCCAATGCTTGTTGTTTACTGTCTTGTTGATTGGCCATTCTAACTGGTGTAAGGTTGTATCTCGATATGGTTTTGATTTGAATCTCCCTGATGGTTAGTGATGATGAACTCAAACAGATTAAGATATAGTCTCAACCTCATTCCTGAAGTATTCTAGTCCTTGAAGGTTTTATCCTAATTGATTGCTGAAGTGAGTCTCCTGGGTTTCAGATATAATCTACCTTGCATCCACTGTGTAGCAATGACCCATTTTCTCATTACTAACTGGATTTGTCACTCCAGCCAGTAGAGTCACCTTTTTATAGGTCTCTTTGAAAACAAGACAAAGTCAGGCTCAACTTCCAAGAGCCCCCATTTTGGTAATAAATAGGTAGAGAGAATTTAAGTGAGCAATATTATATAAAAATCAAGCCTAGACCTCGAATGAAAATTTGTATTGGTTGAAAATTACTCTTGTAACCATTGATCCAACCTATTCATCTGATGTTTTGAAAATTACAGTAATTATTCCTGCAATGGATAAACCTGTTATATAGTATGTTGTTTTCTATTTGTAAAAAACAGTCTGTGGTTCACTCAGTGAACTATTTATCCAAAAAAAGTAGGGCGGGGAGGAGCCAAAAATGGCCAAAAAATAAGTCTCAGTTTCCAATTTAACAAGATTGTCTGACTGTCTTATCTGGAAAAGCAATCCTCCTTTGGTAACCTGGGTCTCTAAATCACTGTATTCAAGGTTATGGGGATAAAAAAGGAAACTTCTGGAAGTGAGGCATAAAGAATAATGAGAGGCCATTCCCACCTCTGCCTTTGATTGTTGGACCCCTGGATCCTGACTATAAGGCGGATACAACCACAGAGTGGTCCCTATGTGAAGGCATATACTACATTCTCTGGAAAAGTATTTCAGCTTTCAGAAGATTTTCCCCACCATTTTTTCAAGGTAGCTGCTTCTGGGTGATAGGGCATGTGGCAAGACCAATAAATTCTGAGAACATGAGTCCTTTGTTGCAACATTTTTGCCATATAATATGACTCTGGTCAGGATAAATGCCAAATGGAATACCAGGCTAAATGATAAAAACCTTCTTCCAGTCAACAAATTCTGGAAACAGCATTGTGAGAAGGGGAAGCAAATCTACAACTTGAATATGTATTTATCTTTTAAGAACAAATTACTGCCCCCCTTCACGATAAAAGGGATCCCATCTAGTCAACTTACCACAAGGTGTCTGGCTGATCCCTCCAGGGAATGGTGCCACATTAGGAGGTCACCCCTAGTCTCTGCTATTGGTAGGTTGAACATTCAAATAGTGAGCACTGGGTGTCATATGCAACTAGTGAATCACTGACCACTACATCAAAAACTAATGATACAGTGGCTAAAATACAGTGGCTAGTTTAACATAATAAAAAAATAAAATTACACTAAATATAAGTTGAAAGAAAAAAACTGCGTTGACAACCAGGTCACGTAGGTGAGGGTAAATCCTTGCTGCCAAGGATATATTGTACTATCTCCTATTAAGAAAGCAAAGAAGTTTGTTAAGGGAGGCTAACTGGTCATCTTGTTTTCAAATTACTACAAAACTCTGCAATGCATGACCTTTGGTGAACGTTCACATGGGTCAAAAATATTTTCACATTCTGTGGCCATTCAATCTACATATTTCACCCACTACCACATTTCTTTGTCCTTAACTTTCCAGTCTTGTTCTCTCCACCAAAAACAGATCAGTGCATTAGTTACTGCCTATAAATTAGGATTGATCCATACATCAGGCTATCTCTCCTTTCATGCAAAGTGGACAACCAGATGTGGACAACCAATCTATCTGATGTTCTACCCACTGTGAAAACTTCCCTTCACCACGCTCTCTGGGCCGTCTCTAAGTAAGGCTAAGAAGCAGTGGCCATCTGCCTTTGCTGGTACCAGCATACCATAAGTAATAAATCCATAAGTAAAGCAGGCCTATACCTTTTCCACCTCTAATGTTTATAGGGAATCCTCCCATGGCTTGTAGTGTAAGTTGAATGAGATATAGCAACACATTGCCCACAGACATCACAGGAGTCTGAGCTGCCAGACTTCCTCAGCTTGGTCTTGGATACTCCATTCCCATTTAACACTGGAATGCTGCAGCATGTGTCTAATTTTATGATTTTGTGGGTCTGATAATATCCAGTTGATCATGGGTTCTTTGGGACAGAGTTGATTAGTATGCTATAATCAGACATTCATTCAGTCATTACCAGGACCCAGTGATAATCCAGGAGTTGCTTTCAAAGATGGAATAGTTGTCAGAAGAGGTGAACATGACATTATTCTGAAATCCTAGGAGTCTGGGTTGCAATTCTTTTACTGGGTCTTACCAGGGGCTCAACAGAGTATTTCTGTCTATCACAGAGGCCACTGGGTCTTCTGGGTTGAAGAGATAAGTGGCAGGGCATTTTGTATCACTGCCTTGACTTGATGGAGTCTTTTCATTGGGTATCACCTACAATTGACCCAGCGTGTGGATCAGAGCATCAAGCCCAAAGTATGTGTTGCCTCCAAAATCAGAAAAGACCCACCAAGCAAGCCTCTTGCTTCATGGTACAAGACACAAAGTGAAGAACCTTCTGTCTCACTTCAGGGGGGCTATCCAAACATGCCCAAGTCCCCTGGACTTCCATAGAAACATCCCCCATTGTGGCCAAGCTCCTTGCTAGGTTTATTTCCCATCCTCTGGCATGCATGCTTTCTACTGTGGCAAATAGGGTCCTGGCTACTTCTCACTCACCAAGTCCAGTTAATATAACTTTATTAATACAGAACAATGTGACATTCTGTGAGATATCCAGATGATCCAGTTCCCTCTAGCCTATGTTGTGACAGAAACAGAATTAACTGTTGACTTAGTCCTTAAGTAAAACAAATAATAAAGATACTAATATCCCTGCTTGGTGAAGGCAAATAGCTTTTGTTATCTTTGCTGATAGCAATGAACAAAAAAATCTATGATAAATCAACAAGATAATACTAGTAAAGAGTAATGAAGAGCTGTGCTAATTTGTGTCAGTTAAGATGCTATAGCCAGATCCTTAGTTGAGCTTGGCACTACTCCCAAATAAATTTGAAACCATCTACATTCTCCGAGTTGCTCTGGTTTTTGCATTGTCCAAAGAGGTGAGTTAAATGGAGCTTTGTTAGGAATTACCCATTCTGTGTTAAGTCTTTGAGAGGTCATTAATGTCTATAATTCTCCCAGAGATGTGGTATTGATTTTTGTTTACTACCTTGGGCTGGAGGTCAGATGAGGGCAATACCAAGGGATTTTATTTGATCTCTTGCTACCTAATGCCACTTAATGGGTCAGGGAGCCAGTATGAGGGTTCATCAATTTGCAGAGTGTATCTGTTATCACTACTATCTGGGACAAGGGAAATGAGTACAGAAGGGTCCAGGATCCACTTTGCAATAGGCTTGGAACAAGACTTCATCTATTACCCAACTTCTGTAAGTCCTTTCTCAAAAGAGAAACCTACAGTGGCATTTGGGGGTCTCCAGAAATTAGCATTATATTAGAACCAGTATTTGTTAACTCCAGGGTGGTCTGGCTATAAAGTTTTCCTATTGTATAGCCACCCTGTTAATTGAACACAGGTTCTCCAAGGAAGGTTTGTGGCCACGCTGCAGAATCCTTCCTCAAAAGGTCTTACCTCTTCAATCAATGGGCTCCAAGCCTGTACTATCTTAGATCTGGAAACTAAACAGGACACCAGGTCAGATTTTTGCCCACCTTCCCTAGAATTTTTTTTCTGCTTTTCAGGTCAAGCTGCTAGTTCAAGAAACCTTAGAAGTCTGCCCATCTATTTCATTCCTAAGGACTCTGTGATCAGTTAGCCACCATCACAGATCCCTATAGATCAAAATCTCTAATTTCCGCTCAGAAACCCTCATGGCTTATTATAATAATGTACTCCTTGCCCCTTGTTGCCACTTGGCCTCCACTACTCCAGGATTTCATTATTCCCATTGAAACTCCACTGCAGCATCTCCTACCCCCACTTCCAACCCAGAGAGAACAGCTGCCCCAGGACTTTCCAAAACTGCTGGCGCTCTTTTCACTAATAATGTACTTTCTAATGTCTTAGGAAATGAGTCTCCTCCAGACCTTCTAGGGAGACATAGTAACTTGCACATAAATAATGAATGGAAACATTTTTTCTCTCCCTAATCCCTTGAGCCCCTCCCTGTACAGTATTCCCCGGGAACTAACAACATATCAGTATCACTGATTATATGTCAATACTAAGCCCAGACTTTAGTAAAATATCTCCACGTACAACACAGCACAGTGAAGTTCCCCAGGGCTACCTCTACCTAGGCTTGGATAGGAAGCAATATTGCCAGAACTCTGTCCAGTAGGAGACAGACTCTGCCACTGCCAACCTGAGGCCTACCGGAGAGAGAGCCAAGGAACTAACTCCTCTTGGTGTTGCCTCCCGACCTTACCAATGGAAGCCAGAGGGCAAGGGAGCCCAGTTAATTCATTGTAGAAACAGTAGCCTTCCAGGGAACAAAACAGGACAAAGAAGGCAAACAGTGAATTTGGGGAGGAAAGTAAACACTAACCTGTATACATGTCAATGTACTAATGTTAAATTTTAATGATTGCCTCGTATTGCATTGTATGAATATACTCGGGAGTTTTATGTAGGAGTCCTCTGCTCACAGATATTTAGTTTGTTTCCAACTGTTGTCAACAATACTGTTATCAACACCATATTATAATGAATCACTTGCACATATATTTTTATTACGATAAGACATAAATACCAAATTTACATTTTAAGGATGCACTTCAATGTCATTAAGTACATTGGCATTACTGTGCAACCATTACCACCAACCATCTCCAGATGGTTTCATCATCCCAAACTGAAACTCTGCACTCATTAAACAATAACTCCCCATTTGTTGCTCCCCACCAGGCCCCAGTAACCATTATTCTGCTTTCTGTCTTTATCTATTTGACTAGTCCAGGTACCTCATATAAGTGGGAGCATATAATATTTGCCCTGTTGTATCTGGGTTATTTCATTTAGCCTTTTATTTATAAGCTGCTTGTGGCTTATTTCACCTATTTCACTGAGACAAAATACGTCCATGTTGTAGCATATATCAGAATTTATTTTTTAAGGCCAAACAACATTCAATTGTATGTTTGCACATATGATATTGTGCATGTATATTCACATACATGGGGTAGAATAGAATTATTTGATCCAAGGAGATCAAATTTTATGTCTATTGTTGAATTGCACACTCCCCCACAAGGCAGTGAAGGTTTTGTAGCAATTTATACTCCCATCAACAATCAATGAGAGTATCTAATTCCTGTATCCTTGCCAATGCAGTATGTTGACTTTTAGATATTCACCAACTGGATAAATAAAAAGATAAAAAAGGTGGATTTATAAGTTGAGGATTGTATGTTTTAGGTGAGACATGGGAACACTTTCAAATTATAAATATTGACTAAATATTAAGGAATATTCAAAAGACATTATAAGAAGGCAATAAATGTTTTTAAAATTCATCTTAGAGAGTAAAGATATTATATGTATCGTAGCTGCCTAACACTCATTTGCAGGCTGTCTTGATATTTCTATACTCTAACCCAAAAGGACTAGCACAGCTCACAAGGCTATTACTTTGGACCTTGATTTCTATTTGAGGGTCTGTCATCAGGTGGCAAGTGCCTTCTTGGCGGCCACCACAAGGGTTTCTCTTTTTGATGACTAACACTTCTACAAAAGAGAGAGACTGCTGCTCCTTCTCAAGGTCTTTGGTCTTGATTTTGGTTTCTGGTCTGAAAAAAGTAGTGATAAGGCAAAAAGTAGTAATAAGGAGAAAATTTCATACAGCAGTAAGAGAAAAGAAAACAGTTACATACATAAGGCCATCAGTTAATTTTTCAGCAGTCAGATTTTGCAGACCAGAGAAAGTGGCATGATATATTCAAAGTGCTGAAATGTAAAAACCTACAACTGAGAATACTTAATTCAGCAAGGTTATCATTTATAATGGAAGGAGAGATAAAAAGATTCCCAAAAAGAAATCCCTCTCCCTCTGCCTCTCATGTGCTCTCTCTCTCAAATAAATAAATAAAATAATTTTTAAAAAACCTATAATAGATACACAAAAACTAAAGAGAAAGAAACCCAAACTTAACACTGAAGAAAGACATTAAAGCAAAGAGAGCAAAAGAGGCAAAAAGGAACAGAGAACTACAAAAGCAACCATCAACAACTAGCAAATGTCAATAAGTACATGCATATCAATAAGTATTTTAAATGTAAATTGACTAAATATTCCATTCAGAATATAAAGAGTTATGGAATGGATGAAAAACAGAGTCCATCTATATGCTGCATACAAGAGACTCCCTGTAGACTTCAAGACACATATAGACTAAAAAGAAAGGGATGGAAGTGAGGAAAAAAAGCTGCAGTACCAATACGTAGACAAAATACACTTTAAAACAAAGACTACAATAAAAGACAAAGAAGGACAATCATAATGATAAAGGATCAATCCAGTAAGAGGATATAACAATTATAAATATCTATACACTCAACACAGGAACACCTTGGTACACACAGAAAAAATTAACAGATATAGAGGGAGCAACTGACAGTAATACAACAAGAGTAAGTGACTTTAACATTTAAAGCAATGGATAGATCATTCAGACAGAAAATCAACAAGGAAACAGTGGTTTTGAATGACCTGTTAGACCAGTCAGATCTAACAGATATAGAACATTCCATCCAAATACAGCAGTATAAACACATTCTCAAGTGTTTATACTGCAAGTATATATGGAACATTCTCCAGGATAGATATGTTGGTCCTCAAAGCAAGTCTCAATAAATTTAAGAAGATTAAAATCATATGATGCATCTTTGCTGACCACAAAAATATGAAACAAGAATCAAAAGAAAAAAATCTGAGAAAAATGTGGAGGATAACTTGTTACTAAAAAACCAATGGGTCAACCAAAAAACCAAATAGGAAATCAAAAAAATACATGGGGACAAAAGAAATGAAAACACAACAGTCCAGAATCTTTGGAAAACCCAAAAGACTCCACCCCGAAACTACTAGAACTCATACAGCAATTCAGTAACGTGGCAGGATACAAAGTCAATGTACAGAAATCAGTGGCTTTCTTATACACTAACAATGAAAATACAGAAAGGGAAATTAGAGAATAGATTCCATTTACTATAGCACCAAGAACCATAAGATACCTGGGAATAAACCTAACCAAAGAGGAAAAGGATCTGTACTCGAGGAACTACAGAACACTCATGAAAGAAATTGAAAAAGACACAAAAATATGGAAGACCATTCCATGCTCTTGGATTGGAAGAATAAACATTGTTAAAATGTCTATACTGCCTAGAGCAATCTATACTTTTAATGCCATTCTGATCAAAATTCCACCGGTATTCTTCAAAGAGCTGGAGCAAATAATCCAGAAATTTGTATGGAACCAGAAGAGACCCCTGAATCACTCAGGAAATGTTGAAAAACAAAAATAAAACTTGGGGCATCACATTACCTGATTTCAAGCTTTACTACAAAGCTGTGATCACCAAGACAGCATGGTACTGGCATAAAAACAGACACATAGACCAGTGGAACAGAGTAGAGAGCCCAGCTATGGACCCTCAACTCTATGGTCAAATAATCTTCAACAAAATGGGAAAAAATATACAATGGAACAAAGACGGTCTCTTCAATAAATGATGCTGGGAAAACTGGACAGCTATATGTAGAAGAATGAAACTCAACCATTCTCTTACACTGTACACAAAGATATCTCAAAATGGATAAAAGACCTCAACGTGAGACAGGAATCCATCAGAATCCTAGAGGAGAACAGAGGCTGTAATCTCTTCGATATCAGCCACAGCAACTTCTTTCAAGATATGTCTCCAAAGGCAAAGGAAACAAAAGTGAAAATAAACTTTTGGGATGCAGTAAAAACAGTTCTAAGATGGAAGTTTATAGAGATAGAGGCCTATCTCAAGAAATAAGAAAAATCTCAAATAAACAACTTTACATCTAAAAATAGGTAGAAAAAGAAGAACAAACAAAGCCCAAACTATTTAAAGGAAGAAAATAATAAAGGTCAGAGCAGTGATAAATCAAATAGTGACCAAAATAAATAAATAAATAATCAATGAAATCAAGAGTTAGTTCTTTGAGAAAATAAACAAAATTGATAAAATTTAGCCACATTCACTAAGAAAAAAAGGATGACACAAATAAGTAAAATCAGAAACAAAAGGGGAAGTAACTGATAGAAATACAAAAAATTATAAGAGAATTATAAGAGAATATTACAAAAAATTATATGCAAACAAATTGGGAAATCTAGAAGTAATGGATAAATTCCTAGAAACATATAAGCTACCAAACTAAAACAGGAAGAAATAGAAAACCTGAACAGCAAACAACCAGCAAAGAAATTGAATCAGTAATCAAAAATCTCCCAACAAGCAGAAGTCCAGGGCCAGAAGACTGCCCAGGGGAATTCTACCAAACATTTAAAGAAGAGTTAATACCTATTCTTCTCAAACTGTTTTCAAAAAATAGAAGTGGAAGGAAAACTTCCAAACTCATTCTAGAAAGCTAGCATTACCTTGATTCCAAAACCAAAGACCCCACTCAAAAGAATTATAGGTCAATATATGGAACCAGAAAAGACCCCAAATAGCCAGAGGAATGTTGAAAAAGAAAGCCAAAGTTGGTGGCATCACAATTCCAGACTTCAAGCTCTATTACAAAGCTGTCATCATCAAGACAGTATGGTATGGCACAAAAACTGACATATAGATCAATGGAACAGAATAGAGAGTCAATAAATAGACCCTCAACTCTATGGCCAATTAATCTTTGACAAAGCAGGAAAGTGTGCAATAGAAAAAAAATAGCCTTTTCAACAAATGGTGTTGGGAAAATTGAACAACCACATGAAGAAAAATGAAACTGGACCATTTCCTTACACCACACACAAAAATAGACTCAAAATGGATGAAAGACCTCAGTGTGAGGCAGGAATCCATCAAATTCCTTGAGGAGAACACAGGCAACAGCCTCTTCAACCTCAGCCACAGCAACGTTTTCCTAGAAACATCACCAAAGGCAAGGGAAGCAAGGGCAAAAATGAACTATTGGGACTTCATCAAGATCAAAAGCTTTTGCACAGTGAAGGAAACAGTCAGCAAAACCCAAAGACAACTGACAGAATGGGAGAAGATATTTGCAAATGATATATCAGGCAAAGGGCTAGTATCCAAAATCTATAAAAAACTTATCAAACTCAACACCCAAAGAAAAAATAATCCAATCAAGAAATGGGCAGAGGACATGAACAGATACTTCTGCAAAGAAGACACCCAGATGGCCAACAGACACAAGAAAAAGTGCTCAACATCACTTGGCATCAAGGAAATACAAATCAAAACCACAATGAGATACCACCTCACACCAGACAGAATGGCTAAAAAAACAACTCAGGAAATGCCAGATGCTGGTGAGGATGCAGAGAAAGGAGAACCCTCCTACACTATTGGTGGGAATGCAAGCTGGTGCAGCCACTCTGGAAAACAGCAGGGAGGTTCTTCAAAACGTTGGAAATAGAGCTACCCTACAACCGAGCAATCACACTATTGGGTATTTATCCTAAAGATACAAATGTAGTGATCCGAAGGGGCACATGTACCCAAATGTTTATAGCAGCAATGTCCACAATAACCAAACTATGGAAAGAACCTAGATGTCCATCAACAAATGAATGTATAAAGAAGAGGTGGTATATATATACAATGGAATACTATGCAGCCATCAAAAGAAATGAAATCTTGCCATTTGCACAACATGGATGGAACTAGAAGGTATCATGCAGAGTGAAATAAGTCAATCAGAGAAAGACAATTATCATATGATCTCCCTGATAGGAATTTGAGAGGCAGAGTGGGGAGTTTGGGGGTAGGGAAGGAAAAAATGAAACAAGATGGGATCGGGAGGGAAACAAACCATAAGAGACTCTTAATCTCACAAAACAAACTGAGGGTTGCTGGGGGGAGGGCGGTATGGAGAGGGTGGTTGGGTTTATGGACATTGGGGAGGATATATGCTATGGTGAATGTGGTGAATTGTGTAAGCCTGATGATTCACAGATCTGTACCCCTGGGGCAACTAATACATTATATGTTAATAAAAATAATTAATAAAAGGAGAAGAAGAAGAAAAAGAATGCTTAAAAATTCCAGAAAATCCTTTTTTATACCATCCATATTAAATGTCTTTTAAAATAAAGTAAATAATAATAAAGAATTATAGGCCAATATCCCTGATGAACATGGATGTAAAAATTCTCAACAAAATACTAAGAAGTTGAATCCAACAATACATTAAAAGAATTATTCACCACAATCAAGTGGGATTTATTCCTGGGTTGCAAGTGTGGTTCAATATTCACAAATCAATCCATGTGATATGCCACATTAATGACAGAAAGGACAAGAACCATATGATCCTGTCAATAGATGAAGAAAAAGCATTTGACAAAGTACAACATTCATTCCTGGTAAAAACCCTCAACAAAGTAGGGAGAGAGGAAACATACCTCAACATCATAATGGCCATTTATGAAAGATCCACAACTAGTATCACCCTCAATAGGGAAAAACTGAAAGTTTTTCCTCTATGGTCAGGAACACAGATGTCTACTCTTACCACTTTTATTAAACATAGTACTGGAAGTGCCAGCCTCAGGTATCAGACAACAAAAGGAAATTTAAAAATCCAAATTGGCAAGGAAAAAGTCAAACTTTCACTATTTGCAGACAGCCTTATATTCTAGGTAGAGAACCTTAAAGACTTCACTAAAAAATGGCTAGAAATGATACAGGAGTTCAACAGGTCACAGAATGCAAAATCAGTGTACAGAAATTTGTTGCATTTCTAAAAACCAATAATGAAGCAGCAGAAAAAGAAATCAAGGAATTGTTCCCATTTATAACTGCAATAGAAACCATGAGACACTGAGGAATAAATCTAACCAAGGAAGTAAAAGATCTGTACTCTGAAAACTAAAGAACACTTATGAAAGAAATTAGAGAGGATACAAAGAAATGAGAAAACATTCCATGCTCATGGATTGGAAGGAAAAATATTGTTAAAATATCTGTACTACCGAAAGACATCTAACATTTAACACAATCCCTATCAAAATACAGCCAGCATTTTTCATAGAACTAGAACAAACAATCCTAAAATTTGTATCGTACCACAATAGACCCCAAATAGCCAAAGCAATCTTAAAAAAGAAAAGTAAAACTGGAGACATCTCAATCCCAGACAAGAAACTCTCAAAGTCTTAGAGAACACAGGCAGCAGCCTCTTTGACCTCAATGGCAGCAACTACTTCCTAAACAGGTCTCCAGAGACAAGAGGAACAAAAGCAAAAATAAACTATTGGGACTTCATCAAGATAAAGACTTCTGCACAGTGAAGGAAACCATCAACAAAACTAAAAGGCAGCCTACAGAATGGGAGAAGATATCTGCCAATGACATATCTGATAAAGGGTTAATATCCAAAATATATAAAGAATTTACCAAAATCAACACCCAAAAAACAAATAATCCAGTTAAGAAATGGGCAGAATGCATGAATAAACATTTTTCCAAAGAAGACATGCAGGTGGCCAATAGACACATGAAAAGATGCTCGATAACACTCATCAGGGAAATATAAACCAAAACCAAAATGAGATAACATCTCACACATGTCAGAATGGCTAAAATAACAACTAAGGAAACAATAGATGTTGGCAAGGATGCAGAGAAAGGGGAGCCCTCTTATACTGTCCGTGGTAATGCAAACTGGCATAGCCACTCTTGAAAACAATATGTAGGTTCCTCAGAAAGTTAAAAAATAGAACTACCCTATTACCAAGCAATTGCACTGCTAAGTATTTACCCCAAAGATACAAAAGTACTGATTTGAAGGGGCATATTCACCCCAATGTTTATAGCAGCATTATCAGCAATAGCCAAATCATGGGAACAGCCTAAATGTCCATCTACTGATAAATGGGTAAAGAAGATGTACACACCACCTATATAGTTCCATGTATAGAGATATATAGTTATACATATATTAAATCTATAATGGAATATTACTCATCCATGAAAAAATGAAATCTTGCCATTTGCAAGGACATGGATGGAACTAGAGTGTATGATGTTAAGTTAAATAAGTCAAAGAAAGACAATAAATAAATACTGTATGATTTCACTTATATGTGAAATCTAAAAAACAAAATAAACAAACGGAAACATACTCTTAAATACAAAGAACAAATTGGTAGTTGTCAGAGGGGAGAGTGGTGAGAGGAAGGAGCAGAATAGATAAAGGGCATTAAGAATTACAAAATTCCGGGCGCCTGGGTGGCTCAGTGGGTTGGGCCGCTGCCTTCGGCTCGGGTCGTGATCTCGGGGTCTTGGGATCGAGTCCCGTATCGGGCTCTCTGCTCAGCGGGGAGCCTGCTTCTCTCTCTCTCTCTCTCTGCCTGCCTCTCCGTCTACTTGTGATTTCTCTCTGTCAAGTAAATAAATAAAATCTTTAAAAAAAAAAAAAAAAAAAAAAAAAGAATTACAAAATTCCGATAGGTCAAAGCAGTTTGGAGAAAACTGGAAGTACAGTTTTATCTAGCCACATCTCTGAGATTGAAGAGAAGAAGAACAGCAATTCTGGAAACAGAAAAACAACCACTTTCTGAAAGGTAGGACCGGCGGAGAAGTGAATCCAAAGCGACGGGAAGATAGACCCCGGGGGGAGGGGCCGGCTCCCGGCAAGCGGCGGAGCAACCGCGCACAAAATCAGGACTTTTAAAAGTCTGTTCCGCTGAGGGACATCGCTCCAGAGGCTAAACCGGGGCGAAGCCCACGCGGCGTCAGCGTGGCCTCAGGTCCCGCAGGGTCACAGAAGGATCGGGGGTGTCTGAGTGTCGCAGAGCTTGCGGGTATTGGAATGGGAAAGCCGGCTACAGAGACAGAGCCGACAGTAAGCTCGCAGCTCCGTGTTACCTTGAACCGGTCGCAGGCTCGGTGAGCTCGGAGCGCGGCCGGAGGTCAGGCAGACGGGAGTAACTGGGCGCTGTTCTCTGAGGGCGCACTGAGGAGTGGGGCCCTGGGCTCTCGGCTCCTCCGGGCCGGAGACCAGGAGGCCGCCATTTGTATTCCCGTCCTCTGGAACTCTACGGAAAGCGCTCAGGGAACAAAAGCTCCTGAAAGCAAACCCGAGCGGATTACTCACCCCGGCCCCGGGTAAGGGCGGTGTAATTCCGCCTGGGGCAAAGACACTTGAGAATCACTACAACAGGCCCCTCCCCCAGAAGATCAACAAGAAATCCAGCCGAGACCAAGTTCACCTACCAAGGAGTGCGGTTTCAATACCAAGGAGAGCAGCAGAATTCCAGAGGAGGAGAAAGCCAAGCACGGAACTCATGGCTTTTTTCCTGTGATTTTTTTTAGTCTTGCAGTTAATTTAATTTTTTCTTTTTCATTTTTTTTTTTTCTCGCCTTCAGGTAAATTTTTTTTTTTTAACTGTTACCTTTTTCTTTTTTAACGATTTTTTACTAGTTTATCTAATATATATATATATTTTTTTACATTTTTCTTAGGTGTTTTCTTTTTTTAAAAAAAATTCTTTTCTTTTCTTTTCTTTTTTTTTTTTTTTCTTTTTTCTTTCTTCCTTTTTGAACCTCTTTTTATCCCCTTTCTCCCCACTCACGATTTTGGATCTCTTCTAATTTGGCTAAAGCATATTTTCCTGGGGTTGTTGCCACCCTTTTAGTATTTTACTTGCCCCTTCATTTACTCTTATCTGGAAAAAATGACAAGACGTAAAAATTCACCACAAAAAAAAGAACAAGAGGCAGTACCGAAGGCTAGGGACCTAATCAATACAGACATCGGTAATATGTCAGATCTAGAGTTCAGAATGACAATTCTCAAGGTTCTAGCCGGGCTCGAAAAAGGCATGGAAGATATTAGAGAAACCCTCTCGAGAGATATAAAAGCCCTTTCTGGAGAAATAAAAGAACTAAAATCTAACCAAGTTGAAATCAAAAAAGCTATTAATGAGGTGCAATCAAAAATGGAGGCTCTCACTGCTAGGATAAATGAGGCAGAAGAAAGAATTAGTGATATAGAAGACCAAATGACAGAGAATAAAGAAGCTGAGCAAAAGAGGGACAAACAGCTACTGGACCACGAGGGGAGAATTCGAGAAATAAGTGACACCATAAGAGAAAACAACATTAGAATAATTGGGATTCCAGAAGAAGAAGAAAGTGAGAGGGGAGCAGAAGGTATACTGGAGAGAATTATTGGGGAGAATTTCCCCAATATGGCAAAGGGAACGAGCATCAAAATTCAGGAGGTTCAGAGAATGCCCCTCAAAATCAATAAGAATAGGCCCACACCCCGTCACCTAATAGTAAAATTTACAAGTCTCAATGACAAAGAGAAAATCCTGAAAGCAGCCCGGGAAAAGAAATCTGTAACATACAATGGTAAAAATATTAGATTGGCAGCTGACTTATCCACAGAGACCTGGCAGGCCAGAAAGAGCTGGCATGATATTTTCAGAGCACTAAACGAGAAAAACATGCAGCCAAGAATACTATATCCAGCTAGGCTATCATTGAAAATAGAAGGAGAGATTAAAAGCTTCCAGGACAAACAACAACTGAAAGAATTTGCAAATACCAAACCAGCTCTACAGGAAATATTGAAAGGGGTCCTCTAAGCAAAGAGAGAGCCTACAAGTGGTAGATCAGAAAGGAACAGAGACCATATACAGTAACAGTCACCTTACAGGCAATACAATGGCACTAAATTCATATCTCTCAATAGTTACCCTGAATGTGAATGGGCTAAATGCCCCTGTCAAAAGACACAGGGTATCAGAATGGATAAAAAAACAAAACCCATCTATATGTTGCCTCCAAGAAACTCATTTTAAGCCCGAAGACACCTCCAGATTTAAAGTGAGGGGGTGGAAAAGAATTTACCATGCTAATGGACATCAGAAGAAAGCAGGAGTGGCAATCCTTATATCAGATCAATTAGATTTTAAGCCAAAGACTATAATAAGAGATGAGGAAGGACACTATATCATACTCAAAGGGTCTGTCCAACAAGAAGATTTAACAATTTTAAATATCTATGCCCCCAATGTGGGAGCAGCCAACTATATAAACCAATTAATAACAAAATCAAAGAAACACATCAACAATAATACAATAATAGTAGGGGACTTTAACACTCCCCTCACTGAAATGGACAGGTCATCCAAGCAAAAGATCAGCAAGGAAATAAAGGCCTTAAATGACACACTGGACCAGATGGACATCACAGATATATTCAGAATATTTCATCCCAAAGCAACAGAATACACATTCTTCTCTAGTGCACATGGAACATTCTCCAGAATAGATCACATCCTCGGTCCTAAATCAGGACTCAACCGGTATCAAAAGATTGGGATCATTCCCTGCATATTTTCAGACCACAATGCTCTAAAGCTAGAACTCAACCACAAAAGGAAGTTTGAAAAGGACCAAAATACATGGAGACTAAACAGCATCCTTCTAAAGAATGAATGGGTCAACCGGGAAATTAAAGAAGAATTGAAAAAAATCATGGAAACAAATGATAATGAAAATACAACGGTTCAAAATCTGTGGGACACAACAAAGGCAGTCCTGAGAGGAAAATATATAGCGGTACAAGCCTTTCTCAAGAAACAAGAAAGGTCTCAGGTACACAACCTAACCCTACACCTAAAGGAGCTGGAGAAAGAACAAGAAAGAAACCCTAAGCCCAGCAGGAGAAGAGAAATCATAAAGATCAGAGCAGAAATCAATGAAATAGAAACCAAAAAAACAATAGAACAAATCAACGAAACTAGGAGCTGGTTCTTTGAAAGAATTAATAAAATTGATAAACCCCTGGCCCGACTTATCAAAAAGAAAAGAGAAAGGACCCAAATAAATAAAATCATGAATGAAAGAGGAGAGATCACAACTAACACCAAAGAAATACAAACTATTATAAGAACATACTATGAGCAACTCTACGGCAATAAATTTGACAATCTGGAAGAAATGGATGCATTCCTAGAAACATATAAACTACCACAACTGAACCATGAAGAAATAGAAAGCCTGAACAGACCCATAACCAGTAAGGAGATTGAAACAGTCATTAAAAATCTCCAAACAAACAAAAGCCCAGGGCCAGACGGCTTCCCGGGGGAATTCTACCAAACATTTAAAGAAGAACTAATTCCTATTCTCCTGAAACTGTTCCAAAAAATAGAAATGGAAGGAAAACTTCCAAACTCATTTTATGAGGCCAGCATCACCTTGATCCCAAAACCAGACAAGGATCCCACCAAAAAAGAGAGCTATAGACCGATATCCTTGATGAACACAGATGCGAAAATACTCAACAAAATACTAGCCAATAGGATTCAACAGTACATTAAAAAGATTATTCACCACGACCAAGTGGGATTTATTCCAGGGCTGCAAGGTTGGTTCAACATCCGCAAATCAGTCAATGTGATACAACACATCAATAAAAGTAAGAACAAGAACCATATGATACTCTCAATAGATGCTGAAAAAGCATTTGACAAAGTACAACATCCCTTCCTGATCAAAACTCTTCAAAGTGTAGGGATAGAGGGCACATACCTCAATATCATCAAAGCCATCTATGAAAAACCCACCGCAAATATCATTCTCAATGGAGAAAAACTGAAAGCTTTTCCGCTAAGGTCAGGAACACGGCAGGGATGTCCATTATCACCACTGCTATTCAACATCGTACTAGAGGTCCTAGCCTCAGCAATCAGACAACAAAAGGAAATTAAAGGCATCCAAATCGGCAAAGAAGAAGTCAAATTATCACTCTTCGCAGATGATATGATACTATATGTGGAAAACCCAAAAGACTCCACTCCAAAACTGCTAGAACTTATACAGGAATTCAGTAAAGTGTCAGGATATAAAATCAATGCACAGAAATCAGTTGCATTTCTCTACACCAACAGCAAGACAGAAGAAAGAGATATTAAGGAGTCAATCCCATTTACAATTGCATCCAAAACCATAAGATACCTAGGAATAAACCTAACCAAAGAGACACAGAATCTATACTCAGAAAACTATAAAGTACTCATGAAAGAAATTGAGGAAGACACAAAGAAATGGAAAAATGTTCCATGCTCCTGGATTGGAAGAATAAATATTGTGAAAATGTCTATGCTACCTAAAGCAATCCACACATTTAATGCAATTCCTATCAAAGTACCATCCATCTTTTTCAAAGAAATGGAACAAATAATTCTAAAATTTATATGGAACCAGAAAAGACCTCGAATAGCCAAAGGGATATTGAAAAAGAAAGCCAACGTTGGTGGCATCACAATTCCGGACTTCAAGCTCTATTACAAAGCTGTCATCATCAAGACAGCATGGTACTGGCACAAAAACAGACACATAGATCAATGGAACAGAATAGAGAGCCCAGAAATAGACCCTCAACTCTATGGTCAACTAATCTTTGACAAAGCAGGAAAGAATGTCCAATGGAAAAAAGACAGCCTTTTCAATAAATGGTGCTGGGAAAATTGGACAGCCACATGCAGAAAAATGAAATTGGACCATTTCCTTACACCACACACAAAAATAGACGCAAAATGGATGAAGGACCTCAATGTACGAAAGGAATCCATCAAAATCCTTGAGGAGAACACGGGCAGCAACCTCTTCGACCTCTGCCGCAGCAACATCTTCCTAGGAACAACGCAAAAGGCAAGGGAAGCAAGGGAAAAAATGAACTATTGGGATTTCATCAAGATCAAAAGCTTTTGCACAGCAAAGGAAACAGTTAACAAAATCAAAAGACAACTGACAGAATGGGAGAAGATATTTGCAAACGACATATCAGATAAAGGACTAGTGTCCAGAATCTATAAAGAACTTAGCAAACTCAACACCCAAAGAACAAATAATCCAATCAAGAAATGGGCAGAAGACATGAACAGACATTTCTGCAAAGAAGACATCCAGATGGCGAACAGACACATGAAAAAGTGCTCCATATCACTCGGCATCAGGGAAATACAAATCAAAACCACAATGAGATATCACCTCACACCAGTCAGAATGGCTAAAATCAACAAGTCAGGAAATGACAGATGCTGGCGAGGATGCGGAGAAAGGGGAACCCTCCTACACTGTTGGTGGGAATGCAAGCTGGTGCAGCCACTCTGGAAAACAGCATGGAGGTTCCTCAAAATGTTGAAAATAGAACTGCCCTATGACCCAGCAATTGCACTACTGGGTATTTACCCTAAAGATACAAATGTAGTGATCCAAAGGGGCACATGCACCCGAATGTTTATAGCAGCAATGTCCATGATAGCCAAACTATGGAAAGAACCTAGATGTCCATCAACAGATGAATGGATCAAGAAGATGTGGTATATATACACAATGGAATACTATGCAGCCATCAAAAGAAATGAAATCTTGCCATTTGCGACAACATGGATGGAACTAGAGCATATCATGCTTAGCGAAATAAGTCAAGCAGAGAAAGACAACTATCATATGATCTCCCTGATATGAGGAAGTGGTGATGCAACATGGAGGCTTAAGTGGGTAGAAGAATAAATGAAACAAGATGGAATTGGGAGGGAGACAAACCATAAGTGACTCTTAATCTCACAAAACAAACTGAGGGTTGCCGGGGGGAGGGGGTTGGGGAGAAGGGGGTGGGATTATGGACATTGGGGAGGGTATGTGATTTGGTGAGTGCTGTGAAGTGTGTAAACCTGGTGATTCACAGACCTGGGGATAAAAATATATGTTTATAAAAAATATATGTTTATAAAAAATAAAAAATTAAAAAAAAAATTAAAAATAAATAAATAAATAAATAAATAAAAAAGAATTACAAAATTCCAGTTATACATTAAATAAGTCACAGAGATTAAAAGTACGGCATAGGGAATTTAGTTAATATTATTGTAATAACATTGCATGATGACAGATGGTTACTATACTTATCCTGGCAAGCACTCAGTGATGCACAGAACTGTATTGTGATGTAAATCGATGTATTGCACACTTGAAACTAAAATAACACTGTATGTTAATTACAATTTAATAAAAAATAAACAATTTTTCAGGGCACCTGGGTGGCTCAGCTGGCTAAGCATCAAACTCTTGATTTTGGCTCAGGTAATGATCTCGGGGTCCTATACTTGAGCCACACATCAGGCTCTGCACTCAATCAGGCGTCTGCTTTGGATTCTGTCCCTCTCCCTTTGCCCCTCACCCTGCTCATGCTCACTCTCTGTCTCTCTCTCTACCACACCCCTAAATAAATAAATAAATAAATAATCCTTTTTTAAAGGATAAAATAAACAATTGTTTGAAAGAGGGGGAAAAATGACCGTGCTTTTCTGGGAAACTCCAACAGATCATGAGGTATCATCATTATTGCATATTGTTGGATTTGATTTACTAAAATTTTGTTTAGTTTTTTACATTTATATTTATCTGTAGTTAAACATAAATGTAGTTTTCTTGTGATCTGTAGTTTTCTTGTGATGTCTTTATCAAGATCTGATAGTCTTGTACAATGAGTTGGAAAATATTCCCTCCTCTTCAATTTTTCAGAAGAGTTTATGTATCACTAGAATTTTATCTTCCTTAACTGTTTAATATAATTCACAAGTGAAGCCATTTGTACACACAGATTTCTTTTTCTCCCAACTTTGAGGTATAAATGACAAAAATTGTGTGTGTGTGTGTGTGTGTACATATATGTGTGTATATATGTATATATATGTGCTTTATATATATAAAAATGTATATGTATTTATAAATACATACATATATAAAAATGTTTATATTTATGTGTGTATATTTTTTAACCCAAAAAATTGGATACTCCACAAAACATACGACCCATTTTCTTTAAAAAAAAAAATTACAAAGAAAAAAAGAGTGCAGATGAGCCTCTAGATTAAAATAAATGTAGGAGGTACAGTAACCAAATGCAATATGTAGACATTGCATGGATCCTAATTAAAACAGACCTACTTCAAAACGTTGTAGATGAGACAATTGGGGAAATGTGACAACTGACTAGATACTTGTTACATTAGGAATTTTATTTATTATTTTAGCTATGATAAAGATATTATGCTTTATATATAATTTTAGATACATATATATAAGTAATCAAAGATGATATAATATAGTTTTGGTGATTTTCTACAGAACAATATTGATGAGGAGTGGGGAGAGGTTATGGAGGAAGTAATATTGGCCATTTGTTGATAATTGTTGAATCTGGGTAATATATATATGGGGGGAAATGCATTATTACACTATTCTATCTTTATCTTGGTAAAGTTCTACCTTTATTTTTTCCATAATAAATTTCTTTTAAAATTCTAATAGTCAAACCTTATGCCAGAGACTCTTACTCAGTTGGTCTGGGATGAGGCACTGGCATGTTTTTAAAGTTCCAGATAATTCTACAGTATAGCTAGCATTGAGAACTAACATTACAGGCTGAGTTTCTTAAGGACAAGAGCTGTGTCATGATCCTTTTTATATTCCAAGCAGTACTGGGCACATAGCAGAGTCTTAGTAATGTTAAATGTTTAATGAAATTATAAGAACAGCACTCTGTATTTTTACCTGACTTGGGGAAGATGAGGAAAAGACTGAAGAAATACTGCAACCTCAAATGAAGGCTGGATAAAATAAACTAAGAACCAGCAGCCTGTCTGATTGTCCTTTGTACCGACTTTCCCCTGCCCTCCTTCTGCCAGTCCAACCTCCACCTTCGACCAAAGGGAAAACTGTCTTCATTTTAGAGCCACTCCACTTATCCTCCAGACAGTCTGGATAAATTATATTAGACAAGTATGTCAGGGACAAAAAAAAAAAAATCAGAAACAGTTTTGGTATGTGAGAAGAGGTCTTTAAAATTACTAACTCAGGGGCGCCTGGGTGGCTCAGTGGGTTAAAGCCTCTGCCCTCGGCCCAGGTCATGATCTCAGGGTCCTGGGATCGAGCCCCGCATCGGGCTCTCTGCTCGGCAGGGAGCCTGCTTCCCCCTCTCTCTCTCTCTCTGCCTGCCTCTCTGCCTACTTGTGATCTCTCTCTGTCAAATAAATAAATAAAAATCTTTTTAAAAAAATAAATAAATAAAATAAAATAAAATTACTAACTCACACTCTTTCTGGGATCAACAGTACCAGGATCATTAATGAAAATTCACTCTTTTTTTAAAATAGATTTTATTGATTTATTTGAGAGAAAGAGAGTGAGTGGGAGGGAAGAAGAGAGAATCTAAAGCAGACTTCCCACCGAGCACAGAGCCCAATGTGGGGCTCAATCACATTACTGCAAGATCATGACCCAAGCCAAAGCCAAGATTCAGACACTTTATAGACTGAAACACCCAGGCACCCTGAAAATTCACTCTTAACCAGCCAACAGATTTTCCATTTTTGAATTAGTCAGTTGGAGAGGAAGGATCGTGCTCCCAGGTTTAAATCTCATAGAAGTGCTTGGAGGGAATCATTATCTCCTTTGCATTTTACCTATCCACTGAGGACTGTACTTGCCTGCCAATGGCCACCTTACAGGGACAGCTGGATTCAGGCAATAGATGACCTCTCACCAGGACATCTGGGGCTGGTCCCTTCCTTTTCAGATACTTATTTATATCCAGTTGCATTCTGAACATCCCACAAACACCTCAGACTCATCTAAAAAAGTGAATTTATCATTTCTACCAAACCTTCTCTTCCTCTCATATGCTCTAGCTCTAATGATGGTACCTCCATACACCTAATCTAGAAACCCAGGTTAACCTTAATATCCCTCTTCCTCAAACTGGATATCTAGGTAACTGGTGGGTCCTGCCAATGACATGGCCCATATACCTCCTAGCTCCATCTCTATCTCTGTGTCGTGGTTCAGGTTTTTTACTACAGCAGGTATCCCTTCAAATCCACTTGCCCACTTTAGCAGAATAATCTATCTAAAATGATAATATGTCCATGTTATTCCCAGGCATGGAACCATCAATGGATCTCCTTCATTTTCTAAATTAAGTCTAAGCTCCTTAACTGGGTATACAAGGCCCTCTACGATCTGGCCTTTGCATACTTACATAGTTCTCATTTCTAATCACCCGAATTGAACATTTTATGTACTAGCAATTTAAAAATATGTCTAAGTCCACACATCCTTTTTCTTGCTCCTGCACTTTTGCTAAGACTATTCCTCAGGATGGAATGTCCCTTCTCTTCTCTCTAACCTTTAGTCGTCTGACCAGACTCCACAACCTTACCCATACCTTCCTCTTCTACGTCCCAACCAAGTCATCACCTTATAGGAAGTCTTCACTAATCTGAACGCACATATATATATGCATACACATACACCATCCAAGTTAGGTTCAATGTCCTTCTCGATGCTATCATGACACCCTGGGCATTTTTCTATCACTACAATTAGCAAATGATTCTCCACTCATTTGTTCATATACCTACCTTGTGCAAAGAACTGTAGTCCATTGAGATCCACAGCTGTGTCTTAGTGTTTTAATGTCTCAAAGGCCTGGCTGGCCTACTTCTTGGCATGCAGTAAGAACCAAATATCTTTGTTTTGAATGAATAAACAAAGGTGTGATGGATTAGGTCAAAGCAGGCATGCCAATGGAAAAAGTACAGCAACCAAATTAATGAAATCCTGAATCAAAGCAAGAGAAACAAGAAAGGGGGGTGAGGAGACAAGAATGAGGAGTTTGAGAGATCAACTCATGGAGCTTTAGCATCTGAGCAGAGGAAGAGATCGTGGATGACTTGGTGGCATCTTCCTTTGGTGATAGAAGGGAAATGAAAATGCAGGGAAAGTTATACTTTTGTGAGGGGAGAGACAAAATAGTGAGTTCTGGTTTGGACATGTTGAATCTGAGGTATCAGAGAAAACAAAGTGGTTGGAAAGATGGGAGTTACAGACACTGAATGGTGTTGAAACCATGGCATTACTTAGTTCAGCCAGAAAAAGTGTAGACTGAGAGTAAAAAGACTATGTGTTGTCTTTGATCTGCATTTTAAAGCTTTTCTTATCCCCTTAATGTTCTCCCTGACACTTGTTTTAACCTGATTTCTTTGTACTAAAATTGATGTGCCCTGGAAGGAAGAAGAATCCAGAGTGTGATCTGCCTGTCCAGTTTCCCCAGAAATAGTTTGACAAGGGGTTGCCTCCTGAGACCAAATGTATCAGGGACAAGACGGGATGACAGAACCTTCTGTTTGCAGAGGAAGCTGGTCCATCACAGATGCTATCCTGGATGGCTACCATTAAAGAATTAAGAAATACTTACACATCTTTCTGCTTTGTTCTACTTTTAAAAGTATGTCCTCAAACTATCCATATATACAAACTTGATTTCTCATTCCTAAATATTACAAGAATTTTTAAAAAATCATATATAGCCACTTTCACATAGGTGTGCACTAGACACTGCAATATGCTTAAGTTCAAATAAAATAGTTTCTGGACCTAACCTAATGGATATAAAATAACAGTTTATAAGGCAGGTTTCGAACTTTAAAGAAATAAAGCAAAGAAAGAATTGCATATATTAGATCTTGTTTTTTCTTTTATTTCTTCACTTGGCAAGATTTACTAAGAATCAATCATTTGTCAGGCTCTTACTACAGCTTAGGAACGTGGTCATGAATGAAACACACATGGTTATTTCCCTCAAAAAGCTTGCAGTCTGTTGTGGGAGAAAGCAATATGATTTGGAGGATGAAAATTAGAGAATGAGGGGAGCCTGGGTGGCTCAGTGGGTTAAAGCCTCTGCCTTCAGCTCATGATCCCAGGATCCTGGGATCGAGTCCTGCATTGGGCTCTCTGCTCCGTGGGGAGCCTGCTTCCTCCTCTCTCTGCCTGCCTCTCTACCTACTTGTGATCTCTGTCTGTCAAATAAAAAAAATAAAATCTTAAAAAAAAAGAAAATTAGAGAATAAAAATAGTGTACTAAGAGAAATAGGTAAATATTTAAATGAACAATATAAATGGCAGCAGAAGGGAGAAGGATGAAAAGTGAGGGAGGGAGGAATTAGATAAAATATAAACAGAAATAGGAAAGGCACAGCTACGTAGAACATAGGTGCAAAAATCCTCAATAAAACATTATCAAACCAAAGACAGAAGAAAGAGAAATTAAGGAGTCAATCCCATTTACAATTGCACCCAAAACCATAAGATACCTAGGAATAAACCTAACCAAAGAGGCTAAGAATCTATACTCAGAAAACTATAAAGTACTCATGAAAGAAATTGAGGAAGACACAAAGAAATGGAAAAATGTTCCATGCTCCTGGATTGGAAGAATAAATATTGTGAAAATGTCTATGCTATCTAAAGCAATCTACACATTTAATGCAATTCCTATCAAAGTACCATCCATCTTTTTCAAAGAAATGGAACAAATAATTCTAAAATTTATATGGAACCAGAAAAGACCTCGAATAGCCAAAGGGATATTGAAAAAGAAAGCCAACGTTGGTGGCATCACAATTCCGGACTTCAAGCTCTATTACAAAGCTGTCATCATCAAGACAGCATGGTACTGGCACAAAAACAGACACATAGATCAATGGAACAGAATAGAGACCCCAGAAATAGACCCTCAACTCTATGGTCAACTAATATTCGACAAAGCAGGAAAGAATGTTCAATGGAAAAAAGACAGCCTCTTCAATAAATGGTGCTGGGAAAATTGGACAGCCACATGCAGAAAAATGAAATTGGACCATTTCCTTATACCACACACAAAAATAGACTCAAAATGGATGAAGGACCTCAATGTGTGAAAGGAATCCATCAAAATCCTTGAGTAGAACACAGGCAGCAACCTCTTCGACCTCAGCCTCAGCAACATCTTCCTAGGAACATCGCCAAAGGCAAGGGAAGCAAGGGAAAAAATGAACTATTGGGATTTCATCAAGATCAAAAGCTTTTGCACAGCAAAGGAAACAGTTAACAAAATCAAAAGACAACTGACAGAATGGGAGAAGATATTTGCAAACGACATATCAGATAAAGGACTAGTGTCCAAAATCTATAAAGAACTTAGCAAACTCAACACCCAAAGAACAAATAATCCAATCAAGAAATGGGCAGAGGACATGAACAGACATTTCTGCAAAGAAGACATCCAGATGGCCAACAGACACATGAAAAAGTGCTCCATATCACTCGGCATCAGGGAAGTACAAATCAAAACCACAATGAGATACCATCTCACACCAGTCAGAATGGCTAAAATTAACAAGTCAGGAAACTACAGATGCTGACGAGGATGCAGAGAAATGGGAATCCTCCTACACTGTTGGTGGGAATGCAAGCTGGTGCAGCCACTCTGGAAAACAGCATGGAGGTTCCTCAAAATGTTGAAAATAGAACTGCCCTATGACCCAGCAATTGCACTACTGGGTATTTACCCTAAAGATACAAATGTAGTGATCCAAAGGGGCACATGCACCCGAATGTTTATAGCAGCAATGTCCATGATAGCCAAACTATGGAAAGAACCTAGATGTCCATCAACAGATGAATGGATCAAGAAGATGTGGTATATATACACAATGGAATACTATGCAGCCATCAAAAGAAATGAAATCTTGCCATTTGCGACAACATGGATGGAACTAGAGCGTATCATGCTTAGCGAAATAAGTCAAGCAGAGAAAGACAACTATCATATGATCTCCCTGATATGAGGAAGTGGTGATGCAACATGGGGGCTTAAGTGGGTAGAAGAAGAATCAATGAAACAAGATGGGATTGGGAGGGAGACAAACCATAAGTGACTCTTAATCTCACAAAACAAACTGAGGGTTGCTGGGGGGAGGGGGATTGGGAGAAGGGGATGGGATTATGGACATTGGGGAGGGTATGTGCTTTGGTGATTGCTGTGAAGTGTGTAAACCTGGTGATTCACAGACCTGTACCCCTGGGGATAAAAATATATGTTTATAAAAAATAAAAAATTTAAAAAATAAAATAAAATGTTTATAGGAGCAAAAAAAAAAAAAAAAGAATGGCTAAAATCAACAAGTCAGGAAACTACAGATGCTGGCAAGGATGTGGAGAAAGGGGAACCCTCCTACACTGTTGGTGGGAATGCAAGCTGGTGCAGCCACTCTGGAAAACAGCATGGAGGTTCCTCAAAATGTTGAAAATAGAACTGCCCTATGACCCAGCAATTGCACTACTGGGTATTTACCCTAAAGATACAAATGTAGTGATCCAAAGGGGCACATGCACCCGAATGTTTATAGCAGCAATGTCCATGATAGCCAAACTATGGAAAGAACCTAGATGTCCATCAACAGATGAATGGATCAAGAAGATGTGGTATATATACACAATGGAATACTATGCAGCCATCAAAAGAAATGAAATCTTGCCATTTGCGACAACATGGATGGAACTAGAGCGTATCATGCTTAGCGAAATAAGTCAAGCAGAGAAAGACAACTATCATATGATCTCCCTGATATGAGGAAGTGGTGATGCAACATGGGGGCTTAAGTGGGTAGAAGAAGAATAAATGAAACAAGATGGAATTGGGAGGGAGACAAACCATAAGTGACTCTTAATCTCACAAAACAAACTGAGGGTTGCTGGGGGGAGAGGGGTTGGGAGAAGGGGTTGGGATTATGGACATTGGGGAGGGTATGTGCTTTGGTGAGTGCTGTGAAGTATGTAAACCTGGTGATTCACAGACCTGTACCCCTGGGGATAAAAATATATGTTTATAAAAAATAAAAAATTTTATAAAAAATTATCAAACCACATTAAACAACACATTAAAAGGATCATTCATCACGTTCAAGTGGGATTCATTCCAGGGATGTGAGATTGGTTCAATATTCACAAAATCAATGTGATATACGACATTAACAAATTATATAAACCATATTATCTCACTAGACACAGAAAAAGCATTTGACAAAATTCAACATTGATTTATGATAAAAACTCTCAAATCTCAAAGTGAGTTTAGAAGGAATATACCACAACGTAATAAAGGTTATATATGAAAACCACACAGCTAACACCATACGCAACAGAGAAGAAAATCTTTTCCTCTAGGAAAAACAACAATGTCCACCCTCACCCCTTTTATTCAACATAGTAGTGGAAATCCTAGCTGCAACAAGAGAAGGAAAATAAATAAATTGGTAAGGAAGGAGTTAAACCTTCACTATTTGCAGAGGATATGATGCTACACATAGAAACCCTGAGATCTCCACCAAAAAACTATTAGAAGCCATTAATGAATTTAATAAAATTGCAGGATACAACATTGTTATACAGAAATCTGTTACATTTTTATGCATTAATAACAAAGTAGCAGAAAGAGAAGTTAAGAAAACAATTCCATTTTACAATTGCATCGAAAACAATAAATATCCAGGAATAAAATTTACCAAGCAAGTACAGGACCTCTGAAAAGTAGAAGACTCTGAAGAAAGAAATTGAAGACAACACAAACAAATGTAAAGACACAGTATTGTTTATGGGTCTGAAGAATTAATACTGATTGTTAAAATGTTCATACCATTCAAAGCAATCTATAGACTCAGTGCAACCCTTATCAAATACCAACAAGCATTTTTCACAGAACTAGAACAAATAATAGTAAAATTTGTATGGGACCACAAAAACCCCAAAGAGTTAAAAGCAATCTTGAGAAAGAACAAAGTTGGAGGTATCACAATCCCAGATTTCAAGATAGACTACAAAGGTATAGTAATCAAAACAATATGGCACTAGTACAAAAATAGACATGTAGATCAATGGAACATAATAAATCAGAAACAAACCCACACTTATATGGTCAATCTAAAATACAAAAGAGGCAAGGATAGTGTATTCTTTCCAATAGAATATTGCAGTAGAATATCACAATAGGATACTGCAAAGACAGTCTCTGCAATATATGGCGCTGGGAAGACTGGACAGCTACATGCAAAAGAATGAAATTGGATCACTTTCTTACACCATAAACAAAAATGAACTCCAAATGGATAAAAAAGCCTAAACGTGAGACCTGAAACCATAAAAGTCCTAAAACAAAACATAGGCAATAATCGCTTTGACATTGGCATTATTGTCTCCTTGGGCAAGGGAAACAAAAGCAGAAATAAACTATTAGTATAAGACTAAAATAAAAAGCTTTTGTACACTGAAGGAAACCACCAACAAAACAAAAAGGCAGCCTGCTGAATAGGAGATATTTGCAAATAGTATATCCAATAAAGGGTTAATATCCAAGATACATAAAGTGCTTGTACAACCCAACACCAAAAATTGAATAATATGATTAAACAATGGGCAGAGGACCTGAATAGACATTTTTCCAAAGAACACATGTAGATGACCAATAAACACATGAAAAGATGCTCAGCATCACCAACCTTCAGGGAAATGCAAATCAAAACCATAATGAGTGGGGCACCTGGGTGGCTCTGGAGGTGATGTGTCTGCCTTTCGCTCAGGTCGTGATCACGGAGTTCCTGGATTGAGTCCCAAGTAAGGTTCCCTGCTCCGCAGGGAGTCTGCTTCTCCCTCTGCCTCTTTCCATGGCTCATGCTCTCTCCCTCTCTCTGTCAAATAAATAAAGAAAATATTTTTTTAAATGATGAGATATCACCTCACACCTGTCAGAATGGCCAGAATCAAAAAGACAAGAAATAATAAGTATTGGTGAGGATGTGGAGGAAAAGGAACCCTTGTGCACTGTTGGTGGGAATGGAAATTGGTGCGGCCACTATGGAAAATAGTACGGAGGTTCCTCAAAATTTAAAAATAAAGATACAATATGATTCAGTAATGCAAATATTGGGTATTAACCCCCCCAAAAAAGAAAAACTTATTTAAAAAAAATATATGCACTCCTTTGCTTGTTGTAGCATTATTTACAATAGCCAAGACACGGAAGCAACCCAAGTATCCATCCTATCAATAGACGAATGCATAAAGAAGTAGTAATGTGTGTGTATATACATACACATATACACATAAATATATACATTAGCTATGAAAAAGAATGACATATAGCCATACACAACAACATGGATGGATGTAGAGGGTGTTATTCTAACTGAGATAAGCCAGAGCCATATGGCAAAATCCATATGATTTTACTTGTATGTGGAATCTAAAAACCAAAACTCAGGAACAAACAAAAAACAGGAACAGACCCATAGATACAGAGAAAAAACTAATGGATGCCAGAAGGAAAGGTAGTGGGAGTTGGGCAAAATAGGTGAAGGCACATGGGCAGTAGAGGCTTCCGGTTATCTAATGAATAATTCTCAGGTTGAAAGTTTAGGCAACATAATTGATGGTGTGGTAATAGCATTGTTTGGTGACTGATAGTTTGGTGACTGTCCATGTGAAACCTGGGTTTGCTAACTGGCATTTAACTAAAGTCAAGCTCCTACCTCCCACAGAAACTGGAAGACAGTAGCCTGTTCTATGTTCAGGTGTTGGCTGGAACAAACAATAAATTCTTTTGGCAGCCTTGGATTGTTTCAGGCAGAAGCTTTAGGAGAGGCTAGGGTCATCCTAGACCCATCCTAGTGGGTCATCACACACTTGTATGAGCAGAGAATAATGGATAGAGTTACTGAATATTCTATCACATCTGAAACTAATACAATGTTGTATGTCAACTATACTTGCATTAAAAAATTTCTTTAAACCATAAAAAAAAAAAAGCAAAAGCTGCTGTTCATCAAAAGATGTCATTAAGGGGCTCCTAGGTGGCACATTTGGTGAAGGATCCAACTCTTGGTTTCAACTCAGGTTGTGATCTCAGGGTCATGAGATCAAGCCCTGAATTGGGCTCTGCACTCAGCGTGGGGTCTGCTTAAGATTCTCCCTCTGCCCCTCCCCACTGCTCTCTCTGTCTCAAATAAACAAATCTTCATAAAAAACAAAAGTGCTCCAAAGACTAGGAGCAAATATTCACAATAAATAAATCTGACAAAGGACTTTTAACTAGGATATGTAAAGCACCCCTATACTGCCTTAATAAGAAAATGAACAACCCAATTTTTAAAAGGTTTTATTTATTTATTTGAGAAACAGAGAGAATGTGAACAGGAAGCAGGGGGAGGCAGAGGGAGAGGAAGAAGCAGACTCCCTGCAGAGCAGGGAGCCTGATGCTTGGGCTTGATCCCAGGACCCCAAGTTCATGACCTGAGCTGAGAGCAGTTAACTGGCTGAGCCACCAGGTACCCCAACAACCCAATTTTTTAAATGGGCACAAGCCTTGAACAGATACTTCAAAAAAGAGGGCATATGAATATCTAATAAACACATAATTATATCTAATAAACACATATCTAATATCTAATAAACACATAAACACAAAGAGGATTATATATGTATATATATTATATATATCATATATATAAATATATATATATATAAACACTCATGAGGATTGGTTGTAAGGGAAGTGTAAATTAACCTTAATATCATTGCAAATTCACTAAAATGATTAAAATTTTGAAGAATGGAAACATCACATATCAGCAAGAGTGTGGAACCAACAGAATTTTTGTTTTCTCAAACAGAATTTTTATCATTGCTTGTGAAAAGGTAAAATGGTACAACCACTTTGGAAACCTGCTTGGAAGTTTCTTAAATAGTTAAACATACATCTAATCCTATGACCCAGCAACGCTAATGCTAGTGTTTATCCAAAGAAAATAAGACATATGTCCACAAAATGCCTTACATGAAAATGTTCAGAGCACCTTTATTCCTAATAGCCAAAAACTAGAAATATCCCAGCTATCCATCAATAGAATAAGCAAGCTGTGGTATATTCATACAACGGGGTACTATTCAATAGTAAAAATCAACAGACTGCTAACTACATGAATGAATCTCCAAAACGTTATACCAAATTTAATAAGTCAGACACAAAAGAGTACAAAATGTGTAATTCCAGGTTTGTGGTATATTCATACAACGGGGTACTATTCAATAGTAAAAATCAACAGACTGCTAACTACATGAATGAATCTCCAAAACGTTATACCAAATTTAATAAGTCAGACACAAAAGAGTACAAAATGTGTAATTCCAGGTTCATGAAGTTCTGTAGCTGATCAATTTATGTGTTAGAACAGTGGTTACCTCTGTAAGTGGCTGGTGTTGACTGGTCAAGGTGTGACGGACCTTTCTGGTTGATGGAAATATATCTATACCTTGATTATCTCAGTAGAGGTGTGAGTTCTACGGGTGTAAGCATTTGTTAAAACTGGTTTAACTGTATGCTTAAGACTGTGCATTGCAGGGTCTCTAAATTCCATTTCGTCAAAAAACAACATATTTCCTGCAAACAACTCTAGCTCTTTAATGCTCTCACTTTCAGTAAAGAGTACATAAAGATTTGAAAGCTATTCCTATACATGCCCACCTTTATTTTTTTCCTTTTTGACCACGATGAAAAGAGTTATCAGGAGCATCATGTCGAAAAATAAGGGTCACTATATCAATAGCTATAAACCATAGCAGACCAGAATATCAGAGAACACAAATCAAATTACCAATTTCAAATACAAAGAGGCATAAAATAAAAAGGAACATTGTACATTTACAAAATATACATAATAAAGGCTAAGGAATGAAAATTTATTTTTTTTTTTAAAGAGATTCTATTTGAGAAAGAGACAGAGAGAGCACAAGCAGGGGGAGTAGCAGAGGGAGAATGAGAAGCAGTCTTCCTGCTGAGTGGGAAGCCCAACCTGGGGTTGGATCCCAGGACCCTGAGATCATGACCTGAGCCCAAGTCAGACGTTTAACCCACTGAGCCACCCAGGAGCCCCTTAACTACTTTATTTATTTATTTTCGGCATAACAGTATTCATTATTTTTTCACCCCACCCAGTGCTCCATGCAATCAGTGCCCTCTATAACACCCACCACCTGGTACCCCAACCTCCCACTCCCCCCACCCCTTCAAATCCCTCACTGTTTTTCAGAGTCCATAGTCTCTCATGATTCACCTCCCCTTCCAATTTCCCCCAACTCCCTTCTCCTCTCTAACTCCCCATGTCCTCCATGGTATTTGTTATGCCTTAACTACTTTTAAATGATCGAGCCAGGGACGCCTGGGTGGCTCAGTTGGTTGGACGACTGCCTTCAGCTCAGGTCATGATCCTGGAGTCCCGGGATCGAGTCCCGCAACGGACTCCCAGCTCCATGGGGAGTCTGCTTCTCTCTCTGACCTTCTCCTCGTTCATGCTCTCTCTCACTGTCTCTCTCTCAAGTAAATAAATAAAATCTTTAAAAAAATAAAAATAAAAATAAAAATAAATGATCGAGCCAGATATTTGAAAGCAAAGGTCACTTTCCCTTAGTTTTAAGGGAGCAAGGTCTTAAATAACAAGCCTAGCTACACAATTGTTTCTGTGTATCATCAGGAACTAACAATGTGGAAGTTATTTAAACTAAAATTCTGCTCCCAATATTAATTTTTATTTATTTTGGGAGACCAGAGATAAAACTAAACAGTCTATTTATTGG
The DNA here is from genome assembly GCF_030435805.1 of Mustela lutreola. Taxonomy (NCBI): domain Eukaryota; kingdom Metazoa; phylum Chordata; class Mammalia; order Carnivora; family Mustelidae; genus Mustela; species Mustela lutreola. Next base: position 100,064,614 of record NC_081295.1, on the reverse strand, counting down.
GATTTTAGCAGAACACCGTATAGACAATAAACCTAGTTTTTTTGGTGATTCAAATTTAGCAATCTTTTTGTGGAGTAGTGTGATTAAAGTTATCCCTTGTTTCCTTATAATATTTTCTACCGGTCTGGAGACTTTCTATTGTGATCAGAGTAGATACTTTCCCACTTGTTCTTTATTTTCTTGACCTATTGACAAAGATTCTCTCCTTGACCTAAACGCTAGCCAGGTTTCTCTGAGCCCTCTTCCTTACTAGGCTCCACCCTGGGCCTATAAAGAGGTAAACAAACATTCACATAGTTTCGCACAGCTCAAAGCCAAATCCCTTGGATGACCATAGCCCTGGCCTAAAGCTTCTGCCGGAGACAATCCAAAGCTGCCAAAAGAATTTGTTTGTTCCAGCCAACACCTGAAGATAGAACAGACTACTGTCTCCCAGTTTCTGTGGGAGGGTAGGACCTTGACTTGAGTAAGTGCCAGTTAGCAAACCCAGATGGGTTTCACACGGACACCCACCCGCCACCTCTGGCTTTTTGGAAGTTTTTGCTTTCCTAATTCTAGAGCCTTCACTCATCCTCCTCGCTATTCCTTTGTTCTCTCTTTACGATGCCCAGCCAACTCTGTGCATATCAAAGTTGAGCTCAGTTCACACTGGACTCTTTTCCCTGTTGCAATAATATATTAATGTTTAAAATCTGCCCTTACCACTTCAATGTCTGTCTTTGATTCTACTCAGTGGTCACCAAAAACAAGGTGAGCGGGGTAGAGCCTACAGGGGCTCGCAGTCAAATAGCGGATAGAGCACATGCGCAGTAAATATAAATTCAGCTACTCTAGTATAGAAACCAAAGAGTGGCAAAGATTTGGGAGTAGAATGATAGAACTGAATCAAGAAAGCTTTTTGGAAAGGATGCATTATGATAAAGCAAGAAGAGGACACACATCGTTTTAAAAAGAGCGGGGGTACCTGCGTGGCGCAGTCCGTTAAACAACTGACTCTTGGCTTCCGCTCAAGTCCTGATTTCAGGGTTGTGAGATGGAGCCTCATATTGGGCTCCATGCTCGGTGCAGAGTCTGCTTAAGACTCTCTCTCCCACCCTTGTCCTCCGCCCCCAAAATAAATAAATCTTTAAAAAATAAGTTAAAAAGAGCAAATGGTTACAGCCGACCCAGACCTGCCAGAGATGGAAACCAGTGATGGGCATGGATATTGTTTGAGCGACAGACAAGTTTAGCAAAAGTGGAGGGGTGAGGGTCCTAAAGGAACAAAGGAGTACTGGGAGTTAATCCTGCTTGATAGAAAGTCTGTAACTCAGGGGAACACCTGCTTTTGGTTTAGTCACAGAGCATCCCATGACAGTCGTCCTCCTGAGCTGCAATGGGCACTTTCCCAACATGGCCAAGAACAGGATCTACCAAGGCAGAGGGGAGACTGGGTGCAAACCAGGAAAGGCTTCCCAGGCTCGGGTAGCGACCCTTAGGAGAATGTTCTGAGAAGCCAGGGATGCAGGGAAGAGGAAAAGCTGAATCAGACCCCCTGAGCATTTCAACCTGTAGCTTTTGTGCTGTGTCTCACAGCACAACGGACCAGAGTCACTTGAAGTCAGTTACTTGAGGTCAGGACGCTGGTAGAGATAAACTTTGTTTCCTTCAACTTTTCAGGGTTTCTTGTTCTGGTTTTTTTGTGCAGTTTTCTTTTGCTCCTCCCCTGGTTTGGTTGGCTAAGGCCACAATCTGAAAATCTGGAGATTCTCCTGTCTGGATAGCAGAGCCCATGTTTAGGTCACCTATAAATAAACATCCTACCACCACAGCTCTCAGCTTTTGGAAGTCCCCCCACCCCTTCCAATCAATTTACTCCCAAAGTATCTCTGAAACCATCTCCAGGGCTTCCCTGGCTCAGATCTCAGATCTGTTACACTGTAACCATCAACTGCAAGTCTCTGCCTCGCTCCACTGTTTCTAGCTCTCCTTTCCGCTCAACCCAGTGTGTCAGAGATCCTATCAATCATGTAAGGCCCAGATCTGATTTTGTCACATCTCTACTGAGACACCCTCAGTGTCTCTCTGCACTACTTAATTGATAAAGTCTAAGCCCGCAGCACAGAGGCATCTGGCCCAAGAATATTTTCTACCTCAGAGTCTATCTCTCCTTTCCTCTCAGGCCAGCCCTCAACACCTAGATCCCTCTCCTCCTCTCTTCTAAGTGTGAGAGAGTTGCCGTTCTTCAGTTATGCCGAGCATTTTCATTTCTCTGTGCCTTTCCTTGCATAGTGTGCTGTCTGAGGCCTTCCTCCCCACACACCTCTGACCATCACTCTTTACATGGTCTATAACATCAGCTCAAGCTCTCCTTCCTCCCGCCAGGAACCCATCTGGACTCCTCGAAGCAAAAGGAATTCTTCCTTCCAGTTTTCCCCCAAAATGTCTCTCTATTGCCATTCTTATTGCTTCCCCCATATTTACCCCTATAAATATACCCTTTGTTTAAATGGTCTTTTACCAGATTATGAAATTCTGGAAGGCAGAAATGGAGTTACATGTACAATCTGACACATAATGATCTATTGCCACCAAACATTTACCACTTGCTCATAGATCTTCATCTTCCTTCCATCCAGACTGTAAATTTTTTGAGGAGTTAAATCATTTTGTTCCTTTCATCTTTCACTTCTTCAGCCCTTACTATTGTGATGAACCTAGGTTATCCTTTTATGTAGATGAAAGGTAGACTAGGTCTAACACTGGGTGATTCTAAGAGCAAGGTGTGGAAATCCAAGAAGTACAGCATACTGACTTTACAAAGGCTGCTTAGGCAATATTGATATTCAGGACCGGAATAGTAACTACTCTCCCCATTTTAAAAATATTTTATTTATTTGAGACAGACAGAGAGAAAGAGAGAGAGAGAGCACAAGCATGGAGAAGAGCAAGCAGAGGGAGAGGGAGAAGTAGACTCCCCACCGATCAGGGAGCCTGATACAGGACTCGATCCCAGGATACGAAGACCATGACCTGAGCTGAAGGCAGACGCTCAACCGACTGAGCCACCCAGGCACCCCAGTCATTACTCTTTCTAAGTAGAAAAGAGAAATAGGACCAATGAAGAGCCTCCTTCTGTATGTTCATGTTTACTGACAGCCTACCACGTGCCCCACACTGACCTAGGCACAGGGGGGCATACCAGAGAACAAAACTACACAAAGTCCCTGCCATCTGTGGAGGCCAGGTGGGGAGAGAGACCACAAACAAAGGCTTATAGGGCATGGCCAGGTGGCAATAATTCCAGAAACCAAAAACACTCTCCATTACGCTACTATTAACAACAATAGTATAAACCTGGGTAAGGAGCCAGAGAGTGATGAAAGGCAATGCTAAAGCAGCAAAGAGCAAAGTTTAAAAATGCCAATTTACAAATGGCAAATGGTAGGTAGCTCTCTCTAGAGGATGCTAACATGTGCCTGAAATGTTGCCAGGAGGTCCCCAAGGCCATCCTCACCCCAGGCTGAGGGCAAGCCACTGCTGTTGCTCAGAGCCCAGAGCTTTGCCAATAACGTGCACAAAGGTTTGTTTAAGTATCAAGGAGAAGAGCTAAAGATGTTGGTGAGGAAAGAGATGAATGGGGAAAGAAATTATAATAGAGCCACAAAACAGAACATTATATAATCATAAATGGTGTTTTAGAGATTTAAATCTAGAAACACAGGCTCCAAAATGTGGCATAATAAACTCTACAGATGTATGCTCTCATCCAAAATATAATTATGTATATACATACGTCAGCAGAAAGTACAGCAAATGAATATCACAAAATATTAACAGTGGTTGTCTCTAGTTGAAAAACTCACAGGTGAATTCCATTTTTCTTATGCTTTTTTTTTATATTTTTAAGTTTCCACCTCGAGCATGTCTCACTTATACTTCATTTGATTGTGGTAGGAACCAAGATCTACCCTCTTGACTTTTTAAGTGTGTGATACAATATTGTTAACTATAGATACACTGTTTCAACTCCTTTTTCATTTTCATTTTAAAAATATGTATTAAAAATAATTCAAGCAGTACAGATGTGCGTAAGGTAAAAGGTAAAAATCTCTGCTTTATCCAACCCCACTTCTCTCCTGAGCGCTCCCGTATCTGTTATCTGTCAACAGGTTTTTCTGTGCCATTAGAGAATTTATATATGCAGACATAGGCATTCATAGTATTATTCCTCACCACCCCTCATGCAATCATGATGTGTATGCCTTTATTAATCTATTTTTTCATCTATTAAAAAAAAAACTTAAATACATTCCTGTGTCAGAACATAAAGAGATGCCTCATTCTTTTTTCAGCAACTGGGTAGAATTCCCTTGTTTGTTCTCTTGTTCTATAATTTATCTCACTGGATTGTTTCCAACTTTTTGCCATTGCAAAGAGTGCTGCAAACAACAGCTGCCTGCAATTCAAGGGTTTCTCCGGCCAGCAGTTATCTGATTGATATTCAAGTCCTCAGAGAAAGACCAGCTTAGCTCTTGCGTGCTTGGACTGATCGTGTCTTCACACATCTGGTTTCACCACTGATTTCTGAGGGTAAGAGGATTTCTCTGCTCCTTCAGCTAGAGAGCCATTTCTGAGATTGGCCAGAGTGTCAGGTGTTGTCGTGAGCAACATGTATACGCCTGTGTTGTGTCCTCTTCTAGTTTGCACTGGGTACCATATTAGAGAATATTGATACTGCATGCCCTGTTATAGCATCTTTCTTTATCAGGACATGAAGCACTTTTGAGCCAAGGCTACTCAGAGAAACAAAAGTGATTAAAACAAGAAATTTTGACAACATAAGCTTTTTTGTCTCAATTAACTATGGAAGTACATATTGCTTACAATTGGCAATTGAGTGAACATGGGGCATGGATTTGGCAATGGCGTTAGCTGCCATTATAACAAGTTTCAACCAAGCGGGAGGCTCCTCAAGGGAGTAAGGCAAAACCGGAGTCTTTTCTGAATTTTCAGACACTGATCTTTATCAACCTGCCTTGCTTAGAAAATTCCAGGCATCTATAAAGCTCAGAAAGCTTATTTCCCTCTTTCCACCTAAACCTGATGAGAACCAATCACAGTGATCGGTTACCTATGGTTTCTAGAAGCGCAGTCATACAACTGAAGTTCTAGGTCAGCGCTCTGCTAAAGCAGCAAAGAGCAAAGTTTAAAAAAAAAAATAAATATAGAGATGGTAGAGATGGTAGGTGATTCCCTTAATGTCCTACTCCCTGAATGCACTAGTCTCCATCTGGAGCCAGTCATCAACCATGAGACTGTTGGGTTTAGATAAATAGGACTGTAGCAACTGGGGATTCTGAGCATCTGACCAAATGATGATAAATTCTCTGAAAGTCATTTTTAAAGCCCATGTTTAATGGGATAGACTTTGGTCAGGTCAGAGTCATAGGAAATTCACAGCTTCTGGCACAACACAACCCGTCCTTCAGAAGAGTAATCAAATTATAGATTAAGCTATTAAAATGAAAGTTTATGCAGTAGGGTGCTTAATCAGAACTGGAAAAGTGGTTCCCTCCTCCTGGGCATTTGCCTTATTAATGAAATGTGGCCAAAGGTCCCATGCTGACCAGACACAAAGGTCCAGATGTTGAGTAAATGTGTAACAGGAGGGTAACAAAGACAACTCCAAAGGTGACTGGGGTGCAAAGGATTGGTTGTTTAAATGTAAAACACAAAAAAAGTTGCTAAGCAAAATTAGAATGAAAAACTAAGCATATGTTTATGTATGTATTACTTGCTAAAGTATATATGTATAAATTGTGTTTTTGAAAACAAAGATGACAGGAAGGAAATAAAACATCACTAGTGAGTTATGGGTAGTTTGGGTCATTTTCTTCAAACTTTAGCATTCTATAATTCAAGTTTTCTACAATGAATCTGTATCACTTTTGTATACCAAAACACATACAGAAAGGAAGTCTTTTTTTTTTTTAAAGATTTTATTTATTTATTTGACAGAGAGAGATGACAAGCAGGCAGAGAGGCAGGCAGAGAGAGAGGAGGAAGCAGGCTCCCTGCTGAGCAGAGAGCCTGATTTGGGGCTTGATCCCAGGACCCTGGGATCATGACCTGAGCCGAAGACAGTGGCTTAACCCACTGAGCCACCCAGGCGTCCCTCTTTTTTTTTTTTTAAACTAAACTGATGTTCAACCCAAAGAGCTGGAATCAGTGCTTATCTAAAAGCAAAAATAAATAAATGTTTAAAGATTAAAAAATAAATAAAAGCAGATTTAAATTCAACACTCCCTGCTATAGAGATCCTATCATGATTCTTAGCCAAAGCTTACTCCAATAAGGGTTGGGGCAGAGGTTTTGGCCAAGAGATTGTGGGAAGTCTAGTTTGGCTCATGTTTCCAATAACTCTCCTCATTCTGAGACCAGGAAAGGCAAAAGAGGACAGGTGCTCTTGCTTGCTGGTCAAATAATGATCAAATTCGAATCAGTGACTCAGCAGCTCTATTAGGACACAGAATCACACCTCCTGACCTCAGTCTGCAACTAATGGTCAACAGGTCATTTGAAGGCAGCCTCACAATTATTAAATAAAGCAAAGGTGCTGAAAATAAAACAGCTTATCATCTCCAACAAAGAAAAAGAGCCAAGAGAACCATGGACAAGACTCTTAATTCTTCTGATCCCAGAGATGTGAAAAAATATTGCCAACCTGGAAAACAGGAAGCATCTGGTTATTTTATGAAGAAAGGAGTCAACTACAAAAAAAGAACAAGGAGAGGAGGAGAAGGTACACAGATTGAAGCATTCTTGGTCAGAAAGAGCAGGAGGTGATGTAATGCCTGACATTTGCTGGAATGTGTGCTACTCTGAGGCAAAGGTTGAATATTTTAAGGAAAAGTTAAAAATATAGCATCTGTATCAGGCTCCACCAGGCATGAACTTCCAGAGACACCTATGTATATGGAAGGAAGTAACAGTTTACCACACAACCTGGCTATCACATACCACTTACTGAAGAACTTACCACTGACAGTTGGAAGAAGATGCATCTTTGTTTTTTATCAAATAAACTCAGAAAAATAGTACTAAAAAACCTAGGAGTTTCAGAAGAGGTTTGTCCTGCTGCTTACAATGTCCACTGCAATCTTGTTTTTTATTGTTGTTCATTTTTGTTTTGGGTCCCCCCCCCCCTAAAGATTTTATTTGACATACATCCCAAGTAGGTAGAAAGTGGGGGGTGGGTGGGTAGGTGTGAGGAGCAGGCTCCCTGCTGAGCAGAGAGCCCAATGTGGGGCTGGATCCCAGGACCAAGGCTAGGCTTTAACCCACTGAACCACCCAGGTGCCCCTGTTTTGTTTTGTTTTTAAGATTTTTATTTATTTATTTATTTGAGAGAGAGAGCACCTGAGCATGAGGGATGGGGAGTGGGAGGAGGCAAAGAGGTACAAAGGGAGAGGGAGGAGCAGACTGCCCATTGGGCAGGGAGCCAGACCTAGAGCCAGATCCCAGGACCCTGAGATTATGAGCTGAGCTGAAGGCAGGCACTTAACCAACCAGGCCACCCAGACACCCCAGCTGCAGTGTTTAAAAAGTCTTCCCTCATCAGCCAGTCTGGGAGGGACTGACCAGCCCAAAGAAAGCCTAAACTGTGGTGTTTCCGTCAAAGTGTTCAGGAGCAGAAAACCTGCCCAAGTATGTACATCTCCAGTCTGTAAATTGAGATCTACCAAATCATTTCTGCCCATCTTTTTCTTAGCTGTTTATAGGCATGGGTTTTCACTCATGTATCTGTATCTGCCTATTGACCTGTGAGCTGGACCCACATACTCGGAGGTTTCCCTACCTCCCCTGTCCTTGGGATGTGGGGTGCTTGCCTTTCCTGCTCCCAGAGGCAACTCCAAGGACACAGCCTTGAGATAGGGATGTGGTTATTGAGAGCACTGACACTGTACATGACTGAACCCGGTCAAGGCCACCTTATAAACTTTTAAGATTTGGCCGGTGGGTGTGAGCCACAACTGTGAGGTAGGAGCACTGTGGTATTATTAAATTACTGATTTTTCTTTTCTGAAAATACATTTGAGCATCACTTCTGGGGAAACTACAACTTTAAGGGACTCAGTCTCATTTATTTTCCAAAGACGAAAGCAGAAACTAAATTACCCTCATTGTGCCAAGTGGCCATCATTGGTTGGGTTTGTTGTTTAAATTTTGTCAAGAAAATAATCCCATTTCACTCACTGTGCCTTTTGTCATTAGGGAAGGAGGAATGACTCCCGGTTCTAATTACCTCAGTGTGCCTGTCTAATTTAAAGTCATGTTGAGAGAGGCTCCATTCCAATTTCTGGGTCAAGCTGAATTAACCCCAAGCGGAGCCACTGGAAGTTGGTATGTGCAAAGATTGCTGTTACCATTTAGAAATAAGTGCACTACCTAAATTTCCTTAGAGAAAAACTCTCCACCTATAAAAAAATTGCCTTATGGGGTGCCTGGGTGGCTCTGTCAGTTAAGCATCTGCCTTCCACTCATGTCCTGATCCTGGTGACCTGGGATCAGCCCTGCATCAGGCTCCCTGGTCGGTGGAGAGCCTTCTTCTCCCTCTCCCTCTGCTGCTGCTCTGCCTACTTGTGCTCTATGTGTATGTCAAATAAATAAATAAAATCTTTTTTAAAAATTGCCTTGACAAAAACAGTTGTGATTTGACTAATCATTTTGCCTCTTTAAATGATGAGTGTTGTGCAAGTTGGATACTCAATGAGCCCACACTGCACTGTGGATACATATCTGTGTTTAGGAGCTATGAGAACAGAAGGTGCTGTGTACAGAAAGGTTGCTTTGAAGCAATATTTGCAAAACATGCAAACATCTGTATCTGTATTTGAAAAAAAACAAAACAGGTTTTTGTTGCTTAAAAAAATTGTTGTTTCTCATCTTGCCGCAGTCCAAGATAAGCCTTGTATGCAAGTTCCCTTTGCTTATTAAACCTGCCACCTACAAACCTGAAGGGGCCTCTTCATCCTCTCTCCCTCTCCTCCGAGTACAGAGGCTGGTTTCAGATTTCACCAGGGAAATTCCAGGATGCTGGTGAGCCAACAGCAGGTCCTGCCATCCCCCTGGAAGGAATTCACCAAGGTTTTTATAGACTAATCCCTACACTTGAGTGCACAGAGTCAACATTTATTAGATACTTCTGAACTTGATCATTTCAAAGAATATTTTTGTCGTTTACGGGGGCGGGGGGATGCCCTTCCTTTTCCCCTTGAGCCATTCTAGCAGATGCAGGTAGATGTTACGCAGACCTGTGCTGTCAGAGCTGCCCCAGGTTGCTCTCACGTACAACTGGAGATCCTATGGCCATAGTCAACCACGGCCACTGGAAACATGCTAAAAAATGTTTAACTTAAAAAAAATGTATACTAACCATCACAGCTTGCCTCTAAAGGACTATAATCTTTTTCTTCTTCAGGTCTTGATGATTCTTATACCTCTTTTTATTATTTTATTATTATTATTATGTATTTCTGTCATCAGGATGAAAGCTATTTGAGGCAAGATTTGTCTTACTCATCTTTTTTTTCCCCTTGTCTTACTCATCTTTGTATGGCCTCTAAGACTTAGCAAGTGGTAGGAACTCATAGGTGTTGAGATGAATTAAAACTAATAATTTGGCATCAACCATATGAGGGATACTGTCCTACATAATTGGTACAAAATATCCAAAGTTGCATTCATTGTATCATTCACATCTAGCAATCAAAAGCCTGTTCATTGACCTGCATTTGTAGTGACTAATGTCACTAGCATTCTCCCAGATACCAATCACCCTCACTGATTCTCTCCATGAGCCACCTAGTTGTATTGTTTCTCCTTGTACGGCTTCTCTTCCCGCTTCTCATTTCTTCTGTCCTGCTCCAGGTCTAGTATTTCCTAGCAAGCACCATAGAGGACCCTCCCAATTTGTCTCAGTCCTCTCTAGTGAACCCTTCTCACCACCACCAGGGAAACCTCCCTCATACAGATAACCATTTACTTTTCCTCTGCAAAAGCTTCAAAACATTCTCAGTTACCCAAGACCTAAATGGCCTCTTCAAGGCCCTCTGCTCTGATCTCAGCCAGGCCTAATTTCCAGCTAATCAGTTCCACCAAACCCTTAAGCAGGCCCTTTGCCACTCTGTGTCTTTACGCAGACCGTTCCCTAAAGTTTCCAATGAAATTCAGATTTGTTGGGGCCAAGTTTAACAGAAAGAGTTATGGGAGGATACCTGAAACTTCCTCGGCTATTAGAAATCATGCATTTCTTTAGCTGTAAGAGCACAGAAGAACCAAACCTGGAAACCAAGATGCTCAACATCTCTCCTATCCTATATACCATGCAGGGAGCAAACTCCATGGGAACAAAACAATGAATGTACATTTTGACTCTGCAAGGGCAGGGATTTCTGTCTGTTCTGTTCCCTAATCTCCCAAGTTATTAGAACGGTGCCTATCACATAGCAGAAACTAAATAAATACTGGTTAAATGGGGGAAAACATCACAAGGCATGTTGTATATGGGAGAAATTGGGGCCAAGATCCACTTCATGGGTACCCGCTCAGTACTGGCAGTGTGTGAACCCTGGGGACAACATAGGAATCAGGAAACCATGTTCCACTCTTGAGGAGCCTGAAGTTCACAAAAGGAGACAGCATTCAGAGATAATTTGGAATAACTCAAGTGGGGAATCTTTGAAGTTAGGCCTCTATTTCCTCAACGGTCAAGGAAGAAATCAGCTAAACCTTCTATGGTCCCTGGCCCCTTCTTAAACATGTCTGTGTATTTCCCAGATGAAAGCCCCTGGAGGCCTGGGCTGTGCCTCTCATCTTTGTACTCCCGCAGTACCTGGTGCAGTACCTTGCAACTAATCTTTGCTATCACCTGCTTTTGTCATTAAACTGACTGGGCTTCAATTTTCTAATTTTTTTTAAGACTTTATTTATTTAACAGACAGAGATCACAAGTAGGCAGAGAGGCAGGCAGAGAGAGAGAGAGAGAGAGAGAGAGGAAGGGAAGCAGGCTCCCTGCTGAGCAGACAGTCCGATGCGGGGCTCAATCCCAGGACCCCAGGGATCATGACCGGAGCCGAAGACAGAGGCTTTAACCCACTGAGCCACCCAGGTGCCCCAATTTTCTAATTTTTTAAGGCAGAAATAAAAGTAGAGGTAAAGAAGAAAACTTCTCCCAACATTCTATTAAGAAACAGGTAGCTGGGGGCACCTGGGTGGGTCATGATCCCGGGGTCCTGGGATTGAGTCCTGTATCAGGCTCTCTGCTTGGCAGGGAGACTACTTCCTCCTCCCTCTCTCTGCCTGCCTCTCTACCTACTTGTGATCTGTCAAATAAATAAATAAAATCTTTAAAAAAAGAAAGAAAGAAAAAGAAACGTGTACCTCCCTCTTACACTGTTGATGGGAATGCAAGCTGGTGCAGCCACTCTGGAAAACAGCATGGGGTTCCTCAAAATGTTGAAAATAGAGCTACCCTATGACCCAGCAATTGCACTGCTGGGTATTTACCCTAAAGATACAAACATAGTGATGCGAAGGGGCATGTGCACCCAAATGTTTATAGCAGCAATGTCCACAATAGCCAAACTATGGAAAGAACCTAGATGTCCATCAACAGATGAATGGATCAAGAAGATGTGGTATATATACACAATGGAATACTATGCAGTCATCAAAAGAAATGAAATCTTGCCATTTGCAATGACGTGGATGGAACTAGAGGGTATTATGCTGAGTGAAATAAGTCAATTGGAGAAAGACAACTATCATACGATCACCCTGATATGAGGAATTTGAGAGGCAGGTTGGGGCGTCATGGAGGGGAGGGAGGGGAAAAAATGAAACAAGATGGGACCAGGGAGGGAGACAAATCCGAAAAGACTCTTAATTTCAGGAAACAAACTGAGGGTTGCTGGGGGGTGGGGTGGGAGAGATAAGGTGACTGGGGGATGGACCTTGGGGAGAGTATGTGCTATGGTAAGTTCTATGAATTGTGTAAGCCTGATGATTCACAGACCTGTACCCCTAGGGCATATAATACATTGTACATTAATAAATAAATAAGTAAATAAATAAATAAGAAACGGGTACCCCCAGTAAATAAACCCTATGATATGTGACAGCATAGAAAAGCACAGGCAGGAAAGCTTCCACATTCAGACAATGACCCAGGCTTTGAGCATTTTCTTAACAACCTTAAGCCTTGGCTTCCTTTTATCCATATTGTGTGAAGAATTATACCTGCCTCACAGGATTAAGAGAACCTAATCAGATAATAATGTGAAATTATGGGGCACTTGTGTGGCTCAACTGGTTAAGCGTCTGCCTTGGGCTCCAGTCAGGATCTCTGTGTCAGGCTCCCAGCTCAGTGGGTTGTCTGCTTCTCCCTCTGCTCCTCACCACACCCCCTTGTGCTCTTTCTCAAATAAATAAAATCCTTTTTTTAAAAAAGGTATGTGAAATTGCTCTCTAAGTATGAAGAACATTCCCTTCCATTAGTTAATACTATTCCCATATGTGTGGCTACAAACCCACTTTGCACTGCCACTGCCTTCTTCCCTAACCTAGTCAACCAAGTAGAGTATAGAAAGATTTTGTCTTTTGTCTCATAAATTCCCTAGATTTAAACTACTGCCTGTCACATGTGTAGAATTTAAAATGTAGGTAAAAATGGACTCTATTATTGTTGGAAATATTTGTTGATCAGTATGAGAAAAGAAAATAAAAAAGTTAGGAAAACAGGTTAAATGTTATAAGTACTTTTGGTTCATTGCATTTAGAAAAAAAAATGACATACCAAAAAATAAGGAAATTATTCAAAGAAGAGAAACAAAAGTTCACAGAGACATTTACTGCAAAATTATTTACAACAATGGAGAATCATGGCTTTTAACCCAGCTCTAGTAAAGCAGAATTTATGTAACCTATTCTCTTGAGCTCACCCCCAGTTTTTTGGATTCAGTAGATTTGGTCCAACACCTAGAAATTTGCTTCGAGCCCCAATGGCTCAAGCAATGGCTATGGTGCAATTATTTTTTTTAATATTTTATTTATTTATTTGACAGACAGAGATCACAAGTAGGCAAAGAGGCAGGCAGAGAGAGGGGGAAGCAGGCTCTCTGCTCAGCAGGGGCTTGATCCAAGGACCCTTGGATCATGACCTGAGCTGAAGGCAGAGGCTTTAACCCACTAAGCCACCCAGGTGCCCTATGGTGAAATTATTAAATGGACATTTTTAAAAAGATAATGTAGGGGCACTTGGGTGGCTCAGTTGGTTGTGACTGACTCTTGATTTGGCTCAGATGACGACCTCAGGGTTCTGGGATGAAGCCCTGCATTGGGACAGGCTCCGTGCTCAGCCAGGAGTCTGCTTGTCCCTCTCCCTCTGCCCCACCCTCAGCTCATGCTCTCTCTCTCAAATAAATAAATAAAATCTTAAAAAAGATAATGTAGCAATATGGAAAAACATGATAATTGCTTATAAAATGTAAAAATCTGTGTTCAGGGGCACCTGGGTGGCTCAATGGTTAAGCCTCTGCCTTCAGCTCAGGTCATGATCTCAGGGTTGTGGGATCCATCCCCACATCGGGCTCTTTGCTCAGCGGAGAGCTTGCTTCTGCCGGTCTCTCTGCCTACTTGTGAACTCTCTCTGTCAAATAAATAAAATATTTTTTTTAAAAAATCTATGTTCATTCAGAATCAAGCAATACGTGGATTTGAGATTTTATGAATCCTTCAGAAAAAAACAAACAGCAGTTGTTTCTGCCCTTCCCAGAAGCATTAATAATTAGTGGAGTCAATAGTTACTGAACTTTAGCAAAATAGCTTGTCAGGAGACAAGAGGACAAGCCACAATGCAGAACCATGCCATTAACTTATCATAAAAAACACAAACCGACAACTACACAACTACTACCAGAAATTGAGAACCCAGAAATGTTGGCATCCTGACAATTTAGTGTGCAGATATTATAGTCACACACATATAAAACTACTGTGGCTCTCCCAGAACCACCCAAAAGATTAAAGAACTTTGACTTTACCATTCGTTAGTGTTGTTAGATTAATCCCTTGGCACCTTTAGCTGAACTGCATTCTCTGGTACTACAGACAAGAAGAATCAAGAAGTTTGCTAACTTTAAAGAAGAGGGGGAAGGCAGAGGGAGAGAGAATCTCAAGCAGCCTTCATGCCCCAGAATGAGCCCGACATGGAGTTCAATCTCACAACCCTGAGATCATGATGTGAGCTGAAACCAACAGATATCTAAATGACTGAGCCACTCAGGTGCCCCAAGAAGTTTGCTAATTTATAAAATAGTGATTTTTTTTTTTTTTAGTAGTCTCCTGTTTGGAGCCCAATCTTAATCTCTGATAATTTAAGCATTTAGTAGATGAGTACCTTTCCGTCATGCCTCTTCACTTCCCTGGGAAACTGTGTCATGCTCCTCTGTCCCATTAACGCAGGCGTGGTGGATGCTAGAATCATTACCAGGTTGAGTTAAACCAGCTGTGACTTAAAAGATTCAAGCCAAAGTCCATCTTCTCTCTTTTGAGATAACTACCTCTAATTCCTACTTTGTGGAGAGCAAACCTAGCCATGAACCTCCGAGCCCAGAAATAGCTTTCTTCTCAAAACGGACAGAAAGAAACAACGTACTCTAGTAACTCAATTACTTGTGACATCTACAAACATAATGCAAACTCTTAGCCATGACCCTGCCAGCATAATCAGGGCTAAGGGTAAACTCCCACCAAAGGCACTGTTTACACCAGAGCTGATCTGTAGAAATTTGGATATTAAAAACCTACTCTTTCAGGGGCACCTGGGTGGCTCAGTTGTTAAGTGTCTGCCTTGGGCTCAGGTCATGATCTCAGGGTCCTGGGATCAAGCATAGGGCTCCCTGCTCTTTGGGGAGTCTGCGTCTCCCTCCTCTTTTGCCTGTATTTTCTCTCGGTCTCTTTGTGTCCAAATAAATAAACAAAATCTTAAAAAAAAAAACAAAAAAAAAAAACAAATAAAAAACCTACTCTGTCATCCCATACCAGCAACAGTGCTATACACAGTCAAGACAAGTCAGACAGGACATAATCCTATGCCTTACAGGGCTCTTTTAAAAGAACGAAGGCACACTAAACCTAAAAACAGCAATAAATATAAAATATACAGAAAGAAAAAAGGCTTATTTGGTGCAATCTTTTTAGCAGTGCTACATGCTTCTGATCTTATTTGGGTAGAGAAGCCCCCTGCATTGTTTTGTAGAGTAGTAAAATCATATTCTGAGGATATAGATTTTTCTTCAGGGAACTTGGCTTTCTCCCCAGTATCGTCCTAGCGTCAGAGCCATTTTCAGCCCAACTCAGGTGAAATTTTAATTCTGGAGCGGTCCACGTCCTTCTGATCTGGGGAGACCTGAGGCTTGGCCCCAGTGATGGCTATTCTTAATCTGGGGCAGAACTGGACGGTTTCCTAAACTGTGGGAGGGCTTTAAGGATATGCTGGAGTAAGGTCCAGGGGACCAGTGTATCTCAAACTCCTGAGAACCCACAAGATCAGCCCTCAAGCAATTCTGGATCCTATATATCCCACTGGCTTCCCTGAGCAGCAGACCAAGTTGAACAAATTTGTCTCCCATTATTGTCCTCTCACCTTCTATACAACTTGTCCTTGAAACCCAGGACGCACTCCTGAGTTGGGGTCAACACTTACCTGGCTTCTGGGTGATTGGAAACTGCACGAGTAATAGGACAATATCGAACACGGGAAGATAATCATTCTCCAAGAGCAATATTCTGAAAAAAGGGGTGGTGCAGTTTTGGAGGAATGGAGTCAAGGGACCGAGGGAGTCAAGATGGATGACCCTTCTCACAGTTTTATACAAAAGATCCTGGGGCACTAAGAGAAAACTTCCCAAGCCAGTGCTTCTTTATAGACGCCGGAGCAGAAGGCAAATACCATCAAGAACACACTGAAGAAATCCCACTCTTGTGATTAACCTTACCTGTGCCTCACCCTTGTATCTCATCTCACCTGTACCTCTCACCTCAGATTAAAAAGCTCTTTCACATGTGGTATTCATTTGATCCCACGACAATTAAGAAACATCATGCTGGGATGACTGCCAAGTTATCCTGTTACTGCAGAGAAAACTATCTCTAGAAGGTTCCCACTTCAGCCACAAAAAAAAAGCCCTTCCTGGATGAAATCCTAGTGTGCATCCCCTCCCCCCTCCATCCAGGCTTTTCTGTATGCATCTTTTTATACACAACCTATTCAGCCAAGTCTTAAATTCTTGGATTCATCATAATGTGCTACCCTCTTGCCCTCCTTGCAAGCGGCCTTCCTGGTGCAACAGACATTGGTGAACTCTTCACCACAGATGTGTATTCATCCTCTCCCAAGGTCCTCCATTGTCTAACCCACTGCTTTCTGAAAGAACATGGATGAGGAAGCCATTTTTGTCATTTAAAAGTGGCTTTTAAATTAGTAGCCAAATTTAGTAGTAGCCAAATTTTTTGAAAGCAAAAAGGAATAAGTGAAATTAATTTTTGATATGGTGAGATGGACATAAAATTCACATTCAAAGGCATTTAGTCTATTCACAGTGCTGTGCAAATATCATCATTGTCCATTTCCAGAACACCTTCATTAACCCAAACGGGAATTTTATACCCATTAAATAGTAGCTCTCCAATTTCTCTGGCCCCAGGTAACATTTATTCTTCTTTCTGTCTCTATCAATTTGCTTATTCCATGTACCTCATATAAGTGGACTCACACAATGTTTGTCCTTTTGCCACTAGCTTATTTCATTCATTTCACTTTCAAGGTTCATCTGTGTTGTAGCATGGGTCAAAATACCATGCCTTTTTAAGGTTGAATAATATTCAAATATATATCCCATTTTGCATATGAATTCATCTGTTGATGGACATTGTGGTATGACTATCTTTTCAGTATTTGCTGCTATGAACATTGGTGTACAAGTACACATTTGAGTCCCTGCTTTCAATTCTTTGGCTATATACCTAGAATTACTCTAAAACTATGTTTTACTTAACCCAATATATCCAAAATAGTACCATTTTAACATGTAATCTTTAGAGAAAAATGAGATCTTTTATAATCTTCTTTTGTATGAGGTCAAAATCCAGTTGAGATGATAAATTTTCACCAAAATTCATCTGTATTTGGATTTCATAAAACTTATAAAAAAGTAGAATCACATAGCCATGTTGTCCCAGATATACTTTAGGACATGTCCATAAATCAAAATTAAACAGAATTTAAATTCAGTTCCTCAGTCATGTTGCATAAATGCTCAATCCCCACCTGTGGCCAGTGACTTCCACACTAAACAGTGAGGATCTAACTGACAGGCTAGATAGAAATGCTTCTCTCTGCCCCCAGCACGGCCTCCAGCCTGCCTTCTCATCCGGCCTCCCACTCTTCCCCAGCATGGATTCTAGATAGAGAGAGTCTCAGCATTAATTCAAGAAATATTTATTGAGCACTGGCCATGTGCCACCCATTGCTAACTGCTAGATATGATAGGAAACAAAACCATGTTCGCATGAAGCCTGAAACAAGTGGGGCCAGCAAACATAAAAACAAGTAATTTCAGAAATGACTCTATCTTATACATTGTTATAAGCCCACTGAGGAAAAAATGGTGCAATGCCAGCGCAGGCAGATATCAAAGAGATAATCACACAAAGAACAATATCTTAGAAATTTTTGAAAAATGTATGGGGAAAAAAAAAAGATCTGATGAGAGTTGCAACAGTGGGTTTTATTTAGAAGGGGAGCTTCTCAAAGGAAACGACTCAGAGAACAGATGGGCTAGGAAAAGAGGTACAGAAAGGGGACAGTGTAAGTGACCAGGCAGAGGGGAGAGCACGTGTAAAACGACTGAGGTGGGAAAAAGTTTCATCTCTGAGAAACAAAGAGAGGAATTGAGTACTGTGCGAGTAAAACAACGGTGCCCTGGGAGGATGGCAGGTAGGCAGGACCTGCTTCATGCAGGGCTTCACATCGTAAGAAGGATTTGGGATTTGGGACCAAGTACAATGTGGTGTTAAAGGATGTTGAGGGATATTGGGTTGACTGGGTTGGCTTTTTTTTTTTTTCTTTTTTTTAATTAAGGCCATTCTGGCTGCTTGGTGGTCCTAACTCTTCAGCATGGAGCCTACAGGGGTCTTCCTTTCCTTCCATATTTTGACCTACTTCTTGGTGAGAGCTCAACTATAATTCTTGCCTTGTATTTACCTATTGTCACTTTATGTGCTGCCCTCCTTTACTGTTATCCATACACTAACTCACTACTGTCCCTTAATCCAACTGGAACCTTTTCCGGCAGGCAGGAAAAGCTGCTCACTCATCTTTGTGTACCCACAACACGGAGCATGGAGCAGATATACTCAGCCAATCTGCTAAATCAGATTTTGTTAGAAGTCTGATCATAGCTTGCTTCTTTCTGCCTGCAAAAAGCATTCTGTGACTTCATTAACTCTGTCTTTAATCCAAATTTTCTGTACTCTGTTTGCCACAAAGACTGAAGTCCCTGATCAAGACGCAGGGAGCCTTCCGGCATCCCTTCTGGCTATACTTAATTACGAAATGTGTATTTGTTTCAGGTAAAGCAAGGGTTGCAAAAGGCTTCAGCCAACATGTGACCGGGCATTTCAGAACTTCAAGGAACTCTCCTTCCAGAACCCTTCAAAGTTCTGGCATGAAAAGTATGCACTTAACAGAGTTCTCAAGAAACAGAAACTCATCTCCAAGAGGTGCTTGCGCTTGGCTAGGTGTACTGTCTTTAGCTAAGGACTCCAAAAGCGTTAGATTTCTTCCCACCTTCCACTTAAAGTGGATTGAAATTTCATCATCTCAGGAAAAGAAAGGTGAACAGGATCCAAACTTTTAAATTTACAAACCTGTGACCTTGGCCAGATTAATCTGGGGCCTGTTCTGACATCTGAAAAGAGCGATAATACCTATTCCTACAGACTGGCTAGGAGAATTAAACTTGAAGTGAAAATATCAAGCAGCAGTGATCAAACTGCTTTCTGTGCCTTTAAGTGTTTGGAGGACTAGGTAGGGGGTGGTGGAGGAGGTGAGGGAGTGACTTTTGCCACCAATTGAAAAGTCACTAGGTATCCTGTTAACTTTCCTGGTGAATAAGACATAATGGAAGATAAATCAGACTGGGAGAGCCCATTTATGAAATATTCCAAAAGAAATATTTTCAGTATCACAATTTATGAGGATATAAGTAAATATAATTTTAACCTCAGCAGGGGCAGTCTTTTGTTATACTTCACTCTCCGGAGTGGACACACGTTAACAAATTCTACACAAGCCGAACTAACGGATTAGTATTTTTCTTAAATGGTTTTTTTTTTTAGATTTATTTGTTTATTTATTTGACTGAATCACAAGGTAAGGGGGGGGGGGAGCAGGTTCCCCGCTGAGCAGAGAGTCGGATGTGGGGCTCTACCCCAGGACCCCGAGATCACAACCATGACCAGAGCCCAAGGCAGAGGCTTAATAACCCACTGAGCCACTCAGGCGTCCCAAATTCACCGATTATTTAAAAAAAAAAAAAAAGAAAGAAAAGAAAAAGACCAAAGATGAGTAACGATTTGAAGCTTCTCTCCAGAGGCTTTTCCCCAGCACCAGACTTGAGCTGAGCTGCTCACAGACACGTTGGCTTCCTCATCTCCCTTTTTGCGCCCACCACACAGCTGCACCCAGTCGCGCGTCTGGGGACGGGGAACGTAATACGCTCCCATCTGGATGCTGGGGGGCTGGGTGTGAGGGGCATGGGGGACCCCCGGAATCAAGGCCACCTTCCATTCTTCCCCCAAGGCCCCGGCCATCCTCTGATTCCAGGACTCCGCAGTCCGGACGGCACAACCCTCTGCTCCCTGGCTCAGCGCTTCCCCCACCCGCAGTCGCCGGCCGGGTCAGCGCTGGGACGAGGCCGGTCAATGCCCGGGAATGACCCGGCCGGGGCGCGAGCTCGGGGCGAGGAAGGCGCGAGCGCGCGCCTCACGAGGCCCCGCCCCATCGCCAGATGCGGCGCTGTTGGTGCACGGTGATTGGCGGGTGCGGCCGCGGGATGAATGGGGTGACCGCGGCGGAGGAACGGGGCGGGGACGCGGAGGGCGCCCCGGGCGCGGGTGGGGGGAGAGCTGCAAGGGGCGCAGGGCGGAGGCGGCACCGCCCTGTGCTGCGGCCGGCCAATGGTCCCCACACCCAGCGAGTAGAGGAAGGGGTTCCGGGGGGCGGGCTCTGGTTCCCGGGAGGGGCGGGCTTGTGGGGCCCGGAAGTGATCGGGGCTCCAGAGGGCTGCGATGCAGACTAGGGAAAGTGGGGGTGGGAAAGGGAGAAGCTGCTCTTTCCCCCAGGCCACCGGCATAGGGCATCCCCGCCTCCTGAGAATCCCTTCTGGGTGCTCCGTGCGTATTGTGCAGAGGGCCTTGCTCTTCGGAGGGAGAGCTATGATTGGAATCCTCGTCTGGACCTCCCTGTGTGGACACGCAGCTTTTTTCCATTCCTACACCAGTACCCTTTTTTTTAGCTTCATATTTCACGTTCGGTCATTCAACAGATATCTATTATGTGCCTACTTTATGCCTGACACACCCCAGTGGGCAAGGCAGATTCTTTCCTAACATCCTGGAGTTTAAAGGCTAATTAGGCAGATAGGAATAAAAATAAGCAACCAAAACAGTTACAGATTGTGCAAAGTGCTGTGACCTGAGTATTTGCTAGAGACTGAGGAAGGGGAAATGCAAGAAGAGACTGATTTTACCCAGGATATTAGGAAAGACCAATGTGAGAAGGTGACCTCTAAACTGAAGCCTGGAAAAGGGGCAAGTGAGCAGTGTTAAGGTGAGAGTATAGCCTTTGCAAAAACCTTGCTGCTTCAATCCCCTTTTTTCATCCTCTGCAATATCTGACTTTTCATAGGACTTTTTTTTTTTTTTTTCACTTCTTAAGTGCACTTTTTACCAAGTATTGTAGTGTTACTATCTCAATTCCTGGCACATACCAGGTCCCCCCAAAATATTCCGTAAATATATAATTAGCACCCACTGATTTCCAGATACACTATTAGGTGCCTAGGACTTTTAAAAGTGACCTGAGCATTCATGAGTGTTTCCTGAATATGAATTTTGTATTTTTATGCTTGTCCTGTGTATCCACCATGGCACCATTTATCCCCTGTCTTTGGGGATTTTTCTTGAACACAGAGAGAAACTTTCCAGGCTTTCATGCTTTCAGAGCTTAATTGATCCAATAAACTAACTGGGACTACCTATTAGTAAGTGAATGTACAGTGTGTTATTCTTGTTATATAATGTTTGTGTCCGTTTTTCTGTTTGTGTTTTATTAGTAACTAACCTGCAATTCCTTAATTCAAAGCAATAAATGAAATGAAAATTTGAAGGACTTGACTGGCCCACTGAGTTAGAAAATGTTTGTTGGTGTTGGGCTGAGAATGTACATCCCTTCTCAGTATGCCCTCATTCCACAGAGCAGTACCTTGCTTTGTTTACAAAGTGGCATGCCTTGATCTCCACCTCCTCCTTTTGAAATTTGTCAACCTACTCCCATGTGTGTAAATGTTTTCCTGGAAGCACACTGGGAAAGGCAACTTCTTATAACTAAAATATTGACATAGTTATCAAAACACTAAGCATACATTGATTGTTCCAGCAAATAAATAAACTTTATTCATTTGATTCTGTTTTTAAAAAGTAAAACTATTGACTTATCTGTATTAGTTGTCTATTGCTTTGTAACAAATGATCCCAAAACAGTGTCTTCAAATGAATTGTTTTCTCCCAACGTTTCTATAGGTGAAGAATTAGAGCATTGTTTACTTAGCTGGGTTTTATGTTTCAGGGTTTCTCACAGTCTACAATCAAGATATCGACTGGACCTTGAGTCATCTTAAGGCCTTGATAAGGAAGGAAGCACTTCCAAGTTCACTCTTGTGGTCATTGGCAAGATTCAGTTCCTTGTGAACTGTCATACTGAGGACCTCAGTTCCTAGCTGTCTATTGGCCAGAGGCATACTTGATTTCTTGATTTGTGAGCATCTTCAACATAGCCCCTTTATTTCTTCAAAGTATGCAATCCAAAACACTGAATAGAGATTGCCAGTAAGATAGCAGTCAGTTCTTTCCTAACCTAATCTTGGAGGGTCATTCCATTATTTTTGCCATAGTCTTTCCATCTGTTAGGAACAAGTTACTAGGATCATGAGGAGCACTTTCAGAAGTCGCAATCATAGGACGCCTGGGTGACTCAGTAGGTTAACTATCTGACTTCAGCTCATCTCACGATCCCAGGGTCTTGGGTTGGAGTCCTACATCAGGCTCCTTGCTTAGCGGGAAGCCGGTTCCTCTCTCTGCCTCCAGCTCCCCCTGCTTGTGATCTCTCTCTCACTCTCTGACAAATAAATAAAATAATTTTTTTAAAAGTTCCAATCATATTATCAGAGCCCATTAAGCTGTTGAAATGAATTTAGGACTCTAAAAGTCTTTTTTGCATATCGTGAAACAGCTTCCTATGTCTTATTTGCTATCTTTATCATGAAGAAAGTGAATGGTCTTTTGAGAGTCTAGTTCATAAACTTTTTTTTTTTAAAGATTTTATTTATTTATTTGACAGAGAGAAATCACAAGTAGATGGAGAGGCAGGCAGAGAGAGAGAGGGAAGCAGGCTCTCCGCTGAGCAGAGAGCCCGATGCGGGACTCGATCCTAGGACTCTGAGATCATGACCTGAGCCGAAGGCAGCGGCTTAACCCACTGAGCCACCCAGGCGCCCCTAGTTCATAAACTTTTATGCCTACTAAATATCTGGCATACCACAAAGCTAGAGGAACAAAGATGATACATGACACGTTTTCTGGCCTTGAGTTGGGGAAGAGAGATATAAGCAAATAATTATATTAATATTATAAGTGGTTTTTAAAAAAAAAAAAAAAGTGGGGGGGGGGGCCTGGGGTGCCTGGGTTAAGCCTCTGCCTTCCGCTCAGGTCATGGTCTCAGGGTCCTGGGATGGAGCCTGGCATCAAGCTCTCTGCTCAGCAGGGAGCCTGCTTCCCCCACCCCCTCTCTGTCTACCTGTGATCACCCTCTCTCTGTCAAATAAATATAATCTTTAAAAAAAAAGGGGGGGGGAACGGCCTGCACAGAGCACTCTGATTATGAGGAGATAGGAAAGAAACATTTTGTTCTAGGTCAAATTCAAGGAAACATAAAGGGTGGGAGAGGTGGAGACAAAAAAATCAAGAAAAGATTACATATAGTTTAAGACTATGTAGAAGTTAATCTTATTGATCAGCAAAATGCAAAAGTAATGACATACATCTGTACCTTTTATTTCTAGATCTTAAATAGCCTGAAATTGCCTCAGTTATATGCTTCTAGGGTATCTGACAGCATTTTCAGTTTTATATCTGAGCTCATTTTATTGAGATACATCCAACAGAGTGCAATGTGTCATTTAATCATTCACATTAGAAGACAATCCTGTAATGCTCTTTAGCTGAAAGAGAATTGACTTAATGAAATTAACCTTAGGGAATGCACTTAAATTTGGGGGGGAAAAAAAAAAGATGTGCTTCATATCCAGATGCTGAGCAATAATTTACAAAACAATTGAATCGCAACACACTCTTGTAGATTTTTAGGTGAATCTCGGCATGCATTCACTCCTGGCAAACAGTGAACTTGAGACTGTAGAAAGAAATTGTACTACCAGTTTTTGACATGTAAGGGCATGTCTGATACTGCAAGGGCACAAAAGCAAGACCTTTTATAATAATTATAACTAAAATATCACATGATCTTTAGCATGATTAAATCATCGTTTGGAGAACCTGTTTTGTGAATGACAGTATAAGGGCAAAGCATATTCTATACTCTATCCCCGGTACTAAAATCACAAGGAGCACTTACAGAACACACCGGTTAACCGGAACATATTCCACAACAATAGACACCTCATAGCTACTCTTTGCCAGTAGCACTTGATTTTTGGCTAGAAGTTTGGTTATTGTTTGTTTTTGTCTACTCCCCCAAATCCTTAGCTCTTTAATATGTGATAGAATTTTTAAAAATCAAGTTATGAAAGTTATGAAATAACCAACAAAGTAAAAGACACCATTGAGAATCTGTCCTGTTTATAAGAAAATCTTATCTTTAACATAGCTAAGGATTTGAAGAAGTTGAGAACTGAGATTTAAATTCAATCTTAATATTAAAAGTAAATCGATAGTATGTCAGACAGTGCTAAGTGCTAAGGAGAAAAATTAAGCAGTGTAAAAAAGTTCCAAAATATGGGAGACAGGGAGGAAGATGGTGCAAATTTAGGGAGTTTAAGGAGAACACTCTAGGAAGATGATATTTAGAGAGATGAGAATGGAGCAAGAGTGTAAGCCTTAGAGACTTCTGGCATGGTGGAAGAGTAAGGATAAAGGCCCTGAGTCAAGTCTAGTGCTAGCTTTAGAAGGTCGGAGAAATGACACAGGTGCCAAGTCAAGAAGCACCTTCATAAGCCATTGTAAGAGTTTCGATTTTTACTCTGAACTGAGATGAGAGGTTGATTGATGGTTTAAGTACACAAGTGACACTCTCTGTCTTTGGTTTTAAGAGGATCACTCAGGCTACTGTGTTGAGAATAGACTGTAGGAGGCAAAAGCAGTAAAGGTCCAGGCTATTGGAAAATTCTGGGCATCAGCTTATTGTAACATAAACCAGTGTTCGTGGTAAAGTTGGTGAAAAGTAATGAGATTCTGGATATATTTTGAAGATCAAGTAGACAGAATTAAGCTGATGCATGTCTGTATGACGTCAGAGGAAGACAGAAGCTAAACATAACTCTATGGTGTTTGGCTTGGGAAACTGAACAATTAGAGTTGCCATTTACAAAGCTGGGGAAATCCATAGATTTGAGGGAAAATCAAGAGTTTCTTTCTTATTATTTCAATTTGAGATGCCTTTTAGAGATCCAAGAGAAGTCATTAATAGGCAGTTACATATAAAAGTCTAGACTTCAGGGGAAAATACACTTAGGAGAAATACATTTGGGAGTCAGTAGAGTATAGATAGAACCCAAAGTCATGAAAGACAGTGATAATAACGCCTAAGAAGTAAATGAATATACAGAGGATTGAGGACACAGGCTCCTTTCATTGTCCAGTCACTCCTGGGTAGAGTACTAAAGAGTGTATAAAAGGAAATTGAGAAGAAAAACTAGAGAATCCAGAAATAGTTCAGATTGTTCATTCATTCCACAGATACTTATGAGCATCTGTTCTTTGCCAGAGGTTCTACCAGCCTTTGGGAAAACGTGGCAGACCAGGCATGGGCCATGCCTTCAAGTAGTTCACTTCCATCAGGGTGAACACTCAAGGACAGGAATAGAGATAAACCCCAGTGCAGTGAAGAGGAGTCGCCTCAGAGTAACAATGGGCGTGGAGAAATGACTCCTTGTTCTGCGAGTAAAGGAAACTGCCTTTAATCTATCTGCCTCCCACAAAGATAAGCCAGGCCAATGGGAACCCCTGGCAACAAGATAACAGAAAATACAAATTAGGAGATAAGAAAAAAGTAAGATGGTAGAAAAGGGGAGAGGGGAGGAAGTAGGAACCAGTAGAGACTTAACAGTGATATCCTTAGCATAAACTAGCTTATACCTGTCCTATATTTTAGTCAACTTTCAAATGTCCAGAGGCAAACATAGACTTATATTTAATCTCAAAAGACAGGTTTCATTATGTTACGCAAATACCTCCTGAGCACTTACAGTATTTCATCCTGAAATGAAACAAGTCTCATTAATAAGAATTGCATTCTAATGAAACCTTCCATTGTATTTTTTTAAAGATTTTATTTTTAGGTAATCTCTACACCCAACGTGGGGCTCAAACTCACAGCTCTGAGATCGAGTTGCATGCTCTACTGACTAAGCCAGCTAGGCACCTCTCAATTGTATTTTTTTAATTCAACTACAGATGCTACAACAATGGAATATATTTCCCAAGATGTTAAATTCTTTCTCAAGAGCAATATTGGAGTAACATTCTAATATGCTTGGAAGTGTGTGGTTGGAGGAGATATCAGACCATTGATGAAAATTAAGAGCAGAAGGAAAAAATAAAGAAACACAGGAGGAAGAAGATAAAAAGGAATAAAATTGTTAACTATTTAATGAAAACAATTCGACAATCACTTCTTAGGGATTATTGTACGGATGTTGTAAAGAAAAAGGCAAGAGTTACAGGGTTTTTTGCTTTTGTTTTTGTTTTTACTGCACTGTACCTGGGTTTACTCTTGATAGGTTGGTTATAAGGACTAGGATGACTCCAGCACAGTGTCTAGAACCTGGGTGGCCAAGAATCTGATTCTGACAGTAACTAAGATACTTTTCTTGAACCCTGGCATTGAATCCTAGGCATTCTTTTGATTTATTTTGGGAAAAAAAAACAAAAACAAAAACAAAAAACACATGTTTAAGTTGGGGAGTCATTTCAGGTCTACTGCTTTCCTTAAAGCTTTATCCATGAATGTGATAGTGCTGCAATCTACCATAATTCATACTGTGGTCATGGTAGTTTACTCTGCTGCGTGTAAGATGAGCTTCAGGCCGGGGGAGAGGGGAATTCTCCCTAAATCATATATGTATTCAGAACCCTAAGTCTAGCTGGAGGAAGAAAGAGAACATGACTTTATTACTTTAGGTTTAAGAAGAATCAATAGTCCTGGGACACTATCTGACAGAAGTTTGGAAATCTAGAACAGAACATGGAAGCACCAGAGGGGTGATGCTGAAGGTGAGGAGAAGAATTCATTCATTCACTCATTCAAAACGTATTTACTAGGCTCTTAGTATATACCAGGGACTGTACTAAGATCTGTGGGCAAACAGTGAGCAAAATTCAACATGTTTCCCCTCCTGATGGAGTTTACAATCAAAAGCATTGATTTTTAAAGTGGGGGGTACAAGCGTCCTATGGATTGAGCCAGATGGTACAGTTAGGAAACAGCATGCATAAAATGTTAGAACTTTGTAGTTACTTTTGCCTTAACCTAAGAAAAAATATTTAATGTATGATTTGACAGTTATATAAGTCCATAATTTAAAAAAACACAAATATTTTGGTAGTACAGGCTTAAAACATTTTACTGATAAGTGAGCACAATAAAAACAATTGAGTGTACTGTAAAACTTGATATTTTTGGAATACCAAGTTAAATTTGAAACTTTTAAAACCGGGAAAGACAGAACAGAATAGGGTAACAGAGAGCTGAACTAATGCCAGCCTTGGGTTGCTAGCAGAAGAGTGAAGAATCAATAAAATATCTTTACCAAACTCTTCTATGTTTCTAGCACTTACTTTTCACATGGCCCTTATCAGAAATCTTATTTAATCTGTGTATCTCGGTTTCCATTGTAGCATTTACCACTGCATGGTGGTTGTGTATCACCTTAGGCAGAGGGGTTCCTTGAAGTGTATTATTCCTAACAGCTAGCATGGAACTTGACAAACTGAAGCCATTTAATGTTTGTGGTGTTGAGTGACAATTGACTATTAAAAGTCTCAATTATTTGTGTATGTTTAAATTTTTAAAATATTTTATTTATTTATTTGACAGACAGATCACACGTAGGCAGAGAGGCAGGTAGGGGGAGGGGCGGGAAGGGCGGGGGGAGCAGGCTCCCTTGCGGAGCAGAGAGCCCCATGCAGGGCTCCATTCCAGGTCTCTGGGATCATGACCTGAGCAGAAGACAGAGGCTTTAACCCACTGAGCCATCCAGGCACCCCTGCGTATGTTTAAATTGCCTTATTTGTATACAGTTTGTACACCTGTATTCTTACTGCAATGGCCCAGTGCCTGGAACACAGCTGGTACATGATAAACACTACACTGTAATTATGTAAAAGAATTTGCTTACATTAAATGGTTGACTATGCTGGCTCAATGGACATGGGTAGTAAGAAGGCGCAAGGAAAAAGGCTTAATTTCTGGAGCTTGATATGGGGCAAGGGTGGATTACTGGGATGACAAAGGCTTGAAGTTACCCAACACCTGTAAAAAAAAAAAAAAACAGCGAGGATCTATTTGTGCCTGGAGCACAAAACACTCCGCCTTAAGTGTTTACATTTGTCTATCTGAAAAGGTGTCACTTGCTTGGCCACCTTTCCTCCTTTTAAAAACCTCTGGAATAATTTCTAGAGTAGAAATGAAGTTGGCAGTGACCTCTGAGAAAGAGAGTCCCTAAGAAAAATCACAGTAAGGGAGCTCACTATAAGATCAATTTTGAGTGCTTTTCGCTGTTGCCTTGTCTTGCTCAACTGCAGGCCTTCGCTCTGGTGGTCCGCGTAGGTATTTAACCCTTTCAGCTAAAACCAAGGGGAACTGGATCCCTTTCAGAATCATAAAGGCGAGTGGGCT
The DNA here is from genome assembly GCF_030435805.1 of Mustela lutreola. Taxonomy (NCBI): domain Eukaryota; kingdom Metazoa; phylum Chordata; class Mammalia; order Carnivora; family Mustelidae; genus Mustela; species Mustela lutreola. Next base: position 100,036,098 of record NC_081295.1, on the reverse strand, counting down.
TCCCGTCGTCCAAACGCGGCCATACAACCATGCCCTGCCTGGCTTTCCGCGACGCAGGGTTCAGGGCATCAGGAACTTCACCGCCGCTATTGCGCAGGCTCTGCGTTCCACGCAGGCTTATTAGAAGGCGACGGGGGAAAATTGCCCGGACACACGTGAACCCGAGGGCACCAACCCGGGCCTCGGCTCCCCGCTGCCTCGGATTCTGGAATTTACAATCACGAAAGTTCTATTGTTTCGCTATTGGCTCCAGGGCCGCATGACATCATAGCGCTTGATTCAGCCTTCGGGCGCCGATTGGCTGGCCGCGCCATTGTGACGTCACGGTCAGCCCACGTTCTGATTGTAGATACCCGGCGCCTTCCTCTTCCCATCGCGGCGGTTCCGCGCTACCGGAGCCTCCCTCTCACAGCCTCCTCGGCTCCGCTGGCCCCGGGCGCCCCTGCCGCCGCCCCTCGGACTACGAGGTAAGCCGTCAGCTCCCTCGAAACTTCGCCTGGGGCCGCCGCTCGGCCATGACACCGGCGCGGGCGCGCGGCCGGGACGCGAGGGCTGCGACCCCGCCGTTAGGACCGGACCCAGGGCAGTTACGGCCGCCGGCGCGCGTCCGCGTGGTGGAGAAGCGCGGCGGCTCCCGGGGCACGGACGGCCGGTGCGGGAGCGCGGTGCCGGCGCGTGGCTGGGCGCCTCGGGAGTTCCCCGGTGCTGCAGGCTCTCCTGCTCGGCGAGGGGAAGCCGCCGGCGGGGACGTTTGCTCGCTGACAGGCGCCGCGGGGACCCACACTGTGCCCAGACCACGGGCGGGAAGAGGACTCTCAGAGCTCGAGCCCGCCCGCCCTGTCGGGATGAACTCGCAGATGAGAGGACCAGGGAAGCGCCCGCCGGGAGAGAGAGTGCTCTCGTTGGAGCAGAACGGAACCTCGCTGAGTTCGGAGAACCTCTGCCGGCTCGCGGGTCCGCTCGGCACCGAGAGCCATGGCGCGCCCTCCCTCGCCCCGCGCGGAGCCCGCGGAGCCGGCAGTGAAGGGACCTCCCCCATCCCCGCCGGCCTTTCCTTTTTCCCTTTCCTCTCCCCGCCTCTGCCTCCCGGAGGGAAGCCCGCTAGCTCAGGGCCACTCGGGTTTTATTAAAACCAGAGAGCTGCGGCCGGCGGTACTCGGGGAGGGATGAGGCCGGCAGGGAAGCGGAGGGGGAGGGTGGGGGGGCGGGGACTCGAGGGCGATCTGGGCGGCCCTTTGGGGAGTCCCGGCGCGGGAGCGGAGGACCGGGAAAGAGGAGCGCAGCGCAGCAGCGGCTCTGGGCTGGCGAAGCCCCAGGTCGTGGCTTTTGAGACTTGTAAGGGAAAGTGCCCTTTTACAGTTTCCACGCTTGCAAGACTCGCTCCTCTGTGCCGCGTCTGCCCGCCCGCCCGCGTCTGGGTGGTGGTGGGGCGGGGGGTGGGGGTGTGGGAGTCGTGCCTGAAGCAAGAGTTGTTCTTTTGAACTGTCTCTTGCAACCGTTCCGTTCTCTTGCACTTTAAGGGTGGTTTCGCCTTCTCACGACTGTAGTTAAGCTCATCTCCCGGTTTCTTGATTGCAGATTTGGAGAATGCATTAGGCCAACTTTGGTGCTCCAGGAATACGACTCTTCCGTACGTGGGGCTCACGTATGGAAGAAGCCGGTGCCTGACTTATTAGCTGGGCTGGGGAACCGAGAGGTGCCAGCGGTGGGAGTTGGAGGGGCGGAGGGCGGGTAGGATTGTGGCGAGGGAACAGCCTTAATTCTCCAATAACGGACCCGAGGCAGGAAGTGCTTTTTAGAGTTGTGCGGAAGAGCTAATGTTGCTTGTGAGATTTAGTAACGTGTTCTTCTAACTGCTTGGTAGATAACCTGTTGGTTTACACTTGTTTTACTTAAACATCTCAGTCAACAGCATTTGGTGCAGAATCTGCAGATACTGACATGGCGGGTTTTGCGTTCTATGACTGTGGATGTACGCTGTAACTTTGTATCTTCGGTTAGGACACGAGTGAATTCCTTTTGTAGTCAGCTTCAGATGCTGCCTGGGATTCTCCTTGTAAGCTCCGCGCTTGAAGGAGAAATGTAGCTCACGTCCCTTTTAGCTTCTTACCCCAGATTATAAATTCTCATTGCCGGGAGCTTTTCTTGTACTGTTTCTCTTTTTGCATTTTCTTTCCCATTTCTAACTGAAGACAAAAAGGAAAATGTCATTGATGGCTACAGATGGCTAATTTTACAGAATATGGAACTTCGCTGAAAAGTGAAAGTAGGAAGCATATTAAAATTTGTCAGATTTTTCAAGAAAAGTGTCTATGACTTCAAACACTATCCTCGTCCCCTTGACCCAATTTTCTTATGTATAAATGGGTGTTTTCTGTTGCAGAATTTTTATAGATTTCAGGAGCTACTAATGGAAGTCTGGCTTGGGGTCCACCAAATAGTGGTTTAATAAATGCTTCCTTATTTTTCTTCCTGGGAAAGTGAGATTTAGAGGATGTGGCCAAGAATAAACCTCAAGAATCTCAGTTTTAATCTTAAAACTTTAGGTTTTCACAGATACAAAATCCAGTATCCTTATGAAGTCACTTTTGAAGTGAGATAGGTTATCTCATTGCCTGGAACTAGCAGAGCCTCGTTTTTTCCACCTGACCTCTTAGAGACCTTAACGTGTGTGCAAGGATCTTTTTTTTTTTTTTTTAAATCTTTTCAATATTTTCAATATTATTCAATATTTTCAGTATTATGCTCTCAGCATAATATTGATTGCCATCCTGCTGCTAGAGGTGAGTCTCAATCCTTGGCTGTCTTATTTTCCAGATGAATTATATAATCAAGGCAAAACTGTTTACCTTCCTTTCAGGCAACTTTGATGTCCAAGGAGATAGTAGAGAGTGTGAGTGATAGTTTTATTTCTTTTTTTACTTGGCCACATCCTCTCCCCTAGGACATTTTGATGTTGAATTCCTCTTCTGTGCTGCTAACTCTTCTGTTACTGATGGGATGATCTTTCCAGTAGTTGTCCATAAATACGTCTTCTTTTTTGAGGGACATTCAGTTTCAGGAATCGATGGGAGCCCCTTCTGATTAATAGTTGTTTGCCCTATGTAGTTCTTACCTGTTTGGAAAGCGCTGTCCTTTACTACTTCTTTGAAAGAATTGAGACCTAAGGCCTAGAGATGCCAAGCGACTTGTCCAAATTGACAAAGCCTTGTCTCCAGTATTATACCCACTTTTTCTGTTCTTGTACTGCTAGGATTTGTTCAGTCAGCTGTGTCTAATCTATGTAACTCTGTTACACTGTAACTTAAAAATCTAACCTAGTCAACCTAAGATTGAGTTTGTCATCTTTCAGATCTACCTAAAATCTCTTCCCTTCCTTTTTTTTCCCCTAGATGTCTTTTTAATTCATTGACTTGTCAGTTATATGTAGTTTGTGTGTGTTGGGAGAGGTTATATACAAAGCTGAATGACACAGTTCTAACTCCAAAGGTCTTCCTGAATTGATTTACATGTTAATTCTTTCATACCCATACAAAATCTATGCCTTGCACTAAAAAGGGGGCAAACACAGATTTCTGGAGGACTCGTGTAACTATGTCTGAGAAAGCTTTATGTGGCAGAGCTATTTATGTTAGACATTTCAATGCTTACCACCATAAGATTGGTTAGGATGCTTTCAGTACATACAGGAAACAGAAGACCTGACTCAAATGGGCTTAAATGACCACCTGACCTGAAAAATTCTGGGGGCAAAAGTTCCTATCAGTGTCTCTGCAGTCCTTTCAGATGATGGTTATGTCCAGAGGCTGATTTTGCAAGATGACTGCCAGCAACTCTCTGGAATTCATTAACATATTCTCATGTAGGAACATCATTTTCCATCACCTTCCAAAGAGGGTCCTTGGCTTTGAGGGAATTAACTTAAGCCTGGAAATCTGGTAACCTGGGGACCCACTCCAGAACTGAGGAAGTGGATTTAAATCTCACCTCACCTGTTGAGCTGCCACTGTACCTTCAGTGAGGACCAGTGTGTGGACACAGGGAAGTCAGCCACATTGTGAACTGGAAGGGACTCCAAGGATATCAGTCCTAAAGAGATGATCGGATTAAAGTGGGTAGAATTGAGTCAGCATTTGAATGTAGCCTTAAATTTCATAAAGGAGTCTTACTGATTTGAAGAGATAGGACAGGCATTCCAGGACAGAAGGAGTTCGGAGAGCAAACATCTGTGGAATCGCTGGGCAAAAATCGAGTAACCCAGTTGGCTGAAGCTGATACTGCAGAAGTGAAAGAAAAGGTTACAAAGGCAAGTTGTTGATGGTAATAATGGCTCTTTATTACTGAGCTCTTATTAGTGTCAAACCCTACAGTGAACGCATTATATGGATTTATTCCAGTTGCTCTTAATTGGTGCTGTGAACCTTCCCCGCTTTACAGATGAGGAGTTGGAGGCTTAGTGAAGTTTAGACCCTTGGCCAGGGTCACTAAACATTCCAGCCCAGGTCATCTTGAGCCCTTAGCCTGGCTGCTCTCCTGAGCTTACAGAGTAGCACTGAAGCTTTCAAACTAGGAGTACATTATGACTGCGGTGCTCCAGGAGTATGACTTATCAGAATGTGTAGGATGGATTGGCTTGGACAGAAGCTAGGACTTGGAGATGGGTTGGGAGGCTGTAAGGCGGCCAAGGGCAGTGAGAAAACCCCACGTGGAACCACAGCCGTGAGCACAGGCTGAGGAGAGCTACTTAATTGTATGAGATTATTTCTAGGATAAGTACATGAGACCTGGAGACCAGTGGATTTGAGGGCCAACAAGATGAAGAACACTCATAAGACGGGTCGAAGAAACGTGGCGTTACAGAGGAAGAAAAAGGAAGCTTTGTGATCAAGTGGAATATCCAGATGGCCCAGATACATATCTGGACAAGCTGCTTCACACACACACATCTCTGTTGGCCACTTTTTTTTGGTCACCCTTAACAGCTCTGTGTTTCCACATTTCATCCATTTTCAGTGTTGCTCATGTTTCAGCATATCTTGGGAGAGACGCGACTTACAACCCCGTGGCCTCTTAAAATCACTGCCGGCACTTCACATTTTAATATTACTGAAATTAGAACGCTTCCCAACTTTTAATGAAGTATCATTGGTGAGAGTAGGAAAAGCCAGTGTTGGTAAACTCATGCAGCTGATTCTGGCAGAACCATGAGTAAGAACCAAGGCTGCTGGGCTCCATCCCTCAGCTGACTTACCTCAGCTAGTGTAATCCGAAAATCAGTGATGCCTCTTGACAGGATTAGTAAAGTGTATGCATAGTTCTTTATTACAACTGAAATAATTTGAGAAGACGGGAAAGCATAGTTGTTTAAGTAGGGGGGGCTCACCTTTGTATAGAACCTGGCTTCCTATCCTAACTTGCCACCAACCAAGAGAAAATCAGCTCTGGGTATTGGTCTCTTTTTCTTTAAGAGATTAAGGTGACTTCCAAGAACTAAATTTTTTTATTTTTACTTTTGCCAAGAGCAAATCCCTTGTCTCTGTTTGACTAGGAATAGAGCATGGAAGTTGAAATCATTTAGGTTCTAGAAAGGCAACTGCAAAATCAGTGATGGGAGTTACAGTTTTCTCTTTGAGGTTAAGCTAGACTGCTGGACATGTTCTGGCCAAGCAAAGTGAATTGTTTAGGAAAGTAACCTGACCTAATTTTGAGTATTGGTAATACAACAGCCCCCCCCACCCCACTCACCCACACATATCCCCAATCCCCCTTTGAACCCATAAATGTTATCATTAACAAACTGTTTGGTTCTCAATGGCCTCCTGCTAGTATATTTTCTCAGTGGGAACTTTTTTTTTGACTTGTGTATTTCCTTTTATATTTGTGTGGTCCCTGTATATAAAGTATTGGTACTTAGTGTTCAGAAAGACTAAATTCCCACCCTTCCTCCTCCCCAGCCCCATTCCATTTGTGTTTGAAGTACAGTGATGTGTAACCTTCTTTCTTAAATTAGACATTTGTACTTTTGTTTGATGTCTTTCCTGACAGAGATTTACGTTATCATTTCTTTTTAAAAAGTGTTTCTGTGCTGATACTGTCATGCTTTCTTTTGTTAGGAGAGTAACCATTTTCTTGAAACACCTGCAGTTTCTAAGTATAATCCTACTACATTAGGGCCCTCTTGCTAGCACATGCTGGTTACAGTTTCCATCTCTAAGAAGTTCTACCTTTGCCCTTTCCTGTCCCCATTGTCAACAATTTCACCCTGTCAGAACAATCTTTATAAGCCCATACTAAAAAGACCTAATTAAAGTCATGCTGGAGAATTGGCTGTTCAAGTGTTTATTGTATCTGTTATACTGAACCACAGAGTACCTGTTCTCCTCTTGTCTTGGTATAATAGTAAATGCTACTACAGAGTAGTTGTTACAAATTTCTCTTTCCCCAAAGAATAGTTCTCATGATACCAAATTCGATAATTATTCATTACCTCTCTGGGAATTTGGCAGTGTGGTGTATGTCTCTAGGGGGTAGTGTTCAGGATACTTCTGCTTCAGTTTTTGGCAGAGGAAGTAAATTAATATTTACAGAAGTTGTTACCTCCATCTGCCATATTTGTGAGCTGTTATGTACCTCTGTGAAAATTTGAGTTTTACTTCTTACAGAGCTTCTAAATATTTACTGTGGATCTGAGGTACATTTGTAAGAGCATCTAGTATGCCTTTTTTTAAGTAAGCAAAGTTATGGGAAGTCCATTAAAGCTACTGCCTTTCAAGTTAGCAGCCACATGTCCAGATGGGGTTCCAGCTCTGCCACTTATGACTGGGTAGAACTGGGAGGTGGTAATATCTTTGCCTACTTTGGAAGGGTATTCAAACCATCAGTAGTAAACATGAAGGTTAAGTTGGGGGCTGAATTTGATAATCATGGTAAAGAGATCTCTCTCTTGTATAGGATGTCCATTGAAGCATTGTAATATAATAACAAAAGATTGCAAGATACAATAGGGTAAATGCTCTTCAGAAGAAGGAATTACAGATGAGCAATAAGCAGTTGCTGCTTATAAAAAGAATGGGCCTTTTCTGTGGGTGCTGAATATAACTGTTCAACAGCACATACTAGGTGCTTTTCTGAAGTGCTCCACCTATATATTTTGGCCTCACAAAACCCCACAAGATAAGTACCCCAATTTTACAGATGCAGAAATTAAATCACAGAAAGGTGAAGTGACTCATGTAAAGGCTCCACAGTCAGTAGCCGGCAGAGCCAGGTTTCAAACCCAGGCAGTCTGGCCCTAGACAGCTCTCAGCCACCCTGCTACTCTGTAAGCCTGGGACACTAGGTATAGCCATCTTTCCATCTGCAGCTCTAGATACAGAACTAGAGGAAACAAAGTTGTTTCTTATTCATCATTACATTCTGAGAGGTTGACGGTATAATGAATACAGAACTTTTGACAATAACTAAACACAGGTTTAGACAAAGAAAGCTAACAAAATAACATTTATGATCAGTCCTTGAAAGGGTAAACTTTTGTTTGTTCTTAAGTCCTTTTTTCACAATTCTGTACTTAAGCATTCTCTTTTTGGTGTAATCAGCAACACAGACACAGAAGAGTTCTAGAATCTTTGGTGTAAAAAAATCCGTGCCCAAAAGCTCAGTTGCCAATAGGCTGGATTGGTGTGATGGCCATGGGCATCCAGCATCAGTTTCCTTACCTGGCCTCAGCTGCAGCTGGTTTGATTTACAAGGTGTATAAGACCTGAGAGGTGTGGGCTGGGAGGGAAGGGCACCCAGATCCTCTAGGGAGCCTCTGTCTCCAGCTTGTCTGATTTCCCTTGGACGGAGGTGTAAGTCATGTGGATTTTGAAAACATCTACTAGGTCATTCTGACACAGGCCCAGTAAAAGGCCACCTGTTCAGGCTCAAGATAGACACGTTTATCACCACCCTTAGTTCTCTTGGGGTTATTAGAGTCTCTTAGAACTTTTTGATTTTCTTTCTGGGCGTGGCTTAGTAGATCTAACAACATGATGGTTATGTTCCTAAAATAATAAGAGAATCACAAAATTCAGAGTGACCTACATATTAACATGGACTGTGACCAGGTGGTAACTGCTGGCTTTGGACATACTCTGTAGAAGAGACGAATAAATGATTACCAGATTGTATTTGCTTTTAAAAATGCCACATTGTGGCAGACTTTTTTTTTTTTTTTTTAAATTTGAGAGAGAGAGAGTGAGTACAAACAGGGAGGGGCAGAAGAAGAAGAACAGACAGACTCTTCGTTGATCAGGGAACTCACACAGGGCTGGATCTCGGAATCCTGAGATCATGACCTGAGTCAAAGGCAGATGCTTAACCCACTGAGCCAGCCACCCAGGGGCCCCAAACTGTGTGCGCGTGTGCGTGTGTGTTTTAAACATATTTGAACTCCACCTCTCCCTCTCCTCATTCACCTTCATAACCTAGTAACATTTATAAAATGTGGGTGTTTGGATTCATTTTAAACAAAGAAATGTGTTCTCATGTCATGTGCCTTATTTATGTTAGACAGGCTCAAATTTAAATCCTTCAAGACTTCTGGGGGTTGCATAACCTATCTTAATTTTGTTTTTCCACCCTCTTTTAATTTCAACCAAGGCTATGATGTTGCCTTTGTGTATTGGTATGAATTAGCTTGAAGAACATGATAATTTACTTTGAATATTCAAGTAATCACATCAGTTAAGAGACTGCAATCAGATAAGAATTATAAATAGCTGCCGTAGCAGAAAAGCTTAAAAGTCCCTTAAATGTTTGTCTCCCAGCTTTTATTTATTTATTTGACAGGCAGAGATAACAAGTAGGCAGAGAGAAAGAGAGAAAGGGTGCTCCCTGCTGCACAGAGCCCAATGCGGGGCTTGATCCCAGGACCCTGGGATCATGACCTGAGCCAAAGGCAGAGGCTTTAACCCACTGAGCCACCCAGGCACCCCTCCCAGCTATTTTCAATTGGCAGTCTGACTTAGATGTTTAGGAATATGAAGCATTTCTTGAACTCTTTAAGCTTAGTCTTTAAGACAACCATTAGAGGCATGCAAAAGATCTCGATTTCCATGATGGGCTTTGGCCATTGATTTTCTTGAAGCATACTTATAGAGGAGACAGTGGTTGCCCTGTGAAACAGATGAGAGTTTCTCCAAAGAGCCTCTTAAACACAGTATCTCAGGACTTCTATGTCCCCAGGAGAATGCTATAAATACTATGCTTGCTTCCTCTTCAGAGCAGCTCTCTTTCTTGTTTACTTGGCAAGGACTGGTAGGTTTGGAATAGGCTCAGTGACCCCAGAGGAAGATGGCTATGAATGTAGTACACAGAGAGGTGCTTTTCACTGAGCCTTGGTACAGAGCTTCTTGATTGAGTTTATCATCATTTTGAGAAATGGGACTGGCATATGTTAAAGGACTTCCCAAAATAGAAGATTTAGGTGAGTAATTGCAAAGTATTGTTGGAAGACCAATCTCAGTGGGTGATGTACGTGGCCATAGGTTTGACTGTCCACCTAGTTTCCATCTCATTTATTTCTAATCCACCTCTTCTGAGCTCCAGATTCAACTTCTCAGCGAGGTTCACCTGGATGCCCTACAAACATGTCTGTCCTGTTGGCCAGCGTGGTCAGGGGCACCACCATCCGCCAGTTTGCCCAAGCTTCGAGCTGGCACTGGTGTTGGGGTCCTCCTCTCTCATCAGCCATGTCCTTCCTTCCCTCACTCTAGCTGTCAGTCCTTTCAGGTTCCTCTCTGTCTCTCTCTGCAGCCTCCCCCCCCCCCCCAACATCCAACCCTTGTAGCACTTCGGATCCTAACTGGACAACTACAGTTTCTCCATGTCTCCTTCCTGTCTTCCCTCTGGTCTGGTCCATATGCTGTTGTCACAGCAGTGTCCTGACACGTTAATAGGATCCTTTCACTCCATCCTAAAAGCTTCATTTTCTCTCTCTTCATTTCCTGCCACTTGATTGCCTGCACCTCTCACCCTGAACACACCACAGACGTCATTTCTGTTCCTGTGCTTGTCTGTTCCCATCTCTGCTCTGCACAGGCTGTGTCTGAATGCTTCCTCCTCAGTTGCTCCCCAGCAAACGGATACAAGAGTAAAGCCAATTTAATAGCATAAAAAGCTCTGTTCTTCATGAGTGAAATCCTCACACCGTAGAGCCTGTGGTCTTTTTGACTGAATCAAATGTCCCCACCCCTGCCTATTTGTATAACCTTGGTTCTGATATCTAACCTTTGTGTGCCTCAGTTTCCTCATTCTTAATGTAAGGATGACTTTCCTTTTCTTTTTGCTCAGTGTCTGGCACATTTATCTCTTTGTCCTCGGGACATATATACCATCAGGCGTGTGGTAGCTGTCTGGCAATTATTTGCGTGAATGTGTCCTTAAAGATGTAGCTTTCACATATCAGTTCAGTAATCTGTGCTAATGGCTGTGTGAAGATGGATGGTAGTCTGAGAATGCAAAATATTTCAGGAATGAGGAGCCCACCTAGCAGGGGACTGTGGAGAACTGGCTTCCCTGCCTATAGGGTTACCATTTCCTACTCCAAGCTGAGGGAAAAGAGCAGCAATAGCCCTCGGGCCATACAAATTGCTGGACATCCAACTTAGCCAGGAGCAAAGGTGACGTGTCCTATTATTTTAAAGAACCTTGCTTATTTGCTTATTACCTTGTAAAGCATTCACATAGGCTATGCCAGTGATAGACCACACCCATGGCACTATGCCCAGGGAATGAAGAGAGTCAACTCTGGTATCTTGACATCCAGCTATTTCATGCTAAAATAGTGAAGGAAGCTATGGAGAGGGCCTCTGGATAGAGCAAATTACATGAGACTGGGCAATGTCAGGTGTGTTTGGTGCTCCCGAGTTTTGCTGTTTTTGAGTCCAGTTCTAGGGTCCTAGAAGAAAGTAGTACAAGATAATGCTGCAGAAGTGTTTGGAAATCATGGAAGCCTTTAATGTAAGACTAAGTGGATTAGACTTAATTCTTTAAGCACTAGGGAGCCAATTAACACTTGGTATCAAAGGATGTAGTGTGATTTTCTTAACAGCAAATTCTGCATTTTTTTTTTTAACTTTTGCCTGTCTGGATGCTTTGTATCAAGTGGTTGTGGTCAGCAGAATAGCAGCACCCCAAAGATGGCTGTGCCCTAATTCCCAGCACCTGTGTGAAGATGCCAGGTTACAGGGAAAGGGGAATTAGTGGTTGCAGATGGGATTGAGGTTGTTGATCAACTAACTAAAATAGGAGATTATCAGATTATCTCAAATCATCCAGGTGAGTTTGGTGGTAATCACAGGTATCCTCGATTATGGAAGAGGAAGGCAGAAGACTAGAACAGTGGTGGCACAAGGAGACTTGGCCCAGCGTTGCTTGCTTTCAAGATTAATGAAGGGACCTTGAACCAAGAAATGCAAGCAGGAAGAGGATTCTCCTGTAAGAGCCTCCAGAAAGGAGCGCAGCCCTGCTGCCGTCTTTTTTTTTTTTTCCCTGCTGCCATCTTTGATTTTAGTCTGAGACTCATTTGAGTCATCTGATATCCTGAAATGGAATAGGAGTTTGTGTTGTTTTAAGCTCTTTAGTTTGTGGCAGTTGTTACAGTAGCCATGGAAAACCGAAACAGTGGTCAGTATTTGTTTGCCTCGTGAAGGAGAGCTGGGCATTCATCAGTGTGACAGATCCATTTGTTGCAGAGATTGGCTAGGAGGAAGTTCTGCGTGGTAGAGGGGTAAGGACTGATGGGGTGAAGCTGGAGAGGGAGGGAGGGAGGAGAGAAAGGGAGGGGATGCTGAAATCGCAGAACTTCTACAGGACTGGAAGCCTGGGTGGCCGGGTGTTTAGGGTGGGCGAGGGATGGAGTATATTTTCGGGGCTGGGCTTCAGGGAAAGTTACAGAGCCAGTAACAGAAATGTGGGAATCAGAAGGAAGAGAAGATTGTGAAGAGAAGTATGATGAATTCAGTTTCTGGCTTACTGCGTTTGGGTTCAGGAACATCACCTGTGTGTAGATGGAGAGAGAGCAAACTGGCCCCTGGGATGTAGGATTGGGTATCACTGGTCATGATTTTAATCTATATTGTTTCTTTAAATTTCCCCAAGATAGAGACTCAGTGACCCTTTTTAAAAATCCAGTTATGTTATATTCCTTAAAAGTTTAGGTTGTTTTTTTCTAGTGCTTTACAAAAATTATTTCTGCTGCCATTCAGATTCTGTATACCCTTAAATTTTTTAAATAAATACAATTAAGTTAATACTAAATAAATAATACATTTAAGTAAAATAAAATTAACAAACTTCTGTGACCTTCTCTTGCATATTTTTTTCTGTGCTGCAGGCCACCATTCCAGAAGCCTCTCTGGTTCACATTGGTCTATGTCACCTTGCTAGTCACTCAGGGTCCTATTTCCCGGTCCTGAAACTGTCAGGTCTCCCTTACTGAGTCAGGTAGGATAGAGCCCTAAGCAAACCTTGGCTTGTGTGGAAAAAGAGACCTGAACGTTTCTTCCTGTGTCATTACAACAGCTGTTGTATCAATTTGTTGTTGAACTATGTACACCCCTATTTTAGACATGGTTATATCCTGAAAGTTCTTGGTTGCCATTCTTTTATTCTTCATAATGAGCTTATTTATAGTGATTGAAATTACAGCCCATTTCTTGGGAAATGGGAGAGAAACCATTTCAGGGCAACTATGTAGAACTTTTTGAGATGATAGATTTTTTTTTTTTTTTTTTTTTCTGTGCACCACATTGTTTTCCCACCTATCTGTTGATGCTGTTTTATCTGTTTGATCACCGTCCTTTACTTGGTGGCATTTGCACCATGTAATTGGAGCTTAAAAGAAGAAAAGGAAGATGTTTTAGTGAAGGCTGTACTGAATATAATCTAAATTTTTTAAAGCCAGTGAAGATAGGAGGTATGACTAATAAAATAATGACTTCCATAAACCACCCATGAAATCACTTTGATTTCATTGAGCTACTTATATTTCATTCTTCAAAAAAGAAAATGTGGGGTGCCTCGGTGGCTCAGTTGGTTTGGGGTCTGCCTTCGGCTCAGATCATGATCCAAGGGTCTTGGGATTGAGTCCTGTGTTGGGCTCCCTGCTCGGCCCTCGCTCTGCTTCTCTTTCTGCCTCTGTCAAATAAATAGATAAAATCTAAAAAAAAAAAAAGTTTCAAAAAAGGAAACTAGATTGAAATAAGAAATCGTATTCATTCTGACTTGACCAACTTAACTTTCTGTTCTCCCTTCCCTTTGCCCTTTGATTAAGACTTACGTGTGCTAAAATGTAGGTTGCATTTACCTTAATCAGTATCCTTATAAGACAGAGTCTCCCGAAACACCAAGAAAGCAGAAACCAAGTGCAAAATGGTTTGAAGCCCCTTTAAAAAGAAAAGAAAGGAGAAAGTGTTGGTCCCATTCAGTGCCCATTAGCATGTCAACTTTTTCTTTGAATTGAATCGTTTCCGCTAGTGAAATAGTCTACTTGGCTTATAGGCATTTCTCTGTAACATCTTCCAAACTAAGAAAGCAAATAAAGGAAAGATTATGTAGAGAGAAACCTACAAAAATACCTGCTCTGCAGCTCTGACCTAAAGGTGAGTGCCCTGAGTTTTGGGTGAAAAGTATGGAGTTTCTTCCTAACAGATGGGAGTAGGTAATATACCTTTGAGCATGTAAGTGTTAAGCTTTGCACAAGATTTATCCTCTCATTGGCTCTGCCTGTTCCAAATAAATACACTTCAAACAGTGAAAGGAGTCATGCTTGGAGAGGTGAAATGTCACTCTTAGATTCTTATTTTGGAGGAGGAAGGAGTGTGTGCAGTTTTCTCCCTCTTTTATTCATATGCATTCTCTGTCTATCTCTGCTGACCTGCTTTAAACTTCCTTCAGCTGGGACTCTGCTTTCCTTCTGCTAGTTATATTTCTGTGCACTGTCAGGGCCATACCTGCACCTGACACCTCATTTAGAGGAAGAAAGGAGGTGAGCGCACAGGCCAGCCAGTGGTGCTGGGATTAAACAGAGGTCGTGCTCCAGCCTGGCGGGGGGGGGGGGGCTTTCTTTCTGAGGTGGCTACATTTTGAAGTTTTGAAAAACCTGCACAATGCTAGCCTGAAATGAATTGCAGAATGAGTCAAACGAGGACTTGGTGAAAATTGGACAACGGATGTGACAACAGACAAATGGGAAGTCTGGTTTTTTAAAAGGTGTTTTGTTGTGGCAAATTGAAGTCAGGAAAGTGAATTTTTGACTTTCATTCTAAGCTAGCATTTTCTCTTTCTATAAAAAGAATATATAAGTTAACTTCAGCTTTTGTGTCATGGTTGATGAGTGGACATACTGTCTGCTCATACTGATGAGCAGAACTGCCTGAGGTGACTGGGCCACAGGAAACTTGCCGCTCTTGTTATTTATGACTTTAAATTTCAGTTTTGAGTGAGTAACAGTGTCCATGAGGAGTAGCCTCATTTGGAAAGGGAGGGAGTTAATAATCTTTGAATAAAGAACCTTCCAGAGTTCTTATGCCCACATGGTAATGTTGAAAATCAGCTCATCCTGTCTGACCAGTGTTGAATTTCTCATCATACCATACAATATATAACTTGATGAGCTGGTGGGGAACCGTAAGAACTTAATTATCTCCTGGGGGACTTTATTTTATTTTTTAATTTAAATTTAGTTAACATATAGTGTATTATTGGTTTCAGAGATAGAGGTCAGGGATTGATCAGTTTTACTTAACACCGAGTGCTCATTTTATCATGTGCCCTCCTTAATGCCTGTCACCTGGTTCCCCAACCCTTCCCCACCCCTCCCCTTAGTTTGTTTCCTATAGTTAAGAGTCTCTTATCTCATGAGGTACTTTAAAATATATTTATTTTGTTTCATTCATTATTGTTAGCTTGCTTTCAAAATGACTACATTTAAACGAGCTTCAAGTATTTGAGGGTGCAGTTTTTAACTACCATTAAAATATAAAGATAGATTTTGAAGTATATTTGGGGGGCGCCTGTGTGGCTCAGTGGGTTAAGCCTCTGCCTTCAATTCAGGTCATGATTTCAGGGTCCTGGGTTCGAGCCCCACATCAGGCTCTCTGCTGAAATATATTTGGGATAGTCACTGTTAAATTGGGAAGCTGAACTTATAATACCTTTTCAGCAATAAAACCTTGTAGAGAAGGAAAAAATTGTTTACATAATTGTTAATACATCTACTCTCAAATTTTTGGTCTTAGGACCTACACTTTTAAAAATTATTAAGAACTTCAGAGAGCTCTTGTTTATGTGGGTTACATCTTGAAATTTACTGTTAGAAATTATTTTTAATTAACAAATAGTAACACATCTAAATAATAATGAGTCCATTACATGATAATATAAGTAACCTATATTTTCCAAAACAAAAAAATTAGGCTGGTTTGGATCACTTTATCAAATAAATATGTGGGGTACCCTACTTAGGATGATATTTAAAAGTAAATCCTTGCCTTCTAACAATGCTGGTTGCTTGTGTGAATGATCCTGGAAGACTGTCAGCTGTCAGTTTTTTAAAATCCAAAGCAGAAAGGACTAAATTAAGAGATTGGTCTCAATAGCATAAATAGTTTTTTAGATGCTCATTTTATTTTTTTATTTATCCCATTCTGTTTGCTATTTATACATTAATATTTGGGCTTTTAAATTGACTGGTTTTTGGAATAGTTTTTTTTTTTTTTTTAAAGATTTTATTTATTTATCTGACAGAGAGAGATCACAAGTAGGCAGAGAGGCAGGCAGAGAGAGAGGAGGAAGCAGGCTCCCTGCTGAGCAGAGAGCGCGATGCGGGACTCGATCCCAGGACCCTGAGATCATGACCTGAGCCGAAGGCAGCGGCTTAACCCACTGAGCCACCCAGGCACCCTGGAATAGTTTTTAAAATAGCTAATTTATTTTTTGTTCATACCTATTTGATACTGTTTGCCTGACTTTTTTTTTAGCTGCTGATTTTGGACAGTGCTTTTGCTTTAATAAAAATTTGCTGCATTCTGTCCTACTTCTCCGTCTTGTTCCGTTTACTCCATTTAACTTTCAGAATTTCATGTGTTCAGGAAAGGTCCCTCTGGCCTTTTCTGTGTAATGTCTGATCACGTAGAACTGTAGTTGGGTTTTAGTGAGCACTGCATGCACCTCTTCTTGATTTTACTCTAGGGGATTCTCTGAAAAATCTTCATACCACTAGTTCTAGGATGTGTACATCAGGTACATACTGAACTGCACTATTTGTACATACCAAGATTTTTCCAGGAGATGTATTTTGCACTGTCCATTATAATAGTCGTTGGTAGCCACAGTTACTCAGCACTTGAAATATCACTAGTGCAACTGAGGAACTGAGTTTTTAGTTTAATTTTAATTAATTTATTTTTAAATAGCCACATGGGGGTCATGGCCCTCTTACTGGGCAGTGCAGCTCCAAGGGTTTCTGGCAGCTTGTTTTTAATGACTCATGCATGGCTCATTCTTGACCTCGGTTTTTTTGCAGGCTCATCCATTCGTTTTTAGAAGAGCTTTTTGGTGTATTTTTGACAGTTTTAGAAGTGTTGTAGGAGTTAGGTTTCACTATCTGTAGATTGCCTTATCCCTAGGGAGGGAACTAGTGGGAATGTTGGATCTGAAGAAATGGAGAATGTTGATGTTGGCTGCTTTTTATGAGATTTTGAGATGCTTCTAGGTGAGGTTTAAGGGGAAAAACAAGGTGAAGGGAAGGATTTTTAGGTTGGGGAGCCTTGAACAGATTTGTCAGCAGAAAGAATCATCTTAGAGGCAGAGGAAATTGAAGGTAAAAGGAAATGGGAGTTTAAGAAATTCTTGAAAGAGGCAGGAGAGGATCCAGAGTGCAGGTAGGAAGGTGGAAAGCCACTCTTTATGAATTTGAAGGGAAAAGAATGATTTTTTTAAAAGTATATGAACTTTTCTTGATGTGAAAGTCACATAATATTACCCATTTTAAAGTGGACAACTCAGTGGTGTTTAGTTCAACCACAGTGTTGTGCTCCTGTTGCCTCTAATTCCAAAGCATTGTTACTGCACCCGAAGAAGATCCTGGGCCCGTTAGTGGTCACACTGTTCTCCCTGCCCCCACAGCCTCTAGGCAGCCACTAATCGTTCTATCTTGATGTATTCGCCTCTTCTGCATATTTCATGTAAGTAGAATTATACAACAAATGTAACCTTTTGTATCTGGCCTCTATCGTCTAACATAAGGTTTTCAGGGTTCATCCAGGTGGTAGCAGGTAAAAAATGACAATTCATCTTGACATCCTGAATCTCAGCTAAATCAACAGTTCCTCCAGTTGGAGTTCCATAGGATTAAGGCTTCGCAGAGGTGGATGCAGCATCGAGAGTATTGATGGAATGGCTGACTCTGAGGTCCATTCTGAGCAGGGAGATGCACTCGCACTGGCCAGAGCTGGGAGGGTGGGGAAGCAGAGGTCTGAATCTGGTGATGGTAATCACCAGGAGCAAAATGACTGCAGTGGGGGAAGTGGGGAGGAGGGGTGTGTGGGAAGGAACTTGCTTTAAAGAGGGGGGAGGAGTGTCCTATTTCAAGAGTGAATTTGGAGTCCCAAGTTAGAGAATAGATGTGGAAACAGGAGCCCATCTGAAGTGGGGGTGATCTCTTATGTTCATAAGTCAGGGTCACCCAGAACTGCTTGCTGCAGTGAGCAGATAGCGCAGATCCAGTTTCCAAGGAGGCAGGTGAGGTGGAAGGCTCTGCAGCTGTGGCCTGTTGGGGACTGATGCAGCGCTGCTGCTCTCTGAGGGCTGCTAACTCAGGTGGAAGCCAGGTGACAGACCTGGAGTTTGTTTCTGCTTCTTTGAGGTTGAGTCAGCCATTCTGGTTGGTGCTGAGATTAGTAATGGAGTCGAGCAGCGCTGACAGCAAAGCCACTGCAGGGCCCAGCTGTCTCCTGTCTCCAGAATGAGGTTTTAAGGACTTCCTAGCTTTCAGAGTCTTCTCCGTTTTGTCCCCAGTCTGCTCCCCAGTATCACAACCCACCGTACCACCCGTTCCACAGAGAGCTCATGGGTTCCTGTGTGCCATGCACTGAGCTGCTGGTACCTGGACCAGACCAAGCCCAGTGCTCGAGGACTTACATACTAAGTAGGTGTTAATGTGTATTTGGGGTATGATTGGAGAGTAAGCTGAAAGTCCTAACCTAGACTTGGGCTTTGGGGGAAGAGTCAGGGAAGATTTCTCCAGAGTGACCAATCTGTTATAGGAAGATTGCAGCATAAATAAAGGGAAACAGGAAGTGGGACAGGTGGATGAGGGCACTTCCATGCATAGGATTTGCCAGAGTAAAGGTTGCATTGGAGAAGGGGGAAGGAAACAGGTGTGGTTGGGGAGCAGAGCACTGGAGGGAAGGGCAGAAGCTGAGCTAGAAGCTGTTGTGAGCTGGTGCATGAAGAGGGCACTAAGCAAAGTGAAGGATTGTTGATTGTATCTAAGATTAAGGGACACGGTTGAGGTGCTTCAGGCAGGAGTGGCCTGATCAAGTTTGGTGGCTTAACAATACTCTGGTGTGGGCGTGGATGGAAGGGGACAGGAGTGAACGCCTGGAAGTCCGCTGTCAGGAATTGTGGTACAGGTGGGAAGAGGATGTTGACAAGGAACGTGGGGGATGGCATCACCAGGTGAGAAGGTGACTGAAGCACTGAGCCTTCTTCTTATTCTGTCCTTCATGCCTCCATGCCTCGTCCCGTGCTGTGCCTTCAGTGTGAACTACCCATTCACACTCTGCCTCCTGGGCCTTACGCCTTGAAAAATCCTGAATAAGCTGGTCGCATGCTACTTGTGTGAGGGTTCTCCAGTATCCTGTTCAGAAGCAAGTCATTTGACAAGTGTTCGTGGGGCTCTCACATGTTTGACAGTGCTTCAACTCCTTGCTGACTTGATTTTCTAGCGAAGGTAGTGTTAATCACCTGCAGGTCAGCTATGGGGGCTGGGTGATGTAGTTGAGGTAAAATCAGAGACGTTCCTCAGGCTCACCCAGTATTGTGGTTCTTCCCAGAGTATGGCACCCACTTCTCTCTCCGTACCTTTGCATTTGGAATACCCGTCCCTCATTCCTTGGCCTACCCACACCTACTAATCTTGTGTCAGGCCAAGCCAGTGCACCGGGGAAGTCTCTTGATGGCCCAGCCCCAGATCTCTGCTTCCTTACCCTAGCTCTCACCCCTTTGGCTCTCCTCTTACCTGGTGCTTTTGTGTGTTAACTTTTCATGTGTATATGATTCCAATTACATTAGACAATTTACAGACTCTTAAGGTCCACTCCATCCAAGAGAGTACTTGGAAATAATTCGCATGCATAAGTATCTACACATGGCTTATAATCTTTGTAAATTTCTATGAACGATAGATAAGATATAGGCACTTTAAGAAGAAAAAAAGCACAGCATTTAAATATAAATATCATATATTTGGCTTATGATGCGGTAAGGGGTAGCAACCTAGAACGTATGTTTCAGATTGAAGAATAATTCCCAAATGACTCTACTTTGCTGTGTCTTTCTATCAGTTGTTTTGTGCTTGGGTAGGACATCTAAACATATGAGAAGCTGGTCAGTCAAAAATCAAGTGGGAAACGAATGGCATTTTGGAAAAGAAGTTGTACACTGACCTTTCTCAAAGAACTTAGCTGTGGGATGGGATTTTCACCTTAGATAGTAGGCCTGGAGGGTGGGGCAAGGTTGGAAACTTAGTGTAGCACAGTCTGTGTGGACTAGGGTTACCAGTGTCTGAGAAAAGTCTTTGGCCTTGGGTTAATTTGTACCCCAGAGGGGTGGGATTTTTTTTATGCAGGGTTTTTCTAGTGTTTGTGCGTGTCTGGAAGTGTTTTCATATGTCAAACTTAAAGTTACTACTTCTTTTTTATCTTCTTTGGAAATAAATTTTGATGTTTTATTTTGTTTTTATGATACTCATCCCTCAACTTTTTGTCTTGCCAAAGCCTAGTTATTTCAAACTCATTCCCATAGGCCTGGTTTTCTTTCTTTTTTTAAAAAAAATCTCTTAGCTGTACATACCCATGTTTTTAATGTATATTTTAATAACAAATTTAGGTAATATTTAGAGATAAGATACATCTATAATCTTTACATATGCCTGCATATCCATATTTTAAAGGGATATGGGAAAAGCTCATTATTCATCCTGGCTCTAGAAACTGACAAGTACTAAACATGATGGACATGTTTCTCATTCCCTCTCACGTTAACCTCCAGAACACCCTTACCAGAAGTCTTCACTTATTTTTTTAGTCCCAGCATGGCTGAAATCACAATATCATTATTATTTGCTTTTATGTCACTTCCAAGCAGGCCTGCTACCTGAGATTAATAGGACCTTATTTATGCTGTCTACAGGATACCAAGGTCTTTATGATGATTCATGGGTATCACAGAAGCACTGCCATCAATTGTAACCATCTGCCTACTGACACTGTTGTGTTAGGTTGCCTTGGGCAGAAATTGTTCCCCACAGTACATTATTACTTAGTACCCAGCAGTGTGATACAGGTACTTGTGAGTTGCTATTTTGATGCACTTGCTTAATTTCCTACCTAAGTTAAACTTAGTGTAATGTCGCTGCAAAGAGAGGCAGTTACGAGCTCAAGTTGTGGAAACAGTGGGCCAGGGTTTGACGCCCCTACAGCAGGTACAGACTCAGTGACCGTGCGCAAAGAACATTGGTGTGTGAGCTTCCGTTTTCTTTTCTGGAAAGTGAGAAAATAGCCCTTTACAAGGCTCATGAGAAGATTAAATGGTGCATGTGAAGTGCATGGTAGCCTGCTTAGCATCACTGAGTGTTCAGTGTTAGTTACAATTATGATTACCATTGTCATGTTTTCTGTTTTTAATAATGTTACCATCCTGAAGCCAGGGACTCTCTAAAGGAAGAATATTATGGTTTCATAATGAAATCCTCTTAACTCATTAGTGAGGCATTACAATCTATAATGGTGGAAGATTTGTTTGATGCTGGAACAAATGAGGACGGAGCTAATGCCATTTCATCCTATTAGACCTTGGATAGCTTATCCTGGTGCCTGCCTGACATTTTGCTGAACAAGTTTTCCTTTCTTTGTGAAAGGAGAGGAATTCTTGGACAGTGTGCCACTTGTCATCATGAGGATTTTTGTGACCCAAGTAGGAGTTGATTCATTCTAAATTGAAGCCATTGGATCCTGTGCCACTTACTAATTCTGGATGTGGTGATTGAGTGAAAAGTCCAGCAAGAGAACTCTTTGGGATTTCTCATTTGTGTCCTGTGAAATGCATATGAAATTTCTCTGTAAGCCAGAGTATTTTTCTGACTGCTCACTCAGTGCCTCTACATGGGATTAGAAAAATCAGGCTGTTTTATGATGCTTTATTGATAAAACTAGTAATGACACAAACTGAATTTGGCTAACTCTGCTACTGATTAGCAAAAATGGCCTATCTTCTGCAAAATGGTGTACACAGTTTAAAACAAAACAAAACAAAACAAAAAACCAATTGGTAAGTCTTCGTTCTTCAAGTTGTTAAATACATAGAACATTTGGGGTGGTTTTGAGTTTGGATTTTTTAAACTTTTAGGTATTTTTCTTTTAAAGATTTTATTTATTTATTTGACAGACAGAGATCACAAGTAGGCAGAGAGGCAGGCAGAGAGAGAGAGAAGAGAAAGCAGGTTCCCCACTAAGCAGAGAGCCCGATGCGGGGCTGGATCCAAGGACCCTGGGATCATGACCTGAGCTGAAAGCACAGGCTTTAACCTACTGAGCCACCCAGGCGCCCCAAACTTTTAGTTATTTTAAAGCTAATGTTATGAGCCTATCTTACTAGAATCAAATTTATTGTTTTACAGGGGTTCCCTTGTGGTTGGGTTAGTAGAGTCAGTTAAAAAAAAAAAAAAAAAAAAAAGGTCTGTGTCCCTAGATACACTAGACAACAGATGCTTTAACTATGTTGTTTAAAATCCACACTTGTTCCCGAAGATCACTATTATTTAGGTAAGATGGAATGCTTCTCTGAGAGGTTTTACGAATTGGTAACTAGACTTAGTTCCTTGGTTTGAGGGGGAATTTTTGTGGCATGCAGACATTTCCACTAACAAATAACCTGAAAGAAATAAAGATTCCTAGCATAAGTGACCTCTTAACACATATCAGCTTATTATATTCACAAATTAATCCTTTAGAAGTGGAGGATACACAGTATTCATTATTCCTTTTCTGTTTTGAGCATTATCTGGAAACGACTCTTTATCCAGATTTTCAGTGTATAA
Organism: Mustela lutreola; assembly: GCF_030435805.1. NCBI lineage: Eukaryota > Metazoa > Chordata > Mammalia > Carnivora > Mustelidae > Mustela > Mustela lutreola. The sequence continues at coordinate 100,013,735 of NC_081295.1, read as the reverse complement.
TTCGGTGTTTATTCAGCCATTGGGGTTTTGGTAGGATTTATACACACACACACACACACACACAGAGCATTTTATATTAGACTAACTTAGGGGGAAAAAATCTTTTTTCCTTGAGATCGTTTACCTAGTCCTTGACCAGGATGCAGTTATATAGGCTGCTCCTGTAGACGATGCTGGTGGGAATGTGATAGGTAAAAATGTTTGGAAAGAAATTTTGCAATATATGTTGACCCTTCAACCTAAATGACCATTTTCTGGGAATCTCATCCAAGGAAAGAACATAGAGCTAAAGTTTTATGTGCAAAGATGTTCATTGCAGTATTATTTAAGATTGGTAAAAATTAGAAACAGATTAAATGACTCATAATAGGGAGAATAATTAAAGCATATGTAAATATTTGAGAACTCAGATTTCTGAAGGAGATGATTACTACAGTGTCAAAATGCAGGATTGCAGGTATGTGCTTTTTTAAGGCATAGAAAAAAGATTCATATTTTAAATATTTGTATGTTTATTATGGAATATTAGCATAGCTCCACGCTAAATGCTTTACATGAACCATCTCCTCTGAAGGTATTATTTTTAGTCCCATTTGAAGGGAATATGCCAGGTGAAGAGAGTGAGGCTGTCAGAGGTCAACTTGTCCACCATCACTCTGCTAGTAAATGGTAAAAGAGGAATATAGATTCTGCCACATTCTTGTTGCTTTTTGTTTTCACTTGAAAATGATACAAAAAAGGGGTGCCTGGGTGGCTCAGTGGGTTAAAGCCTCTGCCTTCGGCTCAGGTCATGGTCTCAGGGTCCTGGGATCGAGCCCCTCATCGGGCTGAGGGCTCTCTGCTCTGTGGGGAGCCTACTTCCCTTCCTTTCTATCTGCCTGCCTCTCTGCCTACTTGTGATCTCTGTCTGTTAAATAAATAAATAAAATCTTTAAAAAAAAAAAAATAGAATAGGGATGCCTTGGTGGTTCAGTGGGTTAAGCCTCTGCCTTCGGCTCAGGTCATGATCTCAGGGTCCTGGGATCGTGCCCCACATCAGGCTCTCTGCTTGGCGGGGAGCCTGTTTCCCCCTGTGTCTCTGCCTGCCTCTCTGCCTACTTGTGATCTCTCTGTCAAATGAACAAATAAAATCTTTTAAAAAAAAATAGTAACAAAATGATACAAAAAAATTTGACAGATTTTTCTGCAGTAAACATAATTTTTTTATTTTTACTGTAACATCGGGGAGGGAGTAAGTGTGGCCCTTAAAGGAGCAGGCTCTGGAGTCCCTCTGTCTGCTGTTGGTTTGACCTTGGATAAAGGGATTCAACTGCCCTCTGCCTCAGTAAACTCTCCTGTCCTGAGAGGATGTGTGAAGGAATGGTAGAATTGAGACAAGCTTGGTAAATTTATAGCAGAAAAACTACTGGCACATAGTAGGGACTGACTATTAGTTGCTATTGTTATAATCATTATGATCTTCAAAGAAATTGGCTTGAAAATGAGAAAAAAATAATTTGAAATGGTGGGCTGGTTAGGTTGTCCATGATTGTTAGCTTCTCTTAGATGTTGATGTGATGGGAAAGTGACTTGAGAAACTCCCTTAGAGCAATTGTTAGCAAACCATTTAGTAAAGGGAACTAGCAGTTTGCTAAATAATTCAGCCTCTAGAAGTGTGTTGTAATTCATCTTAAAGCATTGCTGGTCTGTTTTTTGTTGTTGTTGTTGTTATTGTTGTTGTTGTTGTTGTTTTTAGGACATGAGTGTATGTCTCTAAACAAATATGTGGCAAAAGTCCCAGCATAGGGGCACCTGGGTGGCTCAGTGGGTTAAGCCTCTGCCTTCGGCTCAGGTCTTGATCTCAGGGTCTTGGGATCGAGCCCCGTATCAGGGTCTCTGCTCAGCAGGGAGCTTGCTTCCCCCTCTCTCTCTGCCTACTTGTGATCTCTCTTTCTGTCAAGTAAATAAATAAAATCTCTAAAAAAAAACAAAAGTCCCAGCATAAGCTTGAACTTTAACACTTAACATCATGAACTCAGTGCACAGCTCACCTTCCAAATGGATCCCTTATAAGAGAACATATCAGTTCAGTGAATTTTCAGTAATTTGCACTCTGGGCATTCAGATTGTATGGGGCGCCTCCTGACTCAGCAGGCACGTATGGAACTGTATAATCGATCTGTGATTAATAAGATTAGTACTGGACCAGTACATTTCTAGATGGTCAGAGCTTTTCCTGTTCCTTTTTCTCAGACTGCTTGTCCCTGTGCTCCCTGACTCCTTGGGCAGTACCCCATCCAGGATGCGGAGTGGGAAGCCAGAAGCTTGGACTCCCTGCCTCTCCCTCACGTGGCCCAACTCTGGACAACTCTTCTCTCTGGCCCCTGCATTCCCTCCCCAGCGTGCCCAACGATGTCCTCCACCTCTGATGTGGGCTACAGCATCTTCTAAGTGACGTGACCTTCACCTCACCTCCTTTCCAGGCTCCCGCACAGCCCCCGCTCTCACCCCACCTCCCCAGTTTCAAATAAACAGTAGAGCCCTTCCCTGCTTCTCCAGCTTCATCTTTCACTTTGCTCTCCCCTCCCCTTAATCCCATCCTCTCCCCTGGCAAGCCATAACCCAAACATGATACTGAAGCCCCTCACCTGACCCATTTGTCCCTATGTAAAATTGACTATTCTTTTTTTATCTTCCCATTTCCCTTGCACATCCTTTTTGTCAAAGCAGCTCTATCACTTTATTACAGTTATTTATCACTTCTCTCTCCCTTTGCTAGACCCTGACCTCTCTGGAGGCAGGTTTACTGTCTCGTGGATTTCTCTGTCACAATGCATTAAATACATGGTTGATGGATGTTTGCTGCTGCCAGGAATGAAGGTGGTCATGCACTGTGCCGGCTGTTGTAGAGAACTTCAATTAATCCTTACCACCACCCCAGGAGTACTGGGCATTACTGTGCACGCATTTATAGATCAGGAAACTGAGGTCTGTACAGGTGAGCAACTTTCCAAGCATCCTATGTTACAATGCTGAGTCAGAGCACAGGATTGTAACTCAAATTATACATATCACAGATTATATTTTCTCCTAGAAATACTGAGAATCTATAGTCCTAAAGGGGCCACGTCATGATGAGTTAAGTGGCAGAGGGCCCATCTGGTGATTTTCTAAGTGATGTGACTGTCAACCACTTAAACATAGGGTTCCTAATATGGGGACTGGGATCCCTAGGATTTGGAAAACTCTAAATGTCAGTTTTATCATTTGTGGATAGAGAAAAGGTCTCTTTTGCTTTCATCAGATTTTTACAGTTGGTGTGGGATCTGCAAAAGGTTAATAACTACTAATGGAATGTTATTTCTATAGAAAATAGAATTTTCCAAAAACCAGAAGATTCATTTATAAGTTAACATCGGAACACAGCCCTTTTGTCAAGTAGAGATTATGTGTTTTGATAACTTGAATGAATGAATAAATGGAAAATTGCCTCTTTGCTATAGACTGAATGTTTGTGTATGTCCCCCACCACCAGATCCATATATTAAAGTTCTAACACACACACATTCTCCTCCCACCCCAATATATTGATATTTGGAGGTGGGGCCTTAGGGATGTAATGAGGTTTAGATGAGGTCATGAGTATGCCCATTATGGGATTAGTACCCCTTCAGAGAAGAGAGGAGATCTAGGCGCCCTCTGTCCCTACCTTGTGAGGATACAGCTGGAAGATGGGTGTGTTGGCAACCTAGGATGCGTGCATTCCTCAGGAACTTAGTCTGCTGGCATCTTGTTTTGGACATCTCAGGCTCCAGAACTGTGAAAAATAAATGTCTGTTATTTAAACCACCTGGCTGTGGTATTTTGTTTTAGCAGCCTGGACTAGGACACTCTCTTCCCTTCTCCTCTCTGGTGGCATGTATTAAATTGTTCATGTCTGTGAAAAAAATCTGGAGAAAAACATAGTACCTTTTAAACATGTCACTGCTTCTGTAATCACATTAGTTTTCTTCAAATAGTTGTTTTCATTTAGTTTCTATAGAGAAAATGTGATGGCTTTTCCTGACCAAGGTGGGATATTATATATCATTTTATATGTGTCCCCCCTACCACCAATTAAACATTCTTGCCTTTCAGAGGTTGAGCTATTGCTGATTTGTGCTAAATTTGTATTTTAAAATGAACAAAAAGATGTAGATTTCGACTGGATGACAGTCCAGTCATTGGAGCTTCAGGGAGAGGACCATGTTCTCTTTTCTCTACCAGCAACCACAAGGCCGTAAACACATTTGGTGCTCTGTAAAGGCAATGTTGTTAAACAATGATACAAGCCATTTTGCAACCTAAATTCTTTTCCTAAAATTTTCACCTGATAGACTTCTCCGGGAAAGAATTTTTACAAGTTCTATATACAAATGGGTGTTTGGTTTTTTCCTCCTTAACTATGTCCTTCATTTTCATTTTGGGACTTGTTAGCATTTCTCCCTTGTTCTGGCTGTAGGTGGGCACTTGATTGACTTCATGTTAATTTGATTGCTGGCTTCCCTTTTTTCATTTTGTTACAGCAACCTGGCTTTTATGACAGCTCAGAGTTAAATACTGGTACTTGGGGAGAATTGAAATGAAGGGAAAATCTTTTTATTAGCCAGTTGGAATATTCAGTTACATTAATATGACTTGCTAAAATACTTGCAGTTCCACTAAAATGTAATCACTGTAGGGTCTGATTCTCAGCGTTTCACCTTTAATGGTCGTCAAGGGGGTTTTAAACACAGTGGCACATTTGTTGAAAGTAGCACTCGGTGAAAAGCAGGAAAGCATTGCTAGGAAGAGATCTAATCTTATTGGAGAATTTCCAGAGAGGCTTACAGGAGACGTCATCTCAGCCTTTTCTGGAGTGCCCATGTCCTCTCGAGAGCTGTGGGAGTTGAACGACTCCCTCCTGTCTGCCGCAGGAAGAGCCACTGCCCAGCTCACATGTGGCGGGTGCACAACCCACACCCCCAGTAAACAGCGGAAGCATGATGATGGGGACTCTCCTGCATTACACAAGTGCTTCTGAACCTCCTTGTTTCTCAGTGGATTGAAGAGAAAATGGTCGAAAAAATAGAGGAAAGCACAGTTTTTATTTTTCATAGTGCAGTAAGCTTTTCTTAATATCAAACATCTAAAATCTGACAGCTCTCAGCGATTGCTATCTGAAGTTTCCTACATTCCATTTATGAGAATGAAAAGTGGCAAGGAAATTACTGATTGTAGGAACTTCTTTAAAACCACAGAGGCATAGTGTATTTATCCAAATTATCTATGCCTGCTTATCTGCAGACCTGAAAAATGGAATTTGGCATTCATAATTCTGACTGAAACACTCAAACATGACAGAATCCCTCTGAATCATTGTAAATTTTATTTAGGGAGATTTTATTAGTGTTGGTTTGTTTTGTTGTTGTTGTTGTTTTTAAGTAAGCACTATACTGAGTGTGGGACTTGAACTCACAACTCTAAGATCAAGAGTCACTTGCCTTACCAACTGAGCCAGCCAGGTGCCCCAAGGAAGAGTTTATTTAATATACTTAGTGATTTTCTTATTCTATGAAAACTGGCCTATGTGAGTTCTGTGATTCCTTGAAGTGAATCAGAACTTGACACTAATCAAAACAGTATTCCCCATAGCCTGAGTAGTCTGGATATAAATAAGCATTTACCAAGAAGCTACATTAGACTGGAAATTAAACTTAGTTAAAATACCAGCACTTTGGTCAACGGATTAAGCTTTCACAAATGGAGTCACAGTTCAGACAGTTCCTTTCCAGAATAAACTTTCCTTTACAGTTACACAGAAAGTCACAGCCATGTGTCATTGGATTGGGTGGGGGTGTAGGGGATGATATTTGAATTTTTTTTTTTTTTTAAATCAAATGCTTAGTCTTGCTTATCTGTTTTCCTCACTTTTGTGGATATTTTAAAAGATTTCATTTGAGAGAGTAAGCACGAGTGTAGGGGGTGGGGAGGAGCAAAGGTAGAGGGAGAAGCAGACTCTCCTCTGAACAGGGAACACTGCATGGGTGGGGCTTGATCCTAGGACTCTGGGATCATGACCTGAGCTGAAGACAGATGCTTAACCGACTGTGCTACCCAGGCACACCCCAGTGTGGATCTTTTTCTTTTTATTAAACTTTTTGAGATTATTCTGGATTCCTAAGCAGTTACAAAAAATAATAGAGATCCCAAGAACCTTTTTTCCAGTTTCCCCTGCAGAGCTGTAGTTCAGTGTCACAAGCACAATACTTACATTGTTACTGTCAAGCTACAGACCTCCTAGCCACATCTCTTCCCTCCTGACTTCACACCATCTCTGACCCCAAACACCCACTCCTCTCTTCTTCACCTCTAAGTTTGTCATTTCAAAATGCTATATAAATGGATTGGCCTTTTTCACTCAGCATACTTCTCTGGAACTTCATCCAGATTTTAATGTCTGTCAATAGAGTGTTCCTTTTTATTGCTGAGTAATGTTTTATGGCATGATCGTTTCCAGTTTTGGCTATTACGAGTAAAGCTGCTATGAACCAGGTACAGGTTTTTATGTGAACATAAGTTTTCATTTCTATAAATAACCAATAATTTTGTTTTAATGGTAGCTTAATATTTAATTGTATGCTTGTACCACAGTTTATTTAGCTAGTACTTCTAGATGGATATTTAAACCACCCCACCCTTTGTTTTTCTTCTGTTACATCACTGATAACAGTCCTATAGGTAAACTGTAATGCACATCTGCTTTTATTTCTTCATATAAGGATTTATAGAAATGGGCTTGAGTATGTGAAATTTTTAAGCTTTTTTTTTTAATTTTTAAGCTTTTTCAACGTTTTTATTTTAAGTGCATCTAATCCCAAAGCGCTTTTTTTGTTTGTTTGTTTAACGTCAAAAACACCATATAGGTCAGCACTTTACACTCCCGCTCCCACCGTTCTCCAGCCCCAGACAACCACTAGTATTCTTTGTATGGATTGTCCCTTGCGGACATTTCATGTAAATGGAGTCATACAATATGTGACCTTTTTTTTTTTTTGTCTCTGGATTCTTTTGCTTAGCATAATGTTTTCCAGGTTCATTTATGTTGTAGCACATGTGTACCAATACTTCCTTCCTTTCATGGCTGAAGAACATTCTGTTCTGTTGTGTGGCTGTATATATACTATATTTTGTTTATCAGTCAATGGACTTTTGGGATGTGTCCATTTTTTAGCTATTATAAATGATGGCACTGTGAATATTTGTGTGCAGGTTTTTATGTGGACATATATTTTCATTTCTCTTGGGTATCTGCCTAGAGGTAGAATTGCTGATGTTAAGGTAACTCTGTGTTTCACTTTTTAAGGACCTGCCTAATATTTTCTACAGCAGACGTATCAGGTGACAGTCCTACCAGCAATGTGTGCATGTTCCAATTTCTCCATATCCTCGCCAGCTTGTAATTGTCTGTCTGTATGTTTGTAGTCATCCTAATGAGTGTGGATCTTATTAAGAGATGGGGCCAGAGCTATTTGAGCAATACTAACTTACTGCTGGGTGGCCCTCCTAACATATGAAAACCCTTTGCATGCTACTTCTCAGTGGTGCAAGTTAGCTATCTCCGGGTTTCTGTAGCAGAGGAGGCAATTGTGAAATTGTGAACCTGCCTCCCACCCAGCCAGAGCACTTGACCTGCTGTGCAACCCTGGGAGGAGCCCATCCCATCTGACTGGCAGCCCTTTGAGCTGTGCTGGTGGGCTAAAGGGCCTACAGAGGCCTGGGGCGAGTACCTACCTGTTGAGTACCTACCTGTCATTCCTGGCCTCAGGTGCTATTTTGAAACAAATGTTTACAGAAACTCTTATGTAGAAAGATTTCTATGCTACATTGTATCATAAGAACAGCAGTTTATCTTTTTACAGGAAAAAAAAATGGTCTTGGGTACTGTGAGATACAGAAAGGTTTGTGGTTTTCATTTTCATAGGTGGCATTTTGAAATACATAAACTGACAAAATGATAGCTTTAAATGTACATTAAAAAAAAAAAAAAAAGTCAGCTGTGGTGAATTGCATAGCACCCAAGACATGGACAGAGTAAAGTAACCAGCCCTTCTCAATGTGCCTGGGGCTTTCCTGGGATTGGTTTGTTCCCCCACCCCATATATTTTATAACTTGGGAAACCCCTGAGTTCCAATAAACCAGGACAGTTGGCAGCCCCAAGCCTGTAATCTGCAGAATAAGTAAATGGTCCTTTTTGTTGTTTGAACAAGTTATCTGAACTCTCTGAACTTTGGTTTCTTCATCTAAAAATGAGGATAAATCTTTATTGAGCCTTTGAAAAGCTGGATCTGTAGTAATCAATAAATGTTATAAATAAATAATAAATGTTAGCTTCCCCTCACTCTAGTAATTGAAGTGTTCATATTGTTTTCATAAGCATATTTTGTACTTTAGAAACAGTGCTTTTCATTGCCTTCCCAGTTCCAGTTTAGTCAAGGTAGAGGGAGCATTTATTCTTTAGGGCCGAGCTGCCACTAGTGCCTTGGTCATGTGTCCTAACCAGACAGAAAGCCAGCAAGAGAACAAGTGTTGACTTCGAAGAACCTCTGCTATCAGCCTCACTGACCTGTTGGCTTCTAAGCCTTGCCTCTGTTGCTGAGGAACAAATCCCTGTAAGATTTACAGCTTCAGACAGCAATCACCCCTCCAGTCTCTGAGGTTCCAGAATCCCACAGAAGCTTAGCCCGGGGCTTCTGGCTCAGGACCTTAGATGCAGCCGGAGTGGTGCTGCAGCCATCCACAGCTGCCAGGCTCACTCGAGGTCGTTGGCAGAGAGCTTCCGTTTCTTGCCATGCTGTCCTCCCCTGTACAACTGCCCACAACCTGGCAGCTGGCATTCTCCAGGGCTCACGATCTAAAAAACAGACAGAAACACAGGGACTGACCAAGGTGGAAGTCACAGTGTTTTTCCAGGCTGATCTGAGAAGTGACACACCATACCTTTTGCTATTTTGGTCATACGCACAGCCCTGATTCAGTGTAGTAGTGGGATTGTTTGGCAGCGGGCATCTCAGAGGTTGCCTCTCATGACACCAGAGCCGCTAACGGGAACCTCACCATCTCATCCAGGCAGTGGAGTTACCAAGAAAGGCTCCATTTAGGACTGATGATAACAAGGCCCAAGGCAGCTCCCACATCTCAGCCGGTGTCCACATTCTGCCCCTTGTCCCCTTCCAAGGAATATACACAGTTGGCTGTGGCCCAGTACGTGCCATGATTTCTGGTGGTGGCAGCCAATCAGTGGCCTCCCGTGCTGCCCGTTCAGGGTGATGAAACAAGTAGTTACGAAATTCCTTTTTTATTTCATTCAGCTTGAGAGATGGGTTGAAAGGAAATGGGGCATTTTTGTTATTTTTTTCCTGGCTGGTGGAGTTAGAGCAAATAGGGAATTGTAACAAAATTTGTTAGAATGAAAAATAGTTTGTCCTTGAGACCACAGCCCTTGTCTAGACTCTGTCAGTGTAATGCAATATATGGATACTGTCTGGGTGACAGAACATCAAGAACTGCAGGGGATTTATTAGCATCCAAAAGCCCAATTTATTAATTTACCTATATGTGAATACATATATATAATAAATATATATTATTTTATAGAATATATTAAAAATAAGGGCACGTGGGTGGCTCAGTGGGTTGAGCCTCTGCTTTTAGTTCAGGTCATGATCTCGGGGTCCTGGGACCGAGCCCCACATCAGGCTCTCTGCTCAACCGGGAGCCTGCCTCCTCCTTTCTCTCCTCCTGCCTCTCTGCCTACTTGTGATCTCTGTCTATCAAATAAATAAATAAAATCTTTCTTTAAAAAATAATATATTAAAAATATGTAATATAACATACATGTTTATAATATAATACATAATATAGTATAAAATATAATGTATATAATTAATATTTATATATGAATATATTAAATATATTGTATATAGTATAATATCACATATATATACACATATGCGGCAGTGGTTCCCAGAGAAGGCTGTTCATCTAAATAACATTTCAAAAAGATGGATTTCTCAGCCTCTAGACTGTTGAATCAGATTTCTAGGAGTGGGTCCCAGAAGTTTCTAGGTATGGTATCACAGTGTCTGTCTTTTACAGCTTCTAGGTGATTCTCGATGCAGACAGATTTGAGTGCTCTTGGATAGGAAACTCTGAAAGGCCTGGAGTCATTCATTTATGGTTTCAACCAGTCATCAGCCACCTGTCAGGCATCAGTCCAGGCTCTCTGCAGCTACCAATGGGAACGTCAGAGGTTTGCCCTTGAAGAGCTTAGAGCTTAATTGGGATTGTGAACGAATGAACAGATAATTACAGTGTAACTGTTAATCACATCATTTAAACAATAAGCTTATAATTTTATCACTGATTGAGATAGAGTGGAAGTGTGGTGATGGGCATGTGAAAAGTAGGCAAGGAGGATTTTGCCGCTCCTGTTTCCATCATCTTCCCCTCTAGGGAAGACCCCCTGAGACCTCTGTTACTAAGTAGCTTAGGTGGATACAACTGGTGTTTGGTTTAACTTGATAATGTTATTTATTTTTTGACAATGTTATTTAAAATAAAATTAATTATAGATATGAACTCAAACAGTATTGATACATATTGTCACGATCCTTTTAATAAGCATATGAAGAAGCTTCTGTGAAAGTTATGTGGGCTGTTTTGTTTTTGTTTTTATTTTTTTTTAAAGATTTATTTATTTTAGAGAGCACTCACATGAGTAGGTGAACGAACAGAAAGAGAGAATCTTCCAGCAGACTCCCCGCTGAGCGTGGAGCCTGCCATGAGGCTTGATCACAAGACCCTTGAAATCATGACCTGAGCTGAAACCAACAGTCAGACACTTAACTGTCTCAGCCACCCAGGTGCCCCTACATGCGCTATTCTAAGATCAGTAAATCATAGGGTAGGAGATTGGCCTCACATTCTGTCTCCACCCAAGTCCTGTGACTTTTGTCAACTCAGCCACTTTCCCAGTTGTAGTAAATGGATAAATTCATTGGGCATCTTCCATGTGCTAGTTACTAGAAGTACAAAAAAAGGTATCTCAGGCACCTCCTTCCACACTGCTGAAGAAGGTCTGAACATTGATTTTTCTCTTCCATCCACAGAGGAGTCAATGGCAACATCCCCTTAACATTCCAGAGGAATTTATCTAGAGACTCAAAAATCTCCATACTGGCAAGTATCATTATGACATGTGATTCATCCAAAATAGAGAATAGTAGAGCTGTGAGTGGTAGATGTGGGCACAGTTCATTGCCCACGGCCTTTCCAGGGAACTCTGATATGGCTTAGCAAAACTCTTAAAACCATTGAATGTGAATTTGGTAATGGCAAAGGTCTTTGTAAGATGATAATACAAATGTACAAATATACAAGTAATACAAATAGGTTTGCAACCTATAATGTGTGCCATGCAGTCTGAGTATTTGGTATGTATTTAATCACAGTAGGAATGTACTGTAATTACTTTTTAAAAAATTTTATTTTTTAAGTAACCTCTACTCCCATCGTGGGGCTTAAATTCAGTCCCAAGATCAAAAGTCATATGCTGTACCAACTGAACCAGCCAGATGCCCCTGTAATTGCATTTATTTTATAAATAACAAAACCAGGGTGTAAAGGGTGAGTCACTTGCCCAAGGTCACATGGCTAGTATGGTGGAGCAGGGATCTGAACCCAAGCTGTATGGCTCCAGGATGTGTGCTCCTAACTACTGCTCCCCGTAAGTGATGGACTCACAGGGATCTTTGTACAGTGTATACTGGTCTACCTTTCAAGAAGAGGGGTCATGTCTGCATCAGTAGTAGATCTGTAGTGTATCTGCATCTGTTGATATTCTGATGTGGCAGTAAGCTGTTTGACACATGGTAGGTGCTTGTTCAATATTTGTGAATTCAGTGAGTCAGTCCCCTTTCAGGTGACTAGTAGAGAGAAAGGCAGTCATTCTGCGAGATTTCTTGGGAGCACAGGAATAAAAGCAGTCAGAGGGATGACCCAAACCCAGGGCTTGATCTTTTGCCTTGTTTCTCACTGCAGCCTTGAGGGGATTAACTTCTTCTTGTCAGCAGAACTCTGGGAGAACAGAGTTCCAAGTCCATCCGCAGCAATCTGGCCTTCATCCCCCAGCCAGGAGAGTTCTGTGTGTAGAGTAGCATTGTCTTTTCCCACGACATTGCGCTTCACCTGAGCGGAAGTCCTCGCCTGTTCTTTTTCTGTGAACAAGTGAGAATGCAGGTGTCCTACCAGAGTAACTTTGTTCAGTGAACCCCTCTCCAGATGTTTGTCAGTCAAGTGGGATGGTGTGTGGGCCCTTTTCTCCCCCTCCTGAGAACTGCGGGAAGAACTTTGAATTGGTTGGCAAGTTCTGTTCTTCAGCTATGATCAAGAATTGCCCTAGAAGAAAGTTTGAAGGCAGTGTTACTCTCCCTCTTCCCACTGCTGAAAAAATTATCTACATCTGAATTTCTCAGATTGAGTATATTTATGTATTGCCTTCCAAAGTAGAGAAATAATCTTTCTCAAGTGGGGAAGAAATTCCCTACGACTGTTTTGGGGGGGAGGGACTGTTAATCATTTTGGTATTTTGTTATAGTTTCTTTCACACCTTATGAGGAGAACAACTCTGTTAGAGTTCTAAATCCCTAGCACTGAAGAGCTCTTCTCTGGGGAATGCCTTCTGTAAACAGGACTTAGTCCATGTTTCAGGAAGCTCCCTTTGTGGGCTCGTGTGTATGACTGCATGATGCTGTTTCCCTTCTTCTATTTCATAATAGCAGGTGTATCTCCTCATTGATGATATCACCAATAGATAATTGTTGAATGCATAGAACAAATTGCCCTTTGAGGGATTTGGGCTTTACCTAAGGATGTACAGAGTGTGGTCCCATAATACCTGAAAAAAATAAATATCCAAGTCCTATCAAAGTTGAAGTAGATATGTGCTAAACGAGTTGTCAATACCACAGAGCTACAAGAGGCCAACAGAGAGTCTTTGTATCATCTAATCTGGGCCTGGGAGAAGGGGTTGGAAGTGAAGACTAAGGGAGAGCAGAGAGGAAAGACCACAGATGATTGACTTAAAAACAAAGCCACAGGGGTGACTCCACTGGTTTAGAAGACTGTTCTTCTCCAGCAGTGGTTAAAATAGTAATTCTTAATTAACTGGTGGCACCCAAGGAGTGGGAGATTGGGCACTTCTCTTTTAACCTATCTAATCTTTGTAGTAAGGGAAATTGATTATTGCAACATTTAAAATCCATCTCCCCACCACCACCACACACACACATTGAACACTACACCAGAATGAAGCTGTTCAGCTTTCTTTAACCATGGAGCTAACCCAAAGCCATCCTTTGCAGTGCATATTAGTGCCCTAATTTTGCAGTTATTTATCCAAAGCCCCAAATAGGACTGTGTTTTCTCTCTACATGTGTGATGTATGGTAGACAACATGATTGTGTCAGAGTTTGTTATGCCCTTAGAATGGAGGCTAGAAAGTATGGAAATTCTACAGGAAAAAAGAATAAGCATAGGGCGCCTGAGTGGCTCATTTGGTTGGGCAACTGCCTTCTTCAGCTCAGGTCATGATCCAGAGTCCGGGGGATCGAGTTCCGCATTGGGCTCCCAGCTCCACTGGAAGTCTGCTTCTCCCTCTGACCTTCTCCCCTCTCATGCTCTCTCTCACACACTCTCTCTCTCTCTCTCTCAAATAAATAAAATCTTTTAAAACAAAAGAATAGGGATAGATATGTGCTTTGGCAGAGTGACAATACCACTATTGATGTGGCAGATAATTTCTCTTGAGCCAAGATTTAATCCAGAGTTGTCATTTATTTAAATGTGAGCATTCTAAAGGAATTTTCTTGTCAGTTTACTTTCATACCTGAAATCTTGCTAGTACTTAGATATTCTTCCCCTTATAATCTTTATGACAGTTTTTATATTTTAACATTTCTGAGCAAGGTATGGTTTATGTTCCTCCTCTCATTGCGGAGCTGATTTTTTCCAACCTAGAAAAACCTTTTTAAATTCAGGAAAGAGTGTTGTGACTACCAGATTAAAGCACTGTTTAATTTTTCGTGTTATTGGCAGTCAGCTCGAAGAATGTTCCCATGCCTGCCTAACACAAGTTGACTGTTAAAGAGATGAATGGGTCGGAGAAGAGAAAGTGGAGGGAGATTTCATCCTGACCCCCTTGTAGCTCGTCAGCTCAGTTGACTCAGTTTTACATGAACTATGACAAGTCAAAGAATAAATAAACCAGATGTGATGAGGAAGTTATGCTAAACAGTAGTTAAATGTCTGCAGTAAACACATCTGTAAGCCAAAAGCCATGTCTGACTTGACTGATTTTGCAGGAAAGGGAGTTATCGCAGCAAGCCGACTGCTGCCTACTGTCATCACCTTAGCAGCAAGAAGAGCCAATACTTGACCCTACAGATCTTTACTACTTACCTGTGAGTCCAGGAAATTAACTTTCTTTACTATAGTAAATTTTTAAAAATCTTGATGTCTCTTAAAACAGATTTACCCTAAGATCTTAATACTTTTCAGTTGCTGAACAACCTTCCAGCTTTCTCCCACTGCAGCTATAAACAGTCAAGATGATAGCGTTTGCATTCTTAGTGAGACCAAAAACTCGTCTTGAGAGCTACGGTGGAAGAACTTTTTATGCCATCTCTCATTAACCCCAGCACCCTTCTGTTGTCACCACCACCCCATCCCCCACCATTCTCTTATATTTTGTGATCCCTCTTGGGAGCCAAATGGAAAGGAGGGGGGTGCAACTGTTCTGCTTAAAGCTTAGTGCAGTGTCTTTTTTCAGACAAGCCTCCAGCAAACTCTTTGATAGCAGATCAAAGGCACGGTAATGCTTATTTAACCTCACACAGATGATTCACCTGGCCATACTCCTCCTGGAGGGAGCTGACAGATGGATTTTCCACATGAGCAGGGCTCTCTTCGGAGGATGCTGTTTTTGCCCTTTTGAGGTCTGCTTACATCAGGGTGTTCAGGTTTCTGCATTTCATTCTGTGGTGGTTGCAATGTTTCTCTTGTGTTCAAGCCTAAGGCACACCTCAGTCCTGTAATTCTTAGTATGGGTGGCAGGAACTTGTCTCAGGACACAGAATTAATATTTGATTCAGGGTGCCTGGGCGGCTCAGTCAGTTAAGTGTCTGCCTTCAGCTCAGGTCATGATCTCAGGTCCTGGGATCAAGTCCCACATCATTGGGCTCCCTGCTCAGTGGAGAGTCTGCTTCCTGCTCTCCATCTGCCCTTCCCCACCCCACCCCCGCCTGTGTGTGTGCTCGCTCGCTCTCTCAAGTGAATAAATCTCTTAAAAAATATTTGATTCAGATATGGGTATGCTGAACTCTCACACCCTCTTATAATCTAGGGTAATTTAAGGGAGTGGCCATACCCCGTTAGTTTTCTTAGTGAGATACTTATGGTGAGGCACAATTATAATACAGTCGCATGGTTACCACAAACACTCCAGAATTTGATAGTGGGAAGTGGCTTGCAACTAAGAGTATCCTTTGAAAAATGTGCATAAAAGAGGAAAATCTATTTTTCTTTTGTGGGGGGACGGTGGAGGGGCAGAGGAAGAGAGAGACTCTTAAGCAGACTCCATGCTTAGTGTGGAGCCCAGCACAGGGCTTGAGATCATGACCTGAGCTGAAATCCAGAGGGACATGCTTAACCGACTGAGCCCCTCAGTCTATTCTAATTTACTTGCTTGCCTCTGATTTCTACCCTTATCCCATTTTTATTGTCATTATTTTTTCTGTGTGGCTTATGAATGAACTAGTGAATACTTGGAATACTGTCATAGAATTTTTTTTCAACAGATCCTGTTGCTTCCCATCATGACCAACTCTGAGAAGCCCTGTAGGTTGAGTGGGCATCAGAGATTTAGGGCTACGGAGGCTGGGGAAGCAATGCTTGGCCTGGTGTCAGTGTGATCTGGTTCCTGGGAGGTGCTGACCACCCCCTTTTCCTGTCTCTTTGGGGAACCAGCCAGATCAAAGAATGGCTTATTCTTTTGCTTCATTTAGGACCCGAGCTTCTCTACCATGGGCCCAGTGCCTGGGCTTGGTCCCTGCTAGTACAATTGTATGGAGCAGCTGTTTTCCCACTTGGCCCAACTTGCCCAAGCTGCCGGTAGGGTGACTTGGATTACTGAGAAGGGGTGTTTTTGGCCCACGGGCAGCCTGGCAGAGGGGGGACTGCAACCGTCCGGCCGCCCACAGACCTGGCAGTACAGTTGAATGTCTTGTGCAAAGTGGGTCATATCGTTCTCATGATCGCAGATCACTAGGCAAAGAGTCCAGGGTTTTTCCAGGACTGTTTGCCTCTCCTGTTCTGTTAGAGAACTATAAAAGAGTAGAGCTGGGCCCATAGACCTCTCAGCAAGTGCCGGATTCACCCAGTAGGGTGGGCCGGCCCCGCCTGGCTGTGAAGAATTCATTTGCTGAGACCTTTTGTACTGTTCCTGTGGCTCAGCAAGGGAGGTGATGAGGAAAAGGGCATGGTGCTGGCAAGCCGCCTGCAGCCAGGAGGATGAGGGGACGGTGGCAGTGAGAGCAATTAAGCTTTGGCATCTTCTGTTCCCAGCCTTTTGGCCACGTGCTCTCTGCAAGCTGTGCCATGTGGTTGCTTTCTGTGGCTCACCACTGAGTGAGCTCCGGGTGCCAGGCGGAGAGTGGGGGACAGAAGGCCTCTCGTGTTGCTGCCATCCACTACCCCTCTCCCCCCGCCTAGCCTGTGGCCTTTGAACATGCCATGCACATGCTGGCGTTGGGGCCCCTGCACTCACCTATCCCTCTAACTGGAATGCCCTTTGCCTCGATGCTCCTTCTGTTCAGGTGTCTGCTGTCTAGTGCCCTTGTACATCAGGGGGCCTTGTACATTCTCCAAAGTGGATCCTGTTCCATGACCCCACCCCCGACCCCTGCTGTATTACTTGCTTGCTGATAGTCCCTTTACATAACAGATTCTGTATGTGTGTGTTTCTCCGCCAGCGTGGAGTTTTGTCTTGTTCCTGCTGCGTCCCTCAGTGCCTGTGTGCCTGGCACATAGAGGGCACTTGGTAGGTGGATGGCGGGAGTGAAAAAGTGGGTACACGGTACGGACGGATACCAGATACGTGGCTGGCCAGACAGAAACGTGAGCTGACACCGGGGAAATAATGAAAGTAAAGCTTTGACGACAGTTTCTTGGTAACCTGGGTAAAAACAAACACCTGCATCTGACAGGATTACCGTACACGTCCAGCTGTGGGTGTGGTAGAGGGAGTTTGGGGGGAACCTTTCACACGGCAGAGTCCAGCCCAGAATCAGGCCTGTGGTTCACAGACCAGCACTCCACTGAGTCAGGGCCTGTGTGCCAGGGACCATCTCTGCCCATGCTTTCACTCCCTTCCTGTGGATATTTCAGGAGTAACACACACTCCTCCCTTACTATTCTCCACATATGTTTTGCTAGCTGTTTCATGTGTTCCTAAGTTTGATTGTGAGAAGTTCTGCCAACCTAAGACAGGAATTCTCACATG
The DNA here is from genome assembly GCF_030435805.1 of Mustela lutreola. Taxonomy (NCBI): domain Eukaryota; kingdom Metazoa; phylum Chordata; class Mammalia; order Carnivora; family Mustelidae; genus Mustela; species Mustela lutreola. Next base: position 99,996,117 of record NC_081295.1, on the reverse strand, counting down.
AAAAAGAAATGCAGTCTAAGAACAGATGCGCTATTACAGAGAAAATCATATGTTGTGTGTGCTTTTGTAGAGATGTTCCATCTCAGCGAGTCACAGGAGTGCTCCTGGGCCTGCCAGCTTCCTCGGGGCCTCTTTTCAAGATGGGTTTAGACTGGGGTTGCTCAGACAGATGGCTTTTCACAGAATTCTTGAATATCTCCAAATACTAAATTTCACAGTTTCTTCTGGTAACCTGCTGCTGGCTTCAGGATTCTTGGACTGAAATTTTACCTTATGTTTAATCAAGCTCCTTTTCTGTTGCTGTGATGTTAGCCTAGATTCTCAAACTGAACGCTGTCCTAGGCATTGTTTTTACAATGATGTGTCGTTATACCAGTTCCTGGGCCTCCTTTTTTCCAAGACCACTCATGTTCTTCCTACCTCCCAACTCTCTCCCACAGGTCAGTTCCTTGTCATGTTTGACTTCTTTTTTTCCCCCTACTTGTTTCCACCTTTTCTATATCCTCCTTATATTAAAAACAAAAACAAAAACAAAACAAAACTGGTTACAGCCCCTCTGGTTAAATTGGTTAAAAGTTAGAATGATTCCCTTGTCAGGTCTTTTCCTCATGCTAGATCCCATGTTACTGTTACTTGAATGGCGTCTCGACAGCTGATTAGTATTAAGTACACAGCTTGTTGTAGTATGCACCGTTCTGACACCCACTCATTCGCTGGATGAGCTTGGTTTTGTTTTCGGTTTATAGCCCCGGGCTTCCTTCTGCCCTGTGAATGTCAAGTTTGTTCTAGGTTTCTAGGTCTGCTCCTTTGCCTCTGCCCCTGCTCAGCAACACTCTGTACACAGTAGGTGCTTGGTATTTGTGAATCTCATCACTACATTCATTTCAGCCTTGTTCTCCTTGATTACTGCCTCCTATTAACAGCTCCTCTCTCGGTGATGCTATCAGCTCACCTATCTTCAATTGCTGTCCGCCTTGAAGGGGAAGTTGTGGGTGGGTTGTCAGGATGACTAGGGGCTCACTGATGGCATTGAGTGCACAGGGACCAGGGACAGAAGGCCGGCAGTGCCCTGCTGAGAAACACAAGCAGCCATTGATGGCGGTATCCCTCATGGAGCTGAACCTGTTGCGGACCTACAGCGGAAAACCTTTATTGAGGCCTTACTGTATGCCTGGCACTGCTCTAGGGATTTAATGTGTATTAAATCATTTGATCTTCTTAACCTTTGAGGCAATTACTGTACATTTGCCACCATTTTACAGATGAGAGGTTAAATAACATGTCCAAAGTCACATTGTTAGTAAGTGGACAAAATGGATTTCAAACCTAGGTGGTCTTGGGGCACTGGGTGGCTCATTTGGTTAAGCATCTGCCTTTGGCTCAGCTCACGGTCCTGGGGTTCTGGGATTGAGCCCCATATCTGGCTCCCTACTCAGCAGGGAGTCTGCTTCTCTCTCTCCCTCTGCCACACCCCTGGCTCATGCATGTGCACATTCTCTCTCTCTCTCTCAAAAATAAATGAAATCTGAAGGAAAAAAAAAAAAAAGTGGTATTATGAAGAGCCCAGCACTTACCCACCTAATCACCTGCCAGCCTGTTATCCTGTATACCTGCTCTCAGCCCCTTTTTGCTTAATACCTGATTTTTATATCTGTAATATGATCCATTCATAAGCTATGTATTCATTAAGTAAAAGCAGGATCTAGATTTAAAATGTTTTGGAAGAAGGTGGATTTGTCGCTGGTGGGCAGCTTGTCCATCAGTGACTCAGTGCAGTAGTCAACGTGTTCATAACCTTGTTCCTCCTTGTGCCTGTTTGCTTTTCATTGGGGATTAAGGGGACCTCATGACCTCCATATACATGGTCCACCATCCATCACAGATAAAGTTAAATTTTATTAGAATGATCTCAATTTCACAAAAACAGGATGTTTGTTCTAGGTGATTTTCAGTAGATGATGAAAAAAATAATTAGATACAGTTAAATTATTTTCCAGCTGTTAGACTTTGAATAGATAAAGCATCCTTAAATGGATGGCATCCTTTTTAAGAGGAATTCTGCTTAGGAAATATAAAGCTTAACCAATTCTCAAATCTTCTAGAATTTCTGTCCCCTGAAGAGGTTCAGTTTTGGGCAGGAAAATGGGTCAGAACCAGAATGGTCTTAGGAATACAGTATATTAAAAAGCTGTATAATTTTCAGGATTTCAGAAGTGACCTAGTACTGTGATTGTGTATAATTGTTGGCACTTGGATGTGTAGAGGTTGGTGGCTTCCTGGTTTCCAGCCATGGGTTGAGGGAGTCAGTACCTTTCTTGCGCACCCCACTCCCCACCCCCAACCCAGGGTGGAAGGGACAGGTGTAAGAAGAGAACTCTGGTAACTACTACTTTCTAAGTGTTCTTGGTGGTCTCTGTCTCACTGCTGGCTAGATTGACACAGTTGTAACTACTAGAGTCCACGGATGAAGGGAAGTTTTATCCATGAAATTAGCCAAAGAGCACACATACTTCAGTGCCATAAGCCAAGAAAGAGAAGTATCATTAAATGATTAACAGCTTACTTTAGTTAATAAAACCAATTTTGCCTTTGCCCTTGGAAAGTAAAATATTTGTGGTTAATTCTGTGAAGAGTAAATGTATGCCTTCTAACTTTAATATAGAAAATAGTATTTGAAAAAATACTTAGCTCTACTGTAAATGTATATCTTAAATGGGAAATGTGGGGAGCTATAAAATCTTAGAAGATAAAGGTAAATCTGTAACTACTGATAGACTATATTTCCAAGATGTTTTAAGTGAAAGCAAGCAAGTAATATATACTCCTTAATATAACATTGTTTTCTCTTTGTTCACTGTAACCTCCACAGTAAGAATATATTTTATATCACAACATATATCAGCATACTTATGTGATACAATAACAGAGATTTATGAAAATATTCATTCTCACTGGAGGCAGAGCACTCTGATTAATATTACTGTAATTGCTTTCTAATGCTAAGTTGACCTAATCATCTAGTAATGGGTTGAAATCCACAATTGTAAAAACAATTGGTATGACCCCTTTTGTGCTCAGAAGAGAAAAGTCTCGAGGTATGTCCAAGAAATGTTACCATAGGTTCTGACAGTGGGGCTTCGGGATTGTGGTTGGAGCGAAGTGATGAGATTTTTTGTTTGTTTGTTTTGTTTTCTTTTTTCCATGGACATGAAATATTTTTAAATAATAATTAATGAAGATAGCAAGCAGAGGACTCCATCTCTTCACTGTGGCCTTCCTTTCTCCAACATGGCTCTTCCTTTCTTGCCTACAGTCTTACCTCAAGCTCTGGTTCCTGCCCAGATGGGATCTTCTCCCGTCTGCCGCCTTTTTCAGTCCAGTTCCACTCTTCTCCCCACTGAGATTCCAGCTTCACGGAAAGCATTTTTATGGAACTGCGAAAAGAACTTTAGAAAACTGGCACTTCATTTATAAAGTGAATTCACGGGATTCTGTCTTTCCTTTGGTTTTCAAATTAGACACAGCACACAAGTAACTTTGGGAGTTAAAAAAAAATTTCAGCATAACCTTGTCTGTAGCATGTTCTTTGAAAAGGATTTGTTCTTGTTCTTTTATGAAAAAGCACTGTATAAAAAGCATTTTGAGTAGAGATTAATCAATGTCTGTTTTTCTTAATAGGTTTTAAAATGGAAAATTTTGATGCATCACGTAGTACCTATTTCAAGGCATTGCTAGGCCCCCGAGGTAAGGTGGTTTTGGTTTTGCTCCCCTCCCCTTATGGATACTTATAAATATTGCATGAACAGATTCTAGAAAACATTAGCATCTTCTATGATAAAACTAATGCTTTGTCCTGGATAACAAGGGGCTTAGAAAAGTCCTGTGATGTCGGTCTTGAAGTGGTGAAGTGTCCCTGGCTATTGGAGCAGACCCACAGCTACTGTGACCCTCTGCTGACTGTAGCTGGGGGTTCAGATTATGCTAGAAAGTTTGCAGCCCAGGAATGCTGCAGATTTTACCATCACTGGTGGAACGTTTTCCTCAGTTCTTGCGAGTCTGCAGCTGAGACTGGTTTCCAAAATGCTCTGCTGGAGTAATTTAAAACGTGTCCCCTTTTACAATTTTAAAGACTTATTAATGTCCTTTCATGTTGTGTCACATCAGTGGGTAAATATATACACCTCACTTTTTATACTTTTTTTATGCTTTTTTATACTTCATCGTTTGTTTCCTCTTAGGAAGTAAATCAGCTCCATATTGCGCTCTTTGAATGTCACCTGTAATGATACATGATGTATCTATAAAGAAGGAACTTTTTAGGTTCACAGAGTCATTAAAAAATTGCAAGAAGCTTTTAAATAGATGAAAAGATTCAGTTTCACTTCTGAAAACAGCGAAAGAAATTCAGTCTCTTAGCGTGGTAGAAATGAAATGTGTTTGATAGCAGTGATGATGTGGGAAAAGAGTCTACCTGGTATGACCTCTCTGAAGGGTAATTGTGTCTTCCATTGAAATAAAAATGCACATGCCCTTTGACTCAGCTATTTGACTCCTGAGCCTTCATCCTAGAACTTGTCTTGATCAGATATGCGAAGATAGGAATAAGGGTGTTCTCTGCAGAATTGCTTGACAAGACTGGGAATAATCTAGGTGCCCATCAGGAGGGGGCAGGTTAAATCAATTAGTGTATAGCCAAATGAGAAAAACAAGTTAGATCATCTTGAATATTTACTTGCATTGAGATGATGCCTTATTTCAACCGTATGGGTCAAAAGAATCCAATTTTAAACAGCTGAAACAATAATAAACATGACAAAGATTGAGAAAACTGCTGAGTTTTTTCAGGGACTCAGGACACTTGTTCTTGTCATTTTCTACTTTGTATTCTCAGTATATCAACAGTTGTGTACCTAGAAAAGTCCCTCCACCTTTCATGGCTGCAGAAGCCACGGGTGGCACCTGCCGAAGAGAAGGAAAACATGTGATTGCTTGCATAAATTTGAGAATAAGGAAACTCTTCCCCAGCACCTTTCACCCAACCGCCATTTCCTCAGAGCTCCATGGCCACAATTGTTTCACATGCCCGTGTCTGAACAAGTCAGCACAGGGTGGCAGAGACTACCAGAGTTGGCTCGAGCCCTGGGGACTTCCTGCCTAGAGATACAGTGGGGCTGTAAGTACTGGAAGTATTTGGCAATATAGAAAGAGGTTGCACATATGGCATATGGCCTTATGAAATTTCAAAAGCAAGGTGTAAAATAGAGCATTAAGTGAAAGGAAATGGGAGGGGTTTCTGTGTGTGCATTTACTGTTTGTGATCTATATGTGCACACAAACATATGTAACAGTCTAATGTTAGTTGCTAAATGAGAATTTGTTTTCTCACAGTTGATAGCCAGGGCCCAGAGTTGAGAACACAAGGCATTAAGAACCTCCTCCTTTAAGTCCACTGGGACCACCTTAGCCTAAGTAATGGAGAGAGGAGGGAGGGCATCTTCCTCTAAAGCCATGGCAGGAGCACTACAGAGAGACACTGAGTGAATTTAGAATGTCTGCAAGAAAGGAGACTGACAACCTGTTCTCCAACTGGATGGCTGCTTTTCCTGCAAGATCAAGAGAAAAAGTATTGGGGAAGGTAGCAGGATGGCCCAGTCAGGAGGTCAAAGCGGGGACAGAGACTATGCTTACTAGCTGCTGCTTCTCTGAAGATGGAGGAGGCAAAACGTACATGCGCCTCTGAGCTCCAGAGTAGGTGACCTTGGAGGGGAGATAAGATTGAGGAGTGAAAGGTTTTGGGGGGGTTCATCAAAGCAGCATGCCAAGGGGAATGTGCTGCAGAGGTGGCTTCCTGGGCATCGATCACAGGCTGAAGTTGACTTACAGGGGACAGGTTAACACCTGGGGGAGGGTTGGCTGCCAGGGAGTTTACCCCCATCCAAAGAGAGGGCTGTCAGATTGCTCCCGCAGCTATAGCTGCGTGGAACTAATTTTCCTCATCCCTGTAGGGAAAGGAGGAGGAGAGAGCAGGAGAGAGCTCTCCTCCCCCTGTAGCATCTTTGAAACAGTGTAGGTCTTCTCTCTCAAGCTGCTGCTGCTCCTGTGGTTCCCTAAATAGTCACCGCACTGGTCCTTGCTACCTCACCCCTTTTTATTTTTCTTTAAAAAGTACTGTCCCCTCTGCTGTTGACCATTGCACTCATAGTAGATACTGCCTTTCTCATTGGGGTGACTGTGACTGTCGTTAAGCTGGATGAATAGCCCATTTTCTCTGAGTCTGCACCTGCTGGGCAGACTAGCAGACACTTCAGGTGAGGACTCTGGAGTTCAAAAAGACTGTCATTTGTGGAGTTCTGTTATCTTGTGCATCAGTCAGCAGCTCTGGTCGGTAAATACAGTTAGTGGCAAATTTAGCTTTCTCCTTGCTTTCCTTAAGATTCTTTGGAATACGTATTATTTTTACATAGCAAAAACCATGTATGATATGCACATTACTCAGAACACATAACAGGAGCTTCACCTTGTATGACAAATATTGAAAACTCCTGCTTCCTCTTCCAGTTGCTTCGTTGGCATTAGGAACTGGAGTATCAGATGACTATTATAAAATTATGGGGAGAGAAGATTTTTAATGTTTGGGGAAAAAAGTTGTAGTTGTTTTTATATCTGCCTTATTAATCACTAAATATTTTTCTTTTATTACTTTCCAGATACCAGAGTAAAAGGATGGTTTCTTCTGGACAATTATATACCTACTTTTATCTGCTCTGTCATATACTTACTAATTGTATGGCTGGGACCAAAATACATGAAGAATAGGCAGCCGTTCTCTTGCCGGAGAATTTTAGTGGTCTATAACCTTGGCCTCACATTGCTGTCTCTCTATATGTTCTGTGAGGTAGGTCTCCCCCTTAAATGTGCTCTGATCACCGTCCTGAATGGTGTTCCTAAATGAGGAAGGGCAGCTGTGTTGCAGGGTGGGATGGGGGACTGGGAGAGCAAATACATTAATCCATTTTGAGTATGTTTTAAAATTGATTTTTCTAAAATGCCAGAGTTGTTTTTATAAATATGCCTTCTAGAATATCTAAAATAGAAGCCTTTGCTATTGATTGTTTTGTGATGCTTCATATCATATTCAGAATTAAGTAGTTCCAGAAATACATTTATGCAGGCAGAATACAGGGTGGAAAATGAACAAAATGTGAAAAACAGATCTGTAAACATTTTATTATTTAAGCCTTTAATAAATACAGGATTTTCATTTGGAGGTGGGAGAGGAAGGAAGTGGGTAGCAGTTGTGTTTGGTATGTTTTTTGGTAAGTCGGCCTCTTGCCTGATCTGATAACTGTAAATAGCTTTGAGATTTGACAAATTCAGTTTTTAAAAGCTAAAAGGAGTGTACGGTGAGATCTGCGTTTAAGATTTGAATGGTCTGTAAGTTTGGGCCAAATTATTTTTTCTATATAACTGGGATGTTGAAAAATTATTATTTGAAGATCTTGGAGGCAGACATTATAGCTGAAATAAAAATGAAAGAAACTGAAATCAAAACTTAGGTCCTCCCTGTTTTTCATTGTTGTGTAATACAGGCTTTAAGGCTAATGGCGGGGGCGGGGGGAGCTGCCCTCCGAGGGTAAGCACAGTTTGTGTACGGTTTTAGGGGAGGGACTCCACCTTTCAGGCTTACAGTACAAATGTCTCGCAACCCAAAACTATTGTTCTATCTCTAGGTGGAGAATTTAGCCACATACAAACATTTGCAAGCACTCCCTTTTAGATTTTTAACCTTTTATTGTGGCTTTAATTCTCCAAGGAGTAGTAAAGAAGAAGATAAGGGAAGGAGGGGGAAATCAAAATGAATCTTAAATTTGTGTTGAGAGGAAAGAATGAATTCTCCATCCGCCTGAGCCCCCTTCATCCTGCCTCCCTGTCTGTGTGCATGCGGTTGTGTGTGAGAGTGCGTCTGAGTGCTTACACCAGTGCAGAACACTCTGATCGTGAGAGGTATTTATTGCACCTGTGGGAGGTCTGGACCTTGTTCGCCTATGTGTGTTTCATAAGCCAGCTAAAGAGTTTAGGAATAGAATGGTAGATGCTGTTATCATTATGTTTATGCTTGATACTCTGTGAAATGCTTACAACCCCCTTTTTCACTTTTTCTGTCCTGTTCTAGAATGAAGGCAGTTTAATTAGCCTCCATGGTGGATATTGCAGGACTGGAGGCAGGGCAGTGCATAGGAATGACTCCTGGGCGCAGCACTGTGCACGTCTCTGTGTTCAAGGGACAAAGCTACAGCAAAGTGTCAGGTTTTTCAGAGTTAATTGTTTACTTTCCCATAATTGATAGATGATACAGCCATTTCCTTAAGAAAGCTTTTGTAGAGTTTATTGTTATACATAGCAGTATTTTAGAGAAAAAATATTTAAGATTATTAAATCTTCTAGAAATTAAGGATCTGCCTTATGGGTTTCTCAAGCCCTGGAGATAGAGCCAGAACTTCGTAATTAACTTCTCTCAAACAGATCATTCTTGGTGGAAAGAGGGGAAGAACGGTGCTGTATAAATTGCTGCTGTGTGCATAGGACTGAATTTGTATGGTCCAGAAGCACTGTGGTAGGAAATACAGATTTTCCTCTGACAGCTTGGTGAGAACTAGACGTGACATTGAGCCATCTGAGCACTGGATGAAGAGACCTAAGAAATAATACAGTGGAGAAAAACAGTCCTAACTGACGATTTAGGGTACGTACAATAGTAATCCTAAGGAGGCAGTAATTCTTTAATTTAAATCCAGTTTCTAAAATATGTCCAGAGCAGCTGTTCCTGAGTTGAAAATAAGCCCCACATTTTACTACTTGTTATATGTATTTGCATTTGATTTTTGTTTGACTTTTTTCCCTGTATGTACATTAGTAATACCATTATAACATATCCTTTGTCAAGTTTTTCATTTCCTCTTAGCTCCTGTTTTTTTTTGTTTTTTTTCTTTTAACTAGGATTTATATTCCGTTGGCTGTTAAAACCTAGGAGGGCAGTTACGGAGTTTTATGACAGATCAAACTGAGAAGGTCATATATCCCAGTTGGGCCCCACAGTTCAGCAAAGTGTCCCAGGAACCATTTGCCTGTGGTCACACAGTTGGCAGAGTCTTGATTATTGGGCTTTATTTACCCTCCTGCTTATCTACATATTTGGGTCTGTAAGGAATTTAAAAAATAAATATGTAGTCATTGATAGTTCTGTTTATTTTATTCCGTGTGAATTCACAGCTGCCTTGGCAAGTTCTGGGCTAATACAAATAAAAGTAGCTGTCACTTAAAGGAGACAAAGAGAAATCTTAAAAGAAGAGAGATAACAAGGAAGTGAAAGGGAGAGAGTCACTATGAGTTTAAAATTACCAGAAGCAGGAAAATAACTAAATGACAGTTTGAAAATTGTGAAACCGAGTTTAAAATCCAGAAAAAGTCTACACTTGTTCATAGTGACTGTGGTTGATTGTGAGAGAGTAAAAAAGACTTGGATTACATACAGTTTTCTCCAAAAATCTTAGTGTTTATTCTCAGGAAAATGATCGTAGATCCCTGATTAGAAGTGTATTTGAACAGTGATGTGTTTTAGATTAAAAATGCAGGACTTTATGACAAGCCTTTTGGCCATTAGTTTCTAAATGAGGTGTTAACGAATCACAGTCAAGGGTCACCTGGGTGGCTCGGTCAGTTAAGCATCTGCCTTTGGCTCGGGTCATGATCCCAGGGTCCTGGGATAGAGCCCCACATCGGACTGCTTGCTCAGAAGGGAGCCTGCTTCTCCCTCTGCCTTTCGCTCCCCCTGCTTATGCTCCCTCTCTCTCTGTCACATAAATACAATCTTGAAAAAAAATAAAATCACAATCAGTGGTGAAGGCTCAAATAAAATTTCATAGAAGAGTAACAGCTTAGTTTGTGTTAGTTTCTCAGCATTGTAAATCTGTGCCCTCTGTAGCAAATTTAAAATTCTTGTGTGCCTTTTCTACCCTTTGAGATGGAGGGCATATTTTGTCTTTATTGAAGCCCCCCCCCCCCATGTTTCCCCAAGCTACCTGTAAGTCCCTGAGCTCCAGATTGAGAATGCCCAACCGTACAATGCCAGATGTGGCTTCTCATGATGCAGTATATGTCCAAGCTGGACTCATTTCCATTGCCCCCCACTTCTTACTCCTTTTTTTTTTTTTAATTTTTTATTTCTTTTCAGCGTAACAATATTCATTGTTTTTGCACTACACCCAGTGCTCTGTGCAATCCGTGCCCTCTCTAATACCCACCACCTGGTTCCCCCAACCCTTCACCTCCTTCCACTCAGGTGTTCCTCTGGGTGTGGCCTCAGCATCCTGTCCCTCACACACTGATCACTGGCTTGGAAGATGGCTGTGATCTCAGTGTTTCTTCCCTCTGTTAATGTGGCTCCACCAAATGTTTCGTGAGTATTGGGGTAGAAAAAAAGCAAATGCCTGAACCATGGTTTTACTTTATTTAACAAAATCATAGATTACAAATAAGATTGTTTTTTTGAGTACTTATTTGTGTTTATTCCCTTGTAGTTAGAACTGTCGGTTGTGAATAGGGTGAGAGACTTCAGACATTTAGAACATTTAAAATGCAATTTTAAAACAGTGGTTGATAGCTGGATAGACGGATCTGGATTGGCATAGAACCAAAACTTCCTCTTTCTTCCCCATTGTATTTCTTACTTTAAATTGTAATTTCAAAACTACTTCAACATATGGAAAGTATAGTCACATAAATGATATCTATGTGCCTCACAAATATTGACCTTTTATTATTGGTTTGGATTATTTGTTTTAAAAAGAAAATATTAGGGATAACTGGGTGGCTCAGTTAAACCCCCATGTTGAGCTTACTGTTCAGCAGGGAGTCTGCTTCTCCCTCTTTTGTCTGCTCCCCCCACTGACACTTTCTCTCTCTCTCCCATAAACAAATAAAATCTTTAAAAAATTATTAAAATGCATGTGATAAGCCCTGGGTGTTATACACAACTGAAAAATTGTTGAACATTACCTCTGAAACTGATGATATGCTATATGTTGGCTAATTGAATTTAAATTTTTTAAAAAATATTATAAAAATGCATCTGAAATACAGCCCCTTCCCAGATAAAACTTTCTTCTGAAGTTCATATGTTTCTTCTCTAAATATGTTTTTATACTTTCCATACATGTATATATTCTGGGAAATTTTTTTAATTTATGTTAATGGCTTACTGTTTATACTCTTTCAGATAGCTTTCTTTTAGTGAATATTAAATTGTGAGATGACTCCATGTTGACTCATAGAGCTTTAATTTAGTTAATTTCTGTATTATTTCAGTGTTAGAATTTAGTATACCATTTTAGGAAGTTTTCTTTGCATGAACGTACAGATTTCCATTGATAGTGTTGTATGGAGTACTCTTGGTCTCCTTGTGCAAGTGTGATTTTTTTTTTTTTTTAACTAGATACACTAGGACTTTAATGACTGAATCTGATAGTCTCTTTTCTTTTAGTGGGGAAATGTAACCCATTTTCATTTAGCGTAGTGATTATTTTAGAATAATTTCTATCATCTTTTTTGTGTGTATATGTTTTCTGTGTCCTTTTTTTCCTTCTTTCCTATTTTCTGTTGAATTTTTGTGTTTACTTTTTCATTTACTGATTGAATATTCATTCTAATTCTGTATTTTAGTGTTGTCCATAAGTTCTTAATATGCCTTCTCAACTTCATAAAGTCTATGGTGAATTCTTATTTCCACCCTCCTGAGTCATACAGGACGCTGGAAGTTCACTTGCTGATCCCCATCTCCTGTGTGTCTCCATCGCATTTCGTCCCAGCGTTTGTTAAATGTCCTGCACTGTTTTGTCCTGCACAATCTTTGCAGTCAGGGCTTGCTCTTTGCTGTGCTCACTCCTGATCTGTGAAATCCATTCCTCCCTTTGAGGCTCCGTTTCCTTCTCCTGGAGTAGTTCTTTGCTGTGAAGACTCAACTCTCAGTCTCTGTTTGAGCATCATTTTTTAAAAAATATTTATTTTTTTAACAGAGTGAGAAAGAGATCACAAGTAGGCAGAGAGGAGATCATAAGTAGGCAGGCAGGCAGAGAGGGGGGAAGCAGGCTCCCTGCTGAGCAGAGCGCCTGACACGGGGCTCGATCCCAGGACCCTGGAATCATGACCTGAGCTGAAGGCAGAGGCTTATCCCACTGAGCCACCCAGGCGCCCCTTGAGCATCATTTTATTGGTCTTTAGGCATAGAACTCTAGATGAAGTTATTTTTCTTCTGCACTTTAAAGATTCATTCCAGAATCCTATTTTTGTTCATTCATAAGTAATCATTTTTGTTCCGGGTAATTTTTAAGTTGCATTCAAAAATAAAACAGTTGTGTGCCTGGGTAGTCATCTGTTTTTATTTTTCTCATTCAGGACTTGTGAGCCTTGGGTCTGAAAAGTTTACGTATTTCATTAATTCAAGAAAGTACTCGGCTCTCATCTGCTCAACTCCGGCCTCTCCTCCCTCTACTATTAAACACATATTAACAGTCCCCGACCCTACATCGTCTCTCCTTGTATTTGTGCCTCATTATCTCTTTCTGATTCACTCACATTTTCATTTGTATCTACTCTGCTGTTCCATCCATCTATTGAGTGTTCAGTGTAAATGGCTACCTGCTGTTTATTTTTGAAGGTTTGCCACTTGTCTCTCCTCCCCCCATCACATAACATAAGAGTATTAAGGGAGTTTTTTTGTTTTTTCCATGATCTAGATGCGACACTTATCTCCAAACTTAACCACTTGCATTCAGCCACATCTGTGAGGTCAGACCTCTGGAAATAATTATTGAATCTACATTAAATCTCCTCTTTAAAAAAAAATGGTTTGTCTGGTATCCTGGGTAAGCACCCCAAACTAGTATTGCTGGGTGGGGTCATCTCAGGTAAGATGTCTTCCTCAAATACAGGAAAGATTCTAAAAGGACTTAAATGTAAACTAACGTCCTCTTTTCTGCATAATGTTTTGTGGAGGGGCCCTCACTGTATAATTAGGCATCAGTGATGATGGACTTGGTGTGTTTCATGGAGCATTTCTGTGGGTCTTTATAGTTGGGGGAGTTGGTTCTGCTTTTGTTCAGTTTGCTGCATTGCCAGAACCAGAAGTCAGTACTTTTTTTATTTGAATCTTCTTTTGAAGATTTCTGATGCTGCTTTATTGGAAAGATGAAAGAAATGTGCTGGGTGGGTGTTTTGCTTGTACCTTCTAACCCCTCTGTCACTGTGGGGTTGATACAGCTGAAGCATCTCCCCGGGCACCTGACAGCCTGTTCTTCCCTGGGCTCTAGCTTTGAAGGTCCTGATAGAACCACAGAGCAGTTGCTTTGGAAACATTATATTCTAAACTGTCTTGTTTTTCTTTCCCTTCAGACTTTCCGAAAATAGAAATGTTATTGTGGGGAAATAGCATTTGGAAAAACACTTAAAAGACCTGGTAGTTGAATATTGAATTTTTTTTTTAATTATGTTTACCAAAGTACTTCAAAAATTTTTTTACTATTTTGCTTTTTCTCCTTTAACAGAGGTACAGAGAAATTGAAACATGTGGTGAGATTAATATTTCTCGGAAAGGCCTAATCATTGCCTTAAAATACTTCTCACTCTTAGTTCCCTTGCAACTAAAGTTCCTTGCTCAGAATGAAGCTTTTCTCAGGGACTGGAAGCACCCTGCTCAGTTATGTTCCTCTCAGTTTATCTGGCACTGCCCTGAGAGAATGCCCTATATTGGGCAAATGGAGGAAGGGTGCAACCCAGACAGTCTTCCCCTCTCTCCTCACACCCAACAAAAGAACAAGGATTACCTTCCAGTAGAGTGCAAGCTTCGGAGTTGGTTCAAAGCCCGGCCTGACTTCTCTAAACTGACTGCAAACCTTTGGTAACTTGGCCACTTGGAGTTGGGGTACCAAGGAACGTGTCACTGGACAAATCCTCAACTAACGCAGACTTAATCTGCAAAACCAGAGTTGGTAGGTAGCCTGGAGAAGTCTCTTTAAATTATGCAAAGGATGCCCTGGCCGGGGCCTCAGAATACAGGAGGAGCTGCACTGCTTCAGACCTAGTCGTGGGAGTCGTGGGCCTTTGTGCATGGACAGCAGAAAGAGCAAACATCTGGCTAGAGTCATAGCAGAGACTTACATAGTGCTTCCCATGCCAGGTCCTGGGCTAACTCCTTTACTCTTCCTTGGACTGTCACCGCCCTTTCTGCAGAGAGCACATTCCCAGGGAGGCCTGGGATTCGGATCTGCGCCTCAGACCAGTGTGCAGTACCGTCTGGAGATGCTGAGTCTTGGCTTAAGGTTTTCCTCTCCCTAGCCACTTATAATCCATGAACGACAAAACGAGCATTTGCAGAAGCCACTCCTCAGGAGGCCTGAGAAGTGAGAGACTAGGACCGGCAACATACAAGGACAGGGTCTAGGGTTCAGGGGAGAATGCCAGACATCCCTGTTTCAGCTTGGGCTGAGCACAGGCTGTTCCTTTGTGCTTTGTTCTAAAGGCTTTTCTAGTGTACAGAGCCTGTCCTTATGACTTAACCAAGAGTATTCCATTCAGCAGTGACCCATGGGTGTTCCTGGTCATCAGGAAAACAAAACAAAACACTTCTGGAAGTTGTGAGTGTGAAATTATTTTAATGAGCATCCTTATGGCCTGGATGTGAAAGATTTGAAATGCAAAGCCTCAGGCTTTGACCTGACTCTGTTTCATAATAGCACAGCCAAGAGCAGGTAGTTAAACCCTGAAAGAATGAGATACTTTAAGTTTTGGAGCAGCTGAGGTTAATTTTAAATCAAATCTGCTGAAGTAAAGACAGTGAAAGTCTGCTTTTCCTCAGATTGCTTCATGGATAGAGTACCCCATTGTGTTCTTGAATTATTAAGAATTCAGAAACAAGTAAGGAAGGTCAGAGGAACATGGAACTCCTGTTTGAGATTGCAGTTAAACTGAGGACCCGAATACCTGGGTGCTGGTCCCAGTGGTGCCACCAAAAAGCCATGTGACTTTGGGGTATCCATATCACTTCTCATCTCTGTTTCCTTATTTAAAACATGGGCTTGTAGCAAGTCTAAAAAATACACACTCATCCATTCATGTAGAAACAATATAAACTGTCAACCACCCACATACTTGGTATTACTTGGAAATGTCCCTGGGTCCTCTTCTAGATGCAATTTGAATTCCAGTATGGACAGTCTCTTCTTACTCTTCTTGGATAGATGTCTGCTTAGGGGTAATAATCACACAGCTCTCCAGGCCTTCATCACTAAAAGCAGCCAGGCCTTTTGGAAAAGGGTTATCTTGTGGCTCTGACATCTAGAGATATTGGGCTGAAAGGCTGTGATAATGGCCACCCAAGATGACATTCTTCTGCTTATTATTTAAATGTTAAATGACCTTGTTTCTTGAGATGCTTTGGTAGAATTCCAGAAAGTGCCCTGGAAATGGTTATCATGCTGAAGGTCATACCTTATTGGTGGCTATTTGTGGTGTTAGATGAGAACTCACCTGTCACCGTTAGAAATGATTCACTCCATGAGCTGCATCACCCAGACCTAGCTGTGATACTTGCCTGATGTCTCTTCTTTAAATGAAAAGATGCATCGAAACCACCTTAGGTTATTGAATTTGTCCCATAAGAAGAGAAAGCTGCTAGCTCAGCTATAATTCCAGCTCTTTCTGTGCCCCTGGCCTAATTAAAGTTTGCTTTACTCCACAAAGGAGAAAGCACATATGGTTTGCAGTGGTGCTCTTTGTATTTTGATTACTTGGGAAAAGCCAGGTCAAGTAAATAATACCGTAACGTACACTCCATTGCTCTTGGAGTAGCTGGTGTTATATGGAACTGCATGTGGCGGCAGGCTGTTCGCCATGGCCTCCGTTTTCCTTCAAGTACAATCCTGTGTGCTCCTGAGCAGATTCCCAGGAGCCCAGGGTAGAGGGACCTAGCCTTACTTTCCGTGCCTCACCTTTGTCCAGCCTCCTGGCCCTCTGGCTCTGCAGTGTCTGCAGTGGTGTGTTGACTTTCTGGGGACCAGAGCAGCTCTCTGGAAGGAAGCCAGACCCAAGCCCTGAAGGGAAATGGTGGCCAAGGTGACTTCGACTAGATCATTGTCTCTACTGATGTGGTCCTAGGGGCGCTGGAAGGAAGAGCTTTGCAGAGCCCATGCTGTTTCCCTCTTATGGGGAATGGAGGGAGCAGAACCTTTCTGACACTGACCCATTGTACACAGAATTGGTGAGAGTAGTCTTAGGTGAATTAACTTTATAACTCAGGGGCTTGGTCCTTGTTGTTATATTATTCTATCCCTTCTGAAGCTGAGGATGTATGAGAATTCAACTCTCCGTGTCCCCCAATTTGATGGGGACCGGTTTTTCCATCTTGTGAACAGAACTCGGATGAATAGTGTCAAATCTAGGTTTCACTAAAATACTTTCTTGTGTTTCAGTTTCTCCATTTGCAAAGCAGAAATGACATCTTTTTTGATTTGGGGGTGGGTTTTTGACTTTTTTGTTGTTGTTGTTCGTTTTTGGGTTTTTTGCTATGAGTAATATATTCAGCCTCTATTTGGGGGTGGGTGTGGTGAGGCAAAAAGCAGGGTCTCAGATGCTTTGTTGTTACTTTAGCAACTGTTCAGTACCTCTTGTGTGCAGGTCCCTGTGCTGGGTTCTGTGCATGTGGGAGCCCCAGTCCCCAATGATGTAAGCTGCCCACAGAGCTTAAAACAGACCCTTTAACAAAGGGCTAAAAGGGAACATATGAGCAGACAACTACAAGCCGTGGTAGGGTGAGCTTAGAGGAAGGAGGACAGACTTCAGACTGGAGGTCCAAGCAAGCAATCACGAAGAAATGAGGATTTAAGGGGCACCTGGGTGGCGCATTTGGTGAAGCATCCAACTCCTGATTTTGGCTCAGTTCGTGATCTCAGGGTTGTGAGATCGTGCCCCATATTGGACTCCGTGCTCAGCAGGGAGTCTGCTTTAAGAGTCTCTATTTTCCTCTGCCCTCTCTCTCTCAAATAAATAAATAAATCTTTTTAAAAAAGGAATTTTAAGCAAACTTTGAAGGATAGTTAGAATTTTAAGAGCTAGAGATGGGGGTACCTGGGTGTAGATGGCATTCCAGTTGAAAAGAATAAACTAGTGGTCACTGCTAGCATTTGTTGGGTTTATCCTATGTACCAGGTTGAGCAGGGTAAGCATTTGTACACTCCCTCCACCTCATTTACTTTCACGGCAGCCTAAAGAGGCGCAAATGCTGTTCTTACCCTCTTTACATGAAGAAACGAGGTGTATAGAGAGGGGTACAAACATTTGTCTAAGGTCACCTGGCTAAATGCAGGTTGCTAGGAATTAAAGTACTTCTGGCTAGTGCCCAAACCTGTGCTCTTTGCCCTTGGCCATTGTGGGGTGGGTGAGGAGCAAAAGGGGTCCTTCTGACTGTAGGTCAGGGAGCTGGGAAAGAATGTGAATGCTGTGCCTAGGATTTAGGATTGTGTTCTAAGGAAACTGGGAGTCACTGAAGAGTTTGTTTTTTGTTTTTTGTTTTTTATTTAATTCTTTTTCAGTGTTCCAGAATTCTTTGTTTATGCACCACACCCAGTGATCCATGCAATATGTACCCTCCACAATACCTTCCACCAGCCTCACCCAACCTCCCCCTCCCCTTCCCTCAAAAACCATCAGTTAGTTCCTCAGAGTCCACAGTCTGTCATGGTTTGTCTTCCCCTCCGATGTCCCCCAACTCCCTTCTCTCCATCTCCCCATGCCCTCCATGTTATTCCTTATGCTCCACAAATAAGCGAAACCATATGTTACTTGACTCTCTCTGCTTGACTTATTTCACTCAGCATAATCTCTTCCAGTCCCTTCCATGTTGCTACAGAAATTGGGTATTCATCCTGTCTGATGGAGACATAATACTCCATAGTTTATATGGACCACATCTTCCTTATCCATTAGTCCATTGAAGGGCATCTTGGTTCTTTCCACAGTTTGGCAGTTGTGGCAGTTCATTGCTGCAATGAAAATTGGGGTACAGATGGCCCTTCTTTTCACTATACCTGTATCTTTGGGGTAAATGCCCAGCAGTGCAATTACAGGCTCATAGGGTAGCTCTATTTTTAATTTCTTAAGGAATCTTCACACTGTTTTCCAAAGTGGCTGCACCAACTTGCATTCCTACCAACAGTGGAAGAGAGTTCCCCTTTCTCCACATCCTCTCTAACACTTGTTGTTTACTGTCTTGTTGATTTTGGACATTCTCCTTGGTGTAAGGTGGTATCTCAATGTAGTTTTGATTTGAATCTCCCTGATGGCTAATGATGATGAACGTTTATCATGTGTCTGTTAGCCATTTGTATGTCTTCTTTGGGGTAGTGTCTGTTCATGTCTTCTACCCATTTTTTGACATGATTATCTGTTTTATGTGTGTTGAATTTGACTGGCATTTTTCAAAGAGCTGGAACAAACAATCCTAAAATTTGTAGAACCAGAAGAGACCCCGAATTGCTAAGGAAATGTTGAAAAAGAAAAAACTGGAGGCATCATGTTGCCTGATTTCAAGCTTTACTACAAAGCTGTGATCACCAAGATAGCATGGTACTGGCACAAAAACAGACACATAGACTAGGGGAACAGAGTAGAGAGCCCAGATATGATCCCTCAACTCTATGGTCAAATAATTTTCAACAAAGCAGGAAAAAATATCTGGTGGAAAGGACAGTCTCTTCAATAAATGGTGCTGGAAAAATTGGACAGCTATGTGTAGAAGAATGAAACTTGACCATTCTCTTACACCATACACAAAGATAATCTCGAAATGGATAAAAGACCTCAACGTGAGGCAGGAATCTTATCAAAATCCTAGAAGAGAACATAGGCAGTAACCTCTTCGACACCGGCCACAGCAACTTCTTTCAAGACCTGTCTCCAAAGGCAAAGGAAACAAAAGCGAAAATGAACTTTTGGGACTTCATCAAGATCAAAAGTTTCTGCACAGCAAAGGAAACAGTCTACAAAACAGGCAACCCACGGAATGGGAGAAGATATTTGCAATTGACACTACAGACAAGGGCTGATATCCAAGATCTATAAAGAACTCCACTGAAGGGTTTTAATCACATAATTCAGAGGTCTGCCCCCAGTGGAAGTGCTGAGTGGCAGTGATGAAGGAGGGTGGGTTGCCCTGGGGGCTGCAGGAAGCCTCTCCTAGGAGAAGAGGGCAGTGGGCTCAGGGCCCTGAAGTGGCACTGTACTTTGGGGAATTTCACTGCCCCCCAGACCTGGAGTTCTTTGGCCTCCAGAGATACTGGGTGTTTTAGATACAGACTTTTCCCCCCCATTTATAGGAAGAGGGACAAGTGGAATTTTAAGGTAATTAGCTTAAGGAGCAAAGCAATCCAACCTGGATACCTTCGGAAAGACATTTTAAAAGAAAGGTATGTGTTAGTCCCTTCTGCTAGAGTTAACAGATCCTTCCTCAGTCTGTGCCTGCCCTTGAGGTCAAGTTGCCTACAGGAATACAAGGAAGAATTAGCTCTCTTCTCCCTCAGCTTCCTTGCCTGTCCCCTTTCCTACCAAGGCAGGCATTCATGAATGCAGTCATCTGCCTCCAGACGCGATAAACCAGAATAGCAGCTGGAAAACAGTGATGGTAGGTCCTAGAATTTTAAATTGATAAGATGCTAACATTTCAAAAACATTTCAAAAAGCATGTTTAGCGAGGATAATCATGGTTAATAAGTTTTTAATTTTGCCAAGTAAGGCTATCGTTTTAAATAAAGGTATCTTTTAAATTGCATAAATACAGGACTCCTGGGTGGCTCAGTGGGTTAAAGCCTCTGCCTTCAGCTTGGGTCATGATCCCAGGGTGCTGGGATCGAGCCCTGCATCCTTTCCTCTCTGCTTCCTTTCCTCTCTCTCTGCCTGTCTCTCTGCCTATTTGTGATCTCTGTCTTTCAAATAAATAAATAAAAATTTTTTAAAATTGCATAAATATATCTTCATGGAGCACTTTGCTATGTTGTTCTTACTTTTTATCATTTGCAGTAGTCGTGTGAAAACTCCCTTGAGAACCATTCGTTCTGTGTATGTATCCCTCATCCACAGAAGATAACTCATTAGTTCTCTCATGGGTTAGGAGGAAGGGCAGGGAAAACTACACTCTCTTCTCTTCTCTTCACCTCAGGTCTTCTGAGGGCACATATGCCAACACCCCACTCCCAACCACACTTTATTTTCAGGCTTTTTATCTCGATTCTTGGAACTCGGGATACGTCTGCATTTGGGGTGCTTAACCTGCTATGACTTGAGAGCACAATGTTGTCCAAAAGGATGATGTACCTTCTGATAAATTATCCTGCTGTTGTTGGTCTTTCAAAGATAGTGAAGTACAGCATAGTTTATGATCTGTTTATTAAAAGTCCAAATGTAGAAATTGTAGAAAATTAGAACCTTTAGAGATCATTTAGTCCAACCTCATCTTTTTACCTAAAAAGGGCCTGAGGAACTTAGCGAGCTCACCTCAGGTCTTGGGCCTCAGTGGACGGCAGCCTAACTCATCCAGGCTCCCTGGTCTGGTCTTCTACTTCCTAAGGAGAACTCTTCGTCACAAAATGATGCCTCCAAACCCCTGGTGCCGGTCTTTGGTCTTGAAAACCATGTTAACACTTAATACTTTCTTACATATAGAAGATGACAAAGCCAGAAGGCAGACCACAGAAAGGAAGTTAATAGAAGAAAAAGCAGTTTCTGAGAAGGGCTTTCAGTGAGAGTACAACGGCCACACCCGCTGTGGCATTTCTGAGGTCAGATCGGGTGGAAGTTTAACCGTCTGTCTTCAGGCCCTTGTAATCCCTTTTCTGCTTACCCAGCAGGAAACCTGTGGTTCCCACTCCTAGTTGCAGGTTGGAAGTACCTTGAGAGCTTTGTGAAGGCCCCTAAAGAGTCTGGTTTAATGATCTGGGGAGAGGCCAGGCAGCAGCAGGTTTAGAAGCTCCCCAGGTGGTTCTGTTATGGAACTAGAGTGGGAACCACAGCTTTCAGCCCGTGGTTCACAAGCTTTGGCTGCATCAAAGTCACCTATAAAACAGCCTGTTGCCATGCCACTGGGCTTCACACCCAGAAATTTCTGATTCAGAAGGTCTAGGGTAGGGCTTGAGATTTTTGTGTTTCTAACGATTCTTGGGCGATTGAGATGCTGCTGGGTTGGGAACCACACTTCGTAAACCACAGTATTGAGTTCTCAAAGGCTCTGTGATCGTGTCTGTGAGGCCCTACCTTGATGGTATACCCCCAGAGTTTGTTTTTGTTTTTAAAGATGTTATTTATTTATTTGACAGAGAAATCACAGGGAGGCAGAGAGGCAGAGAGAAAGGGGGAAGCAGCTCTCTGCTGATAGAGGACCTTGAGGTCATGAGATCATTACCCCTGATGATCAGGGCCTGAGATCATGACTTGAGCTGAAGGCAGAGACCTAACCCACTGAGCCACCCAGGTGCCCCACCCCCAGACTTGATTCTGGGGTAGGGTCAAGAATTTCTATGTCTTAGAAGTTCCCATCTAATGTTAATGCAGCTGGACTGGGGAACACACTTTGAGACCCAGGGTCAGTCTTTTTATGCGGGATACCAGATGAGATCAGGCACAAGGCAGGCCACCTCAGATTTCTCCCCATCTATAGTGTGCCAGTTGGCCCCCAGAGAGAGTCACCAGGAAACTCAAGATCACTGTAGGCTTTAGGAGGAAGCAGGAAGCTATGGTTTACATGGACAAGGAATAGCACCTCCTAGGTGTTTGTCTAGGACATAGTGTGGACATGCACAGGTGTTCAAATTAAACCTTCCCTCTGGACTGTCACAGTGGGTCCTTAAGTCTTATCTAGGCCAGCTGTCCTCACTGTAGACAAATGAGGAAACCAAAGAGAGCTGGTGATGCAGATCTGTAACCTAGAGCTGGCATGTCCCCTGATTCTGGGGCCCTTTCTGTGACACTGCAGATTTCTGCTTTGTGGACCCAGTGGATGACACAGCAACAGGAGGTAATGAAGGCAAGGCTGGCCAAATTATCCTAGGTTTGACAGCAGTGGTTCTTGAAGTGTGGTCTCTAGATCAGAGCATCAGGATCACCTGGAAACTTGTTAGAAATATGGATTCTTAGACCCCACCCCAGGCCTACTGGATCAGAAACACTCCCTAGCAATCCTGTTTTTATATGCCCCTGAGGCAATTCTGGTACACCAACGCTCAAGTTTGGGAAGGGCTGAATTTGTGAAGGTGTGATCTCCCCTGAGACTTCTTGCGGGACTGAGCCTGCTGTCAGCTTGGTCAGGGCCTTGGGACAGCCCAGGGCATTGAGAATTGAGTGCCAGCTTAGTAAGGCAGCACCCTGGAGTGACTTCTGGTCCACC
Source organism: Mustela lutreola (assembly GCF_030435805.1). Taxonomy (NCBI): domain Eukaryota; kingdom Metazoa; phylum Chordata; class Mammalia; order Carnivora; family Mustelidae; genus Mustela; species Mustela lutreola. Next base: position 99,973,637 of record NC_081295.1, on the reverse strand, counting down.
CCTTGTAAAACGGAGACTCTCCGGTATTCACACTGCCCAACATCGTGATTTTTGCCGAGGAGCAAAGACTGAAGTTGCGTCAGCCAGCCTAAGGTCAATTGTCAGAGATTCCGAAACAAATGAAGTTTAAGTGAGTAGGGCTTTTCTGATTTCTGATATTGTTGGTGATGGACTTCTTCCTTTTTTTGTTTTAGTTAGTGACAGGAGTATGGGAAAACAGCTACAACTTCTTCTGTCAAGGCACTCACAGTGCGGGAGAAGCAGATATGAAGGTAAGGTCTCTCTCTGTTTTAAATAGTTTGTTTGTTTGTTTGTTTTTAATTGTGCAAAAGACAAAATGGCTCATATTCTCACTGCCCAAGGTAATTCCTATTGACATTTTTAAAAAACCTATTTCCACATTAAAATTTGAACATGAGTGGTGTAAGAGAAAAACTAAAGTTTCATTTAATAAAAGTAAGTCCCGTTAATGGTTTCCAGGAAGAGGGGCCTGGCGGGCTCAGTTGGTGGAGTATGCGACTCTTGATCTTGGGGTTGTGAGTTTGAGCCCCACATTGGGTAAAGAGATTATCTAAAAATAAAATCTTGAGGGGCGCCTGGGTGGCTCAGTGTTTTAAGCCTCTGCTTTCAGCTCGGGTCATGATCTCAGGGTCCTGGGATCGAGCCCCACATCGGGCTCTCTGCTCAGCGGAGAGCCTGCTTCCCCCTTTCTCTCTGCCTGCCTCTCTGCCTACTTGTGATCTCTCTCTGTCTATCAAATGAATAAATAAAAATCTTTAAAAAAATAAATAAATAAAAATTAAAAAATAAAATCTTGAAAAAAAATTTGTTATTTACATTTCGGGGGGAACAAATAACTACATGCATTTTTCAGCATTTATATAAATGGGATCGTAAAAATAATGTCTTAAATGCTGTAATCATTCCTGAAAGTGCTGTCTGAGGGTGGTCTTTTGATTCTGACTTCCACTCTGAGTGGGTTCTGTTGTTGTTGTTTTGTTTGTTTTGGTAGAGAGAGCACAAGGAGGGGAGCAGCAGGCAGAGGGAGAAGCAGGCTCCCCACTGAGCAGGGAGCCCAATGTGGGGCTCCATTCTAGGACCCTGGGACCATGACCTGAGCTGAAGGCAGACACTTAAGACTGAGCCACCCAGGTGTCCCCAGTGTTTCGTTTTAAATGAAAGACTGCTGCTTTAAATTCAGATGGGCATTCATTTTCTTAAAACTGTGTGGCATATTTAACTGGGCAGGGACCTGACATGGAAAGTTCCGATTCCTTTTCTTCTTTTCCTCATATCCTGGCCCCTGCCCCCATGCCAGTCCCTGGAATAGCAGCACCACTCAGGAGGTTTTTCTGTGCTGATGGTTTTGCAGGTCACTCCAGGGGGAATAGACAGGCTTCAGGGCTTTTGAACTTTGATCCTCTGGATTTTGTCAGTCTTGAAAGACGTCCATGCCACTTTAAAATTTCCCCTGTCATCATTCCAGACCTCCCCCAGCTTCCCCCCACCTCCCAGTATTCTGTTAGAGGCACTCAGAATGACCAGAGCTCCCAGCCTCTGAAGGACTCTAGGAGCCAGGGGGTGCTCAGGTTTCAGGAGAACCTGGGAGTCTGGGATGTTAGTAAACACGTCAGGGGTTATATTCCAGAAACACCGTAATGGTCTCTTCCTCTTAGATTATCCGCGTCCTCTGGTGGTACTATTTCTCCAAGCTCATTGAATTCATGGACACCTTCTTCTTCATCTTACGGAAGAACAACCACCAGATCACAGTCCTGCACGTCTACCACCACGCCACCATGCTGAACATCTGGTGGTTTGTGATGAACTGGGTCCCCTGTGGCCACTGTAAGTCTTACATTGGGGGGGGGGGGGGGTGCAGTGCGCAGCACTGGGGACAGGTGTGACAGAGAGGCTGAATTGAAACCAAGGCTTTTAGTGAAGGTGCTATTTCTGTGGATTTCTAGGTCAAACACGGGAACTTTGTGTCCCAGTTGCATTCATGATAGTTTGTGTGGCCTGTGCACTCAGTAAGCTGACGAAACCTTTTTCTGGCTGACTTGGCAAGGTGAGGGAAATACCAAATTCCCAGCCTGGGGCATACAGGGAAATAGGGACAGTGTCCTCTATCACAGAGGACAGCTGTTCCAGGTTATTTCTAGTCCATGTTTCTTAAAATTTGGAAGTCGTTTGACTGAGAGAGGCAGGCCAGAAAGATAGAACCACACCACTGAGGGAGTCCCAGGGAACACGACTAATGATGAAACAAGCTTTAGCTGAAGAGCACAGGAGGAGGTCTGCACATAATGCTTATAGAACGAGCCTGCCTTGTTCCCTGAAGCATGTTAGCAAGGCATCTTCAATGGCAAGCACCAAAATTTGAAGTAAATTCCCAAAGACAGATAGATACCTGTTGTTTTTAGAAAGCTTATGGTCTGAGGTCTCATAATTTTCAAAGATTAAGTTGTCTCCTTTAGGTTTAGCTTAGGAGTTATAACAGGTGTCCTGATCAAAATTTCTGCCATCCAGCACTGGTGAATTTGAGAACGTTTGGGTCTGTTCATGTGTTTTTTTCCCTAGGATGGCACTGCCCTGAATTAACTGGCCCACCAAGATTCCCACAGTCATAGAATTTTAGAACTAGAAAGGTGAATCACCAAACCCAGCTCCCTGTGGTTTGGGAGGAAACTGACATAGTAGAAGGTTTGGAAGAACTCGGTTTCCAGTGTACCATCCCCCCGCTGTGTTTTTCCCACCGTCACACTTCATGGCTCTGGATTATCTGATTTAACTTCCTAATAGGAACAGTGTCTCTTTACATTTTCAAAGAACTCTCAGGGTGGTAGATTTTAACGAGCCCCACTGGGCCCAAGAGAAACAACTAGGACCTGGATGTGACTTGTCCAAGGTCACCCAGCCAGTTACTGTAATAGCCAGAAGTAGAGACTCCCTCCCTGAGCCCCTAGCCATGTACACCTCTGACTGTGCGTGGGAAAGCTGGTGAGTTCTGTTGGGTTGCCCGCTGTGGGGGAGGAGGACAGAGAGGCTAAAAAAGAACTGGTGGTTCTACTGGAAATTAAAAGTATGTGATAAAAGAGGAGTCTTTTATCTCTAAGGAACTGGACTCTGGATTGTTGTTGAAAAAAATATGTAGTCTCAGCAGTGCAGCCCTGGGGAATACTAAGGAGGCCAAGGCTTCTTCCAGCTCCAGCAGATGTGTTAGCCAGCCAGCTTTGAACCTCCTGCCCATCAGCTGCCTTCCCCAGGCCTTCAGCACAGCAGCCTAAAGCACCTTGCATGGAAAGAAAACCAGCTCGCTCTGGGAGTTGATTGGGGTTCTGGCAACAAAGCTGTGAGGTGGTCTCCTGACTCCTGTGTGAAATGCATGCCTGGCAGCCCCAGCTGAGCCCGGCCTTAAAGCACCCCAGTCGGCCTGCCCCAGTGGAAAGGGGGTTCTGAGCACTGTTCCACATGCTGCTTACCAGCCCCTACTTGAACACGTCTGTTTTCCGGATTTGAAAGGAATTTTGTTCCATGTAGAACACTGATGCATTCTCCTTCCCAATCCCCCCTGTTTTTCAGCGTATTTTGGCGCCACCCTTAACAGCTTCATCCATGTCCTCATGTACTCATACTACGGTCTGTCATCTGTGCCCTCCATGCGCCCGTACCTCTGGTGGAAGAGATACATCACTCAGGGGCAGCTGGTAAGTCACTCAGTGCCTCTCTCCAGGACTTGCTGCCTGACAGACTGCTCTCCCTGCCTTTATTCACTGTTACTTAATAGAATCTAATGTATATCTTTCCCACCTTTTCTCTTTGATCCAACTAAACTACCTGCAGCCCGCGGAGCAGAGAATGTTCTTACTTCCAGCTGATGCGGAAACTATATCTGTGGGCAGCTAGTTGGGCTATAGAATGAGGACAGGAATCTAATTTCCTGACTTCAAGTTCAGTTCGTTTTCCTTAGTTTGTATACAAAGCATATGTTGCCTGGGTGTGTTTCCTAATTATAATCCAGAACCCAAAAGTGACCACTGTGTCCTGGGTTCTTGGGAGTTTTCGAAGGACCAAGGAATCCCGAGTGCTTATAGCCATTAGGCAGTGAGGGTGTCGGTAAGATCAGTGCCCGGTGACCACTCAGCCCCCGAGCTGTGAAGCACTTGTTGGCGAGGATGACACCTGCTGTGCTTCAGACGGACAGCCTCTCTCCTGACGTTGACCTTGAGGGCCCACCCAGCCGTTGTTGGCACTTGGTGATTACGTCCTACCGTCCTTTCTGAAGCTTCCCTGAGTTGTCAGGGTATGATTGACGCCTGTTTCTCTCCCTTTGTGAATTCTTTCATGAACTAATTACTGTTACCACTAATGTGAAACACTGACATTTGCTGAGTGTCTGGCACTCGTGCTAAGTAAGCAGGTTTACATGGACTAGTCCAGAAGCCTGAGTTCATGTTCTTATCCCCATTCTATGGATGAGGACACTGAGGCAACAGGCCTAACCCAGCTGACTGAGGGGTATAAAGTTTCAGCCCCAGCCTTGCCTTAACATATTTTTCTAAAGAACCATGCTGATTCCAGTCTTCCCAAGTCAATTGTGATTTTTCAATATTTAAAAATAACAGTCTGGGGGAAAAAATCTGAGAAGATCATCTGAGCTACTTACGTGTTTGACATTTCATTATCACCTCTTTGCCAGCTGCTTTCTAGTCCTTGTTAATTTTTTTCACCCACCTGTGAGGAAGGATAATTGTTCCTTAACCTTCTCGTTATGCTTGAGAAGTGATGTGGAGATCGATTTATACCACACAGCCGTGGCCTGGCAAAAGCAGAATTTAAAAGAACAGACTGCGGACATTGGTCTCCCATTAAGCTCTGCCCTTTGAGGTAGAAGACTGCACCCAGTTTGCCTAGATTTATTTTAAGCACCGCTCCTAGTTATTTCTTAACCTAGAGTACTCACCTTAAAAAAGAGAAGAAAGTGGGGAGGGAAGTAAGTTCTCTCGAGAAGCCCTGGGGGCTGGGCCAGAAATCCAGTGGGCAGAACCCTGCCCCCTGGTGGTGGTGGTGCTCTTGAAGAGTCACCTTCCAGTAGCCACATCTCATTGTAATCTTTCCCATTCAAGATTTATTCATCAAAAAAGAAAAAAGATTTATTCATCAGAAAAATCTGGACTTAGCATTTTATCTTGGTAGAAGTTTAAATCTGTTGATCAGCCTTCTTCAAACCAAAGAGGTACATGGGTAAAAAATAGGAAGAGTTGGGGCACGTGGGCGGTACAGTCAGTTAAGTGTCTGGCTCCTGGTTTCAGCTCAGGTGGTGATCTCAGGGCAGTGAGCTCCAGCCCTATGTTGGGCTGCATCCTCAGCAGGGAGTCTGCTTGAGGACTCTCTCCCTCTTCCCCTCACACACTCTCTCAAATAAATCTTAAAAAAAAAACAGAGAAAGGGGCGCCTGGGTGGCTCAGTGGGTTAAAGCCTCTGCCTTCGGCTTGGGTCACGATTCCAGGGTTCTGCAGTTGAGCCCCTCATCGTGCTCTCTGCTCGGCGGGGAGCCTGCTTCCCCCCCTCTCTCTCTGCCTGTGTCTCTGCCTACTTGTGATCTCTGTCAAATAAATAAAATCTTTTTTAAAAAAATAAAAAATAAAAAAACAGAAATAGGAATTGCACATCCCACAGCAACATCACCAGTTCTCTTTAAACATACAGCCCACACACCCTTCCTTTCTCCCTTAAAAATATAAAGCAAGAAAAAATTACTTGGCATCTCTCTATACAGGGTCCCTAAGGTTTGTGTGTGGGGCGGGGGTGGGAGGATTATGTTTTCCTTTGTTCCCCAGCTTCATTGAGCTGTACAAGACCTGTAATGTTGTGTATGGTGTGTGGTGTATGGTGTACTGATAGGGTATATGTATGGGTTGTGAAATGATTGGGACAGTAACACCCAGTTCACACCCACAGTCACGCTGCATAGCTATGGGGTTTTTTCTCGTGACAAGAACTTTTACGATCTACTCTTAGCAACCTCCATGTATACTATATAGCATTGTTAACTATTCTCCAAATTTTAGAGAAGGTGGTTTAAGCAGAAGGAAGGGGAGGAGAATGTATATGACAAAGGCACATATATAATTTAGGAGAAATTTATGCATGAACGTATGCTTAGTGTCTATGAAGGGACTTCACCTCCAGAAAGGCCTGTGAGTGTCCTTCCATGGACTCGGTGTGCTGGGTGGAGAGCCCGTCTGGTGTGGCACCTTGTCGGTGCGCCATGGCTGCACTCTGCTGTGTCCCCTCTCCCACCAGCTGCAGTTTGTGCTGACAATCATCCAGACCAGCTGCGGGGTCATCTGGTCGTGTACGTTCCCTCTTGGGTGGCTGTACTTCCAGATTGGATACATGATCTCTCTGATCACGCTCTTCACAAACTTCTACATTCAGGTAAGTCTTGCTCTTCCATGGCAGTTGGGCCTTGTGGCCTTTTCAGCAAAGAACCTCCTCTGTTCATTTAAGGAGGATGACCTATGGAAAGAACCCCTCCTGCGTGCCAGACAGCAGGCTCTGGTGCAGTCACAGTGACAGGGCAACCCCTACCTTTGGGAGGGGACTGCCAACACAGGAGATGCTGGTATCTGTCCCAAACCTCCCGAGTTCTAGATCTTCGGCAGAGGAGCCGGGGATTCACGTGGGACCGCCACGCTGTTCGGCAAGCTCTGTTGTTGCTTTGCTCGCAGCCGACTGCGGGCATGTGACGGGAGAGTTCTGTCAACAGTCCCACAGCCCCGCCGCCCTGAACCCTGGAACTACATAAAATGTCTAAAGAAATGTGCATCACAGCCCTCGGCTGCAGACAGAAATCTGCCCTTTCGTCCCCGTTTCCTCACACCTGCACTGCTCACGTCTGGAGGCTCCATTCATTCCCAAGTGCAGGATGGCAGGTCAGTTTTACTCAGAAGGGTCCAGTTAGGGCAGATTGCCTCCACTGGATTGCTGTGTGGCTCCCCGTTACCCCTGGGTGAGGTGTGTTCTTGCCCCCATGGGCAGCATGCAGTTCCAGGCAGGTACCAAAGGTCGGGAGGCAAGGCAGGGGCCACGGATATGGAAACAGTAAGGTCCGGGGGGTTGAGCAGCTCCTTGGGGGCGTCCCATGTGGCCATCCTTGTGCACCTCCCCCACCTTTCATCCCACTCCCCTGGGCATGGAGGCACATTCCAGGGAGCTGCCGCATGGGGGGTGTACCCATGTGGGGACATTCATCGACATGAGGGAGGACGAAGGCTGGGAGCTGGCAAAACTGAAATCACTATTCTAACTGCTTGTGGCAGCATAGCGTTGTGTGCATACGGGCCAAAGCCATTGCCGAAGTCCCGAGCAAATCCTGAAGGTGAGAGATGGGAGTGATAGAGAGGTACCACAGAGTGGGGGAAAACAGTGTGGCCATGTGACCCCGATACTCTGTAACCCCATCCAGATACAGAGAGGGCATGGCCAGGGGAAGTGTACTTTGAATTTTCTACTTCATTTCTAGAATAGCCCTTACATTGCAGCCCAAACCCCTGTGAACTTCCTCAGGCGACGCCTCAGGAAGGGAGGAGTGATGGAAACCAGTGGCAGAAAACGTTCCCAGGGTTGCTTGACCACAGACCTTACGTCTCAGTGGCATCGGGTCCTAACAGGAATCTAGGCTTAGAATTAGGAAAGCGGGGCGCCCCCACCCCCCAGCAGAGCACCCTGTCACACGGCCCATCTGCCCTGATGCATTTCAGACTTACAAGAAGGGGGCCTCGCGGAGGAAAGAGCACCTGAAGGACCACCAGAACGGGTCCGTGGCTGCCGTGAACGGACACACCAACAGCTTTTCTTCCCTGGAAAACAATGTGAAGCCGAGGAAGCAACGGAAGGATTGAAGCGGAAGAGTTGAGAAGCCTCCAAAACCCATCGTCTGATTGTAAGCACAGCTTGAGCTGTGCCCGATGCTTGTTAACAGCTGCTGTAACTCGTCCTGCCTACAACAGCGTGATTCATGTAGGACCTCCTTCATCGTTCAAAACCCCTTGAAAATGTATACAGATTATACGTAGGCATAAGATTTAACATTTCTGGGCTCTCACCGACCCCTGCGCTAGACTGTGGAGGGCGTATTATTGTAGTATACGACACTGCTGTTGCCTTATTAGTTATAACATGATAGGTGCTGAATTGTGATTCACAATTTAAAAACACTGTAATCCAAACTTTTTTTTTTTTTTTACTGTAGATCATGCATGTGATTGTAAATTTGTACAATGTTGTTACAGTAGAGAAACACACATGCCTTAAAACTTAAAAAGCAGGGCCCAAAGCTTATTAATTTAAATTAGGATATGTTTCAAGTTTTTATTCATTTTTTAATAGCTCTGTTTAGGAAAAAAATCAAAGACTGTAATTTATGAAACTAGCGTGTGACACATAATTTCAAGTGACTTGTACATGTGAAATCAGAAACGGCACCTTCAGTTTTGTAATATTGGCTTTAAATCAGGCAGGCTCAAATCTAGTGGAAGGTCAGTTTAACTTTTTAACAGATCTTATTTTTTTATTTTGAGTGCCACTATTGATAATGTAAAAAATGGGGGGGGGGCTCTAAAGGAGTCTTGATGAAACCTAAATATATATTCTTTGTCTTCAGGATTTTAGAAAGTATGTAGGATGAGTAGGACATTTAAAATTTCTGAAATGCTAAGTGTTTTTATACAGGAAACAGTGCCCACTTTGCTTTCCACTTGTGAGAGAGAGGGTGTGTACTTTTCAGAAGAGATCATTGAATACCATTTGACAGAATCCCATAGATGAGCATTGGGGAACTGGTTGCCAGGGTCCAAATTTGGATTGGTTTCTGTACTGCTGTCTGTTTTGACACAAACTTCTTTTAAAATGTGCCTAGCTTATAAAAATGAATAAAGGGGGAAAAGGGGACCTTAAAAAAATTTTAAGGTAAAATTAAACAGATAGCTACTACATAAGAGAACTGGGAAATGGGGTAGAGAGAATTTGTTTCATGTAAATCTAATAGTACCTGTAATTTTCTTTTTCTGCTTAGAATCTAAAGATTTGTGTAGAACTGCTTATTTAAAAATGAGACTGCTTATCATAAAATCGTGTCTGTCACCCTTGAGGCAGTGGTCAAACAGATAAGGACTATTGTGCGTGTCATTTTAAAGTGTTGAAATTTAGTCTCTGAATACCTTCTTTGTGGGGAGAAAAAACAGTCATTGAACCACTCGTGATACATTTTAGAAGGTCATCGACAATGTATAAACTAATTGTTGGTTTGGTATTTATGTAAATATCAGTTTATCATGCTTTAATTTTGCACATTCATATTATATAGGGAGCCGATTGGTTCTCTTATTAGTCTTGTGGGTTTTCTGTTTGGAAGGAGTCACAGCATCTGTTTACATTTACCTTATCAAATCTAGAATGTGTATATTTGTAAATGTTATGTCTTCCTAGGTACTAGTTTGCAAATGTCTTTACATATTTCAATACAGAAACTATAACATTCAATAGTGTGCTGTCAACGTGTGCTTTAGCTCATCTGGATATACCCACACTGTTAAATAATGTCTAAACATTAATCATTAAAACTTTTTTGATTACCTGTGCTTGTGTGTTACGTGGTTTATACACTGCTGATTTGGACAGACTGGAGAAAAATCCAGTCTTCACCTTCTAGGAACTCACCCCAATAAATGTAGATAATTGAGGTGGAAAGGTTATATTGTGTAGCTCAGCTCACATGAGGAAGGATCCCCACATAGTGAGACATGGTGGTGGTTTCTCTGGTCCCCCAAAGGTCCCAGCTTTCCAAACATGCTTCTTCCACTTGTCTTTCCCCCTCCCTCCCCACACTTTTGGCTGTTAGTTATTTTCCTTTCCTAGGTTTACACCAGAGGTCTGCAAATGTTTTCTGTAAAGAGCCAGATAGTACATGTTTTAGGCTTTGCAGTCCATACGGTCTCTGCCCCGCTTTCGACTATACCATCGTGGCGTGCAAAAGCAGACACAGACCATATGTGTATGAATGGTCATGGCTGTGTTCCAGTAAAGCTTTCCTCACAAAACGGAAGGTCTACAGCCATAATTTGCTGACCCCTTCTCTAGAGTAATGAGAGCCCACATTATTCCCAAAACTCTGCCACTTTCTTTGCCAAAGACCATTTTTTGCCCCCACCGTCCCCCAGCCTGCCACAGTCTTGACGTACAGGTCCAACCATGTACACGTGGAGTCATGACCTGAATGGCCCCCGTCCTTCCATTTCCTGCATAACACACAGTCCCCAGCATAGGCTGGATCTTACTTAGCTTTTGAGTGCCTTCTAATTTGTCATTACCACCTTAAAAATGTCATGTGAAACTGCATTTAGCTTTGGGGTACTTCTGAAAAATACAGAGGACTGCTAGGGTTTTGGTGGTGATAGTCCTATCCTTGCCCTTCCCTTCTAAGTCCAGAACACATTTTAAAAAGAGGACCTTAAAAAAAAAAAAAGAAAGAAAGAAACAGGACCTAGAAATCAGATAAATAAGAATCAAAATATTTCATCTCTTACTGGAAAGACTGGCTTGGTGATGCTAAAACCACAGCAGGATTTATTACCCTGGCCGATAACCCTACTGATGCAAACTTACCAGGGCTGGCCCTTCCATGGCAGTGCTTAGTGGCATTTGTTAGTCTAGGGATGAACTGGTGATTAAAATATTTTGAGTATCAGCCCAGTTATGGACCCACCGTAAACTACATGCTCCTTTGCAGTGTTGTTTTCTGTCCTGATGACGTTGCCACGCCAAGAAAATACACTATCTCCCCATCATGGCAACCAGAAGGTTGTCGTCCTCCCCTCAGAGAAGTAAGTGGATCAGAGGGCAGAGCAAGGCCAGATGTGTCCCCATCCTTTTCTCTCACAGGGAAGCAAAAGGGCATGTTTGCCCACCAGGATGGAAAGGGGAGGATTCACATCTCCCTTCTTTTTAGCAGCCTAGCTATGCATATGGAAAGGCGGGATAGCCTAGTGTGAGGAGCACAACTTGGCGCCTGATCGCCTGGCTGGACTTCCATCTGTGTAACTTTTAGACAAATACAGTGCAGATGCCCTTGGAGCCATATCAAGCACAGAGTAAACCCTCTGTGTGAGCTATTCCCTTCAAGATTGTGTTCTGTGCCATCTACCCACTGGTCTCTTAAAACTCTCAACTATTGTTTTGCTATTTCCTGGCTTGGCTGCTGTCCTAATCCTATCAAGAAAAACAGAAAAGGAGGTTACTTTGGTGTGACACTGTTGAATCAAGAGCTGAAAAGAAACCAGCAATCCTTAACAGTCAGAATGTTGATCACCTCTATCATTCCAGATTTTACCAGCATTTTCCATTAAGGTTACCATGCCGGGGTTTCTAGAAGCTTTATTTCGCCTTGGGAAAGTAGGGCAGTGCTTCTCAGTATCTGGTCCTCGGTCGTTCAGGGATTCTCCAGAGTTCCAACAGCTCTGCTGTGTGATCCTCTTTGAAACAGGTGTCTCCCACTCTGTCCACATCAGTCGTAGACTTGAAGTACTGAGCAGGTATTTTTCTGCCGTCTTTATTTGGAAGATCCTGTGCTTATTGGAGAAAATAGAAGCAGGTTAGTGGTTGCCCTTACCTATACCATCATCAACTAATTCTCATTCAAGACACCATTTTAAAGTTCATTTTTGGTCATCTTTGACATTTTTATGAGCTTCACTTCCTCTCTTTTCCAGCATAGCGGTGGCACTCACCCCAAGGGAGAAAGTTCCCAAGGACAAATTCTTGCTCCTGCTTTCATAAGATACCCAGACCCTGCTTTTGGTGTAAGGTTGTGGCAGGTGGCTCAGGCTCCGTGGTGGACATTGTAGGAACAAGCAGAGTAGAACCCAGCAGCTGACGATGTAGTGATGGCAGAGAACCAATCACACGGTTGTTGGGGGGTTGTCCCCTTTCTCAGATGGTCCAGACTCTTGGGAACGGTGCTAACTGCCCCCTCGGTGACCTATTCGTGTTCTTGTGTTGACCAGACCTCGGAAGAGTGTTACCTGGCTCACTGGGAGAGTGCTTGGAACACAGGGATCTGTGAGATAAGTAAGGCTTTTCAGTTCCTAAAGGAGCCTGTGTTAGATTGGGATCAAACATGGGCACAGGTGATTTCACAGGGTGCTCTGTGGTGAGTTTGTTGTGAAGTGGATGTATCCAACGACTGTAATAGTTCATGGAGAGAGAGCTCTTCCACTGAGGTGCCCGAGAAGAGCTCTGTGCGGGTGGGGGTTCTTCTGAGCCTTTGTGGACCATCGAGATTTCAGGAGGTGGAGACTGAGGGTCCTCTGGGAGACAGCATGGCGGCTCTAGGAAAGTACAGGAGCCCATAACTGAGAAGGATGAGATGACACATCTGTTGGAATCGTTGGCTGTGTAAGAGAAAGTGCTTATTTTTTTAAAGGTGAAGTGGGAAGAGGGTGGAATGTGGGTGTTCCCATTGATGACATGTGTAGGACGTGGCTGAGAGTTCCCAGGAGGAGGTAGTAATTACACCTTCTAAGGTTATCCCTCGCTATGCCTCCTGCCTACGTGCCCTCCTGCTCTCCTTTATCGGCAGCACTGAGGAGGGACCTGAAGTGCTTGTAAGGAGACTTGGAGCTCACCTGTTAGAAACCCATGGGAGTCTGTCGGGAAAATTCAAAGGGGCCTCTGCCCTTGTGAAAATTCCTTCTAACCAAAGAAACTAGCATTTGAAGTCTGAAAACTTGGGACACCTGAAGGCATGGCTCACAGGCAGGATTCCATGTTGGCTTGGAAACAAATGCTTAAGTGATTATGTCAACACATACTACGACTGGCATTCTGCATTCAAACAAGTCATAGGTGTGGGTTTCCCATGACTGATGAATGTGACAATGTTTCAGCAAAGCTAGCACTTTCCAGCGATTGTATGCCCTCCCCTTGACGGGGTTCCCAGTGAAACAGGTACCTATTTGGAGCAAATCATCCAAACCAGTGTCCCACAACCTCATGCCTCCTTGTACCCCTCACGGTGCTCCAGTCAGCAGCAGTCCTTTGTAAGACTATGGGACCAGGCATTGTCGGAGCCCCTTCTGCCTGCCCATGGGTGCCCTCTGCTCTCGGAACTCCGGGTAAGACAGATGAGAAGACCAAGGCTGGAAGTCATGCAATGCCCTTATTCAGGAGAGCAGCCAGGATCCAAATCTTGGGCTTTCCTAAGGGATTGGGAAGAGGAACTTGTGGTGGCCCCAAGCTACACCCTCAATTCCACCCTCATTTTAGCACTAGGATACATGTCTTCCAGCACGGAAGGCACTCTTGCCCATGCTAGAAGGGGTCTCTGTGCATTGGGAAGGGGCACAGCGGACATGTTAGAACCCAGGCTTTGCCATTCCTTGTGGGATTGCAAGCAAGTTACCTCATTCTTCTGAACTCCCATTTCCTGCACTGAAAAAAGAGAGGGAGATGCTTAGCACAGCTGGCTGGGGTGAAATGCAGAGATAAAATATGAGCTGTACAGTAACAGTCACTTATTCTCAAGGATGAAAGACCCCACAGGTAAGTAAATGAGGAAGAAGGTACATGCCAATAGCTTTTGTATCAGACCTTAAATCTATTCAATACAAATTATTCGTATTTAGTTATCCTTGGTTGAAGCTCAGTTAATAATACCTTTTGGGGGGCACCTGGGTGGCTCAGATCGTTAGGCATCTGCCTTCAGCTTGGGTCATGATCTCAGGGTCCTGGGATCGAGCCGCACATCAGGCTCCCTGCTCAGTGGGGAGCCTGCTTCTCCCTCTCCCTCTGCCTCTGCATCTCCCCCAGCTTGTACTCTCTCTGTCTGTCTCTCTCAAATAAATAAAACAAGTCTTTAAAATAATAATAATAATAATAATAATAATACCTTTTGGTAAGGGAACTCAAATTTCTTTAAAAAGCGGATGAATGGGACATTTAAATTTAGTGGCATCACAAAATGATATTCAATAGCAAAATTGTCTTTCACAGAATGTCTTAAATTTACCACAATACTGAAAATAATCCGTGATTTAAATGTGGCTTTTTATGAAATGCGGTCAAGGAACTTGGCAACCTCTCTAGCCCCAGATCTAAATGAGCACCGACTATGTCCCGGGACCTGTGGTGGGATTTGCAGGGAGGTTGCTGAAGAAGCAGAGGCAGGGAAAGATTGGGAGAGAGCACACAGTTTGGATAAAAGGATTAAAAGTGAACTATGGGTCCAAGAAAAGAACCAGAGAAAGGGCGTCTTTCTGGAGACAGTTTTTCTTCTGATCTAAATAGAATTGCTTTCTCCACAGCCTTCCAGATCCCTGAGGGCATTCACCGTTGGGTCAGGTGTCCTGGAAGGGTGTCAGGCAGAGACACGGCCATGGTCTGAATGTGTGTGTCCCCCTCTCCCTACCCCCAACCCTGCCAGATTCCTTTGTTGAAGCCTAACACCCAGTGTGATGGTACCTGAGGTGGGGCCTTTGGAAGGTGGTACCGTCAGGACGGACAGTCCCTGTGACGGGAAGCCTGCCTTGTGCAAAAGACCCCAGGGAGCTCGCTCCTCCGTTCTGCCTTATAGACAGGGAGAGAAGATAAGCTGACCCTCTGTGAGGGAGTAGGCCCTCACCAGACAGCACCTCCAGTGGCACCTTGGCTATGGACCCCCCAGCCTCCAGAACGGTAGTGTTTATTGTGCATAAGCTGCCGGGTCTGTCGTCTGTCAGTCTGTCATGTTCTGTTAACCAAGCCTGCACAATCTAGGACACGAGCCTAGCACCAGGCACCAGTGGAGTGAGGCTCGGGGAGCTTTCCTCCTCCCGTCAAGACACCGGCAGCGGTCCTCCCCATTCTGTGGGGGAAGCTGAGTCCAGAGAGGATAGTGACCTGTGACCTGCCCCAGGGGAGTGGGGCCTCTGGAGCAGTGCGCTCTCCTGTTCCCAAGCTGACGCTGGCCCTGAGAGCTCGCGGTGCAGGGAGAGGCCGGCCTGACAGCAGCCCCTCAGACCAGCTCTTCTCAGCGCCATGAATGGCTGCGTGTACGCGAATCGTGCCGGCTGCTTCCTGTCCAACTAGGTGAGAATTTGCCCACAAGTCACATCTTATTGGGAAGATACCCATTACCTAGTGAGGGTTTTCAGTTAATGGATTAGAACGTTGGGAGAGTCACTCGAAAAGATTCCCCAAATATTAAAATGTCTGACTGAAAGCTTTGGAATAGTTAGAGGGCTTTTACACCATTTCCTTCATTGTGAGATGCCGATCAGTAAAAGAAACCGCCGAGTCATAAAAGTTAACACCAAATAATACCTGTAAATTTAATAAAACTTTTTCAGAAGAAAAATTTGTTCATAAAACCTTTTTTAAAAGATTTTATTAATTTGAGAGAGAGAGAGAGTGCACAGGGGGAAGGGAAAAGGGGAGGAAGAAGGACACGCTGACTCCTTCCTGAGCGTGGGGCCGATGTGGGGCTCGACCCCAGGACCCTGAGATCACAATCGGAGCTAAAATCCAGAGTCAGCCGCTTAACCCACTGCACTGCTGAGGTGTCTGTCCCCTGTTCATAAAACTTTAAAAAAAAAAAAAAAAAAAAAGAAAGAAAAACTAACAGTGAGGGGTGCCTAGGTGGCTTAGTGGGTTGAGCCTGTCTTCGGCTCAGGTCATGATCCCAGGGTCCTGGGATCAAGCCCCACATCGGGCTCTCTGCTCAGCAGGGAGCCTGCTTCCTCTCTCTTTCTGCCTGCCTCTTTGCTTTCTTGTGATCTCTCTCTCTGTCAAATAAATGAATACAATCTTTAAAAAAAAAAAATAAAGCACCACAGTACTTTCACAAACCCTTCAAAACAGAGAAAACTAATTTCCTCTTGTTTAAAAAAAAAAAAAACTAACAGTGACGCCTATTTATATAGACAATTACGTAACATTTCTCTTTTTCAGCATCACGGTAAAGCTTTTGAGTCTAAGCTTCTCCAAGACACGGAAGAAAATTCCAAATCATTTTGGCTACAGCATCTTGGCCGTGGACTGCTTCCTCCCCTCCCCCACCACAATTCTTCCTCTGCACGTGCCCACTCTGCTTGAGGCATTCTGCATGCTGCTGGGGAAACGACAATGAAAAGATCACCTTGTTCTGGAAGAAAGACAAAGACAAAATAATTACAAAATGTGGTGGCTCTTCTGAAGGAAACCACCAAGGAAGGTGTTATTGTTGAGAATAATCTCTTGGGCACTGTGGGAATGGAGATCATTTTGAGGGATATGGAACAATAGTGGCATAGTTAGGCAATTCTTACTTTCCTGAGCTGAATGAGATCTCACTGGAAGTTTCACGCCTTCTCTAGAAAGTCATCTGAAGCTTCTGATAGCATTCCCTGTTCACCTGAGCAATAGGGCTTCCCCGAGAGTGCATGAGTCCGACACCAGGCTCTGAGGATTCTGTGAGCCCTCACTCCAAGGCTTGGCAATTCCTACCGCCCTCAGTTGCATTGCTGCTGCGTGACAGGTGGGCTGCTACGTAGACAGCGTGTCCTTTTAACCCTGCATCTCACGCTGGTCTCTCTGAAGATTTTTTTAAAGATTTATTTATTTATTTCGGTGGTGGGGAGAAGTAGAGGGAGTGGGGGAGAGAGGATCTCCAGGAGCCTGCCCGCTGAGCGCGGAGCCCGACTCAGGGCTTGATCTCACACCCCTTGAGATCGTGACCTGAGCCCAAATCAAGAGTCAGACGCTTATGTGACTGAGCTAGCTAGGCACCCCGGTCTCTGAAGATTTTTTAAAGTGACAATTTAGGATTCAAATTACAATGAAATCCAGAGTGAACAGGTAGTGCCAACGTGAACCGATGATAAATGGGTCAGCAGATGCTCCTCAATGTGTGGCACAATCTGCTTGGCCGCCGGCAAGTTTCATTAATGAGAAGAATAAGACACATCTCCATTTCAGAAAATCCAAAATGGTGCCTGTGTATGCAGCGGGGGTGTCTGTGGGATCTCACTGCACTCTGGGAGATACAGTATAGATCCAAGCAGCCCGCTATTTCTAAGATGCTTGAGAGCAGGAATGTGTCTAGTCTGTATCTATATCCCTAGTGCGTGCCCAGCACAGCTCCAAACACAGAAGTCTAACAAGTGTTGTGATGAATGAAAGTACTCAGGAAGTATTAGCTGGTGTGATAGTGAAAACAGGCTTTCTGGCCGACTGGATCTGAATTGAAATCCCACCGCCACTCAATAATCATGTGTCATGGATTGAATGTTTGCATCCCCCCAAATGCATGTTGAAACCCTGCCCCGCAGTGTGATGGTATTGGGAGATGGGCTTTGGGAGGCAGTGAGGAGTAGAGGAGGTCATGGGTGGAGCCCTCATGAATGGGATTAGTGTCCTAGTAAGAGTCAAAAGAGAGCTTGCTTCTCTCTGCTGTCTGCTACATGAGGATACAATGGGAAATTCTGCAGCCCAGAAGAGGGTCTCACCAGAACCTGACCACACTGGCACTTTGGTCCCAGACTTCCAGCCTCCAAAACTGTAAGAAAGAAGGGTCTGTCTGTAAGCCACCTAATGAATTGTCCTTTGCTACAGCAGCCTGAATTAAGACACAGTGTGACCTTGTCAAGTTATCTAATGTCCTCTAAAACTCAGCATGGTTCTCTAGAATTGGTGAAAATATATTTTGTTCATGTGGTCTACAGGGGGGACTCAGAAGGATTTATCCACACATAATAGGTGTTAGTTATGCAAGGTGGCGGTATAGCAGAAATAAAGTCTGCTTTCCTTGATAATCTCATCTGTTTCCACAGTCGACAAAACCAAAAGACAACAATAGAATGGGAGAAGACATTTGCAAATGTCTTCTTAGATAAAGGGCTAGTATCAAAAATCTGTAAAGAATCTATCAAACTCAACATCCAAAGAAGAATAATCCAGTCAAGAAATGGGCAGAAGGGGCACCTGGGTGGCTCAGTGGGTTAAGCCTCTGCCTTCAGCTCAGGTCATGATCCCAGGGTCCTGGGATCGAGCCCCACGTTGGGCTCTCTGCTCAGCAGGGATTCTGCTTCCCTTCCTCTCTCTCTACCTGCCTCTCTGCCTACTTGTGATCTCTGTCTGTCAAATAAATAAAATCTTAAAAAAAAAAAAAAAGAAATGGGAAGAAGACATGAACAGACATTTCTGCAAAGAAGACATACAAATGGTCAATAGATGAAAAAAAGTTCAACATCACTTGGCATCAGGGAAATACAAATCAAAACCACAGTGAGATAACACCTCACACCAGTCAAAATGGCTAAAATTAACAAGTCAGGAAACAACAGATGATGGCGAGAATACAGAGAAAGGGGAATGAATCCTCCTACCCCGTTGGTGGAACGCAAGCTGGTGCAGCCACTCTGGAAAAAAGTATGGAAGTACCTCAGAAAGTTGAAATTAGAGCTACCCTATGACCGAGCAGTTACACTATAGGTATCTACCACAAAGATACAGATGTAGTGATCTGAAGGGGCATGTGTACCCGGATGTTTATAGCAGCAATGTCCACAATAGCCAAACTATGAAGAGAGCCCAGATGTCCATTAACAGATGAATGGTAAAGAAGATATGTTATAAATATACAATGGAATACTATGCAGCCATCAAAAATGAAATCTTGCAACAACATGGATGGGAATAAAGGGTATTATACTAAGTGAAATAAGTCAATCAGAGAAAGACAATTATCATATGATCTCACTCATGTGGAATTTAAGAAACCAAACATCATAGGGGAAGAGAGGAAAAAATAAGGCAAAATCAGAGAGGGAGATATACCGTAATAGACTTGTAACCATAGGAAACAAACTGAAGGTTGCTGGAGGGGTGAGGGGTGGGGGGTTGGTGTAACTGGGGGATGGATATCACGTGATGTGATAAGCACTGGGTGTTATATAAGACTGTTGAATCACTGGCCTCTACTTCTGAAACTAATAATACATTATATGCTAATTAATTAAATTTAAATTTTTTAAAAATCTCATGTTTCCAATAGACCTAGGATGCCAGAGCAGCTCATCTGAATTATAAAACCACCGAAACCTGACAGCCATAATGACCAGCACCCAGAGACTCTCCCCAGAATCCCTCAATGCTCCCAGCCTGCTGGGACCTGACGTCGTCACTGCTGGGCTCAGGGACCGGGAGGGTCTGTAATGAATCAGCACGTGGGAAAGAGCACGGAAGAGCAGACTACGGGTCACTAGCTTCCCCCTGCCTTAGGGTCACCTCTGGATGATAGCTTCACAGAGAATAAAATGCTGATTCTTCCCAATGACCTATAGGCCCTCCCTGAGCTGGCCGCCCACCTCCTTGGATCTCTCCCCCTACAACACATTCAGCCACCCTCGAGTCTTCGCTGGCTCTCCGGTGGCTCCTCTCCCATCTTGAGGTCTCTGTCCTTGCTGCTTGTCCCCAGAGAGTCATTTTCACGACTAGTTTCTGTTCTTAAATGCCACCTCCGCAAAGAGGTCTTCTCTAACTACCAGATCTAAAAATCACACACGCCCCCGCCCACTTCCCCTAGACACACACACTCCATTCTCTTACTTGGCTTTATTTTGCTTTGTAACATTTTCGTTATATTAAATATTTGTCTCCCTTCTGGAAGGCAAAGACTTCTTCTCTGGCCAGGCACCTAGGAGAGTCTCACAGGTTTGAATAAACGAACTTGTGAACAAAGGAACCTGAGATGATTAGTGTAGATGTCGCCCACACTCTCCCGTGGGGGGACTGTAACCTTGTCTCACACCAGAAGGACACTGTGTTGTTAATAGCCCTCAGGTTATCAATACGACATCTTAATCATCTCAGAAAAGTGGGCCAGATATATTTCGGAAAGGAGCATATGACCAGTGAACAGTCAAATCCCACCAATGTTAAGAATTAATGAGCTGTCTGTTCCCTTATGAACTTAAAGTATAAATTCTGCTGCTCTGTGTCAGTCAGATTTAGAATGGAAGACTACAATAGTTGTGAAGGTGAAGGATAGCATTGGGAACTATTTTTAGAGTCCTGCAACAAAGGAGGGTTTTTTTTGTTTTGTTTTGTTTTATAAGCACTCAGTGGAGCATGATTTGATTTTATGAACGTTCTTATCTACTTCTTGAATTCTAGCTTGGGAATTATGATCATCCCAATTTTCCTAGTTATTAGAATTCACAAACACTTATTGCCTAAAGAGAAGGGAATGCAGGGAGGGTAGGTTTGTCCAGTGAAGAAATTAAAGAAATCCAGAGGTCACACTATTGTTAATTGTCTTTGAGCTTCTTACCATTTCCCCGGTTAGGCATAGCTGGGCAGTGGGGGGCACCCACGGGCAAAGAGGGGCAGTGATCTGCCGAAGGGTTTTATAGGCACGACTTCAGATATTATAACAACGATCCTTCATTCGCTGCTCCGAGAAACAACTTTTGGGACACAGAGTCAAGACAGAAAACGCTCGGCATCAGCCCGGCGGGACCAGGGAGGGTCTGATGGGGCGAGTTCTGGGGGGTCGTGTTCTGGGGGGGCGCGGAAAGGCAGCAGCGCCAAGGCCCAGAAAAGGTCAAAGAGCTACAGAGAGATGCAGGTGATAAATACCATGAAAGTCAAGTTGGAGAGACAGAATGAAGAGCACGGGGGAGGGAGAGAGCCTTTACAGTGGGGACACTGGAAATCCTGGCCTCGCTTCTCCCCCTCCTCCAGCAGACGGGTGAAAATCAAACTGAAACCTATCAACTTCCTCGGTTTCCTTCCCTGTCTTCCATCCTTTATCAAACCAAGGCCCAGACAGACCACTGCCTGGAAACATCACTCCGTTTTCATAAGGCCAGGCATACCATTGCAAGGGTGTTTGTAATTTTAAAGAAGGGTAAAAACCTAAAAGTGCAACTGAGTGGGTTGAGGGGCCTCCAGGATGATGAAAACATCTTATGATGTGAGAAAACAATCCTGGAAATATTATCAAATGAAAAAAATGAGTTACAAAAACAAGTTATCCACCAGTTTATACCACATGTTCTTCCAATTTGTTAAACGGCGGTCATCTGCGTCTGGAAAAAGGCAGGAAGGAAACATCAAAATGTCAACAGCAATTATATCTCAGTGGGAGGATTACAGGTGATACTTATGGTCCCCTTTGTGTTTCTCTAACTCTTCTGAAGGTTCTGCAGTAAACATTCATTTTTGGTATAATGGGGGGGAGTCATTCCATTTTTCGGAAAGAATCAGTCCACCAGCAAGTGATTCAGCCTATCTGAAAGACATACCTTTGCAACAATGGGAGAAAACCGCTTCCCTCTTAAAGATACTTGTTTTCTAAACCATGATTATCTAGAAGAAGAACATGTTTATTTTAAAGGGTTTTTTATTTCAGTAGTCTCTACACCCAACGTGGGGCTCGAACTCAATGACCCTGAGATCGAGAGCCACGTGCACTTCCAACTGAGCCAGGCACCCCAAACATTTCTGTTTTAGAGGGCAGCAAGCAGCTGTGAGATCTTACACAAGTCAAATCCTTTTCAAATGAATTGACAGCCCCTCAAGCTGTCCACACAGACGTCCACACTCTGTCACTTGGACCTGGCGATTAATCTTGGGTTCCCAAACTCTCCATTCCATGGAAAGTTAGGGAGGGCTGTTCTAGTCTCACAGAAATACAGTCAAGCCTCCTCCTCCTCCTCCTAGAAGGCCAGAGAAGAGGCTGCCTGGGAGAGAGAAATCTCTGCAAGGAGAGAACTGTAGGAGACGAGCCATGAGTCACTCAGTGCGTCACCGAGGAAAACGGCAGAGGCGGCAGGAAACGTTCTCAGCCCGGAGCCCACTAAGGTCTGAAGCAGGAATGGAAGTTCAGCCTTTACCCAAACACAGTGTGGGCTTCACAGCACAATATTTTGACTGTTCTGCCATCTGGCAGTCTTGGTGTGCTGCCAGACTGGCTCTGAATATCTCTTCCACGAGAGAGTCGTGGCCATCCAGATACAGAGAAGGGGCGGGAGTTTGTCCCAGGTCATCTTGGCCAGCAGTCAGGGTCAGAACTGCTTGACATGAGCACCCTCGAACTCCCCTAGTGGTCATTGAGAGACTAGTCAGAATTTGAGTCCCTAAAACTGCTCTCCCACTAGCGTTGTAAGCTGGTTCCTTACGGTGGGATGAAAGACTTGGTCCAGCGCTAGGAAAGCCGAAGGCAGAAGTGAATGAGGAAGAAGGGTGAGGTCAAGCAAATTTAGGGGAAACATTGCTCACTTTCCCCCAGAGCAGAAGCACCCACTCTCCTATTCAAAAGTCTGGCCTTAAAGCAAGGCCAGTGGAGACTGCTTTGAAAAACACATTACCTGAGGGGAATCCTCATGGGCAGGACTAATCGCGGTGCTGGGGGCTTTCCTTAAAATTCCACGGACGAGGGGCGCCTGGATGGCTCAGTGGGTTAAGCCGCTGCCTTCGGCTCAGGTCATGATCTCAAGGTCCTGGGATCTAGTCCCGCATCGGGCTCTCTGCTCTGCAGGGAGCCTGCTTCCTCCTCTCTCTCTCTGCCTGCCTCTCTGCCTACTTGTGATCTCTCTCTGTCAAATAAATAAATAAAATCTTTAAAAAAAAAAAATTCCACGGAGGAGGGGCGCCTGGATGGCTCTTGGTTTCGGCTCAGGTCATGATCTCAGGGTCCTGGGATAGGGCCACAGGTCGAGTGCTCAGCAGGAAGTCTGCTTCCCCTCTCCCCCTGCCCCACATGTGCGCATGTGTTCTCTCTGTGTGTCTCTCAAATAAATCTTTTCTTAAAAATCCCACAGATGAGAATAAAAAGCAAACTCTTCACATGGGTCTGGGGCTCCACATAATCTGGCCTCTGACCCCCTCTCTGGGGTGCCCCCGACTCCCCGTGTTCCAAGCACACGGGCTTCCTGAACAAAGCAAGCTCGCTTCTGCCTTTGCCTTCGCCCTTCCTGTTTTCTCTCCTGGAACTCTCCCTCTCCTCGCTCACGGCGGTCTCATGGGCTAGAGTTACAAGATACAATGCAGGACACCCAGTTAAATGTGAACTCCAGATAAATGACGCATGATTTTTTAGGACTTACATGTCCCAAATATTGCATGGGACACACTTAGGCTGAAAAACTTGTCATCGCTTCTCCTGATCAGGAAAACCTGTGTTCTTCCAGCCGGGGAATCCCAGTCCTGGCCCCAGGGCCGTTGCAGGCTTTCCCCTAGACCCACTGGCCACAGCCGCAGGAGTGGCACAGACACAGAAATAAAAGTGTACAAACTACCCCCTTTGTTTGTGCTCGGGGCTCAGCCCTTGAGAGATTACTCTCCTCCGGACCCACCTGAGTGAAATAAATCTCTGATCCTCCAAGGTCTCCGAGTGCTGCTTGGTTTTCTTGGCCAGGTTCCAGTCTGCATTGCGCAACACTCCCCAACTCAAGTTGAATTGGGTGTCCTGTATTTTTATTCGCTAAATCTGGAAACCCAACCTGGGAAGCCTGAGCAGACTCCTCATCTAAACACCCCCACCCCATGAAGCCGCCTCGCCACTCTCTTACCTCCTTACCTCTTACCTGTTTTGTCTTTTCAAAGCACTTAGCCCCACGTGAAATTAGATGTTGTTAGCCTCACCCCACTAGCTGGAGAGAAAGTTCCATTGTTCCAGGTAGAGAGAGGCCTTCTGTATCTTGTTTGTGACTCTCTCTGCTAGCAAATACCATTTTATTCGATGAAAGTATACATGAGTGAGTTTTATATGATTTTTTTTTTCCTTCAATCTTTTACTTGAAGGAAAAAGCAGATAACTTCCAGCACAGAGTTTTCAGTTCAAGGTTTTCTGCTCTTTGCTTCCGTAGCTCCCATGGCCACCTCCATCTGACCCTGGAGCCCTGGCTAATAGCTGTCTTGGTCTCTGAAAATGCCTGTCTTGCTCTCACCCTGACCTTCCTGCACATCCACACCATGTCCTGCCCCCGGAGTGGGCCACACCCTCCCATTTGACTTCCCTGACAGCAGGAATTGCGCAGAGACCCATGATTGTGCTTTATGCCTTCAAAATGCATATGCTCCCAGGACGATAAGTGTTTGTCCATTCTCCTGATGTGAATGAGTTGATTAGCTCCTTCCCTGGGAACAGGTTTTGGTTTAGAGAAATGAAAAAGGAGAGAAGCTCCGGGGAGAGATTGTATACAGAACACCTACACAGAAGGCAGGGACTCAGAATAAATGAGATCAGGAGTGACCTTCCGTTGTTCAAGGCCAGCACCTTCTGTCCGCACTAACACCTCCCAGCGCTGGCCTGTCCGCTGTCTGGCTCTCCTGCCCTTCCACTGTCCTCCCCTCAAGAGAACAAGGGTTTCAAGCCTCGTAGACATTGTTGCTTAGCCCAGTGCAAAGCCATCTCTGTGAGCAAGGTTAGATGGGCATCTCTTGACTGCCCTGGAAATCAGGGTTTAGAGAGAGCAACGAGCCAAAGCCATCCCCAGGCCTGGCTCTGGACCTCGATCCCCCTCTGCACAGTGTTGAGCAGGGGGGCAGTGTCCTAACTGGAACAGCAAGTCAATCCCAAGTGAGGAAGCATTGCGGTGGTAGAAAGATGAGGCATACATTCCCATAATCAGCCAAAGTGCTCATGTAGGGCCTCCTTATTGATTTTGGTTTTCTTTGTATGCAAACCTGAATTTCTTTCTCCTATCTGGGTCAGAGCAACCGGAGGGACACATGACTTGCTTTAAAATGAGCCTAAAACTCATTGTATAACAGCTCTCATGGCCACTAAATGGAAGGGTTTCTTGAGAGGAGAAGCATAGCATTTGTAATTAAGTTGATCTGGTTGAATTGTCTTAGAGAAAATCCTTTCGATCCACGGAGACTCAATGTTTCCACCTGTAAAATGGGGTAGATTTTGTTTGAAAGAAAAGAAAGGGTAGGGGCGCCTGGGTGGCCTCTGCCTTCGGCTCAGGTCATGATCCCAGGGTGCTGGGATGAAGCCCCGCATCGAGCTCTCTGCTCGACAGGGAACCTGCTTCCCTTCCTCTCTCTCTGCCTGCCTCTCTGCCTACTTGTGATCTCTGTCTGTCAAATAAATAAATAAAATATAAAAAAAAAGAAAGAAAGAAAGAAAGAAAAGAGAGGGTAACAAACGTAACCACCTCAGCCAGACCTTCTTCCCCCAACAAACATCTTCACCCCACACACACAAACACCCAGACTATTTGACTTTGTCAGCAGATGGAGAACAGCCTCTTTCAATCCCCAAAAGACAGGACAGGAGTACAGAAGGAAAGAAATGCTTGTTTCCGAAATCACGCCATCACCAGAGCCCAGTGTTGAGGTTCTGAGAGCGAGTTTAAGTGAGCTCAGAGAACATATTTTAAGTCTTAAGAACACAAAATTTTCTAACTGTTTCTTCTGGGACAGTGAGATAGTCTTAACACAAATTCAAAATCAGCAAAAAGAAAGTAATAAGAATCCATCCGGACTGTCGTCCTTCTCCAAGGACAAAGAGTTTCTCCAGATTTCTGATTCATCTTGGCAACATCTACAAATAAACCCGAATGACCCAGAGGCTAAATAGATGCAAAGAACTATGAGTGATTGTGTATGCCTAAAATGTTTCTTTATGACACAGAAACAGTGTTCCCATGGTCCTCCAAGTAGAAGAACGGCCCATTGTAATTATATCTCACTTCTGAGGCGGTAGTAAAGAGCCCAGGGTTGGGGGAGAGAGTTCTCAAAGAATCAGCCCCCCCCTTTTTTAAGATTGTATTTATTTCTCAGAGAGAGAGCACAAGTAGGGAGAGTAGCAGGCAGAGGGAGAAGCAGATTCTGTTGAGCAAGGAGCCCAATGTGGGACTCGATCCCAGGACCCTGGGATCACGACCTGAGCTGAAAGTAGATGCTTAACCATCTGAGCCATCCAGATATCCAAGCAGGAGGACAAAGACCATGTCGCACAGACAAAACCACCAAGTGCGGGGTGTCTCCTTTACACCTGGGTCCATGACACGGAAGGGAGGTTTCTGCGTGTGCTTAAAAGAGATCTTTGGAATCAGAGAGACCTACATTCAAATCCCAGCTTACCAGCCATGTGGCCTTGGGCAAGCTACGTGGCCTCTTTGAAGCTCCCTTTGCTCATCTATAAAATGGGGATAATAATGGTACCTATCTCCTGAGGCTGCTGTAAGGTTTAAATGAGATAATGTTTGTAAAAGGGTTTTAGTAAAGAGCTTGGCATGTAATCAGGCCTAGTAAATGTTCAACAGTGTTAGTAGTTGTTGAAATTAGCCCTCAGTTCCTAAGGCTGCCTTAACAAATCACCACAAATTTGGTGGCTGAAAACAACAAAAATGGGTCCTTTCAGGGGGCCAGAAGTCTGAAATCAAGTTTTGAGCAGGGGTTTTGAAGGGGCGAGGGGCTACCTCTGAAGGCTCTAGGGGAGAATCCTTCCCAGCTTCCCCCAGCTTCCGCTGGCTGTCAGCTCTCCTTGGCTTGTGACCGCAGCACTCCACTCTCTGCCTCCACGTTCACACGGCCTTCTCTTCTCTCTCTGACTCTGTTTGTCTCCTCCAAGAACACATGTCGTGGTACAGAGGCCCATCCGGGTCATGCAGAGAGAGTTATCTTGAGATCCCTCACTTAATACATCCGCTGAGACCTTTTTTCCAAATAAGGCCCCATTCACAGGTTCTAGGGATGAAGATATGAGCATATTCATTGGGGACCACCATTCAACCCACTACAGTCATATTTATATCGTGACTTAGCAAGGAACCCAGTGCTGGCCTCAGACCCGTGCTGGGGGTTCCGGGGCCCGGCCCCTTTAAAAGGCTATGTCATGTGCCTCTGAGCACTGGCTCAGTCCCACCGGTAACCCTGAACGGCTGGTGGCTAACACCATTCAGCTCCCAGCGAACCTCTGTGCTTTGCCCTGAGTTCTCCAAACCAGAGGTAAGTACACCCAAAGCCGCTGACATCTGTAGGGGGGGTTTCTGCTGACATCAGATACAGACACTGCCTCAGAGAGGGCCAAGCTCCTGGATGGGGGAGGAAAGCTACCTTAGCTCTCCAGACCCTCGTCGTCCCCAGGCCCTTGTTCTTCTTCGTGTTCTGGTATATGGTTCTGGAGTTTCTTACGAAGCAGACAATGTTCACAAACGGCTTCTGTTACTCTCAAATGTGTGTGCATGTAGTACACACAATATTCATGAGACATGAAATCAACCCTTTATGATATCATAGGCATCTAGATTTTGTTAAAGATACTGTTCTTTTTTAAAAGATTTTATTTATTTTTGAGAGAGATGATAGCACACGAGCAGAGGGGAGAGGGAGAAGCAAGCTCCCCACTGACCAGGGAGCTTGATGCAGGCTCAATCCCAGAATGCTGGGACCATGACCTGAGCCGAAGACAGGCACTTAACCGACTGAGCCACCCGGGCGCCCCTTTAATGTCCATTTAAAGGTGTCATAGCAGAATACCCACAAGTGTGCAATAATCACAAAATCGTCATTTTTTAAATTTCTGTGAACTTTCAGTCATATAAAACCCACAGATTTCATTCACTCTTTTCCCCAAACTTGCTGCTCTGAAGATATATTTGCCAGGTGCAAGGAGGGAGAAAATTGGGAAGCCTGGGTGGCTCAGTTGGTTGGATAACTGCCTTCGGCTCAGGTCATGATCCCGGAGTCCCTGGATGGAGTCCCGCATCGGGCTCCCAGCTCCACGGGGAGTCTGCTTCTCTCTCTGACCTTCTCCTCGCTCATGTTCTCTCTCACTGTCTCTCTCTCAAATAAATAAATAAAATCTTAAAAAAGAAAAAAAAAAAAGGAGGGAGCAAATTTTATTTAAATATCAGATGTAGGCTGTGTGGACCTCCATGCATCCTCTCGCCCCAGGCCCTGCCAATGGTAACAGCTGGTCCGACTCTGTGTCTCAGGGTCTTCATCTATACCAGGGAGACATCTGCATTTAATGCAGGTTTTCTTGATTTAGAATCTCTCTGTCCTGGGGCACCCAGCTCTTGGTTTTGGCTCGGGTCCTGATCTCAGGGTGGAGTCTGCTTGAGATACTCTCTCTCCTCTCCTTCTGCCCCACCCCATCCCACTTGCTCTCTCTCAGTGAAAAACATTTAAGGGGGCACCTGGGCGGCTCAGTCATTAAGCCTCTGCCTTCGGCTCAGGTCATGATCCCAAGGCCCTGGATCAAGCCCCACTTCAGGCTCCCTGCTCAGCGAGGAGTCTGCTTCTCCTTCTCCCTCTGACCTTCTTCCCTCTCATGCTCTCTCTTTCTCAAATAAATAGAATTTTTAGGGGAAAAAAAAAAAAGAATCTCTCTCTCCCTCAGCAGGATGACCCTTAGACCATCTAGGAAGAGGGTTAACACTGCTGGTATTCTGGGGTCCTTGAAGGAAATTCACAGGAATACAGGGAATAGATCACAACTGGTATGTGGAATGCCATCTCCAAAGTAGAGGCCTTGGGCCATCCGTGTTTGATAGGATCGTTTTCAGAGGGCTGCCCTCACTCAAAAAACACAGCCCCTTTACTTGTCTCTACACCCACCCCACCACTTAGGTCCTAAATCTATAAATGAATAGTCCAGACACAAAAAGGCAAACAGGTACAGCTTCTAGCTATCCATTCTGCTTTTTTCTCCCTTAGAACATTCCTAAACCATCTCTTGCTCACTGCTTCATAATCCTTTGCCTTTGTTTCTGACCAGGAGTTGTAGGAAAAATCTAAGTCTGATGGTAAGAAAGTTTAGGACCTGTCCTAGCTAGGGGATCCCAATGTCCTATCTAATTCCAAGGTTCACATGTGTCTCCTGTGATATGTAAAATCAGCATGGGGCACAGAGCTTGACCTTCTAGCCCAAGGACTCACTGTGCCAGGCTTTCCTAACCCTGCTCTCCTGACCTGCCCAGGGGGACACCCTTTTTTAAAAATTCATCCACCAGCAGTGCACCTTTCCTAAATTGCCTAAGATTATTTGCATAGGTTTGAGGTGACCCATCTTGCATCAAGAGTCCACAGTCCTCCTTTTCTTCCTCTTCCACAAATCAAGGGGTGCTGGAGGACTGCCAACTGATCCAGATGAGTGAAACAAGGTAATAGATCCCAGGCTGTGTATATTACAAACAAGCGTATCACCTGCCCAGGTGAAATACCTTTTAAAGCCTGGGCTTGCACAACAAATAGACAATAGCCAGAGTGGAACATCTAAATAAATTATTCTTGAGCCCTTCCGACCTGGAGGCTGCCACAGCCAAGTTAGAGACCAATATGCAAACCAGCTGGCTGTTCCTGTGGCTCCCTGCCAGTCTCCCAGGGTCCAGCAAAAAGCTCTGGAGAATGTTCCCTCGGTTATTGTCCTGAAAAATCTCTCCACGTCCTCAGGTTTCACCTGCTGGCTCACTCTCTCAGTCTCTACAGGTGGTTCTTGGGTGGGGCAATTTTGCCTCCTTAAGGGACACTTCCGGCTGTCGCAAACTGGGGAAGGGGCTCTACTGGCATCAGATGGGTAGAATCCAGAGATGTTACTAACCTTCCCACAATGCACAGAATAGTCCCCCACCCCCCAATCAAAGAATGATCTGGTCCAGGGATGCCTGGGTGGCTCAGTCGGTTAAGCGGCTCCCTTCGGCTCAGGTCAGGATCCCCAGGGTCCTGGGATAGAGCCCCACATTGGGCTCCTTGCTTGGCAGGGAGCCTGCTCCTCTCTCTCTCCCTCTGCCTGCCACTCTGCCTGCTTGTGCTTTCCTTCTCTCTCTCTCTCTCTCTCTCTCTCTCTCTGTGTGTGTGTGTCAAATAAATAAGTAAAATCTTAAAAAAAAAGAAAAAGAAAAAGAATGATCTGGTCCAAAATGCCAATTGCACCGAGGCTGAGAAAGCCACATTGTACACCCTTCACTAGGATACTTTTACTTGCTCTTGGTTCTTACCATCTTATTAACCCCATGAATGATGTTTGGCCACCCCTGGCCCCAAGCCCATTCTTACCTTGAATGTAAACGCCTTTGTTTCTTTTTGTTCTGTGTACTGCAGCCACTAAATAGAGACAAGACTGTCCTCCCCTCACCAGATTCTTATTAATTCTTTCAAACACTGTCTGTGGCTCTGTGATGACATCAGACCATTCCACCATCTTCCACCCCTAAAAGTCAAGCAAAGCTATGCAGGACCAACCATTAATGTTAATGCAGTCTTGGGGAGCCTGGGTGGCTCAGGCGTTAAGTGTCTGCTCAGGTCGTGATCCCTGGGGTCCTGGGATGGAGCCCTGCAGGGAGCCCGGCTCCCTGCTCAGCGGAAAGCTTGCTTCTCCCTCTCCTACTCCCCCTGCTTGTGTTCCCTCTCTCTCTGTCAAATAAAATAAAATCTTTTTAAAAATGCTAATGGACGGGGCGCCTGGGTGGCTCAGTGGGTTAAAGCCTCTGCTTTCGGCTCAGGTCATGATCCCAGGGTCCTGGGATCGAGCCCCGCATCGGGCTCTCTGCTCAGCAGGGAGCCTGCTTCCTCCTCTCTCTCTGTCTGCCTCTCTGCCTACTTGTGATCTCTGTCTGTCAAATAAATAAATAAATCTTTAAAAAAAAAATGCTAATGGAGGCTTGCTTTTTAAGTGGTGTGACGTTTCGGTTTTTAGTTCTGTTTTGTGAAGTTATGCTATATAACCAGGAAGAGCAATCCCATGCTAAGCCTCCAATCTGTGCTCTGGCTTTTTCACAAACAAAGGATTAATGTGTATCCAGCACTGTTAACTACTTTTGTTCGTGTTGTGACTTATCTCCTTTCTTGGATTTTTTTTTTCCCTGTCTCAACCCTGTCTACTCCTTTTTACCCCATAAATTGTGAAGCCTGATTTTAATTTTTCAGAAACATCCTTTAGTTTCTCAACACCTACACTTCTTTATTTTTTTGGAAGTGAGAAGTGTAGATAAGGACAGAACTTCAGGGAGACTCAGAAAGGAAGGAGAGTGAGGCTTCTCAACACCTACACTTCTTCTTTTTTTTTTTTTAACCTACACTTCTTTAAACAAAACATTTCACCATGTAGAAGGCAGAAAAATGTCTGCCTAGCCTTCAAAGATGAACGCACCCTAATCCCCAGAACTTATAAATACGTCACCTTACGAGGCAAAGGGGACTCTGCAGATGTTAAATTCAGAGGAGAGTCATCCTGAACTATCTGGGTGAATTCAACCCAATCACAGCATTCCTTAAAAGAGAAGAACATTTCCCAGCTGTGGTCAGGGAAGCAGAAGTGACAAGGGAGAAGGGTCAGTGCAGTGTTGCTGGTTTTCAAGATGGAGGACAGGAGCCATGAGCCAACGAATGTGCTCAGGCTTCAGAAACCAGAATATGCAAGGAAGTGGATTCCTCCAAGTACCCCCAGGGAGGAATGCAATCTTGCTGACACCTTGGTTGAGCCCAAGGGGACCCGTATCAGACCTCTGATCTCCAGAACTGATAAAAAGTTGTTCTTTGGAATCCACCAAGTTTGTAGTAATTGGTTAAGGCAATCATAGGAAATTAATGCAACCCCACGTTCTCCATCCCCTATATTCATTAATGTCTTTTCCTCCAAAAAACTATTCCTTTTTTTTTTTTTTTGAAAATTTTTTTTATTTGACAGAGGGCACACAAGCACAAGCAGGGGAAGTAGCAAGCAGGAGAGAAGGTAAAACAAGCTCCCAGCTGAGCGGGGAGCCTTATGTGGGGCTCAGTCCCGGACCCCATGATCATGATCTGATCGGAAGGCAGACTCAACTAACAGAGCCACCCAGGTGACCCCCCTCCACCCTCCATAAAACTATATTTGACTTCAAGGGACACCTGGCTGTCTCCATCAGTAAAACATGCAACTCTTGATGTTGGTTTACAAGTTCAAGTCCGACGTTGGGTATAGAGATTACTTAAAAATAATATCTTTAGCTCGCTTTGGCAGCACATATACTAAAATTGGAACGATACAGAGAAGATTAGCATGGCCCCTGCGAAGGATGACATGCAAATCCGTGAAGTGTTCCATGTTGTATGCGGTTTCCCAGTGAACTGCCGCTCTTCGCAGAGTAACTCCGCGGAAGAAACGGTATCAGTCAAAGTGAAAAAAAAAAAAAAAAAAAAAAACCACTATTCTTGACTTTTTTTTTTTTTTTTTTTTTTTAGATTGTATTTATTTATCAGAGAGAGAAGGGGGGAGAGAACGAGCACAGGCAGACAGAATGGCAGGCAGAGGCAGAGGGAGAAGCAGGCTCCCCGCTGAGCAAGGAGCCCCATGTGGGACTTGATCCCAGGACTCTGGGATCATGACCCGAGCGGAAGGCAGCCGCCTAACCAACTGAGCCACCCAGGCGTCCCCTATTCTTGACTTCTAAGAGACATTTTCTTATCTGAAACTATTCTCCTTATTTCCCATGTCTCCCATTAGCAAAGATTGTTCAGACATTCCTTCTGGACATCTCTCGGAGCTGTGAAGTTGCAAACATTTTAGTTTGTTTGGATGCAGCCTAATCTCTTACAGATCTTACTTTGCAAATAAGAACGAGAAACCTCTGAGAGGGCAAGGGGCTTGTCCAGTTCATGGAGTTACCAGAAAGCAGACGGCACCACACGCCCTGTCCTGACTCATCAGCTGTTCCTATATCCATTTCCTTCCTCTTGAAAAAAGAAAGGACTGTCCCACTCGTTCAAGAAGAGCCTATTTGCTTCTTCCATTTTGGGGAGCTCTGATAGTTGATGTTGTATAGATCAAAGTTTCCTGGCAAAAGTCTGGTGAGATACTCCGGGAGAATGTTTACAAAGCTTCTGTGGCCAAATAAGCTTGGAGAATGCACCCTGTTTATCCTCATCTTGGAAAATCATTATGTACCTAAAAACACAAGACTCCTCAGAAGTCCTGTAGAAAGAACCAAGTTCTAACCCAGAGTTTACCCTTTTCATAATAATATGCATGGGCATGAAACAAGAAATGCCAGTAGAGATGATCTGTCCATGTCCTTTGGCCCTTCACCTGTTGTGTGGCTGCTTTAGACCATATATGGACTTGGCTGGGTACACTATGTGGGATCCTTCGAGAATGGAACAGGTGAATGCTGAGACAGAGCCTGCTGGTTTCTACCCATTCTCCCTTGCTTTCTCATTAACAGAAGTTCATTTTATTTGGGTAAACAAGTGTTGAATTAAAGCTATTTGATTTCTTAAGCTCCTTTGAAGCTGAGTGTGGCCATGGGACAGAGTTCTGGCCAATGAGAATGGAACAGAAGTCTATAAAGGGACTTTCAGAAAAGCTTCCATGTACATCTCCTATTTATTTGAGAGAGAGAAAGAGAGAGAGCACAGGGGAAGAGCAGAGGGAGAGGGAAAAGCAGACCCCCTGCTAAGCATGGAACCAGATGCAGGGCTGGATCCCATGACCATGAGATCATGACCTAAACTAAAACCAAGAGTTGGTTGCTCAACCAGCTGAGCCACCCAGAAAGCCACCCCTACATTTCCTTGTTATCTTCCCTCTTCTTCCCACCTACAGTGCAGAGGCAATACCTGAGGTGCAGCAGCCATCTTGTGACCATGAGGTCCATAGACATCTACCAAAGGTGGCAGAGAAGAAAGCAAGAACCTGAGCCTCTGATCGTGTGATGCCATCTCACTAGCCCTGTACAGCTTCTGGTCTTCTTGAGAATCTAAGAAAAATAATAAACTGCCATCTGGTCAAGTTCTGGTAGCCAACACTGTTCCATGCACGTAAATATCTTTCTGACTGAAATCATGTTTCAATATTTATTTCTGAGTACCATAGAATTTTGCTCTATGAGTATTGTCTTGGCTTTCTTTATTAAAGGCAATTACTGGGAAGAGTATACATTTATGAAAACAGTCCAGCACCAGTGCCAAGTCACCCAAGTCAGTGGTTTTTGAAGTACAGTCTCATACCAACAGCCTAAGCACCATCCACAATCCTACTAGACCCCACCCCAGCCTTACTAAAAGAGAGGATCTGGGGGTGAGGTTCAGCAGTCTGTGTTTTAGCAAGGCTTCCTGGTGATTCTCATGTACACCAAAAGCTGAGAACCACTGACAAGTTAAAGGCATCAACCTCGGTGAGCTCAAACCCAACACAGGGGAAACACTTTGAATGAAATAATTGAGTCTGAATAGGAAGACCCATGCCAACAGCTAACAGAGCACAGGCTCCTGGGGAGGTGGTGTCTTGCCATGCCTTGACAACTCAAACAGAAAGAGAAGTAAAGCTAATAAAGTCACTAAGAGGAGCCACCAC
Source organism: Mustela lutreola (assembly GCF_030435805.1). Taxonomy (NCBI): domain Eukaryota; kingdom Metazoa; phylum Chordata; class Mammalia; order Carnivora; family Mustelidae; genus Mustela; species Mustela lutreola. Next base: position 99,939,331 of record NC_081295.1, on the reverse strand, counting down.
CAGTTAGTATGATTCAAGGTGGTTTGTCTCAGTGTCCCTAGGGGCCAGGGTGGAAATTTTCACGGGAGGCTTTCAGTCTCACTCTTCTCGATTAGTCACATACTGTTCCCTTGACTCCAGCTCTGCTCACAGGACAACCAAATTACAGGTAGAGATAGGATTTATATAAAGTTCAGCAAATTAAGAATGTGTGTATGTACTCACTACACACAAAATAAAGTGGTAATTATGGGAGGTGGTGGAGGCACTAACCCCACCATGCCTAATAATTTTACAGTGTAGACATGGATCAAATCATCACCTTGTATGCCTTAAATGGACACAATTTTATCTCAGTAAAGCTGAAAACGTGCAGAATGTGTACATGTGTATAAGAGCCAGGGGTGGGGTGAGGGTGTATTAGAAGTGACCAGTGTCTCTGGACCCATTAGGAGGATGCTTCAGAGGCTAAGACAAGATCCCTCTCCACCCAAGGTCTCAGCACCCTCCTGATGCCAACACCACCCCAAGGTCTATTAAATAACCAATTACTGATGACTCAATTTTCCAAAGACTCATATATTGTTTAATCTTCACGAGCATTCCTAAGAGCCTGGGATGCATCATTTTTTGCTGGATTCTTGGATACAGAAGGGGCCAGGCCCTCCTGTTCCCACTCTGCTGGTGCGGTGGAACCTTCAGGATGAAGAAGCCATTAAGAGTGACCCGCAGCAACAGCCATGGTGCTGGGAATTCAGCTCTGGCAGAATTATCCACTGTCGAGGAGAGGTCTCCTCTCCAAACCACTGACCTTCCATGGTATTTCCTACTCCCAGGCCTCCCTTTATTGTGTGAGTTGGAATATATTCAATAAATTCCCCTTTTGTCTCAATAAGCCAGGATCATTTTCTGTTGCTTGCAACAGAGAGGTCTGTCTACCATAATATTATTACCATCTTTTTTCAGATGAAGAAATTGAGACATGGAGGTTCAGTAATTTCTCAAATATATGGTAACCAGCCATTAAGATGAGCCCCAGGGATCTTTGTCTCTTAGGTATTTACCTGCTGGTATCGTCTCCTCCCATGCTGGTCTGTGTCAAGCCTGGCAGAGGTGACAGTGTGTGACTTCCCAGTCTAGATCACAAAGAACATGGCAGCTTCTGTCTTGCTCTCTCAGACGGCTTACTCCGGGCAAAGCCAGCCACCATGCTGTGAGGATGTATTAGTCATGTCTGTTATTTTTTGTATTTCCATGCTTTGACATCTAGGACCTTAATGACCTGGAGGGACTGCCCCTCCAAAGGTGAGTCAGTTCCCAGAGATAACAAACACCCTGTCTGTGAGCACACTTTTCAAATGCAAGCAACCAGTCCAGGGCCCATATCCGCTTGCCCTAATCACTCCATAGCCAGGTACTAGACAACCAGGGTACAGCTCTTGTGCCCCAGACCCTGCTGAAATAATTCAAACTAGCCCATCCCTACTTTACCCATTCCTTCCTATGGAAGCCACAATAAAGTCTCTTGCCTCCATCTTCTCCCAGCTGCCTCTGCTTCCAGACCTTTCCCAGTGCTTTCCTAAGGAGTATATGTACTCTCTTCTTGTGATCTGGGAGTATAACAAACCATCTTCTCATTGGCAGTCATTCCTGATCTGTTGGCCTTGCCACATCAAAAGAACAATAAGACATCTATTTATGTGTATATTTATTTTCTCATTCACTCATTCATTCATTTATTTATTTTTGAGATCAAGTCACACACCTAACCCACTGCACCATCCAGTCCTTTAATAAGGACTTTATAGACCTAATAAGCCTTTATTTAGTATGGGAAAGCCCAGGTAGGGAGGAACAGAGGCCTCCCAGCAGCCACCTGAGTAAGCCCCGTGAGAAACAGACCCACCAGCTCCAGTGAAGCGATGAGATGACCGCAGCCCTAGCCAATACCTGTTTACAATCTCATGAGAGAAGAAAACTCTAAGCCATCCCCAGATTTGTAACACACGGAATCTGAGAGATGATACACGTTTAATGGCTTTTTAAGTCACTAAGTTTTATTTTTTCCTTTTTTTTTTAAAGATTTTATTTATTTATCAGAAGGGGGGGGGTGGACAAGCAGAGGGGAGAGGCAGAGGGAGAGGGAGAAGCAGGCGCCTGTCGAGCAAGGAGCCCCAGGCAGGACTCGATCGCAAGACCCTGGGATCACCACCTGAGCCTAAGGCAGACAAGTGCCCAACCAACTGAGCCACCCAGGCATCCCAGTCATGAAGTTTTAAAGGAATTTGGTCCTCAGAAACAACCTGTTAGTTGAGGAACTGAGATATGAAATCAGGTTTACATAGTTCTAAAGCCCAAGGATTTCTTTTATTGTCTCACCAGTGTGGTAGCATGAACTGTGTTAAAATGTTTGTGGCTTCTGACTCAAGCAGTGAGAAAGAGTTATCTCCTATAGCAAGAATTCAAGAAGTAGATAGGTTCCAGGGGTGATTAAGCAAATCACCAAGTCACCAAGGACCCAGATAATTCTTTCCATTTCTCTATTCAACCAAGTTCATTCAGCCTATCAGCTTATCTTTCTTATTTTCAGAAGACAGCCATGACATTCAAGGCATTGCATGCAGATAACACAATATGAGTTTTCCCAGAATTCTCTCAACTGATCTCTCCCAGAGATCTCTCCCTTGGCCAGAACTATGACACACGCCCAAACCCAAACCAATCACTAGTGAGGATAATAGGCAAATGGGAGCACATGCCTGGCTCACACCAATCAGGGCTTTTGCCTGGAGCTGAGTCTTTGGAGCCCTGCCCTTAGCTACATAAGGCTCGGGGCCCCCTTGACCTCAGTCAGGGTTCTGGCACCAAGGAGGAGTTAGCATGGTGGTTAATGGCTTAGGTACATTATCTTCTCTATGAGCCAACAAGAATCCAGCTGCACCAGTGTAAAGGGAAAGCAAGATCCAGCGAAGGTGTGGGGAAAGAAAGAGGCAAAGCAAATGCACTGAGGCCAGTTGAAGGGGTTGGGCAGAACAAATAACCTGAATGACGCTTCCCCCAGAACCACTGCTCACTCACCCCATTCTCCCTCCTGAGGATGAGTCATGTATCTGCTCACACACCAGACTGCCCTCACTCTGCCAGTTTGGGTCAGAGAGTACAACCCAACTGCCTCCGAAAGCCTTCCATCCACTGGAACAGGAACAGGTTGTAGACATGTTGGTCAGCTGATGAGACACTATCTGCATTTCCCAGGGTGCAAGGTGGCAGGGTGTGTGTATAACTCTCCCCTCCGCTGGGACAAGGAAGGGTTATTTGTTTAAATGTAGTTGGAATAGCCGAAAACATGTGACCTCCTTCATTCGAATATGGAATAATCCAACGGAGATCTTCAGAGATGTGAGGAGACTAGAAGTCCAGCTCCTCTCTTCAGTAGCTGTGGAAATCCAAGTTTACATTGAAGGGACGTGGCCAGGGTCACAGAAGCAAAACCGGAGCTAAAACCAAGTCTTAAGTCTCTTGCCTCAGTGTTCCTTCTCATTACACCTTACAGGAAAAGATTCTATTCCCAATTCTGTGCCAGATCTCTAACCTCATTTTTCTGGCATACGGAATTGCTAGGCAGAATATTCTTTTTTTCTTTTTTTAAAGTATCTTTTTTTTTAGTTTTGTTTTTTTTTTTTAAGATTTTATTTATTTATCTGACAGAGAGCACAAGTAGGCAGAGAGGCAGCAGAGAGAGAGAGGAGGAAGCAGGCTCCCTGCTGAGCAGAGAGCCTGATGCAGGGCTGGATCCCAGGACCCTGGGATCATGACCTGAGCCAAAGGCAGAGGCTTTAATCCACTGAGCCACCCAGGCGCCCCAACTAGACAGAATATTCTAACAGTCTTTCATGTCCACTTAAAAATACAAACTATGCTTGAGATTGAGACATTGATTTTGAATGTCATTTAATTAGACTTTCAAGCTCGACCCTTGAAACATTTTATCTGGTGTTTACCAAACGGGCCAAAAGGTAAACTAATAATGATGTCAGCCACTTTTGTTGCTCTCCAAAAGATTACATTAAAAATTATCAAGAGGAATTCTTTTCCAAGTGACAGCAAAAATTAAGGACTTCCAATCTCCAGTTCAAGAGTTCACTGGACTCATTACTTCAGAGAGAATATAAATAAGCTTCCTGAGATGATCTTTCTAAAATAACTCTTCTGTCTACCAGCTGACTTGCAGAACTGACTTTGTAGTCAGCACAGGTCCACATGACTGGGTGCCAAAGGCTTTGGGAGAAGATTTCAAGTTTTGCCTCTGTATATGATTTTCATTCTTGATTTCTTGGCTCATTTGAAGACATCAAAGGGGAGCCGCATATGCCAACTGAATGGGTCTTCTTATCACTTTCTATTTTCCTTTAGGAGATCCATTCTGATTTTGGAAATGCGGTAACATTTTTCTTAAAGGACATTACTGAAGATGCAATCTGGTGGGGCGCCTGGGTGGCTAAGTCAGTTAAGTGCCTGCCTTCGGCTCGGGTCATGATCCCAGCATCCTGTGATTACGCCCCCTGCCGGGCTCCCTGCTCAGCAGGGAGTCTGCTTCTCCCTCTGCACCTTGCTCACTCTCTCTCCCATGCTTACTCTCTCAAATAAATAAACCTTAAAAAAAAAAAAAAAAAAAAAAAAAAAGATGCAATCCGGTAAGGGGTTTCAGGGGAATGTGTGTATGTGAGTCTGTGTCTGTGTCTATGTGTGTGCGTGTGTGTTGGGAGTTGGCTGGGTGGAGGAGGAAGATAAATTTTGGAGTTGCAATTATAGCACTTGGAACAACACGAAAAAAGATGTTTAGCATATATCCATATTAAATCTGGTCTTCATTATTTCTAGTTAGTATTGTTACCCCACAAAAATAATTTTTTTAAAGATTTTATTTATTTATTTGACACAGAGAGATCACAAGTAGGCAGAGAGATGGGGGGAAGCAGGCTCCGTGCTGAGCAGAGAGCCCGATGTGGAGCTCCATCCCAGGACCCTGGGATCACGACCTGAGCCGAAAGCAGAGGCTTTAACCCACTGAGCCACCTAGGCGTCCCACCCCACAAAAATAATTTAAAGCATTGATAGGTTAAACAGATGATTCACAGAAGATAATCAAAGGCAGTCCATTCTCTCTGTAACTACTGTTTACTTCCTCCATTAATTTTCAGGTTGCTGAATCACTGCCAGGAAAATATTCGCAGTCAAGCAAACTATATAAAATCTATTTGTCCTCATCCACTTGGGCACACAGCTAAGTACGTTAACTCTGATTAAACAATTCACCCGTCAAATGTACAAAGGACACTTGCCATGAGATAGCTTTTGTACTACCATAAAAGCAACAGTGAATAGGAAAGGACAAAGGGTTCCATTTAGTGTAGTACTGTTGTAGAGGCCCAGACAGATGCATGAAAACTCACTGGTGAGGTACCATCCTGATCTGAGCAAACAGATAGCCCAGGAAGGTTTTCAGGAGAAGGTGACGTCTGAGCTAACTGTGGAAAGACCTATCAGAGTGAGGCAGATATGGAGGTAAAGACAGAAGGTAAAACAAAGGCGTGGAGGTGTGAGGAGGGAGAGGAGGGAGTGTGGCACTTTCAAGAGCCTCAGAGTCAATATGGCGGATGCGTTGGGAGGGAGAGAAGAGATGCCGAGCCCCTGGGGACCAGCTCCCGAGTGGCTGCTTCTGCCTTGCCAGGTCAGACTAAAACCTGAGAGAAGTGGGAGCTACTGAAGGAATTATTTCAAGCAGAACAGACTTGTTTGGGTTTACTGGAGGAGTGAAGAAGTTGGGGTGTGTGTGTGTGTGTGACAGAGAGAGAGAGAGATTAAGCTTGTTTGGACAAATTTAAGCTCAGTAAAGGACAATGCCAGGTACTTGAGGTCAAAAGAACCAATACATTGTGCCATTCACTATTGCAACACCCTCTTCATTTACTTAGCACTTTAGGACGAAAGTGTTCTCCCCAGATGTTTCCTTCTTTAACCCGCAGGCAGAGAGACGGTTGGTGGGAGGCAGAGCAGATAAAAGAGACATCCAGTTTTGATGACTTTTTTGACTGTCTCAGGATCTCACCGCTGATGTGTCATCTGAGAATTTCACACTGGCTTCCTCAAATTTTCTCATTAAAACTTTAACAACCACCGTGTCTACCTATGATATTGAAAACTATACACAAGGCACCTTTCTGGGACAATGTATTCAGGGCAAAGAATCTCTCCCTTTGTCTTCCTACCCCTCCCCCACACACCCATCTGTGCTTATGCCTGAGTCCTTGGTATTTCAGTTTAACACTGTGTTCTTGAGATCTCAGATTTTATTTCTAGGAGCCATATCGGAGAAACTGAGAAATTCCTCTTATGACTTGACTACTTGAAACTTTGTAAAGAATGAAAAGGAAGCTTTCTTATCAGATTCAGGCTTATTTAAAACCTTCTCTAGGGGCACCTGGCTGACTCAGTAAGAGGAGAATTTGACTCTTGGTCTGGGATCATGAGTTCAAGTCCCATGTTGGGTGTATAGATTACTTAAATAAATAAATAAATAGCTTATAAGCAAACTAATTCATTAATTAAAACCTACTCTAGAGAATTAAAGGACAAGTTACATTTATTTAAACTTTTAATCATTAGAGCTCAGGAGCCACCATATCAGACTCCATACAACTTTAAACACATTACACGCTCATACACAGACACACACACACCCACGCTTTGGGCAGGGTCACCAAATCCATCCATTCTTTGTTACAAGTTCAAATTCACTCAAGGTTTTTGCCTCAGTCCATTAACTGTCCAACTTTTGATCTCAGCTCAAGTGTTGATCTCAGGGTCGTGAATTCAAGCCCCACTTTGGACTCTACCCTGGGTGTAGAGCCTACTTAAAAAAAAAAAGTCAACCGTCTTTGGGGCACCTGGCTGACTCTTGATCTTGGGGTATGAGTTTGGGCCACACATTGGGTGTGGAGCCTACTTTAAAAAATGAAAATATTTTAAAAAGTAATAAAGTCCAAGAGCTCTCTTGGCTCCCTTTCTAGCCACCACAGCCCCATATTTTAAAAAAGAAATAATATATTTAGTCAGATAAGTTAGTATTAGTAACTACTCACTACTAATATAGGGCATCTTCTTTTGTGTTAGGCACAAATATTCCCCCAAATAGCTATTTGCATCTATTTTCCTCTTAAGAAAATTTACCTGAGGGGCGCCTGGATAGCTCAGTGGGTTAAGCCTCTGTCTTCAGCTCAGGTCATGATCTCAGGATCCTGGGATCGAGCCCTGCATCAGGTTCTCTGTTCAAGGGGAGCCTGCTTCCCCCTCTCTCTCTCTCTGCCTGCCTCTCTGCCTACATATGATCTCTCTCTCTCCATCTTAACAAATAAAAAAAAAATAAAATCTTAACAAAAAAAAAAAAAAAGAAAAAAGAAAATTTACCTGAAAGATACTCATAAGTTTCGATTTGCATATAACTTTGAAAACTATAGTTTTCCCTCTGAGATTTCTTTCTTAAAATTAGCAAAAGATGGGGCACCTGGGGGTGCCTGAGTGGCTCAGTGAGTTAAGCTGCTGCCTTCGGCTCAGGTCATAATCTCAGGGTCCTGGGATCGAGCCCCGCATCGGGCTCTCTGCTCAGCAGGGAGCCTGCTTCCTTCTCTCTCTCTGCCTGCCTCTCTATCTACTTGTGATCTCTCTCTGTCAAATAAATAAATAAAATCTTTAAAAATATATATATTAAAAAAAAAAAAAAAGATGGGGACACCTGGATGGCTCAGTCGGTTAAGCATTTGCCTTTGGCTCAGGTCATGAACCTGGAAGTCCCAGGATCAAGCCCCATGTCAGGCTTTCGTTCAGTAGGGAGTCTGCTTCTCACTCTCCCTCTGCCCTTCATCCCTGCTTGTGCTCTCACTCACGCTCTCTCTCTCAAATAAATAAAATCTTTACAAATAAATAAATAAAATTAGTAAAGGATAATTTATCAAAAACTAACCACAGAGTAAAGTTACACTTTGAAATACTTTGTGGATTTAGCTGCATCTGCTTACGATATGAAATATCATAGGTATTTTAAACATCCTCCCCCACCCTGGGGCAAAGGCAGAGCTATGTGCTTCCTTTATTCCTTTACCCCTACCTCTGTATTTTAATGCCCTAAGTCAAGTGATGCTATCATTTGTTTGAAGATCCATGAAGCTACTTTTTCTAGACATCAGAAGAGTTAAACTGGACTTTAAATACTGTTACAGGTGGGCACCTGGGTGGTTCAGTGGGTTAAGCCGCTGCCTTCGGCTCAGGTCATGATCTCAGGGTCCTGGGATCGAGTCCCACATCGGGCTCTCTGCTCAGCAGGGAGCCTGCTTCCTCCTCTCTCTCTCTCTGCCTGCCTCTCTGCCTACTTGTGATGTCTCTCTGTCAAATAAATAAAATAAAAAAATCTTTAAAAAATATATATATTGTTAAATATTTTTATGTTACCGTCCCCTCCCCCCTCCCCTCCCCCAACCCCACCCCCCACAGCAAACAATCCACTGTCCTGGAGACCCAATGGAGGTGATTTCAAGGAGGGGGTGGTGGGGGTGGAGGCAGAAGGTAGAGAGTTGGAGGGAAAGAAGGGGCAGATTGAACATGATTTCGGGGGGGAAAAAGGCATCCAGTCTGGGCTGAAAGCGCCCTTGCTTCCCCAGGAGCAACTGGAGAGGAAACACTAGGAGTTAATCATTCAAGGCACAGGACGAAAGCAAGAAGGAATTCTAAAAATAATGCCTTCTCCTCCCAAACTGAAGCTGTCTGCAAGAAGCAGAATTGGAGAGCTTATTAGCATGACTCCTTTGCCCTCTGCAACCAGAGGCTCCCCATTTAAATCCTGGCACAATCCTGAAGGGGGAGTTTGCTCTGCAAGGTCAAAAGAATTGAGGTCAGCAAAGAACACGTATCAGGTAAAGTTTGGTGGCACGAAAACCAAGTCGCCATTCCGCATGTATGTTAAGGGCTCCTCCAAGCTCTCCATCCCTGTGGCCACCTACAGAGGTGACTGGAAAGGAAGTGGCTGGACAGAGCGGTCGCTGACTGCCGTCCTCTTGTCACACTACTTGGTCATCTTGGCAGTATCAGTTGCTTTGGGAGGAACAAGGAAAAGCAAGGTTGCCAAGGCATTTGCCAGTATGTGCGTGTCAATTCCATTTTCTGTGCCCTTTATGCAGAAGACACCCTTGCTACAGCTCCCATCTCCTCCCAAAAAGCTTGTCACCTAGATACACTTGTCTTTCAACAAACACCCCGCATTTCTTTTGATCATATACCTGATCCTATGACTGGTATCCTATGACTGGATCCTATGACTGCTGAATCCCTTCCTTCTTTCTATTTCTTTCCAGCCTTAAACATCTGGGGGCCCTGTACAAGATGCTAGAGATATGAAGAAGACCGGAACATTCCCTTCCTTCAAATTATTCTGAGTCCAGTGGAGGAGACAGAAACTGAGATCTGAAGAGAGCCTGGGAGTTAATTAAGTGACGGACTCTTGGGGCGCCTGGGTGGCTCGGTTGTTAAGCATCTGCCTTTGGCTCAGGTCATGATCCCAGAGCCCTGGGATTGAGCCCCTCATCAGCTTGCTTCTCCCCTCCCACTCCCCAGCTTGTGTTCCCTCTCTTGCTGTGTCTCTCTCTGTCAAATAAATAAATAAAACCTTAAAAGAAGAAAAAAAGTGACTGACCTTTGATTTCGGCTCAGGTCATATCTCAGGGTCGTGAGATCGAGCCCCAGGCTCTGTGCTCAGTGTGGAGTCTGCTTGGGATCCTCTCTCTCTGCCCTGCCCTCCCCCAAATTAAATAAATAAAATAAATCTTAAAAAAAGAAAGAAAGAAAGAAACTGAGACCTGAAAAATCTGAATAGTAAAGCAATTTGTCGGAGTTTCAGGTCACATGGGAGGTAGAACTTTTACCTCCTGACTCATAATGAAGATCTCTGTGCTCAAGACGACATACAAGCCTGTGCTATTTATAAATTGATGAATCCCATTAATAAATAGAGAAATCATTCCAGAAAAGGCCATTTGTTCCCAGAGAGCAGAATTCCAAGTACTAACTTCTCTTCCTCCCACTCTGTAAACAAAGACCTTGTCTGAAAGAACAGGAGTGTCCCACCAGCGCAGAAGCTGCCCAAAGAACTCAGACCTTGCATACTGAACAGTTTGGAGCAGGTGTGGGGAGGTCCCTCCCTCTTCAACAGGCACCCACCCAGCCCTGCCCACCCCCCAGCAGTGTGAATGTGGACCAGCTCCTCCGTCTTCTGAGACTGGGGTCCCACATCTGTGTAGAGGGATCATTATTCCCTCTCCACGGTTGCTGGGATATTTACATGGCGTACAGGTGCCTCTCCTCTTACTCTAAGCCCCGTCCCTGAAAAAGACCAAGAGAGGGACTGGCCGGCCAGTGATGCGGAAACAGCTGCAGGAAATCCCTCCATTTGTGTACAATGATGTGCTCAAGGTTTATAGGGGTAATAGGCACAAAGAAGCACCGGGAGGGGCGCCTGGGTGGCTCAGTGGGTTAAAGCCTCTGCTTTCGGCTCAGGTCATGGTCCCAGCGTCCTGGGATCTGCCCCGCATCGGGCTCTCTGCTCAGCAGGGGAGCTTGCTTCTCTCTCTCTCTATCTGTCTCTCTGCCTATTTGTGATATCTGTCTGTCAAATAAATAAAATCTTAAAAAAAAAAAAAAAAAAGCACCGGGAAATTTGGGTGGAAGGGATGCATGCTGGAGGCCAGGAAAGGCAACCGAAGAGATGAAAAGTTAACAAGTATATAGATAGGCCAGTGACACAAAATTAGGGAAGGAGTGGGCATGTCTATTTATTTTGTATGAGCAATTCTCAAATCTTTCTGCTTTCTGCTTTCAGATTCATCCCACTGCCACAGTACCCATGAGTCCTAGAGAAAGCAAGACTCTGTTAATTAGTAAATAATACTCCTTCTATTGCCTCCCAGCCCTACCTTCTGGTAAGCTGTCAAGCCCCTGCCCCATGGCCAGGGTGCCATATCAGGAATCTTGGGCTAAGGTCAGCTATTCGAGTCTAAACATCACTCGGTTTCAGTCAAAGATGGTTTCCCTGATGTTTGGGTTAGCTATGGCTGTGTGACAAACTACCTACAACATAGTGGCTCAAGGGGCACCTGGGTGGCTCAGTCATTTAAGCATCTGCCTTCAGCCTCAGGTCACGATCTCAGGGTCCTGGGATCAAGCCCCACATCGGGCTCTCTGCTCAGCAGGAAGCCTGCTTCTCCCTCTCCCTCTGCCTGCTGCTCCCCATTTGTGCTCTGTCAAATAAATAAATAAATCTTAAAAAAAAAACATAGTGGCTCAAAACAACATGATTTTATATGCTGTTGACTCTGTGAGACAGGTATCAGGCACAGTTCACTGGGTCCTTCTGCTTAGGCAAGGTCCACTGGGGTCAGCTGCTCAGCTTGCATTCTTTTGGAGACTGGTGGGGCTGGACAAGAGGGTCCAAGAAGACTTCATTCCCAGGGCTTAGGCTTGGGTGCTCTTCCTAGTAGCCTCCCTCTGTCCACATGCTTCATTTGAATTTCCTCACAACACTGTGGTCTTAGGGTAGTCAGACTTCTTATATAATGGCTGGCTTCCAGGAGAAAACATTTTAAGCAACAAAGGTAAGAACTATGAGCCTCTTAGGGCCCAGTCTCAGGGCTTACCTAGCCTCACTTCTACTGCACTCGATTGGTTAACACAAGTCACAGGACCAGTCTAGATTCAGAGGGAGGGTCAAAGGACTCCAGGTCTCCATGGGGAGAAGAACAAAGAACTGGCAGCCATCTTGAGTCTATCACAATCAGATCACCAGCCTCAGACTCCATCACAGTCTCTCCTTGCCTCTTCAATTTCTTTTTATGACACTTATCACAAGTTAGTTATGGGATGAACTATCTTCCTCACAGGAACCTTATGAGCAGAGAATGAGATGAATCTGTTAGATTCACCAATGTATACCCATTGCCTCGGGCAGTGCCTCACACATTGTAGGCTCTCGAAAAAATGTTTCTTTAGAGAATTGGATAAAACAGTATCAGGATAATAGGAAAACACACAGGGCAAGTCAAGACAGCATAATGTAGTTCATATGTCACAGTTCTTCATAAACAAAAGGATGAAATTGTGCTCCGAGCCTTTGAAATCTGTTTTGATACCAAAACCACCTAGAAATCTCCTATTTCCTATCTCTTCCCCCACGGACGAAAACATCTGATATGTTCCACACAAGCACCTCTAGGTGGGAGTTTTCAGGACTACCCACGATTTTTTTTTAGTTAGAAAAAATTGAGGGGTGCCTAGGTGGCTTGGTCAATTAAGTAACCAACTCTTGCTTTCGGCTCCAGTCATGATCTCAGGGGGCGTGAGACCCCCTGCGTGGGGCTCTGAGCTGAGAGGGCAGAGTCTGCTTTAGATTCTCTCTCTCTTGCGTTGCTTGGGTGGTTCCTTTGGGATAGAGCCTTGCTTCCAGTCCTGTGTGGAGCCACACATTGGGCTCTGCGCTCATCAAGGAGTCTGCTTGTCCCTCTCCCTCTGCCCCCCCCACTCCTGTACCTGCACACTCACTCTCTTTCACTCTCTCTTGAATTGAAAAAAAAAAAAAAAGATTCTCTCTCCCTCTCCCCCTGCTTGTGCACATGCTCTCTCTTTCTCTCTCTGGCTCTCTAAAAAAAGATTATAGTAGGGGTGCCTGGGTGGCTCAGTGGGTTAAAGCCTCTGCCTTCAGCTCAAGTCATGATCCCAGGGTCCTGGGATCGAGCCCTGCATCGGGCTCTCTGCTCAGTGGAGAGCCTGCTTCTGCCTCTCTCTCTCTCTCTACCTGCCTCTCAGCCTACTAGTGATCTCTGTCAAATAAATAAATAAAATCTTTAAAAAATAAATAAATAAAAATTTAAAAAGATTATAGTAACGGTAATAAATAATAATTTTAGGGGTACTTGGGTGGCTCAGTTGTTGGGCGTCTGCCTTCGGCTTGGGCATGATCCCAGCGCCCTGGGATCAAGCCCCGCATCAGGCTCCCTGCTCGATGGGAAGCCTGCTTCTCCCTCTCCCAATCTCCCTGCTTGTTGCTCCCTCTCTTGCTGTGTCTCTCTCTGTCAAATAAATAAATAAAATCTTAAAATAAAAATAAAAATAATGATTCTAACTGTGCTAAAATGCACAAGCATAAAATTACCATCTTAACCATTTCTAAGTGTAGTAATAAATATGGTCACAATTTTGTGCAACAAATCTCCAGAACTCTTTCATTTTGTAAAACTGAACCCTACACTCATTAAACAACTCCCCATCCCCCAGCCTTGGGCAAGCTCCATTTCATTGCCAGTCTCCGAATTTGACTACTCTAGAAACTTCATGGAAGTGGAATCAACAGCAATCACCAGTTTCTTTGTGACTGGTTCATTTCAGTTAGCACAAGGTCCTCAAGATTCATGCATTTTGTAGCATGTATGAGAATTCCCTTTCTTATTAAGGCTGAATAGTATTCAGAAGTATCTTGTTTTTTCCCTTTACCTATAAAATTAAGGACATAAATAAAGTCTTTTGAAAAAAAGAATTTTAGGGTGGTGTTAGCAATGCATTAAAACAAGTGTGCAGCCCTGGAAAATTGCCAAGATTGAAGACCTACGAAAGGCTCCGTCTGTACTGCAGAGCTTCCCCGGGACAACACTGCCTTACCATTCTGCCCGTGCCTGAAACCCTGATTTGTTTTTAGCCACCAACCACCCATTAATTCAAACTCTTGAAAGTGCACAGAAGCCCACAATCTGAACAAAAATATTTTTATTTCTCAATGTCCCTTTCTAGCCCTCTCAGGCAATACTGGTCAAAAAGCCATCGTTTTATCCTTTTTTCTCTCTAAATGGGAGGATCTTAGTATGATTAAGATCACCCCATTGCGACCAGCTTCAGGGCCTGGCCATGTCTCTCTCCAACCCTGCCCTGGAGCTCAGGTAAGAGGTCAAAGGGCAAGGCAGTCTTTTCTTCTTACACCTTCCCCAAACTCGCCCTCAGAACTTGGTCTTTTCTTCTCTGGTCCTGGGACCTCCCGGAAGCACACAGAGAGTCTGGGAGCAATTCTCTCAGTAGCCCTGATCTTCTAGTCCAAGTGCTAACCATTAACTGTTTTTGAATCAAGTTCCTGGCGATCTCAGAATCAGGTGATACTTTAACACAACTACCTTTTTCAATTTGAGGTGTGTCTAATTCCCACCAGTGCTCCATAGAAGAGAACTCTTTGTTAACGAATCAAATGTTGTGAACTTGAATTCTAGTCTAGGCACCAAACTGGGCTCCTCTCATCTCTGAAGAGTTGACTGTGGTTGCTTTGTCCACATCTTCATTCCCACTTTCTCTCAGTCCACTCCAATCAGACTTAGCACACCCACCCCTCTACTTGATGGCTCTTACTGAGGTCACCAATGACCTAAGTTGTCACTTCTTGGAATGCTCTTTCCACACTCATCAGCTAAAGTCAACAGCTGGTTCTCTGTCCTAACCTTATGGGGCTGGCTAGCAGACTTTGGCCAGATGGACCATTCTCTCCTTTTAGAAACTCTTTCTTCTCTAAGCTTCAGTAAAACCTCTCTGGAGTCCTCTATACATGGTTCCCTTTTCCCTCTCCTGATAGTTTCTTCCCCAGATGGCAATCCAAGTGAAGTTTTATAAACACTTGTTTAATCACATCACTAGCCATCTAATGGCCTCCAGGGATGTGTTGGGTGATACCAAACTCTTAGCATTATCTATGGTTTAATTCTGCCTTCCTTGCGCAATCGTCAAGGCAGTAGGAGCCCTTCTTTCTGCTTATCCACCATGCTGCAGCCACACTGACCTCCTGCTATCCCTCATACTCCCCAGGGGCTTTGTGAATTGTTGTCACTTCTTGGAATGCTCTTTCCACACTCATCACGCAGCTGCCTCCTCTTTGTGTGGTCGTCGGCCGGGCATCAATCTCTCGGGAAACCTTCCCTAACACCAGTAGAGTAGCCTCTTCCTTCAAGGCACTTTCTATTCTGCTTTTGTCTTCAGAGCCCATAATATCTGAAATTCTCTTTTTTGTTTCTTTACTGGAGTGTACATTCATTAAATTGATTTATCTCTTCACAGTGTCCCTATATACCTAGAACAGCATGTAGTAGGACCTCAATAAATATTTGTATACTAACTAGCCAACTCTTAATTAAATTATTGTCCCACAGACACGTGCGCGTGCACAAGCACACACACACCTCACTGAGGGTCACACATTACCTCTGACCTTATCTTTCACTACTCTTTCCTTGCTCACTCTGCTATATTGAAAACTGGCCTGAACTCTGTTGGAACCTTTGCTGTGGCTGTCCTCGCTGCCTAAAGCACTCTCCTTCCATAAGTTCCTAAGGTGAACCCCCTTTTTTGAATATTTGTTCAAATATCATGTCCCTAATGAGACCTACTTGATTATTTATATTTAAAACTGTGGCTCAGTCAATGGAGTGTGCAACTCTTGATCTCAGGGTTGTAAGTTCAAGCCCCATGTTGAGTGTAGAGATTACTTAAAAAAAAAAAATTGGGGTGCCTGGGTGATTCAGCCAGTTAAGCATCTGCCTTCGGCTTAGGTCATGATCCCAGGATCCTGGGATCCAGCCCTGCATCAGGCTCTCTGCTCAGTGGGAAGACTGCTTCTCCCTCTCCCTCTGCCTGCCGCTCTGTCTACTTGTGCTCTTTATCTCTCAGGCAAATAAATGGAAAAATAAAATATTTTAATAAATAAATAAATAAATAATCTATCTTTAAAAGAAAAAAGAACATTACCTAAAAGGGGCACATGGATGGCTCAGTCAGAAAAGAATATGACTTTGTATCTCGGGGTTATAAGTTCAAACCCCATGTTGGGTGTAGAGATTACTTAAAAATAAAAAATCCTGGGGCACCTGGGTGGCTCAGTGGGTTGAGGCCTCTGCTTTCGGCTCAGGTCATGGTCCCAGGGTCTTGGGATCGGGCCCCGCATCGGGCTCTCTGCTCGGCAGGGAGCCTGCTTCCTCCTCTCTCTCTGCCTGCCTCTCTGCCTGCTTGTGGTCTCTGTCTGTCAAATAAATAAATGAAATCTTTATAAATAAATAAATAAATAAATAATCCTTAAAAAAAAAAAAAAAAAACAAAAAACAACTCTGTAATTTACTGTTGTCCAACAGTGGCTTCCAGAAAATAACAGAGAAACAACCTCTTACTAAGACAAAGCTGAGTATTCTTTCTTTTTTTTTTTTTTAAAGATTTTTATTTATTTATTTGACAGACAGAGATCACAAGTAGGCAGAGAGGCTGAAAGAGAGAGAGGAGGAAGCAGGCTCCCTGCCTAGCAGAGAACCTGTTGTGGGGCTCGATCCCAGGACCCTGAGATCATAACCTGAGCCAAAGGCAGAGTCTTAACCCACTGAGCAACCCAGGCACCCCAAAGCTGAGTATTCTTACCACAATTAAAGAGAAAGAGGGCACACTACCATGCAGAGTCTTGGAGCTCGGAGGCTGATGTTGGATTATTTATGAGTTCTGAGAATCTGGGCTGAAGGCAGGTCTCTCGTTATGACGGCTTAATCAAGATGGTATAAAGACCATGGCATATTTTAGAATTAGTCGACACAGCAAGGACTGCAGGTGAATATTTCAAAGGGTCTTGGGGAGTAAGCATTCATTTGATTGAACTGTTCAAATGGGTTTCTAGGGGTGCCTGGGTGGCTCAGTGGGTTGGCGTCTCTGCCTTCAGCTCAGGTCATGATCCCAGGGTCCTGGGATTGAGCCCCACATCAGGCTCTCTGCTCAGTAGGGAGCCTGCTTCCCTGCCTGCCTCTGCCTACTTGTGATCTATCTGTCAAATAAATAAATTTAAAAATAATAATAATAATAATAAAAACAGTGAGATACCACTACACAGTTACTGGAATGGCCAAATTACAGAACACTGACATTACCCACTGCTGGTGGGATCATTGCTGGTAGGAATGCAAAATGGCACAGCCACTTTGGAAGACAGTGTGTCAGTTTCTTATAAAACTAAACATATTTTCATCATATGATTCAGCAATTGTGCTCCTTAGTACTTACCTGAGTGAGCTGAAAACATCTCCACACAAAAACCTGCACATAAATATTCACGGAGACTTTATTTATACTTGCCAAAACTTGGCAAGCAACCAAGATGTCTTTAGTAGGTGAATGGATAAACTGTGGTATATCCAGACAATGGAATATTATTCAGCATTAAAAAGAAATGAGCTAGAACTGGCAAACTGATTCAGTAAAGTTGCAGGATACAAAATCAATACATGAAGTTTAGTTGTATTTCTATATGACAACAATTAATTTTCAGAAAGAGAAATTAAGAAAACAATCCCATTTACAATAGCATTAAAATAATACTTAAAATAGCATTAAATCACACTCCCTGATTTCAAGCCATATTCCTAAGAGATAGTAATCATAATAGTGTGGTATCAGGGTGCCTAGCTGGCTTAGTCTGTGAAGCATGCAACTCTGGATCTCAGGGTCATGAGTTCAATCCCCACATTGGGTGTAAAGCTTACTTAACAAAAAACAAACAAATAAACAAAAACAGTGTGGTATTGGCATAAAAACAGGTCAATGGAACAGGTTAGAAAGCCCAGAAATAAACCCACACAGATATGGTCAATTAATTTGCCACAAGGAGCCAAAAACATACAATGGGGAAAGGACAGTGTCTTCAATAGTGGTGTTGGGAAAACTGGACAGCCACGTGCAAAAGAATGAAACTGACTTCTATCTTACACCAGACACAAAAATCAACTCAAAATGAATTAAGACCTGGGATGCCTGGCTGGCTCAGTCAGTAGAGCATGCGACTCTTTATCTCAGAGTCATAAGTTCAAGCCCCATGTTGGGTATAGAGCATACTTTTTAAAAAATGGTGGGCGGGGGGCACCTGGGTGGCTCAGTTGGTTAGGCATCCTACTTTTGATGTCAGCTCCGGTCATGGTCTTGGGGGTCATAGGATGGAGGCGGGGGGCACCTGGGTGGCTCAGTTGGTTAGGCATCCTACTTTTGATGTCAGCTCCGGTCATGGTCTTGGGGGTCATGGGATGGAGTCCTTCATCGGGCTCTGCACTCACAGCTGCACTCACAGCTGACTCTGCTTGTCCTCCTCCTTCCACTCCTTCCCTCCTCCTCCTTCTTTCAAATAAATCAATGAAACCTTTAAAAAAAATTTTTAATGTATTAAGACCCGAAACCACAAAACTCCTAGAAGAACACATAGGGAGTAAGCTCCTTGACATTGCTCTTGGCAAAGACTTCTGGCTACAACACAAAAAGCAACCACAGCAATAGCAAAAATAAGAAAAAAAAAGAAACAGAACGACATCAAACTTGAAAGCTTTTGTACCAACAAGAGAAACCATCAACAAGATGAAAAGGCAACCTACAGAATGGGGAAAACATTTGCAAATCATAGTCTGGTAAGGGGTTAATATCCAAAATATACAGGGAACTCATATAACTTAATGACTAAAAAACAAATAACCCAATTTAAAAATGGGCAAAAGATCAGCATAAGCATTTTTCAAAAAAAGACATACATACATATGGCCCACAGGTACATGAAAAGGCACTCAACATCACTAATCAGGGAAATGCAAGTCAGAACCACAGTGAGGTATCACTTCACACCTGTTGGAATGGTCATCATCAGGCCTGGATGGCTCAGTGAGTTAAGTGTCTGCCTTTGGCCCAGGTTACGATCCCAGAGTCCTGGGATCAAGTCCCACATTGGGCTCCCTGTGGAGGCTGCTTCTTCCTCTTCCTCTGCCTCTCCTTCCCCACTCATGCACATGCACTCTCTCTCTCTCAAATAAATAAATAAAATCTTAAGAAAAAGAATAGTCATCATCAAGGCAATAAGATAACGTGGTGGCAAGGATGTGGAGAAAAGAATCTTCCTGCACCGTTGGTGGGAATGTAAACTGTTACAGCCACTAAGAAAACCAACATGGAGTCTCCCCAAGAAATTAAAATTAGAACTACTTTATGATCTAATGATCCCACTTCGGGGTATATATCCAAAGGAAATGAAATCATTATCTCGAAGAGGTACCTATATCCCCATGGTCATTTCTGCACCATTCACAATAGTCAAGGTATGGAAACAACCTAAGTGTCCATCAGCAGATGAATGAGTAAAGAAAATGTATATGTGGGTGTATGTGTGTGTGTATACACTATATATATATATATATATATATATATATATTTGTGTGTGTGTATATAATATATATGAAATATGGACTGTTATTCATCTTTAAAAAAAAGAAAGAAATTCTGTCATTTGTGACAACATGGATAAAACTGGAGGGTCTTATACCAAGTGAAATAAACCTGACAGAGAATGACAAATACTGCATGGTATCACTCATGTGTGGAACCAAAAATTTAAAAAAATTGAACTCATAGAAACAGAGAGTAGAAAAGTGGTTGCTAGGGGGTAGAGGGTGGGGAAAAAAAAGCTATCAAATCATGAAAAGACATACAAGAAACATAAATGCATATTACTTAGTGAAAAAAGTCCATCTGAAAAGACTACATAGTGTGGGATACCCACTATAGAACATTCTAGAAAAGACAGTAAAAAAAGAAAAAAAAAAATCAGGGGTTTCTAGGGGATAGAGAGAAGAAGAGATAAATAAACAGAACACAGAGGACTTTTAGTGCCACGAAATTAATCAGTATGATTCTATAATGTTGGATACATGTCCTTATACGTTTTTCAAAATCCAAAGATTGTACCATGCCAAGAGTGAACTCTAATATAAACTGTGGACTCTGGGTAATGATGGTGTGTCACTGTAGCTTCATCATCTCTGGTGTGGAATATTGAATGTGGAGGATGGTGTTGCAGGGGGATGGGGTAGAGGTTATACAGGAACTTTGCATAACACCTCACTCTTGCTGTGAACCTAAACCTGCTCTAAAAAACAAAGTCTAATTAAAGGAAAACAAAAAGTGAACGAATTTGGGGGAATATTTGACTTCCGATGATGTACATTACTAGCTTTTCTCGAGATAGCCTGAAGCAATCAAAACCGCATCTTGTTCCATAATCAGGAAGTAAATAAACTGAGCCTGTAAATACATCCTGTGTACTTAAACAGATTTGTGAACTTTTGCCAACCTG
Source organism: Mustela lutreola (assembly GCF_030435805.1). NCBI lineage: Eukaryota > Metazoa > Chordata > Mammalia > Carnivora > Mustelidae > Mustela > Mustela lutreola. The sequence goes on along the minus strand of NC_081295.1, from coordinate 99,919,095 downwards.
GGCATAGATGAAGAGGGGAATTAGAAAGCTCCATGGCTGTAGGCATTCTTAAATGCTGGGACGCTTCCCTGAGAAGCCCGCTAAGAACTTAGAAGTAAAGAGGAAAGACTGCCCTATGTAAATATAGACAATTAAACTATTATTGTGTGCACAGATATACAAAATGAGCTAAAAAAAAAAAAAAAAAGAAGAAGAAACCAAGGCACCTGGGTGGCTCAGTCAGTTAAGCATCTGCCTTCAGCTCAAGTCAGAATCCCAGGGTCTTGGGATCAAGCCTGCCTCCAGCTCCCTGCTCAGCAGGGAGCCTGCTTCTCCCTCTACCCATTCCCCCTGCTCGTGATCTCTCTCTCTCACTCTTTCTGTCTCTCAAATAAATAAATAAATGAAATCTTTAAAAAAAAAAAAAAAAAAGAGAGAGAGAGAGAGATTGGGGGGGGGGGGCTGGGTGGCTCAGTTGTTAAGCATCTGCCTTCGGGCTCAGGTCCTGGTGATCCTGATGTCCTGGGCTCCCTGCGCAGGTAGCCTGCTTCTCCCTCTCCACTTCCCCAGCTCTATTCTCTCTCTAGCTGTCTCTCTCTGTCAAATAAATGAATAAAATCTTTTTTAAAAATTATAATAATGAAAAATAAAGAGAGAGAGAGAGAGAGAAACGGTCTTCCAGGGTGGAAAGGTGGTTTCCAGGGAAAATATCTATATAATTTAAGAAGGAAAGGTGTCAATCAGAGACTGAAGTGTCACCAAGAGGAATATTGCCATCATCACCTTCACTGTCAAAGCAATGGGTAAGCTCTGTTGAGCTCAGACCATGGGATAAATATTGTTAATTATCACAACCTGTTGAGGGAGTTGCCATTATGTCCATTTGCTCAGAAGGAAATTCAGTCTCTAAAATCCACATTCCTAACTAACAATTATGATGTACTACAGGGATTGGCAAACGTTGTCTATAAAGCATCAGATAATAAATATTTTAGGGCTTATGGTCTCTGGAAATTTCTCAGCTCTGCTGTTGGAGCAAGAAAGAAACCAGACACAGCATATAAATGCAGACTCTGGCTGTGTTCCAGTAAAACTTTGTGAACACTGAAATTTGAATTTCATATATTTTTCATGTGTCATAAAATATTCCTATTTTTATTTTTTGCCAAACATTTACCAGTGTAAACACTATTTCTCACTCGGGGACTTATAAAAACAGGCATCAGAAGAGGTTTGGCCCTGGAACCCTAGTTTGCAAATCATTGGTGTGGACACATTAATACTAATATCCAGTATCTATTGAAGACTGACCAGGTGCCAAGGCAGCACCAAAGCTTTCCTGACAATGACTCATGTCATCTTCATAGAAACCCCATGAAGTAGTTACCTGTATGTTTAGAGGAAGAAATGAGCCATGGGTAAGGTAAGTAGCATGTCCAAGGTCACAGAGCTAGGTCGTGTTGAGCAGGGATTTGAATTCAGGTAGCCTGACTCTAAAGTCTGCACATTCAAACATCATGCTTAACTGCCTTCCATTAAAATTTTAACTTTAGTGCCTCACTCTCTGTCCTTCTGCCCAAGCCCACAGGCTTCACCTTGTCCCTCTAAAAGGCCCCCTGGGTCTGCCTTTGCTTCAGCACTGGCACATAGCTTGATAGTTCTCCCAGCTCTTTTCCTAGAGCCTCTTCATCTTTCAGCAGCTCCATCCCAGGACCCTGAGATTGGGACCTGAGCCAAAGGCCTACACTTAACCGACTGAGCCCCCAGGCGCCCCTTAGGCTTGGGTTTTTTGAAGTAAGCTACGAAGGCACTGATCCACCTCAGTCTAATAATGGTCTCCTTGTTAATTTTGCATTTGTGATAATAGAATAAAATGGAGAAAGCTTTGCCAAAAGGTCATTTAAAATGGAGCCAGGGAACCTGGCTGGCTCAGGCAGCATAAATAGGCCACTGAAGATCTTGGAGTTGTGGGTTCCAGCCCTGCCCTGGGTGTAGAGATTACCAGAAAATAAAAATAAATTAAAAAAAAAAACTTACATATATACATTTGTCTGTACATACGTACAGCATACCTGCATATACATATGAGATCTACTTTTTGTCATTGTTTTTCAAAATACATTTTTTTCATGGAATAAAATAAATAAATACACCTTTTAAATTAAAATAATAATAATAATAAAATGGAGCCAGGATGACATTGAGGAAGCAAAGCTTATGCGTGTCTTCCGTGTCAAATTTTGGAATTTTTGCTGAGCTCAGCTAAGAGCCAAGGCATCTGCTGTATGTTAAAATAAACATAAATGGAACTTCCCCGACACTGGCCCCAACAACCAATCACAGATCGACGAGTGTAACTGCTGCTTTACCAGCAGCGCTCACATTTCGTGCAAAACTTAACATAAATTCCCTCTTTCCTCTTTAAAAACTCTATAACCTCCTTTGTCTCTCCAGAGCACACTCCTGATTCCAGCTGGATCAGGGTATCCTGATTGTAATCCCTAGGACGCCAAATAAACACATATTTTACTCCGCAGCTTGCAATTCTCTTTCTCGTCGGTAGACACTTGCTACTCATAGGAGAACTTCTGTTCCCTGCAAAGGATGAATTCTTTCCGCGGATCGAAAAAATAATTCCTCTGCTCATGATGTGACTTCTCAGGCATCGTAACCGGTGTGAACCTAAGTAGACCGAGAGGCAGGCAGAGGGGAGGAATCAGGCTCCCTACCAGGCAGGGAGCCCGATGCGGGGTTCGATCCCAGGACCCTAAGATCATGACCTGAGCCCACTGAGCCAGTGGCTCAACCCACTGAGCCCCGCAGGCGCCCCTGGCTTGTGAGTTTTTATTGGAAGTCACATCCGCGTTCATCCATGAATTAGCCTACTCGGGAACGCCCCGGGCTCCGGTGGCGTTTAGTTAGTTATTCCGCATCTTCCCCAGAAGGTGTCGCTGGTCCTTGAAGACGGAAGGTCTTGTTTGGCCATCAGGCAATTAGGCGGTAGATTTTCCTTCAGGTAATTAATTGCTCCTGGGAGCATCCAGCCAGAGCTGTGCTTCCCGAACTTTCAGATTGGTGCCCCTGACATCCTCCCTTTCAATTTCTTTATCCTCTGGTTAAACACCCCTCTCCACCACCCCCGCCCCTCACCTCAGCTCCCAACAGGGACCCAACTTCTCAGTCCTGGGCAGCCATTTTCTCACGGTGACCCCTCCTCAGCCTACCCGGTCTGGTATATCACAGGAAGTCTCACTCCTAGAGACCTTCCCAAAAACACACCAGTGTCAGCAGAAGCATAGATGATACTGACGTCATTTGCGAATATATGTGAGGTTCTGTGGGGTCCGGAGCCGGCAGCCAAGAAGGAATTCCTGAGACCTCTTGGGTGCAAGATGATGGTTTTAGTAAGGCCCCGGGGACAGGACCTGTGGGCAGAAAGAGGGACTGCTGCCTGAGGCTGCCTTCTGCAGCAGATTGTGAGGAGCAAATGATGATACACTTAGGAGGTGGGGGAAGTAAAGATACGGGAAATCCCAAAAGGATTCAGGACTCTGCTAAAGAAGACACAGGATACCAGAGGCCTTGCTATTTGTCAAACCAATTGTTTTTCCCTCTAGCAAGGTTATTAACACTAAGACAGTCAGGATGTTCCTGGACAAACATTTTATTCTGCCTGCCTCAAGGATTTGTCAGTGGGCTGCAGGCTATAAGGACATTTAATTTTACCTTTATTTCCTTCTCTCTTTGCTTCCGCATCAAGATGTGTGAGCAGAAGTTTTATAAATGTTTTCCCCCCGTCTCTATTTCTCAAACTTTCTCTGAATTGGTTACACTACTTGATAATGTAAAATCAAAAAAAGATTATTTTTTTAATTAACATAGAATATACTATTTGTTCGGGGATACAGGTCTGTGAATCATCAGTCTTATACAATCACAGCAATCACGGTAGCACATACCCTCCCCAATGTCCATCACCCAACCACCCCATCCATCACTCCCCAACCTCCAGCAACCCTCAGTTAAATCAAAAAGATTTCTAGGGGTGCCTGGGGGGCTCAATGGGTTAAAGCCTCTGCCTTCGGCTCAGGTCATGATCCCAGGGTGCTGGGATTGAGCCCCGTGTCTCTCTCTGCTCACCAGGGAGCCTGCTTCCTCCTCTCTCTCTGCCTAAAAAATCAAAAAGATTTCTAAAGGTAGGCTAAGCTATTACTAGGTCAGGGATGACATCATTCTGTGCTTGGTCGTTTGTACATCTTCCCGGGTTTTGCTATTATTGAGTAACACCTGCATGATTACATACTTAATAGCTTCTGTTAAATTTATTCACATTTTTAAGAAGTCAAATAAATACATCTTAAAGAAAATCCCACATGACATAAAACGGAAAATGCATCTGCCACAAATATAAAGTGACTAAAAATAAACGCAACAGAAATAGTACAACATTCTCCAGTCTGCTTTAATACTATCACCCGCTGGAAGCCGGGATCCTTTGTAAAAAGGATAATTAGCAAGTGTTAGGGATCTTCTCTTTTACTTAATCAGTATGATTGAAGGAGCATTAAGTCATTGTTAATTAATACAATGGCTCTCATATCTTTTATTGGGTCTATTTGCACTTTAATGAAGTAATCTCAGAGACAATAGCTTGGTTGAAGGGAATGAATTCTCTCAAAGTTGCATCTCAGGTGCATGGGACTGGTGGGGGTGGAAGAGGTCTGCGAGTGCGCACGGTAGGGCTTAAGTGGGTGAGCGGGCTGCCTTTTCCTGAAGGTCGTGTATTCAATGGTGGCACCTGGACGTGGGCCTCACAGGCAAGGAGTAAGGTCTGGAGGTGAGAAAGCCCTTATTCCCCGGCCTGGCTCACTTAAGATTTTTATTTATTTATTTGACAGAGATCACAAGTAGGCAGAGGCAGGCAGAGAGAGAGGAAGCGAAGCAGGTTCCCTGCTGAGCAGAGAGCCTGATTCGGGGCTCCATGGGATCATGACCTGAGCCGAAGGCAGAGGCTTTAACCCACTGAGCCAGCCGGGCGCCCCTCACTCAAGTCCTTTACACGGGCCTGACCACAGCTCCATGATTACTCCTACAAACATTCACAGAGGGAAAGCATGCATGTCTCTCTCATTCTTCCAGAAACACTGAAGACAGATGGAAGAGAAACGTACAGCCAAATGGAGAGCTAATGGAGTTCCGCAGGAGTCAACGTCCTGCCACACTGGCTTTGCAGCTCTTTTCCCTCTTCACTTTATTCCTTGCTCGTCACCGCAGTTGCTGGCGTTCCCGGACTTGGGTCCTTGGAACCAGCAAAACTAGAAATGAGGCTGGACCCCAGATTTAAAAGCCCAGGCGAGGGGCACCGGGGTGGCTCAGTGGGTTAAGCCTCTGCCTTAGGGTCATGATTTCGGGGTTCTGGGATTGGAGGCCCGCATCGGGCTCTCTGCTCAGCAGGGAGCCTGCTTCCCCCTCTCTCTCTGCCTACCTCTCTACCTACTTATGATCTCTGTCAAATAAATAAATAAATAAAATTTAAAAAGATTTTATTTATTTATTTGACAGAGGGAGAGAGATCACAAGTAGGTAGAGAGGCAGGCAGAGAGAGAGGAGGAACGCAGGCTCCCTGCCAAGCAGGGAGCCCGACGCAGGGCTCGATCCCAGGACCCTGGGATCATGACCTAAGCTGAAGGCAGAGGCTTAACCCAGAGCCACCCAAGCGCCCCAATAAATAAAATGTTTTTTAAATAAATAAATAAAATAAAAGCCCAGGTGAGGCTTCATTGAGACTTGGGCTCGAGTACAAGAGAGGCAGCAGGAAAGAATCCTCAGGCTGACTCTCTGAGGAGAGGTCGCAGGGAGTTTTTTAAAGAAACTTGGGTGAGGGGCGCTTCGGTGGCTCAGTCAGTTAAGAGTCAGCCTTCAGCTCAGGTCATGATCTCAGGGTCCTGGGGTCAAGGCCCTAAGGAGCTCCCTGCTCAGAGGCAGTCTGCTTCTTCCGCCCTGCCCCCTTCTTCCCGCACTCATTCACCCTCTCTCAAATAAATAATCTTAAAAAAAAAAAAAAAAAAGGAACCAATAAATGAATTCAGGAAGCGAGGTAGGAAAAGGGTGCTAAGCCTGGAAAGATAGTTATTAGCACCTTGGAGTTCAAGGTCATGCTTCTTTGTGAGTTTAGTTAATGTGTCTAATTAACATGTTAAATCTTCACCCCTAGGTGATTTTTAGTATTATAATGAGGGAGAGAGTCGGTGAAAGTTCAGGACTAGGGTTCGTTTTGGTGCAAACTGGTTGGGACTGGTCTGGGTTTGCTGGTTAGCTGGTGCTTTCCTTTGCAAGAAAAGTAACAGCGTCCAGGCTGCAGGGAGTTTTTCCCGTGCCCAGGGGCTTGTGCCCATGGTCCCCGACTGGCTTACTGTCACTAATTATGAATGAAGATCTAAAGAACTGCTAAATCTATTAACATGTAGTAAAATGAGCTCGAGATTTGGGAGCAGAGGACCTGAGATCTGATGCTCCTTCAATAGTCCTTTGCTGTCTGATTACCTGATTTATCCCATCACAGAGTATATCTCTTCTTCCAGTAAATCTTAAAGTCTCTCCACCTTGTCTGAATGGATTAGCCTCGGAGGTCCACAGTTAGCTCCTGTGTAAGAGGAGAACCGTAGTGTCCATCTCCTCTGGATGGCCGGCGTCTGGACGAGGTCAGCTCTTATACCCATCAGGTCAATGACCACAGAATCTTATGAATCAGAGAAAAGCAGCCATAAGCTGTACCTCATTCCACAGCCCAAGGCAGTGAGGAGCAATTGGCAGCCAAGAAGATGGTTACTTATAGAAAACCACTATGCACGATCAGGATACTGAAGATCATTTTTACCTAGTACAGCCACACCTCAGAGAGACTGCGGGTTCAGGACCAGACCACAGCAATAAAGTAAATATCTCAACAAAGTGAGCCAAATGAATATTTTGGTTTTCTGGTGCATGTAAAAGTGATGCCTACCCTATACTGTAGTCCCTTCAGTATGCAATAGCATTAGATCTTTAAGAAAAAAAAAAAAAAAAAAAGCCCATAAATAAAGTATTGCTAAAAAATGCTAACCCATTGTCTGAGCTTTCAGCAAATCATAATCACTGATCACAGATCACCCTAACAAATATAATAATAAGAAGAAAGTTTGTGGGGCACCTGGCTCACTCAGTCAGAAGAGCATATGGCTTGATCTTAGGGGTCATGAGCCCCACTTTGGGTGTAGAGATTACTAAAAATAAATAAACTTCAAATTATTTTATTTTTAAAGATGTTATTTTTATTTGACAGCGAGAGACAGCAAGAGAGGGAACACAAGAAGTGGGGAGAGGAGAGGGAGAGGGAGCAGCAGGCTTCCCACCAAGCAGGGAGCCCAATGTGGGGCTCCATCCTAGGATCCTGGGATCATGACCTGAGCCGAAGGCAGACACTTAACGACTGAGCCACTCAGGTGCTCTCCCCTGCCCCCCAAATTTTACATACTAGGAGAACTACCTCCAATTTCTAAAAAATGCAGTTGTCTGCAAAATGCAACAAAGTGAAAGACAGTGTGAGTTATGCCTGAATTTACTCCTTACCATAGCGTCATGAATTCATGTTTATTACTACCACCACTTTACAGGTGTAGAAACCAAGACACAGACAATCTAGGTCATTTGTTCCTAACCACGATCAATAAGCAGTAGAGAGAATTTTGATTTACACTAATGCACCGCTTAGGGAAATAGGAGTAAGAAGATACACAAAACACTGCCTTGACCTTGAGACCTTCCACCCTAAAGCTGGGGCGAGGAAGAGGCACAAACACAAACACTAAGCCAGGTAGGAGACAGAGCCAGATAAGGATATTAGGAGGAAGGGTTCCTTCTGCATGGGGATGTGTGTGCCAAGAGCCGGGACCAGAGGGTCCAGCCGTCCACATCTGTACCAGGGACTCCCTGGGAAGAACAGAGAGGGTCAGGCAAATAGAGCAGCACAGCTTCCAAAGATGGCTTGATGGTCCCTTTCATGACTGATCTGCCTGTGTGTTCCAACATTGATTGAATTTAGGATCCCCAATAGGGGACGGTGGACATGGAGCTCCTGATGTGCTGGAACAGGAAGCCCTCTGCCCCTCTATGGGAGAGTCTTGCCCCTATCAAATGAACTAAACAGGAAGGTCGTTAGACAGCTGTGGCCTCCATTAGCAAACCAAAATCTAAGCCTCAGGGTTACAAAATGGAAGGACAACCCATCACAAGCAGTCAACTAGACATTAAGCTCTAGCCAATCAATAATCTCCTTGTTTCACCCTTGACTTTTCTCTATACAAGTCTATCCCCACACTTGGTGGAGTACTCCTAACCACTTTTGGTTTTGCACTGCCCCATTTGGAAGCAAATAAACTCTTTCTGCCTCCCTTTATCTTTTAATGCCCCCAACAGTCTATTCATGTCCTCAGAACTAACTTAACCTGAAATGCAAGACATAGAGGAGAAAGTTAGATGACCCCACAAAGGAGGTATAGGGACAAACCCCAAATATGGAAATCTTATATAGGAAAACAGATCTGTTTTCTGTACATCGATGACATGGGGGTCAAAGAAGAGAAGACTACTTGAGGTGCCAGTACTAAGGAGACAGAACCTCGTGTAAGATAGACCCTAGTTGGAAGAGACTGACTGTAGAAAGACACTGGTGAGAGAATCAGGGAAGGCTGAAGGGTGATGTAGTAGATAACACTGAGAAAAAGTCATTTAGTCAGGAGTGATAATGGCACTGTGGTCGTATGAGAAAATGTCATACTGTAGAGATCTATTGTGCTTTCTGAGATTTGACACGACTTCAAGCATCTTCTTTATAACACTTGAGCAAGGGGCACCTGGATGACTTAGTTGGTTAAGTGTCTGCCTTCAGCTCAGGTCATGTTCCCAGGCCATGATCTTGCTGTTGTTGCTGTTATTTTTAAGATTTTATTTATTTATGTATTTATTCATTCATTCACTTATTCATTTATTTGATAGAGTTCCCGCTGAGTAGGGAGCCTGACATGGGACTCAATACCAGGACCCTGAGATCATGACCTGAGCTGAAGACAAACTTTTACCCGACTGAGTCACCCGGGCACGTCTAAATAAATAAAATCCTGAAGAAGAAGTAGAAGAGAGGAGAGGAGGAGAGAAGGCTCGGAACCTAGAGACCAAGAAAAACTCCTTGCCAACACTGACCAGTGTGAGGTCCTAGGTCCTTCTGAGAACCGCCACATTCCTTTGTCCGTTTCCACAGCCTCAGGGAGGAAAACCAAAAGATAAATTCTGCTTCACTTCCCTCCCGTGTTCCCTCTGCTTACTTCTGAGTGCTATACCTCTCTCTCTCTCTCTCTGCTGTTACCCCTCCTCCTCACCTTTTTCATTCTCTTGGGAAGACAGTCTCGTCTCTCCTCCTGGTCTTGGTGCTGGCTGCTGAAAGCAGGGGCTGAAACATTTGATATCACCTTGATAGAACTGGAACAGCCTGTTCCGGGGACGGAACCAGCTAGCGGTGACCCAGAGATTTTTTGTTAAAGAATCTGACTGTATTGATCCAAGTTTAAATGAAAGAATCAAGTATTTTTGCTGCTAAGCAGTCTAGCCAAGAATTGATGAAAAACAAAACATTCAGGAAGAATTAAGTGGAAAACAGTGGGGTTCCCGTTCCAGCTCCTTCTAGCTGATGAAGAATTCTTCCTGATTTCCATTTTGGCAAATGGGGGCCTCATATCTCACTGGGGGGGGTGCCCCGGAACCCCTCAGGACACCTTTCAGACAGGGAGAGTTACCTAATCACAACCTGCTTATTTCATCCTAAATTACAGCATTGAATACTTTGGAGCTGTCTTTTTCTTGAGAAAGTACATTTGTTAAAGACTGAAAGTTGATTGATTAATAAAATAATAAACTGTCTTGTCTTCCTACGTATACCTTCAATTTCCATAGTTGCTTATTTCTTGTAACAAGAATTTTGAGGACTAACAAGTAATCGAACTATTTGGATTTTGGAAGTGTTGTTTTCATTTCATATCTTAAACTTTTATTTTTATTTTAAAGTTTATTTTTTGAATGTCAGATTGGGTGATGCATTCCAATAGGTCAAGAAGTGGGAGGGGCCCCTGGCCGGTTCAGTGGCTAGACCATGTGACTCTTGATCTTGTGAGTTCAGCTCAGGTCATAATCTCAGGGGTCCTGGGATCCAGCCCTGTATCAGGGTCCTTGCTTAGTGGGAAGCCTGCTTCTCCCTCTCCCTCTGCCTGCTGCTCCCCCTGCTCGTGCGCGCGCTCTCTCTCTGACAAATAAATAAAATCTTTAAAAAAATAAATAAATAAATAAAGTACATATCCCTGGAGAAAAAAAAAATGCACAAATTATAAGTGATCAGCTCAATGGTTTTTCTTATCCTGTAACCCTGGATCAACAAAGAAAATTTGACCAGAATCTCAAAGCCCATATCCAGTCATTAACCGGACCAGGGCTCAAACCCTCCCACACTTAATCCTAATTTCTAGTACCATAGACCGAATTTTATATAATACAGTGTGTATCCCAATGTACCTAGCTCTTTCCTTCAACAAGGTGTCTGTGAGATTCATCCCTGTATATGTAGTAGTAGCTGATTTATTTTTATTGTTAAATAGTATCTCATTGCGTAAATAATATACTTCACTTGATCTGTTCTACTCTGTGCGGACATCTGGATCTGGGGCTATAACGAATAGTGCTGCTATAATCGTTGTCTTTCTTTTTTTTCTTCCTTCCTCTTTTTTTTTTTTTTTTTTTTTAGCTTTTATTTATTTATTTGAAAGAGAGTAGGAGCAATGGGGAGGGGCAGAGGGAGAAGCAGGCTCCCCGCTGAGCAGGTGACGCCCACTGTGGGACTAGATCCTACAACCCTGGGATCATGACCTGAGCAGGCAGCCACTTAACTGACTGAGCCACCCAGACAGCCCTCTTTTTTTTTTTTTTTTTTAAGATTTTATTTTTGGGGGCGCCTGGGTGGCTCAGTGGATTAAGCCGCTGCCTTCGGCTCAGGTCATGGTCTCGGTGTCCTGGGGTCGAGTCCCGCATCAGGCTCTCTGCTCAGCAGGGAGCCTGCTTCCCCCCCCCCTCTCTCTGCCTGACTCTCTGCCTACTTGGGATCTCTCTCTCTGTCAAATAAATAAACAAAATCTTAAAAAAAAAAAAAAAAAAGATTTGATTTTTTTAAGTAATCTCTCCACAAAATGTAGGGTTTAACTCATGACCCCAACCAAGATCAAGAGTTGCAGCCTCCACCGACTGAGCCAGCTAGACGCCCCATGTTCCTGCCTTTTAGTGCAGAGCACGCAAGCAGTTCTGTTGCACTCCTAGGACGGAACTCACGGGATCACAGGATTCATGTATTTAGCTTCTGTACATGCTGACAAAGAGACCATATTCCCAACAAGGCTGTCTGCGTTCTAGTTGCTGTATATCCTCAGCAACACTTGATGTTCACTAGTTTTTGCATTGTAGTCATGTTTCTGAGTGGCTTCCATACCTTTTCTTAAAGAATAAGAGCCAAGTAACTTCTCACATTTGCAGGTCATTTGGATAGCCTCTTAGTAAATAGGTATTTATTTAGAACTTCTGCCCATTTAAAAAAAAAAAAAAAAAGCTTTTTTTGGGCGCCTGGGTGGCTCAGTGGATTAAGCTGCTGCCTTCGGCTCAGGTTATGATCTCAGGGTCCTGGGATCGAGTCCTGCATTGGGCTCTCTGCTCAGCAGGGAGCCTGCTTCCTCCTCTCTCTCTCTCTGCCTGCCTCTCTGCCTACTTGTGATCTCTCTCTGTCAAATAAATAAATAAAATCTTTAAAAAAAAAAAAAAACAAGCTTTTTTTTTTTAAACTGATCAGTAGTTCTTTACAGCTCAGGTCATGATCTCAGGGTCCTGGGATTGAGCCCCACATTGGGGTTCCCGCTCAGTGGGGAGCCTGCTCCTCCCTCTCCCTCTGCCTATCGTTTTCGCTGTTTGTGCTCTCTCTCTCTGTCAAATAAATAAATGAAATCTTTAAAAAAAACAAACATTTTTTTTGCCTTCCCTAAGCTTATGAAGATATTTATCTATGTTTCTTCTATTAGATCAGTTGTTTCGTTTTCAGATATCTAATCCTTCCAAGCTGAGGGCTTTTTTTTTTTTTTTTCAAGTTGACTTTTATGTATGTTGTAAACTAGGAGTCAAGATTCATTTTTTTTTTTCATATGAATATCCAGTTAACTTCGCACCATTTTTTGTAAGGGCTGTCTTTTTTCTACCACACTACAGCATAAATCAGTTACGAATCAATTGCCTGTATGTGTGCATTTCTGGACTCTGTCTTACTGGTCTATTTGCCTTTTGTTGCACCAATAACACACAGATTTCACTACTAAATCTTCCCAGCTTTACTGAGGTATAATTGATCAATAAAACTGTAAGATATGTAAAGTGTGCGATGTGATGATTTGATGTATATTGTATCAATTAGACCATCTATCACCTCACTCACCTTTATTTCTTCACTTGGTGAAAATATTTGAGCGCTACCTTCTTAGTAGATTTCAGTCATACCATACAGCATGTTCACCACTAGAGTTGCCATGCCACATGTTTGATCCTCAGACTGTATCCATCTTACACTGAAAATCTGTACCCTTTTACCCGCCTCTCCCTCTCCCTATTTCCCCCACCCCCCAGCCCCTGGCAACCACTTTCCTACTCTCCATTTCAGTGAGTTGGACTTTTTCCCATAATAAGACTTGGTATCTGATAGTTGAAATCCTTTATCTTTGTTAGGCTTCAGGGTTGCCTTGGCTCTACTTGGCCCTTCACATTTTCATACAAATTTTAGATGCAGTTTGACCCCTTCCCCACCCCTTTTTAATCTAAATCATAGCAGAACAAACCTAAAGGTCTGCATCTTGGGTTTTTTTCCCATATGTCAGAGGTTTTTATATAACTACCTAAAAAGCTTCCCTATTTTTTTTTTTTTTTTTGGAAAACTGAATAGTATTCTATAGGATGGATGAGACATAATGTATTCCATCAACCACTGTTAAGGGACAGTTAGGTTAATTCCAATCTTTTGCTCTCATTCATACCTCCAGTGAAGACATTTAGGCTTCATGTAAATTGTTTTCTTTGGTGGTCATCAATGTAAGTTCAAAGATATTAGTAAATTTTTCTTATTGTTCATCTACTGGGAATAATAAAATAACAACACAGGATATGATTAGGAAGAATCTTTTGTGGCTTTTGGCCAATATTTGCCATTTGGGCAAGTATAATAGTTGATGTTAAAAATAACCTGATGTGGGGGCACCTGAGTAGATCAGTTGCTTAAGCATCCAACTCTTGATTTGGGCTGAGGTCATGATCTCAGGGTCATGAGATCAAGCCCGTCGTCTGACCTGTGCTGGGGGTGGAGCCTCCTTAGATCCTCTCTGCCTCCCCCCACCCCACACCTCTCTAAAAAACCCAAAAAACAAAAAACGCATTATGTAGGATATATGTTGGGATTCAGAGCCAACGGCCAAGAAAGAATTCTTGAGACCTCTTCCCTGCAAAAAGTTAGTTTTATTAAAGCACGAGGATAGGACCTGCGGGCAGAGAGTTGCATTGGGGTCATGAAGAGTGCCTTATGATATACTTTCAAGTTGGGAGGGGTTGAGGAATAGTGTAAGTCTCTAAGGAATTTTGGAAGCAAAGTTTCCAGGATCTTGGGGGGCTAAGCTATTGTTAGGAAAAGATCATTTATTACTGTCTAGTAAAACTCTAGTCAAGAGACCCTTCAGATGTGTACAGGTGGGCCACAGGCTTGGGGGCTGATTGCTAACATAGATGCTGGGGGTAGAGACACAGGAAGTTCCAAAGGAATTTTTGTACATTACAGAAGACCTACAGGACCCTAGGGGGTCCAGTTAAGATTGCCTTTTGCCCTTAGGGGCGTGTCAACTTCGAGGCCCTTCAGTTTCTAGAAGAAGGTCACTCTGCCTGTTTCAAGGATTTGTCAGTGGGCTGTAAGCAGCAAGGAAATCTAAGTTTTCTCTTTTTCCTTTGTTTCCCACATTATAACTAATGTCTGTACAGAGCTTTAGGGCCAAAGAGTTATTTAACAGAATCATTCTACATACGTCACTTTCACCAACGAGGCAGGGATGTATTTTTTATCAATTTCATGTTACAGATGAAGTGCAAAGAGGCTGAGTGACTTGCCCAAAGTTTAGAAGTAGTGAGATGGGGTAGCTGGTTATTGAATTCCAGCTGCCTGACTTGATGTCTTGCATAAAGGCAAACAAGCAATTATAAACAATTAAGCAATTAAAGAAACAATTAAACAATTAATTGTTTATAATATAACAATTAATATAAGCAATTATAACACATCAGAGCTGACTCCATATTGCAAACTCCATGACATAATTTTTTAGATTAATTGCTCAAAACTAAAGCCAAGCTTTCCTATTATAACTTAATTTATTAAATATAATCATGACTCTTGGGAAAGTTACATTTTAGATGCAACTGTCTTTGCAACTTAGATTAGGTTAGCAAACTTTGAACAGATTTGAAGCAAAAATATTCTATTGCTCCACCTAGGGTCAAAATAAAGACATGTACCAAGGTTCTGATTCAATTAATATTTTCCACATCAAGTATAGAGCGGGCCAAAACTTAGTTCTTAGATAACTCTACATTCATTTTGCTAAATAAATACTTAATTGTACTTAGAGACTGTTTTACCTGACTGTGTTTCTGAGGTGGAGTGGCTTTAGCTTCTGCTGACTTTTATTTAAAAAAACAGCAGGGACGCCTGAGTGGCTCAGTCGGTTAGGCAGCTGCTTTCGGCTTGGGTTGGGATCCCAGTGTCCTGGAATCAAGTCCCACATCGGGCTCCCTGCTCAGCGGAGTGCCTGCTTTCTCCCTCTGCCTTCGCCTGCCACTCTGCCTGCCGTGTGCTCTCTCTCTGACAAATAAATAAAAACTTAAAAAAAAAAAAAATCTTTACAAAAAAAACTTAAAAAACAGAGCAGACATACCAGGGTCCTGAGGTTTCAGCCAAGCTTCCCCTTGGTTGAAGGAGCTATGTAGGAATCTCATTTCCAGCCAACTCCGGGGACAGGGACTGGTTTTGAGTTCCGCAAGATCAGTCACCGACCCAATATCACCCCCTTGAGGATCACTTCAATTCTTTTTCAAAGAGTCTGCATTGAACAATTTCAAGGAGCCCTTTAAATGCAATTATCTTAGGAGGGGCAGTTCAGTCTAAGTAGCCTTGACACCTTGACACCCCCCCTCCCACCCCCAGACTGTTCCCTCCTATTCCATTTGGTTCTGTGACTGCCTATTGTTTTTGCCGTCTAAAACAAGTTAAGCTTCGGAGGAAAGAGGAAGAAAGATAGCTAGGGACTCTCCAGGCCCACTAAAGTGTCCCATCCAGCCTTTTCCACACTGCATTATTAATACAATAACAATGCTTACTCAGTTATCTGCAGCATAAGATTTTTAAAAAGGCATAGTACGAATACTGCTCGATTGACGTTTCTTGCATTTAATTATCAACTAGGAGAGATTCTGCAGTTGTAATGAGAACTAATGGTAACATATGAAACCGTCTGACGTTTCTTGCATTTAATTATCAACTAGGAGAGATTCTGCAGTTGTAATGAGAACTAATGGTAACATATGAAACCGTCCTCCTCCCTCTCCCTACAAATCTCAGGGCCAATTCTGGCCACACCCACCTATTGGTGGCGTAAGTGTACCTTTTTGGGCCCGGCTGTCGGTTCATCAGTTTCCCCGGACTACCTCCTCCAGAGGTCCTGATGCAAATTCAAGGGCTCCAGGGCAGAAGTGGGAGGAGCTTGAGTTTGGGGTTGGTAGTAGCTGTTCTACTGGTTTTGTCCTGAACTTCTCTTTCAGGTAAGATCATTTTAATCCGGAATCTGATGTTAGGTTCTCCTGAAAGTGAAAAGCAGTGCAGGCTCTAAATAGTTTTTAGATTTTCTGAAACAAAGAAAGTTTCTCTGAGATCATCAGTCTCTTGAGGCTGAGGGAATGTGATCTGTCCAAATTATTTAGGTAATTTTTTTAAATCTATATTTTTCCTTCTCCCTTACCCCGTTTTGTTTGTTTGTTTGTTTTATTCTCCAGCACTTTTCCTTTCCCCAAAATCTCCAATCAGGCCTCATTAAATTCATCTCCAGTCTTCAACTACAGCTTCATGGAGGAAACGTTGAAACCTGACAAAAAGTAAGTGATTCGTTGTATGTTCACTTCTTTGTGAATTTTAAAAAGATTCCCACCTATTTAAAAATTTCATTTTTTTAAATTAATTTTACATTAATGTTATGTGAAGGTGTGAAGTATTTTAGGAACAAGTGGAATCTTGAGCAAGAGTCAACTCCTACCTTTTCCTTTGCTCTTATTTTGGGAAGTCCTGCTTTGGTTTACAGAAACTCGCCCTCCTTGTGGACTCCAAGCGTGCATCTTTGGTGTGAGTGAACATGTTATTCTTCAGATGCACACAAATAGGAACACCGTGGCCCACCACGCGGAAAGCTGAAAACAACGTACTATGGGGTGAAAAAAAGACCGAGATTCTTAATTTCACTTTCGAACAGTAACTTGTGACTCATGCACATTATTTAAGCTGTTTTATACATTGGTGTCCTTACAGGTTATCAAAAGATAATTTATTTGAGCAAAAATCGGCTGGATTCAGGCAGCCCCGGACTGGAAGTGTTGAGAAGCGCTTTGCTGGCCAGAACGCCGGCAATGGCAGATGTAGGAAAAGAAACTAACGCATAGAAAGGAAATTATTTCATTGGCTATCGCTTAAAGCCTAGTTGGCTGTGACTGATGATTTTTACGTTTTGATTTCTTAACCTCGAGGCATTCTGGGCTTAGATTTTGGTTTGCTTATACAGACCACCAAACATTACAGCCATTTTGGTCCACTGGCCTCCTTGTCCAGTTAATTTAACAAGGTAAAATGGAGACAATACGTAACTCACAAAGTTATTGAAAAATTAAGTAAAAAAAAAAAAAAAAAAAAGATGAAATCATCTAGTAAGTAGACATTCAATTCAACAAGTATTTATTGAGTCTGTGTTAGTTTCAAGCACTTGGGACTAAATAATTGAGCAAAACAGACAAAAATATATTGCTGAGTGCAGTTAACGTTCTAGTAAATTGCATAATAAGTAAGTACCTGGGAAAATAGGCCAGAATTTAATAGGGAGGTTGCGCCTGGGTAGCTCAGTGGGGTAAGCCTCTGGCTTTGGCTCAGGTCATGGTCTTGGGGTCCTAGGATCGAGCCCTGCGCATCGGGCTCCTTGCTCAGTGGGGAGTCTGCTTCTCCCTCTCCCTGCCTGCCTCTCTGCCTAGTTGTGATCTCTCTCTCTGTCAGATAAATAAAATCTTAAAAAAAGTAAAAATTTAATAGAGCTATGTCCTAATAGCAGAGCAGGGCCTGAAGGATCAGGAGATCCAGGGAGGTCACACTGGAGAGGTGACATTTGAGCAGATTGGAAGGTGATAAAGGTTTGCCATGCTGTGAAACAGGGAAAAGCATTGCAGAGAGAGGGAACAGCCAGCACAGAAGCCCCAGGTGGGAGCAGCCCTGTCTTGTCCCAGAAGCAGCAAACCTGCAGATGTGTTGTACTCAGGAAGAGATGACGAGAGATGGGGGTCAGAGAGCTAAGGGGTGAGGAGACAGCAAGCTAGATCAGGTAGAGCTTTGTAGGCTTATTAAGGGGGTTTGGCTTTTGCTCTGAGTGAAATGGGGAACCACTGGAGTGTTTGAGCGGACTTTGAAAAATGTTTCCTGCCCAGTACACCTGCCTGGGTGAGTCAGGGGGTTAAGTTCCTCTTTTGGCTCAGGTCATGATCCCAGGATCATGGGTTCGAGCCCCATACTGGGCTCCCTGCTCCGCAGGGCATCTGCTTCTCCCTCTACCTCTCCTCCTGGCTTGTGTTCTCTCTCGCTCCCACACACACACTCTCTCTGAAATAAATAAATAAAATCTTTTTAAAAAGTTCCCAGGCCACTGAGTGGAGAGGGAGAGTATCAGACAAGGTGGGAAACTGGGAGAGTTTGCCTTAATCTAGGTGAGAGATGATGAGATGAGGTCAGGTCAGGTGAGAGTTGGTCAGTTGCCAGACAAGTTGTGAAGGTAAAGCCAACAGACGTTCCCGACAGATTCTAGGTGGAATGTGCGAGATGAATGATGGCAAAGATTTAGGCCTGAAAGGAAGTTCCGCAGGGTTGAACTTCCCTGGGGGCAGGAGGAGAGGCTGGGGATGGAGAGGAACCTGGGTCTCAGCCTCCCTCTGACCTGCGGACTGGCATGTTGATGTTGCTATGTCTGTTAGATGCTGGCCTGGCCATGCCAGTGGGCAGTTAGATAATGAAGCTCGGATCTTAGGACGGGGTCTGGGCTGGGGTATGTATGCCTTTGGGAACAGCTTAAGTTCCTGCAGGAGCCTGCGTGGGAGAGAGCAGGGGTAGGAACCAAGGTCCTGGGGCCTCTGGTGATAAGACAAGAGGAACAAGAAAAAGAAATGATGAGGAAGTGCCCAGGAGGTCGGAGAAAAATCTAAAGGGTATGGTGTCTCTAAAGTCAAATGAAAAGGAGCTTTGGGGCTGAGAAATTGATCACTGTGCCCTGCAACCCACACACCAGGTGGGAAGCACTGGGGACCTGCCACAGGAGCACCTTGGAAGCGGCCGTGGGACCAAGGTGCGCGCAGAGCAGTCTCAGTGGAGTGAAGGGTGAAGGTTTAAGTGGGATTTGGGGAAGGAGTGTGGTCCTCACGTGCTATATAATTCTTCGGGGATTTCTGCTGTAAATGAGAGCAGTAACTAGTAGGGGCAGAAGGAGACCAGAAGGGAAAGGGTGCCTGATTAGCTTAGTCATTAAGTGCTTGCCTTCAGCCAGGGTCATCATGATCCCAGGGTCTTAGGGTCGAGGGCTCAGGCTCCCCACTCAGCGGAAAGCCTGCTGCTTCCTCTCCCTCAGCCCTTCCCTCTGTTTGTGCTCTGTCGGATAAATAAATAAAATTTAAAAAAAAAAAAAAAAAAAGGAAGCCAGAGAGGTACTTTTTGGGTTTGGTTTTTGTTGTTGTTTGTTCTTAAGATTGAAGAAACAATACCCTTTTGGTATGCTCATAAGGGTGATTAGCAGACGGAGAAATTGATGAGGCAGGGGCAAGGCCATATTCCTGAGGAGGGAAGACGGTCGGGATTAAGTGGCTTTGGGTTGGAGTGCAGAGAGATGGGGGTCCCCAAACTTTTCTACAAAGGAGGAGACAGTAAATATTTCAGTTCTTGCGAATATATGTTTCTGTTGCAACTTGCTTGTCTCTAGAGCCCATACAATACATAAATGAGTAGGCATGGCGTATTCCAATTAAACTTCATTTCCGTCAGCTGCAATGTTAGTTTCATATACCTTTCACATGTGACAAAACATTTTTGTGATCACCCACCCCCTCCCCCAACCCCCGATTATTTAAAAACTAAAAAACCAGGCATGGGGATGGCTCAGTCGTTAAGCGTCTGCCTTCCGCTCAGGTCATGATCCCGGGGTCCTAGAATCGAGCCCCACGTCGGGCCTCCCTGCTCAGCCCACTTGTGCGCGCTCGCTCTCGCTCACTCGCTCTCTCTCGCCCGCTCGCTCTCTCTCTCAAATAAAACCTAAAAAATAAAAACAAAGTAAAAATCTCCAAAAATAAAATAAAATAAAGACTGAATAAAGAAAACTAAAATAAAAACTAAAGACCATCCTTTGCAGGCCTACAGAAACGGGTAGTGGGCTGGATGGCCCGTGGGCCACGGCTTGCCAGCCTCCAGTCGAGGTGGCAGCGGGGAGGTTAGTTAACATGGATGAATACAAATACAGTGGAGATACGTGGTGAGGGGAATTCAGGAATTCTTTCAAGGGCTTGGAGTTTCTGTTCAGTAGGACCCTGAGAATGAGGAGAGAGAAAGTACAGTAGGTTTGAGGAGAGAAACGAAGGCCAGAACTACAGAGGGTGACTCGACCAGGAGCCAATTAAGTAGGATGAGTCTCTGCAGCATGAAGGCCCCTCTTGAGGTCTGCGGTCCCAAGTCAGAAGTGAGACAGTCACAATTGGCTGCACGTATGGGGACACCGAGTTGTGAGAAAGTTGGGCCTTCCCAAGCTGTGGTTTCGCCAAAGGAGTTTCAAGTAGGAGGAGCAAAGAAAGTGCATTTATGCAGGAGAGTCATTATGATGGTTGTAAGGTCTCGCAGATAAAACAACAGGACGCCCAGTTACATTTGAATTTTCACGTTAACAACAAATAATGTTTTAGTAGAAGCACAGGACACAGGAGGGAGGGAGAACATAAAGCGGTTGAAGGCATCTTGTAGGTGCGGGGCATCAGTGGACTGGAGGTTCTAGTGTGGAAGAATGTTGGGAGAGGCCTACCAGGAAGAGGGAGGTAGAATCAGATGCTTAACCTTGAGATTAGGAGCAGTTGCAGTTCCTGGTTGCAACAAGGTTCAGGGTTCAGCTATTGGGATAAGCCAGTAGCACTGGGTGGACAAGACCACTGGGATAAGGAATTCAGGGAACTCACCATTCAGAGGGGTCGGGTACACTGATAGGGCATTGATAATGCCCTAAGAGGGCTGAAATAATGATACTCTTCCCATGTATCCAGCACCGTGTTGGGACAGGAAATAAAGATTAATTAGTGTTGCGGGCTAGAGTGACCTAGAAAGGTGATTTAGAACTGGATCAGGGAGACCCTGGAATGTCATGCTAAGAAATTTAGGAACATTGGTTTAAGATCCCTCCCCTGTGTTGAGAAATAGTGAAATCAATACAGCTCATCCATTGACATACCTGAATATGAGAGGTTGCAAATATGGACTTGAAACGTACCGTGTTACCATATTATATAAACTGGGATTGGGTCAACTGCTCGGTCTTTTTAAGCCTTCATAATCTTCTGGTTACTTATAAAATGAAAGTATAATAGAAAATATTTGAAGGATTTCCTCCTGCCCCCCTCCCCCAACAAGTGAGTAAAAATCAGACTGCATAGAAAGAGTGAGGTTGACTCCTTAAAATATGCATTGGACCTGTGTGGTGGGTGCCTGGAGGTTGGCCTAAGGAGGGGTTAAGGAGGAGCCTACATGGGCTGCGTCATGACCTAGGAACAAGGTGTCAGGTCAGACCTTTGAGAAGAGGGAAGGAGCAAGCCAACTTTTTTTGCTAATTAATGTCTCTGTCCTGCTTTAGTATGAACACACTCCCCACCCCCCACCCTTGCCCGTAGTATGCATAGGCTGTACTGGGATCTGGAAACTAGCTGGAATTAGAGGAGACATAAAAGGGCCTTCTGAGGTGCCAGGTTCTCAAACCACAGTGTGCACTCAGTAAGACGGGCTGCCAGTGCTTATGGAAAAGCACACTCCATGGCATTATCTAATCAGAAATGGAAAATGGCTTATTTGCACAACTGGGATACAGGTTATTTGGGGGAAGACTGAGGTGTTCACAACCCAGCTGCACCCTTGGAGAACATTACGGGGCCTTCAGTGAAAGGGAACAGGTCAGGTGACAGCTAAGAAGCCGTCTGCCCCAACTCCAGAGGCTCAGTCAGCGGCAGAAAGCAGAGAAAGGGTTTGTGCAGAGCATGTCCTCCATTCCTGGCAGAGCTCTTGGCACGTACAGATCAGTAAATAATTTGTTGAGTGAATGAATGAGTAGAGAACAATGAAAGAAATTCTTCAGAATTTCCTAGGTTGTGTTTGACCACTTAACCAGATATGTGGCCTTGGGTAAGTTAGTTAACCCCCTGAGCCTCAGTGTCCTCATCTGAATAATGAGACTAATTCTGGTCAATACCTCCACACCTTTTGCAAAGATGGAATGAGATAGCACTTAACAGTTAAAAGGAGTGATGGTTGCCGATAGGAAAAGAGATAGGGAATTCAAAAGAGATATGAGGTGGGAGCAGGTTTTTAGAAACAGGAATTAAAAGTGGGGTGGGGGGCCCTTTAACATTTTTGGAAGTTCTGGAATCTAGGAGAAAATCTTACAAGTAAAGGTAAAAAAAAGTATTTGCTTTCTATTACATATCAACTCGTATGGAAGACAGTGGTACGTCTATTACCTGGAAGCAAATCCCTGGGGATAGAGAACAGCCTGAAGAAAATAGAACAAACATGCAGATAGCAGGTAAATCCTGGAATAAAACTTCAGCCTAGACTGTCAGGATATCAAAACCCTTATTGTTGGAGCACCTGACCGGCTCAGGTCAGTAGAGTATGCAGCTCTCCTTCCCAGGGTTGAGTTCGAGCCCCGTGTTGGGTGTAGAGTATACCTAAAAATAAGATCTAAAAACAAACCAACCCGTATTATTTCTATTACACCAATAATTTAGGCTCAAGTATCTTAGAATGTTTGAGGTGACTTTAGAGGTTTCGTCCAAACTCCAGTACAGAGTGACTTCTAGATGTCAGCAGGAGTGACTTCTAGATTTGAGGCCAGAATGAGATCTCTTAAGACAGTCCCACTCATTTCGAATGGAGCTGATTATTCAAAGGTTCTTTCCAACAAATTGGAATTAGTCTCCATCCATTTGCCCCACGTTGTCACTGGCTCCGGCCTCCAGGACTGCCCAGAGGAAATCCAGGCCTGCCTGAAGGAGATGGGGCCATGACCTTATGATGGTTATATTACCACTCCCCACAGCCGTGCACATGGTGGGCACACAGGAAATGCTTGCTGCATTGAACCTGTTTCTGCCTTTTCTCACAACGATTGCTTACAGGGGAAATCGTTCCCATTTCAGTCACTCCCAAGATGCTGCAGGTACACAATGTGAGATGCTGGCTCCAAGCCCTGAGCTGAGAACCGTCCTGGGAAGATCGAGTTAGGCTCTCCTTACTTCCTTCAGGGAAGAGGCATTTATTGAGCACCTACTGTGTACCAGGGACTGGGCACCTGTCACTCAAGAAAATAGGCACCTACCCTTGTGGAGCTCTTCTTGTGTGAGAAAATAGAGAATATGTGATCTTTTAGAAGGTGATAAGTGCTAGGGGGAAAAAAAATTGAAGCAGGTAAGGGGAATTGGAAGTGTCAGAATGGGAAGTGTTCTGGTTTTCTGTTGAAGTGGGATGGCCATGGAAGTGAAGACAAGGAGGTAAAAAAAGGCATCTGGGAGGTTACCAGGGGGAAAGAGCAGGGAGGGTAGAGGGAATAGACTATGCAAAGGTCCTGAGGTATGAGCCTGCCCAGTGGGCAGGAGCTGAGTGATCCAGGTGAAGGGCAGCCGGAGACCCCTCAGAGAGACATGGGCGTGAGCTGCATTGTCTGGCACAGTGGCCTCTAGCCACATGTGGCTCTCAAGCTCTTGAAATATATCTAGTCCAGACTGAGACATGCCATATGACCAAATGACGTGCTGTGTTTCAAAGACTTGGAATGAAAACAAGAAGGTAAAATTTCTCCATTTTTATATGGAGCCTATGTTAAAGTAGTAATATTTTAAAGATACTGCTTTTAAAAATACACTGTTAAAATTCATTTCACCTGTTTCTTTTTACTTTTTTATTATGGCTACTGGAAAATTGTAAATGCCACACGTGACTCCTTCTATTAGTCAGTGCTGGTCATCTATAACTTTCTAAGGACTTTGCTTTTATTCTGGTTAAAATGGGAGCTCTTGGAGAGTTTAGAGCAGAGGAATGACATGGCCTGGGTTTTCATGAAAGGATGGGTCGGGCTACTGGATTGAGGTTAAATTGCAGAAGCTCATGTGTAGAAGTGGAAGACCATTCAGGAGGTCCTGGCAGTGACTCCGGGGAGGGATATGAGGGCGGCTTAGCCCAGGATGCTCCTGATGGAGGTGGTGAGCGTGGCTGGAATCAGAATATATTTTGAAGGCAGAGACTGTAGGATTTCCTTCAGGAATAGACCTGGGATATTAGAGAAAGGAAGGAGGTAAAGATACCTGAATCTGTTGGCCTGAGAAACTGGAAGAACCGGGCTGCATTTAAGTACGATAAGAAGGGACGCCTGGTCTTCACTCAGCTAACTTTGCTGTCTGGCTCTTAGATGCAATTTAACTGAGTAGTTAAGCATCAGAGTTAGATTCAGTATTAAATAATGACAGGTTTTGCCTAGTTTTATGGCAGTATATTAAGTTGCCTCCCTTTTGTTGATCCTGACAGTGAGTGAAAATATTTAAGTGTATGTATTTTTAGAAGTCAACTCAAGAACTATTATTTTTTTTTTAAAAGATTTATTTATTTGACAGACAGAGGTTACAAGTAGGCAGAGAGGCAGGCAGAGAGAGAGTGGAGGAAGTAGGCTCCCTGCTGAGCAGAGAGCCCGATGTGGGGCTCAATCCCAGGACCCTGGGATCATGACCTGAGCTGAAGGCAGAGGCTTTAACCCACTGAGCCACCCAGGGGCCCCAACTCAAGAACTTTTAAAATAAATTTTGGTAGAGATAAAAAAAGAGGGACTGCTGGGTGGCTCAGTCGGTTAAGTGTCAGTCTTTGGCTGAGGTCATGATCCTAGAGTTCTGGGATCAAGCCCTGTGTTGGGCTCCCTGCTCAGTGGGGAGCCTGCTTCTCCCTTTCCCTTCAACTGCTGCTCGCCCTGCTTGTGTGGGTGCTTTTCTGTCAAAAAACAAAACAAAAAACTGAGATAGGAAGACCACAGACAGAGCAGAGGAATATCAGGATATCAATTGGGGTATCAGTTAAATGGTAGTGTGGGTGTTGAGTAGGCCGTTGGATGTGTGAAGTATGGCACTCGGGAGAAGTCCGAGTTAGAGGTTGTATATTTGGGAACTGTAGTATCTATTTAAAGTCAGGAGACTAGGGTGCTAGGATGGCTCAGTTGGTTAAGCGTCTGCCTTTGGCTCAGGTCACGATCTCAGGGTAGTAGGATCGAGCCCCACATTGGGCTCCCTGCTCAGTGGGGAGCCTGTTTCTCCCTCTACCTTGTCCCTCACCCTGCTTCTGCTTGCTCTCTCTCTGTGTCAAATAAATAAGTAAAATCTTTTTTGTAAAGTAAAAATAAAGTCAGAAGACTTGGAGCTCACTAAAGGAGTGAGATTATGTTTAGAAAAGAAGACCAGGTGCCTGGGCAGCTCAGTAGGTTAAGTGGTGGACTCTTGATTTCTGCTCAGGTCATGACCCAAGGGTTGTCAGATCCAGCCCAGCATCTAGCTCTGTGTTGAGCATGGAGCCTGCTTGATTCTCTCTCTCACTCTCTCTCTTAAAAAAAAAAAAAAAAAAAAAAAAAAAAGTCCAAGGACTCAGTTTAGGAATAGGACTGGCGGGGGGTGTGGAAATCAGCAAAGAACTAAAAGAAAGGTGGAGAAGAGTCAGATTAGAAGCAAGTAATCGGCTGTTATCTAGTGCTTTCTGTAGTTAGAGTTAAGATGAGAACAAGGACTTGGCAATTGGATGTAGGTGATGTGCAGGGCAGGAGGGGTTTCTTTGGAATGGTCTGAACAAAAAGTCTGATAGCAGTGGGTTTAGCATCAGTGAGCGTGGAAAACTCCAGAAATTTTACTGGAAAAGCAAGGAGAGAAATGAGGCCAGAAGCTGGTAGATAATTGAGGCTAAAGAGAGATGATGAATAATGATGGGACAGATAAGAGCAGGTTCCTGTGTTAATGAGAGCAACACAGGAGAGAAAGGGAAGTTGATGATGTGGGGGCTGGGCAGGGGGAAACGTGCAAACAAACAAACAAAAAATCTCCGGAGTCCTGTTACCATTGAGTTGGGAGGGCGTTTCGTTGAGAGCACAGGTAGGGTTGCCCTTAAGAGCCTGGACAGTTCATCTACCTTAGCGAGCAGAAAGCCAGCGATCACCCTGCGGCTGCTGGGGTGGGGGTGGGGGTGGGGGTGGGGGTGGGGGGTGGGGGGCGGGGGGAGGCGTGTCGTGGCCGCTCACTTCCAGCTGCTTCATTTCCTCCTGAAGTGGGAAGCATGCCGGTGGGCAGAGAGGCGTTGGAGGTGTGTGGAGGGAGCTGAAAGTGTAACACAGTTGTCTGGGAGAGGGCGCCGCGCGAGAGTGACCGCACTGGAGACATTCAGGGTGATTGAGGGTCCTCGTGATATACGGGTCTGAGTTTGAAGCCAGAGTGGTGAGCTGGGTGGTATGTTTCCTTCGGCCACTTTTTGCTGCAGTTGGGCCAGGACCAGGGTCAGCTGAGAGTGGCTGTGCTACCTGCAGACGGGTCGGGGGTGCATTCAAGAGAGCGGCCTTTTTTTTTTGTTTGTTTGTTTGTTTGTTTTTTGACAGACGGAGATCACGGAGTAAGCAGGCTCCCTGCTGAGCAGAGAGCCCGATGCGGGGCTCGATCCCAGCACCCTGGGATCATGACCTGAGCGGGAGGCAGAGGCCCTAACCCACTGAGCCACCGAGGCGCCCCAAGAGAGCGGTCTTAATGACGCTCACAGAGTTCGCTCATTTAAACAGCCTTTTGGGCAGTGCTCATGGTCGCCACTGCCGCAGTGGAGTAAACTTGCGCCGGCAGCTGGGCGCTGCCTCCGCGAGGACCTTGTTTGCGCTCGCGCGGCTCCCAGGTGGCCCCGGCAGGAATCCTGGCTGGAACACCAGATAAGACAGGGCTGCCACCTCCTGGCCGGTTGCTGCTACTGCAGGCACACCGGCCCAGCTCCGCGGCTGGCTTCTCCTGTGACTGGTTTAAAAACAACAACAACAACAAAAACAACGATGACCGGCCAAAAGCTAGCCCTGGCAGGCCACCGCCTCCGCCTTTCCCCACCCCTCACTCCTCCGTTCTCATTCTCAGTAGCAAGCAAAATAATGCCTACGAAGGGACGCTCTTTTCCTGGGAAAGGTTTCCATTTTAGCAGACAACTGCGAATATTGAAAAGCCCTCAAGAAGCAGGGGAATGAAACAGTCTGTGAATTTCACGGTCCGTGGAAAACCAACGCAGAAAATATTGGAAGTGCAAGGGTTTGCGCTGTGACCATCTCTGCGCCCCCCTCCCCCCGCCCCCACACACACATATACTACTTTGCAGATGGGACATTACACTCAAGAGTAATCCCAGACTGAGTTGTCAATGTTCTTAGATCAGAATCCATATTCTGTGTTTACTGAGACACCATGATGCCCCAGGCCCCAAATAATGTATTCATCAGTCCGTGGTTTGGTTTAAAAAGCCTTCAATATTCTCCACTCTTCACACATATTTCCTGTCTTGATTAGAATTTTTACAACTATTCCTTTTAGTATAATAACACTGAAATCCTTTAAAAATTAAATAAATTAATCTGATAGGATTAGACAACATGTAAGGCTGTATTTTATTACTGTATCAGATTAGTTACCTGGCGGCTGGGTCCGGAACAAATGGAGCCGCAAGTGGGCAAGCATTTATGAGTTGATTTTAATTTTTATTAAGACAATACCTGAGGGGCGCCTGGGTGGCTCAGTGGGTTAAGCCTCTGCCTTCGGCTCAGCAGGGAGCCTGCTTCCCTCTCTCTCTCTGCCTGCCTCTCTGTCTACTTGGGATCTCTGTCTGTCAAATAAATAAATAAAATCTTAAAAAAAAAAAAAAAAAAGACAATACCTGAATATAAGTTCAAAGAGTTAAAAAGACTTCTGATGAAAAACAGCAAATACTTGATCTGCCTTTTTTTTATCTCCTACCCTTGTATTCATGGAAAATGACCTGTGTAGTCTTTTTGGCAATTTTTCTTAGCATTCATCTCCATGTTTCTGAATAATGTATTTATATTGTGTTTCTCCGTTTATCAATTTTAGATATTACTGATTTTCCCTCTCCTCGGGTAATGATACAAAAGATTTTTGGCTACATTTCTTTGACAAAACATAGTTCATTGCTGAGGTACAAGCCTTTGTTTTTCCTGGAATTAATAATTGTCTTATTTAGTTGCCCAACTACTTTACTTCACTGAATCTGTCATACTTGATAATATTACAAAGGCACTGCTTCTCATTTTTCTTGTAATCCTCTGTATTAGCATTCTCCAGAGAAACAGAAGAGAGAGAGAGAGAGAGAGAGTGTGTGTGTGTGTGTGTGTGTGTGTGTATGGAGAGAGTGAGAGATTTCATTTTTAGGAATTGGCTCATATGATTGTGGAGACTTGGTAAATCTAGAATCGATAGGATAGGCTGGCAGGCCAGACGCAGAAGGGTTGATATTATAGCTCAAGTCTGAACACAGTCTGGATGTAGAATTCCCTCTTGCTCAACAGACATCATTCTTTTTTCTCTTAAGGCATACAACTGATAGGATGAGAACCATCAATATTATATAGGGTAATATGCTTGACTTGAAGTCTTTTGATTGAAACATCAATCTCATCTGAAAAATGCCTCCTCAGCAACATCCAAATAATCCAGGATCTTGGACTTGCCAAGTTGACACATTAAAATTAACCAGCACCGAAGCAAAACAAACAAAAGACAAAACAAAACAGAAAAACCCACAAAAATGAAAGTTAACCCTCAGGGCGCCTGGGTGGCTCAAATGGCTAAGGATCGGCCTTTGGTTCAGGTCATGAACCCTAGGTATTGGGATGGAGCCCTGAGTTGGGCTCCCTGCTCCGCAGAGAGCCTGCTTTACCCGTCACTCTACCTGCTGCTCTGCCTACCTGTGCCCTCTCTCTATCTGTCAAATAAGATTTAAAAAAAAAAAAAATATATATATATATATATATATATCCTTTGCACTTTCTTTCCTTTCTGTTCATGAATATAGTCTCTGCGCCCCCCCCCCTTTTTTTTTTTTGTCTCTTCTCTTAGTTACAGCCTTCTGCATACCTGCCCCAGTGGACCTTCTTCATGGCTGTCCCGGAACCCTTTCTTATCCAGCTACCCCTGTTTGAGGGGAACATATCCTTCAGTAGCTTCTGGTGCAGCAGAAGTAAAAGTTTAAAGTCACTGAATGTTTAAAACATTTTTAACCTTTTTAAAAAGATTTTTATTAATTTATTTGACAGAGAAACAGCTAGGGAGGGAACACAAGTGGGCGGAGAGGGAGAAGCAGGCTCCCCGCTCAGCAGGGAGCCCAATGTGGGACTTGATACCAGGACTTTGGGATCACAACCTGAGCTGAAGGCAGACCCTTAACCATGGAGCCACTCAGGCGCCCAAAACAGTTTTATTCTTCCTTCACATTTGACTGATACAGCCCGCTCTCTAATATGCTGGGTTGGAGATGCTTTTCTCTTAGAATTTTGGAGGCCTTCCTCCATCATCTGCTGATTTTCCAGAGTTGGCACTTTGAAACAATCCAGTAAAATTCTGATTTACCTGCATTTTTTCTCTGAAAGCTTAAAAATTCTTTCTCTTAGGGCACCTGGGTGGCTCAGTTGGTTAAAAATGCTTTCTCTTGACTCCCAGGGTCCTCAGTTTTTGTGGTGACATGGCAGGGTGGGCCTTGTTCACTCACTGTGTTGAGCACCCAGCCCAGCTTTCAGTCCGGGGTCCCATGCCCTCCAGTGCTGGCTGGAAACATTTCTTATGTCCCGTTGTTTTCCCTCTTTTTAATTATTTCCCTCTTAATTATTTTCCCTCTTTCCAATTATTTCTTTCTTTTTTTTTTTTAAAGATTTTATGTATTTGACAGAGAGAGATCACAAGCAGGCAGAGAGGCAGGCAGAGAGAGAGGAGGAAGCAGGCTCCCCGCTGAGCAGAGAGCCCGACGTGGGCCTCGATCCCAGGACCCTGAGATCATGACTTGAGCAGAAGGCAGCGGCTTAACCCACTGAGCCACCCAGGCGCCCTCCAATTATTTCTTTTTCTGGTAGCTGCTGCTTTTATTTAGGTTGACTTTCTAATCTTACCCTCTAAGCTGCTTTCCTACTTTTGTTCTCTTTCACTTTTTTAAAAAAGATTTTATTTATTTATTTGACAAAGTAGAGAGGGGAACACAAGTAGGGGGAGTGGGAGAGAGGGATGTAGGCTTCCCACTGAGCAGGCAGCCAGATGCAATGCGGGGCTCCATCTCAGGACCCTGGGTTCATGACCTGAGCCGATGGCAGAGGCTTTAACCCAGTGAGCCACTCAGCGCCCCACTCTTTCACTTTTTTTTTTCCTTTTTTTGGACAGAGAGAGATCGCAAGTAGGCAGAGAGGCAGGCAGAGAGAGAGAGGGAAGCAGGCTCCCTGCTGAGCCAGAGAGCCCGAAGGGCTTAATCCCAGGACCCCAGGATCATGACCTGAGCTGAAAGCAGAGGCTTTAACCCGCTGAGCCACCCAGGGGCCCCCACTCTTTCACTTTTGATTTAACTTTCTGGTTGGTAGGTTTCCCTAATTTCAGTTTCCTAACTTTTTATGATTTCTTTCATTTTGACTATCACAATTTCCCAGAGTCCTTTCTTGCTTTTTGATTTTTTTCTTCTTTTTTTTTTTTCTTGTAACATCTTGGTGGGTCTGCCCTCAGGAACATCAATGACATAGTAACAGCATTCCCTATACTCCTTCCTCCAAGGCTTGGTTAGTTGGTTGAGGTTTTTTTTTTTTTTTTTAAGATTTTATTATTTATTTATTTATTTGACAGAGAGAGAGAGATAAAGGGAGAGGAAACACAAGCAGGGGGAGTGGGAGAAGAAGAGGCAGGCTTCCCATGGAGCAGGGAGCCCAATGCAGGGCTTGATCCCAGGACCCTAGGATCATGACCTGAGACAAAGGCAGATGCCCAACAACTGAGCCACCCAGGCACCCCTAGTCGGTTGTTTTTAAATCTCTTTCATGTTGGTGGCTTTTTCCAAATGCGTAGTCATCCTTGACTGTTCATGCTTACGAGTGAGATCACTCTTTTGGCAGCTGATTCAGCTCTACATATACAGGTTAAACTTTGTGGGTTGGTGGATTCTCTTTTAGGGGCCTGGTCCTTGAGCTGCCCTTTTTATTATGGAATGCTAAACTGCTCACACTTCATTTTTCTAAGGCTGTTCAAATTCTGCAGAAAAGAAAGGTCATCCATTTCTTGCAACGAGAGTGATGTCTAAACGTAGGCCTCGTTGCTGATCTTCTGAGGGCAGGGTGGGAAGAAAAGGCCGAGGTCCCCACAGTTAATTTGCAGACTTTTATTTAATCGAGCTAATTTCAGCCTGGGGCTCACTTCAACATTCCCTTACTCTTTATGACCCCAAATGGCAAATGTCTCCAAATCCAAAGCCTTGGTTATTCAGATTCCCAAGAGAACAAATCGCAGCTCTCGTATTGGCTGGGGAGAGATTAATATCTCACCAGTGGATTAAGGAAAACAACTCAACTGCCCAGTACTAGGACATTCCGCCAATGCTTTTGCCTTACTCAAGCCTGGCCTTCCTTAATCCCTGGGGTGTCCAAGCATTAACTAAGCCTGTGAGCCAGTTGGCTTTCTTTTTTCTTCCACATTCATCTCCATTTAAGTTAGAAATTCTCCCCTCCCTTTTTTATTTTTTTTAAGATTTTATTTCTTTATTTGACAGAGACAGCGAGAGAGGGAACACAAGCAGAAGGAGTGGGAGAGGGAGAAGCAGGCTCCCCGCTGACCAGGGAGCCTGATTCGGGGCTTGATCCCAGGACCCTGGGATCATGGCCTGAGCTGAAGTCAGACGCGTAACAGCTGAGCCACCCAGGAGCTGCAGAAGTGACTTTAAATGCTCCTTCACAACTACTGACAGATGGCAGGGGCAGAGGGGCAGGGCTGGAGTTGTTGTAAGACCTGTAGTGGCATTCCTGTTCTGTGTTGCCTGGTGAGGAGCTAATGGCTGAGAGTCTCAGCTTCTCCATCTGTGAAATTACACAAACACTCACCCTGACTATCTTATGAGATTGTTGTCAGATCACGTGTGATCATTCAGATCCAAACGTTTCCCTGACTGTACACTACATTGATACATTCAAGGGTAAGTTCACGGACTTTGCCAGAAACTTGCCTACCTTTTCTGTGGAATGTGAAATTAAATGCGGTGCATTCCATGATCTTATGACACTCAGAATTTAGTAACAGTTGTTTAGAGAAGAGGGAAAACAACAAAGACAAAAATCTGGCCTTTTTTTTTTTTCTTTTAGTACTGGAATTTACATCTCCACTCTGAAATAATTCCATGCATATTTTTCTGATCCGTGTCTGCTGCCATTGGCTCTCTACTCTGCTTTCTTCTTTGTCTGCGTTTTCTCCAACCTTTGAAGAAAGGCGGGGAAAGCTTCAATGTGGTGGGAATGATCCAAATGTCCATTGGTAGATAAACGTATAAATAAAATAATAGTATATGCACACGGCTCGGGTCGTGATCCCGGGGTCCTGGAATCGAGCCCCACATCGGGTCTCTGCTCAGCAGGGAGCCTGCCTCCTCCACTCTCTCTGTCTGCCTCTCTGCCTACTTGTGATCTCTGTCTGTCAAATAAATAAATAAATCTTTAAAAAAAAAAAAAGGAAGGAGATTTTTTAAAAAAGATTTTATTTATTTGACAGAGAGACCACAAGTAGGCAGGGAGGCAGGCAGAGAGAGAGGAGGAAGCAGGCTCTCCGCTGAGCAGAGAGCCTGACGCAGGACTCGATCCTAAGACCCTGAGATTGTGACCCAGGCTGAAGGCAGAGGCTTAACCCACTGAGCCACCCAGGCACCCCAAGGAAGGAGGTTCTGACACTTGCTACTACACGAACCCGGAGGACAGGATCTTACGAGAAATCAGCCAGCCACAAAAAGACGAATGCTGCGTGATTCCACTTGTCACATTAATCACAGAGACAAAATGTAGGATGTTGCTTGCCAGGTCAGGAAGGGAAGGGAATTATATTTAATGGGTGTATTTTCAGGTTTTCAAAATATAAAGAATTCTGGAGATGCACAGTGGTGACCGTGGCACAACTGTGTGAATGTGTTTAAAGCCACTGACCTGTTTTTCAGTGGTTAAAATAGTAAATTTTATGTTATGTATATTTAGTCACAGTTAAAAAATAAGAAAAAATGAAGCAGCTTAAGTGCATGATAGAAACATGTCCAGAAATAAAATCAGGTGTGCATGGTCCTCTAGAACATTTTTTTTTAAAGATTTTATTTATTTATTTATTTATTTGACAGCGCAAAAGAGAACATAAGCAGTGGGAGTGGCAGGCAAAGGGACAGGGAGATGCAGGCTCCTGTTGAGCAGGGAGACCAACAGGGGGCTCAATCCCAGGACCCTGGGATCATGACCTGAGCTGAAAGCAGATGCTCAACTGACTGAGCCACCCAGGGTCCCTGTTCTCTAGAATCTTATGTATCTGCAGCATAATAGTAAGGGTTCGGTACACTTGTGGAGCTTGTGGAATTGCACTGTATCTCTATGTACCAAATTTTCAAGAGACTTTTTTTTTTTTAAGATGTTTTTTTATTTATTTGAGAGAGAGAGAGCACCGAGGTGGGGAGGAACAGAGGGAGAGAGAACCTCAAGCAGACTCTCTGCTGAGCAATGAGCCCCATTCAGGGACTGGATCTCAAAACCCTGAGATCATGACCTGACCTGAGCCGAAGTCAAGAGTCAGACACTTAACTTGCGACCCTCCCAGGTACCCCTCAAGTGATTTCAATGAATTGTTTTCAGGGTTAGGTGTTCTGAATGAAGTTTGAAGGAATTTCCGGAAAGATGACCGAAATAGATTTCAATAAATACCAAGTTTCAACTATTACTCTGGAGAAAAAGGAAGAATTACAGGAACAGTCAAAAGGAAAGTCCATTTCAGCTGTGTTGTGTGCCTTCCAAATGACTGGCATTTTTGGTAAATGACAGGCCTTCTAGTAGCAGAGACCTTGGGCAATCATCTGGTCCAGACCATGCCTCCAGGCAGGTAAGATATCATCATCCCATTTCGCAGATGAGGCAATCCTGGTGACTGGAGAGGTAGAGAAACTCGGCTCAGGTCACAGAATGAAGGAAGGGATGGCGTCCAGAGCTCAGGGTTCCTGCCTGCCAGGACTGTGTTTGTTTCTGCTCTCATACTGTCTTCCCTAACTCCTCTGGATCTCCATTTTTTCCTACCACATTCTAGAGTTACAATATTATTACTATTGTGTATAGAGTCTTTGAGTGTTCAGGCTGCTGCTCTGGGAAAAGGCGGGTGGTTAAAAAGCTTTTCAGAGTTGATTTGATGGTTATCTGGAATTGAGTCCCAGGTTCAGACTCTAAAGACAGGAATCCATGTGATGGTGGATGAATTGGTTGACCTCTGTAACTCTCGGATTCCTCATCTGTTTAAAAACATGCCTGATTCAAAGTGTTTTTGTGAGTCAGTGATTTGTTTGTGAAGGTATTTCATGTGATATAAAGAAAATGGTTTCCAGGGGTGCCTGGATGGCTAAGTTGGTTGAACATCTGATTCTTGACTTTGGCTCAGGTCATTGGCTCAGGTCATGGTCTCAGGTCATGGTCTCAGGGTCCTGAGAGAGAGCCGCATTAGGGCTCTCTGCTCAGTGGGGAGTCGGCTTGAGAGTCTCTCTCTCTCTGCCCCTCCCCCACCTCTGCCCAGCTCTCTCTCCCTCGCAAATAAATAAATAAATCTTAGAAAAAAGAAAGAAAGGGGCGCCTGGGTGGCTCAGTGGTTAAAGCCTCTGCCTTCGGCTCAGGACATGATCCCGGGGTCCTGGGATTGAGCCCCGCATCGGGCTCTCTGCCCGGCAGGGAGCCTACTTCCCTTCCTCTCTGCCTGCC
Source organism: Mustela lutreola (assembly GCF_030435805.1). Classification (NCBI taxonomy): domain Eukaryota; kingdom Metazoa; phylum Chordata; class Mammalia; order Carnivora; family Mustelidae; genus Mustela; species Mustela lutreola. The sequence continues at coordinate 99,884,392 of NC_081295.1, read as the reverse complement.
TGCCTCTGCCTACTTGTGATCTCTGTCTATCAAATAAATAAATAAAATCTTTCAAAAAAAAGAAAGAAAGAAAATTGTTTTTTTTTTTAAAGATTTTATTTATTTATTTGACAGAGAGAGATCACAAGTAGGCAGAGAGGCAGGCAGAGAGAGAGAGGAGGAAGCAGGCTCCCTGCTGAGCAGAGAGCCCGATGCGGGACTCGATCCCAGGACCCTGAGATCATTACCTGAGCCGAAGGCAGCGGCTTAACCCACTGAGCCACCCAGGCGCCCAGAAAATTGTTTTTAAAGTATGGTCCTGTGAGTCTTGGGGGTACCTCAGACCCTTAACAGGATTTTATAAACCAGGAGGTTTACAAAATTAAAACTATTTTTATGATTATATTAAAACATTATTTACCTTTCTTCACTGTGAATCTCTCACACATGTGCAGTGAGGTTCACAGAGCCTACATGACCTCCTCATGGGCTGTAACAGATGAAATGCAGAAGCAGATATGAGATGTCCTGCTGCTATTTGGTTAGATTTTAGAGATTGGCAAAAAATATTACCGTGACGCATTCTATGAATTTTTGTTTTAAAGATTTTTTTTATAAAAGTGGTATTTATGTTAAAATGAAATAGGTTATTACTATTATTTTATGTCAGTTAATAAATATTTCAAGAAATGTTCAGTCCTGATTTCTAATAGGGTAAACATTGACAGAACCACATAAAAGCTTTTTGTGAGGTTTTCATTTCTTTTTTTTTTTTTTTTTTTTTTTTAAGATTGTATTTATTTGACAGAGATCACAAGTAGGCAGAGAGACAGGCAAAGAGAGAAGAGGAAGCAGGCCCCCCTCTGTAGAGAGCCCCAAGCAGGACTACATCCCAGGACCCTGGGATCATGACCTGAGCCAAAGGCAGAGGCTTTAACCCCCTGGGCCACAGAGGCGCCCCTCATTTCTTTTTTTTTAGTTTAAACAATCTGCCATTATGAATTTGAAAGCTTATTTGTTTTTTGCTTTTTTCCTTTTCTGGGGGGGGATTGACACTGGGCTCATGGTTGTGACTTTTTGATATTACATAGACATCTGTCAGTCATAGTTTCTGTAAGTAAAGCAGTTCTCAAGACCTAAAATATAAGTGTTTTTTAAAGTAAGCTTTGTGCCCAATGTGGGGCTCGAACAATCACCCTGAGATCACAAGTTCCATCAACCGAGCCATCCAGGCACCCCTTAAAGTAAATATTTCTAAATTTCACAATATTTTTCAACTGAGCCATCTAGGCACCCCTTAAATATTTCTAAATTTCACAATATTTTTCAGAGAACACTATGACATCCGGGGCCTTCCCCACCTGAACTACCAATTAGGGAACAGTCAACCCTGTCTGTCTTGTCCACCCAGAGATTTAGAAAGAACACTGAGTGAGCCTCTTATTCCCAGAAGAGATACAGCTCTTTACATCTTGCAAACCTGAAAATATACCTATTAAGTGATACCTCCCTTCCCCTCCTGCCCTGGCAAGCACCATCCTACTTTCTGTCTCTGTGATGGATTTGACGAGTGGAGTCAGGCAGCATTTGTCTTTCTGTGGCTGGCGTATTTCACGTAGATCCTCCCTCTGGGTTCGTGTTGTAACAGGTGTCAGAACCTCCTTCCTTTTTAAGGCTGCACCTTACTTCATCATCAGTGTATGATGATGTAGGATGGTCTTTAGAACTGAAGTATATTATACAGAACTTGGAGAGTTCTCCGCATGAGAACCACAAGGGGCTTAAAATTTGAGAAACCCTAAAGGAAGAACCCAAAGTTCAGTTTTACAAAGCACGGAAATAGAGCTCTGAGAAGTCCCTAGATTACCTGCTTTAAGAACCACAGGTGTTTGGTTACGGGTCTGACTGGGCTGATGGTGGTTCTCTGTGTCCTGTGCATTGACTTAAAAGAGAGATATTATGGAGCATTTTCTGATTTTAAGGGGTGTCAGGTTCCTTTGGGTGCCCATCTTTAGAAGGATAAGTAAAAAGGAGAGTGGTTTATTTTGAAATCTGGGTAAAATGTGGGCTTACCAAATGGAAGATGTGTTAGTAGATTTTTTATTTTAAGATTTTTTTTTAAGATTTTATTTATAGGGCACCTGGGTGGCTCAAGCACTAAGTATCTGCCTTCAGCTCAGGTCATGATTCCAGAGTCCTGGGATGGAGCCCGGTGTTAGGCTGCCTGCTCAGCGGGGAGCCTGCTTCTCCCTTTCTTCTCCCCCTGTTTGTGTTCCCTCTCTCGCTGTGTCTCTGTCAAAAAAATAAAAGATTTTATTTATTTATTTGAGAGAGAGAGAGAGAATGTGTGAGCACAGAGGGAGAGGGAGAAGCAGACTCCCCACTGAGCAGTGAGCCCTATGCAGGGCCTCAATTCCAGGACTCTAAGATCATGACCCAAGTCAAAAGCAGACGCTTGACGGACTGAGCCACCCAGGTCCCCGTGTCAGCAGGTCTTTAACAGGTGCAACTGAAGGACTCAGTTCAAAGGAGTGAAAGCGTAGATGGTATTCGTGGATCGCACAATCCCAAAGGAAAGGCCTAGAGCTGGCCACGGGCTTGCCTGAATCCAGGTGTCTCTCCTGGATCTCCCTTTGTCCACCTCTCTCTGTGGTTTGCTCCTTTGCTGGTTCCATGGCCCCAATTCTGTCCCGTGAGGGGAGAGATACACCCATAGCAGCTCTGAGGCCCGCTGGAAGGAACACCTCTGACTTGGGGAATTACAGGCAAGGACTGTGTATTTCAGACTGCTTCCCATGCCAGAAGGGACAGAAAGTTCTGGACAACAGTTTCCTTAAAAATGGTGAAGTTAGGAGGCAGGAGGAACTTGACACCAGAAAGGGCTGATGTGTCTGGTGATTGACTCTGTCATGAGGGGAATGCCTTTTAACGTCACTGTTCTCCGGCTGATGTTTCTCCTTTGACCGAGATCGCATTGCTGATGCCAAGAGATTGGTTACCTCATGATCTACAAGGATTGAGTTACTTAACCCTGGTGTACCTCAGTTTCTCATACTAATATAACTTAATAATACTGTGTTTCACATGGCAGTTGCGCGGATTAAGTGTTTAAAACAGTACCTGACATAACATAAAGGTTAAATCCAGGGCTTAGTTCACAGTAGAGAGACCAGACAGTGTGTGAGGCACCAGAAGGATAGACAAGACTTACAGACGCTGGAAAAGTTTGTTTCCCTAGGGTAGCAGGGTGTCTGAAGACCGCAAACTGGAAAGCACCGGTGGTAGTCCACTTAGGCAAACACCTCAGGATTGAAGGGCTGGCATACTTGTCCAGAAGCAGCAGTATGATGCCACTCTCTTCCTGGCACTTTTGAGACATTTGGAAACGCAGGGCTAAGAGGTCAGGGTTGACATTGTGACTTGGATGTGTTTCTGGCCATTAGCGTCTGGGGAAACAGCATGGTCCTGGGACAGTCCTACACAAAGAAGCACTCCCCTTCCTAAAATGCCCAAAGCACCCCCACTGATGTAAGAAACTAAAATGGCCTCAGTAGGCAGGCCCCCGAGTGACAGGGAGTGCAAGAGCGGAGGGACTGAGAAATCCAAGCTTCGGGGGGTGAGGTCAGTCACCAAGCAGTAGGGCCTCTGGGAGCGTGGCTTTTTTTTTTTTTTTTTTCCAGATTGTATTTATTTATTTGAGGAAGACAGAGAGAGCGTGTATGTGTGTGTGCACACACACAAGTGGCTTGGGGGGGCCAAGGGAGAGGGACAAGCAGACTCCCCACTGAGCAGGGAGCCTGATTCCCCTGAGATCATGACCTGAGCCCAAACAAAGAGTCGGACACTTAATTGACTGACCCACCCAGGTGCCCTGGGCACATGGCTTTGGGGGCAGGATTCTTGTCTTCGGGAAGGAAGCAGAGACGGGAGAGAGCAGTGCAGAGCTCTGAGGACATAGGAGCAGAGACAAAGACTCCAGACCCTGCACAGCACTGGGCAGGTCATGCAGGACTCTGGCCAGCAGGTTTGTCTGAGTTCTGCCCCAGCTCTACCACCTACGTGCTTGTGAGGTACTGTGTTTTGTTGTTGTTGTTTTGGTCAGTTACTATTTCTGTAAACCTTGATTAACCCCTCTGTACAGAGGGTATACTAAGGATAGCCTCCGCCATGTAAGGGTGCTGTGAGGACAGACTTCTTAGCATAGCAGCTGACACACTGTAAGTGTTCGGTCAAGGGAAGTGGCATAATTCTTGTCATTGGTAACAATGACAGAGATGCAACAAGGACAGTTGGCCTCAGGAAAGTAGAAGTGCTGTTAACCAGTGTGGGACATAAGGGCACAGCTCAGTCAGAGTGTGGACAGAAACAGCTCCTCAGTTCCTTGCTGTGTCTGAGTGGGGTTGGTGGTTGGGATAAAGACAATGCGATGTTGCAGCCGGGGCCCAGCAGATGGTTGTGTGAGGAGAAGGGCCATGGAAGATTCCAGCTCCTCCACAAAGGAACCAGCAGCTTAGCTGGGGAGCTAGGACTAACACTCAGGAATAGTTAAAGGAATAGGAGGTACGGGTACTCTTACAATTAATGCAGAGCAGTTTGGTGATGCATGGAGGGGAAAACAAAAGTCCAGAAGGATGTGACCAGATATTAACAGTGGGAATCTCCAGGAGATGAAAACACATATTTGTTAAAAAGATTATCAATTGATTTTGTAATTAGGAGAAAAATGTTAGTCATAAGAGATCAAAGACAGCCTATAATTCAGTTAAGAGTTCTGGAATACCACAGAAATAAGAAATCACACATTCTAGACTAGTGTGGGAAGATCAGGAGGAGGTGGCATCTGGGGGGTTCCTGACGGATGGATAGGATTTAGACATGGATGGAAGAAGACACCCTAGAGGGGAGACCTAGGCGAGTGGATAATCATGATGGGTGTGCCAGTCACCAATTTATTTCCTCTCAGGTCTAAAATCCATTCTTGGTCCTGCTTTGTGACGCTGGAGCTGAGCTGTGTAGACCTTTCTGTTTTGCCTGTTGGCACAGTGCTTGGCTCTATCCTGCTACAGCATGCCTGGGGATGTTGAAAAGAGCCCCCTGATCAAGGAGGGACTACAAGAGCCGATCAAGATTAGTCAGATAAGGGGCGCCTGGGTGGCTCAGTGGATTAAAGCCTCTGCCTTCAGCTCAGGTCATGATCCCAGGGTCCTGGGATCGGGCTCTGCTCAGCGGGGCATCTGCTTCCCATCCTCTCTCTCTGCCTGCTTCTCTGCCTACTTGTGATCTTTGTCTGGCAAATAAATAAATAAAACCTTAAAAAAAAAAAAAGATTAGTCACATAAGCACAAGAAAATTTTTTGGGCTCTCAACATCTAGGCAGAAGAGAAATTCATTCACGAGCTGAAAGACTAGTAAGAAATCTTAACGTTGCCAAAGATCGCTTAGCAACTGCCTGACAGATCATGAGTCTTCCCAAGGCATGGGCCCTCTGGCCTGCTCATCCCTTGCTCTACAGCCTGTCTTCCATGGTCAGGACCCTCCTGACAGGCGCCTGCTGACAGCCGCCTCCTTCTCTGAACACGGAGCTCACCGCACTTTTCACACCACTTTACCTTTGGCCAGAGTATTGCCACTGCCTGGAACACCGTCCTCCATTCTTTGATGCCTTGACAAATATCTGTTTGTCCTTCAAGAGGCTGATGGGGCATCACGATGCACATCGCGGTGGTGAAAGACATTTCCCCAGATTCTCCTCCCTCCAGCTTCATACCTTCCCCTTCCACATTCCTTCTGGATGCCTCAATTCCATGCATTAGTTATCTTAGGCCTATTTGTGTCTTTGTTCATCTTTTCTGCTACGAAACTTAATACTTTAATTCTCTCTTAGATCTCCAGAGCCTAGCAGAGAGTCTGGAACATAGCGTGTGGACTGAACTGACCTGGGAGGATGTGGTATTTGGGGGGATTAAACACTCAGCGTCAGTGTGGGGGGGAGGGCGTTGGGCGGTGTAGAATAGCATTTTATAGTATTCCTGGTTTAGGAATGTTGGCCATCCAATATCTGTTCCAGTAGGTTCCATCAGCATGGTATTTCCCCACCTCTGCCTGTCCCTCTGTTCTCTCTCATACACAGGCATGGTAAGTAGTAAATGAACTTGAATCTGTTGTTAAATTAGTCCGTTTTAGGCTCAACCTACGAAATTCTGAGCAGGAAACACTTATACTTCCTCATGAAGTTCTTCTTTGTTTTTTGTTTTGTTTTTTAAAGATATTTATTTATTTATTTATTTGACCAGGGGCGGGGGCGGGGTACAAGCAGGGTGAGTGGGAGAGGGAGAAGCAAGCTTCCTGCTGAGCAGAGAACCCCATGCAAGGCTCGATCTGAGGACTTTGAGACCATGACCTAAGCCGAAGGCAGACACTTAAAGACTGAGCCACCCAGGCGCCCCCCTCATGAAGTTCTTTTTTCAGTGTCCATTTCAGTTAACATCCCCTCTTAACATAAAGGAGGGGAAAGTTCCCAGGTGAACAATAGAATATCCCTCACGTTGCTGGTGTTCTGGGGACAATTGTGCTGGTTAAGTGACTGCCTACGTCGCTCTTCTCTGGCCCAAGCCCTTAAGTCCATCCCAAGCTCAGCATCTAGATTTTGATTGGATTTTTGCCAGACCTCATTAGCATAGTGTACCTTGACCTGGATTAGGGAACTGTAGCTTCGGCTTAGAAAATGACCAGAACCTGCTGGGACCTGAACCAGAGATGAGATTTTTATGACACAGTGTTGTCTGCATCTCCATAAGAAGTCAGAAGGTAAGGAAGCCAGAAATATCGGGGCGAGGCCAATGTAAGGAATATGCTAATAGCGATCCCATTCCTACAGGATTTCAGTTCTACTTGAAATGATGAAATGATGAAATTTAAATACATTTTGCCCCAAGTTGCTTTAAAAAAAAAAAAAAAAGGAAATCTTTACAAATTAAGTTTTTTAATTCTGGAGAAAAACTGAATTATTTATTTTCTAAGGGCTGCAAACAGTCGTTCCTGTGTTTTGTTCTTAACTTTCAGGGAAATACTAAATTAAGGTTTGTTCATTTGGCAACAATTTATAACTGAGAAAATAAAAAATGAAATCTTTGTGCAGCAAGAATTTTTATTCCTCTCCCCTTAGTTTAAAAACGAAAGAGTTATGTCTGTGTTGTTTAAAAAAATGCTTAGGAATTTTTGAGATATGACTCTTGTTATTCAAAGTCTTAAAAAAAAAAAAGAGAGAAAAGTTCAGTCTGTCCCAAGGAGCTACAACAAGTTTTAGACCATCTGAGTTACTGTTGTTAATGCTCAAGAGAGGTAACCCCAATAAAGCTGTTACCATCAGGTTGCCACACGATCTCTGTGTCTTGTAGACTTGGAATCGAAATCTGAATTCAGGTCAGTCTGTAGCAGCACTTCTTCAGCAACTCAATGTTATTTCCCAAACATAGAGTTTGATTTAGAACTCCTGGGGATTTAACCTTGCATGGCAGTGTTTGAAACAGGGGTGATGGACTTCATGCTGTCTGAATCTTTGACCACTAGGTTGTAGGTGAGTGTGGTAGGGGGATAAGGGGTGAAAGACCCCTATTAGCTTATTATCTAAGGGTCATACATTCGGGTCAGCAGTCTTCTATATTCATATACTTGCCCTCAGATCTCAGTGACTGACAAGTGTTCGGGTTATATAAAGAAACGTGACTAAGGAACGGAGCCCATGGCACTTCCTCAGTTGGAGACTATTAAACTAACTCATAGTTCAGGTTTACTATTAAGTTGTTTTATGTCCCTTGTTTTTCCACGAGCCACCAGCAAATGGAGATTGCACGCATACTAACACGTTTTACTTTGTGTTCTACTAATATGCACATTTCATCTGCAGAATGATCAGTTTTTTTCCTCAGAGTAGAACATTTCCTTTCTTCTCCTTCCTTCCTTCCTTTCTTTCTTTTCCTACTTCTTTTATCTTTTTTCTTTTTTTTTTCTTTTTTGGCTAAATCTCCTTGAATCAGTTAGGATTAGAAACCAGAGTGGTGTTTCTCATGGGGGAGGAAATTCAGTGTGCAAACATTTTTGAATTCTATCATTTACATAATACGATTTAATCAGAGCAAAATGAGATAGAATCTCCGGTGGGGGGGCAGAGGGGGAGGGAAGAGGGAGATTTTTATTAGAAAACCTTGAAGGGTACTTTTGAGTTAAAGTCAGAAAACAATATTTTTATTTAAATTTTTTTTTTTTTCTAACATTCTTTTTATTTTATTTTTATGTTAAAATGTGGTATTTGTTTCATGGATACAGGTCTGGGATTCTTCAATCCTACACAACACCCAACACTTCCCACACACATAACCCTCCTCAGTGTCCATGCCCCAGCCATCCCATTCCTCCCACCTCCCCAGCAACCCTCAGTTTCCTGAGATTAAGAGTTTCTTACGGTTTGTCTCTCTCGTTTCATCTTGTTTCATTCTTTCCTTTCTTCCCCTATGAACCTCTGCCTTGAAGAAATACCATTTTAAAGCAGTAGTTCTCAAACAGTTCTGCCCCTTCCAGGGGACATCTGGCCATGTAGGGAGACATTTTTGGTTGTCACAACAAATGATGTGTTGCTACTGACACTTAATGGTCAGAGACCAAGGATGCTGCTAGACGTCCTACAGTGCACAAGATAACCTCCCACAGCAAAAAAATTGTCAGGTCCTGGGGCTCCTGGGTGGCTCTATCGGTTAAGTGTCTGCCTTCCGATCAGGTCATGATCCCAAGGTCCTAGGATCGAGCCCCACATCGGGCTCCCTGCTCGGTGGGAAGCCTGCTTCTCCCTCTCCCACTGCCCCCGCTTGTGTTCCCTCTCATGCTCTCTCTCTCTGTCAAATAAATAAATAAAATTTCTGAAAAAATTACCAGGTCTAAAGTGTTAATAATGTCCAGGTTTGAGAGGGAATCCGATTTGAGGCTATCCATTAATAATATTTGAAGATACAAAGTGTGCACTGGTTGATTGAGGAGATAAAAATTCATCTCTGGTGGGGCGCCTGGGTGGCTCAGTGGGTTAAAGCCTCTGCCTTCAGCTCAGGTCATGATCCCAGGGTCCTGGGATCGAGCCCCGCATCGGGCTCTCTGCTCAGCAGGGAGCCTGCTTCCTCCTCTCTCTCTGCCTCTCTCTCTGCCTGTCTCTCTGCCTCCTTGTGATCTCTGCCTGTCAAATAAATAAATAAAATCTTTAAAAAAAAATTCATCTCTGGCAATTTAGATTTAAAAAATACTTCTGGATACATTTGGTTGTGATGTTTCCCACTTCTGACTTGAACCACACATGTGTTGGCTAGTGTACAAAGGTAAATCTATGAAAACAGCTCCAAGCCAGCTCTCCCTCTTGCCCCAAGGTATATGGAGGACAGTGTTCTAACCATTGGCTGCAGGTGACCATGGTCCCCACTCTGGCATTCCCAGCCCGGGCCTAGCCGGGCAAAGGGCGGCCCCAACCCAGTGAGCGTGGTGCTTCTGACTCCCATGGTTGAGCTTTATTGTCACAAGATCACGAATGACTTCTACATTGTGTTTTTATTTTGTATGTTGGTGCTTGCAAAAATGTCAATGAAACAGGTTTTTCTGGCAGGCGAGAACTGATTTTTATCTCTTTAACGGTCAGTATTACTATCACTTATTTTTTAGTGTCAGAAAACAGTCTCCAGGTCTAAGTTGCTGAGTCAAGAGTGGATTGATCCGACTGTAGGAAACGCCTTTGAGAAGCAGATTCCTCACCATTTCTGTGGAAATTGGGTAGACGGAACCCTATGGATGACCTGACTGTCATGGCGCCTGAAGACCTTGATTCCGAGGACAAGGAGGTGTTAAGCTGGGATATTAACGATATGAAACTGCCACAGGTACGTACTTACATAAGAATCTGCCTTCAGCCTTTGACTCGGAAGCCTTAACTTGTTACATTCTGGAAGAAAATTGGTGAGGAGCCAAGCTGGGGAAATTGCTGTCCTGCAGAGCTTCGGCTGGGCATCTAACTGAGGAATTTTAAGAGGAGATGCCATGACCTAGAATTGGAATTGGTCTTTACCTGGCAACACTACCCCTCGCCCCACAAGAGTTACAGACTGAAACAAAGAAAATGCTGCTTCCCTTCTCTTTTCCAAGTTTGGCTTGGATCCTGTCACACCTACCCCAGCTAGCTGCTAGAATAAAGTTGATGTTAAGTTATTTGCAAATAGATTGACTTTGCACAGTGCACAGATTCCCAGAAAGCCTTATTTGCTATATAGTAATGGGTTTTTAATTTTTTTTTTTTTTTAAGATTTTACTTACTTATTTGACAGAGAGCACAGGCAGGTAGAGTAGCGGGCAGAGATAGGGAGAGAATCAGACTCTCCGCCAAGCAGGGATTCCCCATTCAGGACTCGATCTTGGGACTGACTCCAGGATTGTGACCTGAGCCGAAGGCAGTTGCTTAACCAACTGAGCCACCCAAGTGCCCCAATATAGTAATGGTTTTAAATTAAATCTGTAACTGTAATGTCCAAATGATAGTTCTCTTATGGACCAGAGCAATTCTTCTAGAGCTTGTGTAAGTAAGATGGGGTGAATATACACAGGGCTGTTTTCCAGCTACAGAGAGGCTGTTTCATTTTCTTTACCTTCATTTTTGGCATTTGACTTTTTAACTCTTAATTTGGTGGAAAATATGAATTGTGTAAAACTGACCTCCCCTGACTCCCTTTTTGGCATTCCAAGTATGTTTTCACTGAAGTTGTTGGAAAGGGTATTGGGAAGGCAGGGTGGAGATAGCCAGTACTGTTTAATGAAAAGGTCAAGTTAGTCTGCCTGACTCTGGGGAACAAATTTGTTTTTTTACCAAGGCAGGGCAGAAGAAATGGGATTCCACAGTCTCAGTTTAAAACCATTCCAGTTTTTATTCTCATGAAGACTTCCAGATCATTTCAAATTTCACTCTAATGAAGTTTTTTGTTTGTTTCTCTGTTTTCTCTTAAATTCCTACCTATGTTAGCTCTCAGTAGGTCTTAGAAGAGTTGGAAGTCAAAAAGTATACCCTGGGGGCGCCTGGGTGGCTCAGTGGGTTAAAGCCTCTGCCTTCGGCTCAGGTCATGATCCCAGGGTCCTGGGATCGAGCCCTACATCGGGCTCTCTGTTCAGCAGGGATCCTGCTTCCTCCTCTCTCTCTGCTTCTCTGCCTACTTGTGATCTCTGTTGTATCAAATAAAAAATTAAAATCTTTAAAAATATATATATACCCTGCTTTTCACTCTGTTAAGGTGGTTAAATAAACCATAGTTGAATCATATAAATATCTATTGTAGGGATTTGTCCTTATAGTTGTGCCTCTTTTTTTTTTTTTTTATTTTATTTTATTCGTTTATTTGAGAGAGAAAAGGAGAGAGAGAGAGTATGAGCAGTAGGGAGGGGCAGAGGGAGAAGCAGACTCCCTGCTGAGCAGGGCTCCATCCCAGAACGATGGGATCATGACGTGAGCCGGAAGTGAGCCACGTAACTGACAGAGCCACCCCACTGCCCCTTTATGGTTGCTCTTAATTGGTTTATGATCGTTGTTGCTGTTCTAGGAGAAACTTTAAGGTACATTTTAGTTTACCTGGCTCAAGGATGTAGATCACTTCCTTTTCCTAATTTCATGATCGTAGCTCACAAGTAGCTGTGGGGTAACCTAAGCTTCAAGAGTAGAAGTAAGCAAGGATCTGGAAGGTTTGCAGGGCCGCCTCCTCGAGCAGGGTTTTTGTTTTTTTGTTGTTTTTTTTGTTTTGTTTTTAATATTTTATTTATTTATTTGACAGACAGAGATCACAAGTAGGCAGAGAGGCAGGCAGAGAGAGAGGAAGGGAAGCAGGCTCCCTGCTGAACAGAGAGCCCGACGTGGGGCCCGATCCCAGGACCCTGGGACCATGACCCGAGCTGAAGGCAGAGGTATCAACCCACTGAGCCACCCAGGCGCCCCTCAAGCAGGGGTTTTAATGGGGTTTGAGAACCCTCTGAAGTGGCAGGTAACACTGTCTACAACATGCATTTTTTTCTTCTGGGACCAAGGACCATATCATTCATCAGATCTGTAAACAAAAGAAAGGAAACACCAGGGACAGCTCAGTTGGTTAAGCGTCTGCCTTCAGCTCAGGTTGTGATCCCAGGGTTCTGGGATCAAACTCTGCATTGGGCTCCCTGCTCTGCAGAGAGCCTGCTTCTCCCTCTTCCTCTGCCACTTGCTCTGCGTGCATGTGCTCGCGCTCTCTCTCTCTCTCTCTCTGTGTCAAACAAGCAAATAAATAAAATCTTTTAAAAAAAGAAAGGAAGCACCACTTCTCTGGAGGAAAACTTGGAACTCATGAAAGTTCACTTTCCATTATGAATTTTCAAAAACAAAAGCATTCTCAGTTTCCCAAGACATTGCATTCAGAAATTTACAAAAATACGATGTAGTTTTGAAAATGTGTCATTTATAGTAATCAAAAAGTAGGATTGCTCCTGTAAATAACTTAGTGAACTTCAGCAAGTGCCCTTGTAAATATCCCGGGGTAATGATTAGAAGTGCAGTGCCTTTGGGGCACCTGGGTAGCTCAGTCAGTTAGGCCTCTGACTCTTGGTTTTGGCTGGGGTGGTGATGTCAGGGTTGTGAGATCGAGCCATGTGTTTTCTCTCTCTCTCTCAAAAAAAAAAAGAAAGAAAAGAAAAGAAAAGGAAAAAAGTGCTGTGTCCCTTTAATATTTTCTAAGCAGAGACACCACCATCCTGATCTGGATTTGTGCTGGCTCTGGAATCGGATCACGAACCATTTGAGGTGAAAAATAAAAGGGTCTTGGAAAGATTTCCAAGCTGATTAGGTTGTATATTTTGTGAGTATTTCAAGGCCGAGTGGTTGCACTGTGTAAGCCAGGGTATGGGGACAAAATCCCGGCTTGGAATTCCAGTTCTGCCTCTTTTTAATCTGTAAAGCCTTAGGGAGTTGTTTCCCTTTACTGAGACTCCCTTTCCTCTTCTGAAAATAAGGTGGCTTCACAGACCGGTCTAGGGTTCTGGGACCTCAGTAGGAAAGCAGCCTGCCTTCTAGAACTGTCAGCCCGGCGTTAACACACCACCTGACATACATTAACAGCAGTTGATAAGTGTGAAAGTCACCCGCGAATGGCTCCACTGCTTTCAATCTGTGTGACTCTAAACCATTTTTTAAAAAAAGATTTTTATTTATATTTATCTGACAGACAGAGATCACAAGTAGGCAGAGAGGCAGGCAGAGGGAAAGCTGGGGAAAACAGGCTCCCGGCTGAGCAGAGAGCCCGATGCAGGACTCGATCCCAGGACCCTGGGATCATGACCTGAGCTGAAGGCAGAGGCTTTAACCCACTGAGCCACCCAGGCGCCCCTAAACAAGCCATTTTTAAGTCTCAGTTACCTTCTCGGTAAAAGGAAAATTGAAATTACTTACGCAAGCCGCTTAGAGCCCTGTTTGCCAAAGTATGTTCTGTGGACTATGCATGACGCAGCATTTTTGTAGGTGTTGTAAGGAAAAACAGAAGCCCCGGGTTCAATGAAGTTAAACAGATTTCTTTGCGCGGATCGGAGACGTCCATCCACGTCTATGTTGGCGGTGCTCCCAAGAGAAGGCGGTGTCAGGCTCTGTGGCTCTGACTTGTTTTTGACCCTGGAGTCCTCTCTATAGAGCCCCTCAGGTGATTCATGTTCTCAGACTACCAGTTTGGGCACCAAAAAAAATCCGGTTTGAAGGATCAGATGCAATTGCTTGTTATTGTTGTAAATTTGGTACAGGGAATTCAGAGTTTGTTTTTCCTAATTTTGTGTTCTTGCCAGGATGACTACTTCCACAGTGTGTAGGCAAATTCTGGCAACTGGTAGACCCATTTCTTTACTGCTAATCTGCTCACATGCTTCAGATTTTGAGATGAGCCACCGAGTGCTGAATGCATGTTCTGTGCCCTGAAATTCCGTAGCCCTTTGCACATCTCAATCATGCCAAGATTTATGGGCTGGTTTTTGCCAATAGTGAATGCTGATATCCTCATTAGGACATTAGATGTTCCGGGGGGCGCCTGGGTGGCTCCGTTGGTGAAGCATCCGGCTCTTGATTTCAGTTCAGGTCATGATCTTAGGGTTGGGAGGTAGAGCCCCGTGCTGAGCATGGAACATGCTTGGGATTTTCTCTCTCTCCTTCCTCTGCCCCTCCCCTGCTTGCTTGCCCTCTCTGTCAAATAAATTAAATTAAATAATTAAATTTTAAAAAGACCCAAACATTTCTGAGTAACGACAATGTATCAGACACTACAGCAGGCTCTGGGGATATGGGGGCCATGAAGCTATGCTAACTTTCATGGATGGGCTCATGATCTTTTGAGCAAATGGAATAAGGTCCGTGCCTGAATGGAGAGTCTGTGTCATGCAGAAAAATGCTGGAGGTCCTTGCAAGAGGACATATGGAATTCAGCGTGCCTTGGACATGGGGATCAAGATGGCTTCTGGCAAAGGGCTTTCTCGGAGCAATGCCTTGTAAAATGTAAAAGGGGGAAGCAAACAAGACCATCAAGGCAGAACAGGGCCCCCGAGTCCAAAAGCTATTCAGCCTCTACGTTTGAAGGAGCTTGTGCACAGGCATCCAGCAGGGTCGGCAGGGAGATGGGGGAGGCTACTGGCTGGAAAGGCGGTTTAGAAGCAGACTATCCTAAGAGGATTCAGTTATTTTCTAGGAATAGGGTAGTTACTAGGCTTTTGGGGCCAGATAGAATCGTGATTGGATCTGGGGCTGAAAGTCCTCTTGCTCTGGCTAAGTCATCCCTCCCCTCTATTTGTTTCATGGGGGCTTCCTCCTCCTCTCAGCTGCATGTTAGATCTTTATAAATATTCCTTTCACTTGCTTCTGGTCCGTCCTCTAAGGGTGGTCATGTTGACACCCTTTCTCCATAATCCAGCCCTCAGGGAGCCAGCCCTGAACCACAGGCACTCAACTTACTCAAAACCACCATTGATAAAAATCTCGGACCAGTGTGGTGTGCCAGTTTGCTTTCCCTTTTTATTCCCCTTATATTTTCATTTTACATTTCATTTTCATTTTAAAGGTGCAACTATAATTGCATTAGGGTTTGCTTGACCCAAGCAGCAAATGTCTGGTGTTGGTTTAGTCTTTCCTACATTAAAAATGTTTATTACAAGTTCACGGAAAGGGTCACAATCTCATTAATACTGACTGTAACTCTTGGCAGCTTTGAACAGCTAAGAAAGTGCTTTTTTTCTTTTTCTTGGGAAATTGGGAAAGAATTACTTCTTTTTCTTCCTAAATAGCACCCACTGTGGCAGGACGCTGAGAACACCTGTTCTGTTCCTAACACCAGCCAGTTTCTCTTAGTACAAGTACAGGGTGTACTCAGAAGCACCATTGCAGACAAACCCTGAATCATTTGGTTCCTAAGTATGCAGTTTAAACCTGTGGCCAGGGGTGCCTGGTTGGCTCAGTCAGTAGAGCATGCAACTCTTGATCTCAGGGTTATAAGTTGAAGCCCCATGTTGGGCATAGAGCTTACTTAAAAAATAGTAAAATTAAGTTAAATAAAAAACAGCAAACCATGGCCAAAGCCACACCAAGCCATTAACTCAAAAAATTCCAAGCTTTAAGTATATTCTTTTCTAGAGAAAAGATAAACATACATAGTCTAAACATAAATACAGGTCAGCCTAAAACCTGGTGAGTCAACCACAAAGAACCCATGTCTCCAGTTAATTTCCTGGACCATGATTTTAGCCAGCAGGGTTGCCTTTGCCTCAGACTTCAAAGAGAAGGTACATATTGGAGCTCTTCAGTGAGTTCAGGTGTGGCTAAATGTAATCACAATGAGCCAGGAGTAATCAGATGTGTCTTGGTGCTGAAGAGCCAACAGGTAAACTAGATTCCGGGTTTCTTGTCAGTTATTATCTGCCTGCGTGATCAGGTCACATTATTGTTGGTCTAACAGGTACACCTATGACTCTGTCCTTCTTGCCAGCGTTCCCCTTGATGTCAAGGTCATTTGAACTTCCTGGGACAGCTCCACCTATATTGGGCTCCCTTGGTCATTGAATCCCCACTACTGGAGCTAGAATCATTCTGCCACCCCGGACTCTTGTTGGGATGGGGACATTACTGAATCTGTGGTAGGAGAAACTGTCTTCTGGGTGCCTGCCGGGAGGTCCTTTGCTTAACCAAGTAGAGTGGAAAGGGAAGGAAGAAGAGTAGAGAGAAGCAAGCAATGGAGAATTTAAAAACAGGAGAACTCCAGCCGATCTTAGTGTTGTCTGAACAAATAAGGACTCTTTTTTTTTTTTAAGATTTTATTTATTTATTTGACAGACAAGAGATCACAAGTAGGCAGAGAGACAGGCAGAGAGAGAGGAGGAAGCAGGCTCCTTGCTGAGCAGAGAGCCCGATGCGGGGCTCCATCCCAGGACCCTGGGACCATGACCTGAGCCGAAGGCAGAGGCTTAACCCACTGAGCCGCCCAGCCGCCCCAAGGACATTTTTGTTTTGAATTTTGATCCTTTAACAAAGGTAGGAAATTGCCCTATTAGCCATTATAAGGAGTCACTCTTGAGTTAACTCAAAAGCATTTTGTTGAGTTGAATTTCTTCTTTGAGACCACGTGGGTTTGGTTTTCTGTTGGCGCAGAAGAGATAAGTTCCTGAAACCAAAATGCTGGTTGATTTTTTTTTTTTTCTGTGTTCCATAAGTAACATGTCATTTTTTCCCCTCTATCTGATTTGCTTAAAGGTATATCTGTATGCCCTCCCTGTTTTATTTGGAAACATTTGTTTATAAAGAAGCTATTCTTTTTTTTTTTTTTTTTTTTTTTTTTTTTTTTTTTTTTAGATTTTGTTTTTATTTATTTGACAGAGATCACAAGTAAGCAGAGAGGCAGGCAGAGAGAGTGGGGAAAGCAGTCTCCCCGAGGAGCAAAGAGCCTGATGCGGGGCTCAATCCCAGGACCCTGAGATCATGACCTGAGCCAAAAGCAGAGGCTTAACCCACTGAGCCACCCAGGCACCCCAAATTAAGCTATTCTTAGCATTAAAGAAAAATGCAGATAATTGCTTTGTATGAGAGTGGATTATATGCTAGGTGAAATCCATTTTAATATAATCAAAGTAGTGTAGGTGTTTTGATGCCATATTTCACAATTTTCATTTTCATTTTATTAGTTTTGTTTTAATAGTACATACTTAATTTTTAAGGGACCCTATTAGAACTTCAGGTAGTTAAGTAAAGCAGAATAAGGAAGATTTGGTGCTCTAGGGTTCCATGGAGTTGCAGAGATTTTGAGTGAGTTAGAGGATTAGGTCTCTTAGTAAAAAAAATTACAGAAGTCATAGAAATGTTAAACCCCCAGGGATGTTACCCCCTTGAGATTATAAAATATAAATTCGTTAGATTTCCTGTTGGAAACCTGAAGGATATTCCCTTTAAATTATAAACTTCTTAACTGAGAGGAAAAACAAAGTTACTCATGAAAAGTTAGAAATTAAAATAAACACAAGATCAGGAAAGAAGAAAACATTTTATGGAGATCCGCTAAACGACATTAAGAAATGATTATTCTTTCTTTTTAAATTTCACCTCTCTAGTGCCTTGCATTTACAAGGCTTTCAGAAGTCACTGTCATTCATTTGACACCTGGGTTCCTCTGCATTATGGGAATCTAGGTTTTGTCTTAATTTCAATGTCAAACGATGTCAAAGATTCCACTAGGCATCCAAATCAAAAGATTGGGCATAGAGAAGAGCTTGATACGAACACATTTACTCCTAGGAATTTTCTCAGGTTAATACGTTGTCAGAATTATTACTACATTACTGATGGAACTGGAAATGTAGGCTGCCAGTGAAGAGGCTGCTGGGAAGAAAAAAAAAGGCTTAAAAGATGGTCAAATGTAGGGACACCTGGCTGGCTCAGTCAGAATAACATGTGACTCTTGATCTGGAGATCGCGGGTTCGAGCCCCACACTGGGTATAGAGCCTACTTAAAAAAATAAATAAATAAACAAATAAACTTAAAAAAAAAAAGACATAATATTTTCAAATGTAAAAAATACTATAATCCCTGAAGCACCTGGCTGGCTTAGGTTTGAGAATGTGACTCTTAATCTCAGGGTTGTGAGTTCAAGTCCCACGTTGGGTGTGGAGCCTACTTAAAAAATAAATAAATAAAATATTTCTTAAAAAGAAAAGAAAATATTGTAAGCCCTAAAACAAACCTCAACAATGTTAAAATACAGTGTTCTCCAGCGATGGTGGAACCAGCCTAGAAATTAATAGCAAAGGGCAGCAGAGAAATCTGCACATACATGGTAAATAAACAGTATATTTGTAAGTCAAAAAGGAAGCTCCAATGGGAGATCAAAATATACATTGAACTGAGAGAAAATTGTGGGGAGAAAAGACGATGGAGATCATTTCTTCCTCTGAACCTCTGAGACACTCACATACAGCTTCCCCTCCTCGTGGTTCATGGGATTAATGGCGCTGACCACCCTGCAGGGGCTACTCACCTTGAAAATGAAAATCTCCGCTTTTCTTCAAGTCTGCATGGCCCTTGTCTCTGCTGCCCTGACAACTGTGCTTTGTGTCTGAATTATTCAAATGCCTCCAATCGATTTTTACAGTCCAAATCGTTAAAGGTCCACATGTTAGTGTTTGAACCCACATTTTTATTTCAGAAGATAAAATATTCTGCTTCTTGGGGCGTTTCTGTGACTACAGAAAATAAGAAGGCATTGCTTAGAGCCTTAGGTCAGAAGGCAGAGAAGAGAAGACAAGGTGTGTGGAGGAAGCAGGAAGGGGGCTGGCTGCCTGAGGTGAATCTTACCCAGCTCGGAAATCCCAGGGCATTGGGAGAGGGAGGGAAAGAGCTAGAAAAAGCCGACAGTCCACTCAGCATCTTGGCGTGGCCGCGCCTGTTTCCCGGAAGCTCTGCTCTAGCTGCCTGACGGACCACAGGGGCCTTTTGCAGACAGCACACGCCCTCCTCCATTTCCCTTCTTACCTCACAGTAGTTACAGTGAGGCACATGAAGGGTTCCCCTGAGCCATTACTCTGAGAAAGAAGGCTGTGGAGTCAAGTTATTCCAGTAAAGTCTTTGCTTTAGAGGGGCTTGGACCCCATCTTGGATTTGGTTTGACAAGGTTTAAAGCACGAAGTGCCCTCTCTGTTGGTCTTCTCCATCCTGAAAGCCGTTGGCTCTTAAAACCACATTGGCTGCTTGTAGTTCTGGATCTGGTCCTCCAGGCACGGCTTCAGATGTTTTATGTATGTTAACTCATTCAGTCTTCATAACATCCCTGTGAGGTGGGTACCTCCATTTTCCAGAGCAGGAGAGCAAGAAGTGAAGGCACCCAGAGGGCAAGGAACTTGGTTAAGACTTTGTACTGAGGCGGTCTACTTCAGGGGCCGGGCTCTTAACCAGAAGTCAGGAGACTTTGTCTAAAGGGCCAGATAGTCAGTTGGGCCATTACAGTCTCTGCTATAATGACTTGACTTGGCTGTAGTAATGTCAAGTATGCATAGACAACACTGAAGTGAATGAGATTGGCTGTGTTCTAATAAAACTTTATTTACCAAAAAAAAAAAAAAAAAAAGCAATTTGATCCATGAGCCCTATATTACAGAACCCAGCTTTTTTTTTTTCTTTTTTTAAAGATTTTACTTATTTATTTGACAGAGAGAGACACCGCAAGAGAGGAAACATAAGCAGGAGGAGTGGGAGAGGGAGAAGGAGCCCTTTGGCTAAGCAAGGATCCTGATGTGGGGCTCAGTCCCAGAACCCTAGAATTATGACCTGAGCTGAAGGCAGATGCTTAATGACTGAGCCACCCAGGTGTCCCCAGACCCCAGCTCTTAACTGTACCAACACTACCTCTACCTCATTTATGTTTCCTCAGATCCACCTTAGTTCCCACGACATGCCATTCAAATGGCAACTATCAGTATATCAAACTTAAAGTTCATAACACATCTGCTCTTGGTGGTACTTCTTTGAAGAATATTTTATCACTATGTCCATTTTGGAGAAGAGCAAAATGAGGCTTCAGAGATAGTCACTTGCCCAGAGTCTCAGGTTACAAAGCTCTTTGGCACGTTTTAAACTTGAAATCTAGGGGCGCCTGGGTGGCTCAGTGGGTTAAAGCCTCTGCCTTCAGCTCAGGTCATGATCTCAGGGTCCTGGGATCAAGCCCTGCATCGGGCTCTCTGCTCTGCAGGGAGCCTGCCTCCCCCTCTCTCTGCCTGCCTCTCTGCCTATTTGTGATTTCTGTCTGTCAAATAAATAAATTTAAAAAAAAAACAAAAACAAAAACAAAAAAAACTTAAACTTGAAATCTAACTCAGTAAACACCAACTTCCCCATGCTGCCCTTCCATCCTGTTGTTGATATTTTCTCTTTTCCTTCTAAAATGCCCCCCCCCCCGCAATATTCTATGCCTGCTTTCTTGTCAGGGAGTCAAAAGGAAGGCACCCTGACCTCTCCTTCTGGACCTTCTAGAATCTTCTCTCTGACCTTCTAGAATCTTCTTTTTTTTTTTTTTTTTTTTTTTTTTTTTTTTTTTTAAAGATTTTATTTATTTATTTGACAGAGAGAGATCACAAGTAGGCAGAGGCAGGCAGAGAGAGAGAGAGGAAGAAGCAGGCTCCCCGCCGAGCAGAGAGCCTGATGCGGGACTCGATCCCAGGACCCTGAGATCATGACCTGAGCCGAAGACAGTGGCTTAACCCACTGAGCCACCCAGGCGCCCCACCTTCTAGAATCTTCTTGATGAAAAATGTTCTTCTGTCATGCCAGGTCTCTGGAGGGTATGGGAATAGACACAGCCTAAGTTTGAGTATGGAGACTGCTTAGCAAATGTCATTCTTTTTTTTTTTTTTTTTTTTTAAAGATTTTACTTATTTATTTGACAGAGAGATCACAAGTAGGCAGAGATGCAGGCAGAGAGGGGGAAACAGGCTCCCCATTGAGCAAAGAGTTTGATGAAGAGCTCCATCTCAGGTCCCTGAGATCGTGACCTGAGCCGAAGGCAGAGGCTTAACCCACTGAGCCACCCAGGTGCCCAGAGATTATCGTTCCTGAGAATGAAGCAGGATCGGTCAAATGCAGGATCTATGCTCCAAAGGGCCGGAAGAATGGGAGCTTCAACATCAGTGCCTAACATTTATTGAGAGCTTATTCCATGCTAGGTGCTATGCTAAGTATTTTTTATATATTATCATATTCTCAGAGCCATACTTAAGGTTGGCAGATCTTGTTATCCGTATTCTACAGATAAGGAAACAGAAGGACAAGAAGCCCAATGACAAATGCCATAAGGATTGAGTGTACTGATGATCTTTCATAAGGAGAGCTTAGATATTCACACAGGGTGAGTAGTGCTAGTGCTAGTGCTAGGCAAGAATGTAGAACTTTGCAGCCAAAGTAAACTCCCCCTCCTTGTTGGAGGCCCATGGATCTAGAAGTAAGAGAAAAAGGAAGAAGTTCTCCCCAGGGGAGAAAGTGGCTATCAGAACCCTCCCAAACCCGGGCTCTCTAGTTTTCCCACTGTTCAGCTCTGGTGACTGCATTCACCTTCCCAGTAAGGTAACTAATGTGTTATGAGACATCTCACTACCCTGCCACAGAGCACAATCACATTACTTCACCTCAAAAATTCTTCGTGGGAGATGGTCAATAAGTCTTCTCTCCAAAGCCTAGAGAATCATCACATAGTAGAACTCAGGGGAGGTGGGAAGTACTGAATGACAGCCCAGCTTGGCCAGGGAGCAAACATTCCGTAGACCCAGCAGGCCTAATGGTGTCATTACGCCGAGCTCAGATCCTGTTGTTGGGAGTGAAACGCTGGTTGGTCTTTGCCAAAGGTCTCCACAGCTCTTGGAGGCCAAGACAACCTTCACATCTAAGAACAGTTGGTGTGTGTTTTTTTTTTTAAGATTTTACTTACTTGAGAGAGAGAGCATGAGATGGGGTGGGGCAGAAGGAGAAGCAGACTTCACGCTGAGCAGGGAGCCCAATGCAGGGCTCTGGCCAGGACCCTGCGATCATGACGTGAACCGGAGGCAGACGCTTAACCAACGGAGCTGTGCAGCCAGCCTACACAGTTGTGTTGTCTCACTTAAAATACAGCAGTATGCTTTGTGTCTCTAACAGAATGTGAAAAAGACTGACTGGTTCCAGGAATGGCCCGACTCCTACGAGAAGCACATCTACAGCTCAGAGGACAGGAACGCACAGCGGCACCTGAGCAGCTGGGCCATGCGCAACACCAACAACCACAACTCCCGCATCCTCAAAAAGTCCTGCCTGGGCGTGGTGGTGTGCAGCCGTGACTGCTCTGCTGAGGAGGGCCGCAAGATCTACCTGCGACCCGCCATCTGCGACAAAGCCCGGCAGAAGCAGCAGAGTGAGTAGCGTTGGGGGTACAGCGAGGAAGCTGGCGTCCAGCAGCCTCCTCACCCCTCGGGGTTTGCCCTGTGGTTCTCCCCGTGCTCAGAGCACCCACCAACAAAACCACTTCCTTGGGTTAAGGCCCCTGACTCAAGGCTTCTGTTCAAAAGCGTAGGTATCACTTAGGGGACTCATACTAGTTCATCAGAGGACCCACATAAAGTCTAGGAGAACATTGTTGATCACACTTGACCACGTGACATCTTGGGGAATGGGTCCCATCCCCCACCCTCGCCCAGGAGCTCAGTGAATGGTTTGGTCTGGAGTGGGAGCAGTGGGACGAAGTTTGAGATTCGACTCCAGTCCATGCCATTTAGGTCCATGCCATAGTCGGGTTCATTGTGTTCTTCTTTATCATGTCCATCGGATTGTGAAACAGATGCATCCAGCATTCCCCTGTGCCCTGCCCGCTTCGGACCTCAGGTTACTTCATGTTCTTTCCTTGTAAGCTGTCTTGAAAACTGGCTCTCCTGAAAGGGTCTGGTCTCAGTCATTTACACTTTAATGAACATTTAGGGGCTGTGCTTCTCTTCTGTGACTTTGCTCTTTGACCCTTAATTCTCACTGGGAAGTGAAGGAATTCTGTCCTCTTCTCTACAAAGAATTTCAGGTCTCAGTAAATATGGAGGGAGGGATTTTCTGCTCAAAAGAGCTCTCCCTTGACTTGTGAGATATCCCAGTCTGTAGGAAACCGCTTCCTCTATCCCTGTGTGAGACTGGTCTGGGAGGCTTTGATGGCCAGGCCTCCGGGGGTCAGAGGTAATGCCCAGTGGAAGGGAGCCCAGAACACTGCACCCAGGCCCATTCTCTGCCATCCCAGAGTTAAGTACCAACTGCGGGGGCTGCACAGACTCAGGACTCAGTTGGCAGGGTCACCTGCTTGTGCTCTCTTACAGGGAAACGCTGTCCAAACTGCGACGGGCCTCTGAAGCTCATTCCTTGCCGAGGCCATGGGGGCTTCCCGGTCACCAACTTCTGGAGGCACGACGGACGCTTCATATTCTTCCAGGTTGGATTTGACTTAGAGTTAGGAGATGCCATTTTCTCTTTAATTCCGGAAGTGTGCGCAGAGCATAGGGGGAGGTTTCGTACGGGAGATGGGCAGGGGAATGCGAGCCCATACCAACCCCGAGGCACACTCTGGGCAAGCAGATGGCTGTACCCACACATGCACACAGGCGCCAAGACCCGGAGCCCCAGGAGGGGAGTTGGCTGATTCCACCTCCGGCCCCTGGGGGGAGGCACCCTGCAATAATCTCATTACACTCAGGCTAGCACAGTGCTGTGGCCTGGGGTTGGCTTCAACAAACCCAAAATGTGGGTGTGCAGGATTCCTTGAGGAGGCGGTGCTAAAAGCAGGTTAAAAGTCTGGCTTCTGATGGCAGAAGGTCCGTGGTGTGCTGGTCAACCAACCTTCCAGAAAGAAAATATCCCAATGGCTAGCGTGGGCCAGCATCTGTGATCATAGCGGTTCCCATCGTGGCTCATCTCCAGCTGCCAGCCAGCTCCCAGAATTCCCAAGCATTCTATAGCTGGCTCTCAGCTTGGACAGCTCCAGCATGCTTTGAATTCCGGCTCCCCGCTCATTCATGGGGGGATAGGGGGAGGAGTGTCCCCTCCATAGCTGGTGGAGTGGCCCCATGCCTCAGTTTCCTACTCTGTAAGCTGGGGCAGTGGTAATGGCGGCAGGATTGATGCTCAAGGGTCAGTGAGGTCGTGTGTGTTGTGGCCTCCTCTCACACCGCAGGAAGCACTTTGTAGTGTCGCTTGTTATGATTGCGAGTGTGACTTCACCAGGTGGGCGAGGGGCACCATGTTCAAAGGCGGGCAGGAAAGCACGTGACAGGCCAAAGAGCTTTATGAAGTCTTGGGCCAGCAGCAGCACCCGGTCAGGTGGCAGGGCATGGGGTAACATTCTACACACCGTGAGGTCCAATATTGCTGTTTATTTTACCTCCTTGTCTCTTGTAAGTCAAAGGGAGAGCACGATCATCCAAAACCAGAAACCAAATTGGAAGCCGAGGCAAGAAGAACAATGAAAAAAGCACATGCAGCGGCATCTGCCTCTGTCCCCTCAAAGCTGAAGGAGAGCCCAGATACAAAGGTAACCTGTCCCCTGTGTGCTCAAAACATATGGCAACTCCCCACACTCGTGGTGAGGACAATACCCTTCTCCAGTCCCTCTCCACAAATGAGGTCGAAACCATCCCATCTGGCTCATCTATAGGGTAGCATCCCCCAGAAAAAAGAAATAGAATTGGGTTTTCCTCTTAATTTCTGCCATCTTGTAGCATGCTCTCAGATACTCTTAAGCTTCATGTAATTTTAGAAACATCTTTCTTGCTACAATTACAAGGAGAGACTTGGATTAGTACTTACCCTCTATTTGGCACTTTATATTTTGGTTCAGAAGTGAACCTAAAGTGGTCTTGGCAAAATACCATTCCAAAATGGGCATTCTTCCCCTAAATAGATTAGCAGACTCGACCCAGAGGAAATAACCAGGAAGTTTCTGAAAACATTGGCCACCTGTGGGGTTGGGGGTTGGAGAGGCCACACTGTGATGTGAACTGTCTGGCTTTATGGGCATCATATTAAAGGTTGGTGGGTTTGTCTGCTTGATAGTGATGCTAATTCCTGTATTTTACTGTTGCTCTGTGCTCCACATTTCTTTTCATGAGGACCGAGATGGAGCCTGTGCATTCCCTAGAGGTTCTAAATATGCCTTACGTAGAAAAAGAAAATGTCACTCGGGTCAGTTATAGGGACATGTGAGCCCCTGAAACCGAATGGCAGTTTCTTCACTCCTCCTCCCAGCCATGGGACAAGTTGAAGGGCATTTCCTCACACTCTACCTGGTCATAGTCTCTCTATCTCTACCTTCTTGTTACATAAGCAAGCAGATCACTTAATTCTCAGCCAGTTTTTTTTTCCCTGAGTTGAATTGGAAATTAGTATGTATGCTTCCTTTATTTATAGAAATAAACTTGCTACTTAATTTTATAGAGGCCCTATTTATGGGTCAACAAAATCCCCCTTGGACTTGGAGAAAAGGCTCTTGAGAAGAAAAACAACAGAACAACCCTAGTCTCTCAGACTGCAAACAGTACTAAAAAATAGAAAAGTCAAGGAAGGAAATGACGTGTGTGTGTGTGTGTGTGTGTGTGTGTGTGTGTGTGAGAGAGAGAGAGAGAGAGAGAGAGAAAAGGAGAGAGAGAGAGAGACTGGGTGAGCAAGCAAGACAGAGATCCCCTGAGAGTTACACTGACTATAATATAAATCTTTGAAGCTTTAGTTTGATTTTTCTTAAATAGTCTCTTACAAGTTTCTCACAAGGACAGTTACTCTATCAGATTTGTGTTTGAGGGTGAACCATTTTCAACACACTCTGCTCAGAGTCAGAGGAGTGAGAGTGACACAGCCCGTGCTGGTGAGTAGGCTGTACAGTGGACCTGGAGGCAACCTTGACTTCTTTCAGACTTTAAGTGCTTGTGGTGAAACCCCACTGTGCGTTTGCGCTTCAAGTATGTGAGGAATGAGGAAAGTCGGACAGAGCGCTTACTTGTACAGAGTAACTCTGGGTTCCTGTGGTAGTTGTGTCAATTTGCTTAACTTATTAATGTGAGCTTTTCGCTTTCCTTTCTAGTCTCTTCCAGGTGAAACCCAAAGTTGGGGAAGTTTTCCTTTAACTTGGTCTTTCCAGGAGGGCGTCCAGTTGCCCGGTAGTTACAATGGACGTTTAATAGCTAACACTCCCCAGCAGAAGTCTCTGAATGATTGCTTGTTCTTCTCCAAGAGCTGTTGCTTGGGGGGAACCACTGACCTGGCAGACCCCACTTCCACCTTGGGCCCCACTAAGCTCTATGACAAATGCAAACTGTCCAGTAGTTGGATCTGTAATGGTGGGGACCTGCTTCATCCTGTTTCCGGAGTCTTCTCTGACTACGGTGATCGGCAAACATGGAATATAAATACTGCCTTGGGGAGACAGTCTCTTAATGACAACTGTTGTCCCAGTTATCCTTTCCCTCTGACCAGCTGGCCTTATGACTTCTCCCCTTCCCAGAGCTCTGCAGAACCCTTTCCCCAGCAGATTCCAGTGGAACCGCCTGTGGCCGAAAGTAGCTGTCGCCCATTATGGCCTAATCCAGGGGGTGAGCTTTATGAAGAGAGGCTGCATGTGGATTTTAACAGCTGCTGCCCTTCCTCCACATGCCACTCACCTCAGGAAGACCCCTTTCTCCTTACCTACGCCTCCCATCCCCACCATCAATACTCATTGACAGGCAAGAGCAGCAAATGGGATTTTGATGAAGACATGAGGGGCGTGGGTTTGGATCATTACAGCAATGAGATGCTTCTCAACCTCTGTCCTTTAAGATGATCCAAACTGAAAACCTTGTACCCTATTAGCAGGACTACAATTTAGTGCAGACTCTCTGGAAAACAGTATGGAAGGTTCCTTAGAAAACTCAAAAGTAGAACTACCTGCACTCCCGTGGTCATTGCAGCAGCATTCACAATAGCCAAAGTATGGAAACAGCCTAAGTGTCCATCAGCAGAGGAATGGATAAAGAAAATATGGTGTGTGGTATATATTTATATATATATATATATATACACACACACACACACACACGCATATACAGTGGACTAGATTACTCAGCCTCACAAAAGTGAGGAAATCCTACCATTTGCGACAACATGGATGGACCTTGAGAACATTATGTTAAGTGAAATAAGTCAGACAGAAAAAGACAAATACTGTGAACTCATTTACATGTGGAATCTAAAAAAAACCCAGACTCATAAAAACAGATCAGATTGGGGTTGCCAGAGGTTACTGGGGCAGGGCGGGAGTCATGGTGGGGAATTGGGTGAAGGCAATCAAAAGATAACGAAACTTCCAGTTTTAAGATAAATGTACATTTATGTAATTTTGGAAGCTGTAATGTACAACATGATGACTCTGGTTAGCAATATTGTATTGCATGTTGGGAAGTTGCTGAGAGAGTAGATCTTAAATGTTCCTACAATGGGGAAAAATGTGTAATTATGTGAAGCAATGGATATTAACTTACTGTGGTAAAAAAATTTGGCAGTAAATACATATATCGGGTCATTATGTTTTACATCTTAAACTTACACAATGTTATATGTTAATTATATCAATAAAACTGGAAGAAAAAAAAGATTACCCAGATTTTTTATAACCATTCAAAAAAACTGTTTTAAGAAATGGCTGAAAAAATTTCTTTGGGCAAGAGCTTTCAGAACATAACCACAGGTAAATCAGAACCAACTGCAACTGTAAATCTGCAACAAGCAGAAGGCAAGACTTCCTCACACAAGTAATTTGGGTCTTCTCCTATTCCAGTCCTCTCATCCTTAGCGAGGAATGGAAACTTGTCTGGTCTGTGGTGAGAAATGTCCTCTGCTTTTTCTTCCCCCTCGTTATTTGGTGGTGGTGGGGGTCCTCAGCATCTCCACTGCATTATCTGTTACATTGCCCTTGAATCCTATCAAACAGCAGAGATGGGAAGAGCCCACCTACCTAGGATCTCACCTCTGCCTTCTGGGAAGCTGAAGCTGACGCTGAAGCAACAGGGATAAAGGGTAAAAGAGCTTCACAGGTGTAGAAAGATGAAGATTCCACCACAGAGGGGTTTAATGCATTGCCTAGTATTAAACCTGTGGGGTTGATTCGTGAACTCTGCACTTTCTGGTTGATTTCTAAGACTTGTCAAGACAAGGAATATGACCTGATTCCATCTAAGACAAAGACCAAGACTAAATGGCTGCAGGAGGAGAAAATCCCATCGTGCCAAATGGCTTCCTGCTCTTCCTTCTCACTTTCCTTCATGGCCTTCCCCTTCCATGAAGGCTTAGACTCTTATCCCATTTAACTTTGTTTTTATAGTGGCTAAATCAGTGCCAAGTTCCTAATAGGAGCTTGAGAAATGTTAGCTCAGAAAAGTCCTTGCGTAATGAATGTGGCCATGGTTGGCCAGCCATGTTTGAATGCCAGTTCTTTGCTAAAGTACTTGACAATAAAAGATGACCCTAGACATAAAATCTGGAAAGAACTGTGCAATAAACAAATATTTTCCGAAATTAATTATTTTTCTTTCTATTTAAAGGATAACAAATGCACGTAATACAAAATTTGGTTGCTGGTATCCTCCTCAAGGCAATATTGACTCATTTCTTGTCTACTAGAGAGAGAGGTATTCTTTGTGTACATAGATGTGTGTGTGTATAGTACCATACCAGATTCATTTCTAGCATGGCTTTTGTCATTTTAGGACATAGTCTGGGCTTCAGGTCCTTATAAGCATATAGGACCTTATAAGCATTTTGCTTGTATTTGCTTATTGCCTCTTTTTTGTTTTAAAGACTTTATTTGAGAGAGAGACCACAAAAGAGGGGGAGGGAGGGTAGAGGGAGAGGGAGAAGCAGAAGCAGACTCCCCACTGAGTGGAGAGCCCAATGTGGGATTGACCCCAGGACCTAGAGATGGTGACCTGAGCCAAAGGCAGATGCTTAACTGACTGAGCCACCTAGGCACCCCAGGTTGTCTCATTTTTAATGGTACAGAATACATTCCATGACTGTATTATAATTAACTTAAGTAGTCCTCTATTAGCAGACATTTAGATTGGGTTGAATCTACTTAATTTGTTTTCTAAGTGCATAAAACTTAGAGTTTAACAGAGTTCTAAAGCAAGTGCTTATGTAAGCACCATTCAGGCCAAGAAATAGAACTTACTGACAGTAAGTCAAAGTCCCCTGATAGGAGCCCCTAATCTCACCCACTCCTGATCTTAAACCCTTTTCTGCATCCCAAACATTATGTAATTGACTGGCTTTTTATATTTAACTACATTTGCATGTACTTTGAAACAATAGTTCGGTTTTGCCTTTTGGGGGAAGATTAACAAATAGAATCATATAGGATACTGTAAAAAAGTTGAAATACAGCTTACATACAGAAGAATGCACAAATCATCTATACAGCTCAGTAAATTGTCACAAGCACACACCAATCTAGCCATCAGCTAGTTAGCATGTAGTTTGCTCGAGATTGTCTCCATAAGAATCAGATTGCTTTGTGGGTTGTGGTTTGTTATTTTCAGTCATAGTAAGGTATTTTTTCAAGTTGATTTAAGTAATCTCTGCACCCAGTGTGGGGGCTCAAATTCACAACCATGAGATGAGGACCTATCTGCTCTACCAACAGAGCCAGCCAGGTGCCCCTAAATTATTTTTTCACCCATAAATGCCTTTTCTCCATGCTCTAAAGCAAGCGATCTGTGCTTGCTAAAAATTTTGGCTCAAAATTCTGAAAAGTAGTGTGCCAGAAATTCAGTTCTCCTCTGAGATTTCCAGGGTTTTGAGTCTCCTCTTCTACGTGGTCCTTGAGTCTGTAACCACTGGATCCAAGAGCTTGAACTAAGTTTTTCAGGGTCACTTGTGCAAATAACTGAACAGACATCTCTCTCACTATTTCCCAAATAAGTTTATCCAGCATGTTTTTACTGCTTTGCAGAGAAGAGAAATTCTTTTCTTCAGAGCATAATCACCAATTAACTATAATAGGCTTAAAATACACTTTCATGTACCTTGAATATTGTGATTTTTCCTTGTTTTTCAAAGGTCTAATTCTTATCATTCTTCCTGCTCCATCTCTGAGAGCAGGGAATGGGGTATATTAGTGTGTGTGCTCAACTTTTTTTTTTTTTTGAGACTAAATTGCCCTATATAAAATTGTATTAGCTTTAGCTAACCATATAAGACAATGATTTGATATTTGTGTGTATTGTGAAATGATCAGCACAATAAGTTTTGTCAACACCCATCACTGCACATAATTCCAAGCATTTTATCTTGTGATGAGAAGTATTAAGATCTGTTCTCTCAGCATCTTGCAAATATATACAGTACTGTTTCGTCTTGTGTGCACGTGTAACTTTAACTGAAACTGCCAAACTATTTCTACAAAATGGCTATATTATTTTGCATCCTTACCAGTTCGTGTACAAAAGTTTCAGTTGCTTCTTGCCCCAGTCGTCTAAATTTCAGCCTTTCTAGTAGGTATACGTAGTGCTATTTCAGTGTGGTCTTTAAAAAAAAAAAAAAAAAATTGATTTTTCAAATATATTTGTCAGAGAGAGCCCAAGCAGGGGGAGCAATAGGCAGAGGAAGAAGCAGGTCAGACTCAATCACAGGACCCTGGGGTCATGACCTCAGCCAAAGGCAGATGCTTAACCTACTGAGCCACTCAGGGACCCTGATTTATTTATTTATTTTAGAGAGGGGGAGGTGGGGTAGAAGGAGAAGGAGGGAGAGACTCTAAGCAGACTGCGTTGAGTGCAGAACTGACACAGGGCTCCAGGTCTCGATCTCATGATCCAGAGACCAGGACCTCAGCCAAAACCAAGCATAACCAAGCATCACCCACTTAACTGACTGTCCCACCTAGGCACCCCTCAGTGTGGTCTTAATTTGCATTTCCCTTGATGACTAATGATGCTGAACTTTTGTATGCTGATTTTCCATTTGTATATCTTTTGGTGAAGTGCCTATTCGAAATTTTTTTTTTTTTTTTAGATTTTATTTATTTGATAGAGAGCACCTAAATGCAGAAGAAAGGGGGAGTGGGAGAGGAAGAAGTAGGCTCCCTACTGGGAGCCTGATGGGGGTTGAGGCTTGATCCCAGGGCGCTAGGATCCGGACCAGAGCTGAGGGCAGACACTTAAGGGACTGAGCCACCCAGGCGCCCCTTTTCAAAACTTCTGTCTACTTCATTGGGTTTATTTCCCAATAAAAAGTTGTAGGACTTACATATTCTGCTTACAGTTCTCTTACCAGATAAATGTTCTACAGACTTTTTCCTAAATCTTTTGGATAAACGTCTATAATCGAATATAGGTTTTATGTATTTTTATCCCAGCTATTAATGTCTTTTTGATCCAAGATCACAAAAATTTTCTCCTTTGTTTTCTGCTAGAAATTTTATTTCTCAACTCTTACATTTAGGTCAGTGTTCTGTTTCTGGTTATATGGCATGAGGTAAGCGTTGAGCTTCATTTTCTTTCGCACATGGATATGAAATGGTTTCAGCACCATTTATTGAATCAAAATGTAATTATGACCTTTGGTTGAATGAATATGCAGAATTTCTGCTTTTATGACTATGTTACAAGGAGACCGTTTGGTGTACTATAATTACAGTACCCTTCTTAGACAACAGATTGTTTATTCTGGAGTTAATGATTGTCTCATTTCATTGCGTAGTTTGCTATATTACTAACGATAGTTTATACTTAACCACTGTCCAAGTTATAAAAGTCCTTTTCTTCATAGTAGCTCATAGTTTTCTTCTTTAAGATTTTACTAATTAAAGAGAGACCACAAACAGGAGGAGCAGCAGAGGGAGAGGGAGAACCAGACTCCTGACTGAGCCTAGAGCCTGATGCGGGGATCAATCCCAGGACCCTGGATCATGACCTGAACCAAAGGCAGACACTTAACTATCTGAGCCACCCAAGCACCCATAACTTCTAGCTTTCTTAAAGATCATCCTCCTAGATTCTTCCATCTCTCCTCAACTGTGCACAGACTGCACAGTAATCCTGATGTTTTACTGTCCTATTGTTTCTCTTCACCATCATCTTAGGACCTTCTTTCTTCTCCTCTCTGGGGGATTCCACTCCTTTCTCACTCTTGGCATAGGTCCTGATTTGGTAGAGCATGCACTCCACTAATTTCCTATGAAAAGATGGATGGACAATAACTTCTGAGTTTTTGTACATTTGAAGATGTCTTAATTCTGTCCGCATATATGAAGTTTTAGTTGAGAATAGAAGTCTAGGTTGGAAGTGATTTTCACTCAAAAATTTGAAGTTACTGCTCCACTATCTTCTAGCTTTCTTGCTATTGAGAACAGTGGGATGATGTTTTAATTTCTGGCCATTTGAATGTGGCCTACTTTCTCTTTTCAGAAACTTCTAAGATATTTTTTGTTATTTCTGGTTATCTGAGATTTCATGATAGTGAGGTTTGGTGTGGGTCTTTTTATTTTTCATTTGTTGTGCCAGGCACTTACTGAGTTCTGTTCTGGGGCATTTTCTTGTATGTAAAAAGATGATAATTGGGGAGGGGGCACCTGCTGGCTCAGCCCGTAGAGCATGTGACTCCTGATCTTGCATTTGTAAATTCAAACCCCCTGTTGGGCAGGGACCCTACTTTAAAAAAAAAAAAAAGAAGAAGAAGAATTTTCTTTTTCTCATTCTCTTTTTAAAACTTATTTTTTTTAAAAAAAAGATTTTATTTACTTATTTGACACAGATCACAAGTAGGCAGAGAGGGAGAGGCAGGCAGAGAGAGAGCGGGTTGGGGGAAACAGGCTCCCTGCTGAGCAAGGACCCCCCCCCCCCCAATGCAGGGCTCAATCCAGGATCCTGAGACCATGACCTGAGCTGAAGGCAGAGGCTTAACCCACTGAGCCACCCAGCTGCCCCTTGAAACTTATTTTAGTTGGGTGTTTTATTCAACAATTTTTCATTGAGCACGTACTCGTGTATTTGCCTCAGCTACTGTACCAGGCAAAATTGAATCAACTGTGTTTACTGAGTATTGATTGATTACAAGAACCATACCTGGGCCTAGAGAAAGTTACAAGATACAATACTAGATCAAAGGAATCCATATTTATTGAGGTCAAGATAAAATACTAATAGAAAATTATAAAAGGCAAGTAAAGTAGAAACATAGATCTTAACAGTTACAGTAGCACAATTTTACTTTTAATACTGTCAGGCTTCATATATGTAATCAGTGAACCTCCTATCACCTGGCTTAATTCCGAGCTCCTGAAGATGACTTAGAATGGCTCAAACATAAAGAAATGTCAAAGGCTAATCAAAATCCATGATCAAGAATGTTATTCTGACGTTGATAAACATAAATAAGAACAAAGTGTCCAGAGTAGAAACTAGTTCTACTGCCTTTGTTGTGTATAAAAACAAAGTCATTTATCACTTAGTTCAGACCAAATGTATGCCTTTGCCACCTCTTGACATCTTCCTCAGTGTCAGTTATAAAGTACAGAAAAAGAATGAACTCCTAAGCCAAGAGAATATAAGGGAGATCATAAGTGCATCAGAAAGGTCAACACATTACTGAGAGATGGGAAGTAGATGGTGGGTATATGGACCGATATTGTGGAAGTATGTTGGGAGACTAGAGGTGGGGCTCCGGAAAGTCTGTGGGCTTGTCACCAAGCTGAAGAATGGGAATGGGAAGGGTGGCGACTCCAAAAACAGGGCCAACACTTGAAGGTCTTTCTCCAGATCAACAGCTACCAGTCAGGCCCTCTCCCAGCAGGCATTCATCCAGACCTGTAGCCTGGGGAATAAAAAACTAAAACTAAGCCTTAAATTAAGACTTATCTCAAAACAAATTCAATTAAGTGTTCTAGAAAGTATTAAGACTCTTAATAGGGTACAAATGCCCCCTTTT
Source organism: Mustela lutreola (assembly GCF_030435805.1). Classification (NCBI taxonomy): domain Eukaryota; kingdom Metazoa; phylum Chordata; class Mammalia; order Carnivora; family Mustelidae; genus Mustela; species Mustela lutreola. The sequence goes on along the minus strand of NC_081295.1, from coordinate 99,850,373 downwards.
CCCGCTTCTTGGGACCCATTTGGTTTTGCTCTAGTTGTAAGGGAGATAGAGAACATCCCTTGGAGGAACTGAAGTGTTCGAGCTGTCAAAGCTCCGTTCTGAGATGCAGAAAGTTTCTCAGTGAAGCCTGGGAAAGAATGTACTTTTTATTGAGAGGGTTAGAACGTGCCAGACACTGTGCTGCAGGCTTTCTATACATTCCCTTATTTAACCCTCAGAATGATGATGTAGACCGTTTTCACCATCTTCATTTCACAAAGAAGAAGACTGAACTTCCAAGACGTTAATTAACAAGGCTACCCAGATACAGTACAGAGTAAGGGTTGGTTAAGAGCATGAGCCGTGGGGGTGGTGGGGGTGGCAGAGGGTGGGGGTGGGGAAGTGCATTAGGAAGAGCCTGATCAAAGAGTACAAATTTGGAATTAGAAGATGAGCAAGTTCTGGGGATCTCAGGCCCTGCATTGTCATTATAGTTTCAACACTGCATCATATTCTTAAGAGTCACTAAAAGATCTTAAGTGTTCTCACCACAAAAAAAGAAGTAGGAGACACGACGGAGGCGTTAATGGTAACTGGATTGCAGTATGTAAGTATGAAATCAACATGTTGGATGAAAGGTAGCCTGTTTACCATGTGCCTTTATTCCTCCAGGTGTTTGAAACTTTGAATGTTTCCTTTAAAATTCATTTCCAGTTCCCCTTTTCATAAGCACCAAACTTGGATCCAGTCCCGTGGATCCATCCCGTCTGAGTGTGTCCTCCAGGGGTCAGGAACCTCCTCAAAAGACTTCACTTGCGAAAACCCATGCTCTGCTAACAGCTCTGAATAAGTTATCCTCATATGGTTTTGTGTCTGCATTCTAGCAGGGGCCTTTGCGGGACAGTGATTTGGCCTAGGACTGACTTGGCCCATCACAGGAGGCCCACTTTGGCAGGATGCTGGGGAATATTCTAGGACTGGTGTGTGCTTTATGAGTCCACCTCAAACCAGAGTCCATTTTGGCCTTGCTTGTTTTGGAGTTAGTAGTTCACATTTGTTGAGAAATTACTCTGTGCCAGGTTCTGTTTTAAGGGCTGTATGTTGATTTACCTACTTAAGATAGCAGCACCATAAAGAGGGTGCTGTTACCATCACTCTCCTAAATGCCAACAAGTAACTTTCCCAGGGGCCTTTAGTTGATCACTTGGGGGAGTCAGGATTTGAACCCAGGCAGTTCTAGTCCCGATCTATGCTCTCAACCACTCACAGTATTTGCCTTGGTCTCCCAGAGCTTAGTGGTGTCCCAAAACCCGGGGAAGGAGGAGGACTGGCTAATGGAGTAAGGAGATCGGGCCCTCCCGACAGTTAGCCACTGAGAAGAGGGCTAGCAGGGGGAAGCCTCGGGAGGGAAAAGTCATTCCCCATCAGTCAAACACCACACCAGGAAAAGGCCAAATGCTCCACAAGTCCCACGGAACTCATTTGAAATAAAAAAAGATAAATCAACTGAATTCTGAGCCCCCCAAAATGTTACCAGGAAAATACAGATGATGAGATGAGTGTTCACTTCTTTGAAAACCTTTAAATTCACAAAGGATATGCCACACAATTCCTTTAAATAATAAGCTGAGATTCACTACAATAAATACAGCTTCGATGAAACTTTGCCAAGAAAAGAGAGTCATGCAGGTACCATTCCTAGAGCTTCCTAATATTCTTGAACCGGAAGGTTCGGGGCCAGAACTGCAAGGAGCTCTGTGGAAGGGTTCTGAGGGGCGGTCATGGGGCCCCAAACCACTTCACCCAAGTGGTGAAGCCTGTTCTGAAACCAACATGGCAGGGCTACAGCTCCCCTGACCCCCTGGTGTCACCGAGACACATGTCCTTCTCTGGCCTGTGAGGGCAAATGTCACTGTGTTAGTATGACAGAGTCACCTCAATTCTATACAACATTGTATATTTCTTTATTACCGTATTCTAATATTTCTGAAATCAGGATGTGGCAATTTATGTGTATATTTAATGTAATAGTGTTTCTTACTGTTTTTTAATTAAGCTGTTGTTAAAGCAGTGGCTCATTTTGCAAGAAATAGGACCTAGGTCCTAAGAACCTGAGCAAACTCCATCCTCCAGAGCACCCGGTCCATGTGGGCTCCCACTTGAAGTGCAATCCCGAGTGCCTTTCCTTTCCCACCCTCCCCCCATGTCCTGGGGGTCCCTAAGCGGGATGTGACGTGCTTCCCCCAGGGAGGCCTCAGGCTCACCTTGGAGGGTCTGTCCGTCCTGAAGTGTGCCCCCTTGCTGTGTGGCAGTCCCTCTCCCTGTGACAGGCGGAAGGGAGCAGCTGCAGGACAGTCCAGCCACAGCTCCCAGACCCTTCCTCTGGCTGCAGCTCTGCTCCCCCATTGCCCTGGTTCCCCGGGCTGCTGGGCTGCCCTGCCACCGGGGCCTCTGCCGAGGTCTCTGCCATCCTTCATGGGCACATGAGTGCCGGGAAGCAGGGCCTTACACCCCTGACACCTTCAGGGTGTGGCGCATCAGTGGGCTCTTGGCGATCCTAACACGACCCTGACCCTGCTCTGGGTTTCCGCGGTCTCCTCTCCCATAGAGGAGTCCCTTTCCTCGCACACAGCTTCTCCTGGGGGAATCCCGCTGGGGACGGGCACTCTGGACTGGAAGGCCGCTATGCTGCTCTCCAGCCATAGTCTGTCCCAGGCCGCCAGACTTGCAGCAGAGTCTGGCATTCCCGCCCTGCTCCTTAGCGTTGTGACTGGTCCCCTAGGGTCCCCGCCCTTCTTCCCTGCAGCCTTGCTTACAATAAGCCTCCCCGCCCTTTGCAAATCTCTCAGCCATTTCTTTTTCTTTCTTTCTTTCTTTTTTTTAAGATTATTTATATGACAGAGATCACAAGTAGGCGGCGGTGGGGGGGGGCGGGGGGGGGACGACAGGCTCCCTGCTGAGCAGAGAGCCGGATGTGGGGCTCAATCCCAGGACCCTGGGATCATGACCCGAGCTGAAGGCAGAGGCTTTAACTCACTGAGCCACCCAGGCGCCCCTCTCAGCCATTTCTGAACATGCCTGTGTCCTGGTCATGGAAGGATCCAAGTTCTCTTCTCTCTGAACTCCTGACCCACCTTAAGAGTTCCTTGGCTCAGGGAGCGGAAGGAAGATGGGCCTCGCATAGTGGAGCAGACTTTAGGACAGACTGCTAAAGGGACCGACCACGTCTGACACCCAAGCAGGTGAGCCCAAGGCATCCCTAGTTTATACCTGGCACGAAGTGCCTAGGGACTCAGGGGCTGGGGCTGGGCACTCACAACATCTGGTGATGTTACCCAGGCTCCACCATTGGGGCCTGACAAAGCTCCTTCTGCAATACTTCAAAATAAGAATTAAAATTCTCTGGTGTCCCTAAAGTTGCAATGCACAAAACACACACAAACACACACACACACAGACACACACACACATCCCCACCCTTTGCATATCAGTTGTCATTCTTCCTCCAACGACCTGTTTTCTCAGAGTAGTTTTGGTTTTCTCCTGTTGGATTTTGCTGAATCTGCGGTAGCAAAAGCTGCCAGGGTTCACCAGTGAGATAGACTCCATGCTGTGCACTGATGTAAAGAATCCCAGGCTTTGGATGTGGAAACGTGCTTGTGTGACCAGAGGTCACAAGGCTGGCTTTACATGATAGCTTCCTTAGAAATGCCAGACATTTCTCAGAAACCATCAAAGCTTGCTGCGGTTTGCATGGCTAAGTGTGTTGTTAAGCAGAAAACTCCCAATGCTTTCTCTGGCTTCTGGCTGTGCCTAAGCCTCAATGTTAAAACAGAGATGAGCGATGGGCAGCTGGCTCTGGCATAACCAACCCTGAAAGATACCACTGCGGAACTCAAAATGTGGACCATGAAGATTAAGATCTCCAGACTCGCCTCAAAATAAGGCATGCTTTAGGGAAGTGGGCAGGGTGGTGACAAGGTCAGGTGGAAGGAGCCACTGAAGACTGAGACTTGAGCTCACCTGGAACTCTCCTTCACTGCTGATTAGGGAGTGTGGTGTCAACACTGCGAAGTGGAAAGGATACGGGACAAAGTGCCAGAAGATGTTGTAGGGGAGAAACACGGTCTCCTCTACCTTCTCTGGTTCTGTGACTGAGGCCCTGCCTGGAAATTAAACTGCCAAGGGATGGACGATCAGGAGTAAAAGGTTAAATTCGCATGTATTCGGAGGGCCTCAGAGACATGAAATGAGACCCCAAAGACATGGTCAGACCCAAGGGCTTCTACAGTGGACAATAAATACGTAGAGAAGTGAAAGACATTTTGAAAAGACTTTTGAGCTTCTGGAGCTGGCACATTGTGGGAAGGTAAATGTAGTGGCCAATGAATGTTCAGAAAGTTTTGTTATGTCACTTCCTCTCTGTGCCATCTTGGGACTGCTGAATCTAGAGTCCTCTCCAGTGGTTCCATCTTTCTGTCCTTCCAGTACAAGACAGGAGGAGGATCCCTTCACAATGGGAAATCTGTGCCCTGCTTTTAGGCAAATGGGGAAGGTAGGGAGCTTTTTCTGTGGTCTCTTTCATGGTTGCATTCAGCTCAAAATTCCTACGCCAAAGTGGCATGTTTTGGGGTGACATATTCCCAGTAACACTCAATTTCGTATAAGTAATCGACAGTCTCTCTCCTGCTAGGCCGGAAGCACTCTGAGGGTAAGGACTGTGTCCGTCTTGCCATCACTGTTATTTCCAGGACCTAGCACAGTGCCTGGTCCATTTATTTGGCTACAAATTCATGGACGATTGATTTTGAGCTGTGCTGGGCGTCAGTTGCTTTGTCTGTGAAGCCAGGATAATAATCTCGTCTTACCATCACTAGATCTCTTTCTACACTGACATACAGGTTCTTGGGATGGGTATGAGAAGGAGACAGTATAACCTCTTAATTAAAAAAAAAAAAAAGTTTTTTAATAAGATTTTATTTTTATTTATTTGACAGATCACAAGCAGGCAGAGAGGCACTTGGGAGGGGTGGGGAAGCAGGCTTCCCGCTGAGCAGAGACCCCAGTGAGAGGCTCAATCCCAGGACCCTGAGATCATGACCTGAGCCAAAGGCAGAGGCTTAACCCACTGAGCCACCCAGGCACCCCCCCAAAAAAACAGTGTTAAGTGTAAAATTTTTTCATCATTTAAATGGTAGCTCTTCCTTACTTGAATGTTCCTAGGGAAATATGGCAAGCTCGATGGGAAGGAGATCAAGACACATCACAGCAAACTCCCCGTGAGAGTTTTCTCATTTTGTCCCCTCTTGTGACACGTTTTGCTAGGAGTCTGAAATGTGTGGCTGCATGCCTTCTGCTAGGGAAATTGTACCAAGGCAGGGATGGCTGGAGGAGCAGCAAGTGTTGATTTCCCAAGTGCTGTGTTCACAAAGGCAGGAAGGATAAGAAATCAGAAGCCCAACTTCGCTTAGCTGCAAAATGGAGTTTTTGAAAAAATACATAGCTGCACTAATCTCCCTGTGTTTTTCACAGAAAAATGATAGCGGCAAATGTATGACTTAGTGGGGAAAAGTCCTTTGGGCTGGCATTGGGTGTCTTGGATCCTAGCCAGGGCACACTCTGCCTTGTCCCTGGGCAAGCTGCACTTCCCTGTGGCTCAGTTTCCTACTTTGATCTGAATGTCTATGAGGCTCCTCTGGGCTCTGATTTTTTTTTTTTTAAGATTTTATTTGTTTGACAGAGATCACAAGTAGGCAGAAAGGTAGAGAGATGAGGAAGCAGGCTCCCCACAGAGCCGAGGCCCCCCAATGCGTGGCTCAATCCCAGGGTCCTGGGATCATGACATGAGCTAGTTGAAGGCAGAGGCTTTAACCCACTGAGCCACCCAGGGTTCTGGTGTTTTTAGGAAGGTAACATCAGTACAGACTGGGATAAGCCAAGTCCAGGTGCTGTTGCTATAAGGTGTCTCTTCCCATTCCCAGGTGATGCTGGTATCCCCCTAACCAAATCAGCTGGGCTAACACTTGAGTCCACTCCCATAGGGTGGGTGAGGCTGCTTGGCTCATTAAAAGCCCCTGGCCCAACTTCCCAAGTGACTGAGGACACAGTAAAGAGATGTGGGGCATTGGGGGGCTGTGGAGCAGAGCCCTGTGGAGGGGCTGCAAGAAGGGGGAGTTTCTCTCCCCCTGCAGCAGTTTCAAGGATTCAGTAGAAAACTTGTGAGCCCATCAGGTGCAGTCTTCCAGGTGTGAGTTTAGCTAGGCCAGGCAAAACTCAGCATAGTTCCTTAAAGCTGGAGCTTTCAAGAAGCCCAGACATTCGGCTAGGACCTACAGGGAGTATCCTGGGGCTTGGGGGTGAGGGCAGATTGGGTGCTAGGGAGGAGACTCTGCACACAAGTTGCTTGTGATATAACATCACACCTTTTCTCTGAAGCCTTGTGATGGGCGGTGCATGGCGGGATGTGGGAGAAAGTAGAGCGCAGGTGAAACACAACCTCTGAGAGTGTGCCGGAGGCCCAGGGAGAGCAGATTGTATATAATTATTGAATTAGTCTTTGGCTGGGGAGAATTCCGGGAAGGCCTCCAGGAGAAGTAGAACTCTCGACGTAGAGTTGGAGAAGCTGGGAGAAAGGCATTCCAGTGCCAGCAGAGCAGAGGTGCGTGGGGCAGAGAGGTGACTTGGGTGTCCCGGGAGTCAGCCAGACTGCCTCTTGGCTAGCCAAAGGCCCAAGCAAGGGCAGAGAGACATTTGGAAAAGTAGGTCATTGCTGAATCTGAGCCTAGAATACCATGTTAATGATTCTGGATTTAGCTTGTACACCAAAGTAAGAAATGGCTGATTGTGTTTACCCTGCAGATGGCTTTTGTCCGACCTGTTTAGTGTGTGTGTGTGTGTTTGATTTGAGCCAACTTTTTAAAAATATGGACGTGCATTTCACATTCTACCCAGATTTCCAGGTTCTCTTTAACCGACTGAGCCACACAACCATCCCCCTGCTCTTTCAAAAGATTTTATTTGTTTGAGAAACAGGGTGAGCGAGAGAGAGAGCACACAGGAGCAGAGGCAGAAGGAGAGGGGGAAGCAGGCTCCCCACTGAGCAGAGAGTCCAGTGCTCCAGCTTCTTAACCACAGGACAATCTGGCCTCACAGAGACAATCTGCAGGAGTGGAATAGCTGAGTCCCTTTCAGAGAGCTCCATAGAGTGCAGCAGGCGTGTCTGCATACCCGTCCCACCTAGCTCAGCTCATCTGTGGCACCCTCCAGACCCAGGCCATAGAAGGTTGCAGTTTGGGGTTAACAGTTAATGAGTAAGGCTAGTGGGGGAGGGTGCAGCATTTGGGTGGGGCAGGGGCAGGAATGGAGGCAGCATGCCCGCCAGAGACAGTTGGCAGAAGTTCCAGCAAGCGCCTCAGTGGTAGCGGGGCATGAAAAGAAAGCTGGTGTTCTGTGCCGAAGGAACAGGTGCTGCCTGGTGGTTTGATGTGGGGGCTGGTAAGGTCTCAGTCCCAAATTCCCTCTCAGTCAGTGTGAAGTCCATGCTCAAACCATAATTTACACCAGATCATTTCACCTCGCTTATCTCCTTTGATCTGCCACACGCATGAGCACAGGGTTAATACCGTCTGCCCTGTTCTGTGGGTGAAGAGGCTGAAGCTCCGAGGTGGGGGGTATTTGCCTAAAGCTGCTTAGCCAGGAAAGAGAAGAACCCGAACAAACCTTTGCCTTTGGGCTTCCAACCTGAAGCCTCATCTGCTGGTGAGGCACGCATTTTTGTGTTGCATAAGGGACTCCTCTCAGCATTTATCTTTAAAAAAAAAAAAAAAAGGAATGCTTCACGAATTTGAGTGTCATTCTCATGCAGGGCTTGTGAAAATCTATCATTCCAATTTGAACATATGCACTGCCAGAGTGAATGCCTCTCACTGTGCTCTTTTATTTTTATATTTACTTATTCGAGAGAGAGTGAAACAGCATGAGCAGGGTAAGAAGCAGAGGGGGAAGCAGACTCCCCACTGGGCAGGGAGCAGGGATCCTGATGCGGGACTGGATCCCAGGACCCTAGGATCATGACCTGAGCTGAAGGCAGATGCTTAACAACTGAGCCACCCAGGTGTGCCTCTCTGTGCTTTTTTAAAAATTGCAACTATATTTAGGTAGGAGACCACTCTCCCACTCCCAGCAGAGCATGATGGTCTCCTGAAGGATGAGGTATGGTAGCCTTGGGGGCTGGGCACTGGCTTGGAGCCCGCCTGCCTGGCCGAGAATCCCATGGCTCCCACTCCATGGCAAGTCACAAAATACTGTTGCCTCAGTTTCCTTGGGTGTAAGAAGTGGTGGCAGTGCCTACTTCGCAGGGATGCTACAAGGATTCACTGAGCCACTGTGTGCTCTCTCCTGGTTCTCCACACTTTTCAGAAGCCTGTTCCCGGCCCTGGGTGTCTTATGCTGAGCAGAGAATAGCAGGGGCATCGGGGAGACTCGCACAGATGTGGCTGGAGTACTGGTACATCCTCTCTGCACAGTGTTGGCCAACAGGAGGCTCTGTTGGTTGGCACAGAGCTTTCTGGGCCATGATGGGTGGTGGAGAGAGGGAGTTGATGATGGCACTTGCGCTAGCTTATGCCCTTTTCTTGGGCAGTCAGGCCTGGAGGCTTGTATTTCTGGCACAGCCAGAGCAAGGAGACTGGAGGAGGCTGGTGAAAAGCCTCAAGGCAGACTCCTTGCTGCCTGGTATAATCATTGGTGCTAAATAAGCTGGTATTGGGCCGACTGTGATAAGCACCTAGTGAAGCCCCTTCCGAAACCCCTGAACTCACAGCCTGCACCCCTCAGAATGCAGACACAGAGCTGGACTGATGTTTGTAGAGGCTAGGCAGTTGGCACAGCTGTGGTGAGTGGAACAAGGCCCCTGATGCCTAGGACCTGTGACAAAACAGTACACGGCCTGTAACTGATGGGATTAAAGGAAGGATTTTGAGATGGGGAGACTAGCCTGGGTTATTCAGATGGCCCAATCTAATCCCAGGGCTCCTTAAAAGCTGAGAAACTCTGCTAGCTGTGGATCAAGAGCGAGGGAGGCGTGGCTAAGGAAGATGCCTGTCACCTGCTTGGAAAAAGGAGGAAGGGGACCTTGAACGAAGAAGTGGGGATGGCCCCTAGAAACTGGGAGAAGCAAGGAGATAGATTCTCCCCTAGAACTTCCAAAAAGGAACACCATCCAGCAGACACCTTGATTTTAGCTCAGAAAGATTCACATCCCATTCCTACCCTCCAGAGATGCAGGAAACTCTCCTAGAACCAAGGAAAACAGGGCACAGAGAGGTTTCAGAGTCTTGAGTGTTTGGGTGGGATCAACAGTGAAGGAACTGTAACCCGAGTCAAAGGTCAAACCTAAAGTAATATATTTAAGGATATGTGAGCTGAGTTTTAGCTGGGCCTTGATGTGGAGTGAGTGTGACCCTCCACCCCCTCAGAAAGAGACTGTCCCTGAAGCCACCTCTCTAACTACTGCTCAAGACTTCTACTTAGTTCTCTCTCCTTCAGGATAACTCAAGTGGTTCTCAGTGAGGTGACAACAGGGGTAATTTTCCCTCAGGAAATATTTAGCAATGTCTGAGGAAATTTTTGGCTGTCAACTGGGAGGGGGATTGCTACTGGCACCTACTGGGTAGGGCCAACAGATATTGCTAAATAGCCTACATGGGCAGGAACTTACCCCTCCCACACACAGGGAAGAATGATCCCGCCATAAGTGTCAACAGTAGAAGTCTGAAAACCCCAGTGGGAGACAAGACTGGGAGGAATGGGTTCAAATCCACGTGGCTGATGAGTGAGAGACAACCCTGCTTCTCTGTTCCTCACTGAAAGGCAGTCACCCCTCAAGCCAGTCCCCTGAGTGCACCAAGTCTGATTGGTTCCTCTGCCCACGCATAGGACCAACCCCAACTCAGGCCTTTATGACAGGCAATAACTGGGATGACTAAACTGGGATGGTTTTTTTTTCCCCCCCATCGGCTTTATTTATTTGAGAGAGCAAGAAAGAATGAGAGCTTGAGCAGGATGAGGGGCAGAGGGAGGGGGAGAAGCAGATTTCCCACTGGGCAGGGAGCCTGTTGTAGGGCTCGATCCCAGGACCTTGGAATCATGACGTGAGCTGAAGGCAGATGCTTAAACCCACTGAGTCACCCAGGCATCCCGTGAAGGTAGTTTCAATTCTGAGTAGCCACCAATGGCACAGGGGGAGTCTTTCTGTAAAACCGCTCATTTCCTGGTTAGTATACCTCCTGTTTTTTGGAGGTGTCTGTCCCATTCCAGCAATGTCCCCTTGACCATGTCTTCCCAGAGCTGAGGAGAGAATTCCAGGGACTATTTCAGTGATCAGGATATAGAGCTAATCTCAGGGCAGCCTCTGATTGACCCAGAGCTCTTCTCCTTCTGTATTTCCCCATCATCCCTACCCATCAACGTAAACCAGATGGTCGCTGCCTACCTTGGTCTGGCAGAGGATAGAACCCATGGTTAAGGTGTAAAGGCCTCGGCCACAGGAACTTCAATAAGTAGGCTTTGAAATAATTTTCATTTCTAGTTTTCAGGGAATTTGACACACTTTATCTGGTATAAACAGAGGTTCTCCCCACTGTACAAATGAGAAAGCAAGGCTTTGAAAGAGGATGTTTCTCAAACGTGAGGGACTGTGGTTCTAGGTGGTGAAACCCCTAACTACCTACCCGGAAACATCAGGATAATCTTCACCAAATTATTCCCCAGGCCAACAGTTAGTGTTACCACATCTAGAGTTGAAAAGCATTAAGCTCACACTATACTCACACCTTTCATCACCCCATTTCTCACCACTGTGATAACCACAATTAGTACCCCTCACCCTCCCCATACCAAACCCTGCCGGGTGAAAAACTGGCAAGGAGACAGTAGGAACATCTTCCCAGCATACCTGTGTCCCACAGCACATACAGACAAGGGTGACCCGGGTACTTATTACTGAATGGCAGACGTGAGGCCGGCATGTGCAAACAGTGGTTCTCTCTGGTAGCAGCTTTATGGATAAATGCTACTTTCTTCTTCACGCCTCTCTCTGTTTTCCAAAATGTGTATATTCATTCTATAATCAGGAAAAAAATAAGTTTTGAAACCAACATTTCCTAAGAAATAATACAGGAAAGTTGCAAGTCTAGAACCTACATCTTTTCAAACTAAGCCAGACTCTGTTGTCTTTTCTTTTCAGTAACGTTTGCCAAAAAGTTTGGAAAGTTCACAGGTGCTTTCCAGGGGGCTGTGTCCTTGGAAAATGGAGGACAAAAAGGCAAAGTATTATTGCCTGTCCCAGAAGGATTAGGGCGAGGGCTGTGGCGTGCTTCCTCCATGGTAGCTGACCCTAAGGGTCCAAGCAACATGGTAGCCACGTGGGCAGCTCTCCTCACACTCAGAGAAGTCTGCTTAATGATGGTCTCAGTAGGAGAGAAGCCTGTTCTTGTTTTTTGTTTTTTTTTTTTAATTGTTTCAGTTGCAAGAGAGCACAAGTAGGGAGCAGAGTGGAGGGGAAGGAGAGGAGCAGAGGCAGAGGGAGAAGCAGACTCCCCACTGAGCAAGGAGCCCAATGTGGGACTTGATCCCAGAACCCTGGGATCATGACCTGAGCTGAAGGCAGATGCTTTACTGACTGAGCCACCCAGATGACCAAGATTATTCATGATTTTACAGTCTTCTTTCTGGGAGCTCCTACTTTAGGAGCTATCTTCTCCAGCCACCTGAGTGGTACTGTTCTTTTAGAGAATCCCTTGCAGTAATAGTTTCCATAGATAGAGAGCTGTTTAGGAGCTGGGGCTTAGCATCTGTAGTCTTTTGTTATCACAGCTACCCTGCAGGTAGCTGGTCATCATCATCCCTAGTTTACAGTAAGGCTCCAGGGGGTAAGTGAGATAACTAGTGCTAGTAACTGTGGAAGTTCACAGCCAAAGCTGTCTCTAACTCCCAAGTCCAGGGTTGTCTTACTGTTTTCTGCTACTTTCTTCTCCCTTCAAGTTCTGAGTTAGGGGAAGGCATTACTCCTTCCTGTTTGGGGGAAGAAGGTCCTTTCTCTCCTGTTCAGTTCCAAAGGATCCAAAAGGATCCAAAGGAATCATGTTTAAGGTTTGAAAGATGTACAGATGACAGCCTCTAGATCTATAGAAGCCCCAGTGTTAATCACGTGCTCTGAATGGTACTCCCCTCTTCCACAGTAGGCTTGAATTGGGGGCACACAGGCAAGGAACTCCTCCTCTCACACCCTGATAGTAGAGAAGATCACAAACCTCCCCCTCCACTGCGAGGGTTCCTACGATGGTCAAACTTGCAATCATCTTGCATTTATTGACCATTTACTATGTGTCAGGCTCTGAGCTCATGTCCTTTGATCGAATTTGTGGTCTTTGTACCACATGGAGGTGCCTCACAGATGGGAATGAAGAAGGATCAAGGCAGGAGGGGGAACTTAGCTCTACTTTACAGCTCAAGGGAGTGTGAGTCATGAGGCAAGGGGAAGGTATCACTCATCAACAGACCACATCAATCTGGGATTGTGAGTTCAGGCCTGCAGCAACTAGCCATATAGCAGAAAATCAGACTGCACTAGGGAACAGAGGGGAGGGAAGGAGGAACTGGCATACTGATGCACACTTTCTTGCTGTTGGTGATTGCTGGCACCAGGCCCTACTGGCTGACGGTAGTCGACGGCGAGCCTTCCAAGGGCAATGAGCAGCGTCCCCCGGGAGTCAGTCTACACCCACCGAAGAAGGACCAAAGCCATTTTCTTCTTTGCTGTCAGGAGCAAGAGAAATAGCCAGACCAGGACAAATAACTTAGATTCCAAGTTAAATCTGATTAAAAGCTGTTTGTAGGGCAGTGGCCTTGTATTTAGAGTCACCATTCATCCCAGTTCGTCCAGTTTAACAGGCCCAGTTTGTGCTTGTTGTCTCAGTTCTCAGTGAGATGAGAAAACACACTCCTCTTTCCACTAAAAAATACTCTGATTTTGCCAACAAAGGGACGATAGGGTCACCTCGCTTATGCAGCAGGCGTCAACTTACTGCTCCTTTGGCCTCCACGCAATAAAATGGATGGATTTCCTGTGTTTGACGAAAGGTTAGTCTACACAGACTTCCATTTTGTGAGAGAGAAGTGGAGGCCACTGAGGACATTTCCACCCCATCCACCTTCAGTCGGCTGGGCGTGCATGGCTGCGCGTGCGTGCGTGCGTACGCCATTCTTTGAGCGGTCCTGCGCGCTTTTGTGAATCTCCGTTCCACGACCAAATGTCTCCTGCAGTCTCAAGAACAAGGTAGAGATCAGGGAGCCTTGAGTGGATTTAATAGCGAAGAGCCAAACCTTGCGTCCCGCGGTATAGACTATGGGAGGCGACGCTGGGGGCCTCCAAATACCAAGTAGTCCCAAACTGAGCTATTTGCCTGTGAAACGGGGACAGCTTGGCCTCTCTTCTACCCCTTCCTATCTTTCTTCCCCTTACCGCTTCCCCAGATGATTCATCCCAGGATCCCTCTCCTATTCTTCCAAAATAGGATATTCTGTTTCCTCAAACAGCCAAGATAAACTGGCCAGATAAAAATGGGCCAAAACAACTGGGATTCCTTTGGCTGACATACTGGGGACTTCCGCATGGCAGGAGTCAGAGCTCTGACATCAAGATGGCATTTCATGTTTGGATGCACACCTTAATTCCTAGATCCTGTCATTTGCAGCTTGGAAGGCCAATCTGCAGGATTTGGGAGTGCTCTGTTTTCTTGTCAATGTGAGAAATGGCTCCCCATAGACTTGACTACAAATAAAAGCAAAAATAATGGTGGGACAAGAGTGTCACCTAGTGGCAAAGGTATGCTTTCATTTTTTTGTTTGTTTGTGTCAATAAACAAAAATATCAAAAGCCCATAGAATGTGCCCAGTGCTCACTAGGGATTATTGTTATTATTTTAATTGAAGTATAGTTGGTATACAATTTCACACTAGTTTCCAGGGTGCAACATAGGTGATTTTTGCAAGTCTATGTGTTATGCTGTGCTCACCACAAGAATAGTTACCGTCTGTCACCATACAGTATTATTAGAATACCGTTGTGTATCTTTCCCGTGCTGTACATTTTATGCCCATGACATTCCATAGCTGGAAACCTATACGTCACACTGCCTTTCACCCTCTTTGCACATCCCCCTACCACTTCTCCTCTGACAACCATCCGTCTATTCTCTGTAATTTTTAGGTTTTTTTCCGGCCTTTTGTTTGTTTATATATTTGGGGTTTTTTTTTAGATTCCACATATAAGTGAAATCATAAGGTGTTTGTTTTTCTCTGTTTGACTTGTTTCACTTAGCTTAATAACCTTCCAATTCATCCATGTTGTTGCACATGGCAAGAGCCCATTCTTTTTCATGACTGAGTAGTATTCCACTTGTGTGTATACACACCATTTCTTTATGCATTCATAAATCAACAGACACTTGGGTTGGTTCCGTATCTTGGCTACTGTAGATAATACTACAGTAAACACAGAGGTGCATGTATCTTTTTGAATTTGTGTTTTTGTTTTCTTTGGGTAAATGCCCAGTGGTGGAATCTTAGATTTTTGAGCTTTAATTTTTTGATAAAACTCCATACTGTTTTCCACAGTGGCAGTGCCAATTTACATTCCCACGAAAAGTACACAAGTGTTCCTTTTTCTCCATATCCTCATCAACACTTGTTATTTCTCATCCTTTTGATTCTAGCCATTCTGAATGGTGTAAAGTGATATCCCGTGGTAGTTCTGATTTGCTTTTCCCTGATGAGTGATGTTGAGCATGTTTTCTTATGTCTGTTGGCCATTTGTATGTCTTCTTTGGGGAAATTTCTGTTTAGGTCCTCTGCTCATTGTCTAATTGGATGATTTGGTTTTTTGGTACTGAGTTATAGAAGTTTTTTTGTATATTTTGGATATGAACCTCTTACTGGATATACCATTTGCATAGCTCTTGTCCCACTCAGTGGGTTGCCTTTTGGTTTTATTGATGGATTCCTTTGCTGTGCAAAAGCTTTTTAGTTTAATGCAATTTCAGTAGTTTATTTTTGCTTTCGGTCCCCTTGTCTGAGGAGACGTATCTAGAAAAATACTGCTAAAGCTAATATCAAAGAAATTACTGCCTATTTTCTTCTAAGATTTTTATGGTTTCATGTCTCACATTGAGGTTTTTAATGAGTTTTGAGTTTATTTTTGTGTGTGCTGTGAGAAAGTGGTCCAGGTTCATTCTTTTGCATGTAGCTATTCAGTTTTCCCAGCACCATTTATTGAAAAGACTGTCTTTTCCCCCATTGTATATTCTTGCCTCCTTTCTTGTAGATTCATTGACCATTAAACCATTTTTTTTCCTGGGCTCTGTGTTCTGTTTCACTGGTCTGTGTGTCTCCTTTTGTGCTGGCTCAATATTGTTTTGATCACTACAGCTTTGTAGTATATCTTGAAATCTGGAGTTGTGAAACTTTAAGCTTTGTTCTTCTTTCTCAAGATCGCTTTGGCTATTTGGGGTCTTTGGTGATTCCATATGAATTTTAGGACTGTTTGCTTTGGTTCTGTGAAAAATGCCCTTGGTATTTTGATTGGGATTGCATTGAATCGGTAGATTGCTTTGGCTGCTACGAACACTCTGACGATATTAACTCTTCCAATCCATTAGCATGGGCTGTCTTTCCATTTGTTTGTATCATCTTCAGTTTCTTTCACCAGGACTTTATGGTTTTCAGAATACAGGTCTTTTACCTCCTTGGTTAAATTTATTCCTAGATATTTTATTCTTTGGGGTATAATTGTAAATGAAATTGTTTTCATAAATTCTGCTTCTGCTACTTCATTATTAGAGTATGAAAACACAGCCAATTTCTGTGTATTCATTTTATATCCTGCAAGTTACTGAATTCATTCATTCTGATAGTTTTCTATGTATAGTATTGTGTCATCTGCAAATAGTGACGGTTCTACTTCTTCCTTGCCAATTTGGATGCCTCATTTCTTTTTCTTGTCTGATTGCCATGGGTGAAAGTAGTGAGAGTGAAAATCCTTGTCTTGTTCCTGGTCTTAGAGGAAAAGCTCTCAGTTTTCACTGTTGAGTATGATGTTAGCTGTGGGTTTGTTATATGTGGCCTTTATTATGTTGAGGTGTGTTCCCTCTAAACTTACTCTGTTGAGAATTTTTATGATGAACAGAAGCGAATTTTGTTATATTCTTTTTCTGCATCTATTGAGATGATCCTAGGATTTTCATCCTTGGTTTTGTTGCTGTGGTGTAGCATGTTGATTGATTTTGTGAATATTCAGCTATCTTTGCATGCCTAGAATACATCCCAGTTGATCATTGTGAAAGATATTTTTAATGTATTGTTGAATGTGGTTTGCTAATATTTTGCTGAGGATTTTTGCATCTATATACATCAGCATTATTGGCCTATGATTTTCACTCTTTTTTAGTGTCTTAGTCTGGATTTGGTGTCAGGGTAATGTTGGCCTCGTAGAATCCATTTAGAAGCTTTCCTTCTGTTTTTCTTCCATCCTCTCTCACAATAGTTTGAAGAGAATAGGTATTCACTCTCCTTTAAATGTTTGGTAAAATTCACCTATGGATACATCTGGTCCCAGACTTTTGTTTGTTGGGAGCTTTTGGTAACCAATTCAGTCTCATTACTAGGAATCAGTCTGTTCTGAATTTTTATTTCTTCCTGATTTAGAATTATAGAAGATTATGTTTCTAGGAATTTATCCATTTCTTCTAGTTGTTCAGTTTGTTGGCATATTGTTTTTCAGAGTAGTCTCTGTAATCCCTTGAATTTCTATGGTGTTGCTGCCACTTTCCCTGTTTCATGTCAGATTTTGTGTCCTCCCCCGCCCCTTTTTTTCCCTTGAGTCAGGCTAAAGGTCTGACTTAAATTTTAGTTTATTTTTCAAAGAACCAGTTCTTAGTTTCATTGATCTTTTCTATGTTTTCAGCTTTTGTTTCTTTGTTTGTTTTTAGTCTTTATTTCTGCTCTGATCTTTATTATTTCCTTCCTTCTACTAACCTTGGGCTTTGTTTGTACTCCCTTTCCTAGTCCTTTAGGTGTAAGGTTAAATTGTTTATTTGAGATTTTTCTTGTTTCTTGAGATAGGCTTGTGTTTGCAATAAATTTTCCTCTTAGAACTGCTTTCACTGTGTCCCAAAGATTTTGGACCATTATGTTTTCATCTTCACTTTTCATTGGGTATTTTAAAATTTCTTCTTTGATTTCTTTATTGCCCATTGGCTGTTCAGTAGCATGCTTTTTGGGCTCCACATGTTTGTGGTTTCTTTTCTGGTGAATGTTTTCTTTTGATTCATACAGCTGTGGTTAGAAAAAGATGCATGATAGGATTTCAGTCTTCTTAAATTTATTGAGACTTGTTTTGTGGCCTAATATATGACCTCTCCCAGTGAATGTTCCATGAATACTTACAAAGAATGTGTATTCTGTTGATTTTGGAGGGAAAGTTGTGTATATATCTGTTAAGTCCATCTGGTCTACTGTGTCCATTCAAAGACACTGTTTCCTTGTTGATTTTCTGCCTGGGCGATCTATCCATTGAAGTAAGTGGAACGTTAAAGTCCCCTATTATTGTATTACTGTCAGTTTCTCTCTTTATGGCTGCTAGTATTTGCTTTATGTATTTAGGTGCTCCAATGCTGGGTACATAATAATCTGTATTCTTTTGTCAGATTAATTCCTTTATCATAATGCAGTGTCCTTCTTTGTCTCTTGCTACTATCTTTGTTTTAAAGTCATTTTGTCTGATCTTAGTATTGGTATATCAGCTTTTTTAAATTTGGGGTTTTTTTTTTTTTTTGGTTGAAACAAATGTTACATTAGTTTCAGGTGTACAACTTAGTTATTTCACAAATTTATGATACGTTATGTTCATTGCAATTATAGCTACAGTCTGCTCCATTACATCACTATTATAATTGACTGTACTCCTTATGCTCTGCTTTTTATTCCTGTGATTTACTCATTCCATAACTCAAGATCTGAATCTCCCTCTTCCTTCACCCATTTTGCCCATCCCCCACCTCTCTCCTGCCCTGGCTATCAACTGTTTGCTTTCTGTATTTATGGTTCTTTTCTTTTTAAAAGATTATTTATTTATTTGAGAGAGATGCGAAAGAGAACACAAGCAGGGGGTGGGAAGAGGGAGAAGCAAGCCTCCCGCTGAGCAGGGAGCCCAGTGTGGGGCTCCATTCCAGGACCCCAGAATCATGACCTGCTCTGAAAGCAGACAGTTAACTGACTCAGCCACCCAGGCACCCATGTATTTATAATTCTTATTTAGCTTTTTGTAGATCTTGTTTTTTAGATTCTACATATGGGTGGAATCATGATCTTTGTCTTTCTCAGTCTGACTTATTTCACTTAGCATAATAGCCTCTAGGACTGCCCATGTTGACTCAAATGACACAATCTCATCCTTTTTTATGGCTTTGTAATATTCCTTTGTGTATATATACCACATTTTCCTTTCTATTCATCTATTGGTCGATACTTAGGTTGCTTCCATGTCTTTTTTTTTTCTTTTAAAGATTTACTTATTTATTTGAGAGCATGAGAGAGCGAGAAAGAAGGAGCAGGGGGAGGGACAGAGGGACAGGGAGAAGCAGACTCCCTGCTGAGCAGGGAACCTGCTGTGGCACTTAATCCCAGAACTCCAGGATCATGACCTAAGCCAAAGACAGACTCTTAACTGGCTAAACCACCCAGGTGCCCCAAGGTGCTTTCATGTTTTGCCTGTTGTAAATAATATTGCAATAAACATAGGTTGCGTATATCTTTTTGAGTAAGTGTTCCTCATTTTCCCTGGGTAAGCCCAATAGTGGAATTATTGGCTCGTATGGTATTTCTGTTTTAGGTCTCTAATCCATTTTGAGTTTATTTTTGTATACGGTGTGAAAGTTGTCTAGCTTCTTTTTGTTTTTTACATGTAGCTGTCCAGTTGTCCAAGTACTATTTATTGAAAAGACTGTTTGTTCCCCATTATATATTCTTGCCTTTTGTGTCATAGATTAATTTACCATATATCTGTAGGTTTATATCTGGGACTCTGTCCTGTTCTGTTGATCTTTGTGTCTTATTTTTGTGCCATATCATATTGTTTTGGTTACTGCAGCTTTGTAGTATATCTTGAAATCTGGAGTTGTGCTGCCTCCAGCTTTGTCCTTCTTTCTCAGGAGTGCTTTGGCTATACAAAATCTTCTATGGTTCCATATCAGTTTTCAGAATATTTATTCTAGCTTTCAAGAAATGTTTGTATTTTGATAGAGATTGCCTTGGATCTGTATATTGCTTTGGGTAATATAAACACTGGCCATATTAATTTTTCCAATCCATGAGCATAGAATATATTTCCATTTGTTTGTATAGTCTTCAATTTTTTTTTCGTTAGTGTTTCACAGTTTTCAGAGTACAGATCTTTCACATCTTTGGGTAAGTTTATTCCTAGGTATTTTATTCTTTCTGGTGCAATTATAAATGATGGTGTTTTAAACTTCTCTCTATGATTTTGTTAATGTATAGAAATGCTACTGATTTCTCTGCATTAGTTTTGTATCTTGCCACTTTATTAAGGTTTTTTAATTACTTCTAGTAGTTTTGTTTTGTTTTGTCTTATTTGCTGAAATCTTTAGGATTTTCTATGTATAGTATCCTGTCATCTGAGTAGTGACAGCTTACCAACATGGATGTCTCTTCTTTTTCTTATCTGATTGCTGTGGCTAGGACTTCTAGTACTATGTAATAAAAATGGTGAAAGTGGGTATCCTTGTCTTGTTCCTGATCTTAGAGAGAAAGCTCTCAGTTTTCCTCCATTGAGGATGATGTTAGCTGTGGGTATTTCATGTATGGCCTTTAATAGGTTGAGATATGTTCCCTCAGATCTCATTTATTGGAGAATTTTTATTGTGAATGGATTTTGAATCTTGTCAAATACTTTTTCTGCATCTGTTGAGATGAGCATATGGTTTTTATTCTTGATTTTGTTGATATAGTATATGTCATTGATTGATTTGCAAATATTGCATTCTAGGAATAAATCCCATCTGATCATGGTGAATCATCTTTTTAATGTATTGCTATATGTGGTTTCCTAATTTTTTAAAAAGATTTTATTTATTTATTTGACAGAGAAACAGCAAGAGAAGGAACACAAACAGGGGGAGTGGGAGAGAGAGAAGCAGGCTTCCTGTGGAGCAGGGAACCTGATGTGGGGCTCAATTCCAGTACCCTAGCTGGGATCAGAACCTGAGCCAAAGGCAGCCGCTTAACTGACTGAGCCACCCAGGTGCCCCTTCCTAATATTTTGTTGAGGATTTTTGTATCTATGTCTATCAGAGATATTGGTCTGTAGTATGAGTGTGTGTGTGGGGGGGTGCTTTTTGTGTTGATGTCTTTGGTTTTGGTATCAGGGTAATAATGTCCTTGTAGAAGGTATTTGGGAGCTTTCCTTCCTCTTTTATTTTTCCCCTCTGAATAGTTTGAGAAGAATAGGTATTAACTCTTCTGTAAATATCTGGTAGAATTCACTTGTGAATCCATCTATTCCTGGACTTTATTTTTGGTAGTTTCTTCTTTTGTTTAAGATTTTATTTATTTATTCGACAGGGAGAGACACAGAGAGAGAACACAAGCAGGGGAAGGGCAGATGGAGAAGCAGGCTTCCCACTTAGTGGGGAACCTGATGCAGGGCTTGATCCCAGGACCCTGGGATCATGACCCTAGCTGAAGGCACTCAACAAATGAGCCCCCCCAGGTGCCCCTTTTGGTAGTTTTTTGATTACTGATTCAGTTTTGTTACTTGCAGTTGGTCTACTCAGATTTTTTATTCTTGGTTTAGTTTTGGAAGATTGTATGTTTCTAGGAGTTAAATTCATTTTTTCTAGGTTGTCCAGTTTGTTGGCATATAATTTTTCATAATATTCTCATAATCCTTTGTATTTTCTGGAGTCGATTATTACTTTTCCTCTCTCATTTCTGATTTTTATCTGGGTCTGTTCTCTTCTTCAAAAAATTATTTTTATTAACATGTAATGTTTATTTGTCTCAGGGGTTCAGGTCTGTGAATCATCAGGCTTACAAACTTCACAGCACTCACCATAGCACATACTGTCCCCAATGTCCATAACCCAACCTATCCTACCACTGCCCCAGCAACCCTTAGTTTGTTTTGTGAGATTAAGAGTCTCTTCTGGTTTGTCTTCCTCCCAATCCCATCTTGTTTCATTTTGGGTCTGTTCTCTTTTTTGTTTGGTCTGGCTAAGGATTGGTCAATTTTGTCTTTTCTATTGTTTTGTTTTGTTTTTTGTTTTTTGGTTTTTTTTTTTTTAAGATTTTATTTATTTATTTGACAGAGAGAGATCACAAGTAGGCAGAGAGGCAGGCAGAGAGAGAGAGGAGGAAGCAGGCTCCCTGCTGAGCAGAGAGCCCGATGTGGGACTCGATCCCAGGACCCTGAGATCATGACCTGAGCCGAAGGCAGTGGCTTAACCCACTGAGCCACCCAGGCGCCCCTGTTTTTTGTTTTTTGTTTTTTGTTTTAGTATGTACGTCATTTATTTCAGCTCTAATCTTTATTATTTCCTTTCTTCTACTTACCTTGATGTTTTTTTGTTCTTCTTTTCCTAGGACCTTTAGGCATATGGTTAGATTGTTTAAGATTTATCTTGTTCCTTGAGATAGTCCAGTATTACTGTATACTTCTCTCAGAACTGCTTTCTTTGTGTCCCAGAGGTTTTGGACTATACATTTTCATTTTCATTTGTCACCATGTATCTTTTTTTAAATTTCTTCTTTGATTGCTTCACTGACACCTTGGAATTTTAGTGTCATGTTGTCTAGTCTCCTTGTGCTTGTGGTTTTTTCCCAGTTTTTTTTTTTTCTTGTGATTGATTTCTAGTTTCGTACTATTGTAGACAGAAAAGATGCATATGAGTTCAGTCTTCTAAATTTGCTGAGGCTTATTTTATGGCCTACTATGTGATTTATTCTAGAGAATATTCCATGTGTACTTGAAAAGAATGTGTATTCTGTTGGTTTTGGATAGGATGTTCTGTATGTATCTGTTCATCTGGTCCAATGTGCCATTCAGAGACACTCTTCCCTTATTAATTTGCTGTTGGGATGATCCATTGATGTAAGTAGAGTGTTAAAGTACCCTACTATTATCATCTTACTGTCACTTTCTCTTAATGTCCATTAATATTTGTTTCATGTATTTAGGTGTTCCAGTGTTGGGTGAGTAGATATTTACAATTGTTATATCCTCTTGTTGGATTGATTCCTTTATGTAATGTCCTCCTTTGTCTCTTGTTATAGTTTTTATTTTTAAGTCTATTATGCGTGATGTAAATGTTGCTATGGCTTTTTTGTCACTTCCATTTGTATGGTGAATGTTTCTCCATCCTTTCCCTTTCGGTCCATATGGGTCTTTAGGTCTGATACAAGTCTTTTCATAGGCATCATATTAGATGGATATTGTTTTTTTTGTTGTTCATTCCACCATTCTCTCTTTTCATTTTAGTATTTATGCCATTTACATTTAAAGTAATTATTGATTGATATGTGGTAATCGCCATTTTTAAAATTTGTTTTCTGGTTGTTTTTGTATATCTTCTCTTGTTCTCTTTGTGATTATTTGTAGTGTTTTGTTTGGCTTTGTCTTTATTTTTTGTGTATCCACCATAGGTTTTGGGCCTGTCATTACCATGAGGTTCATATATACCATCCTAAGTAAATAGCCGTTCATATTAATTTGTTGGTTATTTAAGTTCAAACATATTCAAAAAAATTTATTAATTAGGAAAGAAAAATTTTCCCCTTTCTCTTCCCTTTTTCACTCTCCTCTCCAAATTTTATATATATGCTATCATATTTTACATCTTCTTGTTCATGTTTTTCTGATCTTTTTTGAAGTTATTTATTTATTTATTTATTTGACAGAGAGAGAGAGATAGAGAAAGCATAAGTAGGCAGAGGGCAGGCAGAGGGAGAGAGAGAAGCAGTCTTCCTGATGAACAGGGAGCCCAACCAGGGCTTGATCTCAGGACCCTGGGATCATGACCTGAGCGGAAGGCAGCTGCTTAACTGACTAAGCCACCCAGGTCCCCCTCTTATGTCTTAATGGACATTTCTTTTCCACTTAAAGAAGTTTCTTTCACATTTCTTCTTTTTTTTTTTTTTAAGATTTTATATATTTATTTGACAGAGAGAGATCACAAGTAGACAGAGGAGCAGGCAGAGAAAGAGGAGGAAGCAGGCTCCCCACCAAGCAGAGAGCCCCATGCGGGGCTCGATCCTAGAACCCTGGGATCATAACCTGAGCTGAAAGCAGAGGCTTTAATCCACTGAGCCACCCAGGCGCCCCTTCTTTCACATTTCTTTCTTTTTTTTTTTTTTTTTAAGATTTTATTTATTTGACAGAGATCACAAGCAGGCAGAGAGAGAGGAGGGAGCAGGCTCCCTGCTGAGCAGAGCGCCCGATGTGGGGCTCGATCCCATGATCCCTGGGATCATGACCTGAGCCAAAGGCAGAGGCTTTAACCCACTGAGCCACCCAGGCACCCCTTCTTTCACAGTTCTTATAAGGCTGGTTTAGTGGTAATAAACTACTGTCTGTATATTTTGTTTGGGAAACTCTTTTTTTTTTAAATTTTCAAAGTTTTTATATTAATTCCCATTAGTTAACATACAGTGTTCTATTAGTTTCATGTGCACAGTATAGTGATTCAACAATTCCATATATCACCCAGTGCTCATTACAAGTGTACCTTTTAATCCCTGTCACCTATTTAACCTACTTACCTCCCTTTGGTAACCATCAGTTTGTTTTCTGTAGTTACGGTCTGTTTATTGGTTTGTCTCTTTCTCCCTTTGCTTGTTTGCTCTGTCAAATTCCACATGTGAGTGAAATCATACAGAATTTGTCTTTCTCTGACTTATTTTGCTTAGCTAGTATTCTCTCTACTCCATCCATTCTGTTCCAGATATCAAGATTTTATCCATTTTGTTCCAGATATCAAGATTTAAGTTTATAGCTAACTAATATTTGTGTGTGTGTGTGTGTGTGTGTGCATGTCAGATCTTCTTTATCCATTCATTAGTCTATGGACATACGGGCTGTTTCCATAATTTGGCAATTGTAGATTACACTGCTGTACATACCAGGGTGTGTATATATCCCTTTGAATTAATATTTTTGTATTTTTTTTAAGATTTTATTTATTTATTTGACAGAGACACAGTGAGAGAGGGAACACAGCAGAGGGAGAGGGAGAAGCAGGCTTCCTGCAGAGCAGGGATCCCAATGTGGGCTTGATCCCAGGACCCTGATCCGAAGGCAGACGCCTAATGACTGAGCCACCCAGGTTACCGTACTTTTGTATTCTTTGGGTAAATACCTGGTTATGCAATTGCTAGATCATGGTTCTATTTTTAACTTTTTGAGGAAACTCCATACTCTTTTCCAGAGTGGCTATACCAATTTGTATTCCCACTAACAGTGCACAAGTGTTGGTTTTTCTCCATATCTTGTCAACACCTGTTATTTCTTGTGTTGTTGATGTTGGGAGTTTTTTGGTTACTGATTCAATTTCTTTCCTAATTGTCATTCTGTTCAAATGTTCTGTTTCTTCCTGTTTCATTTCTGGTAATTTATATATTTCTAGGAATTTATCTATTTTTGTCTAGGTTGTCCAATTTGTTGACATTTACTTTTTCATAGTATTTTCTTATAATTGCTTGTTTTTCTGTGTGTTGGTTTTGTTATTTCTCTTCTCTCATTTGTGATTTTATTTGAGTCCTTTCTCTTTTTTTTTTCTTGATGAATTTGGTTAGAGGTTTATCAGTCTTACTGATATTTTTCCAAAGTACTGGCTCTGGGTTTCATCTGTCTTGTTGAGTTTTTTCATTTCTATATCATTTATTTTTCCTCTAATCTTTATTATTTCCTTCCTTCTGTTTGTTTTGTGTTTTGTTTGTTATTCTTTGTCTAGCTCCTTTAGATAAAAGTTAGGTTGTTTATTTGAGATTTTTCTTGCTTCTTCAGGGTAACTGGCTTATATTGTTATAACCTTGCTCTTAGAACCATTTTTGCTGCATTGCAAAGATTTTGGACCATTGTATTTTCCTACTTATCTCCATGAACTTTACTTCTTTTATTCCCTGGTTGACTCATTCATTGTTTAGTAAGTAGCATGTTATTTAACCTTCATCTCTTTCTGGTCTTTGCAGATTTTTTCTTGTGCTTGACTTCTAGTTTCATAGCCTTGTGGTTAGAAAAGATGCACGGGATGACTTTGATCTTCTGGAATTTGTTGAGGCTTGTTTTCTGGGCTAATATGTAATCTGTTCTGGAGAATGTTCCATGTGCACTTGTAAAGAATGTGCATTCTGCTTTAGGATGGAATGTTCTGACTATAGCTGTTAAATCTGTCTAGTCTAGGGTGTCATTCAAAGCCATTGTTTCTTTGTCGATTTTCTCTTTAGATGATCTGCTCATTGAGGTAAGTGGGGTGTTAGTCTTCTGTTGTATTATTGTTGACTCATTCCTTTATGTTATTTACTGTTTTATGTATTTGGTGCTCCCAAGTTGAGTGCATAAATACTTAGAATTGTTATGTCTTCTCCTCTATTATTGTGTCCTTCTTTATCTTCTAGCAGGACAGCTATAGTTAAGTGGGTGCAAGCTGAGGAATTCCAGGTATTCCAGTGTGTGGGGTGCCGTGGTGGGGTGATTAGAGTCAAGGCCAGGTTGTCCTGAGGTCCTCCAGTCCTGAGGACAGACACCCTGGTAGGGAGTAGTCCAGGGATCCTCAAGTTGTCTATACAGGGAGAGCCTTGGTGGGGCAGCTAGAACTGAGGGAGGCACTGGCTAGGCCTTCCTGGGGTGCTCTGCATAGGGGGAGGTTTGGTAGGGCAGCTAGAGCCAAGGCAAGCATGAGCCAGAAGGTCCTGGATTGCTTTGTGCCATAGGTGCCTTGGCAGGCTGTCTGGAGCCAAAGTGGTATGGGCCTGGAGTGTTCTGGGGTGCGTTGCACCTTGGTGTGATAGCCAGAGCTGCAATGAGCCTGGACCAGGGAGTTCTGGGGCTGCCTTGGTGGGGCAGCTGGGGCTGGGGTCATCTAGGACCCAAGGGCTCACTGAGGCAGTAAGCCAGCGGTGGCACCCAGGCCTTGTTCCTGTTCATTGTGGAGAGGGAATGTAAATCATGGTGCTTACCAGCCCTTCTGGTCTGGTCTCACCAGCAGTTCCCCCACCATTTGGTGGAGTTTATGACTGGCTCTTTTATGTTTTAGTTGCTCTTCTATTTTCATTTTGATTTTTTAAAGATTTTATTCCTTTATTTGAGAGAGAGATAGGGAGCACGAGCAGGGGGAGGGGCAGAGGGACAGGGCTTCATGAACTGAACCACCCAGGTGTCTCTAGTTGCTCTTTTATTTATTTATTTGACAGAGATCACAAGTAGGTAGAGAGGCAGACAGAGAGAGAGGAAGGGAAGCAAGCTCCCCACTGAGCAGAGAGCCCGATGCCGGACTCGATCCCAGGACCCTGAGATCGTGACCTGAGCTGAAGGCAGAGGTTTAACCCACTGAGCCACCCAGGCACCTTCTAGTTGCTCTTTTAAACACTGTTTTTTGGAGTTTTTTTTCTGTGCCCCAGGGCATTCAGGGCTGGTGTGGGCGAAGGCCCAGGGCTCGCTGAGGCAGCCAGCCGGTTTTGCTGCTTGGACTCTGTTCCCATGTGCACCATCAGGGTGAGGGGGGAGCATAAACCACGGCACTCATGCCCCTCTCAGACCCGGAGAGAGTTCCAGGGCTGGTTCCTTTATATTCTAGTTCTCCTTTTAAAACACAGCTTTTTGGGGGGTGGGGGCACCTGGGTGGCTCAGTGGGTTAAGCATCTGCCTTCAGCTCAGGTCATGATCCTGGGGTTCTGGGATTGAGTCCCACATGGGGCTTCCTGCTCAGTGGGGAGCCTGCTTCTCCCTCTCACTCTGCCTGCTGCTCCCCCTGCTTGTGCTCTCTCTTTCTGTGTCAATATAAAAAAAAAAAAAAAAAAAAATTTTTTTTTTTTTAAAGATTTTTATTTATTTATTTGTCAGAGAGAGAGCGAGCGAGAGCGAGCACAGGCAGACAGAGTGGAAGGCAGAGTCAGAGGGAGAAGCAGGCTCCCTGCGGAGCAAGGAGCCCGATGTGGGACTCGATCCCAGGACGCTGGGATCATGACCTGAGCCGAAGGCAGCTGCTTAACCAACTGAGCCACCCAGGCGTCCCCCCAAAAAAAAAATCTTAAAAACAACCCCACAGCTTGTGTGTGTGTGTGTGTGTGTGTGTGTGTGTGTGCGTGCGCGTGCCATAAAGGAAGCAGATCCATTTACCATCTCTCAGCACCTTCCTCCTCGCTGACCTTTGCAGTGTGGGAGATAGTTATTCCTTCACAAGCGTGTTTCCATCTCCCATGCTGTTCTCGATGTGGTCTTTTCTTTGTGCAGAAGTTATTTAGTCAGCCATCACTTCCTCTTCAGGAGGAATTGCTTTATGAAAAGGTGTAGATTTGGTGCGTCCCTGGAGGGGGTGGGTTCAGGATGTTCCTGCATTACCATCTTGGATTGGAACTTAGGGATCATTTGATGTACACAGCACAGAGGTGCTTTGGAATCAGGAATTTAAAAGGAATGTTCCCAGACCTCAAGGAACCCAGACTTTAATAGAGGGAGATCGATGTGTAAAAATTTTAAAATTGTCTGTAATAACAGATGAGGAGAACAAAGGCAAGAAAAATGCAACTAAAATTAAATTTCCTTATAGTTTTCAGCCCACTGATAAATACCTGAAGGTTACAGAGCATGACATTCCTCAAGGACTCATGACTGCCTTCATGTTAATTTTTTTTAAAGATTTTATTTGAGAGCGAACGAGCACATGAGAGTGTGCACAAGTTGGGGGAGGGGCAGAGAGAAGCAGGCTCCCTGTTGAGCGGGGAGCGGGATGTAGGGCTCGATCTCGGGACCCTGGGATCATGACCTGAGTTCTACGCAGACACTTAACCCACTGAGCCACCCAGGGGCTTCAATGTCAATATTTTGCTGGAGACTAAAAGCACCTTATCTTGACAATAATAGTTAGATCTCCAGATCCCGTCATTCTTCTTTAACATGTGGAAATCCCTTTAGAGACTTACGGCATCTCTATGCACCATGCCCCCAAACTTAAAGTATATAATCAGCCACTCTTCACTATCACAACTGAACCTGTCTGTCCACGGGTCCTGTGCCTGTGCTATAATCATCTTTTTGCACTGAAAAATGTCTTAAGAATTCTTTCTTGAGCGTTGTGATTGATGGCCCCACATCATTTTTGGTGCCTCCTGTATACAGGGATTCTGCGTCGTCCTTCATTTGGACTTCGAGCCTCAGTGCAAACTTGATGAGTTACTAATGCTCAGGCTCCCATGGGAGGTTTCCTCCTCATTAGTCTAATATGATCCCCTCCACATTTCTGGTTTAGCAACTTCTGCCCAGGAGACCTCTGCCTAGAGCTGGCTAAAACAGGTGCCCTGACTGAATTAAAACCCAGCCAGGGACCATTTCCTGGGGAAGTCAGCTATCAAGACCACATGTGTTGGAATGTCACTTAGACCATGATGGATTTCCATCTTTACTATTCTACCTCCGTGTCCTCTACTGACAATTTAAATTGTAACATTAGGTATTTCTTCCTGCAAATTGTTAGCATCTCCAAGGGTTAAGATGGCAGGCTCTGTTGGTTCACCTACTGGCATCTATTGTGTCCTGGGAAGAACAATACGGAAGCAAAGGGATGTTGACATCCCTCCAGTAAATAAGTCAGTATTTTAACAGCTTTTTGAGGGATGCCTCTGGTCTTTCTGAACACTAGGAACCCTTGACATAATCCTAAATGGGATGCCATCAAGCAGTCCAGGAGGGATTATGATAATGGACTTTTCTCCTTTTATGGGAATGGAATTTTCCTCTTGGGGGTGTCTTCCTCCCTTGGGATATCTCTTAACCCATTGGAACTGATTTGGATTGCAAGATTTAAAAGAAGAAAGGACTCATCATCTTTTGCAATAATGCATGGCCTCAGTACTCCTTAGGAGTTGAGGGGGAAAAATAGCCCAGTAATGGGACAACAGACTTCCGTACTACATACCAGTTAGATCTCTTCTGCAGGAAACAAGGCAAGAGGATTGAAGTGCCCTATGTCCAGGCCTTCATGGCCTTAAATTAAGATTCTGACCTCAGGGCTCCTTGCAAAATTTGTTCCGCTATTTAAACAAGCTAATGAAGCCCCTCAACATATTGGACGATGATTGTCTGAATAGGCCCCCTCCTCCCAAAGAACTTGGGCTCCGGGAGGAATCACCGGCCAGTTCAAAGAAGACATTGAATCTGTTACTATCCCTCCTCCTTAAAAGCCCCAAGACCCTTCTGCTCCAGCTGGGCATACCAGGAGTGGAATTCCCTGTCTTCTGGGAGCTCCTTCTAAACCTGGACTATATTCTGTTAGGGAGATTGCTAATGGAGACAGTGGATGTGATTAGAGTCCATGTCCCATTATCCATGGCAGACTTGGCTCAGATAAAACAATTAGGATGATATTCTGAGAACTCTTCTCAATTTATTGAGGGTTTTCAGCAATTATCTGTTAGGTTTGAATTCATTGTTGTACCCCTGAGGAAAAGAACCCTATCTGGGCAGGGGCTCAAGAAGTTGTTGATGAACTAGCAGCCAGAGATAGAGATGGTTATCTGGTGGGAGGTGTTGCTATCCCAAATACCCAACCACATTGGCATTATCAAGGAGGGGAAAGATGAGTCCAAATGATAACTTAATAGAGGAATGAAAAAAAGTATTTGATAAACCTGTAAGCTTTGTTAAAATTCATGGAATTATTCAAGGCGCTGATAAAAATCTAGCTCTATTTCAAGGTCTTCTGCTGGAAGCCATCCTTACATATACAAATCTGGACTCCATCTCACCTGAGGGAACTGTTAGATTATGCATGCATTTTATAAAAGTCAGTTGGAGCCTGACATCCACTGAAAATTGACTAGAGTGACTTTAGGTCCTCAAACCCCCACCCAGCATGTACTAAAGTTCATTACTGGAGTTTTTAATAATAGAAAGTTTTAAGACAGGGAAAGGACCCAAGAGCTAAGCTGCAGGGTAAAATACAGGTTCAAATATTGGCTGCCGCTCTTCGCGGATCCCCCACAACAGGGACTAACCAGGGGCCAAAGAAAAAGCCGGCATCAGACGAAGGACCAGGTAAGACCCATGCTATGGGTGTGGCCAGAATGGACATTGGAGCAAGGAATGTCCAAAAAACGCTCTCCACCGGGGCCATGTCCTATCTGTAAGGAAGAAGGACATTGGAAGAGAGACTGTCCTCATCTCCAGAGAGAGAGGAAGACAGGAACTCACTTCTTCGCCTGAGAGCAGGAACCTGAGGATCTGGCATGATGGGGCCCTAACGCTGGTCCGGCTGCCTTTGACATCCAGATGACTGAGCCCCCCAGGTTACCCTGGATGTGGAAGGTAAGTTTGTCAATGTCCTTATTGGTACAGGAGCCATTTACTCTGTTTTTTACTCAGCACTCAGGCCCTAGTTATCTTTCTTTCTCTCTCTTTCTTTGTTTCTTTCATTCATTCATTCATTCATTCATTCATTTATTTATTTATTTATTTATTTTAGAGAGAGTGAGTGGAGAAGGGAGGTATAGAGGGAGAGAGAGAATCCCAGGTAGGCTCTACATTCGGCATGTAACCCAACTCAGGGTTTGATCTCGTGACCCCAAGATCATAACCTGAGTGGAAACCACGAGTAGGATGCCTAACCCCAACCACCCCAGCCCTACTTGTCTTTCTAACCACAACATTATTGGCATAGAAGGAGAAACTAAAATGAAATGTCAGCCAGTTCCTTTAACTTGTAAATATAGAAGTCAGCTGGAGACTCGTGTTTTTCTAGTCCTTCCATCTTGTCCCACTCCATCCCTTGGAAGAGACTTAACACATAAACTAGGAAGCAGGTTTGCTCTTACTAAAGAAGAGAATAGCTTTTCTCTTTAACACTTGGAGAATTAAAACCTTGCCCTGTTATCCCTTCTAATATTTGGAAGGAAGTAAATCCACAGGTCTGGGATTGCAGTGTCCCAGGACAGGCTCTTAAAAACCAACTAGTTAAAATGACCTTAAAGTATCCAACCTTTATACGTCATAAAAAAAAAATAGATATATCCCTTAAAACCTGAGGCAAAAGCTGGGTTATAATCATTTATTGGTAAGTTTCTCAAACATGGTATGTTAAGGCCTTGTCAATCTCCTTATAATACTCCAAGTTTACCAGTTAAAAGGCAAATGGAGACTATTGAATGGCATAAGATTCAAGGGCAATAAATGAAGCCATTGTACCTATTTATCCCATAGTGCCAAATCCCTATACCATTCTCACCCAGGTCCCTGGGGATGCTAACTGGCTTACAGCACTTGACTTAAAAGACACCTTCTTTTGCAGCCTTCTAAGTGAAGAAACACAGCCACTACTTGCTGTTGAATAGGCCTCACGTTCAGGCCCAGAGGCTGCTCAGTTAGCTTGGACAGTCTTGCCACGAGGATTGAGAGACTGTCCTCACCTATTTGGGGCTGCACTTAGTAAAGACTTTGGTGATAGATCCTTGATCTATCGTCCCCTTGAGGGACAATAATTCAGTATGTGGATATTTTACTCTGTAGTCCCACAAAAGAAATATCTGAGAGTAATTCTGTAACTTTTTAATTTTTTTTTAGGATTTTATGTATTTATTTACCTGACAGAGATCACAAGCAGGCAGAGAGGCAGGCAGAGATGGGGTGGGGGTGGGGGTAGCGGGGATGGGGAAAGCAGGCTCCCCACTGAGCAGAGAGTCCAATGTGGGGCATGATCCCAGGACTCTGGGATCATGACCTGAGCTGAAAGCAGAGGCTTTAACCCAGTGAGTCACCCAGGTGCCCCTATAACTTTTTATTCCTTGGCAAATGGGATAGCATGTTTCTCTTAAAAAGCACAGATATCTAAACAAAAGGTGTACTCATCTGTGATACAAATTAACCCAGGCTCACCATACCCTGTCCGCTGATAGGAAAAGCACTGTGTTATCTCAGATCCTCTGCTACAAAGAAACAACTCCATATTTTCCCAGCTGTGGCAGGATTTTGCCACCTATGGATGGCTGGATTTGGGTTCTTCGAATCATTGCACGATTCAGTTAAAGGCCCTGATAAGGAACACTTACTCTGGACTAAAACCCAGCAGACAGCCTTTCAAACATTAAAAGCTAACCCAGCTTTGGCTTTACCAAATTTAGAAAAACCTTTTACTTTGTATATAGCAGGAAAACAAGGACAAGCTTTGGGGCTTCTTTCCCAGAAATTAGGGAACAAAACAAGAGCGCTGAGCTGTTTTTCAAAGGCCCTTGATAACTATAGCGTCAGGGTGGCTGGCTTGTTCTCAAGTGGTGGCTGCAGCAGCTCTCCTGGTAGAAGCAGCTTCAGAACTTACTGTGGGACAGTCCTTGACAGTGGTGACTCCACATCAGGTCCACAGTGTCCTAGAGACCAAAAGTGACCAATGGATGACAAGAGGCGGATGTACTAAATGCCAGGCTAAATTTATAGATATGTCTGAAATAATACTTAAAACCTGTCAGACTTTAAACCCAGCTACCCTGATGCCTGGACCTGACCATCTGACTTCTATGTTAGGACATGACTGCTCAGAAATTATTGATTTTGATTTTTCTAGCTGACCAGACTTAAAAGATTCCCCCTATTGAAAATGCCGTGGATAGTAGATTTACCGATGGCAGTAGCTTCATGGATAAGGGAGAAGTCACTTATGCTGTAGTTAGCTTAAGACCATTGAGGCCAAAGCCCTTCCGGTAAATACATCTGCCCAAAAGGCTAAATTAATAGCACTTAACCCCTGCTCATCAATTGGCAAAAGGGCTAAAAGTTAATATTTATACTAATTCCAATGATTTTTCCTGTGCTACATGTCCATGGAGCAATTTGGAAAGAAAGGGGATTACTATCAAATCAGCTCCCCAGATAAGGGCCTGAAATAATTACCCTTCTTGAGGCCATAAATCTACCTACAGAGGCGACTGTAATTCATCTCAAAGGACATCAAAAGGATAGGACCTTGGAATCTAAAGGAAACAGTTTGGCTGACTATGCAGCCAAATAGGTAGCACAAAATTAACAAATATTAAGTCTTACATCGGTTTTAACTCCAATTATTTACTTAAGTGGGGGTGGGCAGACAGGGGGAAGGGCAGAGGGCGAGGATGAGAGAGCATCTTAAGGTTGGAGCTCGATCTCACGAGCCTGAGATCATAACCTGAAGTGAAATAAAGAGCACTTAACTGACTGAGCCCCCCCAGGTGCCCCCATATCTTCAGCTGTTTAGACCAAGAGATTCACGTGGCCCAGAAACAAGTATATTTTTAAAAAATGCACAGGACTGCCTTGTTAATGATGGGAACATCTCCATACCCAAAAATAACCGATGGAAGGTAAAATACAGGTTTATACCAGGCTTACTCATTTGGGCAAAAAAAACAAAACAAAACAAAACAAAAAACAAAAAACGCTTTAGAACGTTTAATAAAAAATATATTGGGTGGCATAAATTTAACAACTATAAAACAGATCTGTCGATCCTGTATTGTTTGTGTATAAGTAAATCTGGAAAGAGCTGTCCATCCGCCTCCCCCCACTTTTGACACCAGTCCAAAGACATGGAACCTATCCAGGAGAGGACTGGCAACTTGATTTCACACAGCTGCCTCCTTGCAAAGGCTCTAAGTTCCTACTAGTGTTTGTTGATACTTTCACTGGCTGGGTCAAGGCCTTTCAGTATAAAACTGAAAGAGCCATGGAAGTAACCAGAGTGTCGTTGTGAGACATTATTACTAGATCTGGCTTTCTATGGACCCTTCAAAGTGGCAACAGACCTTTTACTGCACAAATAACAAATAGCACAGGGAGCTATTAAATATTAAAATAATTAAATATTTTCTATATCCACAATCCTCTGGAAAGATAGAGAAAGCCAATCCTACTTTAAAATAGCACCTTACTAAGTCTAGAGACCCAGGACTACTGGGTTACTCTCTTATCACTAAGATTTCTCAGAATGAGAACTGCTGAAGAACCTATAGGTTATGAGATATTATATGGAAAACCATTTCTGACAGTGGACCTGTGATAAGATAAAGATCATAACACTTTATGTAATGATTCATTTGAGGCTGGTTTAATTAACAAATATACTGATGACATGCTCCCAAAACCTGATTGAACTATAACTGAAAGCCCAGCCCATGCCAGCCCTGGAGACATGGCTTCTTTCCAGGATTGAAAGTCAAGTGCAGTGGGGGACTTAAATCTAAAATATAAGAGTTGATGTCAGGTCATATTATGTACTTCTACTGCAGGAAAATTAGGGGGACACTCTTCTTGGACTCCTGGATCTAAAATAAAAGCTGTACTTCCTTCATAGGAAACCAGTGAACAAACTACCATGCCTTCTTACTCCTGTGAACCTTTAGAAGATTTGAAACTCCTCTTCAAACGACTATGAAGGTTGTATATTTTATTTTTGTTCCTTGTTCACCAACATTAAGAGACAGTGCCTTTCTACAATGGGCACAACATTATGCTGAACTTCAAAATCAAACAATTTGTTGGCTGTGTGGAATTGTTCCCATGGCAAGTACATTCAAGTTACTCTGGTATGTTTCTCCTTTACAAGGTGCTGACTGGCACTCCTTATACACTTATATTTTAGATATGATACATAATCCTAACACCAGCATACATTGTGATAATTCTATCACTTAAAAAAAGTGTTTCTTCTTGGCCCATGATCAGTATGACTTGGAACTTTTTGATATCCTCAAACTATTAAGGTTTTTTTTTTTTTAAGATTTTATTTATTTATTTGACAGAGAGAGATCACAAGTAGGCAGAGAGGCAGGCAGAAGGAAAGGGGAAAGTGGGCTCCCTGCTGAGCAGAGAGCCCTGATGCAGGGCTCAATCCCAGGACCCTGAGATCATGACCTAAGCCAAAGGCAGAGGCTTAACCCGCTGAGCTACTCAAGTGCCCCTCAAACTATTAAGGCTTTAACTGAATTCACAAGCCTACAAATTAATGTCTGTCAATGAGTGCTTAGATTACAAAACCCTGCTTCTCAATATACCTATGATGGTATATGCCAAATCTGAGATGATTATTTATGGTTCACACCAACTTCTGGACAACGCAATCAAAAGGCAGTTTTATGCTGACTACAAAGAAATCATACATGTGATACCTGGACAGCATATGAGATGGCTATCGCTAGAAGATGCTCTCAAGCCATTGTACTCCAGGTTACTGGTTAGTTTGCTACTGGCTGGGCAAGGCAACCCAGAATTAGATGGCTGGCTCCAAATGGCCCCTGATGGTTACATGGCTCTAACCTAAGGCCCTGATTTCCTCTGGGATGGACGTGTCATTGTACCTTGGGTTTTGCTTGGATTCGTGGATATATGGATATATGGATATATATATATGGATATATCAAAACCATCACTACTCTGGCTAATCTTCCAAATTTAAAACAATGATAGACAATCACTATTTCACTGGTATGATCATTTAACATCCATCTTTGTTCCCTCGATGGAACTGGAGGATGGCATATGGAATCCCTTACCGAAAGCCCTATAAAAGCACTAAATTATTCACAAATCAGTATTTCCTTACCTAATGCTGAAGTTACACAGAGGCTCAAAGCACTTCTACAAAATCAAATGGCCTTCAGTATTTAACAGCTGCACAAAACGATACCAACCCTGTTATTAAAATGGAATATTGTGTATATATTCCAGTTTATCACAGAAAGGTAACAAGATTGCTAAAAGATATGAATACTCAAATTGGCACTTTACAGGATCCTTCCCTCTCTTTTAATGATTGGCTAAACTCCTGGACTGGAGGAGGATCTTGATCAACTATCAAAGGTCTTTTTTATTGGGCTTCTTTTTCTCATAACAATATCCATCTTCCTTTGTTGTTTTTTTCCAGTGTCTCCCCGCCTGGTCTCCCTGGGGAGACTTCCAGTTGCCGTTACTTCAAGCTGACCGATGATCCTTTCTACTTGAGATTTGCATGGGTTTGTCTACCTTGGATTCGGCTGCCTCTGCCTTTGGTAACTCCTCTGTATAAATTACCCAACTGATCGATGTTGACTTGTTGGTAGGGACATCGCTGTGCCCCTCTTCAGCAGGAAGAAGTTACAGAAGATAAAAACTTTCCAGCCTCAGCGACCTTAAAGATTGAAGGGTCAAAATTGTTCGGGGAGTGGGGGGACGGGGTGATGAGGAGAACAAAGGCAAGAGAAATGCAGCTAAAATTAAATTACCTCATAGTTTTCAGCCCACTGATAAATACACAAGACCTGCAGAGCATGACATTCCCCAAGGAACTTGTGGCTGCGTTCATGTTAATGTTTTGCTAGAGACTAAAAGCAACCTGGTCTTGACAATAATAGCCAGATCTCCAGGATCCTATAAATATTCTTTCACATGTAGAAATCCCTTTAGAGACTTAGGTTATCTATATACTTCTAAGTTTGGGGGTGGGTGGCATGTAATCAGTTGCTCCTCACAATCCTAAGTGCAACTCATTGCCCCGCGGGGGTCCTATGCCTGTGCTATAATAAAGGCACCTTCTTGTACCGTAAGATGTCTCA
Source organism: Mustela lutreola (assembly GCF_030435805.1). Classification (NCBI taxonomy): domain Eukaryota; kingdom Metazoa; phylum Chordata; class Mammalia; order Carnivora; family Mustelidae; genus Mustela; species Mustela lutreola. The sequence continues at coordinate 99,813,506 of NC_081295.1, read as the reverse complement.
GGAATTCTTTCTTCACGAAAGAATTACATCAGTAACTCCACGTGCGCTCCACGACCCCACATCAGTAACTGCTAGGAGAGCGGTGATATGGGGTATTTAGGAAACACAGACAAGGGCTACATTCTGGTGGAGTGGGGGAGTGTATTACAGAGGGGCTGAGTTTCTTAAGAGGGAATCCCATTAGCTCCATGATTGGCTCAGTGATCCCTGCAGCCAGTTACACTAGTTAAGCAGCTGTGAGGGTTGAGCTTAGCTCACATCATTCTCTTGCTCTCACTGGTTGGGGACGTGCCTGTCCATCACTGTAACCACCTGCCTCATGGGGCTCTTCAGCATCTGAGGTACAGATCATCTGAACTGAGATGTGCTGTAAATGTAAATTATATTGCAGATTTCAGAAATTAAGAATGAGTGTAAAAAAAATCACATTAATATTTTTATATTACATGTTCAAATGATAACTGTCTTGGATCCATTGAATTAAAGTCTATTATTGAAATTAATTTCATCTCCTCTTACTTTTTTTTTGGTTAGTGTTGCTCCAGAAAACTTAAAATATTTAATTTATGTAGTTTAAATTTGAACTAGGTGATGCTGGTCTAAGTCATTGGTTCAGCTCCAGTAGGAATTCTAGAATATTGGAGTTCTGACGTGACCTCTTTAGAAGTGGACCCTTGGCTCTGCCTTGCCCCACTCCTCAGTAACTAGGGTAAGCTTACACATGTGAAAGCTCTCTTAACACCAGAGTTATTTTAACTTTTAAGGTGGGGACAATAATGCTTATGAATTATGAACACAATTGGTTTATATTCCCTATAAACCAAAGCTTATTCTCCATACATAACACATTTAAGCTCTTAAACAACTCTGTCAAGGTGTCATTTAGAAATAATAAACTCTTAATGAACGTTATTAAGACTCAAATTTATGGAGTGCTTCCTACTGCCAAGCCCTTGGTATGAATTCCCTCCTGTAATTTGTGGGGCTCTAGTTTTATCGCCTTTGGCAAACCAGTTCACCATTCCAGGGCCCCATTTCCTCACCTCTGCGCTGGGATGGTTGATCAGTAAATGATTTCTAAGATAAATTCTAGCTTTGATGTCCTATGTTTCCTCTGAATTAAAAAAAAAAAAAATTAGCTCTCATATTTGTAATATTCCAAAGAGTTATCTTCCAATGGTTGGTTTCTTTTTGTTGTCTCTTGTTCTCGTTTCCCTGATGATATTTCTTCTTTCATCTCTCTGGAGATGTATAATGTTGGTTTGTTCTTAAATTTTTCTCCTACCTGTCCTTTCCTGTTTCTCTGCATTTCTTGTTCTTTTTCTAAGTTTGCTTCTGTTTGTTTTTTGTTTTTTGTTTTACTTTTTAAAATTACGTTATGTTAGTCAGCATACAGTACATCATTAGTTTTTGGTGCAGTGTTCCATGATTCACTGTTTGCATATAACCGGGTGCTCTGTGCATTATGTGCCCTCCTTGATACCCATCCCTGGGCTCACCCATTCCCCTACACCCCCCCTTAAACCCCTCTATCTGTTTCTAGAATCTGTAGTCTCTCATGGTTTGTCTCCTCTTGATTTCTCCCCCTTCATTTTTCCCTTCCTTCTCCGAATATTCTCCATGCTATTCCTTATGTCCCTCACATAAGTGAAACCATATGATAATCTCCTCCAGTCCCATCTACACTGAGGCAAAAGCTGGGTATTCTTCCTTCTCTATCTTTTGTGTTAGAGACTTTCCCCTCCCATGTCTGGCCTTTCTGGCTTGCCCATTGATATTCAGGAATGAGACACTGAATGCTGACTGGAACCTCTGTCTGGGGCGGGGAGGGGAGAAGCGGTGGGGGACGGGTGTTGACTGAGTAGTGAGAGATGAGCCTAGTTTGTTGAGATACCTCAGTGTCAGCATCTAGTGGTCTTTATTTGGAGAGGCTATTTTCTCAGAGAGGAAGTCTCCACATTCCTGCCTGATAGGTATCAGCCTGGCAGTTGGAGTTCTGGAGGCTAATTGGGAATCCTTCTTGCCAGGTCTTACCATTTCAGTGTGGTGCCTTGCTTCCAGTTGGGAGTTCAGTTGAGTTATTTGCTCTCTTCAGCCTCCCTACTTCCAGCAGAGGTCTCAAGTCTCTACAGAACAGCAGCATTCATGAGAGTACGTGCAATGGCTGTTGTTGATGAAGCACCAACTCCATCAAACATTGTTCTAAGCGATGAACAAGGAATGTGTCATTTCTTCCTCTCCACTCTGTGGGTAGGTACCGTTCTTTCCTCCAATTTCATCTTGGGACATGGAGAGTTTAAGTGACTTGCTCAAGGTCACAAAGTCCTGGATCTGGCACTTCCACCCAGAACCCAGGCTCAAAACCACAATGTCACTTGTCCCTCTGCTGTCTGCTTCCCAAATTCTACCCTCTCTTGTCCATTGATGGTGTCTCTCCTGTTCTCCTTGTCTTTGGGGATTTACTGCCATTTTAGCAGGATCGCAGAGAAGAATGGAGATAATGTGAAGGTGTCATTCACCATGTATAACTAGAGATGGAAATCCCTTTTTGGATATAGGTGGCCCTCATAACTGGTCACCTGACTGATGAATGGCCAGTGTAAGACTAAGGCTGTCCCAGCTTCTGCTTCTGATCCTAGTTAGACGTAGCCTCAGAAGCCCCAGGGAGCCCTAGTTCATATATTTTTTGGCATCATGGTCAAGTTACCTAGAGCTGTTGCCAATAGCATCCACCACCAGGGAAATGACTGGCTAGGTTGTGTGATTCAGAGCATGAGACCATCAGCTAAAGGAGACAGAACTGGAAGTGTTTCACTGCAGGAGTGAGAAAAATCTCACATATATACCAGAGGCCAGAACAATTAACACCAAAAGGTAAATAGTGGATTTTGTTGGGTGAGGTTCCTACAGGTAATTCATGTTTTTTTCTTTCTGCTCACCTGTTTTCCATATTTTTTTATACTGCATGTGTTATTTAACAAGAAATGGTTAAGATGTTTAAGAACATTCGCCCTTTGATTTAGCATTTCTGCTTCTTGGAAACATCCTAAGGAAATGATTAATGATAATGTATGTTAAGATTTAACCACAGCAATGTTCATTCCAGAGACATTTAAAAAGTTAGAAAACAGAAATGTCTAAAAAAGAGATTAAAGTTGGACTATGTAGTCAGTAAGATATATATTGAGGGGCACCTGGGTAGCTGACTCTTGATCTCTGCTGAGGTCTTGATTGCAGGGTCATGTGTCCAACCACAAATTGGGCTCCACGCTGGGCATGGAGCTTACTTAAGAAAAAAGAGAATATATATTGAAATGATGTACATGGTCCAATTATGTAAAGAAAACAAACCTATAAAGTACGTGCAATAGAATTCCAGTTTTTTATTTTTATTTTACTTTATTTTTTAAAGATTTTCTTTATTTAAGAGAGAGAGAGTGAGAGAGAGCATGAGAGGGGGAGAAGGTCAGAGGGAGAAGTAGACTCCCTGTGGAGCTGGGAGCCCGACACGGGACTCGATTCCGGGCTCAAGGATCATGGCCTGGGCCAAAGGCAGTCACTTAACCAACTGAGCCACCCAGGTGCCCGAATTCCAGTTTTTTATTGAAGTATAATTAATATACACTGATGTATTCATTTCAGGAGTGCAACACTGATTCAGCAGTTCTATACTCCATGCTCACCATGGTAAGTGTAGTCACCATCTGTCACCATGTGATACCCTTATAATGTTACTGGCTATATTCCCAATACTATACTTTTCATCTCCATGAATTATTTATAACTGGAAGTTGATACCTCTTAACCCCCATGTGTATTTTTCCCATTTCTCCATCCACCTCACCACTGGTAATAATCAGTTTGTTCTCTGTATTTTTTAAAAAAGATTTTATTTATTCACTTTGACAGCAGGAGAGAGAGTGAAAGAAAACACAAGCAGGGGGAGCAGCAGAGGGAGAGGCAGGCTCCCCACTGAGCAGGGAGCCCAATGCAGGGCTCAATCCCAGGACCCCAGGATCATGACCTGAGCCAAAGGCAGATGCTTAATGACTGAGCCACCCAAGCACCCCTGTTCTCTGTATTTAAGAGTCTCTTGGTTGGTTAGTTGGTTTGGGTTTTTTGTTGTTCATTTGTATTGTTTTTTAGATTCTAAATACGAAGGAAATCACTTGGTATTTTTCTTTCTCTGTCTGACTTATTTCTCTTAGCACAATATCCTCATGTTTATCTGTGTTGTGGCAAATGACAAAAGCCATTCCATTTTGCAGCTGAGTAATATTCCATCATAGGTATATACCATTTCTTCCTTATCCATTCATCCACTGACAGACATGGGTTGCTTCTATATCTTGACTGTCAAAAATAATACCGCAATAAATCTACAGGTGTGTATCTTTTCTAATTAGCATTTTTGTTTACTTTGGGTAAATACTCAGGGGTGAAATCACTGGATCATATGGTATTTCTATTGTTAATTTTTTGAGAAACCTCCATGCTGTTTTCCACAGTGGCTGTACCAACTTACATTCCCACCAACAGAGCACAGTGTTCCTTTTGTCTCCACATCCTCACCAACACTTGTTGTTTCTTATCTCTTTTTTTTTTGTATTTTATTTTATTTTTTTTTAATAATTTTTTATTTTTTATAAACATATATTTTTATCTCCAGAGGTACAGGTCTGTGAATCACCAGGTTTACACACTTCACAGCACTCGCCAAAACACATACCCTCCCCAATGTCCATAATCCCACCCCCTTGTCCCAAACCCCCTCCCCCCAGCAACCCTCAGTTTGTTTTGTGAGATTAAGAGTCACTTATGGTTTGTCTCCCTCCCAATCCCATCTTGTTTCATTTATTCTTCTCCTACCCACTTAAGCCCCCATGTTGCATCACTACTTCCTCATATCAGGGAGATCATATGATAGTTGTCTTTCTCTGCTTGACTTATTTCGCTAAGCATGATACGCTCTAGTTCCATCCATGTTGTCGCAAATGGCAAGATTTCATTTCTTTTGATGGCTGCATAGTATTCCATTGTGTATATATACCACATCTTCTTGATCCATTCATCTGTTGATGGACATCTAGGTTCTTTCCATAGTTTGGCTATTGTGGACATTGCTGCTATAAACATTCGGGTGCACATGCCCCTTTGGATCACTACGTTTGTATCTTTAGGGTAAATACCCAGTAGTGCAATTGCTGGGTCATAGGGCAGCTCTATTTTCAACATTTTGAGGAACCTCCATGCTGTTTTCCAGAGTAGTTGCACCAGCTTGCATTCCCACCAACAGTGTAGGAGGGTTCCCCTTTCTCCGCATCCTCGCCAGCATCTGTCATTTCCTGACTTGTTTATTTTAGCCATTCTGACTGGTGTGAGGTGATATCGCATTGTGGTTTTGATTTGTATTTCCCTGATGCCGAGTGATATGGAGCACTTTTTCATGTGTCTGTTGGCCATCTGGATGTCTTCTTTGCAGAAATGTCTGTTCATGTCCTCTGCCCATTTCTTGATTGGATTATTTGTTCTTTGGGTGTTGAGTTTGCTAAGTTCTTTATAGATTCTGGACACTAGTCCTTTATCTGATATGTTATTTGCAAATATCTTCTCCCATTCTGTCAGTTGTCTTTTGATTTTGTTAACTGTTTCCTTTGCTGTGCAAAAGCTTTTGATCTTGATGAAATCCCAATAGTTCATTTTTGCCCTTGCTTCCCTTGCCTTTGGCGATGTTCCTAGGAAGATGTTGCTGAGGCTGAGGTCGAAGAGGTTGCTGCCTGTGTTCTCCTCAAGGATTTTGATGGATTCCTTTCGCACATTGAGGTCCTTCATCCATTTTGAGTCTATTTTTGTGTGTGGTGTAAAGAAATGGTCCAATTTCATTTTTCTGCATGTGGCTGTCCAATTTTCCCAGCACCATTTATTGAAGAGGCTGTCTTTTTTCCATTGGACATTCTTTCCTGCTTTGTCGAAGATTAGTTGACCATAGAGTTGAGGGTCTATTTCTGGGCTCTCTATTCTGTTCCATTGATCTATGTGTCTGTTTTTGTGCCAGTACCATGCTGTCTTGATGATGACAGCTTTGTAATAGAGCTTGAAGTCCGGAATTGTGATGCCACCAACATTGGGCTTTCTTTTTCAATATTCCTTTGGCTATTCGAGGTCTTTTCTGGTTCCATATAAATTTTAGAATTATTTGTTCCATTTCTTTGAAAAAGATGGATGGTACTTTGACAGGAAATGCATTAATTGTGTAGATTGCTTTAGGTAGCATAGACATTTTCACAATATTTATTATTCCAATCCAGGAGCATGGAACATTTTTCCATTTCTTTGTGTCTTCCTCAATTTCTTTCATGAGTACTTTATAGTTTTCTGAGTATAGATTCTGTGCCTCTTTGGTTAGGTTTATTCCTAGGTATCTTATGGTTTGGGGTGCAATTGTAAATGGGATTGACTCCTTAATTTCTCTTTCTTCTGTCTTGCTGTTGGTGTAGAGAAATGCAACTGATTTATGTGCATTGATTTTATATCCTGACACTTTACTGAATTCCTGTATAAGTTCTAGCAGTTTTGGAGTGGAGTCTTTTGGGTTTTCCACATATAGTATCATATCATCTGTGAAGAGTGATAATTTGACTTCTTCTTTGCCGATTTGGATGCCTTTAATTTCCTTTTGTTGTCTGATTGCTGAGGCTAGGACCTCTAGTACTATGTCGAATAGCAGTGGTGATAATGGACATCCCTGCCGTGTTCCTGACCTTAGCGGAAAAGCTTTCAGTTTTTCTCCATTGAGAATGATATTTGCGGTGGGTTTTTCATAGATGGCTTTGATGATATTGAGGTATGTGCCCTCTATCCCTACACTTTGAAGAGTTTTGATCAGGAAGGGATGCTGTACTTTGTCAAATGCTTTTTCAGCATCTATTGAGAGTATCATATGGTTCTTGATCTTTCTTTTATTGATGTGTTGTATCACATTGACTGATTTGTGGATGTTGAACCAACCTTGCAGTCCTGGAATAAATCCCACTTGGTCGTGGTGAATAATCCTTTTAATGTACTGTTGAATCCTATTGGCTAGTATTTTGTTGAGTATTTTCACATCTGTGTTCATCAAGGATATTGGTCTATAGCTCTCTTTTTTGATGGGATCCTTGTCTGGTTTTGGGATCAAGGTGATGCTGGCCTCATAAAATGAGTTTGGAAGTTTTCCTTCCATTTCTATTTTTTGGAACAGTTTCAGGAGAATAGGAATTAGTTCTTCTTTAAATGTTTGGTAGAATTCCCCCGGGAAGCCATCTTGCCCTGGGCTTTTGTTTGTTTGGAGATTTTTAATGACTGTTTCAATCTCCTTACTGGTTATGGGTCTGTTCAGGCTTTCTATTTCTTCCTGGTTCAGATGTGGTAGTTTATATGTTTCTAGGAATGCATCCATTTCTTCCAGATTGTCAAATTTGTTGGCGTAGAGTTGCTCATAGTATGTTCTTATAATAGTTTGTATTTCTTTGGTGTTAGTTGTGATCTCTCTTCTTTCATTCATGATTTTACTTATTTGGGTCCTTTCTCTTTTCTTTTTGATAAGTCAGGCCAGGGGTTTATCAATTTTATTAATTCTTTCAAAGAACCAGCTCCTAGTTTCATTGATTTGTTCTATTGGTTTTTTTTTGGTTTCTATTTCATTGATTTCTGCTCTGATCTTTATGATTTCTCTTCTCCTGCTGGGCTTAGGGTTTCTTTCTTGTTCTTTCTCCTGCTCCTTTAGGTGTAGGGTTAGGTTGTGTACCTGAGACCTTTCTTGTTTCTTGAGAAAGGCTTGTACCGCTATATATTTTCCTCTCAGGACTGCCTTTGTTGTGTCCCACAGATTTTGAACCGTTGTATTTTCATTATCATTTGTTTCCATGATTTTTTTCAATTCTTCTTTAATTTCCCGGTTGACCCATTCATTCTTTAGAAGGATGCTGTTTAGTGTCCATGTATTTGGGTTCTTTCCAAACTCCCTTTTGTGGTTGAGTTCTAGCTTTAGAGCATTGTGGTCTGAAAATATGCAGGGAATGATCCCAATCTTTTGATACCGGTTGAGTCCTGATTTAGTACCGAGGATGTGATCTATTCTGGAGAATGTTCCATGTGCACTAGAGAAGAATGTGTATTCTGTTGCTTTGGGATGAAATGTTCTGAATATATCTGTGATGTCCATCTGGTCCAGTGTGTCGTTTAAGGCCTTTATTTCCTTGCTGATCTTTTGCTTGGATGATCTGTCCATTTCAGTGAGGGGAGTGTTAAAGTCCCCTACTATTATTGTATTATTGTTGATGTGTTTCTTGATTTTGTTATTAATTGGTTTATATAGTTGGCTGCTCCCAAGTTGGGGGCATAGATATTTAAAATTATTAAATCTTCTTGTTGGACAGACCCTTTGAGTATGATATAGTGTCCTTCCTCATCTCTTATTATAGTCTTTGGCTTAAAATCTAGTTGATCTGATATAAGGATTGCCACTCCTGCTTTCTTCTGATGTCCATTAGCATGGTAAATTCTTTTCCACCCCCTCACTTTAAATCTGGAGGTGTCTTCGGGCTTAAAATGAGTTTCTTGGAGGCAACATACAGATGGGTTTTGTTTTTTTATCCATTCTGATACCCTGTGTCTTTTGACAGGGGCATTTAGCCCATTAACATTCAGGGTAACTATTGAGAGATATGAATTTAGTGCCATTGTATTGCCTGTAAGGTGACTGTTACTGTATGTGGTCTCTGTTCCTTTCTGATCTACGACTTGTAGGCTCTCTCTTTGCTTAGAGGACCCCTTTCAATATTTCCTGTAGAGCTGGTTTGGTATTTGCAAATTCTTTCAGTTGTTGTTTGTCCTGGAAGCTTTTAATCTCTCCTTCTATTTTCAATGATAGCCTAGCTGGATTATAGTATTCTTGGCTGCATGTTTTTCTCGTTTAGTGCTCTGAAAATATCATGCCAGCTCTTTCTGGCCTGCCAGGTCTCTGTGGATAAGTCAGCTGCCAATCTAATATTTTTACCATTGTATGTTACAGACTTCTTTTCCCGGGCTGCTTTCAGGATTTTCTCTTTGTCACTGAGACTTGTAAATTTTACTATTAGGTAACGGGGTGTGGGCCTATTCTTATTGATTTTGAGGGGCGTTCTCTGAACCTCCTGAATTTTGATGCTCGTTCCCTTTGCCATATTGGGGAAATTCTCCCCAATAATTCTCTCCAGTATACCTTCTGCTCCCCTCTCTCTTTCTTCTTCTTCTGGAATCCCAATTATTCTAATGTTGTTTTGTCTTATGGTGTGACTTATCTCTCGAATTCTCCCCTTGTGGTCCAGTAGCTGTTTGTCCCTCTTTTGCTCAGCTTCTTTATTCTCTGTCATTTGGTCTTCTATATCACTAATTCTTTCTTCTGCCTCATTTATCCTAGCAGTGAGAGCCTCCATTTTTGATTGCACCTCATTAATAGCTTTTTTGATTTCAACTTGGTTAGATTTTAGTTCTTTTATTTCTCCAGAAAGGGCTTTTATATCTCTCGAGAGGTTTTCTCTAATATCTTCTATGCCTTTTTTGAGCCCGGGTAGAACCTTGAGAATTGTCATTCTGAACTCTAGATCTGACATATTACCAATGTCTGTATTGATTAGGTCCCTAGCCTTCAGTACTGCCTCTTGTTCTTTTTTTTGTGTTGAAATTTTTCGTCTTGTCATTTTGTCCAGATAAGAGTATATGAAGGAGCAAGTAAAATACTAAAAGGGTGGCAACAACCCCAGGAAAATATGCTTTAACCAAATTAGAAGAGATCCCAAATCGTGAGGGGGGAGAAAGGGGATAAAAAGAGGTTCAAGGGGCGCCTGGGTGGCTCAGTGGGTTAAGCCTCTGCCTTCGGCTCAGGTCATGATCCCAGGGTCCTGGGATCGAGCCCCGTGTCGGGCTCTCTGCTCAGCAGGGAGCCTGCTTCCTCCTCTCTCTCTCTGCCTGCCTCTCTGCCTACTTGTGATCTCTCTCTGTCAAATAAATAAATAAATAAATCTTTAAAAAAAAAAAAAAAAAGAGGTTCCAAAAGGAAGAAAGAAAAAAAAATAAAAGAAAAGAATTAAAAAAAGAAAACAAATAAGAAAAATATAAAAAAGAAAATATATATATTAGATAAACTAGTTAAAAAACGTTAAAAAAGAAAAAGGTAAAAGTTAAAAAAAAATTTAACCAGAATGCGAGAAAAAAAACAAAAAATGAAAAAGAAAAAAATTAACTGCAAGACTAAAAAAAATCACAGGGAAAAAGCCATGAGTTCCGTGCTTTGCTTTCTCCTCCTCTGGAATTCTGCTGCTCTCCTTGGTATTGACACCGTACTCCTTGGTAGGTGAACTTGGTCTTGGCTGGATTTCTTGTTGATCTTCTGGGGGAGGGGCCTGTTGTAGTGATTCTCAAGTGTCTTTGCCCCAGGCGGAATTGCACCGCCCTTATCAGGGGCTGGGGTGAGTAATCCGCTGGGGTTTGCTTTCAGGAGCTTTTGTTCCCTGAGTGCTTTCCGTAGAGTTCTGGAGGACAGGAATACAAATGGCGGCCTCCTGGTCTCCGGCCCGGAGGAGCTGAGAGCCCAGGGCCCCACTCCTCAGTGCGCCCTCAGAGAACAGCGCCCAGTTACTCCCGTCTGCCTGACTTCCGGCCGCGCTCCGAGCTCACCAAGCCTGCGACCGGTTCAAGGTAACACCGAGCTGTGAGCTTACTGTCGGCTCTGTCTCTGTAGCCGGCTTTCCCGTTCCAATACCCGCAAGCTCTGCGACACTCAGACATCCCCGATCCTTCTGTGACCCTGCGGGACCTGAGGCCACGCTGACCCCGTGTGGGCTTCGCCCCGGTTTAGCCTCTGGAGCCATGTCCCTCAGCGGAACAGACTTTTAAAAAAGTCCTGATTTTGTGCGCTGTTGCTCCGCCGCTTGCCGGGAGCTGGCCCCTCCCCCCGGGGTCTATCTTCCCGTTGCTTTGGATTCACTTCTCCATCGGTCCTACCTTTCAGAAAGTGGTTGTTTTTCTGTTTCCAGAATTGCTGTTCTTCTTCTCTTCAATCTGCTGATGGATTTTCAGGTGTTTGCAATCTTTAGATAAGCTATCTAGCTGATCTCCGGCTAGCTGAAGTAGTCTCAGCCTGCTACTTCTCCGCCATCTTGACCGTTTCTTATCTTTTTGATTCTAGCCATTCTGACAGCTGTAAGTTGCTATCCCATGGTAGTTTTGATTTGCATTTCTCTGATGATGAGTGACGTTGAGCATCTTTTCTTATGTCTGTTGGCCATCTGGACGTCTTCTTTGGAAAACTGTCTATTCAGGTCCTCTGCCCATTGTCTAATAGGATTATTTGCTTTTTTGGTGTTGAGTTATAGAAGTTCTTTATGTATTTTGGATATGAACCTTTTATTGGATATACCATTTGCATAGCTCTTCTACCACTCAGTGGGTTGCCTTTTGGTTTTGTTGATTGATTCTTTTGTTGTGCAAAAGCTTTTTAGTTTTATTTATTTATTTATTTATAGGTTTTATTTATTTTTTCGGCATACAGAGATCACAAGTAGGCGAGAGAGACAGGCAGAGAGAGAGGAAGGGAAGCAGTCTCCCTGCGAAGAAGAGAGCCCAAGATGGGACTCGATTCCAGGACCCCGGAATTATTACCTGAGCTGAAGGCAGAGGCTTTAACCCACTGAGCCACCCAGGTGCCCCATAAGCTTTTTAGTTTGATGTAATTTCAGTAGTTTATTTTTGCTTTTGGAGATGTATCTAGAATAATATTGCTAAGGCTGATGTCAAAGAAATTACTGCCTCTTTTCTTCTAGGAAGAAAGGTCTTTTTTTTTTTTTTTACGCTTTTATTTATTTGACAGAGAAAGGAGGGAGAGAACACAAGCAGGGTAGTATCGCAGGCAGAGGCAAAGGGAAAAGCAGACTCCCCACTGAGCAGAGAGCCCGACATGTGGCTCGATCACAGGACTCCAGGATCATGACCTGAACGGAAGGCAGATGCTTAACTGACTGGGCCATCCAGGCGCCTCTCACATTAAGGTGTTTAATGTGTTAGACTTTATTTTTGTGTGTGCTGTGAGAAAGTAGCCCAGTTTCATTTTTTTTTGCATGCAGCTGTCCAGTTTTCCCAGTACCATTTATTGAAAAGACTATCTTTTCCCTCATTGTAAATTCTTGCCTCTTTTCTCATAGATTCATTGACTGTATAGGTTTTTCCCCTCCTGGACTCTGTATTCTGTTTCACTGGTCTGTGTATTTGCTATTGTGCTGGTTCAATATTGTTTTGATCACTACAGCTTTGTAGTATATCTTGAAATCTGGAATTGTGAAACTTTCAGCTTTGTTCTTTCTCAAGATCGCTTTGGCTATTTGGGGTCTTTGGTGATTCCATATGAATTTTAGGACTGTTTGCTTTGGTTCTGTGAAAAATACCATTGGTATTTTGATTGGGATTGCATTGAATCTGTAGATTGCTTTGGCTGCTATGAACACTCTGACAATATTAACTCTTCCAATCCATTAGCATGGGCTGTCTTTCCATTTGTTTGTATCATCTTCAGTTTCTTTCACCAGGACTTTATGGTTTTCAGAATACAGGTCTTTTACCTCCTTGGTTAAATTTATTCCTAGATATATTTTTTAAAGATTTTATTTATTTATTTGACAGACAGAGCTCACAAGTAGGCAGAGAGGCAGGCAGAGAGAGAGGGGGAAGCAGGCTCCCTGCGAAGCAGAGAGCCCGATGTGGAGCTCTATCCCAGGACCCTGAGATCATGACCTGAGCCAAAAGCAGAGGCTTAGCCCACGGAGCCACCCAGATGCCACGGGTATTAATTTTATGTCCTGCAAGTTGACTGAAATCATTTATTCTAATAGTTTTGTGATGGAGCCTAGATTTTCTGTGTATAGTATTGTGTCATCTGCAAATAGTGACAGTTCTACTTCTTGCCGATTTGGATGCCTCATTTCTTTTTCTTGTCTGATTGCTGTGGATGAAAGCAGTGAGAGTGAACATCCTTGTCTTGTTTCTGGTCTTAAAGGAAAAGCTGTCAGTTTTCACTGTTGAGTATGATGTTAGCTGTGGGTTTGTTATATGTGGGCTTTATTATGTTGAGGTGTGTTCCCTCTAAACTTACTTTGTCGAGAGTTTTTATGATGAACAGAAGTGAATTTTGTTATATTCTTTTTCTGCATCTATTGAGATGGTCCTAGGATTTTCATCCTTGGTTTTGTTGCTGTGGTGTAGCATGTTGATTGATTTGAGATTATTGAACCATCTTTGCATGCCCAGAATAAATTCCACTTGATCATGATGCAAGATACCCTTTTAATATATTGCTGATTGTGGTTTGCTAATATTTTGCTGAGGATTTTTGCAACTATGTTCATTAGGGATATTGGTTTGTAGTCGTCGTCGTCGTCTTCTTCTTCTTCTTCTTTTTAGTGTTTTTTTTGTTTCGGTATCAGAGTAATGCTGGCTTCGCAGAATGTATTTGGGAGCTTTCCTTCCTTCTAGTGTGTGTGTGTGTTGTGTGTGTGTGTGTAATTGAGGAGAATATACGTTAACTCTCCTTTAAATGTTTAGTAGAATTCATTTGTGGATCCATTTGGTCCTGGATTTTGTTGTTGTTGTTGGGGAATTTTTGATAACCCATTCAGTTTCTTTACTAGTAACCAGTCTGTTCAGACTTTTTGTTTCTTCCTGATTCCGTTTTGGAAGATTATATGCTTCTAGGAATTCATCCATTTCTTCTAGGTTGTCCAATTTGTTAGCATATAATTTTTCAGTGTCATCTCTCTTTTTTTTTTTTTTTAAGATTTATTTGTTGGGGCACCTGGGTGGCTCAGTGGGTTAAAGCCTCTGCCTTCGGCTTGGGTCATGATCCCAGAGTCCTGGGATCGAGCCCCACATCGGGTTCTCTGCTCAGCGGGGAGCCTGCTTCCTCCTCTCTCTCTGCCTGCCTCTCTGCCTATTGTGATCTCTGTCAAATAAATAAATAAAATCTTAAAAAAAAAGATTTATTTATTTATTTGACAGACAGAAATCACAAGGAGGCAGAGAGAGAGGAGGAAGCAGGCTCCCCGCCGAACAGAGAGCCCAATTTGGGGCTCGATCCCAGGACCCTGGGATCATGACCCAAGCTGAAGGCAGAGGCTTTAACCCACTGAGCCACCCAGGTGCCCCTCAGTGTCATCTTTTAATTCTTTGTATTTCTGTCAATTTTTACCTCTCCTCTTTCATTTCTGATTTTATTTGTGTCCTCTTCACTTTTTTTTCTTCTTGATGAATATAGCTAAAGGTTTATCAATTTCGTTTATCTTTTCAAAGAGCTAGCTTTTGGTTTCATTGATTGTTTCTTTTGGTTTTGTGTTTGTTTATTTGCTTGTCTCTATTTCAAATGTTTCTGCTCTGACTTCATTACTTCTTTCCTTCTACTAACCGTGGGTTTTGTTTGTTCTCCCTTTTCTTATTCCTTTAGGTGTGAGGTTAGATTAAGGTTTTTCTTGTTTCTTGAGGCAAGCTTGTATCAGTATAAATTTTCCTCTTAGAACTGCTTTCACTGTGTCCCAAAGATTTTGGACTGTTGTGTTTCCATTTTCATTTTTCACCAGCTATTTTTAAATTTCCTCTTTGATTTCTTCATTGATCATTGGTTGTTTAGTAGCATGTTGTTCAGCCTCCATATATTTGTGCTTGTTTTTTTTTTTTCTTTTCCCTTGTGATTCATTATATTGTGCGAAAACATGCATAGGATTTTAATCTTCTTAAATTTATTAAGACATGTTTTGTGGCCCAACATGTGAGCTACTCTGGAGAATGTTTCATGTGCACTTGAAAAGAATTGGTATTCTATTTGGTTTAGATGGAATATTCTGTATATATCTATGTTAAGGCCCTCTGGTCTAATGTGCCCTTCAAAAACATGTTTCTTTATTGATTTTCTGTCTGGATGATCTATCCATGGAAGTAAGTAGGTTGTTAAAAATCCCCTACTATTTTTGTATTACTGTCAGTTTCTCGCTTTATGTCTGTTAACATTTCTTTCGTGTACTTAGGTTCTCCAATGCTGGGTGCATAGATATTTACAATTGTTATATCTTCTTGTTGAACTGATCTCTTTATCATTATGTAGTAATGCCCTTCTTTGTCTCTTGTTACAGTTACCATTTCAGAGTAACTTTGTCTGATCTAAGTATTGCTACATTGACCCCTACCCCCGACCCACTTCCACTTGCATGCTAAATCTCTTTCCATGCTTTCTCTTGTCTGTATGTATCTTTAGGTCTGAAGTTAATAATCTCTTACAGGCAACATGTAGTGGGTCTTTTTTTTTTTTTTTCCATTCAGTCATTTTGATTGGAGCATTTAGTCCTTTGACATTTAAATTATTAATAAGTATGTACTTATTGCCATTTTGTTCATTGTGTTGGTTGTTTTTGTTGGTATTTTCTGTTACTTTTTTCTTCTCTTGCTCTCTTCTAGTTTGTTGGCTTTCTTTAGTGTTAATGCTTGAATTCCTTTTTCTTTTGTGTGTGTGTGTATCCATTACATGATTTCATTTGTGGTTATCATTTGTGGTTATCTTTTCATTCATATCTAATGTCTCATGTGTACAGCAATTATATATTAAGTTGGTGATCTCTTAAGTTCAAGCACACTCAAAGTATTAAATTTTTATTCCCCCCTTACTTTTTATGTGTATGATATCGTTTTCTACATTTCTATTTTGTGTATCCCTTGAGTGAATGTTGTAGAAATAATGGATTTTGCTAGTTTTGTTTTAACCTCCATACTGGCTTTTCAAGTGATTTATCTGTTACCTTTACTATATGCTTGTTTTTACCAGTGAAATGTCTTCCTTTTAATTTTGTTCTGGTTAGGGCCTTTTCTTTTCTTTCTTTCTTTCTTTAAATATTTTATTTATTTATTTGACAGAGATCATAGGTAGGCAGAGAAGCAGGCAGAGGGAGAGGAAGGAAAGCAGGCTCCCCACTGAGCAGAGAGCCCAGTGCGGGGCTCTATCCCAGGACCTTGGATCCAGGATCCCAGGACCCAGGATCATGACCCAAGCTGAAGGCAGAGGCTTTAACCCACTGAGCCACCCAGGTGCCTGGTTAGGGCCTTTTCTTTCCATTCTTTGACTGTTTCTTATCAGGATGTTTTAGTGACGATGTATTCCTTTAACTTCTGTTTGGGAAGTTCTTTATCACTCCTGTTCCAAGTAATGACCTGCTGGATAGAGTATTCTTGGTTATAGCCTTTTTCCATTTCAGCACTTTGTAGGCCAGAGGGATTGGCATGATACATTAAAAGTTTCCGCTGAGGGAAAAAAAAAAAAAAAAGCTGATAGCTTTATGGGATTTCTCTTGTATAACTTTTTTTCTTTTCTTGTTGCTTTTGAAATTCTTTATCATTACTTTTTGCCACTTAAATTATTATATGTCTTGGTGTGGAACTCCTGGGTTCATCTTGTAAGGGGTTCTCTGCACTTCCTAGACCTGGATGTCTGTTTCCTTCCTCACATTTAGGGAGGTATTCAGTTATTATTTCTTCAAGTAAATTTGCTGAAGTTTTTGTTTTTTTGAGAGAGAGAGCACAAGCGATGGGGATGAGCAGAGAGAGAAGGCGAGCAGGGAACCCGACGCAGGGCTCAATCCCAGGACTCCAGGATCATGACCCAAGTCAAAGGCAGATTCTTAGCCAACTGAGCCACCCAGGAGCCCCTCTTCAAGTAAATTTCCTGCCCCCTTTCTCTCTTTTTTCTTCTTCTGGGATCCCTATAATACAAATGTTATTAGGGTTGATGCCGTTGGTGAGTTCCCTTAACCTATTCTCATTTTTTATTCTTTTTTTTTTTTTTTTTTCTGTTTGGCTTAGTTGCTTTCCTTACTGCCTTCTGGATCACTGGTCTGTTATTCTGCATCTTCTAATCTGCTGCTCTTTCCCTTTAGTATCATTTCTATTTTGGTATTGAATTTCTTACCTCTTGTTCTTTTTTATATTTCCTATCTCCTTAAGTTCTTAATGAGTTTATCTACTCTTTCTTTTTAAATAAACTCCAGGCCTGGCATGGAGCCCAACTCAGCACCTTGAGATCAAGACCTGGGCTGAGATCAAGAGTCGAATGCTTAACCAACTGAGCCACCTATGTGCCCCTATCCACTCTTTTCTCAAGTCTAGTGAGTATCTTTTTGACCATTACTTTGATTTTTTTTATTTTTTTAGGTTTTTTTGAGAGAGAGAGAATGAGTGGTGTGGGGGGGGGCAAAGGGCGGGGAGAGAGAGAGAGAGAGAACAGATTTCCTGTTGAGCAGGAACCCCAAAGTGGGGCTCAAGCCCAGGACCAGAGATCCTGACCTGAATCGAAGGCAGATGGTTAAATGGCTGAGCCACCCAGGTGTTACCTTACTTTGAATTTTTTTTTTTTTTTTTTTTTTTTTTTTTAAATCAGGCATAGTGCTTCTCTGTTTCATTTTGCTGTGATTTTTCTATGCTTTCTTTTGGGACATATTCCTCTGTGTCTTCACTTTGTCTTAGTCTCTGTGTTTGTTTCTGTGGAATAGGGAGGTCAGCTATGTCCCTGGTCTTGAAAGTACCGGCCTTGTGTCCTGTGGTATCCTGGAATGCAGTGCCCCCTGGGCACCAGAATCAGCTGCTCCAGGAGTATCCCTGTGAAGCCTGCATGTGCTCTACTGTGTGGCTGAGCTGTGTTTGCCTTCCCCTAGTCAGCAGCAATGACCTGCTATGCCTGCTGTGGGCACACGGCACTGGGTTTGGACCCTGCGCCATTGAGGGGCCTGATACCAGTTTGGGGCTTATAGGTGGATGGGATCAGCAGTCAGATGAGGTGTGTAAATCAGCCTTTCTGCTGTAGCTGTGGGCCCTGCAAAGGGCAGCACTTTCTCCCTGTGTTCCATAGAGGCTCACACTGATGGGCAGAGCCGGCAGTCAGACCAGATTAATCTTGCTGCTGCAGTTACCAGAGCACCAAGCAGTGGGCTTGCTCCCTGCACAGTCAGCTAAGAGGCTCTGCCTCTGGAACTGGGGGCACACTGGCAGATTCAGTTGTCTCCCTCTCCCCATGACAGGAGTCCCTTTTGGCAGGCAGGGTAATGGGTGGGGGGCGGGGAAGGCACACGGGGTGCTGGCGAAGTAGGTGGAGCATTAGTGCTGGTTGCCACCAGTATCTGACTGTCTAGTCTCAGGGGGGAGAGCCCCCAACAGCCCTGGGCCCTCCTACCTTGCCCTCCACCAAGGTGTGAGAAGGGGGTTTGTGGAGGAAATGCAGCAGCAAGAAAGCCGACTCCAGGGTTAGTGCTTAGGCCAGAGTCCCCGTGAGGACAGCTGAACAGTTCAGGCAGGAGCTGAAATGCACGTTCTCAAAAATGTTTTATGGATTTTTTAGGAGTGACTGTACCTACTGCTCTGTCAGCTTCCCCTGGTACTTGCTGGCTTCTGTAATGTCCAAATAGAGCAAAGGAAGGACATTCCTGAAGTTGAAAGGCTTCTGTGGCAGGATTTGCAAAGAACAGTAGAAAAAGGCTACACAGCAAAAATTCCTTCTGGTTAGTTATCTTTGGGTGTGTCTTTGGGTATTTTTTGATTTTCTGTTATTCTAATATTCTCAAAATAAATGTATATTGCTTTTGTTTTAACAGTCTGGTTGCGCCTGGGTGGCTCAGTGGGTTAAAGCCTCTGCCTTCGGCTCAGGTCATGATCCCAGGGTCCTGGGATCGAGCCCCATATCGGGCTCTCTGCCCCAGAGGGAGTCTGCTTCCCTCTCTCTCTGCCTGCCTCTCTGCCTACTTGTGATCTGTCAAATAAATAAATAAATAAAATCTTTAAAAAAAAAAAAAAAAAGTCTGAATGTGCTGGGCAGGCACCTGCATGGTTCAGTCAGTTAGGTGTCTGACTTGGTTTCGGCTCAGGCCATGATCAGAGTCATGAGATAGAGATACCCCCCCACCCCCATCAAGGTCTGTACTCAGCTCTGAGTCAGCTTGATTTTCTCTCTCCCTCTGACCTCTGACCCTTTCCCCTGCACTCTAAAATTAATATTTAAAAATAAAATTTAAAAATCTGTACAGAAAACAGTTTAAAAAATACTGTTTTCAGCTTCAAGCTAAAGATGTAAGGGTTGCTTTAGCGGGCACAAGAAAAGCTTTGAACTTGGTACCCACTGGCTGTCTGCGGCAGGTCTTGACTAATCCAGGCATGGTGGCCAAACAAGAAAATCTTCAATTCCCACTCTCCGTAGGAAATTCTTTTCTAGCTGTATTTGACAAGGTCCTAATAAAAAATCCTTTTAACTTGCATTATCAAAACTGCTGGTCACATGAAGAGCCGCCTTACCTTAAAAACAGGGAGGAAAGCAAAAAGCCTAACTTGAGGGAAACACCATTTCTCAGATGACTACAAAAAGCCAGTTGAAGTAGGAGTCTCTTCTTTTCAAACATACTCTGGGATGTTTGGTTTTCACCTTAAACATAACATGCATTAGTTTTTTAAAAGACCTTTCCCATATCGAATTGCAGGAACTTAGGAGGTATCTTTTATTTTATTTTTTTATTTTTAATTTATTTGACAGAGATCACAAGCAGGCAGAGAGGCAGGCAGAGAGAGAGGAAGGAAAGCAGGCTCCCTGCTGAGCAGAGAGCCTGATTCGGGGCTCGATCCCAGGACACTGGGATCATGACCTGAGTCGAAAGCAGAGGCTTTAATCCACTGAGCCACCCGGGTGCCCCAGGAGGCATCTTTTAATGTCCACATGAACTTGGAAGCAGCTGTGGCTGCAGCTGCTGATTTCTGTAAGTGTGTGCGTCTTTGACTCTAGCTGTGTTTGAATCACCCAGTAGAGAGCTGACTCTGGGAGAGGGCTGCCTGGCGCCAACTCTGAGACCACACAGCAGTGGCATCGTCACTAGGGAGGCAACACAGCACACTCAGGGGCTGGCGCTCTCTGTGTTTGAAATTTGGATATAGTGGGGACTGGGTTGACGTGATCGTCTGCTGTGTTCTTTGAGGAACAGAGATACCCAACTGAGTTTGTTGAAGGGCTCTCGGCTGGGGTGTGGAGATCTACAGTCTGCAGCTACAGAGACCATGGATAGAAAAGAGGCAGGTTCCTAAGCTTTTGCTGGCTACCACAGGGCTGTTTTTTACTCTGATGTGTAAGGAAGGCCATCCAAAGGCATTTTGTTGAAAGAAATGTTTATTATTTTTATTGGTCAAACAGTCTCAAACAAATTCAGAACAAGTTTTCACATTTTGAGCCTTTAATGCAAAGACACTATGTCATGCGTGAGAGAAATGCTGACCCAGGGGAGCCCTCCCCTGAAGCAATTAAATACCAGGACGGTCAGGCGGAAGGAGACTTGTGGGACAGAATTCTGCTCAGAAATCCTCTTGAAAAAGGACATGATTTAAAGCTCATCTGAAGATTTTTCACAACATAATGTGCCTGAACAACCTGTAATCTCAACTTCTTAATTTCGAAACAAAATACCCCAAGTATCAACTATCCCTTTTAAATAAAAAAAATAATCAATTTATACTCTTCTTAAAAGAACTCTAACAATGTAAAATAAGTTCCAATTCCATATATATATATATGTACATTTATAACTTAGGTGCTCTTTTGCTCTATATACTTTTATTCATGCAACAGTGACGAGGACTGGATGTGAGGCCCTACAGAGGCCTCTCTGAAAAAGCAGTGTAGCTCCTCACTCTGGCGAAGAACAAGGGGGTGTACATCTTGTCAATCTCAAAAGCAGTAACTGCAGTCTCACCAGTTGATCTGGAAAGAAAGCACAAAATTACCAGTTACAAGGAAATTTCAACTTATTTAAAATCCTTACATATTTATAGGGGAGAACTTATCTGGCGCTTTAGTCTTTTATATTTTTATTTCATCTCAGTAAACTAAAAATGATAGCAGTATGATAAGAGAAAACTGCAGGCCTAAAATTGTGTCACTTAGACCCAGTTCCCAAACCAGGGCCCAATACCTAATCTAAATGCATTCTCAAATCAGTCGGGAATCTTCTGATGGGCATCCATGTGTCTGCCACATGGGCCCTCTCCACCCCGCGAAGGAAGATGAGGTAGCCTGCATGGTACGACTCCCTGTTCCTCCCTCTGAGGGAAAGCAGCACAGCCTGAAACAATCCTTCTTGCCCCTACCCTCCTTTTATAAAAACCTTCCAAGTTTGTGCAACTCCTCTGAGCTCCCCTCTGTACCCTTGAGATGGGATGCTGCCCAATTCAGGACTTGTTTATTAAAGCCAATAAGACAATTAACAGATTTGGTGGCAGCAACAGGATCCAAAGTGAACTTGCGGCAGCGCCTGGGGATGAGAAAACATAGGCGTGGAACCTGTGAACCTTTGGAGTTCACTCTTTCTCACCATTCTGAGGGCCATGGGTAAGTTCCTCTCGGTTATGGGTTCTTTGTCATCACTGCTGACACTCAGGCTCCCCAGCTACGTGGTGTCCCTTTACAAGGCAGGATGGCTTGTACAGCCTATCGCTAGTGGGGATCTTGGAGACCAAAAAGCCGCAAGAATTGGTAGGGATGGGTCAAGCATTTAAGGCCTGTTACAAGTGCTCAAAACCTCAAGAAGACTGCTGGGATAGGTAAGTTGATCGTGAAACAGGTTAGCCTGGCACTAGGTCAGCTACCAATCTCCAGAAACTTCCCAGGCACGAGGTACCCTGCGAAACACACACCACCCCCAGCCCCACAGCACATCCCTTTCAGGTTATCGGTTAGCTCAGAGGGTCCCTAAATTCTGAAGGGTCAAGTATGCCACCTTCTGGCACACCTGCTTATTTCATGTCTAAGAACTACAGTCCCAGAAGTTTCAGGTATCTAGCAAAAATGACAAAATCTTCCTAAGCTTGTTTTGTGTCCTGAGGAACTTGGCTTGGTAACCACAAGGTCCCAAAATAGACTGATGTGGGTTGACTCTGTGACTAGCGTCCTGCTGGAGCCCTCAGAAGATCATGACCTAGAAGTACAATGGCTGTTACATGGAAGGTTCCAATTAGGTAAGATCATTTAAGAATGAGACCTGAAAGCACAGGTTCTCAATTGAACAGAATGGGATACCCATTTCATGTGGCATGCAGACACCTCCAAAAGGTTTCAAAATTCCAAAAACAGTTTCACTGAAAGGTTTTATTGCAAAAAAGTTAAAAATTAAAAAGAGAAAAACGTAGGTACCTATAACAAGACTGTAAGACTGAGTACTCGTTCTCATCTGAATTTTAAAAGACTACATAAACATCAACAAAATTCAGCCAAGTTAAGGGCCTTACAGACATCCTGTTATCTGCCTTCTAAACAGGGCCCTCATATGAGCCCCTGCCAGAGCTGACAAAGCTGAGGGATTTTCTGATAACTGCTACATCATTCCTTAGACAGTCAAGGGGAGACCAGGAGAAACCAGATCGTGCTGAGGGGATCCTGGACAAACTGGCAGAAGCCAGCAAAAGGTGAAAATTCTTACCAGAGTCTGCTGTTCCAAATCTCTGCCTGCCAAGTCAAACAGAAAATAAAATCACACTGTCCTTCCCTTCTAAACCCAGGCCCACTGGTTAGTGATCCCTTCTCTCCCAGGGACAGCTACTGTCTTTCCTGTTTATCTGGTTTTGCACAACTGGGTTGGCTTTCTGCCTGCTTGGGACAGGCAGGTTGTTGGTTCTGTCTTTTGGCCATCATTGTGAGTGATTCTAGATTTTAGATTTTAGATTTTCTAGGGAAGTTGATATCCTCTGTACCCTCCTTGCTGATCCATCTTTTTTACCCAACAGAATCTATTCAATACTGCCAAAAATACATAAAGTTACAACGATGTACCCAGAGGGGAAAAAAGCAAACTGAGGATACTACAGTTGGACAGCTGCAGCAAGCTCTGATGCCATGTAAGTTCGACAAACCAGTTCTCTGGATTGAACTGAAAGCAGTCGTCCTTGTGTTAACACATCTTTACAAACCAGCAATGTAGCCCTCCAGGCAACCGAAAATTCCCCTATTCCTTTACCAATCCCAAAATGTCCCCTGCTCACCTCAGACAGCTTGTACATTACTGGCCTTTGGAAACCAAATTTCTTGTAGAAGGAGCCTGCATTTTTTCCTGTGCTTTTTAAATCTAAATGTTCAATGTTCTACCTGGTCTTCTCCAAGAATTCCTTAGTCCATCTCTTTAAGTTTTGTATTTTAAGGAGATGATTCTTTTTTTTTTTTTTTTTAAAGATTTTATTTATTTATTTGACAGAGAGAAATCACAAGTACACTGAGAGGCAGGTAGAGAGAGAGAGAGAGAGAGAGAAGGAAGCAGGCTCCCTGCCGAGCAGAGAGCCCGATGTGGGACTCGATCCCAGGACCCTGAGATCATGACCTGAGCCAAAGGCAGCGGCTTAACCCACTGAGCCACCCAGGCGCCCTTAAGGAGATGATTCTTATCAAGAAAAGACAAAATGGGCAAAGTCATTTGGAACTTGATGTATATAAAGAAAATCTTTACCCACGTGGCCAGGTAACCTCAACACATTCAACCTACCAGGAAAACAAACGTACATCGACTTTGATAAATCCTGCATTTATTTTAGGGCAGGATTTTCAAAACCAGCAATAAGGTCTCTGATCCAACCTGTTCACATGTGTTTATACATGTCTGTTAGTTATGTGGTACTTTCCACTTATGATATTGCTAAAATGAATTTGTAAAAGCTCTATTTAGCGGGTTTGAAGGCAAGTGCCTGTATTGGACGGGCATTCTGAAAATCATAAAGTCAGAGATTAACCCAAATGGTTAAGTGCATGTGATCCAGGAAAACATATGATATAAAAGCTAGATTATGGCTGATGGTTTAATTAACAGACATGGTTTTAGTTATCAACATTAAATATTAAACTTATTCTACCTGAGTTTACTAGCCATATAAATTCACGTTCTCTAAGATGTAAACACACAAAACATAATAGCTTAGGAGAATGGCTGACTTTGTCTAGCGCTTTAGACAAAGTGTTTGTAGTAATCTAAACTAATTCAGGACAAATAAAGCTAAGCAAGACAAAAGTTTATAAATGAGATTTTTTGCCAATATATGTCTACTTCGTTTTCCCAAACTTTTTTTTTTTTTTTTTTTTTTTTTTTAAAGATTTTATTTATTTATTTGACAGAGAGAGATCACAAGTAGGCAGAGAGGCAGGCAGAGAGAGAGAGAGAGGAGGAAGCAGGCTCCCCACTGAGCAGAGAGCCCGATGCGGGACTCGATCCCAGGACCCTGAGATCATGACCTGAGCCGAAGGCAGCGGCTTAACCCACTGAGCCACCCAGGCGCCCCCAAACTTTTTTTAATAGCCTAAAAAACCTTAAACTGAGTTAGGTTAAATGATGAATTAAATTAAATGCATTAAATATCTACATCATTTCCAAATAAGATAAAGTACTAAAACATTAATAAACATAGGTTTATCTACTTTTGGCTTCATACTACAGAGAAACTAAAAGATTTATAAATGCTAATGCTACACTGAAACATATAAAACATCGCGCGCTTCAAGAAATTTTAAAATGTATTCCTAAGTAAGTGAATTTTTAAAAAACGCTAGTTTAACAGTTCAAAATTGCTCATTTCTTAGCTTTCGTTAGAAATTAAGGGTTTGTTGTTTTTTTTTTTTAAAGACTTTATTTATTTGACAGACAGAGATTACAAATAGGGAGAGAGGCAAGCAGAGAGAGAGGAAGGGAAGCAGGCTCCCTGCTGAGCAGAGACCCAGGACCCTGGGATCATGACCTGAGCCAAAGGCAGAGGCTTTAACCCACTGAGCCACCCAAGCGCCCCTAGAAATTAAGGTTTTTAAAGGTTGAGAATTCTAATATCTTTGTATGCCAGGAAAGCAGGATATGTTTTTCATAAAATAAAGTATGAGAAAAAGGGATATACTTTTCCACTAAGGATAAAGAAAATAAGTTTGTCCTAAAATAAAGCTGGTTGTTAAAGGAAAAAAAAGAAGACAAAATCGGGATGTAGAAAAGAGGTTGTAAAAGGTTTGTGGAAACAAATCTTTAAAAAGGAATTTAACGTGTGATCAGACAGGGTAAGATTAAAATATATTTTTAAAAAATGAGTTTCAATACAAAGAAAGATAGTACAAAATTAGAATTTAGTTTTCTCTGTTAAAACAAAGTTTTCTTGAACTTTGGTCTGCTTTTGGTAAGACTACAGTTTCAAAACAATCTATAATCCTACTTTTAAGGCAAGTGCTTTAAAACCTTTTTTAAAAATTCTGACAAACTTTCAAAGGACCTGTTAAACTAATGAGGCTTATTCACTGTTAAGTGAATACTAAGCCTTCTCTGTGGCACAACTGGCTCATGTCCACCCTGCGTCCACAAACATGGCCCCCCATCAGCAGACTTGCCAACAGCCTGCTTCTGAACCAAAGACAGTGAAATGAGTGAGCACTGACTGCAAATTAAACACACACGGAAACCCAGGATGGCCCGGTTCTTCCTCGCTCCCTGACAAATCCTACTTTTTAATTTGTGTATTCCTTCACCCATCACAGCACACTGACAAAGACTCAAATTATAAGCAGACATTGATAGACTTTTGTGAAAATACAAAAACACTCCACCATTAATGTCTGACCTGTTTGGTCACCACCACTCACCATGCCCCACCCCCATAACCTAATTTTGTTCCCAGAGGCCTCCAACGTCTGCCCTCTGGATCCTTTGAACGCTTGCAGCTGAACCTCATTCAACTGCCACTTAGTATGGATGGGTGATCAATAGGTTCTTATTCTTTTTTTTTTTTTTTTTTAAGATTTTATTTATTTATTTGTCAGAGAGAAGAGAGAGTGCACAAGCAGGCAGAGCTGCAGGCAGAGGCAGAAAGAGAAGCAGGCTCCCCACTAAACAAAGAGCCCGATGCGGAACTCAATCCCAGCACCTTGGGATCGTGACCTGACCTGAAAGCAGTGGCTTAACCGACTGAGCCACCCAGGTTCTCCTAGCTTCTTATTCTTTTATGTATGTCTTCTAGATGGGTTGAGATTTCCCCTACTGTAAGACTGATGTCCTCATAGGAAAAACCAACCAAAAAAAAAAAAAAAAGACTTAAAACTGTGTTTTCCACTTGGGGTTATATTTCCAAATCACATGAGCCTCAACGAAAACCTTACAAGCTTCTTGGAATTCTATCAATACACAACCTTCTGATCCTTTGGCGTCTCATGCTCGTGTGACCAACTACTTAATGTCTTGTGCTCAAGCCTGTCATCCATAGATTCAAGAAGCTTTCCTGGATCCCAATTCAAAGAAACCTGTTGATCATAGCCTAGAGTTTGGTGACTGTATAAACAATGCCAGGGGAAAACCACCCTCCAGCCCCACTGGAAAAGGACCTTTCCAGGTGTTCCTGACCACTGACACTGAAGCCCAATACACATCACACAGAAAAGGCTCCAGTCGACACCTGGTCCTGTACAGATGCTAGAGACCTCCACACATCAAAGGGACAAGCAGAAGTAGCGAACTTCGAGGCAATCGTCTTCCACCCCGGATGACAGATGGACTTCATACGCTGACTAAATGTAAGCCCTTTCTCTTTCCCTCTCCTTCACTCTGGCATTGGCCTGGAAAGAAAACACCCTCATCTGTATCTTTCAGGCCACTGCGTGGGAGGAGTATAACCTCTGGAATTTAAAACAATCTTTTATTTCAGGCTAGGAGATAATCTAACTGTGCTTCTAACTTTTCGCAAGCAAAATTAACAGATCATCATTGGTAGAATCTCCTAAATTTATGTTGTTGAATTAAAAAGGAAACATTTACGATTCATATTCACTCCTTTTCAGAGGTCCCAATTTCCTTAGTTAGGGATACATATAAATGAGGCTCTGACCAATTTTCAAAATTACTGCAAAATCTGCTGCACACCACAAAGACCCCTGGACTCTCTAGCCAAAGTTGTTCTTGATTATCTCTTTGCTGAGCCAGGAGGTGGGTATCTGTGTTTACTATCAGTAACATATTACTATCAGTAATCCTGCTTTTCATTTAGCATTCTGACAGATGCATTTTCCTACATTATTACTCTTGAGAAGTATTTAATAGTAATTTAATAATTATTTATTTAATAACAATTAAATAAAATTTTCACTGTCTGCCTGTACCACAATTTCCCTAATAATTACCTCCTTTTTAAAAAAGATTTTATTTGAAGAGATTGAGCACAAGCAGGAGGAGGGGCAGAGGGAGAGAGAGAAGCAGACTCCCCGCTGAATGAGGAGCCTGATGCGGGGCTCAATCCCAGGATAATGACCTGAGCTGTAGGCAGACGCTTAACCAACTCTGCCACCAAGGTATCCCAGTAATTCCCCTTCTGTTGGAGATTTATGTTGTTTTCATTGTTTGGTAATTAAGCTGCTCAGAGGGGATTCTGCTTGTCCCTCTCCCTCTGCCCACCTCTGCTCTCCACCCCTCTCTCAAATAAAATCTTTTTTAAAAAATGTGATATTTTTTATTACATCCTTTGAAAAGATTCCTTAGGAATGCTAATAAGTAAAACACTACAGACATTTTAAGAATCTTGTTAAAATGTAATTTAAAAAGAATTATAATCCTAAAATAGAATTTAGTGACTTAATATTTGCATGATCAACAGCATCATCCCAGTGGGAGAGGGAGAGGAAGTAGATAGTAAGTAATACTACTACAGCCTTTCATTTTTGTCCCCCAAAGAGATAAATAAAAAGGAAGAAAATTCAAGTAACTTTATACATAGTCAATGTGAGCATTAGCAGTTACAAATGACACCTATAAAAATGTCCTTCTTTCTCCTAAAACATGATGCTTTCTATTTATTTGGTACTCTGCTGGGTTTGATTTCTTTCTATGAGAAGAAAACAGAACATTCCACTGCATGGTTTACTAAGAGGAACAAAAAGGAGATATATGACTGCTGGGTAAGAATGAAAAAAAAAAAAATGCTTTCTCAGTTCTCAGGACCTTTCATACTAGTGGGGAAAGCATGGAAATAAGCCACAGAAAGTTTTCAACCCTGTGGCTAAGGTTGTGAAGTAGATTAATAGAAGGTGACCTCAAAATTTGTCTCCAAGAATTCTGGATTCCATTTTGGAAGCAAGAGCCATCAATCATACACCAATATTCTTTCAAACCTGACAACAGCAAACCTCACTATCCACACAAGTTGATTGTTCACTTACTTCTATACTTTCTCACGCACATTGTTGTGTTCCTTAATTACTCCTTACAGGTAAATTTGAACACAAAAAGCTTTAAATAGGAAACACCTAATAGATTTGGCTTTGGAATATGTGACATCCTTTTAGAAGACATATCCTCCTTGCTACAATTTTATTAAAATCAGTGTATAATCCCAGAGGGTAAACCAACTGGAAATAAAAGTTTTTTAAAAAATGGTAAGAGTGAAGCACTGGAGAAGAAAAAAGATTTGAGGTTTTAAAAGTGCCTTGAGTAAGTCAATGAGGATAACACATGGACAGCGTAAAGGTGACAGTACCATTCTAATTCCAAAGTGGTGGCACCTGTTCCCATGGCCACTGGGGAGAGCACCACCTCCTGCTCCACTCTTCTGCGTGCCTGACAGACTCCTCAGAAAAGACAGTCATTGGCCAGGGACTCTCTGTGGTGCCACTATCACACTGACAGCTCTCTACCTAGAGCACAGCAAACTCTGGAGGCGTCTACAGGGGCCCTGTAATACTCTAATGTAACGTCACGGAACGTAAAGTGGTTTCATAACAGAACGTTAACCCTGAGTGCTTTCAAATCAGTTTGCTGAGCCTGATATGAAGTACACATTTATTGTGCAGCTTTGGCATCTGTACTACATTCACCTACCTGTACGTGACGTGACAAGAATGATGGATCCAGATGAGTTTGTTGAACCTCTGGTGGCCACTGGAACACAGCTGGAGCCCCACATGAAAACTCTGATCTGCTTCTTGTACGGGAACGCAACGGAAATATCTGTATTTGTAGTCAAGTGGTTTCTATAAAAGAAAAAGTGTGTCAGCTATCATGAACCCCCCTCAGTGATACATAAAACTATGACAGGCACCTATCATGCAAAGGTAAAGTAAAAGTAACATCTTCTCTGCACACGGCAGGGGGGGTCTTGGGTATCAAATGAGAAGGTGGATGAGTGCCCTGAAAAATGGTAAGCCCTCTAAAAACAAGGTTTTCTCTCCTTCATCGGCTCAGGTACTCAACACAACCACCCCAAGTGTTAAGTATGACTGTACACTGCTGTTTAATGGCTAAAAGAATGAAGACCCCAATCGAGTCCCACATCGGGCTCTCTGCTCAGCGGGGAAAGTGCTTCCTCCTCTCTCTCACTGCCTGCCTCTCTGCCTACTTGTGATCTCCCTCTGTCAAATAAATAAATAAAATCTTTAAAAAAAAAAAAAAAAAAAAAAGAATGAAGACCCCAGGAGGTCAAACAAGTTAACCAAAATTACACAGCAGTTGCAGAGTTGGAAATGAAAACTTCTCTTTTCCATGTAAGCCTAGTATTTCCTTCTACTGAAAATATGGGAATTTTTAAAGAGGCAAAGTGATAAATTGGTGAAAGATGCAGAAGCGGCATGGAGCAGAAACTTACCTTTTGCAATAACAGTAAAAGAGTCAATGAAGAAACAGATGTGGACAAGGTTCATTAGAATCACGCTTTTGCAAATACTGGTGCTAACAACACAAGAATGCCAACACTATCCATGGTTTCACTGTTACCATATTCTGAAGAGATAACTGGTACTCAACATAGGAGTTCCTATACCCTTTTATAAGGTAAGACCTAAACAAGAGCCTCACACTCCCCAGTTCTGCCCTCAGGAAACTCATGGCCAAAGCCACAGCCACAGCAGCTACCTCTGCCCCTTAGACAGCTGCCCCAGATCCCCAGAGCCTACCCGAGGCAGGCAGAGAAGCCAGCCACCAGCGGCCACAAGGTGAAGGGATTCCAATGAAACCCTGCCCTAACTAACACATGATGCCAGGGAAGAGAGGAGGATCTGATACAAGGAAAACATCTGAAAACCATATTAATTATAAAAGTATTAGGCAAGGGGCGCCTGGGTGGCTCAGTGGGTTAAGCCTCTGCCTTCAGCTCAGGTCATGATCTCAGGGTCCTGGAATCAAACCCTGCATTGGGTTCTCTGCTCAGAAGGGAGCCTGCTTCCCCCTCTCTCTCTGCCTGCCTCTCTGCCTACTTGTGAACTCTCTCTGTCAAATAAATAAATCAAATCTTAAAAAAAAAAAAAGCATTGGGCAAGTATTTATTCCAACTACATCACAACTGACTCCTTTCATACCCATTTTTAAAACCAGGATTGAAAAACACAAGAAAAGTTGTGAAAAAAAAAAATTAGGCCCTCAATGTGTTAGAGTTAAAAATATTCTGGAATGTAATAATTTGCTTGGCATTTTTTTTTCCTTTTGTAAGAACAGGAAGAAGGAAATTATCTTACTTTAGCTTATTTCCAGTAGAAATTGAAATTCTCTAAGAACATCCTTGAGAAAAAATTATCTATATAAACTACCTTAGAAAGGAAATCCCTTATGATTCAAAATAGGGATAGCTAAAAAACATATTCAGGTATAATTTTACTAGTTATTTCGTAGCACATTTTGGCTTTACATTTTCTAATGTAAAAAACCTAGACCAGAAAAAGAAATCACTTAGAGATAAACAAGCTGATCCAATTAAAGCCCCCCCTACATTTCAGAAAACCCTCCAGCTCTCTTCAGAGAGATGTTTTAAGTCAACATACATTTTGTGTAACAGTATACATTATGAAACAGTATTTTCTTATACTTTCTAATCAAGAATGCTTGAGTAAGTGGAGTACTGAAATAAACAGAGAACCTTTAATTCCAATCACATACTCACCTCTTCTTTTTTCTTGGTTATCACAGCAAATACTTTGGTCTGATTGTCTGTATCTTGTGATAAGCGATAATGACCCAATAGAATTGCATCAGTTCTAAAAATTAAAAAGTACAATTTAAGTCCAAGTCTATTAATCAGTTGTTGCATGTATTTAAATAATTTAGGAAGTAATGTGTTCTAATAGCGGTTACTCAACTTGCCCGAGGAGAATCAGCTAGGATGTGAGTAAACCTAGTTTGCAAGGGTTCTAAGACCTACTGAAGCACACTCCCTAGGCAGAGAGCCCCAGGCACCAGTGTTTTTCCTAAGGGCCCCTGCAGAGTGCTGTTTTCATCAGCCAGTACTAAGTTAAGGAAGCACTGGATTACATTAACCTGCAAGTAACCACAGAAAATGTGAACTGGACAGACAACTACAGAAAAATAATACCTAGTATTCCTAGTTCTTAAGCGAGGAACAATGGACTGGGGCTCCTCAGGGGTTGTCAACACCATCACAAGGCCATCAGGGAAGAATCTTATGTACCTGTGTAAAAAGAAAAAGAACACCAAAAAACACCACACACACACACACAGTATAAAATATGTCCTTGTTTCCTGGCACCTAAACCTGTTCACTGCTGTGAAATCAAATCAGAAATACCATGGGCCAAAAAACCGGCAAAACAACATTAAAACAAACATGACTGGCAACCCATGAGGCTAGAGAAAAAGAAGTGAAACAGTCTGTTATTTTTCTTAGAGGGAACTGTCAAACTTTCAGTTTTATTCCTGAATAAAAATAAATATACCTCCGTTAAAACGGTTTTTTTTTTTTTCCCTAAAGCACTAATTAAGGTCAAGAGTATGACCTAATGATCATACACAGTAGTTCACATGTCTCCTTATTTCTCAAGGCTAGTAACATCTGCTGGACAGTATGGCTGAAAGAGCACCAGCTAAGTGAAAAGGCAAATGAATCCCACCAAAAGCAAAAAACAATGAAGAGCTCTAAAATGTAAAGGGATTCTTCAGTTTAGAAGCTAGGAGGAATTAAATAATTTGTATTAACCTCTTGGTTCTTTGAGTTCAGTTCCTGTTACAAAGCTGGAGAAAAATACTGAGGGTCATTTTGTGGATAAGTGTGAAGGCCACAAACAGCTGCCCAGTAACTAATACTTGGAGAGAGAGAATTTTTCACTCACTCAGTTTACTACAGTTGTACCTGTAATATTCCACTTGGTGCCAGGCTCTATAGAAACCATCAAGAGACTGTTCCCCTTGACGAATATATGTCGTTTTACTGATATACACTCCTATAAAAACAAAGTTTTGAGATTTTTTTAGTTTAGGTTTTTTTTTTTTTTTACAGTTAAAATCAACTAACATGTTTCCAGCTTTATTTTTATTGTGGTTTCCTTTAAGAATGATTAAAGTACTTAGATCTGTTACAGAAAGTTAAGACTGTGTACTTATCAAAATCAACATGCTAGACCACTATTTCTCCTAAGTTCTGAAGAGTTCAACTTACCATCAAACCGAACACGGGGCCTTTCTAAAAACATCTCCCTCCAGGATGTGTACGGAACAAGCTTAATACAGCTTCTGCCCCAAACTTTCAAGCAGGCCAAACGCCATATCTCAGGGTCTCTAGGTAATAAAAGCATAACATCAACTTATAAAAAAGGCTAAGTCCCTAACCGCAGAAATACTTCTGCAAGAATTTGATGAGCACCTGCAAGGCACTGACCAGGGCTCTGGAGACAGACAAGGCAAAGGCCCTGCCTTTCCTGGTGGGAAAGCAAACCATACTAAGAAAACAAAAGTTTCAGATAGTGTGCTCAGTGCAAAAACAAATGAAGCAGGGTAAACAGGCAAGGACAGCTAAGGTGGGGGAGGAGAGACTACTTCAGGCACAACGACAGGGAAAGTACCTGGGCAGAAGCCATAGCAAGTGCAAGGCTCTAGGTGGGAGGGTGTCTGGTGCGTTCGATGAGGACCACATGGTTGCAGCTAACTAAGCCAGGTTCACAGGCTGCATGACTGGAGGGGCAGTGAGGGGCTTACAGGCTATTTAGTGACATGGATGCCACTGAAGAGCTCTGAGTATGATTTAGGCTTTCTAACTCTGGTCTGCTCTCTGGGTGCTCTAGGGGTGTAAGAGGGGAAGCAGGCCACTGCCATAATAACCCAGACCGGCTGTCATGGGCAGAACAAGAAGGGTCCCTGGACAAGGGGGAAATGTCAAATTAAAGATCTATTTTTACGGTAGCATCAACAAGACTTTGCTATGGGATTAGTGTAGAAAACTGAGTATTTTTTCTTTTTTTTTAAAGATTTTATTTGAGAGACAGAGTAAACGAGAGAGAGAGAGCATAGCAGCAGAGGGAAAGGGAGAAGCAGGTCCCCTTGCTGAGCAGGAAGCCTGACACAGGGCTAGATCCCAGGACCTCAGGATCGTGACCTGAGCCAAAGGCAGACAGTTAACCAACCGAGCCAACCAAGTGCCCACAAAGGATATATTTTTATGTAAAATATCCATGAAAGATTACCAGTCTCAAATCATTTTATACTAAACTATGATTATTCTTCACAAAGCAGTATTTTTAAAAGTATAGGATAACTTCTGATGGGCCAAAAGAAAATGCTAGTGCAATCTAAAGTTAAGTCATTACCACGTAATGGTATTTATAGAGTTACTGTGAAGATGACTCAAGTTTATTTTCCTAGCACAATTCTTTTTCCAAATCAGCTAGGATAGCATGCAAACTGCTCTATGGAAGTAATATGTGTGACTACATCTGCACCCCGGAAATCCACTGTACTCTGGCCTTTAAGGGCTAGGTGGTTTGAGGAGATCACATAAATACAGCTTAGGCAAAACCATCCATTCTAAGTTTTTACTGAATATCTATCAAGTTTCTTTATTGAAACTGGCAAAAGACCGTAATTCTTTCTTCACCCCTGCCTGAGTTGTTTAAAGATGAAGTACCTGGCACAGATATAGAATCCTCTGCACACCTGCGACAGCTGCTCTAATGACCTGAGGTCCAAGTCGCTTGACACCACCCATCGGAAGATGTACATTAGGACCTCCATCGGCAACACTGCAAAGAAAACATCGTCCCTCCAGCGACCCTCCTTGGCCATTGGACGGTCTCATTCTCGGGCGCAGGCAGCTTCACTACTCCCAGACTTTTTGAATCACAGTCTCAGTATGACTCAGTAATAAGAGTTTCGGATGTCAAGACACAAATTTTTCTTCAGTATAGAACAGATCAGAAGCTACTTTTATAAAGCACCTTTGCCTTCAAAAGATCATTTTATCACCAAGAGATTTTAAAATAAATTAAACTCTGATATGTGTATATTTATATCTAATTATGTATGTATACGTAATCCATACTGCATTTGCTGACACTAAAACTAACTTTCATCTTCTTGAATATTTTCAAGTGTCTTTCTCTAGAAAACCCCAAAACTAAACAACACTTAACGTATGGAAAGAAAGAAACATTCATTTTTATTAAGATCTTTTTATTTATTTGAGTGAGAGAGACAGAGTGCGAGCACAAGCCAGAGGGGCAGAGAGAGAGAATCTCAACCAGACTCCGAGCTGAGCGCAGAGCCCGACACGAGGTTCGATCCCAAAACCAGGAGTCTGGACGCTTAACTGAGTGAGTGGCCCAGGTGTCCCAAACACTCATTTTTAAGTATGCAGCCTCTGGGGCGCCTGGGTGGCTCAGCTGGTTAACAGCTGCCTTCGGCTCCAGTCATGGTCCCAGGGTCCTGGGATCAAGCCCTGTGTCTGGCTCCCTGCTCAGCAGGGAGTCTGCTTCTCTCTCTCCCCTGCCTGCCTGCTGCTCCCTCTGCTTGTGCTCTCTCTCTCTCTCACTGCCTCTCTCTGTGTCAAATAAAAAGATAAAATCTAAAATAAATAAATAAAATGCAACCTCTCTCAGGCTGAAATGCCTCATGACACCTGTCTTCCTCTAATTTTCTTGGGCGGCTTCAGTAACTCAGACACTCTTTTAAATCTTCACTGAATCACGAAGGGCATCCTTGAACTGTACTCCAAACTCCTTTCTACTTCAGATTTTGAAAAGCTTATTAGTATATGCAAACAATAATTATAACTAGCTGTCCCAACATACTCTAAACTAGAGCAATTATTTGGCTAGTTATCTGGCCCTGTAAGCTTGGAAAATTTAAATCTAAAGTGCAAGTGTGCCTCCCTGAGTTCTAACAGCCATGTACGCTTACCCGATATGTGAGTCTGATTGCTCTCCAGCTCAGGCTGACACAGTTTGAGCACAGACTCCTGGAACGTGAGCTGCTGCTGGAAGCACGACAAGAGGTCTGCCATCTTGCTGTCATCGTCATTATCTTCCATGCTGAAAAAGGAGGGAGGTGAAAAAATTAAGTGCTTTGCTCCACAAACAGAGTTTAGAAACTGATTTTTGATAGTACTTTCGAATCTGCTTTAGAAAAAATTATCTAAATGCAAACTGTCTTAACTACTTTTTTGATTTGATATAAGTTTACTCTGCCTCACAAAGGAGGGCCATACCAAATTTTTTGGCGAAAAAAGCTTCAGCCATTTTCATTCTCACCCAGGAAGAACTAGAATTTTGGATACAAAGGTTGAGATTTAATTAGTCCATTTTACTGTAGAGATTCTTGAGTTAGTGAAAAAGATAATTTCAAATGATTTTTAAAAACTTATGTAAATATATTCCATACTAATGTGACTACAATCCATTCTAACTGGATAAAAATCAAATATACAGATGTCATCTGCAGTACTTACTTACCAAGGGTTTTTCTAACAGATGTGCCTTATCACCCTACCTTGAGAGAGGAAAATATGTAATTTAAAAATCTTATTTAGCAGGGTCCACAAATCATCTATCAATCATCTAAACAAGGGTAATTCAGTGTTTAAAAAAAAAATCTGCCTTTAATTTTTGTTGAATTAACCTTAAAAGCGATCAGATGTACAAAGCAGCTTCGATGAGAATAAGGTCTGAAGACCAAGAAGGGCTAATTATACCACAAGAAAGGCACATGTGGCAGAGGCTAGATGGGTACAAGCGCTGCTCTACCAGCACTTCACAGAAGGCAGAAAACAAGAAAACCAGGAGAGTGACTTTCAGGGATTATTAGACCTGATAAGAAAAAAACACCTTTATCCTTCAAGAACTTTCACTGCATCTGGGCGTGTACAAAGGGATGGGAGAGAAAAGAAATGCTTCTTTGACGTTTTTAATAAAGCCTTTCTCAACAGCACCTGCACTATTCATCAAACTGGCCGAGAGCTGGGTCTAAACGCCCGCCAGAGTATAAAGAGGCTTAGAAAAAGCCCACAATTCATTTTGAGTTTCAACTACCTCACACTATTAAATTTCATTTGGTGAATAACACCACTAGCCTCCAAGTTTAGACAGTTAAGACTAACTTCACTGTGATATTTTTATTATCCAAAGCTTGAGTGTTAATACTGCAAGCAGTTAAAAAAAACACTGGCAATGAACACATGTTATCCATAAAGGTAACTTCTTTTTACCTCATGATGGAGGTAATACCGTAACATAATGGTAGTATTTTATTACTAAAAACACTATTTTCCTATGTATTGCTCATTTCTAACCTGACACTCTCTCACGGGTAGAGAGACTCTCCTCTCTCTAATATCAGCAAATTGAGCTTCTGGAGATAGATTAAGCCAAAAACCAATTTTTTATAATTGGCTTGCAAATCTTTTGATCTTTATCCATGTAAAACTATCAATGCCGCTTTATGACTTTGATGCAAGAGGCATCTATCCATAGAAACATGGCTTCTATCCTGCACCTGGGCTTTTAAACAAACATTGTCTTAACAATGTCCTCCCGGATACCTTAAGAGAATAATAAAGTCTTGTTATAATTCAGCATTTTCTTAATAAAATGAAAAACCTTTAAAAAAAAAATGTGTAACTTCAAACATATCAAAAAGGAGAAAAACTAGTTTGATAAAACCCCATGTACCCATCACCCAATTTCAACCATTATCAATATTTTGTCAGCTTTGGCCTAATTATATTTTAATAAATTTGACTTTTTAAAATAGGTTTCAGGAAGGTGAACTGTGTCTTTTAATTTACTTTCAATAATCACTGCTTTTATTTAAAAAAAAAAACTCTTGCCACCTTATCTTTGTTGTATCTGTTGAAAATGTGCGTTTCTTTATTTTAATCTTAACATTTCCCTAACTAAAAACAATTTCTACAACTTTATAAACAAGTCTTTGTGCTAAAGACTATATAATTTAACAGAATTACCACCATCTTCTTACCATGTTAAGAGTCAACAGGGCAAAGACGCTTAACTTTAACAAACTCTATGTATTACTGTCTATCGAATTATATACGCACTAGCTGTTTCCAACGCCATCACCATCTGGAGACCGGGTATAAGTAATCTTGAACTCTATATCAGGTACAAGTTGCATAGCCCTACGATAAAACTTGATGGCTAAAAGAAGAAATAAAGCTAAATTAGCTATGACCACACATTTTTTGTCATTTCCTTTGATTACCTATTAACTGTGGTTTAATTTGGTAACTTTCTTTACAAACAGCCAAATTCCTTTTTTCTACATGCAGTAGTAGTTCAGTGAACAAACTTATTTCCAAGTCTTACTACTCAGAAATAACCTTTCTTTTTTCTAAAGCTAACACATTATAGCAGCTTAAGGACTGTTAGCCCTTCCCACCTTTTCCCTCAGCCTTGTAGTTAGAAGCGATCTTATTGTGGTTGTCTTTCTTCACACTTTGGAAATGCAATTGCTGTAAACCCAAGAAAAACACTTTTAAGCAGCCTTTTGTCTCTAGGATGCAGAGTTAAGGATAATCAAATGCTTCCTACTAGGTAGAAGAAAGACTTTTTTAAAAAATTAATCTTCAAATCCAATTTCCTTTAGTCCAGCTGCCTATTACTTAGCTAAATAACATTTAAAACCTATTTTCTTGTAAGTTCTTGGCCAGGTGGTTTAGAGCTATGGTATTTAGCAATCTCTCCCACAAAGCTATACAACAGAACTTGAGATTGCAGAAGCCAACCAGCTCTTCTTCCCACAGACAGACTCTATTCAATTCAATATATTCTGCTGTGTTCTGTTACTCTGGGTAAATTACTGTACATTAAATGGAGATGAGACTCTTACAAACTAATGAAGACTGTGGAGGGATCTCACCATTTGGACTCTTTTAATATCTGAGTGAAAATATCACTAGAAGAAACTTGCGAGTAAAATGCAGTAATCCTGAAAATGTTATTTTGAGAACATTTTCAAAGTGATTCAAGCACAAGCATTTTTCCCATGCCCCAATTATTAGCTTTACTATCACAAAATGGAAGCCTACTTACACACCTAATACAGTAAAATACCCCACTGCTCTGTTTGTTTATGCATTTCTAATGGGTTAATAAAAGAAGTAATTAAAAGAGGTAAATAAAAGAGGTAATTAAAGCTGAGGGGTAATTTCTTAGTGTAAAATGTGAACTACTAAATACGTATATGCTCCAGAAACTATCTTTTATATTCCCCTCCTCTGAAGTAATTTTCACCCATTAAAGAATACACTATTTTAAAATGAGAAACAGTTATTTTTAAGACCTTAATATAATGAAGAATTAATAAATACTAAAACCTAAACATAGACCAATATGATGATGGTTCACAGCGATATTTTTTGAAAAGAGGTTATAGAGAAATACAACATTTAGTTTTGATTTGGTAGAAAACAATTTTAAATATAGGGAGACTGATGTCTACATACCAAATATATTCTAGTTAAAAAAAAATTGTTCAGTAACTAAGAGTTGTTATTAGAAGTGTCATGACATATGATCCTGGACCCTGAGTTTTTTTACCTTCATAGAGAGCTCCATTCTGTTCTTCTTCTACTGCTTTTAGGAAGAGTTCTCGAGCCTATAAAAATAGTGAAATGGAATTTTTGAAAGTCTGTTTTAAAAATGAGTATGCATGGCATTACAGCCTTTCTAACACAAGGGCCAGAATGATTGGACACCCACAGGCAAAGTAATGAGCCATGACCTAAACCTCACATCTTACAAAAAAATCAACTCAAAAATGGATCATGGACTTAACTGTAAAATAATAAACTTATAGGAAAAAGAATTCTTTAAATCTTGGAGACCTATGGCTGGGCAAGGAGTTCTACTTGATCCAAAAAACACAATCCACAGAAGGAAAGGTTGATAAACTGGAATTCATCAACATTAAAAACTTTGGCTCCACGAAATACCCTGAGGATGAATGTAAGCCACAGGCTGAGAGAAAGAATATAAGAGCCATTTACTCAACAAAGGACTGTATTTAGAATAAAGAACTCTCAAAACTCAACAAACACAGGCAGTGCAATTAGAAAAGACAATAGATTATACAGAGAGGAGAGAAAGGTGGCAAATGGCACATGGAAACATAAAATGGTGCCGCCACCCTGGAAAACCCCTGGGCAGTTTCTTTTAGCCAAACAGGCACTTACCATACAACCCAGCAACTGCACTCCTAGGCCAGAGAAATGAAAACTTAACATTCATGCAGAAACCTGCACCTGAATATTCGTAGCAGCTCTATTAATCACCAAACACTGGGAACAACCCAAATGTCCTTCAACTGGTGAATAGTTCAACAAACTGGGGTGCACCCATACCATGCAATACCACTGAGCAATAAAAAGGAACAAACTACTGTTATAAACAAACCTGGATGGACCTCAGGGGAATTCTGGTGAGTGAAAAATGCCCATCTCAGAAGGTTATATACTGGAGGATTCCATTTTTGCACCATTTTTTTTTTAAAGATTTTTTCTTTATTTATCTGACAGAGATCACAAGTAGGCAGAGAGGCAGGCAGAGAGAGAGGAGGAAGCAGGCCCCCTGCAGAGCAGAAAGCCCGATGTGGGGCTCGATCCCAGGACCCTGGGATTATGACCCGAGCCGAAGGCAGAGGCTTAACCCACTGAGCCATCCCGGTGCCCCTGCACCATTTTTTTTAATATCAAAGTTAACAGAACTGGAGAAGAGATTAGTGACTGCCAGTGGGAAGGAATGGTCAGGGAGTGGGGGACAGGAGAGAACTACAAAGGTGCAGAAAGAGGGAGTCCTGTGGTGCCACCGCAGTCCAGATCTTGATCGTGGTGGTGGTTACAGGAAGCTACACATGTACTATTTATATACATGCACATAAAAAAAGTGCTTACAAATCTGGGAGGTCCGAATAAGCGCTGTGCATTATACCAATGTCTATTTCCTAGCTTCTGATATGGTATGGTATTATAGCTATGCAAAGTATCACGGCTGAAGAAGAAAGGGTGAAAGGTGCATGGGGCTTCCCTGCACCTAGGTTTCTGTAATTATTTTCAAAATAAAAATTAAAACAAGATGAATATGGAAGTTTTTAGTTATCATGGTAATTTCAATTACTTAATGCCAGATTGCTTGTAAAAATATTTTGTGTAAACATGAGCGCCTCTATGGAACAGGAAAAATGGAAAGTGTAATGTGCCTATGTCATGTAAGTACTAAAAAGAGGTTTATTCACCAAGTTTCTTAGACAGCATGCCAAATATTTTCAGTGTAAGCACTTTCAAAGTTTTCCAGAAGAAGGAAATAATTAATGCATCATTATACATTGGTTCTACTCAAAATGTAACAAAATACTGCTTTAAGACCTTTGCAAAGGTGTTAACAGTTGAACAAGTTTTTTCTCCTTTTTTAGCATCGAACTTTTGGAGACCAAATGAATCTTAGCCATCTATAAATTGCCAAAGACAGTTCTATGAAGACACTGTACCTCTAGAAAGAAGCCTGTGAGGAATGGTGGTATCATCCAAAGCACCTAAAAGTAGTAGTGAAGGATGGACACACCAGTATACTTCTGCACATGAGGAAAAGTTTTATTTCATAAGGTACGTGCTTATGTCACCAGAATACAATTACAATGATCACTTATTTACGACTCTAAAAACTCTCATGTATAATTGAAAAAAAAAGTTCCTTTGTCACAATGTCCATAATACTTAACTTTTCTTCTTTTGCCAGTTCTTGCTTTCCTTTGGTGTCTGGTGCTTTCAGTAAAGAGCCTTTTGATGCTCTGCAAGGCCGAGTTTCTAAATTGCTAGAGCCTACACCTGGAGCAAGTTCAAACATCCACTGAGCTCGGAACATCTGGAGCTGTGCCTAAGGAAAGAAAAGGACTTTAGGGCTCATCAAGGAAGAGCAGCTCAACCCCGGACAGTTTATCAACAGGCCCGATATCAATTTCCATATAAATGCATACTTAAGACTAGGAAACATGGTCTTTTAAATTACTAAATCAATATCCATTCAACATGTTACCTTCTAAAATACTGTTCTGCTTAAATCTTCGAAAAAAAAAAAAAAATCATGAAAAGTTGCCTGATTGTCTATATGGGAAAAATCTAATGGTATCAGAAAACCAAGCTCTGGTTAGAGTTGGAAAGATAAGCCATCTCCTAAGGGCTGAACATAAAAGCTTTCAAACATTTGTTTACTTGGAATACATCATCTACTAGACGTGGAAAGTACTGTTAATAATTCTGTGGTTGAACCCTAAGTCTTTCTTTCAAAAGGATTCTCTTTTTTTTAAAAGGAACTATTTTCTCTAATATATGTCATAAAAAATTCTGAATATAGAAACTGAAGTTCCCCAGTGTGGTGGACTCTTCTGTGCTGCCCAGATCCCTTCAGGAATGAAGGCACTGATCTGCCTGAATGCTGGGACTGCTACAGAAACAGCCCTCAGCTGTCAGCCCATGTGGGCATGGCCTACACAAGATCACGCCTCTTCCCAGGCAATCGCTACCCAATGACTGATCAACAGCTGATAAAAGTGTGAAAGGCTCTGGTTCCACCATACTCAGAACTCCCACAGAATTGGCTGAGGCAGTCCATTAAGACGGTGCAGCAGCCAGACTTCTCCCTCTGCCCACTCTGGCCTCCTCCCTCTCCCTCTTCCATACGTGTAGATCCCGAAAGAACTCCCTAGTACACTTTCCTCATCATAGTTTCTACTTTAAAGTCTGTTCTCTGGGATCCCAACTTGAAATACTCCTTCTCCCAAAGAAGGCCGTTATCAATACAACTGTGTATATTATTCCTAGTTTGTTTGTTTTTTTTTTTTGAAGAGGCATATATAAAATATGTAAGTTTTAAAAATAACTTTTCTTGCCATTCTGAACAGTTCTGGTTCCCACCCACCTGCTTCTAACACAAAACAGACACATTTGCTCTACAGAATCTTTAGTAAACACTGAATATCTGCTAGATGATATATTCCAAATAAGTATTACAAAGCTTGTAAATTCAGTAAGATACACTAATGTAGCTACAATGAATATTTTTCTATTTTAATGCACAAGGATTTGCCCCATCCTATTAAATGACTGCAGTTATTTCAGTGTATGAATGTACCATTACTTAATACAAATGACGGATATTTAGGTTGTGGTCTATTTTTTCATATAATGCTATAATAAACATTCTTGTACATTTATATTTACTCAGTTTCCCCATCATTTCCTTAAGATTAATTTTCTAGAAATAGAATTGCTTGATCAGGGGCGTCTGGGTGGCTCAATCAGTTAAGTGTCTGACTCTTGATTTCTGCTCAGGTCATGATCTCAGGGTTGTGTGAGATCCAGCCCCACATGGGGCTCCTCAATACTCAGTGGGCAGTCTGCTTGAGATTCTCTCTCCCTCTCTGCCCCTCCCCCTAACTCACACGTGCATGTACCCTTATTCAAAATAAATAAATCTTTAAAAAAGAACTGCCTGATCAAAGGAAATGTATGTTTTTCATCTTGTTCCATGTTGCTAGTCTGCCCTCCAAAAAAGCTGTAGCAATTTACACTTCATGTGCACTGCTTGAATGTCCTCAAAGACTGGACAACAAAGGGCACTGTTCACCAATCTGATTAAGAAAAATCTCAGTGTAGATTTAATCTGTATTTTATAAATCATGAGACTATCTCTTCAAATATTTAATAGCCATTTATATTATTTTTTCCATTAGTTGTCCATTCATATCTTTCTATCTTGTGTCATTTGTATTAATTTATAAGGATGTTCCATATACTAGGGGTGGGTTTCAATCCTCTGCCAGTACACAGTAAACAGTTCTCCTAGCTAATCATTTCTCTTGATTTATGATGTCTCTTCTATATATAGGTTTTAACTTCTAGGTGATCAAATCTGTCAATCTTTTTAAGGTGATGGGTTTTAAGTTATGTCTTATTTGGAACATTTTAAACTCATATATCGAACCTCATAACAGCAATTACTATCTTCAGTGTGAGCACTTTCAAAATTTCCAGAATAAGAA
This sequence comes from Mustela lutreola, assembly GCF_030435805.1. NCBI lineage: Eukaryota > Metazoa > Chordata > Mammalia > Carnivora > Mustelidae > Mustela > Mustela lutreola. The sequence goes on along the minus strand of NC_081295.1, from coordinate 99,770,136 downwards.
AATAATTTGTGCATCACTACACATCTGTTCAATGGAAAATATAACAAAATACTGAATTAAGACCTTTGCAAAGGTGTTAACATTTGAACAAGTTTTTTCTCCCTTTGGGCTTCTGCTAATAAATTCAGAGGCATTGACCTTTTAGAAACCAAGTGAATCTCAGGGGTCCATAAATTACCAACAAGAATTCCACGAAAGTCACGTATCTGTAGGAAAGCACCCATAAGGAACCTGTGATACTCTGGTATCATCCAAAGCACCCAGAAGCAGTAGTGAGGGATAGACTGGATCTGCTGCTTGTGGAAGCTGGTGCAAGGGAGGATCCTGAGCTCACCTTTCCGACAGACATACCAAGACAACATCTACCACAACTCATTCCATAAATGACCTCAAGATGCAGAACAGATCTTCCACAGCTAGTTACAGAGAGAAGACCACCTCGCAAAGGGTAAGAGGAGCAGACATACAGTTGGGAACCAAATCCCCAGGAAGACTAACAACTAACAGGAGGGATATCACAAGCGTAGTGGAGTGAGGGGCGAGGGGCTCAAACTCCACATCAGCCCTGGGAAGAGGAGTCCCCAATACATCTGGCTTTGAAAATCAGTGAGGCTTAAATCCAGGAGAGCCAGAGAGCTACTGGAAAAGGAGTCTCCATACTTAAAGTAACACTATCCATCTCCCTTGCTAGCACTTTTTGCCCAGCTGCTGCATTTACCTGTAGACTTCCCAGCCTAGTAGGCACCCATCCAAAACAGCTCTATGCCTGCTACAGCCAGCAAGGCAGCCCTGACCAGGACCAGCAAACCTCCCAGGGACTCCTATCATGGGAAGGGAGATAACCCCACACAATAACATGTCAATCCCTACAGCCAGCCTCTTTGCTGGCAGTGCAGGAAGCAAGCCCTGCCCTTTGGTGTGCCTGCTGCTGTCAGTAATAGTTAACTGCAGACAGCCATTGTGAAGACTGACTCCAACAACTATAAAGCTCCTGGGAACCAGGCATCTAACAGCACCAGAAGCAAAACCTGCCCAGGGCACCTGCAGGAAGAAGTAGATCACTGAAACCAGTGGACTGAGGGCAGTCCAACCCACCAGCATGCCTGTATCAATCACAGCTTATCCATAAGAGGGGGGCAAACACAGCCTACACTGCTCATGGCGTGACTGTTCTGGTGACCAGGGGACTGAGCTACAGGGCACCTCAGGACTTCTTTCACACAAGACTACTACTTTCAAGACCAAGACATGTAACTGACCTATCTAATAAAAAGAAACACAGAGAGTCAGACAAAATGAGGAGACAGAGGAAAATGTCCCAAATGAAAGAACAAGACAAAAATCGCCCCCGGGGAAAACAAACAAATAAACAAACTAAATGAAAACAAGATAAGCAATGTGCCTAATAAAGAGTTCAAAGTATTGGTCATAAAGATACTCAACAAACTTAAAAATGGGTGAGATCAGTGGAAACTCAACCAAGAGATAGAAAATATAAAAAAGAACCAATCAGAGCCAAAGAACTCAGTAACTTAAATGCATAATACACTAGAGAGAATCAATAGCAGATCAGAGGACATAGAAGAATGGATCAGTGAGGTGGAAGACAGGGTAATGTAAAGCGACCAAGCTCAAGAGCAAAATGGAAAAAGAATAATAAAAAAGTATGGGTTAGGGGCGCCTGGGTGGCTCAGTGGGTTAAGCCTCTGCCTTCAGCTCAGGTCATGATCTCAGGGTCCTCGGATCAAGCCCCACATCGGGCTCTCTGCTCAGCAGTGAGCCTGCTTCCCCTTCTCTCTGCCTGCCTCTCTGCCTGCTTGTGACCTCTCTCTCTCTTTCTGTCAAATAAATTAAAAAAAAAAAAAAAAAAAAAAAGTATGGGTTAAGGGACCTCAGCAACATCACTGAGTGTAGTAACATTTGTATTATAGGGGTTCCAGAAGGCGGGGACAACAATTCATTTCAAGAATCCCTGAAAACTTCCCTAATCTGGAGAGGGAAACAGATACCCATCCAGGTCCAGGAAGCACAGAGAGCCCCAACAAGATGAACCCAAGGAAGTCCACCCCAAGGCCCATAATTAAAATGGCAAAAAGTATAAAGAGAGAATCTTTTTTTTTTTATTTTTATTTTTATTTTTTTTTTTTTTAAAGATTTTATTTATTTATTTGACAGAGAGAGATCACAAGTAGGCAGAGAGGCAGGCAGAGAGAGAGAGAGAGGAGGAAGTAGGCTCCCTGCTGAGCAGAGCCTGATGCGGGACTCGATCCCAGGACCCTCAGATCATGACCTGAGCCGAAGGCAGCGGCTTAACCCACTGAGCCATCCAGGCGCCCATAAAGACAGAATCTTAAAAGCAGCAAAGAAAACAGTTCCATATGAGGGAAACGCCATCAGGCTATCAGCTGATTTTTCAGCAGACTTCGCAGGCCAGAAGAGGGTGGCATGCCACGATCAAAGTGCTGAAAGGAATAAAGACCTACAACCAATACTCTACTCAGCAAGGCTATACTCAGAACGGAAGAGAGAGTTTTCCAGATAGAAAAAAGTTAAAGAAATTCATCACCACTAAACCAGCCTTATAAGAAATGTTAAAAATAATCCTTTAAGTGGAAAGAAAAGGTCAGATCTAGAAGAATATTAACAGAAAAAAAAAATCACTGGTAAAAGCAAACATACAGTAAAGGTAGATAGGTTAAGCCTACCTGTGAAGCCAGCATGAAAGCTGAACTACTATTGTAATAAAATCAACTATATCTATAAAGATTAGGCAAGAGATACACAAACTAAAAAGATGTACAATAAGACATCATATACAAAGAACAGGGAATGGGTAAGGAAAAGTTAGTGCTTTAGAATGCCTTTGAACTTAAGTGACCATCAACTGAACACAGAATGGTATATGCACAGGATGTGATAAATGAATCCATGGTAACACACATGAAAAAAATAATGGAGACACAAAAAATAAAGAGGAAGGAATCCAAATATAACACTAAAGAAAGCTATCAGTCACAAGGGAAGACAGCAAGAGAAGAAAAAAGGAACAGAGAAAAGCTACAAAACCCAAAAAACAATGAACAAAATGGCAGTAAGAGTATACTTATCAACAAGTACTTTAAATGTAAATGGACTATATGTTCCAATGAGAAGACAGGGTGTTGAATGGATAAAAAGATAAGACCCACCTATATGTTGCCCAGAAGAGACTCACTTCAGAGTGTGAAAGATGGTGGCAGATTAGGAGGACACTAGGATTGCTTCATCTCTCGAATACACAACTAGATAACTATCAAATCAACCTACATACTTCAGAAACTGACCTGAAGACTGGCAGAACAAACTCCACAACTAAAGGTGGAGAAGAGGCAACATCAAAGATGATAGAAGTGTGGAGACACAGCTTGGGAGAGAAAGAGATCATGGGCACTGCACTGGGGAGGGAGTTGCAATTGTAGAGAAGGGCTAGAGACAGACTAGCACACAGGGGAGAGCACAGTGTGGACACTTGCTACCTAACTTGCTTATACCAAACCCCACCACCCCATGATCCACGGTACCACCCCTCCCATTCACAACTGCCTCAGTCCCATTGTGGCAGGCCCCCTCTCCCCTAGTAGTGTAGCCCAAACCCCTGCTCACACCATGTTTCCTGACCCAGGAGTTTTATAGGGCCTCAGTTCCGGTGGCGGTGGTGACAGTTGTCATTTCATAAGCAGACCAGAGCACACCTGGTTAAAATGCAACACATTCAGGCCAGGGACCAAACACTGCCCATAATAGCCAAAAGAGCCTCTGCAGACTGGCCTGAAGGATAAAGCGGCCAGAACACAACAGCAGAGTACACAGAGCACACACTGGAGACACTCCCTGAAGCACCAGGCCCTGGGGAACAGGAGACACTAGACTGCAGGGCACTACAGGACCTCTTCTTCATAAGGCCATCACCCTCAAGAATAGGAGACATAGCTGATTTTCCTAACACACAGAGGCAGGCACAGAGACTTAGACAAAATGAGAAGACAGAAGGATTTGTCCCAAATGAGAGAACAGGACAAGGCTATGGCCAGAGATTTAGGTGAAATAGATATAAGTAACTTGCCTGACAGAGAATTAGTAATGATCATAGAGATATAAATCGAAAATAAATATAAATAAATATAAATATTTAAAATTCAAAATAAATAAATATAAACATATAAATAGAGAATAAAGTAATGATCATAAAGATACTCACTGGACTCGAGAAGAGTAAAAGACATCAGTGAAGTCATTAACACAGAGATAAAGAATAACACAGAGATAAAGGATTTGATAAACAAAATGAGAAACACACTTGATGGAACAAACAGCAGCTGGAAGAAACGGAACTAGTCAATGACCCAGAAGACAGAGTAATGGAAAGTAATAAAGCTGAACAGAAGAGAAAAAAGAATTATGCAAAATGAGAAAGAATACACATTCTTTTCAAGTGCACATGGAACATTCTCCAGAATAGATCACATATTAGCCTAGAAAACAAACCTCAACAAATGCCAAGAAGAGTGGAGTCATACCATGCATCTTTTCTGACCATAACATGATGACACTAGAAGTCAAACACAAGACTTGGAAAGACCACAAATACATGGAGATTAAATAACATGATACTAAATAATGAATGAGTCAACTAGGAAATAAAAGAAGAAATTTAAAAAGTACATGGAAACAAATGAAAATGAAACACAACTGTCCAAACCTTTGGGATGCAGCAAAATTGGTTCTAAAAAGTAAGTTTATAGCAGTGTAGGTCGCCTCAAGAAGCAAGACAAATCTCAAATAAACAACCTAACCTTACACCTAAAGGAGCTAGAAAAAGAACAACCAAAACCTAAAACCAAAAAGAAGGAAATAGTAAAGATTAGAGCAGAAATAAATGATAAAGAAACTAAAAAAAACAACAGAACATATCAATGAAACCAGGAGCAGAGTGTCTGGCAAAAAAAAATCCATAAAATTGATAACTCTCTAGCCAGACTTATCAAGAAAAAGAGAAAAGATCAAATAAAACCACAAAGGAGAGAGGAGAAATAACCAATACCACATAAATACAAACAATTATGGGAATATTATGAAAAGCTATATGCCAACAGACATCTAGAAGAAATGCATAAATTCCTAGAAATACATAAACTACTAAATCTCAAAAAGGAAGAAAAAGAAAATTGAACAGACTAATAATTAGCAAAGAAACTGTATCAGTTAAAAATAAAAAAAGAAAGAAAGAAAACCTCCTAACAAACAAAGTCCAGGACCAGATGGCTTCACAGGGAATTCTACCAAACATTTAGTTAGCAATAATTGTGCCTAAGATAAACTTCATTGGCTTTAATAGTGCTGCTGCACAAAGCTCTACCAAACATTTAAAGAATAATACCTATTCTTTTTAAATTATTCCAAAAAGTAGAAGAGGAAGGAAAACTTCCAAATTCATATGAAGAGGTCAGCATTACCCTGATAACAAAACCAGATAAAAGCACCACTAAAAAAGAGAACCACAGGTCAATATCCCTGATGAACATAGATGCAAAAATCTTCAACAGACACCAACAAACTGAATCTAACAATACAGTAAAAAAAAATCATTCACCACAATCAAGTAGGAGTTATTCCTGGGTTGCAAGGTGGCTCAATACTTGCAAATCAATCAATGTGATACATCGCATCAATAATGGGAAGGATAAGAACCATATAATCGTTTCAACAGATGCAGAAAAAGCATTTGACAACGTATAGCATCGATTCGTGATTAAAATCCTCAACAAAGTAAGTTTAGAGATAACATTTGTCAACATAATTAAGGCCATATATGAAAACCCCACAGCTATATGGTCAATTAATCTTTGACAAAGCAGGAAAGAGTATCCAATGGGGGAAAAAAATCGTCTCTTCACAAATGGTGTTGGGAAAACTGGATAGTGACATGCAAACTAAGGAAACTGCATCATTTTCTTATATCCTACACAAACATAAATTCAAAATGGATTAAAGACCTCCATGTGAGATCTGAAACCTTAAAAACCCTAGAAAAGAGCAAAGACAGTACTTCCTCTGACACTAGCCATACCAACTTTCTTCTAGATAAGTCTCCTAAGGTAAGGAAAACAAAAGCAAAAATAAACTATTGGGGGACTACATCAAAATAAAAAGCTCTGGGGCACCTGGGTGGCAGAGTCAGTTAAGCGTCCAACTCTTGGTTTCAGCTCAGGTTGTGATTTCAGGGTCGTGAGAGCAAGTCCTGTATTGGGCTCCACACTAAGTATGGTGGCTGCTTAAATTTCTCTCCCCCTTCCCCCTTCCTTGCCCCTCCCCCATGCACTCTCTCTCTAAAATAAATCAATCTTAAAAAAATAAAAAGCTTCTCCACAGCAAAAGAAACAATCAACTAAACTAAAAGGCAACCTATGTAATGGGAAAAGATATTTACAAATGACGTATTCACAATTAAGAACCAGTTAGTGTCCGAAAAAGATAAAGAACTTAGAAAACTCAACACCCCCAAAAAACCAAATAGTACAATTTGAAAATGAGCAGAAGACAGACATTATTCCAAAGAAAAAATCCAGATGGCCAAAAAAGACATGAAAAGATACTCAAATCACTCATCATCAGGGAAATGCAAACAGAAACTACAATAAGGTATCACTTCACACCATCAGAATGGCTAAAATCAACAACACAAGAAACAGATGCTGGTGAGGACACGGAGGAAAAGGAACCCTCATGCACTGTTGGTAGAAATGTAATCTGGTACAGGCACTGTATAAAACAGTTTGGAAACTCCTCAAACAATTAAAAATATAACTATTCTTCAAGTCAGCAAGTGTACTACTGGGTACTTACCCCAAAAAATACAAAAACACTAATCCAAAGGGATACATGCACCCCTATGGCTACAGCAGCAATAATGTACAGTAGCCAAGATACAGAAGCAGCCCAAGTATATCCATCAATCGATGAATAAAGATGTGGTATAAATAGACACTGGAGTATTATTCAGCCATTAAAAAGAATGAAATCTTGGGGCGCCTGGGTGGCTCAAAGGGTTGGGCCTCTGCCTTCGGCTCAGGTCATGATCTCAGGGTCCTGGGATCAAGTCCCGCATCAGGCTTTCTGCTCAGCGGGGAGCCTGTTTCCCCCCCACCCCTCTCTGCCTGCTTGTGATTTCTGTGAAACAAAAAAATTAAATCTTTAAAAAAAAAAAAAAATGAAATCTTGACATTTATAATGACATGAATGGAGTTAGAGAGTCTAATGCTAAGTGAGAGAAGAAAAAGACAAATGCCATATGATTTCATTCATAAGTGAAATTTAAGAAACAAAACAAAAGAACAAAGGGGGAAAAAAAGAGAGGGAGACAAACCCTTACCTATAGAGAATTCTTAACTATAGAGAACAAAATGATGACTACCAGAAGGGAGGTGGGTAGAGAAATGGGTTAAACACGTGATGGAGATTAAGGAGTATACTTGTCATGATGAGCACCAAGTGATGTATGGAATTGTTGAATCATTGTATAGTATACCCAAAACTAATATAACACTATATGTTGTTGGGTTTTTTTTTTTAAAGATTTTATTTATTTATTTGAGAGAGAGAGAGAGACAGAATGAGAGAGAGCATGAGAGGAAAGAGGTCAGTGGGAGCAGACTCCCTGCTGAGCAGGCAGCCCGATGCGGGACTCGATCCCACGACTCCAGGATCATGACCTGAGCCAAAGTCAGTAGCTTAACCAACTGAGCCACCCAGGAGCCCATAACACTGTATGTTAACTAACTGAAATTAAAATAAAAACTTAGGGGCGCCTGAGTGGCTCAGTGGGTTAAGCCGCTGCCTTTGGTTCAGGTCATGATCTCAGGGTCCTGGGATCCAGTCCCACATCGGGCTCTCTGGTCGGCAGGGAGCTTGCTTCCTCCTCTCTCTCTCTCTGCCTGCCTCTCTGCCTACCTGTGATCTCTCTCTGTCAAATATATAAATAATAAAATCTTTTAAAAAAATAAAAAATAAAATAAAATAAAAACTTTAAAAAATCAGACTATAACCCAAAAAAAAAAGCCTATTTGTTTTCCAAAATCTATTTTATGTAATAGGATTAAACTGTTACCAAAAGAAAAAATAATTTATTCAGCTATGAAGATGACAACAAAACACAATAGCCAAGGCTGAGAGCTTTAACAAGTTTCAACTTCCATGTGCCAGTATTTAATTCACAGTGTATCTTCCCTTTTTTACAAAAATAATTTGTAAGAATAAAATAAAAAGTGTGACAGAAGTATTTAGAGATAAGTCAATGAAGTGTATCTTTTATTTATCTATTGTCTGTTTTAGTCAGTAAAAAAAAAACCTTTTATCTGAGGACACATACCAACTAAAAGTGAAGGGAGAGAAAAATACATACAATGCAAATGGAAGGGGGGGAAAGAAGCAATACCTGTAGCAGACAAAACAAACTTTAAAATGAAGACTGTAGTAAGCGGCAAAGAAAAGTACTACGTAGGGCACCTGGGTGGCTCAGTGGGTTAAAGCCTCTGCCTTCAGCTCAGGTCATGATCCCAGGGTCCTGGGATCGAGCTCCACATCGGGCTCTCTGCTCAGCAGGGAGTCTGCTTCCCTTCCTCTCTCTCTTTGCCTGACTTTCTGCCTACTTGAGATCTCTGTTTGTCAAATAAATAAATAAAAATCTTTAAAAAAAAAAAGAAAGAAAAGAAAAGTACTATATAATAGTGTGAAACGGATAAAAGGATCAATCCAAAAAAGATATAATTACAAATACCTATGCATCCAATATAGGAGAACTTAAATATATAAAGCAAATATTAACATAGAAAAAATGGACAGTAACACAATAATAGTAGGGGATGTGAACACCTTATTTACATCAATGGACAGATCATCCAGATAGAAAAACAGTAAGGAAACAAAAGTCAATCAACAACAACAACAAAAAATCAATCAACACAGGAGACCAGCAGGACTTAACAGATACATACAGAACATTTCAACCAAAATCTATTGATTTTGTATGTTCTGTATGTATCTGTGAAGTACAATCTGTTAAGTTCTATATGTATCTGTATAGATTTTCATGTGTAAATGAAATGCCCTCCAAGACCAATCACATGCTAGGCCACAAAATAAGTCTCAATAAATTTGAAAAGTTTGAGAGAGTTACCAGAGGAGAGGTGGATGAGAGGATGGGTGAAACAGGTGATGGGAGTTAAGGAGTGGACTTGCTCTCGTGAGCACTGGATGATGTCTGAAATTGTTGAATCACTATATTATACACCTGAAACTAATATAATACTGTACATTAACTATGTTGGATTTGAAATAAAAAATAAAAAAATAAAATGCCTGAAATTATTATCAAGCATTTTCTCTGACCACAACACTATGAAACTAGAAATCAGTTACAAGGGAAAAAAAGGGAAAATAATAACCACATAAGGGACTAAATAACACATGACTAAACAACCAACAAATCAACAAAGAAATCAAGGAGGAAATAAAAAAAATACATGGGAGACAAATGAAAATGGAAATACAATGGTGTAAAATCTTTGGGATGCAGGTGAAAGTAGTTCTAAAAGGGAAATTTATAGTGATACAAGTTTCTACTCAAGAAATAAGACAAATCTCAAACAATCTAACCTGACATCTAAAGGAACCATAAAAAGAACAAAGCCCACAGCTAGTACAAAGAAGGAAATAATAAAGATCAAAGCAGACATAAATGAAACAGAGTAAAAAACCAATAGAAACAATTAATGAGATGAAGAGCTGGTTTTTTGGGGGGGAAAAATTGGCCAGACTCATCAAAACAAAAACAGAACTCAAGTAACTTCAGAAATGAAGGAGGAGAAATAATAACGGACACCAAAAAAATACAAAGAATTGCAAGATAATATTATGAAAAAGCATATGCCAAAAATTGGACAACAAGTAGAAGAAATGATAAAGTCCTAGAAAAATACAGTCTTTAAAACTGAATCAAGAATAGAAAATTTGAACAGATCAATTATCCTAACACATTTGATCTGGTAATCGAAACACTCCCAACAAACAAAAGTCCAAGACTAGATGACTTTTCAGGTGAATTTCAACCATTTTTTTTTTCCTATCAAGCGTTTAAAGAAAAATTAATACCTATTCTTCTCAAACCATTTCAAATACAGAACAGGAAGGAAATTTCCCAAATTTACTCTACAAGGTTGGCATTACTGTGACACCAACAAAGAAAAGGAAAATTATAAAAAAAAAACCTACAGGCCAAACTATAGGTCACCCGATGACCCCAGATGTACAAATCCTCAACAAAATATTAGCAAACTGAATTCAAAAATACATTACAAGGATCAGGCACCACAATCAATGGAATTTATTTTAGGGATGCAAAGGTCTGATTCAATATCTGCAAATCAATGCGATACTTCACTCTAACAAGAGGAAGTATAAAAACCGTATGATCACCTCAACAGATGCAGAAAAAGTATTTGATAAAATTTAGCATCCATTCACGATAAAAACTCCCTGAACAAATGGGTTTAAAGGGAACATACGTCAACATAATAAAGGTCCTATATAACAAACCCACAGCTAATACCATACTCAGTGGTGAAAAATCCAAAGCTTTTCCCCTAAGATCAGGAACAGGACAAGGATGCCCACTCACCACTTTCATTCAACATAGTATTAGAAGTGCCAGTGGCAGCAATCAAACAAGAAATAAAAGGTATCCATGGGGTGCATGGTGGCTTAGTTGGTTAAGTCAGTTGAAGTCTTGAATTTGGCTTAGATCATGATCTTAGCGCCATGGGATCAAGCCCCTGTGGCAGGCTCCATGCTGGGCACAGAGCCTGCTTGGGATTGTCTCCTTCTTCCCTGTACCCCCCAACACGTGTGCATTCTCTATCTCTAAGAAAAAAAAAAAAAGAAATAACTAAAAAATTATCCATATTGGTAAGGAAGAAGTAAACTGTCACTATTTCCAGATATATATAGGAAACCCTAAAGGCTCCACCAAGAAACTATTTGAGTAATAAATGAATTTAATAAAGTTGCAGGATACAAAATGAATATATAGAAATCTGCTACATTTCTGTACACTAAGAACAAAGTAGCAAAAGAGAAATTAAGAAGACAATCCCATCTGCAACTACACCTGAAAGAAATTATCTAGGAATAAACTTAACCAAAAGGTGAAGGAGTTATACTTTAAAAACTGTAAGATGCTGATGAAAGAAATGGAAGACAATATAAATAAATGGAAAGACATCCCATGCTCATGGATTAGAAGAATTAATACTATTACAAATGTCCACACGACCCAAATCAAATCTACAGATTCAATGCAATCCCTGCTAAAATATCAATAGTATTTTTCGCAGAACTAGAACAAACCCTAAGATTCATATGGAACGACAAAGACCCTGAAGAGCAATCTTGAGAAAGAACAAAGTTTGAAGAGGTATCATAACTCTCTGGATTTTAAGATATAATACAAAGCTACAGTAATCACAGCAGTATGAGACTGGGACAAAAACAGATCTAAAGATCAACAGAACAGAAAAGAGTCCAAAAATAAGCCCACACTTAAATCGTCAATCTACAACAAAGGAGGCAAGAATATGCCAGGGGGACAAGACAGTCTCTGCAATAAATGGTGCTGGGAAAGCTGGACAGCTACATGCAAAGGAATGAAACGGGACCACTTTCTCGTATCACACACAAAAATAAACTCAAAGATCTAAATGTGAGACCTGCAACCACAGAACTCCTAGAAGAAAACAAAGGCAGTAATCTCCTGGACATTGGCCTTACTAACATCTTTATGGATATGTCTCCTTAGGTAAGAGAAACAAAAACAAAAATAAACTAATGGGACTACATCAAAATAAAAAGCTTCTCCATAGCAAAGGAAACAATCAACAGAAAAAAGGCAACTACTAATGGGAGAAGAGATCTGCAAATAATCCAAAATATATAGAGAATTTATACAACTCAATACTAACAAAACAAATAATCCCTTTAAAAATGGGTAGGGGGGGACGCCTGGGTGGCTCAGTTGGTTAAGCGGATGCCTTCGGCTCAGGTCATGATCCCAGCGTCCTGGGATCGAGTCCCGCATCGGGCTCCTTGCTTGGCGGGGAGCCTGCTTCTCCCTCTGCCTCTGCCTGCCACTCTGTCTGCCTGTGCTTGCTTTCGCTTCTCTATGACAAATAAATAAATAAATAAAATCTTTAAAAAAAAAATAAAATAAAATAAAATAATAAAAATGGGTAGGGGGCGCCTGGGTGGCTCAGTGGGTTAAGCTTCTGCCTTCGGCCCAGGTCTTGATCTCAGGGTCCTGGGATCAACCCCCACATGGGGCTCTCTGCTCAGTGGGGAGCCTGCTTCCCCCCCTCTCTCTGCCTGCCTCTCTGCCTACTTGTGATCTCTCTGTCAAAAAACAAACAAACAAAAATACCTTAAAAAAAAAAAAAATGGGTGGAGGACTTGAATAGACATTTTTCTTAAAAAAAGACAATGGCCCACCGGTACATGAAAAGATGTTCAACATCTGGGCACCCAGGTAACTCAGTGGGTTAAAGCCTCTGCCTTCAGCTCAGGTCATGATCCCAGGGTCCTGGGATCAAGCCCCGCATCAGGCTCTCTGCTCAGCGGGGAGCCTGCTTCCTCCTCTCTCTCTGCCTGCCTCTCTGCCTACTTGTGATCTCTGTCAAATAAATAAAATCTCTAAAAAAAAAAAAAAAATGTCCAACATCACTAATTATCAGGGAAATGCAAATCAAAACATGAGTTATCACCTCACACCTGTCAGAATGGCTAGTATCGAAAAGATAAGAAGTAACAAGTGTTGATTAGGATATAGAGAAAAAGGGCACCCTGTGAATTGTTCCAACCACTGTGGAAAACAGCATGGAAGTTTCTCAAAAAAATAAAAATTGAAATAGCATACAATCCAGTAATTCCACTACTGGGTATTTATCCAAAGGAAACTAAAACAGTAATTTGAAAACAATACATGTACCTCGAAAAAAAAAAGTTATATGTACATTTATTTTTGTAGCAGTTTAAAATAGCCAAGATATGGAAGCAACCTAAAATATCCATCAATAGATAAATGGATAAAAATGTTATATGTATGTGTCAGTATGTATGTGTGTACATACACATAATAAATTATTACTCAGCACAAAAAGGAGTAAGATCTTGCTATTTTTGACAATATGGATGGATGTAGGTGATATAATGCTAAGTCAAGTAAGAAAAAGACGAATACTATATGACTTCACTTATATGCAGAATCTAAAAAAAAAAACTAAATGAACAGACAAAACAGAAAGATTCATAAATACAGAGAGGAAACAATGGCTGGTAGAGGGGACAAGGGGGCAAAGGGCAAAAAGGTGAAGGGGATTAAGAAGTACAAACTTCCAGTTATAAAATAAATAAGTCACATGGGGCGCCTGGGTGGCTCAAGTTTAAGCCTCTGCCTACAGCTTAGGTCATGACCTCAGGGTCCTGGGATCCAGCCCCACATTGGGCTCTCTGCTCAGTGGGGAGCCTGCTTCCCCCTCTCTCTCTACCTGCCTCTCTGTCTACTTGCGATCTGTGTCAAATATATAAATAAAATCTTTAAAAATAAATCTAAAAAATTATAAATAAATAAATAAGTCACAGATGAAAAGCACAGCACAGGGAATACAGCCAATGATACTATAATTACATGTAGACAAACGGTTTAAAAAAAAAAAAAAAAGAAAATCTGGGCACCTTGGTGGCTCAGTTGTTAAGCGTCTGCCTTCGGCTCAGTTATGATCCTAGGGTCCTGGGATCAAGTCCCACACTGGACTCCCTGCTGTTTCTCCTGTCCCTCTGCCTGCTATTCACCCTACTTGTAATCTCTCTCTGTCAAATAAATACATAAAATCTTAAAAAAAAAAAAAATCTGTAACACAGCTTTAATTTACATATTCTGTAAACCAATATGAAAATACAGTTAAGGGGCACTTGGGTGGCTCAGTGGGTTAAACCTCTGCCTTCAGCTCAGGTCATGATCCCAGGGTCCTGGGATGGAGCCCCGCATCAGGCTCTCGGCTAAGCAGGGAGCCTGCCCCCCCACCCCCCACCTGCTGCTCTGCCTACTTGCTATCTCTGTCTCTCTGTGTCAAATAAATAAATAAAATCTTTAAAAAAAAAAAAAAAGAAAGAAAGAAAGAAAATACAGTGAAATTCAATACAAATAAGAACCAATAAATCTTGGAGCACCTGCCTGGCTCAGTCAGAAGAGCATGCGACTTTTGATCTTGGGGGCTGTGAGTTTGAGCCCCATATTGGGGGTATGTACTTATGTACTTAAATACATATGTAATTTTAAAAAACAAAGAACTGATAAATCTTCATAAGGAAGACCAATTTTTGCTTATATGTGGAAAGCAATGGAATAAGAATTAAATATACACTTGAAGAAACATGCCTGCAGATCTGTTTCAGCAGGGCTTTCGTTTTCATCATCTTCTGCTCTGACAGTATCAGAATGACAATCTTCCTCAGCTTCTGCCTGAGGGGAGAAAAATCGGAAACAATCATCAGGAATATGGGAACATCAGTTTCCCTTTGTAATCCACATCTCCTTGAGCTACCTGCCCAATGAAATATTTAGTTGCTTCTCTCTAGGTATCTCCTTCACTGCTGAAGTTTAATGATTTGATACTTTAGTAATCCTGTAGAACAAACAACTTCACTGGGCTCTGGTTAAAATGTTCTAGTAGGTGATTTAAAACAACTTTGCTTCAAAAAATAACATGTAGCTGCAGCATAGCGTTCAGCAAATAGTTTGTTTTATGGATCACTTAAAATTTGACTATTTTTAGCCCATATTTGGATGTCCTTCCTTTTACATGACTGGCATGTTACCAATATGCAAATATGACTTTTGTCCATTTATTATTTTAAATGTCCTAGGAAAGCTCATTAATCAAAGACATGTAATAGTGAATGTTTTTGTAAAGAAGCCTGTTCTATTTCACAAACCCAGGCTTTTATATATTGAATTGATTTAAAGTGGAGTAAGACTGGACTAAAATTACTGTGCAATGGCCTGGGGCATTTAGTACAGGTTTCAGGTCAATTTCCTTGCATTTTATTCTTGTATTCTCAACATATGTTTGCTAAATTAAACTGAATTCTACCTTCCAGGGAAAATGACATGTTGCCTCAGGTCAGTGTGTTAGCTAACAGACTTATTAACAAATGGGACTTGCTCAACACATCATGTGTTCAGTCCCGTAATGTAGCAATAGGGGAAATAACCTGAGGGTCAGAAGTAAGAAATTATAAAACCAATTTCACTTGTTCCAAAGATGTAAGTTGATAATTGTAGATTTTCATTGTAGTTTGTTTCTAGGGTAAAAACATTTACACTAACACACATTTTTGAACCTGGTCACCAGATGGACGTGTAGTACTTCACAGAGCAACATAAATAAGCCCTGCTTCTTATCTCTGACCACCAGGCTCAGAGCAGAGGTGCCTTTAAGACTTGAACTGGATGGTGTAAGTAAATGCTAGGCACACTGTAAAGGACAAATTAATGAAAAAATAAATGAAAGAGGTCAAGATTCTGAATTGATTTCCAGAAAACTGGAAAATTGAAGCATGAATGTATTATCAAATATTTATTTTTAGTATCTAAGCTGGAAGCTTTCCTACTAATAGGAAAATAATAATGAAGGACTTTGAATTTATAGATCCCACTGAAAAGGCTCTTTCCATTCTCCAGTAAGAGACTAACTTAAGTACAGCTAATGTGTGGGGACCTGAGCTCTCTAGGGTATCCCCTTAGTAACTCAGCCTTCTAGCTCTGTCCTAGCAGTCATGCCTAAGTGACTTCTTTCAACAGCTTTCTCTGCTCTCTCCAGCATCAAGCTCTAGCATATGCTGCTTGCTCTCTCTACCTGGAATAATTTCTTCCTCATTTGGCTATTTCTCATCCTTCAAGGTCCCAGTCAGGGGCTATCCCAATAAAAAGGACTTTCTGGTCTTCTGAATTGCCTTTGTTTGCCTACAAAACTTGTGCTTGTATCATAGCATCTAATATTTGTATTAACATTTTGTCTCTTCCCTAGAGTCAGTGTGTTGGGAACAAGCATCAGTCATCTCAGAGGGCCAAATACATTGCTGGAGTTATAGTAAAAGCCTGACCAGGCCTCAGCTTTCACACCTGTAAAGAGAGGGTGTTGGATATGGGAACCTCTGAGGTCCCTTTTCATATATGAGAATCTATGATTAAAAGTTTACCATAAATGACCTCTGGTGATTTTATCTGGTTATACTGAAGATCTAATATTGTGCTGGGACTCTAAAATTATGCCAGGCTACTAGTAAGTGCTCAAAAAAAAAAAAAAAAAAATCCTAAATTAACCAATTGTGCATATCTCAAGGATGAGGAAAAGAAATGAGAAATCAATAATACAGAAAGCCATCTTCTCCCCTGAGTTCCTGTTATTATTGAATTCCAATCCTTTATTACTTTAATTCTGGCCGTATGATGACTATGTAAGTTGGGGGTTTTACTACATTTTGCCAACTCAAATGCCAACTGAGATAAATAGGTCCCCAGCTGTCACCCAAAGATTTTCACGTTATTTTTCATAACTGAGTCTGACATAAGCAGCACCTTTTGCGTGAGCAGTTCAACCGTCTCCATCATTTTACTCCTGTTTTACAAACAGGATTAACGAAATATAAGAAATTAAGTGCTTAATCCTGGTCAGAGAACCACTTCTGAAAGTTGAAGGGCACAATTACTGCTTTTTCTATCCTCCAGGTTAACTTAATACAATAAATTCTTTCAGTCATCCACTTATTCAATAAATAGTTGACTGTCTGCGATGAACTCATTATTCTGGTATCACTTCACACTTGATTCATTTAATCCTAGCTAGAGATTAGTTTCTCAGATGGGAAATTTATTCAAAGCCAAAGAAAGGTAGCACAGAGCAGAGACTACAGATTCCAGCATGCAAACAGTCCCATGGAATTTGCGTGGTCAATTTCTGGAGCTTAACTCAGTCCCTCTCCATTCGGTCCGCCCTGACGCTGCTCAGGCCCTCACCGCTCTGAGGTGAGACATAATCTCTCTGATCCCACCCAGCCAGGACCGCCTGCCAACATCCCACCCTCGGCAATGACGCGTCACGGGGCAGGTGCGTCCCAACCCCAGGACTCCCTAAAGGATCTGAACGGCTTCTCCGTGGGTACTGCTTTCCGGAGGGGGAATAAATCAACAAGTGTCTCCGTTTGCCAAGGCTTCCCTCCCCCCTTCCCCGCCCGCCAGTTTCAGACCTGCTACGGCTCACCTCAACCTATCCTTATTGCTTTGGATAAAATCCCTAGAGGAGAGTAAGACTGGCTCGCTGTCCTCAGCGAACCAAGAAAAGGCATTCTTCTCTGCTCTCCTGCACACCCGCTCTTCCTCACATCGGGTCCCGGCTACCGGGGGCCGCGGGGGGCTGGGGGGCGGGGGACTTCAGCTGGAAGGAACCTCGGGGAGCGGTCAGGGCTGGCACCCGCTCCACGGCCGCTCAGGCCAAGGGCCTTACAGTGGGTGGCGGCCGAGCAGTTCCCACTCCTCCCAGTCTCCACTTCCCGCTCTCTCGGGGCTCCTCCCAGGCCTACCCCCTTCCGCAGACCGCACTCCCGCCTCACAGTATCCCTCCCAGTCCCCCCTCCCGGGTTACCATGCTGGCGGGGCAGCCGGCCGCGGTCGAGGGGCTCTCCGCGCCCCCTCTGCACCGCTCCCCCGAGGAGGTGTGCTGGGTGTCCGGGTGTCTACTCCTGCCCGTCTGCTGCAACGGGGCTTAGCAGAGTTCTCGGTCGGAGAAGCGCACCAGGCAGCGGCAGTAACTGCGGGCCCGGCGTACGGCAGCCATCTTCGCGGGGCAGGGGGCCAGATCCGGGCGCGCTAGAGCCACGGCCGGGAAGTCGCGGAGCGGAGGGACGCCCGCTGCCAGCGGAGGCCGAGGACCGTAAGAACACCAGAGCGTCGGCGCTACTGGAGAGCCCCGACGCCGCGGCGTAGCTGCCCACTCTGCTGCGGAAACCTGTGCCGGCGCACTGAGCATGCGCAGTACCGCCACTGCTTGCGTGCGCCTCACGGCTCACCTGCCCCGCGCGCGCCACCTAGTGGAGGGGTCGGTGGCGTGGGCCTACTGCGTGCGCGACGCGGAATTGGCAATCGGGTCACCAGTTTGCTGACCGAAATTCAACCCACGGGTTTGTCTCAGGGACCCCTTATGCAAACTTCAACTATAATTATCTAAAAAGTGTTTATAACTGAAAATTTAGGGTTGAGACCCAAAGGCGAACAACCCTTCAAGAGCATTGAACTTGGTGCTCCGGGAGATCGCCAGTACGTTTTTCCGAGGTTGTCCAGAGTACCACGCCGGGAATGCGGGGAAACAGCGAAACTCCACTAACAGTCACAGGCTGTTAGAATGGCTAAACTTTCTGAAAGCACGGATCTGGAGGTTGAGGAAAAGACAGGCTCAAGAGAGAAGCAAGACAATATAAATGCCCCGCAAAGCATGTCTTACTATAGATCCCATCATGCAACCGGCGAAAGACGTTGGGGCTTCTAAGGCCCTGAAACCCGAGTCCTGCGGAGACGGCGCCCGGGAGGTACTCTGGGATTTGTAGTCCGCTGTTCTCGTAGAGTGCCGGAACTTATCCCGCGATACTAGCCCCACCTCTTAAAGCCCAAACACCTGACTTTGTTTCCTAAGAAGACACCCTTATTTATCAGGCAATTTATTATGTTTCCACGCTTTACATTATTTTCAGTACGGAAGTTTGCATGCTCTGTGAAAACCCACAGTCTTACAGCCTCATACCTTCATTTGGCAAACATTTACTGAGTTTCTACGATTTCTACCAAGTGTCAGGTACTAGCAGTGATTAGGTTTCCAAGACTGAGTTCATCGATCCCAGAGTTTACATCTATTATCCATTATTTTATTCTGGAGATACTAGAAATGCAATACATCTTCGGCAGAAAAAAAAAGAGTAAAAAAGTGGGGGTGGGAGTAAAATAAGCTACCATAAGAAAACCCACCTGCTTTCTTTTAATATTAGGATCCACCCTTCAGATAGGTGTTTTTACTGCTCCCTAAATCAGCTACCTAGAAAAAGGAACTTCATGTTTAACGAAGGCCAAGAAACTTAACAGTTTTAATTTTTAAAGGAAACTTTAGTCTTTTAAGGATGATTTCCTCCCAATGACCTTTTTAAAATTAGATTTTGCAATTTAAATGGGTGGGAAGGTCAGATGTAAGGATTTATAATAGAAGAAAGTGATATGTGCCTCATGAACACAAAAAAATTAGTTTTGCAAATAAACAATGAGGTAATGAAATGTTTTCAGAACTACTCCATTTCATTAAACATGTTGAATGCTAATTTAAGATATCTTGGTTAATTAATACAGATTTCTATTCTAATTAATAATAAATCTTAAAATAATAAGTAGTATTCATAATGATAAATTAAACACCTATTTTATTAAAATGTTATATGGGGCACCTGGTTGGCTTAGTCAGTTAAGCTGCTACCTTCAGCTCACGTCATGGTGTCAGGGTCCTAGGATCCATCCCTAATCATGCTCTCTACTCAGCGGACAGCCTACTTCTCCCTCTTCCTCTGCTGCTCCGCCTGCTTGTGCTCTCTCTGTCAAATAAATAAATTAAAATTTAAATAAATAAAATGCTCTTCTATTTCAGTTACTAATATTCTATTTTAGACCAATATCCCCTGTATCCACTATACTTCAAGTTTGTATTATCCTATCATATTATGTTTACAGGATTATAATTTTCCTGACCTAAATCACATACTAGCTCAGTGGACCCTTGTTAAAGGTAGAACAAGAGAGTCCCTATATTTGCTGGGTAGACTTGCTTGGACAACTGGTAATTTTAGATACTTTAAAAATCACCTTTCGGGACGCCTGGGTGGCTCAGTTGGTTAAGCAGCTGCCTTCGGCTCAGGTCATGATCCCAGCGTCCTGGCATCGAGTCCCACATTGGGCTCCTTGCTCAGCAGGAAGCCTGCTTCTTCCTCTGCCTCTGCCTGCCATTCTGTCTGCCTGTGCTCGCTCTCTCTCCCTCTCTCTCTCTGATAAATAAATAAAATCTTTTTTAAAAAATCACCTTTCATGGGAGCAGAATATAATTTATTAGCTCACCCCTCTTGTCTCCCTATCTTTTCATTGACAAAGACTTTCAGTTTTCATTTACCATATGGTTTGGGTGTTATATAGGTAAACACAAAGACAGATAAATGTTATACATTTCCCAAGTGGCCAGATGATCCTTTCCCTTCTGGGACAGGAAATCTTGTGTCTTGTGGGTTTCTTCAATAGGGGCAAGAAGAAAGAGGGATTCAGGTCTTTGTTATAGATTCTATTAGGAAAAAACAATGCTGAGTTCTTAGAATCAAAAATAAAAGCAGGGAAAATCGATATGGTGATGAGCTGGAGAATCTAAACTCAGACAAAGATCCGCAGTGTGTAAATGCGCTATTGCTTTATTGATTAAAATTGTGTTGCTTATGGCAGTACGGGCATGAACACCAGAATTCTGGGAATAAGGCCCATCAGTCTGCTTTCACAAGTCCTCAGATGATTGTAATGCCTCCAACTAAAGTTGCCCCCTCCGCTATGGGCATTAAACTAGTTCTGAAAAATATAAAGACGTGGGGCAATTACATGAATTTAAATCAGGAGTCTTGAAGCAGTTTCTTGTCTCCAGGCACTTCCAGAACCAGTCCTTGTATGGTTGATTTAAGGTAATGTCTACAATATAATTTAGGACACAAGTGTGTTTAGCACACAAGCGTTCGGTTATATATAACTAGTTACACACAGAGGACAATTGTTGCGTACATCATATCTAATGAGTTTCCCACCTGGATTAACAATCCAGTTTTTCAAACTCAAGTTGCTAACTCTTCCAGCTCACATGAACGCGAACGGGGCAATCGGTTGCATGTTTATTTTAAAATATTTTGCTTGAGGGAAAACTAACCCAATCTGCCATCTTAACCGTGTTGGAGTGTACGTTTCAGGGGCACTGATTGCATTCCCAATGTCGTGCGTTCCCGGTTACGTTTTCCCGAAAGCCGGGAAAGGGTTTTCACCATGATTACCTATAATGAAATGTACTCAGAACCTGCGCCCACAGCCTCCATTTCTAAATCTGGGTACCTGAGGCAGCCGACCTGCAAAAAGGCGTGCGTGTGGAGCTGGGGGGCGCACGGGCGGTCAGCGGGCCGCAGGGATCCCTGGGCTCGGTCGGCCCCGGCAGGGAGCGCAGCGCCGCGGCTCGGCGCCCCCGGGCGGCCTGGACGCGGTGCAGGGACGCGCAGGGCCAGCGAGGGGAGCTGCAGGGTAACTTTTCCCAGGGAAAGCGGCCGGTCGTCCCCGCTAGAAGCCTCCCTGCCTTTTGTTTGTTTTTCTGCCGGAGGCTGGAGAGCGGCCGGGTTCCTGCTGCTCCACCATGCGCTGCGCGGCCCGTGCGACTCGCCGGACCTCCCGGGCATCCCTGCACGGACCGCTCGGCCCGTCCTAGCAGGGATCGCCCCCATCCCCAGTCCTCCTGCGGGCCGCTGCGCCCCAGTCGCCGAGGAGCTGCGCTCACCGCAGGGGCGGGCCCCCGCCTGGGTTCGCGGCGCCAGTAAGTGGGGCTAGGGGTTTAGGGGCTTCCGCCGGGAGATCTGTCACAGGGGGTGAAGGACTGGAACTGCCCAGGGACCCCTACCCGGGGCCCCCACGAGGGGCTGGAAGGAGAGGGAGAGGCTCCTGGGCTGTAGTTTGTCTCGCGGTCATGTGGCTCTCTCCCTCTTGGCTTGGAAACTCCGGGTTGCTCGGAGTCTGGAAGATTTTGATGGGTGTTTACCTTTCGGTGTTAGGGAGAGGAAAGACCCGTGCCGGGTTTGAAGCCCCCTTAGTAGAATGTGGAGGACTTGTTCTTGGAATTTTCCTGACTAGGCCTGTGGCTGTCCCACATGGGGTCTTAGCAGGAATCCTCTCACATTTATGTGCAACCATTTTTCACTGGGTTTCTTTCTGCTCTGATTTCTTCTTACTAACCTGAGTAGATGTTAGGAGAGGGGTGTTGAAGGATTTTTTTCCAGAGCAGCCGTTTCTTTTGTAATGTGTCTTTTCAAGTCTGACTTGGACACTGACATTGAGGGCTTTTACTTTTAAATACAAAAGTAGTTTAAGGCATCATTCTGCGGAAGAAAGTATTCATTTCTGCTTAGAATTAAGTAAAGATCTGCTTTTATTAAAGCTGGGCTATGCTGAGAGGATACTGCCTTGAATTTTACATGCAAGTCTAGATTTCTCCAAGGTATTGAGACTTGTGTTTTTATTTTGGCCCGGAGCACTCTTCGTAGCAATAGAAGTTTGATAGCTACACTTCTCATTTCTTGCATTTTCCAGTGAGTAGGCTTTGAGGATGTGCCCCAATAGTGAATTGTACTGTTGCTGAATGTAAAATTAAAATGAGCTTGAAATTTGTGTAATCAACATATAAATTATTAAAAAGAATTTGTGTCTCAGACATATGCTAGCTGTACTAGGAGTTAATGTATGCATAGATATGCACATTTGAAATCGTTTCTGGACAAAGAGCTGCAATTTGGTAAAGACTCTTTAAGGCCTTCCTATCTATCTGAGGACCAGTAATTGTAAAACACTAGGAAGTGGGTGTAGAAATGAGAGCAGTGCTGGGATCCTCTGTTTAAAATGATGTCCTGTACTATTGCCCCATTTCCTAAGGTCCAGCCCCCTAGGGACCCTGCCTACTTTCTGTTTACCCCCTGGCCACTTTGCCTTGCCCCTTCTCCAAAGCCAGAGCTGTTGGCTGGGCACGAGTGGGCAGCCCTGTCTCTTAGTGAGATCGGTTTTGTTTTAGATGATAGGGGGATGTCTTGGAGGATTGATGGAACCTGTCTGAGTAGGCAGAGGTCTGTGCTCCTTGCCAAGGGAACTCAGCATTTACTCACACAGAAGTGGTTTTTCTCACTGAAGTTTCTTACCTACAGACTACCTGTAAACGGGCTCCCAGGGTAAAGAATGGGTCTTTGGGGGTTTTGTTGACCATGCAGCACCAACGAAGCACTTTTTATACTTTAATTGTTTTATTCTCAGTGCCTTTTGAGGTTCCCAATAAAGGTGGAAAATCATGTCAATCTTGAACCTTTGGAATTATCTTTAACCATCTTTTCCTTCATTTCCTTCATCCTTTGTATCCGTGAGTCACCAAGACCTTTGAAATGTGATTTATGCCAATCCCTCCCTCCATATTCTAATCCAGAACCTCACCCTTCCTCTCTGGAGGACTGGAACAGCCTCTTAGCTGGCCACCCAAGCCTGGCTCTTAATAAGTCCTCAGAACCTGTTTGCTGAATGAATGAGTGAATGAATGAATGAGTCGTTCCCCTTTCTCTTCTCTTCGGCATTTGTCCATCTAATTTTTCTAAACTATCACTTCCTCGACTCTCTCCTTGCCTTTCAACCTGGTTCCTCTCCATGTGCTATCTCAGGTCTAAAATAATTTGCCTGATTTTTCAAAGCTTTCATAATCAGGCCTCACCCCTTCTATCCAAATCCTATTTTCAGCTCAGCATACATCCCTGTCCCCGTGCTCTATGCGGCTTGGTCTGGCTGTCCTGCTAAGGGGGCCAGGCTCCTTCCCACTGCAGTGTCACTGCCCAGATTGCACCCCTAGAAACCCCCCTTCCTCCCCATTCTCCTGGGCGAATCTTACCCATCCTTTGAGAAGGATCCCACAACCTCCTTCCCTAACGTGTTCTCTAACTATTCATTTATCTTCTCTTTCTTTATTTTTTTAAGCTTTTTTAAAGTTATCTCTACACCCAACGTGGGGCTCAAACTCATGACCCTGAGATCAAGACTCCCACACTCTCCAGACTGACCCTGCCAGGGACCCCCCCTCTTCTCTTTCTTTAAAGTCTTTTTTTTTTTTAGATTTTGTTCATTTATTTGACAGAGAGAGAGAGCAAGAGAGGGAACACAAGCAGGGCAGCAGGAGAGGGAGAAGCAGGCTTCCCACTGAGCAGGGAGCCCGATGTGGGGTTCTATACCAGGACCCTGAGATCATGCCCTAAGCCAAAAGCAGACACTTAAAAACTGAGCCACCCAGACACCGTCTTTCTTTAAAGTCTTTTTTTTTTTTTTTCTAAGATTTTAATTTGATGGAGAGAAAGACTGAGAGAGGGAATATAAGCAGGGGGAGTAGGAGAGGGAGAATGCTTGTTTGTTAATCCTTTATTATATTGGCTGCATTGATCTCTAATTGGTTTAGGTTATTTTAAGCCTCTTCAGGGCAGAAGCCATAGTTTATACAGGGTAGTGTGATGTCTTGGGCTTTGGAGTCAGGCAGAATTGAGGTCAGGGCCCGAGGGCACTGATTATTCCTGCGTCCTGGTGGGATTTCCTAGATTTGAAAAGAGGGGCCATGCCTCCCCTAGCCGGGGGTGGTATGAAGATGGTCTGTAGTATCTCTACAGGGTTGGTCCTGCCCTACATCCCCCAGTGATTCAGTGACTCGAAGGGGCCTGAACATTTAGGACCTATTTGGTAGGTATTAGTTGACTGACTTGTAGTAAACTACAAGTCACGGCTCAGCCCTGAGACCCAGAGGACAGACAGGCATGCAATGAATCCTCCCTGAGCACTATCCTGACCTTACTTAACATGGCTTGAGCTGAGGTTCTTCCTGGCTGCAGTTCTGCTTCTGGGATCTGTTGCTGTTTTTCCATCTGAACCTTGCCAGGAACACTACTGCCTTCTAAGTTGTGTGTGTGTGTGTGTGTGTGTGTGTGTGTGTGTGTTTTCCTCTCACTGCTTCTCTTGCAGAAAGCGCCTCCGTTTCATTTTTCGGGATCTTGCTGAGTTGGAGTTGTACCTAGGCCTTCTATTTTTCTGCTTCTGGGGTGTGTGTGAGCATCTTTATTAATGGCAGAACTCCTTGCCTGGTGCTTTCTTGGCAGAATTCTGGGTACTGTGACCTTTCTGTGTATGTTGATCTGTCATCCTGTGAGGAGAGTCTCACTTAACCGTAAATTCTCTCCTTGGCTGTCTTTGCCAGCCACAGCGTCCTGAGAGTGGAGGACTAGAAATCTCTCTGCGGACCTCAGCACGTGTGGCTAGGAGAACGTGCAGAGGAGTACACGAGCTGATTCACATGCACACACACACACACACACACACACACGTTGTTTGCGGGTTACGATGCCACCCTATCCTAGGTTGTGACTTTGCTTACCCCGAAACAGCTCTGATGTTGTTATCCATACACATGTGTTCTGGAAAATTACCTCATAAAAGCAATTTGGTAAAGCGAGTCATTCTATGGGCAAGTTGCATTACAGTGCTGAGTGTTAACGGCAGGAAGAAATTGGAGATGTGTCTACTTGCAGCCAGAGAACGAAGAGAGTAAGCACAGGTCTTCTCAAGATGGTAAGGAAAGTTGATGTGGGCATCCAAACTCACCCTCTCTGCTCCTAGTGAGGTGCAGTGTGATGTTAGGAAAATACTACTATGCAGCTGATCCTAAGGAACTACTCAAGCCCAGTGAAAAACTTCCATTCCTGATTGCCTTGCAAGGAAACTGAAGTGTCCTGGCACAATGAGTCAGTGCCTGACTCACTGTGCTTTGAAAGTCGAAACCTTCATAGAAAGAGTGCTTGTGGTCTGGCTCACCTGTGCAGGTGAAATGAAGCCCCGTATGTGTGGACTTGTGAAGTCGTCTCCGAGTTTGAAGAAAGCACATCACCTGCCCCCTTTTTTTAGTATGTGGTTCAGGATTAACAATACAGTTATACACTTTAAAAAGACTATTAGAACACTTCTTACATTCACACATTAAAAGATGTGCTACTCTGAGGATAACAAAGATTCTACTGATTTTTTTAAAGATTTTATTTATTTATTAGAGAGAGAATGAGAGTGTAGAGGGGGGAGTGTCAGAGGGAAAAGCAGACTCCTTGCTGAGCAGAGAGCCCAATGTGCGGACTCCATCCCGGGACTCCAGGATCATGACCTGAGCCGAAGGCAGTTGCTTAACCAACAGAGGCATCCCAAGATTCCATTCACATTAATTGGGTCTCTAGGTCTCATCCGTAAAATGAAGGAATTGGATCATCATTAAAGTCCCTTACAGGAAAAAAAAAAATCTAATTTTGTAGTCTAAAGTTTCCTCCGCTGTATGCTATATCTGTGTTGAATTTAGGTCCTGTTGAACTTAGTTAGCATTTAGTCTATACTGATTGACATTGGGTTATATATTCACTTACCTTAAATTTTTCTAGAATTTTAAGTTTGTTGTCTTAACTCAATTTTTTAAAATGGGTGGGCCACAGTAGTGCCTTGCATTTCCTTTGGTACTTTTACCACGTCACCCAGAGCTCTTAGTAGCCATTTGATAAATGTACAGCCATGGCCAAGGGTTTGTGAGGAGAGATCAAGGTGAGTCATATTTTACCTTTCTGTAGGTGTAATATGACCTGTGCTAAAGTGCTGATAACGAGTGGCTGCCCTCGTCGTTACTGTGGAAGATAATGTCCCAGAGCCCAAGGTAAAGTATTATGGTGTAATGTCCAACTGCATACTTGACAATGTCATGAAAGTTACTATCTGCATGAACTTGTACTTCCCAGAAGATAATAATTAATGGTTTTGGCCTTTTGGACACTGCCTTTGCTCTGACAGTAAATTTATTTAAGAGTGATTTAACTCAGACAAAACTGAGAAAAAAGGTACATATTCCTGCGTGTTATCTTAGCAATTGAAAAACAGATGTTTTCATGCATTTGTGTACGAATTCGTAGAAGGATTCGTAATTTGTGTGTTCTGGCCCCATATAGTCGTCCAGTCTTGCAGAGAAGGGAGGCATGAGAGGATGGAGTATGCAGTGGGATTGGGGTTGGTGGTACAGGAAAGTCACCAATAGTGAAAAATTACCCTCTAAAGGGGCGCCTGGGTGGCTCAGTGTGTTAAGCCACTGCCTTCGGCTCAGGTCATGATCTCAGGGTCCTGGGATCGAGCCCCACATCGGGCTCTCTGCTCAGCAGGGAGCCTGCTTCCCTTCCTCTCTCTCTGCCTGCCTCTCTGCCTACTTGTGATCTCTCTCTGTCAAATAAATAAATAAAAATCTTAAAAAAAAAATTACCCTCTAAAGACCCATAATGTGCTCATTCATTCATTCATTCATTCATTCAACAAATGCTTATTGTGAGCAGCTCTTTGTGCCAACTACATGCCAGGCCCCGTCCTGATGCTGGGACTGGAGTGAGGAACGGAAGAAAAATTCTGCCCTCAAGATATTTATATTCTCAGGAGAAACCCAGTTTGTGTAACGCCATATCCCCTAGAACCCCATGGTACACAAGGCTTATGTGGAGAGGGCTAAAATGTTTATGTGCAGATTTCCTCCATTTTGGGGTAGACAAATTGTGTTTTGTAGGCATATTCTGCCTGCTGCCTGTTTTTTTTACACCAACTGTATGGAACACAACCCATTCATTTACATACCGTGTGTGAGTGAGTGCTTTGGGGCTACACTGGCAGGGGTTGAGTAGTTGTGACAGAGACATAGCCCTCAAAGCCAAAAATATTTAGTAGCCTTTCATGGAAGATGCTCGCTGACCCCTGCCCTGTTTTATTTTTATATTAAGTCTTTACCTCTTTGATATGTTTTATTGACTTGTTCGTTGTGTGTGATAGTGAAGCACCTTCTGTTGAGTGAGATCAGCCCCTGAGTTACAAGATTTGCACAGCCCTTGATCTATACCGTATGTTCTCGTTCACTTCCTCCATCTTCACCTCAGCCTGCCCTGCCCCCCTTCAATCATGAGGTGGTTCTCAGGCAGGCCACCATGCTGGACTATTGTCACCTACGACAGCCTTCATTGTTAAGTCTGGGGGGGGCTGTCCCCGAGCTCATCCATAGTTTCACGTAAGTCGGAGTATTATTCTTCCTTTTGCTCTTCAGCCTCTCACGCTAACTTCAGCTCCTCACAACCCCCACGATCCACCTATAGTGATGTGCCCTCGTTTAGAAATAATCTCCAAGTGACCAAAGACTTTTTTTGGTTCAAGGCCGGAGCACCCGTTGGGCCTGTAGGAGAAGCAGTGGGAAGTCGTGCTTCCGAGGGCTCTGATGCACGAGGAGTTCTTTGCTCAGAAGTGGGGTTGAAGGAGGAGAGGGAGGGAGAGGCGGGAGCAGCTCCTGGGGAATAGCAGAGGCATACCAGCTAGCTAATTTTCTTCACTCCTCACTCCAGTTGATGCGATAGCCAAAATCGTCTTTCGTAAAAGCAAAGCAAATTCTGCATAAAGAAGGTTCCCTTGGCTTTCCTAGCTTCGAGCGGCTGTCCCCAAGGCAAAAAAAAAGCGCTAACCTAAGAGGCAGAGTACTTAGAAGATGTTTTTGCTGAAATGAATATGGGCAGAAAGATTAGGCCCCAGAGAGGAAAATATAAACACAGATGTACTATTTTTAGTACCCTTTTTAAAGTAAATTAACAGTCTTAACTTAACTCTTGCAAAGTTATGACACTATTGGACCCAGAGTACGATGCGCTGTTACCTGCAGGATTAAGGAAAAGGGAGCGCTGAAGTGCCGTGAGAAGAGCCATTGAATGATTTTGCACATAATTCAGCTTTCCTAGGAGGACAGATAAGTTTCAGTGTAACATGATTAAGGCGGAGGGAGAAAAGCTGCTCAGAAGAGTCTGGATTTAGCAGGGCCGGTGAACCGCAATTCCCAGATAAGACCAAGTTTGTGTACAGTTTTCTGTGTTCTCTCTTGAAGAATTCGTAATTGTGACATTTATTCAATGAAGGTCCGAGATTCAGACTGAAGAATGGACTCCCATTGTCCTCTCCCTCAGCCTGTTCTGCAGGCTGGGAACGAGCAGGGGAGCAGGTATGCACTGCTGGCCACGAGCAGATGTTCTTTGCCTCCGCTGAGGATTGAAGCTGAAGGGAGGGAATTGGGGCGGATGGCAGGAAGGTTTTCCCCAATGTCACCTAGACAGAGAAACCATGACATTGGTTTCAGAGGTTTGTCGGAACTCTACAAGCGAAAAAGAGCTGTATGTCTGTGTTCATTGAGTACAGCTTTGCCCAAAGGCCAAAGGCCTGAGCTGATGACATTGAGGAGGCCTTTCTGTGATTCCTTGAGACACAGTAATTCCAGCATTGGGGTGGGAGGACCCTGGCGGCCTGCCGGCGGCAGCCTTTCTATGGTATTTACTGCTCTTCCATTTTAGAATTCCAGAGCATTTCCGGTCAGGTCGAACAACTTGAGGATCATCACGTTGCACGTGAGGAAATAGCGCTGTGTTGGGAGATACTTACCAGGGCTGGTAGGAAATAATTAGCAAAGACTAAAATTCAAATTTTGATCATACAAACAATGAGTACCTACTGTGTGCAAGTGGAATGTGAGGTGTGAGGGCACAGAGATGAAGGGAGCGCAGTGAGTGTCCCTGCCGATCCTGAGGGCAGACCTGTGTGTCACTGACTCCGGGGACGGGCTGGCAGTGAGGTGGGGACAGGGTGCTATGGTGGCTCGGATAGAAAGCTATCGTGGGACAGGAGGCTCTTGAGGTGATGTTTGAGCTGGACGAAGGGAACGGAAGGAGTAGATTTTGATCTGGGGGCCTGGCTGAGCCAGTGGGGCACTGTCCCCCTCTAACAGAGAGAAGTCATACAATGGACAGGGTCACTCTGGGCTACTTTTCCTTTGCTAGCTCTTATGTGTGTGATGGGAAAAGTGGGGACACTGGGTCCATTATTTTTAATCTTTATTTTTTAAAAATTATTATTATTATTTTTTAAAGATTTTAATTTTTTATTTGACAGAGAGAGACACAGTGAGAGAGGGAACACAAGCAGGGGGCGTGGGAGAGGGAGAAGCAGGCTTCCCGCCGAGCAGGGTGCCCAATGCGGGGCTCAATCCCAGGACCCTGAAATCGTGACCTGAGCTGAACGCTGATGCTTAATGACTGAGCCACTGAGCAAACCTCCCCCCTTTTGCTTTCTTAGACAAAACTAACTTGAATCCTGACACAGAGTAACAGAATCAGAGATCATTAGAGCAGACAGCCGCCTCACTTCATCAAGTCCAATGTCCCGACTGCATAGAAAGTAAACCTAAGGACCAAGAGGTCCTCCAAGTACAGGGGTTGGTGCCTTTGGCTCTACCTGTGGGATCTGGACTAGACTCAGCAAATTCTGAGAGAACGGGTTTAACTGATCAAACTGCTGTCTTACAAATGATACGTATTTTGTATCCCATTCTCTCTGTATACTCTGCTATCTATACCATAAAGGAAAATGAAGAAATTGGACCCAGAACATATTGGGCCCACAGCAAGTAACATTATGGGGAAAAGTCCCCTGTTCGGTGTTCATCAAAAGACTGGATGGGCTGCAAAAAATGGGTGTGTCAAGAGCATCTCAGTTTTTGTCAGAATAATGGCAATCTACAATATGTGACAGTCCCAGAAAATTATTCTGTTTGAGTTAAAAAGAACATCTTTAAAAAGACCACTAAATGACCCCAACAACAGTCCTTGCCCAAGTGCTGTGAGCTTGGGTGGTCAGGGTTTCCATCCCAGGCGGGTCCCTTGATAAGGGCAAAGGCCGACTCCCCACACCCAGTATTAAAAACCCAAGGAGGGGGCACCTGGCTGGCTCAGTCAGTGGAGCATCTGACTCTTGATCTTGGGGTCTTGCGTTCAAGTCCCACATTTGGTATACAAATTACTTAAAAAAATAAATTCAAAAAATAATAATATAAAAATAAAAACCTTTCCTTTAAAAAAAAAACCCACAAAAATCAAAGAGATGGTGATAATTCTGCAGGACAGGTAAAGGCATTCAGTCATCACTACATCATTTGCTATTTAAAAACAATCAACAAGCCTGTGAGCTCAGTCTCTGTGATGATGCATTTGAGTTGAAACTGGAACCCAAGCCCTCTTTGTCTGCATTCACTTTGCCCCCATTGAAGACAGTCCGTGCTGGGGAGGTCTCTGCTGGGTTCCCTGATGTTTGATTGCAGAATGAGGCCAACTAGAGCATGGCCACATCACTGGTTTCCATATTTGGACTTTGAGCTATAAAGTACTTCCAATGCCTCTCATTCTCAAATCCTCAAAAGATTTCATTATCTTTGGATCTTTTGTGACCTTTCTTTTGAGTCAGCCTGGGTTCCTGTCTCAGTTCTGTCACCTATGAGTTATGTAACCTTGGGCAAGTCACTTGTGTCTCTGTTTCCCTATCTAGAAAATTGGCAGGGGAGGCAGGTTGATGATCACAGCACTATGGACAAGTTGCTTGTGCCTCAGTTTCCTTATCTGTAAAATAGTAATAATAATAGTAGTTCCCACTGGTGGCGTGTTGAGAATTAAATGGATTAATGTATTGCAAAGCACCTATAACAGTACTGTACACAGACCAAGTATTTAAATTATCATTACTATCCTTTTGGCTTATTTGATGTATTAGGAGGCTAAGTGTGGATTAATTCTAGTGAGTGCTTTCCCCAAGTTAATTCTTGGAAGCAGAGCTGTATTTAGAGTACTGCCCATCAGCTGGTTAGCTAATTCCTAAGAAAGGATAGGCTGCTGCATTGCGTTCCCTTCTCAGGCAGTCTGTACCACGAGCTACGAATTCAAATGCTGCCAGAGGCAGAGGAAGAAATATAGAAGATTCAGAGAAGCTGGGTATGTGCTTGTGAAACAGTAAAGGAATTGCTTTTCTCTTTAAAAACAAAAACAAAAACAAACAAACAAAAAACTACATTTTTTCTAATTTTTCTCCAAACAAGAGGGGCTTTTTAGGCTGTCTTTTACTTTGTCACTTTCTTTTTTTTTAAGATTTTATTTATTTATTTGACAGAGAGAGATCACAAGTAGGCAGAGAGGCAGGCAGAGAAAGAGGAGGAAGCAGGCTCCCTGCTGAGCAGAGAGCCAGATGCGAGACTCGATCCCAGGACCCTGAGATCATGACCTGAGCCAAAGGCAGCGGCTTAACCCACTGAGCCACCCAGGCGCCCATACTTTGTCACTTTTGATGGAGGTCCCGGAACACATAAATATTTTTCTTTTTCTTTCTTTCTTTTCTTTTTTAGATTTTATTTATTTATTTGATAGAGAGAGAGAGAGTACAAGCAGTGGGGAGCAGCAGGCAGAAAGAGAGGGAAAAGCAGGCTTACTGAGCAGGGAGCCCAATACGGGACTCCATCCCAGGACTCTGGGATCATGACCTGAGCCAAAGGCAGATGTCTAACAACTAAGCCATCCAGACACCCCGAGAAATACTTTTCTTCTAGCAAAGCAAATTGTGTGAAGGTACAAAAATAAATGACATCTAAAAGTATTGGCAATCGATGTGGTATATCCATTTTAGGGACAACAGGCAGTATGGGGACTAGACGAGCCAGGAGACCTTTGCTCAATCTAAAAGGATGGTGACATTTCTCTGGTTTTTTATTACCATCAAACGCTAAGGAGCTGGTGTTATTAGCTCTTCAGTTTTTCCAGGGAATCCCCAAATCTCATTTTTATAGAAGAGTTCCTATTTTTAAATATAGACTCAAAGCATACCTCTGAATTCAGTTCTCAGGCTGCTGATTTGCAACCCCTGGTCCACAAGGTGTGGAATCTCCATATGCTAATGTCATATATTCAGGGATTTCAGCCAGAATTGTGAAGTCTTGTCCACTGAGCAAAATTAGAGAGAGATCCTCTCTGTATTTCAGAGAGGACTGCCCTTGTTCATTGGGTAAGTAAGCACAGACTTCTGATTCCATTCCAAAAACGCTCAACTTTGAGTGAATGAAGAGCATTGCTCCGTGATTCGGATGCCCGCCTGAAAGGCTTTGGGGCTTATGTTGGAGAGTAGCAGGCTAAATAATATCCCCCAGAGATAACAGGTCTCTGGAACCTGTGAGTGTTGCCTTGTATGGCAAAATAGACTGCAGATATGATTTCATTAAGGGATTGGAGGTAAAGAGGATACCCTCGATTATCCGGGTGGGCCCTAAATGCAACGACAAGTTCTCATAAGAGAGAAGCAGAGGGAGGTTTGACATCACCCAGAGGAGAAGGCCATGGAGCCACAGAGACAGAGACTGGAGCCATGAGGCCAGGGCCAAGGAAGGCCAGCAGCCACCAGAAGCTGGAAGGGACAAGGAAGAGATTCCCTCTGGAGGCTCTGAAGGAAGTGCCTCCACCTTGATCTCAGCCCACTGAGAAGCTCAGTACTGGTTTCAGACTCTGCCCTCCGGAACTGTGAGAGAATAAATGTCTCTTGCTTTCAGCCACCAGGTTTATGGTAGTTTGTTACGCCAGCCATGGGAAACAAACATAGCTGGTATGGAAAACTTTTTATATTTTTTTGAAGAGTTTATTTTTTTGTCAGCATATGGGCAAATGGCATGCCCTCAGAAATTAGCCATGATTTCGAGATCAGTGACCCAACACCTGGAGAGTCCTAGCCAGTGGTTCAAAATGACTTCTCTTTACTTGGGCATCTCTAGCATCCTGGTGTTCTCCACCCCTCCCACCCCTGCTGTGTCTCCTACTCACTGTGTGTGTTCTACCTCCCCAGCTAGACGGGAAGGTCCTGGAGGCCAGATCTACTTCCTTTAGCTCTTTGGATCTTGTCTCAGAACTGAGCATAGTGCCTTGTGCATAATTTTTCACCCATGTGATATATTGTAGATACTTTAATTTTTTGAGCATATTTTAGATATTCCTGTAGATCTGGAATAAATATTTGTATACTTTTTTAAAAAGATTTATTTATTTATTTATTTATTTGAGAGAGAGAGAGGGAGAGACAATCTTAAGCAGACTCTGTGTTGAGCGCAGAGCCTGACACAGAGCTTAATCCCAGCACCCTGAGATCATGACCCAAGCCAAAACCAAGACTGCACCACCCCGGTGCCCTTAAATATTTGTATACTTCTATAAAAATATAAAAATATATATTTCACATATTTTCATATTGTGCAGCAAAAATGTGGGTAAACCTCACAACAAATTGTAAAATTTTTTACCAACTGTGAAGAACCCCAAAGTAGAAACTGTCTTCTATTTATGTAGTGAGATCTCAATAGAATGACTGAGAGACACAGTGTTGTGGAGGGGAGCCAACATAATGGGCTTGAGAGCAACCAGAATGATATGACTATGATTTTTATACTAAG
Source organism: Mustela lutreola (assembly GCF_030435805.1). Classification (NCBI taxonomy): domain Eukaryota; kingdom Metazoa; phylum Chordata; class Mammalia; order Carnivora; family Mustelidae; genus Mustela; species Mustela lutreola. The sequence goes on along the minus strand of NC_081295.1, from coordinate 99,735,781 downwards.
TTGAGACTCAAGTTAGCTACAGTTAAAAACATAGTTTAGCTTCATGGCTTTTGTTCTAAACAAGCATTCCAAAACACTGAGTTAATAAAATACATTGCAGTACCCAACTTTTTTTTTTTTTTTTTTTTTTTTAGATTTTATTTATTTATTTGACAGACAGAGATCAGAAGTAGGCAGAAAGAGAGAGAGGAAGAAGCAGGCTCTCTGCGGAGCGGACAGCCCGATGCAGGGCTCGATCCCAGGACCCTGGGATCATGACCTGAGCCGAAGGCAGAGGCTTTAACCCACTGAGCCACCCAGGCGCCCCTTTTTTTTTTTTTTTTTTTTTTTTTTTTTTTTTTTAGAGTACCCAACTTTTTATTTCACATATGCATTTTACACATTTGATGTGGTCTGCTTCTTTTTTTTTTTTTTTTTTTTAAGATTTTTTTATTTATTTGACAGAGAGAGATCACAATTAGGCAAAGAGGCAGGCAAGGACAGAGAGGAGGAAGCAGGCTCTCTGCCGAGCAGAGAGCCCAAGTGGGACTCAGGACCCTGAGATCATAAACTGAGCTGAAGGCAGAGGCTTAACCCACTGAGCCACCCAGCACCCCCGGTCAGCTTTTTTTTTTTTTTTTTTTTTTAAAGAACTGACTCGGTAGATGTGGATGTCTCTCAAGCATCAAAGAGTATCAATTAGTATGCTGAAACTGCTTTCCTGTTAAAACTCACACTGAGAGTTCTGTGATTTCCTTGGTTGCCTTTAACTTAAGCTCCCTTGTTCCATGTGGTAAGTTTCACTATCAGTAAGGTACAGACCGGGTCCCACGTGGGCGTCAGGACAGTCTTGTCTGTTGGGCCATTATGAGTGGATTTGCAGAATCTGGGTTTCTGTGCCAGCTGTAGACAGTACTTGTCTGGGAAAACCATCCGCTTAACATGGAGGGACCCTCAAGGCCCAAGAGAAGTTGGGTTTGGATAAATCCTGGGGAGAAGAAGGAAGCCCAGTCCCAGCTGGCTAGTTGTCCAGCAACCCTGAGTGGCACCCAGGGGCCATTTTTGGACATTCATCCTCGTTTCACCCGGAGATTTGTAGTCACTTGTTATTCCAAAATAGAAGCCGATCATGGTGGATGGAAAATGAACCTTAGGCTAACAGAATTACTTCTTCTAATTTGTTTCCACCTATATTCCTCTTGCAGTCTTCAAAACCGTGCTAGCAACAGAAGTTTAATTAATCGATTGATTGAACTATCACCTCCTGTGTAGATAGAACTCTGTGTTTTGTCTCTTAAGTCGGAGTAGTGTTAGTCTACTGTATCCAGAATACTTTCTAATACAATCTAACATTGGCCTCGGCAGCAAAGACCTTTAATTAGATCATATAATGAAAATTCTAAGGCTGATAATTTCAGAGATCATGCTATCATCACAGACTCAGCCTCTTTCTTTCTTTCTTCTTATCCTTTCTGAGCAGACAGGATTTTCATGTTGAGAGTTGATTTCTCATATTCACTGGAAAGCTGTCTCAGCCCAAAATATTATAGTTTTATGCAACCATGTTTAAGGCAGAAACATAGGGCAACCTCTTTGTCAGCTGTCTATCAGGTAGGACATTCCTTCTCGGAAGACTTTGTCTTTCCCTTACCAGCTCACTTTCCCTTCCAGCTTATGAGCGAGAGCCATAGTCCCATTCCTAAACAAATTCCAGTGGCAAGTGGGATTGCTTTGCTTGGCTTAGCTGGACCAGAGTTCATGCCCTGGGGCTGTGGTAGGTGGCTACCATCCCCGATTATGTGGGATCCTGAATAAAATCAGGGTTTTGAAAATTAAGCAAGAAGGACAGAGTTGCTACAGGGTAGATCAGCAAAGGCATCCGCTGCCTCTCCCTTCTTTTTTCTAGTGCATTGTCCATTGCCTTGTTGTTTTCCCAGAGCAGCAGTGAGATTTTGTTCAGTTTCAGATGATGACATGAGTCATCATATTCGGGCCACCACAGAAATGGTGAACAACTGAAAATACTGATCTCAAATGTATTTAACCACTTCCTGCTGGGATGTGCTCAGAATTGACTGTGGGTGGACTGAAGCTTCTTGTGTAATGCTCATTTGAATAATACCACTGCATTTTTTTTAGTATGGGAAATAATTCACCAGAGTACAGACCAGCAAGCTCAGACAGTTGTCGTGGTCCTGTTCTGGATCCAGACATAGTGCCACCAATCCCTCTCTCTTATGCCCCTTTGTACACTTGAAACAATGATCTTGGCTCCCCAGGTCTCTTTTACTTCAGGTATTCTTTTTTCACTTACTCTGGTTGTGCTTTTATGTAGGCCCTTTTTATGTTCTTTAATGTCTGTCTGGAAGTTTGTCACCCAAAGTTGAAATGACCAGAGTCGTGCAATGTATCAACCTTGTCTGAATGCTGTGTTCCTAATACAATCACGCATTACCTTTGGAATAAATAAAATAAACAACCTTAGATCTACTTACAGCTGTCTGCTGAGCATCTGAGCATTTCCAGTGGGAGGTTTTGTACATATCTCAAATCCTACACCTTAGAAAATAGAACCATTGTCTCCACACCTTGTCCAAGTAGCACATGCACACACATTCCATATTCCAAAGCTGTCTCTCTTATACCTAAGAGTCAGCCAGTCCAGAGCCTTTGTTCAGGCCTTCAACATGTATCACATGGACTACTGCAAACTCTCCAGACCAGTTTCTCTGCCTCTAGTCTCTCTGTCCTAACATCTTTGTGGTCTCCAGAGAGACCTTTGTTGTGCCATTTCCCTGCTTAAAAGCCCTGGAGAGCTCCTCTCTGCACTGCAAGACCAAATTCCTCCATAACAAGTATAACCCCTTCGCAACTGGGCCCCAACTTCACTTTCTAGGCTTGTCCTGCCATTTCCTTACTGCCCTCCATGGTCTTTATGCCTTAGTCTCCTACTTCACCACCTGGTTGTACATTAGGGTCACCTAGAGAGCTTTCTTAACTACTGAAACTCGTTCCCCACCCCTGACCTGACCTTTAGAGGTGGGGCCTGGGCATCAGTATTTGTTAAAAGATGATTCTAATGTTCCGCCAGGGACAGAACCACTGGACACTTGCCAAAGGCCTGTACCACTAACCTTTGCACATAGGTTGCATTTTGCACACTGCTCCATTTCTAATTTCTTTCTCTCCCTTTTCTGTATAGTAAAACTTGGCTCATTCTTTGAAACCTCAGTACTGCCTCTTCTCTGAGGGGTCGACAAATCCCTCCCTCCACACGAGAGCTGGTTGCTCTCTCTACCGTGTTCTCATATTACTTTCTACATTTTTCATGATTGTGTGAGTTGTGTGTTTATTAAGGAAGTACCCTTACCTTATGCATAGTATGCCCCCAAAGCCTCGCATAATACTTAGCAGTAAAGCTTCAAGAAAATTCTACACTGTCAACCTGACATCAATGCCCGAAGAGACACTAGCCAGATCCATTGTACAGTTACCATGTAATCACCTGAAATAGTGTGAGGTTAAAGAGCAGCCAGCATAGCATGGTGAGAGTCAAATGTTGCTAGAGTAATTGAATTTTGTTCTATGATGGTAGGACAAACTATAACAAGAAGTTGTGAGGGCGGCTGTGTGTTAAATGAATGACTCACTCTATCCTGACTTCACTAAAGTTCTTAGTTCTTTCACAAATGGCTTTCTCAATGATAATCTAGAAGCGTTGTCCCAGTTATACAATTTAATTGGATGAAGAAGTAGTGGAACATTAACTACCAACGAAAGGCTTCTACAATTAATAATTTATAGATATGAATCAGTAATATAATGCCATTGCAAAAAAAAAAAAAAAGTGGGGGAGAGCCCACATGCTACTGGAATGTACATCATTTTGAAGTTTGGCCACCACAGCTCATCAAGGATATGGAGAAATGTGCGAGGACTCAGAGATGAATGCCAAAAGATAATTAAAGGAGTAGAAAAAGGTCCTATGAGGAAAGGTTGCATAATTAAAGCATAAGGCTGAGACACACATTTGATTACAATTTCACGTACACATACATATTTGTGGGATACTTTCTTTTTTTTTTTTTTTTTTTAAATTTTATTTATTTATCAGAGAGAGAGAGGGGGAGAGAGCAAGCACAGGCAGACAGAATGGCAGGCAGAGGCAGAGGGAGAAGCAGGCTCCCTGCTGAGCAAGGAGCCCGATGTGGGACTCGATCCCAGGACGCTGGGATCATGACCTGAGCCGAAGGCAGCTGCTTAACCAACTGAGCCACCCAGGCGTCCCGAGATACTTTCTTTTATATCAGCAACAAAACGAAGCATGAAGAAATTAGCTTAAATTAGAACAGGCAAGTTTTAGTTGGATATAAAGAAAAATATTCTAATTAACCGTGTTACAAAATACAAATCTGGTCATGTTATTCTTAAGTTAAAAAGAAAAAAAAATACAAAAAGCTTAGGGCACCTGGATGGCTTAGTTGGCTAAGCATCTGCCTTTGACTCAGGTCGTGGCCCTGGGGTCCTGGGATCAAACCCCACTTCAGGCTCCCTGATCAGTAGGAAGTCTGTTTTTCCCTCTCCCTTGGTCCCTCCCCCTGCTTGTGCTCTCACTCTCTCGGTCAAATAAATGAATAAAATCTTTTAAAATTAAAAAAAAAAAAACAGATGTAGGTAAATACGAAAAAGGAGAAAACAAAGAGTCGAAAATTGCCTATGTTGTGGTTCAAGTACTCTTTCTGTGTTGTTTTGAAATACAGCCATGTTGTATGATAGTGTTCTAATATTAGTTTTTATGGAATAATTCTACACTTGTATGTCTTAAGCTGAAGTTTGCAATAGGTATCTTTTTAAAGATTCTCTTCCTCTACCATTTTGAGAACTTTTTAAACTTCAAAGTAGAATAATTTCAAACATACAGAAAACTCGCAAGAATAGTGCAAAGAATACCCATATACCTTTACCCAAATTTACCTTTTGTTAACATTTTACCCCATTTGTTCCCTCTGTCTCTACACACACACCATTCCCTGCACACCGCCCCCCCACCACCAATATGTTTGTTCTACCCAGTTGAGAATAAATCGCGTACATCATGGTCCTTTACTTATAAATCCTTCAGGGTATGTTTTCTAAAAATAAGACCATGCTCTTACAGAACCACAGGACAGATATCAACTTTAGAGACTTCAACAGATGAAATAATTTGACCTCATCTACCATCTATATTCCAATTTTCTCCATTGGCCCAATATGTCCTTTGTAGCATTTCATCTCCTTTGGTACAGGATCCAGTCAAAGCCTGTGTTTTTCAAAATGGCATCTAAGGCCCTCCACAAACAAAACTCTGGGGTTCTCTCTCTCCAGTTCCAAGCTCCCCACCTTTTCCTTCCTCCCAGGTTGATGCCTTTGTTTCTGCTCCTTGGACTGCTAGAATGTTTGACCTTACCAAACACCTACTTTTCTTGTTCTCTCAAGCTCTGTCTTCTGTGAAGACTTTGCGTATGCCCCTTCTCAGCTCAGATGGAATTGACCCAACTGGAAGCCGGCAGTGCAGCGGGGGGTGGGGTGTCCCTTTAACCTTGCCAATGTCCTGAACCCGAAATGTAAGCATACTTGAAATATCTTAGTGCATATTCATGAGTACCTATCCGGCCCACGCACTGTGTACCCTTATCCCCCTGCTGTGAGACTTTAAGAGCTTTGAAAAAAGGAACAATACTTGATGTTCCTTGTATCCCCAGGCTGGAATATAGGGTCTCTCACACAGGAGGGGCTTTATAAGTATTTATTAATCAGCAGTAGAAGACGTCACTGTAAAGAGCTGCTGTAGGAAGTCGCAGGGAGTTTGAGCTTGTCAGGCTTCAAGGGGAAGGAACATGCCCCTTTGATCAGGGGCTTCAAAATGGCTCTGAGGGAGGGGAATAAGTTTGGGGTGGGAGAGTTTGTTCTCTGAAAGGTCTCCAGTTATAGAGTGTGATGAAATCAGATATAAGCTTTACATTTAAAGCTTCCCAAAGACCCACACAACCTTTGCAAGAACAGACTGGATTTTTTTTTCACCCACCCCCCACCCATCTCCCCTCTGACAATCACAGTTCTTTATATTTAAGAGTCTGTTTTTTGGTCTCTTTTTGTTTTGGTTTGTTTCTTAAATTCCACGTATGAGTAAAATTATATGGTATTTGTCTTTCTCACACTCACTTCTTTCACTTAGAATTATACTCTCTGGGTCCATCCTTGTCAGAAATGACAAGATTTCATTCTTTCTGATGGCTGAGTAATATTCCATTGTGTGTATATAGCACATCTTTATCCATCTGTCAGTGGACACCTGGACTACTTCCATATATTGGCTATTCTAAATAGTGCTGCAGTAAATATAGAGGTGCATATATATTTTTGAAATCAAGTTTTTGTTTTCTTTGGGTAAATACCCAGTAGTGCAGTTACTGGATCAGAGCAATTCTATTTTTAATTTTTTGAGGCACCTCCATGGTGTTTTCCACTGTGGCTGTGCCAGTTTGCTTTCCCACCCAACAGTGCATCAGTGTTCCTTTTTCTCCACATCTTCGCCAACCTTTGTTGTTTCATGTGTTTATAATGTTAGCCATTCTGAAAGGTGTGAGGTGTTATCTTGGTGGTGGTTTTGCTTGGTTTGTCCCTGATGATGAGTGATGTTGAGCATCTTTTCATGTGTCTGTTGGTCATCTGGATGTCTTCTTTGGAAACATGTTTGTTCAGGTCCTCTGCCCATTTTTAGTTTGTTTGGTACTGAGTTGTTTAAGTTCTTTATATATTTTGGATATTAAACCCTTATCAGATACATCATTTGCAAATAGCTTCTTCCATTTAGTGGAATATGACTGGATTTATTTTTTTAAGATTTTATTTTAAAAACTTTTAATGTACTCTCTACCCCCAATGTAGGGCTCAAACTTAAACAACTCTGAGATCAAGAGTCACATGCAGCTAGGTCTCATAATAAATAAATCTCCTGGATTTGTTGATTTATTTATTTTTAGTTTATGGGGTTTTTTTTTTTTTTAAGATTTTATTTATTTGACAAGACACAGCAAGAGAAGGAACACAAACAGGGGGAGTGGGAGAGGGAGAAGCAGGCTTCCCACTGAGCAGGGAGCCTGATGTGTGGCTCGATCGATCAGGATCTGAGCTGAAAGCAGAAGCTTAACGACTGAGCCACCCAGGCGCCCCTCCCAAATTTATTTTTAAATTCCGAACTAATTTTGGACTTCCAGAAGAGTTACAAAAAACCATACAGAAAATTCGTAGAAATCCTTCACCTAGCTTCCCCTAATATCAACAAGTTCTATAACAAAAGAACAATGATCAGGGGCGCCTGGGTGGCTCAGTGGGTTAAAGCCTCTGCCTTCGGCTCACGTCATGATCCCAGGGTCCTGGGATCGAGCCCCACATCGGGCTCTCTTCTTAGCAGGGAGTCTGCTTCCCCTTCTCTCTGTCCTCTGCCTGCTTCTCTGCCTACCTGTGATCTCTGTCTGTCAAAAAAAAAAAAAAAAAGAACAATGATCAAAACCAAAAAATTAGTATTAGCACATTGCTGTTAACTAAGCTACAGACCTGATTTAGATTTCACCAACTTTTCCACTAATGTCTTTTTTCTGTTCCAGGGTCCTATTCAGGATCCCACATTAGCTGTGACCACTTAGCTGGTCACATCTCTTTAATTACCTCCAATCTGTCACAGTTCCTCAGCCTGTCCTTGCCTTTTATGATCTTGACACTATTGAAGACTATAGGTCATTTGTAGAATGTCCCTCATTTGGGGTTAGTCTGAAGTTTTCTTTCTTTTTTTTTTTTTTTTAAGATTTTATTTATTTATTTGACAGAGAGAGATCACAAGTAGGCAGAGAGGCAGGCAGAGAGAGAGGAGGAAGCAGGCTCCCCGCCGAGCAGAGAGCCCGATGTGGGACTCGATCCCAGGACCTGAGATCATGACCTGAGCCGAAGGCAGCGGCTTAACCCACTGAGCCACCCAGGCGCCCCTAGTCTGAAGTTTTCTTATGAATAGAATGAGGTTCTGCATTTTTTATAAGAATACCATGGAAGGGAGGTGCCCTTTTCATAACATCATATCCAAGGTTCATAAGGTTGTAAATTTTATTAATGGTGATACTGAATTTGATCGCTTTGGGTAAGAAAGTTTCTGCTAGATTTTTTCCCCATGGAGTTACCATCTTTCCCTTTGAAGTTAATAAGTATCTTAGAGATACTTCAAAACTATGTAAATATCCTGTTTCTCCTCAACCTTTCATCCATTCATATTTGCATCCATCAGGACTGTTGTCTGCAACAAATCTTACTGTGGTATTTGCCTAACAGTGGATTTTTTTTTTAAGATTTTATTTATTTATTTGAGAGAGAGACAGTGAGAGAGAGCAGGAGCAAGGAGAAGGTCAGAGGGAGAAGCAGACTCCCCATGGAGCTGGGAGCCCGATGCGGGGACCCGATCCCAGGACTCCGGGATCATGACCTGAGCTGAAGACAGTCGTCCAACCAACTGAGTCACCCAGGCGTCCCCTAAGAGTGAATTTTTTATTTCCCTCTTTCCTTCTGCATTTATTGATTGGAATTCTTCTGGAAGGAGAAGCTGCGTGGACTGGATTTAGATGCAGAAGTTCACATACTTCGAATGAGTATTTTCTGATCTTTTGATTTTTCAGATAATTAGTTTGACAGCCTTATTTTCCTCAGGGTGCCTGGCTGGCTCAGTTGGTAGAGCATGTGACAACTCTTGATGTCAGGGTCATGAGTTCAAGCTTCATGTTGCGCATAGAGCTTACATTAAAAAACAAAACAAAGCCATAAAAAACCTTTATTTTCGCATTTATAATTTATTAATGTTTACGTAAAAGCATTGCAATTGCTTAACTTATTACTACATTTTCTTTATTATAGGCAGATTGAATGACTCAATTTTATAAATTGCAAAACCATAATTTGTTATTGAAGAAAACATAACTGAATGTTTTTTTTAAGATTTTATTTATTTATTTGTCAGAGAGAGAGAGAGCGAGCACATGCAGACAGAGTGGCAGGAAGAGACAGAGAGAGAAGTAGGCTCCCTGCTGAGCAAGGAGCCCAATGTGGGACTCGATCCCAGGACGCTGGGATCATGACCTGAGATGAAGGCAGCCGCTTAACCAACTGAGCCACCCAGGTGTCCCACTGAATGACTTTTAAAAGGGCACACCCTACATACAGGCCTTAAGAAATTTGTTGTTCCTGTTTAGCTTCTGTATGTCTTGTAGTAAAAATAATACTGTTGATGCCTAGCCACAAATAGTCCGTGGAGCACATGTAAATTCTGTATCGGGAGAACTTTAATTTTAACATTTCTTGGCTTTGTTACATTGTAAATCGTAGCAGAATTACGCAGAACACGGTATATTTAGTATAGATTTTGTAGCTCGGCAATTTTTCTCGACCGTAGTTTTCATGCCGTGTTTGCCCACAGTGGCTGGTCAGCAGAAAAGCATTGAATTGCAACTGATTCATTTCTGAGTCAGTGATAAATTCACTTTCCAAGAGTGGTATCTCTCATCTTATAAAAATTAAAAAGAGCCTTATTTAGGCCAGAGGTTGGCAAACTTTTTCCATAGATGTCCAGATCATAAATATTTTAGGTTTTGTAAGCCATATAGTCCTTGTCACAACTGCTGAATCCTGCTCTTGTGTGAGAAAGCATCTATAGACAATGTGCAAATGAGTGGCCATAGCCATGTTCCAATAAAACTTTATTTACAACAATGGGTGATGGGTGGGAGGGAGGGGTTGTCATTTGCTGAGCCCCTATTTAAACAATAAAAATACACAAACTTAAAATGCACATTAGCATTTACCGTTGTCTCACATTTGTCTCTACAGGCAGAAGACTGATCTTTGAAAATATGTATTTGGGAGACAGTCACGTTCTATTGAATACCTTGTGCTGGTGCTGCCACCGAAAAATCTGGTTACACTCCGGGGAGGCCTGCCGCCTCTGCAGGACTGCACCGCCTCGGCCCTGAGATGAGTGTCCGGCCTGAGCGGGCACACCATGAATAGATACACAACGATCAAGGAACTTGGGGATGGAACCTACGGTTCCGTCCTACTGGGACGAAGCATTGAGTCTGGGGAACTGATTGCCATTAAAAAGTAAGTTTTATTCTCCACTCGCATCAGTTCATCTTCAACTCCACATTGTCAACATCATTTTAACTCTACCCTCTGCATTTCTCACTCCTGAAAAATTTCTAAAGGGGGTGGGAGGGTAGGGCTCACGGAGGAAAGTTTTTTGGTTTTTTTTTTAAGATTTTATTTATCCATTTGAGAGAGAGTGAGAGAAGGCAAGAGAGCGGAGAAGGTCAGAGGGAGAAGCAGACTCCCTGTGGAGCAGGGAGCCTGATGAGGGACTCAGTCCCAGGACTCCAGCCAGGATCATGACCTGAGCCCAAGGCAGCTGCCCAACCAACTGAGCCATCCGGGCGCCCCTGGAGGAAAGTCTTAGACATTGATTTCTGTAGGCTAGGTAACTTTCGGCTCTGGAATGTTCATGGCAGAGGTCTTAAACACATCCCTACTTTAGATTTGCATACAGCACTAGTACTTTTTCAAAGGGTCTTATCCTAAAGAAAAGAAAGAAAACAAAGTGTTAGCCTAGTGTGACATAATAACGAGCAGGTTTAGAAACATTTCATTGGAGAGGAGATTGAAACTCGGAGAAGTTAAGTGACTTGATTTGGGTCATTTACACATGGTACACATGGTGGTAGTCTGGGGGGCTGCTATCTTCCTCTTCCCTGTTCACTTGCCCTTTGCAGTATGTATTAGTTATCTGTTGCTATGTTTAAAACTAAGAATTCATCGTTTAAAACTATACACATTTATGATCTCAGAGTTTAGGTGAGTTCTTTAGGGTCTCTCATGAGGCTGCAGTCAAGGTGTCAGCCAGTGCCGGGGTCTTGGCTGAAGACTGTACTGGGAAAGGATCCACTTCGAGGCTTACTCACGTGATTGCAGGCAGCATTCCATACCTCCCTCGTGGTTACATTGAGGGCCTCTGGTTCCTGCTGGCTGTTGGCTAGAGGCTGTCCTCCATCCTTTGCCATGTGGGCCTCTCCAAAGAATAGCTCACAACTTGGCATCTTGCTTCAAGATGGGGCCATGAAGGCCGTGAGAGAGGCTTCTACCGAGGTGGAAGTCCCGTCTTTTTGCTTTTGTTAACTAATCCCAGAAGTGACCTCCTCTCAGGTTGTTGTACTCCACTGGTTAGAAACAGGTCATTGAAGGGGAGGCATTATCCCAGGCACCAGGAGGTGGGAGTCTTCAGGGATCATTTTAGGGCCTGCCCACTATACCCATCTATATCCAGTCACTTTCTCAACATCTCCATCTGGATGCCCTGCAGATACTTTGAACTCATTATATCCCGAACTGAGCTTTTATCCAACATTTTCCCTCTCTTGCCCCAAACCTGTTTTTCCTTCAGTGTTCCCTATACTGAAAATGATACTACCATTCCTTCAAAACCTGCACATCCTCTTGACCTCCCTCTGGATGCCCAGCATTGGCCACCTAGGCCCGTAGATTCCAACCACTGTATATTTATCTGACCCACCTACTGCTCTGTGTTCACCCTGCCAACCTCCCAGTCAACCCATTATCATTTACCAGTTCTACCACTGGAATAATCTCCTCTTTAGGGTTCCTGAGTTCCGTTCTGTCCCTCTCCATTCCAGTCTGAAGGGATTACTTAAAACACATGAATCTAATTATCTAAAATCCTTTGCACCAAACACTGTGTCTCTGCTGCCCCATCTCATCACCTCGCCCTGCCTGATTTCGGTGTGTTGCGGTGTACAGTTCTATGCCCACTACCAGGACCCTTACCCCCAAAAGCATATGGGAGATCTCAACCAGGGCACCCTTCATACCGACCAATAGAAGGCCCCCAGCAGGACTAAGTCCCAATTGCACACCTGGGTATCAGCTCAGTAACATACACTTTAACGGGTTTCCCGTGTCTCTGTTTCCATTTTCCCTGCTCCTTGCTCTGTCTTCCTGGAATCACCTCACAAATAAACCACCTGTACCCAAGTCCTTGCCTCACGCTCTGCTTTCAGAGGAACCCCAACCATAGCATTTTGCAATATCTTCCTATCAATTTTAGGAATCAAGCCCCCAATTTTTTTTTTTTTTTAAAGATTTTTATTTATTTGACAGACAGAGATCACAAGCAGGCAGAGAGGCAGGCAGAGAGAGAGAGAGGAGGAAGCAGGCTCTCCGAGGAGCAGACAGCCCGATGCAGGGCTCGATCCCAGGACCCTAGGATCGTGACCCGAGCCGAAGGCAGACAAGCCCCCAATTTTTAAAGTGACCTACAACATGCTGCATCACTTGGCTGCTCCTGTTTTCTTTAGTCTGACCTCCTGTCACTAACCCCCTGCTGACGTCATTCTGGTTACTCTGGCCTTTCAGCTTCTTGAACTCATCGATAACATTTTTTTTTTTTTAGTCAAAGACCTTCCCACCCCTAGCCTTCACATTGATATTCCCTGCCTTCTGCCTCCAGGGGCTAAATTCTACTGATCCTTCAGGTCTTAATTAAAACATCATCTCTTTTCAGAAGCTCTTCCTCATAGCCCAGACTAAATTTGGTTACTTTGGGATCTGCTCTCACGGTGTCCTGTGCCTTTCCTCCTGGCACTCAGCACAGAAAGTGATGAGTAATTGCCCAGCCTCCTTGCCACTGTGTCAGGCCCACGAGGGATGCCCCTCTCACCGTTGTGTCCCTAGTGCATGACAAAGCCCCTGCCATGCAGGAGAGGCTAAAGAATATTTGGGGCGTGAACTCCAGCAGCAGACCATGTGACAGTGGGGACAGAGTGTGAGAGTGAGGTGGAAAGATTCAAGTTAGCCTCCCATTATCCAGCAGGAAGACCTTCAGGAAAATCACACAACTTCTCGGTTTCTTCATTTCCTTCCTTGTCCCATCTGTTTCCCTGGGGCTGCTGGAAGAGTCCAGTGAGACCATGTGACTGCAGGGCGCTGAGAGGTGGAACCTTGAAACTTGAGTTTCCAGTTAGCCCGTAGGGTTCTCTTTCTCTCCCCTCAGGCTATTGGCTGGGGTTGGCAAACAACCTCTGTACAGGGCCACACAGTAAATATTTCAGGCTTGGCAGGCCACATGGTCTCGGCCCCAACACAGTTCTGCGTTCGTGTAAAAGCAGCCATAGGCCACGTGTACATGAATGAGTGTGGTTGTATTCCAATAAAATACTTTTTGGAAACTGAAATGTGAATTTCATAAAATTTTCACGCATCATGAATTCTTAATCTTTTTTTTTTTTTTTTTTAAAGATTTTATTTATTTGTCAGAGAGAGTGAGTGAGAGCGAGCACAGGCAGACAGAGTGGAAGGCAGAGTCAGACGGAGAAGCAGGCTCCCTGCGGAGCAAGGAGCCCGATATGGGACTCGATCCCAGGACGCTGGGATCATGACCTGAGCCAAAGGCAGCCGCCCAACCAACTGAGCCACCCAGGCGTCCCTCTTAATCTTCTTTTGATGTGTTTTCCCCAACTATTTAAAGAGGTGGTGGGGTACAGTTGGCCATAGTTTGCCAGTCCCTGTACCAGAGGGTCTAGAACTGTGTTGTCCAACAGGGTAGCAAGTAACCAGAGGGCATTTAAATGTGAATTTTATTAAAAGTTGAGTTCCTATGTTATGCTAGCCATATTCCAAGTACCCTCTACCCAGATTTGTGTAGTCTCGTGGCTACCATACTAGACAGCACAGAACCAAATATCAGTATGGAAAGTTCTGTTAGAAAGCTCTAGTCTAGATCAAAGTAGCCTGAGGGATTAGCCTCCAGGACAAGGTTAGCCAGTTTGTGATGGAGCAAGACAGCTGGAGAGGTCTTGCCCTGCCCTCTACCACCTTTGGGAAATTTTGTGATGTAGGTTTGATTGCACTGCCAGATTTTAAAGTGAATGGTTTTGGATAGTATAATATTTGGTGGAAATTGAAACCAGCTTTAAGCACTATTCATTAGATTCAGAATGAAAACATTTTTTTGTTTTGTTTTGGGTTTGAGGTTTTGGGGTTTTTTAGGTTTTGGGGTTTTTTGTTTATCCACCACCCCCCGTCCCTGAGTGAAACCATTTTTAAATAAGAAAGTTGAGCCTGTTACTGAGAATAAGCACATTATTTGTTTTTTTTTTGTGTTCTCTTTTAGAATGAAAAGAAAGTTTTATTCCTGGGAGGAATGCATGAACCTTCGGGAGGTTAAGGTATTTATTAATACACCAGGGAATAATTTATGTATGGTTGATTAAAATAGCTTTATACCTGCTTAGATTTATGGTTGATAGTGTTAGTCATTCTGTTTGCATTGTTCCACTGATATAACAATATAGCTCAAAGGAGAAGCTTGCTAAAATACTAAGAAATCTACTTTTTAAAATTTTGGTATATTACTGTTAACTAAACCACAGATTTATTCTGATCTCACACATTTCCCACTAATATTCTTTCCCTTTCCAAATGTCGTGAAATATATATATGTGAAATTTACCATATTACGAATTTGTAAGTGCACCATTCAGTGGTATTTACGACATTTGTATTGTATGGGCCTCACCTCCATCTACCTCCAGAACGCTCTTCACTTTGCACACCTGAAACTCTGAACTTGTTAACAACTCCCGTGACCCCTCTGCCCCTAGCCCTCGGCAAACACCCTTTTAATATCTGTCTCTATGAAACTGACTGCTCCAGGCACTTCAGGTAAGGGGAAATCATACAGTATTTCTTTTTTGTGCCTCGCTTTTTGCACTTGGTGTCATGGCTTCAAGGTTCATGTCATAGCCTGGATCAGAGTTTCCTTCCTTTTTAAGGCAAAATCCTAGTTGGTTGTAAGTATATGCCATGTTTTGTTGATCCACTCACTCGTTGATGGGCTGCTCCTACCTTTTGGCTCTTGTGAACTTTCCCATTTCTTTAAGCTCTTCCTTTCCACTGGCTCCTTCTCTTCAGTCTCTAAATAAATATATGTACCTTCCATCCTCCCTGATAAACTGAGCAGCAAGCCTGGTGTGGAGCTCAGTCCCAGGAACCCAGGATAATGACCTGAGCCAAAGACAGACGTTTAACTGACTGAGCCACCCAGGAGCCCCTCCAGTTCATTTTCTTAGGCATTTTCTTGCCTGCAGTGTTGAGTGCTGTCTTCTCCCAGGGCTGTGTGACTGTGCTTTTTGCCCCACTGTCCTACCTTTTTTTTTTTTTTAAAGATTTTATTTATTTATTTATTAGAGAGAGAGAGTGTGCGCGAGAGGAGAGAGGTCAGCGGGAGAAGCAGACTCCCCGCTGAGCAGAGAGCCGGATGTGGGACTCAATCTTGGGACTCCAGGAATCATGATCTGAGCCGAAGGCAGTTGCTTAACCAACTGAGCCACCCAGGAGCCCCTGTCCTACATCTTTCTTGCCTTTACCAAGTGCTCTGTAGTTCACCATTTAAAGAGCAATGATGTCTCACATTCCGTCCTTAGCGGTGTTCTCCTTTGCTCCAAGTCTCCCCCCGAGTAATTTCATTTACTTCCCTCACTTCAGGGTCTCGTCAGATCTTTTATTCTTTGTAAACATTGGACCAGAAGCTGATGAATGGCCACGTCCTGTTTAAATGTAGTTCTGTTGGAACACTTGTCCACTTACATACATATTGTCTATGACGGATTTCATGCTTTGATAGCAAAATTGAGTATTTGTGGCAGGGACCTAGATAGCCTAAAATATTTATATTCTGTCCTTTTAAGAAAAGTTTGCTGACACCTGCTTCAGGCCCACATATCCAACTGCTTCAGTGGATATCAGTACCTGAATTTTCTAGAATGTCTGCCTCCCCCAGTGCTCCTATTTTCTCCCTCTTCTGCTAATGATCATTTACCCATTCACCCAGAAACTGCAGCTCACTACAGGTGGCCTCTGTGACCTCACTTCCTCCACACCTCCTCCACCCCATGTGCTGTCCCCAGAACGATCTCAGCGACATTCAGCTGCTCACACACTACCTACTGTTTCCTGAGATGCTACAGTGAGCCAGGCAGCACATGCACTGTCTTATTTCATTCTCACAATTACCTCATGAGGAAACTGTTAGTACCTTGGGTTTGCAGCTGAGAATAGCTGCAACCCAGAGACTAAGTCATGTGCTTTGAGGTAACAACAACTCTAAGGCCACAAAGCTTGGTTTCAGACCCATGTTTGTCAGGCTTCAAGGCATATATATATATATATATACACATCTGGCATCCAACCAATGTCTTCCCTGCCCACTTCCCCTGTTGGAGTCTTCTGGATGGGCTTCCTTCAGAACCAAACTGGGGTGGTTCTCATCCCTCAGGCATAGACCACACCATTCTACTCCCACACCCATACCTAAGAAGGGCTTCTCTCCCGACATACCTTTTCCCTCCCACTGACTTCATCAAGATGCTACTCTTCCTTCAAGTTACATTGAGAATAATACACTCATTGACCATTCAGTTTGCTGATCGCTTCTTCTTGAAACATTTCCAAGTTGTCTCTGTTTCTTGTCTTTAAGTTGTCTCTAACTTGTCTTTCTCATTCTCTTGACCCTAATAAAATCTCCTTCTTTCTGTCCTGTAGATTTTTTGCATTCATGCCCTCTCTTCTTAATTAGGCTGTTTGCCCCTTATCGGCAAGGACTGTCCCTCATGCCCCAGGGCACTCTTGAGGAGTAGTTCGTTGTAGTTTTATTTGATTGTTAAGAACCTTCACCCAAATGGGGATCCACAGTCTCCGCTTGGACTGCTGACCTGGGTTTAATCTGCTATTTGTGCTTCTCAGCTCTAATTGTCCTGCCTCTTCCTCTCCTTGTAAACCTTCCCTGTGCCTAAATAAGATGCCTTCTCTCTATAATGAGTCACACGAAATCTCCCACACAAAATTCATCCCTTTTATATTAAACCAATAAAGACTTTACTTGTCCATGGGGCTCACACAGAAACAACTATGAGCCCTGAACCAGTCATTCATGCTCAAAACATACATCAGCCCAAGCGTTTAAGGTACTCTGCTCCTTACTGAGAATCCTCCTCTTGAAAAGCTTTAAAAAACCTACTTCCTTTTCCTCTGGCTGAATTTGCCCAGTTTATTCTGTGGCTCACCCGCTGGACATGTGTCAACTGTGGTTGGGATGCATTTTAAACGAATCGAAAAGGTGGCTGCAGGGTTGAATACTTATGAGTTAAGCAATGTTTGTTACTCATGGAGAACCTGGAAACCAGCCTAACTAAAACAAGTAGTTGGCCTGGTTGGGTCATTCTAGAAGGATCCAGTCTTCGGTTGAGGATTTCCTGCCTGAGAGGTTCCTTGGCAGGAGTTTGTCTTTCAGGAAAGAGGCTCCAGAAGACTTTGATTTTGTTCTCATTCACTGGCCATATTTCCTCTCTCTACCTGGTGGCTTGAAGTAACTCGATGTGTTTACAGCACTCCCAAGCTCTCATTCCTTGGGTGCATTATTACTGGGTGTTCTTCTAGATTTGGATGTTCATGTTCACCTTTTTGTCTTCAGCCACCATGTGTATTTTATAAAAGAAGTGTTCTTTTGAAGGAAATTGAAAGATCAGGAGGGTTTTACAATATATTATCATCGGAGTCACTTCTTTGTGAGGAGAAGGCTTTTGGAATTAAAGGGCTCATCCCACTGGCCCGTGGCCCTTGGAGGCTCCCTTGCAGGAGACTGTTAATCAAATTCGGACCATCTGGTGAGCAAAGCTGCAGTTTCTCTGGCTGTGGTACATGAACAGGATCACTGCTCACGAATAAAAAAGTGTCCTTGCTCACCATCAACAGAACTAATGATGCAAACAGAAAAAAGTTGACAGGTGGATGCGTCAGGAACAGGAGAATTGCACGTGCACAAGGATAAAGAATCAGGGCACGCCCCATTTTCTGAGCCACCCTCGTTTCTCATCACCTGCCTGACCTTTTTTTGCCTTTGCTATTCTTGAAAGCAGAGCTCTTTCTCCCTTCTCACCTTGTGGGGGGCAGGGGGAAGGAAGGGCTTTGCAATGAGATTTCTCCTTTTTTTTTTTTTTTTTTTTTAAGATTTTATTTCTTTCTTTGACACAGAGAGAGAGAGAGTAAGAGAGAACACAAGCAGGGGAAGCAGGAGAAGGAGAAGCAGGCTTCCCACTGAGTGGGGAGCCCGATGCGGGGCTCTATCCCAGGACCCTGGGAACATGACCTGAGCCAAAGGCAGACGCTGGATGACTGAGCCACCCATGTGCCCTGAGATTTCTCCTCTTCCTCCTTTCTCCTTTAAAACTCACATTGGTGGGGGATGGGTAGATGGGGATGGGCATGAAGGAGGGCACTTGTTGGGAAGAGCGCTGGGTTGCATGTGAGTGATGAATGACGAAATACCTCTTCTGAAAGCCAGTACTACATCATGTGTAAACTAACTTGAATTAAATAAAATATTAAAAAAAAATAATAAAACACTCATCGTAAGGACTGCTGTGTGCCTCATGGACACACATGAGTCCAACGATGTTGAGAGTCTCGGGCTATCAGCTTCTGTCTATGAGAACAATTTCCTGTTCAAAGTGTCTGCAGACTGTTGGCTGGTCATCTCGGCCCAGAGCAGCTGCCTTCTCTAATGCTGAAACGATCAAAGCCTCCCATTGGTTCCCTTCTGGCCGTTTTCATGGCAAGAATTCCATCATCTGGAGGGAGTGCGCCTAAAATAGCCCAAGCCCATTGCCTGGTGCAGCAGGTGGCCAGAAATACCCGTCATGGTCAAGTACTTACTGGCTAGTCAGCTAATCACAACGGCTTTGCTACATGAAGTCATTATTGACTTCGGAGAAATACCATGTATTGTCAATGAAATGGGAATTGTGGCATTTCTGTGGATGTTTCTCCCGAAGTATACCTGCCACTGCTTTTCTTTTCCAACAGCAGATTTTCTCTCATTTTTTTCTGTTTCTCCTTTCAGTCTTTAAAGAAGCTCAACCATGCCAATGTAGTAAAATTAAAAGAAGTTATCAGGGAAAATGATCATCTTTATTTTATCTTCGAGTACATGAAGGAAAATCTTTACCAGCTCATTAAGGAAAGGTACAGTTTGGTCTTCACGATCTTAGAAATAAAGACCACAAAGTACATGTGTTTTCTTTTTGCTTTTGTCTATCGTACTTAACGCTGCTTAGGCTTCCCTGTTGAAAGCCGCCCAGTAGACGAGGGGCCCAGCCCACATTCCTGCTCGGGAGGCCTCGGGATGGCTTCATAGAAGCGACTTTCAGTGTAGCCATTTTCATGCTTCAGTGGGTTATTCACCCAGAGAAGCTCAGGGATTGAACAGAAACTCTGCAGCTCTCCATTCCTATGAGGACGTATGTACAGAGCAACTAGAGGTCAGGGTGTAATGGCCTCGTTTATTCTGAGGCCTCCATGGAGAACTTGGTTTCTTGAACTTCTCTTCTTGCTGTACAGGGTGCAGGGGCTTACGTGCTGGGAAGAGGAAACTAATAACAAACTTGCCTGCTATGGTCATTTTGAACTTTTGAACTAAAGTGAGCCACGTGGAACTTCTCGGGGATGTTTTCTCAGTGGCAAATGAGCGCCATTCACAGCTTCTCTCTGAATGAACTCAGTCAATAAATAGTCTACTTGGTCACCAACAGCAGAAAAGTGGCATGGTTTGCCCGACTTGGAGGGGAATATGGCACTATCCCCGACTATCCACTACATTTTGTAAGGACTTCATCTGGAAGACCTCAGATTTTCCCCATTACAAATTTTTCAAGTTTCATATTACGGAGAGAGAAGATTTTTGTATGATAGATCAGAGGGTTTGGAGGGGTGGCTCCCATAAAATGTTTAATCTTTTCTTCTTAGTAACATAACTGAATATACCAATTGCCAATATACCAATACAGCAGTTTGACAAGGTAGCTGTCTTGTATGAACAAATGGTTGTTTTTCTTTGGTCTTTGTTATCAAAGGATCTGGTCACATTTGTGTATAAGCAAATGTTTTCTTAAATTCCTACTGTATAACCAAAAGAACAGGAACATAGAGTATTTGTTTTCATATGTAAATCTAGATTTATAACTTTTTTCCTCCTCTGTTCCATCCAGAAATAAGTTGTTTCCTGAATCTGCCATAAGGAATATCATGTACCAGATATTACAAGGACTCGCATTTATTCACAAACACGGTAGGTGATTTAGAGTACTGTGCTTTTTAACAGCAGTGAAATTTGTCATCAGGTAGAAGGTACAGGAAGCATCAGGGTCTTTGGTGACTGCCTTCCAGAAGAGGTTGCCGGGTTGAGAGGCTGGCAGTGGGGTTTGGGTTATGTTCTCTTTTGTAACTTGATTTCTGAATTTTTCTCGTTGTTTATCATGTCTATGTGTTCTTATTCTTTAGGCTTTAAGGTTGAGCTCACTGGTTATAGATCTAACAGTTATTCCTGCCTGTTATCTAGTGTATTAATAAGACCCCTTAGATTAGGATTCAGAGACATTTCCACATGTTATGTTTAATCTACTATTACCGCTTCCTTGTGGCTTCTCATTTTCCTGATGTATTATATTTCGGTTCAGAAGCCTTCAAAAATGGCCTAACAAAATTTATTCAAAACAGGAAAATAAAATCAATTAAAAGTTAGCAAAGAGGTGGGGCGCCTGGGTGGTTTGGTGGGTTAAGTTTCTGCCTTCGGCTCAGGTCATGATCTCAAGGTCCTGGAATTGAGTCCCGCATCGGGCTCTCTGCTGGGCGGGGATCCTGCTTCCTTCTCTCTCTCTCTCTCTGCCTGCCTCTCTGCCTACTTGTGATCTCTCTCTGTCAAATAAAATAAATTTCAAAAAAATTATATAAAAAATTTAAAAAAAAAAAGTTAGCAAAGAGGGGCTCCTGGGTGGCTCGGTGAGTTAAGCCGCTGCCTTTGGCTCAGGTCAGGATCCCGGAGTCCTGGGATCGAGCCCCATAACAGGCTTCTCCTGCTCTGCAGGGAGCCTGCTTCTCCCTCTCCTTCTGCCTGCCACTCCCCCTGCTTGTGCTCTCTCTCTCTCTCATTCTGTCAAATAAATAAATAAAATCTTTAAAAAAAAGGGTGCCTGGGTGGCTCAGTGGGTTAAACCTCTGCCTTCGGCTCAGGTCATGATCTCAGGGTTCTGGGATCGAGTCCCACATCGGGCTCTCTGCTCAGTGGGGGGCCCGCTTCTCCTCTCTCTTTGCCTGCCTCCCTGCCTACTTGTGATCTCTGTCTCTGTCAAATAAATAAATAAAATCTTTGAAAAAATCTTTAAAAACAAAATAAAACAAACAAAAAGTTAGCAAAGAAAGACAAAGACAAAAGGTATGGATAGAGCTAAAGGGGGAAGTTAATCGGCAAAATGTGTGTCTGCAAGTTCTATTTAAGTAAAAGAAATAGGCTATAGATTTGATTCTGAACTTGCTTTCTGACAATGCAAAATGTGAAACATGACCAACTACATCCAACGTAGTTCCCCCAGCCCCAGTAAAAATAGTCCAGTTGCCCAAGAGAGGCAGAACTATTCTTGGAACTAAGACCAAAGAGTTTTATCTCATGAATCCTTCTAGAGGGGACATTATATAATGTGACTTCAGTTGTATGCAAACAGTGACAGTTTGCATAGAGCAGTTTCATATCATGTCCCTCATTCTAGGCCAGTTATATCACTTGGTCAAAGAAAACAGTCCTGCTGAGAACCAGTATGATTCACTGTAAGGATGGTCCAGGGGCACCTGAGTGGCTCAGTGGGTTAAAGCCTCTACCTTCAGCTGAGTCATGATCTCAGGGTGCTGGGATCGAGTCCCGCATCGGGCTCTCTGCTCAGCAGGGAGCCTGCTTCCCCCTCTTTCTCTGCCTTCCTCTCTGCCTACTTGTGATCTCTCTGTCTGTCAAATAAGTAAATAAAATCTTAAAAAAAAAAAAAAAGGATGGTCCAAGGAGCAATTTAGAATATCTAGAGGAACAAATGGCCACACACCCCCTGGGAAGTCCTCTGAGACTATTGTCCATGGCTGAAGATTTGAAAGGTGCTGAGTAGCGATGACTCTGAGGCTATATTTTCCAGCAAACCTCTGGGGCGTTACTAAGTCTCTGCTACTAACTAGACACAGACCCACCTTCTTGTGAACCTAGAGCCATGGGATGGACGTGTCCCCCAGTGGAGCCAGGAGTTCTGTAGGGGGTCATTTGAAGGTACTTTAACTTGAAAGATGGATGGGCCAAGCAGTTGATCTTTCAGAGGCGGAAAACCATTTAGTTCACCCCCAGCCTGAAGATGTTGCCACTGCAAATACTGCACTATCAGATGAGTTTCATTACCAGTAGGGACCCTGGGTGGAAGCCCTTTGATAACACGGTCAGCACAGATTTGACACAGACTGGCAGGGAGTAGAAAAGACAGTGCACCTCAGCCAGTGGCACAGTTCATCTGGGATCCTTCCTAGCCTGTCTTTAACCTCTAACCAGCCCCTCGGGTAGAGGCTAAATGAAGCACAGACAGATAGACAGAGGTTCTCTGTGCAAATCCATGTTGGCCTCAGGCACATGCTGAAGAACCAGTGAGTAATAATGCAAGACTGAGTCCACTTGTGAACCAATTCCAGGAGAAAGTTTTTAGTAAACAGCAGCCTGATTCTGCTAGCATTGATAGAGCCTTCAGTCACCAGGGTTCACAAGGGATAGAATTTGCAAAACATGAAAAACTGGTATGGTGTCTAAGGGACAAATTGGGGGAGAAGGGTAACTTATTACAGGCAAGAGCCCAGCAGAAGGAAGTGACGAGAAACCAATGAGATTCTCAAAAGGGAAAGGTCGACCAGAATGTTTTCACCCAGGGACAGTCACATAATGGCTTAGTTACTCAGGCTGTTGACTCAGTCCTGGAAACTGAGTAGTGGACCTAAGAGAAAGTGAATATTCATTGGCTTTCTTTTTTTGTCCTTGGGTTGCTTTTCATGATACTCGGGTTTTCTGTTGCCAGAAAGGACTTGTAATCTTTTTACCTGGGTCTCTCTACCTGATCCCATCAAATGAACACACATGCTCACACAGATGCCTCATGCCCGTGCATATGCATCTACACATACACAAGCCCACGTACCTGCATGTATGCCGCCCCCCACAACACCTGCACACACCCATACCCGCAAATGCATGTGTGCACACACACATGCATATTTGCATCCAGTAATGTAACTTCCAGACACTAATGTGACACCACAGCTTCTGGAAACTCTACATTGTCAGTTTCCCTCACCCGCCTTGGACACTCAGATCGTATATGAAGAGGGCACAAGGGAAGGCTCAGGTCGTGGAGTAAAGTCAGACCACCTCTGTTTTTACAAGCCCAGTGCCATTGCTATTCCCAAAGATTCTTGTGGATGCTTTTCCCCAGCTGTTAAGTGCCCAGTTCTAGCATGAGCTTCATAACACTTTATCTGTCATCCAACTTACTTCCTTACCACTTTCTCAGTGAGCAAGGACAGATGGTATCTATTCCTTCCAAAGAAGAGACTGATGTTCAGAGAGGTTGAAAGACCTGCCAAGGCCCCCCTGCTGCAAAGTAGTGGGGTGGAGATTAGCTCAGGGATCTGCGCGCATTTGCGGTGCTTTACTAGAAGAACCTGCCTTCTCTCACAGAGAAACAGAGAATCAGAGGTGAACAAAATAGTGATAATGATTGTAGGTGGGAGGCATATTAATTTTACAGGTCATTTTCATTGATAAATGATTTTCAGAAATATTATAACAGTTGGTTTTTATATCATTGACTTGCCTTTGCTTAAGTGCACACGGAACTCCATACTATCCCTTTCCTCCAGTAATGGAAAAGAAAATCATCTCAAGCACTTCACAGATTTATCTTGTTAGCTTGTTCTTACTGTGAGAAGGTGCATTCTGTCCCCGGGGAGTAGACTCCTTCGAGAGGGGAGAAGAGCGCTGTAGGTAGTTGCTATGGCCATAGTTCATGTCACTGAGTACTTTCCCCCCGCGGGGAATGAAAACGTGACTCCACTTGGTGCTGATTGAGCAATGCCAAAGCATATGTACTTTGCTGCAATTAAATAATTAATGCAAACGGTGTTTCACCCTTGACCTGCCCTTGGAAACGCCCAGCTCACACTTACCCATGCAGGCAATCAGAAACACCTTAAGTGGCTTGGAGGACAATGTTTTGCCCCAAAAAGTGGTTCTCTGCTTCTGTGTTTCACCACTATCTTGCAGAGCATGATCTGGGTTAGCCTGTGGCCCTTCTGTATGTTGCTGTTCTATTGGTCTTTGTGGTCATAAAAACACTGTAGTTTTAAATTCAGTAATATCTGTGAAACTAACAACTTCCATCACAGGAAGGTGTGCCATGTAAATTCCTTGTGTTTCAGTAGTCCCTGGTTATTTCCATATATTCATATCAGGTTTATCATTAACAGAATCCGGCAGAGGGGAAAAAGCCTTCTTTGTGGCTTGATGTTTTCCTTGCCCAAGGGTTGTTAATGACAAGTGAGCACCACACACTTTCTGCCAGGATGAAAGAGAAGATCCCTTTGTTACTTGACTGGCATGGGGGTGCCCTGAAATTAAGTTGAAGGTCTGTTCCTGTCTTCTGGAAGCCAAACAGTTTTGAACAGGAAGGTTCTTATCTTACTAGCACTTTGCTGTTGCATGATGTCTGAAAGAACCATCTGTATGGGTTTCTGTTGTGAATCGGAAGCCCAGAGGAAGAAGTGGGCTCATTGTGACAAGCTCCAGTGCCCACATCAGCAGAATACCTACTCACATGTCAAGCGCGTGGCTAGCTTCCCAAGCCTTAATTCTTACATGCAAAAAATGGAGCGGTGTCTGCCTGCCCCCCTATTGAGAACATAAGAGGATCCATACTCTACTTATGACAAGGTCTCACAAGGGGCCAGCATGCCCAGCATGGCTCTAAAACTTTTATAAAATTAACACATTACATTCTGCAAAACAAGCCCTCAAGGTTTGCTTCCCATTTTCCAGATTTGGAAAGTAAGGCACAGAGAGGTTAAGTGGTTTTTCCAGACAGTGAACAGACTTGAGATTTGACTGGTCTGCACACTTAACCACTATGCTGCATTGCTTCTTATATGGAAATTATAATATTTTGTTAAAATAGACATGAAAAATAGGGGCATCTGGGTGGCTTAGTCGGTTGGCATCTGCCTTCGGCTTGGGCCGTAATCCCTGGGTTCGAGCCCCACATCAGGCTCCCTGCTCAGTGGGGAGTCTGCTTCTTCTCCCTCTGCCGGCCGCTCCCCCTGCTTGTGCGCTCTCCCCTCCTTCCTACCCTCTCTCTCTCTGTCAAATAAATAAATAAAATCTTTTTTTAAAATAGATATGAAAAATAAATATACAGAATGTGAGGGTCTTTTATAGTTTTAATTACTAAGGAATAGAACTCATAGGTATAAGACTAATAGTAGCCAATTTAGTAATGAAAAGAGCAGAGGGCTAGATCTTCTAAAGACTTATTCCCGAATGCTTCCTAGTTATAAAGGCTTATACTCAAATACAGTATAACAAACAACATATGTCACCTGAGCAATACAATTTTCATTAGTCATTTGTAAGGCTTGGTTTGCAGTTAAGTTTTTTCCTAGCCAGTGTTCCTCTGATTGTTTTGGGCCTAAAGTATGATCTATAGATCACTGACAGATACTTACACAGATACATGGTGAGGGGGGGCGAGAATCTTCATTCTCCTCATTTTATGAGTGTATCCGTTCTGGTGGGGTTAAAGAGGAGCTAGCAGTGAGGGAAAGGATAGAGCTTGACTAATGCAAGGAGGTGGTCAGTGCTCACAGCAGCATGATATATCGAGGAAGCAAGGTGCGAGGTCCGCAGTGTGAGAGTGACACTTGTATCATGGTACAAATCAGAGTGATGGGACAACGGTGCTAGTTCATTGAGGTGGGTGTTACAGATGGTGGCAGAGGGAGCTCGCCATGGGGCTTGGACGCTTGAGGACAAATGATTCATGATGAGGGAAAGGCCACATGCGTTTGGAAATAATCATTTAGCCCAAGTAGAGGAGAGAAGGGGAGTCTAAGAGGAGAAACAGTGTCAAAGGTACTTGAGAGGACTGCAATCACAAACAAGATTTAACCGTATGGATTGAGCGGGACAGACTAGAGTCCAACAGTAAAATGGCGCTAGCCCATTTCTGGTAGGATGGGGAATAATTAACCATCCCCACCCCCCTCACCAGCCAGTGACTCAGTTTTCCCATCTCTTCAGTCAGAAAATGATGTTTGCCATTTCTTTCTTTTCACTGGTGTGTCTTTAATGCGCTGAGTTTTTAGGAAGAGGGGCCATGGTCGCACAGTTCATAGCTTTTCAGGGTCACGGGAGTTTTCCTGCGTGCACTGACGAAAGATGACTCTCTGGTAACTGCTTCTGTCTTTGCACATTCTTAAACCAGTTCCAAGATGGGAGCATACAACCAGGCCTTCTGGGAGCTGGAGGGTGCTCTGACGAACAGAGGGTCCCAATGTGGTGACTCAGTTATACTGAGTTAGAAACTGCCCACTCTGGTGTGCGTTGATCATCTTTATCTAATTTGTCTGATACTAAGCCATCTAAACTTGTCCACATCAGAAAATTCTTTTCTTTTATTTTAAAGGCTATCCTTGACTAATACTGAATTACCATTTGAATGTGCTGATGGCCTCAAGTTTGGTTCTTACTATAATTTAGGTTTCAGTTATTATTAATTTGGTTAGGATACTTAAGGAAGGGGTGTGAAGAAGGCCATAGGGTATATATTGGTATGATGGCAGAATAAAGAACGAAGCAATGGAGTATAGACATACTACATTTGTTTTTCTTTCCATAAACATTTCTACACAAAGGAGAAACGTAGGCGTGTGCACACACATACTCAGATGGCATGCCAATAGCAAAGTCTCTGTGCCTGTCTCTGGTCTAACCCATGTGGGACTCCTTTGATCTTCTCAATGCCTTGGGTTATGGAAAACAGAAGCAGCCTTTGGTGAGAAGGAAGTACTTCCTCTTGTCACTTGTGGCCCTCTTGAATATATAGGATCCCTTCTATACGTCCAGCCCCTCCTTTTTAAAAAACTATTTGTGTGGTTTTTTGTTTTTGAGGTTTTTTAAAAATATATTTTATTTATTTATTTGGCAGACAGAGATCACAAGTAGGCAGAGAGGCAGGCAGAGAGAGAGAGAGGAGGAAGCAGGTTCCCTGCTGAGCAGAGAGCCGATGTGGGGCTCGATCCCAGGACCCTGGGATCATGACCTGAGCTGAAGGCAGAGGCTTTAACCCACTGAGCCACCCAGGTGCCCCTACTTATTTATTTTAAAGAGAGAGTGCAGGTGGCAGGGTAGTGGCAGAGGGAGAAAGAGTCTTAAGCAGAACCCACAGTGAGCACAGAGCCCAACACAGGGCTCAGTCTTGTGCCCCTGAGATTAGAATCTGAGCCAAAATCAAGAGTCAGGACACTCAACTGACTGTGCCAACCAGGCACCCCCCTTCGGCCCCTTCTATGTGCTCTGTAGTTATATTTATTTTGTGCATTCTAGCCAACCATTCACCTGTAGATCCATCATTAGGCCATAATACTATCTGTTTGGAGTGTGACCTAATACCAAGTTCTGGTGATGAACAGAGGGGAGGGTCTTTTAAAAACAAAACAAAACAAAACACGTTGCTTTCGGGGTGCCTGCGTGGCTCAGTTGGTTAAGCAACTACCTTCAGGTCAGGTCATGATCCTGGGGTCCTGGGATAGGGCCCCACATCAGGCTCAGTGCTCAGCAGGGGTCTGCTTCTCCCTCTCCCTCTGCCTGCTGTTTCCCCTGCTTGTACTCTCCTGCTCTCTCTCTCCGTCAAATAAAAAAATAAAATCTTTAAACAAACAAACAAGATAAGATCAGGAAGGAGACAAACCATAAGAGACTCTTAATCTCAGGAAACAAACTGAGGGTTGCTGGAGGAGGGTGGGATGGTTGGGTTATGGACATTGGGGAGAGTATGTGCTACAGTGAGTGCTGTGAATTGTGTAAGACTGATGATTCACAGACCTGTACCTCTGAAACAAATAATACATTATGTGTTAATAATAATAATTTTTAAAAACCAACCAGTGTTGCTTTCCATGATACATGACCTCCAGTGCATGTTCAAGTATAACCACATCACAATCACCCGCTCCTTCCTCTACAGCAGAGAGGGTTTGGGGGATTTAGTCCTTCTGGAACTCCCCCCATGTGAGGACTTCCTGCTTTGAGCCCTCAGGGTCTCCCACACTGCTTCAGGGTCACTACTCTTCTCATTTCTCTGTTGCTGTTTGGTGAGGCTTCCTGCCTCCTGGTCTTCTCTCTGTTGCCCCAGACAACTTGGCCAGAGTAGCTGTGTCACCATTGAGCTCTTTCACATTCCCTGCATACCTATTCAAGTCTTTGGTTCTGTCAGTAAGACTGTCTTATGAGACCACCATGCTCCCGCCATAGTGCTAGGCACTTAGAAAAAGTAGCATCATGACTTCTACCCTTAAAGTGCTCCATCTAATCAGAGAGAGATGGTCAGTGTACCTGAAAATGGCAGAGTTCTGCTCAAGTTTAGAGGGAAGAGCCTATCATGTCTATAGGGCAAGAACTGTGTCCATTTGGGTTGCTTCTGAATCCACAGTGCCTGGCCCAGAGTGGGCCCTCCGTGAACACTTATTGGTTGAATGAGTGAGTGAAGAAGGCTAGCGTAATTAAAATGGCCTCCTGGAGGAGGAGAAACTTGATGTAGGTCTGGAAGGATAACAAAGATTGGGATTGACATAGATAAAAAGGAACAAGGATACAACATTGGGAATAGATACAATGAACCTGAAGGAAATGAGGGATTTTACCTGATGAGAACATACTTTATACATCCTGTGATAAGTATTAGAAAAGTCTATCTCTAGGTATACCGAAAGGTGTTCGAGCTTATTAAATAACTTTAGAGGAGCCATGGAAGGCTGTGTGTGTGTGTGTGTGTGTGTGTGTGTGTGTGTGTGGCAGTGACAAGGAAAGACAGTGTTTAAATTATCGGGAGGTGAGGAAATCCAGAGAAGCTGATCGAGGAAGGCCTTCCTCGCCACAGCGAGAGAGGGAACACAAGCAGGGGGAGCGGGAAAGGGAAAGGC
The DNA here is from genome assembly GCF_030435805.1 of Mustela lutreola. Lineage (NCBI taxonomy): Eukaryota > Metazoa > Chordata > Mammalia > Carnivora > Mustelidae > Mustela > Mustela lutreola. Next base: position 99,706,564 of record NC_081295.1, on the reverse strand, counting down.
AGGCTTCCTGCTGAACAGGGAGCCTGATGCGGGGCTGGATCCCAGGACCCTGGGATCATGACCTGAGCCAAAGTCAGATGCTTAACAACTGAGCCACCCAGGGACTCCCAGAGTTTTTATATTTTATTTATTTATTTATTTATTTATTTGACAGAGAGAGAGATCACAAGTAGGCAGAGAGAGGGGGGAGGCAGGCTCCCCACTGAGCAGACCGCCACATGCGGGACTCAATCCCAGGACCCTGAGATCATGACCTGAGCCGATGGCAGAGGCTTAACCCACTGAGCTACCCAGGTGCCCCATGATGTTTTTAAAGCTGTTTTCTACGTTGGTAAAAAAGGATGATCAGTTTTTTAATTGTTTTACATTTTGGAGAATTCATCAGTGGGCAATGAAAGAAATCCTGTGCATAGAGCCTTTGGTGTCCTTCCAGGCTACTTCTCAAGTTACAGCTATTTATGAAAAGAGAAATATAGCTGCAAAGAGTAATGCAGAAGCAAACGTGTATTGGGATTTTTCTCTCTACAGGTTTCTTCCATCGGGACTTAAAGCCTGAGAACCTCCTCTGCATGGGCCCGGAACTTGTGAAAATTGCAGACTTCGGGTTGGCCCGAGAAATCCGATCCAGACCCCCATACACAGACTATGTATCTACCAGATGGTAAGCCCTCTTTCTTCCAAGTTATTTTAAAATACACCATTATACTGAGAATAACATTAATGTCACAAATAAGTAACTTTTTACTGAGAGCAACAGTGCAGTTTGAAACACATATTTGTAGGTATCTTGGCATTGTACCAGGTTTAAAAGCTTGGGCTGTAAATCCTTTTTACGAGGAGGCCTGTGACGCTTTTCCATGATATTAATATTTTATATACAGCCCTTACTGAAGACCATTTCCTAAAAGAGTTGTGTAGAAAGTTCTCCAAAGACCTGTCTAAAAAGCCAGCTAACGACTATTGCTAAAACTTTGAGACCGGAAGCATTTAAGCAGTTGGCCATGACCAAGAAGTAGCCTGCAGACAAGTTTATGTTCTCTCTTTTTCCTGTTCTTTTCCTCACTCTCACTCTGTTTCTCAAGGGTGCCGTACAGAAGAGTCCTGCAGAGAAATGCTCAGTAGGAAAAACCATGAAATAGAGAAGCACTACTTTATGAGAGCAGCCCCGACAATGGCCAAGCTGTCCTGAGTCCACCTACCCCACGGAACTAGATAGCAATTAGAAATAGAGAAGATCTCTCCCTGCGAATAGATGGTAGTATTTCATTGAACTGTAGCCGCACTAACCGGCAGTGCATCTTTGGCCCTCCAGGTACCGGGCTCCGGAAGTGCTCCTGAGGTCTACCAGCTACAGCTCCCCCATTGACATCTGGGCCGTGGGCTGCATCATGGCGGAAGTGTACACCCTCAGGCCACTCTTCCCCGGGGCCAGTGAAATTGACACCATCTTCAAAATCTGCCAGCTGCTGGGGACACCGAAAAAGGTAATGATCCTGAACGAAAGCCTGGGGGCTGAAGCCAGCAGCTGCCCCTCCCCACACCCTTGGTTCCTGTCCTGCACCCACACAGCCCTAGCCCTGTGGATCACCTGCTGGTCCTATAGTCTTTCTCTTGACCTCAGTGGCCCTTCCTTGCCCTTTCCGCTGACATGACAGCCTCTGTCCGTCCTGCTCTTCACCTTAAGTACACGTGTTACGGCTCCCTCTGCTCCTCTCTCGGCCACCCCACCTCCCTCACTGGGCTTTCTATCCTCCTGGCTACAACTCCTGCAGCCCTTCCCAAGTCTCCTAACTGAAACCTTCCTTGGGCCTGCGATCACATGCTTAGACCACCTGTGAGATTTTCTCCCGACATCCTCACCGTCACCTTGGACTGGACACCTGACATGGATTGTGATTTGCTGACCCCCCACCTAGCTTCCTTCCTCCATTCCCCGTTCCTGTCCACCTCGCACCAGAATCCCAGCACCCCAGTCTTGAGGCGAAATTTCAGAGTTACCCTTCCCACCCCCACCCCCCGTACCCTCCCTCACTGGCCACAAATCCTGTAGAACTCCAGCCACCGGTGACCCTCCTGCTATGTCTGGGCATCTTCTCAGTCCAGCTGCCCTCAAGTTCTGCCCCCAGCTTATCTTTCAATCTGCAGCCAGATTCCCCCAGCCAAACAGCAGCCCTGGTACTGCCTTCCCGGTGAAAAATACCCATTGAGTGCCCACACCACAGCCTGCTTCTCCCTGCCCTGCGCACGCGAGCTCCGCTCCTCTGCCTGAATGTCTCACGTGACTGAATTCCACTCTTTCCAAGGTCCCTTAATAATTTACGTCCCCGCTACTGCTCTAATCTCCTCTCCATTTCAGCTGTGCTTTAGGTTAATAATATCATTATTGTTGGACATCTCTGTGCCCTGGACCATGGGCTTGTGTTTATTGATATTCATTTTCTAGGTCCTAGCACCATTGCTTATACAAACCAGACCCTCAGAACATTTTTAGATCATTTGAATAAATTATGAGTGCTACCTCCTCAAGATTTTCCAGAGTCTCTTGCTGGATATCTTTGCCTCCTCTGGTTAACTTTCTTGCAACCCTCATCATTTTTTTCTCTGTATTACTGTGTTTTAAAATAAATGCCTTTTTTTTTCTCTTTTTGGACTGTAACACCAAATCCTGGATTATTTTTGGATACCCAGCAACACTAAGCATATAATAAGCCCTCAATAACCATCTAAGTGAATAAATAACATAAGCTATACATAATGCCACTTTACCTTAAGATAAAATTATACCAGAATGTGTTTTGTTAAAAAAAAAAAAAAAAAAAAGCAGGGTGGGGGGGACCTTAAAGATTATTTGCTCATCGTTTTGCATCATCACCTCCAGAATTTAGTGGGAATGATGCATGAAGCAGTGGAGAGCTTGAGACTGAAGGGAACAGCTTTCTTCCCTGCTGGAGTTCGCAGCACGGTTATTTTCAGTTATCAAGATGGGTTTATTGTTGGGACCTGGGTGGCTCAGTGGGTTAAATATCTGCATTCCACTCAAGTCATGATCCCAGAGTCCAAGGTGTGCTCCTTGCTCTGTGGGGAACCTGTTTCTCCCTCTGCCTGCCTCCCCCTGCTTGTGATTTCTTTCTGTCAAATAAATAAAAGCTTTTTTTTTTAAAAAAAGGTAGGAATATTACAATATATAGGGTAACACAAATTTATTTAACTGGAAACAAGGTGTCTTCTTTTCTTCCCCAATACAGTTTCTCAATAGTTTCTTAAAACCTCTGTCTCATAGAACACAATTGGAAAAACACTCATTTGAACAATCAATTGAATGCTTATAAAACCAGTTGGTGGCAAATTCACTGTGTTTCCCACTGTTCCCCCACATTCACGTTCTTTGCCGTCCCTCCATTAGCATCTTCTGTGTTTCGTCAGACGCAGTGCGGCACCGTGAGTACGAGCGTGGTAATGATGTGATTGCTTTTCTGGTAGTGGCACGTGGGCTGGAATAGAAACGATCAGAACAAGTTGGCTAAGCAAGATCTTCTGTCTCATCCTTCTTTCAGACCGACTGGCCTGAAGGCTACCAACTTTCAAGTGCAATGAACTTCCGCTGGCCCCAGTGTGTACCCAATAATTTAAAGACCCTGATTCCAAATGCTAGCAGTGAAGCCATTCAGCTCCTGAGAGACATGCTCCAGTGGGATCCCAAGAAACGGCCAACAGCTAGTCAGGTTTCCTTCCATTTCCTTCTGTTCGATGCATTTCTTGTGAAGTTCATATCTGACTCTGGGTAATTCCTATAAACCTCATAGGAAGTATCTTACGTGGTATTATGGGTGAAAACCAGTATCAAATGCCACTAATGGTATATTATATATAAAACCAAAATAGTTTGAAACTCACTGTATACAGTTAAAGGTTTAAACAATACAATTGCTTTGGAAATTGGTATACAGGTTCCTATCACCACGTACGAGGAAGAGAAAATAAGCAAATATATCTGCCTGTCTTTGGAGAAAGTTTTCAAAGATAATTCTCTAAGTTAAGACTACATAGCAGTTTGCTTATAAGGCATTATGGGTTGTCAAAAGGGAATTTGAAAATATTTGTGAAATCCAACTCCCTCATTTTACAGCTGGCACAGAGAGGGCGACAGACAAGGTAGAGCTAGGATGATAAGCATCGTTAATATTTGATAGCACTTAACAGTTTGTAGATGCTTTAGTGTGTTCTTACATGATATTAACCCTATGAAGGTTCTGTGAACTCAGGGGTAGTGTTTTCCCCCTGTGAGAAAACTGAATCTCAGAAAGTTGAAGCGATCTCCCCTAATCATTCATCCATCAACTAGTACAGGTAGTGCCCCAGACTGCAGTTCAGTGACACGGATTGTGGGTCTCCTGCTTCATACATCCTTTTTTCTCAACCTGCCCTCCCCTAAGGCCAGTTGAACTTAGATGATAAAACACCCTTGTGCCTCTTGCAAGCCTCCCTCTGTAGTGTGTCTGGCTCCTTCCCAGCAGCCCCTCAACCATGGTGGTTACGCGGCTCAGAATGACAAAGGTGACCAGTTCTAATCAGAGATGATGATTCAGCTAAACAGAAGTGATGGGGGCCATTTGAAGATAGGGCCAATGTGATGTTAGAATTTGTGAGAACCAGAGAGACCATAGTTGGAGGTTAAGGAATTATAAGGAGAAGCAGCTTTCCAAAGGCTCAGAGGAGAAAGAGCCATAATTCGGTACCATAAGACTCCGGGTGGCCAGGGTTGGAAAGCCCACAGAAGTGCACAGTTGGGGGGGATGAAATTCATAAATATCCTGAGGGCAGGAGAAACGCTTTCTGATGAACCCAGTTTTTTAAAGGTTGTACCCAAGAGATGAAAAAAAAAAATCTGTAGCAAGGAACCAAGAGAACAATGTGTATTTTTAAGAATAGTGTCAGAAAAGCTAAAAACGGTCCCAGATCAGTTTGCAGAAGTGCCTGGAACTACAGAGACTTCTCAAATTAGATGCCAGGGTCCAAAACCAGTACCAGAATCTCCATGTTATTGGCCTCTGTGTCTACACTTACATATAATCATTACAGATGTTTATAACAGAGCTATTAAGAAAGGTTCTGTTCTGTTTGGTGATTTCCATTCAAAAAGACTAGGGAATACAGAGACTATTTCAGAAAGAATCGCAAACCCCAGCTCTTCAAGATTTATCCCCTGACTGTCCGGAAAACTGGATTGCTCAGAACAACTACCAAGGCTTGCCCGTTGTTGATAGGCAGGGTTTCCCTGTATCCTGCATCACATTCTTGGCATTCCTGGGGTTAAAGACCTGCTCATTTTACACTTGCCTCTTCGGAGTCTTCCAGGATTATTGTGTTTGGCTCTCCCAGCTTTATATTATTTTTTTTCTTTTTATGGACTGAGGAAATTGGCTCTGAAAGGTGAAATACTACATTTAAGACACATAGCAGGGGCGCCTGGGTGGTTTGGTTGGTTAGGCGTCTGACTCTTAATTGGTTCAGGTCATGATCTCAGGGCTGTGAGATCCAGCCCCACATTGGCTCACGCTCAGTGAGGAGTCTGCTCGAGATTCTCCGGTTCCCTCTTCCCTGTCCCTGCCCCCCCCACAAAAAGATACATAGCAAATAAGTTACAAAACCAGCATCTGACTGGCTATTATATAAGACTGATGAATCATAGACCTGTACCTCTGAAACCAGTAATACATTGTATATTAATTAATTGAACTTAAATTTAAATAAATAATAAATTAATACATACCACAAATTGCGATTTGCCAGCATGGACCAATATTTCTATGGCTCCATGATACAATGCATATTAATTTATTTAAATTAAATTAAATTTATTTGTTTACATTAAATTAATTTATTTAAATATCCTTTAACTCTTTTATTTTTTTTTTAAGATTTTATTTATTTATTTGACAGAGAGAGAGATCACAGTAGACAGAGAGGCCGGCAGAGAGAGAGAGAGAGGGAAGCAGGCTCCCCGCCGAGCAGAGATCCCAATGCGGGACTCAATCCCAGGACCCTGAGATCATGACCTGAGCCGAAGGCAGCAGCTTAACCCACTGAGCCACCCAGGCACCCTCCTGTAACTCTTTTAGTGAGGTCTATTATATTAAATGGAAGTTTCAAAGGAAAAAAAAAACATCTGTGTTGAGCGAGATACTTTTCAGAAGTAGCAAAAGTAATAGCAGTGTAACTGGCTGCTTTATCCAAATAATTTTAAGTGTATAAACTTTGTATTTTAGATAAGGAAAATCATAAAGAGTATCACTCTTTCAGTGCTGTTTTCTCGTTGGTTTAGGCTAAGAAACTGTAGTAAGCTGGTCCCATGAAATGTAGCTCAGTGAGCCTGATGGTCGTAACCTTCCTGGCTAGACTTTTCTCCTACAACAGCCCTCTGTGTTACTGCAGGCGCTTCGATATCCCTACTTCCTGATTGGGCATCCACTGGGCAGCAACACACAGAGCCTTCAAGATTCAGGAAAAGCACAGAAGGATGTCCTGGAAAAGACAGGCGCAGCTCCTCACATCAAGCCGGTCCCTCCCGCCCAGCCCCCAACCAAGCCACACCCACGGATTTCCTCGAGGCAGCATCAAGCCAGCCAGCCCCCTCAGCATCTCACGTACCCCTACAAAGCAGAGGCGTCCAGGACAGATCACCCGAACCATCTTCCAGAGGACAAGCCAAGCCCGTTGCTCTTCCCATCCCTCCATACCAAGAATGCTCAGTCGGTAAGCAGTGAAGATTTGCTAGGACGCCTTGTATTGCCTGTACCTCTTCTGACCCCACCTATGGTGTGAAAGATTTCCTTTTTTCAGCCTATAAAGTCTAATTATAAGGAAGGTTGATTGCAATAAATGTATCTTTGCAATATCACGGAATAATGAAAGGAGCTTTGGTCTTGGAGTTGAAGGTCTAAATTCAGGTTCCGGCTGTGCCTGTTAACAGCGGGGCTGGCGGCGGGCAGCTGCGGTGTGGCGGTTCAGAGCTCCCCATTGTGAACATGTTTTGAAAAATCACAAAGTGCTGTAACGAAATGTATAGGTTGTCATTCCTATTAATGCTGCCGACAACTGCTGTTAAAACTAGGCTGTTGATTGAGCCCAGATGGTTCTCCTTCTCTGGGACTGGTGCGCAAAAGGAAGGAAGGAGTGCCAGACTCAATAACCTCATTGGGGCATCTAGTTACCAGTAGGTTTGTGGTGCTGTCTGAGAGTCTGATTTTCTGACAACTTTATGCAGAAGCAGAATTCTTTCTGTCGACAAGTATTCATTCACTGATGCCGGCTCCCGACCCGCACTGAGCTGCTCTGTGAGGTTACTGGAGTGCTATCTTTAGACTGTTTGCTGGGCCCCCGCCCACAACTTTGGAAGCAGTGTGTATTTGGAAATTTCCTACTATAGCTAATTCTGTAATTAAATAGTATCCAGATCTACTAAGAAGGCAAAGAAAGCATGTTTGCAGTGTTTTCGGTAAATGAGCAGGATGACTGATGTCTGAGTTGTATTCTCTTGCATCTCTGTTTACGACAGAATAAAGCCTGTTAATGTCTTCAGGGATGAGGCCCGGATGACAGCCTAGCTATCCTCCCCATATGTGAGCAGTACCTTAGACTTCTTTTTAGGGGCACCAGGGTGATGCAGTCAGTTAAGCGTTTCGAGTCAGTTTGGCTCAGGTCATGATCTTGTGGTCGTGAGACTGAGCCTTGTAGCAGGCTCCTCAGTGTGGAGTCTGTTAATGCTCTCTCTCCCTCTCCTTCTGTCCCTTCCCTGTCTCTCTCTCTCTCAAAAATACATCTATTTTATTTATTTATTTATTTGACAGACAGAGATCACAAGTAGGCAGAGAGGCAAGCAGAGAGAGAGAGAGAGAAGGAAGCAGTCTCCCTGCTAAGCAGAGACCCTGATGCAGGGCTTCATCCCAGGACCCTGGGATCATGACCCAAGCCGAAGGCAGAGGCTTTAACCCACTGAGCCACCCAGGTGCCCCTAAATGTATTTTTTAAAAATGTCTTTGTAAAAATCCTTATCTCATACACCTGAATGTCCCCGTAGGATGCCAGTGGGTGGGAGGCACACAGGAGAGGTGAAAGACAGAGGCCCAGGAATGTGCTTCCCACGGTGGCGTGTGGGGAATGCTATGCCCCTGTCCTCCTTTTCATCAATGAAGAAGTGTGGAATGGGCATTACTCATGGGTGAGCTCCATTAATGCCAAGTATCACTTTGTCCCCCACTCCTCGGGTGCACAGAAAATGCTAGTTGGCCTGGAACACAAAAACGGGGAGATCAAGCCCAAGAGTCAGAGAAGGTGGGGTCTTGTATCCCGGGCGACAAAGGATTGTGACGACTGGGCTGACTTGGATGACTTGGATTTCAGTCCGTCCCTCCCCAGGACTGACCTGAAAAACAAGAAGAGACAGAGCGAGGAGGCTCTCTGCAGGCAAGTGTGCGCCTCGGCTCAGGACACAGATTGAGTCTGGGGTTTTTGAATCGGTCTGCGCCTCTCTGATGGTGCTTCCCATCTCATGCTGATCCAAGCCACATTCCCTTGCTTCAGATTTGAGAGCGTTCTGGACCTGAAGCCCTCCGAGCCCATCAGTACAGGCAGCAGCGCCCCTACCCAGACCTCCTATCAGAGGCGAGACACACCAACCCTGAGATCCGCGGCCAAGCAGCACTACCTGAAGCACTCACGATACTTGCCTGGTAATAGAAATGCTTGCCTTTACTTTCCTCCTCGATAAGAAATCATTTCCCTGGAATCACGTATTCACAGAGATTCCATTCTGGAAGGCAAGCGCCCCTGGCTTCTAGAACTTCAGAACTGGCAGGAACATCATAGAAATGTATGATGTAAGCCCCTGTGCAGCCTTTTTTCTAATGCTGGGAGCCAGACCCTAAACAAATAGACAATCAGTAGATCCAGTGGTGGTAGAAAGCGGGGAGAAGATGCCACTGTAGACAGAGGACACAGGAAGGGCCTCTCTGAGTGCATGACTCCTGTCTGGGCCCCCAAAGAATGGGGAGGAACAAATGAGCAGAACAAAGGCAGGGGAAGAAGCAAGAGGAGAGCCTGGGAGGAAGGCAGGGGCTTAGCTTGTGAGGGGAAGGGCAGAGGGGCCGGCGTGACCCGAGCATGGTAAGACGGTGTTACACGTGGCAGGAGGCATCTTTGGGGGTCTCGTGAGACATTTGGAATTCATTTAACAAGTAGCAAGAAGCTGTCAAAGGGTTTTAACTGGAGAGCACACTGGGTTCACGTTCATCTGCATGTTGAGTGGCTGAGGGCAGGCTGTAGTTCTCGTGCAGGTAAGGGGAGTGCTGGCTCAGGCTGGGGCTGCGGGGCCCAGGGGAAACATGGGAACAGCAGGCCCCGCTGGTGGGTTGACTCCTCGCCTCTTGGTTGGCCTCCCAGGATGACCTGGAAGAAGAGAGAGCAGGTGACGGTACAGCAGTGGTTCGGGTGTCAGGACAGAGACACACTGTGTCCTCTGGTCCAAACTCCAGTGGCCACAGGCCAAAGAGAGCAGGGAGGGAATTACAGTTATTTCTTTTTGGCTCTAGAAGAGGAAGGAGGATAAAGGATGAATTCAGTCTTTCAGTTCTGAAAACCATCTGCAGTGTTTGACATAAATGGGAAAGTGGGCGGTCTAGTGGGTGGTTTGGCTTGAGTTTGAGGTGATTGATTAAGGTCAAGGCAGCCTTGGGTCTAACGGAGTCTGAGGGTTCCCCAGTGCTGACCCTAGTCACCAGCACTAGATGGCGCTAACGGTCCAGGTCAGGTGAGAAGAGGGATCTGGGGGACAGAATGCAGAGAAGAGAGCAAGGAGCTGCAGAGCTGGGGGGGTGGGGAAGGGGGACCAAGAGGAACTTGGGAAGGTAATGGACAGGTAGTGGCCCATGCAGGGGTACAGATGGGAATGACCAGGAGCACTGACACCCAGGAAATAGCACCAGAAGACATGAGACAGACCTGTTGGGAGGAGTTTAGAGAGACCTCTTTCAGGCTGCCCATCAGTGAGTCAGCCTACTAAATCCCAGGACACCATATTTCCTTCTTTCCTCAGCAATCTATGGACAACCTCAGGGTCAATGTAAATACATTACATTCCTACAACATAGGAAGTTTAGACAAATTGAGTTCTGTGATGAGGTTACCACTGGAATCTGGCTCAACATGAAATAATGCATTTTGCATCTGAAAATCATTTCTTGCCCACTAGGAATAAATATAAGAAACGGCATACTTCCAAATCCAGGCAAGGATTTTGTTCCATCTAATCCGTGGTCGAGTTCTGGTTTGTCCGGAAAATCTTCAGGAACAGTATCCGTAATCAGCAAAATAAATTCAGGTGAGTAGTGATTATTAACTCCGAAATGACAAGAGGCAGATTCTCTGGATACAGCGAGGCCGGTCCAGAGAGACAGGCTATGGAAATGAGAGGGTTTTCTGGGACCCCTTTTTCAGGCCACGCTCCTGTCTCTTTCTTGGCAGCAGGCTCTGGGGACCCAGCCAGCTGCCCTGGGTCTGCCCCCAGGCATAGCTGGGGAGTTAGGCATCTCTGACTTCCAAGGCCCCGCCCTGCTGGACACCCAGCTTAGCTCCACCTGCCGTGCTCCAGCTCGCCCCTCTCTCTGATGACCCAGCCTTAGCCCAGAGCGTCAGAAAAACCTCTTCTGGACAGCTCAGAGGGCCGTCCCCACTTTTTTGTTGTTGTTCTCAGTTCCACTTCTTTTAAATGACTAAGGGAATTTCCTAAGCCTTCCAGGCAGGCTAACCCCATTCCCAGCAGGCCTGTTCCCTGCGCCACTTTCCCTCACACAGGCAGCCCCTGTCATGCATTGCTTCCCTTCCACATTGCCAAGCAAACATCTGGGCCTCACTTCTCCCTGCTTTATCCATGACACATCCATTTATTTTGAGAAATACAAAAAAGAGGGAAATGAGGTATCAATACCCATGTACCCACCCCAGCTCAAGGAGTCAAACTTTGCAAGTACACATGAAGCCCACCATCTAGGCCCTCCTACCCATTCCCTCTTTCCCCTCTCCTTCCCCCGACCCCTACCTAATTTGGTATTTATTACTTCTGTGCATTTTTTCAAAGATTCATGAACCACATAGTATTTTTTACATGTTCAAAAATTAACACAAACGTAATTCTGGATCTTCACTCGTTTTAGTAATTCTATTATGATCTAGCAATTACACAGAGGTGTAAGACCCATCAGAGTGTATGTTATAAAACCTATGTAACTTATGACACCACATCACCCCCTAATTTATGACTTGTACTGGACTGTAATGTATTTATCCTTCTCTCCTTGGTGAGCATGGAAGTTGTGAACCATCTTTGCTATAGAAGGAGCGCTGAAATGAACCTGGGCGTACCCTCTTGTCGCGCACCTGCGTGAAGGTTTCTCTGGGGTTGATGTAAACAGGTTAAAGGGTGTGCTCATCTTTGACTTTACAGATGTTGCCCAATTGCTCTCCAGCAGGGTCTGGGAGTGGTGCTGCATCCTTGATGCCACTTGGTACTGTCGCGATTGCAAACTGTGTGCTGGTCTAATGGGTGTGAGATGGCCTCTTGTGGTGGCTTAAGCTTGCATGTCCTGTGTGCTAATGAGGTGGAGCATCTTCTCTCGTGGTCATGGACTCTACGTTCTTTCCCTTTTGTGACTTAACCTGTTCAGATTCTCTCATTTTTTGTGTGTACCTATTCACCAAAAATGCAAAATGTCCTCTAGCACAACGCAGCTCCTCACCCAGGCATTGTCACTCTGCCACACATTCTCCCCCCAATCCCCGGATATAACTTCCATTTGTATAATGGCCCATGATAACATTTGTCATCATTCCGTGTGTACCTGAAGTCTTAATAGGCTCATAGATCTCTGTTCATCCATCCAATATGTATTGATCACTGCTACATATAAGGTGTCCCATTAACCTCGTAGAACACTGGGTCCCCATACAGTTCCAGCCCTTAAAGCACTCTCACTCTGAAAGGGTCATAAAAAATGAATATATTTAATATACATCATTAATTTTTCTGATTACGGGGCAAGAGTATTTAGTGTAGACTTACTTGACATGACTAAATAGTTAGATCTTAACTATTCAGTTAACTAGTTAACTACTAAATAGTTAAGTAGACTTACTTGTCATAACTAAATAGTTAAGATCGCCTGTCTGCATGCCATTCCGTAAGAGAGTGGTTTGTGGATTATGGTTTAGCCAGATTCTATGATTTGTACATACTGACCTGGAAGGATAACTCTTCTCTGTTTTGGAGGGGAAAAAGCAGATTTCAGAATGGGCTAAACACATTATTCCAAAAAAGAAAGAAAACCATACCTTTCCCTTTTCTTGAATGAACCAAGCATCTGGGCTCCATTCAGGCACAGGCTACAAGAGTGGCCCTGTCTTTGCTGCCCCTCTCCCCCGTCTTTCCACAGTGTGGTGTGGAGGAATGCTCTGCTCACAATTCACGGTTCTTACCCTATTTCCCCCCTAAAAGTAAACACCCAATTCTTTATTGTTCCACACCTGTGTGATCCTGTTGTGTTATGTGCACATGGGGTCTTCATAGTAATGAGCTTTTGCTTTTGTACATCAGTTGGTTCCGGTTCTACGAGTTCTAGTGGACTGACTGGAAACTATATCCCGTCCTTCCTGAAAAAAGAAGTTGGTTCTGCTGTGCAGAGGGTACACTTGGCTCCTATTCCAGACCCTTCTCCGGGTGAGTCCTATTTGGGGTTATTCATGAAGCCGTTCATCAAATGGTTATCGACTCATGGCTTTGTGCCAGGCATGTTGTAAGCCGAGGACCCACCAGGGCAGGGTAGATGCTTGCCAGCGCTGAGGAGAAAAATGAGGTAGACAGGATATAGGGAATGTGGGGGTTGGAGTGTGCATGTTTAAAGAGGGTGCCAAACCCTAAGAGACTCAATCTCAGGAAACAAACAGGGTTGCTGGAGGGGAGGGGGGATGAGAGGAATGGGGAGGCTGGGTGATGGACACTGGGGAGGGTATGCGTTGTGGTGAGCGCTGGGTGCTGTGTAAACTGATGAATCACAGACCTGTACCCCTGAAACAGATACTACATTATATGTTAATTTAAAAAGAATAATAATTTACAAAAATAAATAAATAAATAAAAGAGGGTGGTCAAAGAAGACCTCACCACCAAGGAGCTTGAGTGACGGTGTGTGAAGGAGGTGAGCGGGCTAGCCAAGCGGTGTGGGTGACCCCCAGCCCCGGGTTCCTAGCACGTGAGAGGTGGGCGTGTTCCTGGAAGAGCCGGGAGGCAGGTGGCAGGGGCGGAGTGGGCGGGGCCGCCGTCAACGTGCTGTCCCTGTGTGTGAGCGACCAGACCCGGCGGGCACCTGAGGGTCTGGGGCAGAGGTGTGAGGTGATCTGACTCACATCTTGGAGCCTCACTCGCGCGCTCCTCGTCGTGGGACTGGAGGCGGGGAGCACGGTTGGCAGCGGGGAAACTGGCTGTTGCAGTCATCGCTGCGGGGAATCACAGGCCCGGCTGCTGAGAGCGGAGCCGGGCCAGATTCTGAGTCTGTTTGGAAAGGAGAGCCAGTGGCATTTGCTGACCAATGACACGTGGGCTGGGAAAAAAGAGGGGTCAGGAATGACACCTGTGTTTTTAGCCTGACAGCAATAGAATGGAGCTGTCCTTCACCCGGAGAGGGAAGACTGTGAGTCGCCCACCAGTGCTTCTCTTGAACTCCCATTTTCCAATATTTTTGTCACCAAGATGCATTTGTTTGCTGTGTTTGCGGGAGTCCTGTATCAATCTGACCCACCTTCCTCTTAATTGCAGGCTATTCTTCCCTGAAGGCCGTGAGACCTCATCCCGGGCGACCTTTCTTCCACACCCAGCCTAGAAGCACTCCCGGGCTGATACCACGGCCTCCGGCTGCACAGCCGGTGCACGGCCGGACCGACTGGGTTTCCAAGTACGCGTCTCGGCGATGACCCGCTAAGCTTCTGGGCGTGGGGGAAAGCAAGACACGGTCCCTCGGCTATCTGGTTGGTGTTCTGCCAACAAGAAACTGGCGACGGTGTGAAAGCAAACAAAAACTTTATAGTTATTCTTCTGAACTAAGACATTTCAATATTCTTTTTAAGATTTTTTTTTAAATATTGATTTGAATGCAATACCGTTTTTTTGTACAAAATTATTTTATTCTAAAACTGGGTCCCATTATTTTCTTAAGCAGCAGCATTTTGTATATATGGATTATGTTCTAGCATTTTATACAGTCAACTTTGTAACGAACTTTTTAAAAATTAATTGATTTTCCTTTGGGGTTCCAGATAATATTTTATACAGATTTTTAAAAATGTAATAATATTGATGCAGTATTGCAGCAGGGGTGCAATTGGAGGCTACATGATAGAGGGTTACTGACTCACCGCGTGCAGAGATTTGTGAAGTGGTTAAATTTTAAATGTGGCACACTGGTACATCGGCTTTCTTGGACCAGCCTCAGCGCTAGATAAATGATCTTCTGCTTTTCTCAATATCAGGTTATTGGTTTGATTCTGTGACACCACTGTGCTGTTCTAAAAATACTATTATGCAATGAATTTTGCAGCTGAAAGAACTCCAAGTAAATAGTTTTTTGAAGTTTTTACAACCCTTTTTGGTGGTTGGAGGTATGCAAGGTGGTTGGAGAGATGGTTTTATCACGGTAGGCCATCCCATTCTATTTTCTCCCATTTTTTTATGTTTCTTCCATTTTTGAAATCCAATTGTATAAGTACCCCCAAAAGGGAAGCTTTTCAAGCCAACGGGTCTTTCACTCAAAGGTCAACACAGTCCATTAAACTTATATTCCTATCAAGATGCATGACCAAAAAGCTAAGTTTCAAAGCAGCAGAAGATTTTTTTATTGTAATGACTGATCAACTCTTGAATTCGGTCCAGTTCTCCAGGCCTGGCTAGGAACAGACAATGAAGAATCTTCTGTCCTAGCCACATTCACAGGGCACTTTGGGGAGCAGGAAGGATTCATGGCCAAGGTTCTGCTGACCTGGGACATCCCGGCTACCATGATGGTGGTGTCAGTAATGTGCCACACTTGAACTCGTAACCCTTGTGTAGTTTCTTCACACAGTGGGAACTCTAATTTGTTGGACAGAGGCTATTCCATTGAGAGGAATGTTTACAGCAATTTTGAAAACGACAAAGCTAGTTTGGAGACAGAAAAAGAAAAAAGGTCCACTCTTCGTCCATCTCTGTAGGCCCATCTGGCCCCGCCTGTGGTTTACCTGAAAGGCAGGAGGGAAGGTCTCCGCCAGTGGACATAATACAAGCTCAATAGCGCATTGACTCACATTCTCCCAGGCCCCAAGCTACTCTCATTTGGTTCCAGGTTCCCGGATCTAGCAGGTTGAGCCATGTGAAATTGTCTGTCATTTCTGTAGGTTAAAATGACAGATAAAACAGAATGTCAGCACTTGGACACAATTTAACCCAATCCATGGGTAAATGATTGCTTTGATGCATTCGTAGTGTGTTAGAGCCTGAGCAAATTGCCAGGGCTCCCATAGGGCCCTCATCTAAATCAGGGAGTAATTTCTGCTTTGGGGAATCTGGCGCAATAATGCACTTGACCAAGCACTATGATCCCTAGGGGCGTGAGAAAAGCACATAATGGATGTGGATTTGATAGGGAATATTTTCTGTTAACAAACTGGCAGCAAATCTTCAGAAAACAAATATGTATATGTAAGCACAACTTGAAGCTGAGTTCACTTCTGTATTATATTCTCAACTCATTATCTAAAGCAGGAGAAAATATGTTTTCAGAGATGAGTCCTTTACTACGATTACTATTTATTTTCCCTTTCTGTATTATGTATAAAAAGTAAGTTAATCTGTAACCTTGCCCAGCTTGCTGGAAAGCTGGTTTTAAATTGTAAATACCTCCTAGAGAAGCAAATGGATTGTGAAAACCATATTCTTGGCACTCTAGCTTATGTTAAGGTCATGACATTTTTTTAAATGGAAAAACCCAGTCACCTGGTTATTATGCATTAGGGAATTGTTTCTGTAATGCTTTTTTGGGCCCATATTCAGAAAATATTTCAGTTTTCTTCCTCTTACTTTTTGCTTTATTTATGAGTAAACAAGTTCCCTTAGGATGCCAAACACGATTATCCTTGTGGAAGTCGAGAAGCTGATGTGCAGTCGAGAAAACTAGAAGACTGAAAAAAACAATGTAAATTCTAAAGAACCAGCAAAATCCTGGAAAGTTCTTTTTTTTCCCCCCATAAAGGGTAAATGGCAAATGTGTATACACGCTGTTTACTATAGAAGGGAATCGTGACCATTTTTTGTTACGTGAAAAATTAAATGATACCTGGTGTCTATATCTTTTAGTTAGTAGGGAATTATAAGATGTACTATAAGACACCAAGAGGAATGAGGAGTTTCACCGTACTTATCCATGACTGTACCTCATTTCCAGGCAGAAAGCTTTTCGGGACGTCGGGAAATGGTCCAGGGATGGCTCTCTTTCCACACCCAAAGGTCCGGTGATAAGTGGTGTGCCGGGGGGTATGTGTGCAAACCACAAGGCAAGCCGCATGGGCATAAAAGCTACTCTTGGTGTGACTGTTCATCTTACAATAAAATTCCATTGATTACTAAACACTCACCCAGCTCATGTATGATAGGATTTAAGGAGGAAGAAAATTGATTTTCAAACCATTATTTTAGACACCTCATAGATAGGCTCAAGGACTGTATATATCTAACTGACACTGTATCATCTTTTGATGTTAGCAGAAGTTGAATACAATGAAGGTAATGCCCAAGAACAAATAAGTGTAGTACTGGGGCTCACAGGCACCATCTTTGCTCATGAAGTAGCGTTCTCCTACCATCAAGCCATTGTTTTGTGCCATTTTGGAGGAAAAGGACGCAGGCTGTACGTTTCAGCTCAGTGTATGACCAAAAGCAATATGTTTATAAGAGAATGTTTGACATGCTAATTATTTTATGTCATTTAAAGCATACTGTAGCAACGCGTTTGTTTAATATATGTGCTTAATTTTTAGAATTATTTTTACAATTTCCAACCAAAGTACTGTATTTTATATAACTTATTGTGAGGACCCTCTCATGGAAACCATTAAGAAGACAACCTGGAGGCAAGCATCCCATCGATCTGTATTACCAATTTCTTAGAGACACTGAGCTAATGTGAATTTTCAAATAACCCGAACAGTCTTCTGATCTCAGATGTCTTTGTACTGATAGCAGTGTAATCACCAGATTTGATTACAAGGGAATAACTGAGAATATATTTATTTAAAAAGCAAATAGTCATCACGATGAGAATAGAGGAGGAGAGAAAACCACTGACACAAGCCCTTTCTGAAATAAAACATTGCGTTTTGAATAGTTTGTCCTAAGTTGTTTAAAAACGTTAACTTTATGTAAGGAAAATTCTGCTCCAAATAAAGTTACAGTTAAAGAAAGAGAAATGATCTGAGTGTTCTGTTTTTATTTTCAGTGTTCTTCCATCAGAAGATAACAGTAGGGCCCCTGGCAGGCTCGGTTGGTAGAGCACTCCACTCCTGATCTCAGGGTTGTGAGTTCAAGCCCCGTGCTGGATCTTTCACAAGAAGAAGATAACATTAGTATTTCCTAATGGGGGGTTTTGCTATTTTATAACTTCTTAATCCTTAGTACAGTGTTACTGCCATGAAATTAAAAGAATAAGCTTAAAACAGCATGTAAAGAGTTATTCTGCAAGCTGGAGACTTTTTATTTTGTGTTTTTTGGAGGCTTTTTAAAAATTTAGTATTTAGCAAGTTAGGTGACTAGGAATATTCAAAAAAAGAAAAAAGCAGATGGAGACAATTTCTGGTCGCCAATTTCATCATGTCTCCTTATTAATACCTACCTTGTATGCTTTCAGCTTTTCATAGCATACTCCTATGTACAATAAACACGGTCAAATGAAACTCATCACTTCGTGAATTACACACAAGATTCCACGGGAAATTCACTTCCCATTCTTTGGATCCCCAAAAGAATTTTGTAGGGACACAATTTACCGAAGGTGCATTGCTGAATCCCTAAGTGTGAACTCAACAGCATGTGTGTAAATTTTTGGAATCCTCTGCCCATCCCGCCCCTTCAGAAGCCTTAGGGATTTGAGCTCCGGCCAGCCTTCCTGCTAATAAAATCTGCTGTTAGAGTCTCCCATGTAGAAGCAGCTTTCCGGCTCCCATCTCTGACTCGTTCAGCCTACTTGCCTCCACTCCAGCTTCCACCAGGGGCCTTCCGGGTGACCCAGAAGTCCTACAGGATGTCTGCCTGCCTCCTGGGACCTTCAGTAGCCTCTCCTACATGGGAGTGCCTGGCACACACATCAGCTCCTCCCTGGCCTCGCGGGCAGCACTGCCAAGGTCAAGGCCCAGTACCAGCTGCAGCTGCAGCCAGACCAAAGCTGAGAATGTGTACTTGATCCAGTACAAGGAGCTGCAGACCCTGGCTGGGAATCACACGGATGCTCCCCAAAAGCTGGAAAACAGAGAGTTCCGAGATGAACTTCAGCCTCAGTCAACTCCAGGATGAGATGGAGGGCCTCCAAGGCCAGAGGGCTTCCCAGGAGGCCACCATAGCAGCGTGGGGGGCTGGGGGAGGGAGGTGGAGTGCATTAAAGAGATACTCCAGGGCCCTGGCCTTGGCTACCGCCTGCGCTCTTTCTACTCCAGCTTCGGCTCTGGTTGGGGGCTCCAGCTCCTTCTGCAGCGCCAGTTCCTTCAAAGCCATGCTTGGTGAAGAAGATCAAAACCTGTCATGAGAGGCTGGTTGTCCGAGTCGTCTGATGTCCTGTCCAAGAGAAGCAGCCGCTATGGTGCCTCCCAGTCTCCCCCATCCGGTGCCTGCCATAGAGCCTTTGGGGGAAGGAGCCGTGCAGGGGAGCATTGGGAACAGGAAACCCACCTAAGGCCCAGCCCCAGTCCTCAGCTGACCCTTGGGTGTAGTCTGTTGCCCTGGGTACTCCTTTTGCCCTTGCCTCCAACTAAAAGCCCATTCAAGTGCCTTTTCTAAAATAAAGCCTCAGGGCTCCAGTTGGCTCAAGTCAATAGAGCATTTGACTCTTGACCTTGAGGTTATAAATTGGAACCCCAGGCTGGGTGTAGAGATTACTTTAAAAATAAAATAAAATAAAGCTTCACCTAGTTCAATTCAGTACAGCATGCAACTCTTGATCCTAGGGTTGTAGGTCGGAGCCCCAAGCTGGGTGTAGAGATTACTTAAAATCTAGATAGACAAAACCTCAGTGGGTTCAGCCAAAAACAAATCCACAGAAATAAAACCCTGCTGTTGGGGAGTGACATCACCAAGATGGCAGCATAGGTTGCTCCTGACATCATGACCTCTCACAGGAACACCCAGTGACTATTCAAGATCAAGACACCACTGAGAAGCCCAGAAAATGCAGTTGAGGCCAAAGCGCGCCCTGGAGGCGAAGAGCTTCTGCATTAGAAGGGTAGGAAGTGACTACATATTGACTGCACTGCCCCTCCCCCAAGACAGCCTAGCGCCACACGGAGAGGTCTCCCCTGAGCCTCTCGTTCTTCCAGTGGGAAGAGAGAACCCCAGGGGGACAATTGGACTCCCCCGAGCATTGTGGGCCACTTGGGAGGAGCCCCTCCCTGATCGCACACCAGGGGAATCTGCAGCTGTCGGGAATCTGTGATGGAGAAGTGGGGAGAGACGGCACACGGCTCTCAGCAGACCGAATTCATGCTTGCAGTGCCCAAGGGGTAATCTCGACCAGCAGTTTTGCTCGTCTGCAGAACCAAGGCAGGAGTGCACTCTGACCAGGCAACGTGGTGGGGTGCAAATCCATCTGTTTCAGATCCTCAGACATGGAGTTTTGCTGGGCCTAGAGCTCAGTTTGCCCATGCCCAGGCAAGGAGCTGAGTCACAGCACTATCTGCTGGGGAGTGTCTCCCAGCCCCATCTGACCGGAAGGGCTGGCGACAACTTCTGGAAGCTGTGTGGCCCAGCAGCACTCAAGCTTAGAGGTTGAGCAGAGCCGATGACCCGCAGGGCAAAGCCAGTGTGGGGTGCAGTGTTCCCAGGCTGTGCCCAGGCAGGGGTCTGATCCACAGCCAAGGGGGAGGGTAGTTCCTGGCTCCGCCCAACCTGAGAGCTTGTTGGGGAAACTGAAAGTAGCCTGGTGCAACCCAGCCCCCTTCCCAGGAGGCAAGGGAGCAGAGACGGGGCCATGCCTGCTGTAGAGGGTGTCTTCTGGCCTCGTCTGATCAGAGGGGCTGGCAAAACACCCAGCAGTACTCTAGCCTAGACACAGGCAGAGCCCACAGTTTTCGGAGCAAAGCCAGTGGCCCTGTTTGGGGTGTGGGTGGACTTGAATTAAGAAAATCAATGAAGAGCTGTACCAGCTTTAGAGCTGCTTCTCCTGCTGTATCCAGGCAGAGAATCTGATTCGTAGCCATGCTGCTCACTGGAGACAGATTTCAGTGTGTGCAGCCAGGGAACCTAAGCAGAGCAGGCAGGAAGCTCTGTAGCCCATTCCACAGGGCCACATACAGTGACACTGGAACACAGCACAGCCCATGGCTTTCCCATCTGCAGAAAAAAACAATGGCTTCACCTGACCACAAAATGCAGTGCACACTCTAGCCTGATTTGGGCACCCAAACAACAAGCTATATAAGACTTGGGTTCTGTCCTGCTACCCTAAGGCAAGGAAGTCAATTCATAGCCTCATCTATTATTGAAATAGTTCTCAGTCCTGCCCATCTAGCAAGCCTGTAGAGCCCATCCTACAGCCTCACTTGGGCAGGGAACCAAGAGCCAGCTGTCCTGTCCAGCTGTTCTCATCCAGTGACACACTCTCCCATCCCCATCCTCAGAGCGTGAACAGCTGCCTCACCCAAAAATAGACCATAATAGTAGGCCTCTTCTATTCAAAGACATTACCAGCGGACATACCCAAAAACCCAACTGGGCTGACTGGTAAAGAACTATCTCTCCCAAAGTAAATCCGTAAAGTCTGAGAGAGGAGCCCCATTACTCAAATACACAGATACTAAGTAAGGAATCACGGATCACAAAAAATCAAGTAAATATGACACCACCAAAGGAAACTAATTAAAGTTTCAAGAACTTACCCTAAAGAAATGGAAATCTATGAACTGTCAGATGAAGAATTCAGAATAATCCTCTTAAGAAACTTTAGTGAAGGCCACCTGAGTGGCTCAGTCAGCTAAGTGTCTGTCTTCAGCTCAGGTCATGACCCCAGGGTCCTGGGAGGGGGTCCCAGATTGGGCTCCTTGCTAAGCAGGGAGTCTGCTTCTCCCTCTGCCTACTGCTCCCCCTGGTGTGCTTGCTCTCTCTGACAAATAAATAAAATCTAAAAAAAAGAAAAAGAAGAAGAAGAAAGAAAGTTTAGTGAACTACAAGAAAACACAGAAAAATAAATGAAATTAGGAACACGATGCATGAAAAATTGAGAAGTTTAACAAGGCAATAGCAACCATAAAAACAAAACAAACCCACCCCAAACCCCACCAAACCCTAGAAATTCTAGGAGTTGAAAAAATACAATAGCTGAACTGAAGAATTCAATAATTTCAAAAGGAGACTCAGCCATGCCAAAGAATGAGCAACCTGAATGAGACACTGGGAATTACCCCATCAAGGAACAAAAAGCAAAAAGAATGAAAAAGAGTGAATAAAACCCATAGGAATTATGGAACACAATGAATTATGGGACACAATGTGAAGCAATATTCATATCATAAGAATTCCAGAAAGAGAAGAGGAAGAGAAAGGGATAGGAACAGCAACAATGGCTGGAAATTTCCCAAACCTGGGGAGGGAGATGGACATCCAGATCCATGAGGCCCAAAAGACTCCAAATAGGTTGAACCCAAGTAGGGCTTCACTATGACACATTATTATATTAATAATTAAATTATATTACATTTTATTATAATTAAATTGTCAAAAGTCAAAGAAAGAGTGTTAAGAGCAGCAAGAGAAAAGAGACATTTTATAAATAAAATACCTGATATGTTAGATAACATTAAATGTTATGGAAAATAGACAAGAAGGGTAGAAAAGGAAATGTGTGTAAGTGTTTGGGGGGAGATTTTTTTCTCTTCCTTTCCCCTACTGACTGTGATATTATTACTAAATCTGTTACCTTCCACCTCCTTAATATTTCACCTTTCCTTAACCATCATCTTCAAATTCATGGTGCTACTTTAATACACATGGCTATTTAGTAGGCCCGTCTCTCTCCTTCCTACTGTGCCAATTCATTCATTCATTCTCCACACTCCTGCCACAGAAAACTACTGAAATTAAAATCTCTGTTATTTGCAGCAATTGTTCAGCACCACAGGTTTCTCAAGGCACGTACTCTCAAGAGCCCTTCATGAAGGAAACAATAATCAACAACATCTATAGTCTGAGAAATAGCAGAAGCAAGAAATAGTTTTAAATAATTATTTAAAATTTATTTATAAATTATTTAAAATTAAATTTAAGTGAATAATTTAATAATGCCTTTTGAAGGCATATATTTTAAACTTTGAGAGCCGCGTGAATTCTGCGTTCTCTATGATATAACCTTGATGGCTTTACTCTATTCTTTAAAGTTTTAAATTATTTACCAAAGTATTTTTTTAGGTCCATTGACACCTCTACCCCAATGCCCCCTTCCCCTCCAGGAAGATGCTCTGTTTAGCCCGTCACTTAGAGTGTCTGTTTTTAAGTGTGAAATGAAGGGAAAGCTCAAGGTGATCATGGAGTCAAAGAAAAAAAGGGGGAAGCAATATGTATGTGATCTATACACAAAAGATATTATAAGATAAAAGACATTATAAGTTGTTAACACATATTCTATTACTTCTATGAATTGTACTTGCTATTCGACAAGAGTTATAAAATTATTTCAAGTCTTTATTCTCAAAAGAAAGGCAGACTGCCACGTGCAGCGCCTCATTT
Source organism: Mustela lutreola (assembly GCF_030435805.1). Taxonomy (NCBI): domain Eukaryota; kingdom Metazoa; phylum Chordata; class Mammalia; order Carnivora; family Mustelidae; genus Mustela; species Mustela lutreola. The sequence goes on along the minus strand of NC_081295.1, from coordinate 99,683,511 downwards.
GGATGTGTCTGGAGTCTTGGAAGCTTGACTACCCTACGTTCTCCTACAAATGGACCTTGAGAGCTTGTTTGGAGGTTCTAGCAGGGGAGCGCAGCTACTCGTATACCCTTGACCGAAGAACGGTCCTCTCCTCTATCGGGGAAGGTCGTCCTCTTCGACCGAGCGCGCAGCTTCGGGAGGGACGCACATGGAGCGGTGAGGGAGGAAGGGGACACCCGCCTAGCCAGCCAGATCAGCCGAATCAACCCTGGCGATCAATGGGGTGACAGATGTCGCAGCCAGATCGCCCTCACATCCGAAAAACAGTGGCGGCGCACTAGCTATATAAAGCCTAAAACCAATTTTACTTTTAGCATAGGTCGAGTTTCCTTATCCATACCTGATCTCTAAAAGACCTTTTCTAACTAAAGTTGTAATCTAACCAACACTTTAAGGCCATTTTATAGCTCGCAAAGCAAAAATTTCTTTTGAAACGTGCTTGAATTTGGGCTGTTTTCATTGTATCCAGAATGCCTTGCAGATGGGTGGGGCATGCTAAACATTGCGGGCCCTATTGGTGAAACTTCCCGGAGCCTCGCCCATCCGAGCGCCTTCTGGCGGCCAACCCCGCCCGCCTCGCTGCAGACCGCTCGCCGAGCGCTTTGTGCAGCTCCGGGTGCTCCGAGCGGACTTCAGGTCTGTCTCCCTCCTGCCGCCCCTCTCTCCTCGCCGCGTTTCTCCTCCCCTCCGCTCCTCGGCCCCAAGCCTCCTACTCCATCGTCCGTCGCAACTCTCCCCAGCTCCCCATTCAGTCCTTCTCGTCTCCCTCCCTCCGGTCCCTTTGGCGCTTCCGCCCCCATCTGGGCTGACGTGGGTTCCTTGGCTGGGGCTGGGGTCATTCTTGGCTCCGAGTGCGTATTATTTTTATTAACGCGCTCTGCGGAGTCTGAATCCACGGGTTTCAGTGGGCGACTCGCGCGGATCCTCCCGAAGCCCGGGTGTAGCGTGGGCTGAGCGGGGACCGGAGTAGCCCAGGACTCTGGTTTCGGGTGGCCGAGCCCGTGGCCTGGGTGCATTCCGAAGGTGGGAGGCGCAGCTCCCAGCTGGGGCGGGGGATGCGCGGGACCCGGGCCGGGGTGGGGAGAAGCTACCAGGCTGGACAGGGGACGCGCGTTTTGCAGACAATAGTATCGCGCGGCCGGTCCACCTTCGCGTTGCTGTGATGACCAAGTAAGATGCTGCTGTGCTGTGAGAGCGCGAATTCTTGCAAGGGTTCCGAAGGGTGCACGCTTCCCCGCGCCCCCCCCGTCTTGCCTCTCCAGCCCGAGTCTGGAAAATTTTAAATTTTCAAGGTCAAAGTATATGACGTTCTGAATCTATGAAGTACCTTACTGCTGGCACAAATGTCTGTATAACCCATGTCCCCAGCTTCCCAAGATCCAGAATCAGGAATCATAAGTAGACACGGTATGAAAACCAAGGTGGTTGTTTCTTTTAGTATTTGGAAATGGTGGTAGGTTTTTATGGAGTGAGGGAAAACGCAGTCATTTAAAAAAAAAAAAAAAAAAAGCGAAAAACCCCACCAAAACCCGATTTCCTGTGCCAAAATCCTGAATATTCATTTAGTCCGTGAGCGCCGAATTGAAGACAGGACGCAAGACTGCTCGTTTAGGAGGAGCTGCGCATTTGTTTTTTGTTTGGTTTTGTTTTTGTTTGGTTTTGGTTTTTTCCAGAAAGCCTGAAAGGCCATCATGGCAGCGAAGCCCAAACTCCACTACCCTAATGGAAGAGGCCGGATGGAATCCGTAAGATGGGTTTTAGCTGCCGCCGGAGTCGAGGTACCCTATATGCTGTTTCTTCACAGATTTGTCGTACAACTTTGAGACTTTTGAGGAAAACATCAATGGCGGAGTCCTGTTCTCACTCTCTCCCCCCTAACACAGACAGGCTTCGTTGAGTCAGAAGACGCCCTCCTTGCCAGGGTTATTTTTCTTTACAAATGGAATGTGGTCGATGGAATTTTATTTTACTTTAGACTTTTACGTAATCATTAGCTTCTGATCTGCCACCAGTAAGAATTTATTAATAAGGAGGAAAGGAATGAACCTGAAATTTGCCAGTGACGACTTTTGTTAATTAACACAATCTGTAGGGTAAATTTCCTCTTCACTTAAATGGCTTCTAACCGGTAGCCTTCTTGTCTGTCTGCCTCTGGTGTAGGCTTTGACCCACAGTGTTTTTATCTTTCTTTTTGTTCTCTTAGCTTCTTATTTATGGAAATGTTCCAGTTGGTACAGAGGTTGAGAAAACATTGCCACACATTTCCCCTCATCCAGTTTCAATAGTCATTTGCTTTAAAACGCTGTTCTGCTCTCCTCCATCTCCTCCATTTGAGTTTGTGGGAATATTTTAAAGCAAAATCCAAGCATCATATCCTTTCATCGGTGATGAGTGTTTCAGTTTTTATCTGTAAAAGATGAGGATTTTAAAACGCAACCACAATACCGCAATCACACCCAACAAAATTAACAATTCCTTATTAATATCTGAAGAGTCTGATTGTCTCAAACAGGTCTTTTTATAGTAAGTTTATTCCAGCCTGGATCTAAATCACGCCCACACATTGCATTTGGTTATGTTTCTTTCAGTATTTTTAAAATCTGTCACAGTTTCCTCTGCATTTTTAAAAAATAAACTTTATGTATATTTGGGAATAATTTTAAATATATAGTGAAGACAGTGCATGTAATGGCGACTGAGTCTTCCCTAATGATATCATCTTAGGTAATCATGTCAAAACTAAGAAGTTGACATTGGTGCTCAACTACGCTGCAGACTATTTGAATTTAATGAGTTTTTCCAATCATGTCCTTTACTGTTGTTGGATCCAACATTATACTCAGTCACTATGTTTCCTTAAGTCTCTCTCAATATCACAGTTCCTCAGTCTTTTTTTTATTTCATGATGTTGACAGTTTTGAAAACTACTGATCAGAATTTTTGTAGAACTCCCTGGTTTGGGTTTGTTTGTTTTCTCATGATTGTGCTGGGGTTTGGGACTTGGGGGAAGACTAGCACAGAAGTCAAGTGCCCTTCTCATTGCATCATATTAGGGGTGATATTAACATGAGTTATCCCTGGTGCTGTTAACCTTGGTCAGTTGGCTAAGGTCATGTCTGCCAGGTTTCTTCATTGTAAAGGGATTATTTTCCCCTTTATTATTTCCAAACAAGTCATTAAGTTCAACTCACACTCAAAAGGACAGGCATTAAACCCCACCTCCTGGAGGGGGAGGCATCTGCATTTAGAATTCTTACATAAGAGAGATTTTTTTTTTCTTCTCCTTTATCTAGTCAAGCATTTCTTTATATCAGTACGGACGTAAGTATATAGCATTTATTTTATGCTTCGTGTTATAATCCAATAATGTTTTCTTGCCCAAATCATCCCATTTTGGCCATTTGCTGTTTCGGGTTGGCTCCACGGCTCCCGCTCTCTTTCTTTTCTTACCCTTCAGCTCTCTTTTACGTTTCTGGCACTTCAGGACACTCCAGGCTCTTTTATCATCCTTGCCCTGGCCCTAGAATCTGGTATTTCTCCAAGGAATCCTGGTCCCTTTTGCCGGCAAGTGGTTTTAGCAACTAAGAACTGAGTGCCAAGTGTCTGTATTTGTTTTCATGCCATTTCTTTGTGGAAGAAACTGTCCTATAGAATTTCCCCCATTCTGGATTTGGCTGCCTTACCCTCATTTTAACATATTCTTCTCTTCCTGTATCTCCTGTTAACTGCTAGTTGAACCCAGAGCTGTCATCATGTCTCATTTTTTCTCTCTAAACCTTTTTTTTCCCTTTTTTTTGCCTGCCAGACTCCATCATAGGGATATTGTAAACATGTGTTTATTACACAGCATCAAGGGATGCCTGATGTCTGTCTCCCTTTCAGAAGAGCTGGGCTTGATCACCATGTTCCAGAGATGTCAGCCTGGTCCACACATTGCAAAATCTCCTCCATTACCTTCTCAACTAGTGGTTTTAGCATCTATTTTTCATCACCATTGTTAGGGATTACAAAATGGTGATTTTTCTGTTTCTATGAGTGTATCTGAATTTATTAACTGTGTTTCTCTTACAAAGAGTAATTTTTTAAAAAGATTTTATTTATTTATTTGACAGAAATCACAAGCAGGCAGAGAGAGAGGAGGAAGCAGGCTCCCTGCCGAGCAGAGAGCCTGATATGGGCTCCATCCCAGGCCCCTGGGATTATGACCTGAGCTGAAGGCAGAGGCTTTAACCCACTGAGCCACCCAGGTGCCCCACAAAGAGTAATTATTTTTTAAAAGATTTTATTTATTTATTTTACAGACAGAGATCACAAGTAGGCAGAGAGGCAGGCAAAGAGAGAGGAGGAAGCAGGCCCCTTGCTGAGCAGAGAGCCCAGTGTGGGACTTGATCCCAGGACCCCATATCACGATCCCAGCAGAAGGCAGAGGCTTTAACCCACTGAGCCTCCCAGGTGCCCCCAAAGAGTAATTTTTAATTCCCTTGAAGTACAGTTCATATGGGAAAGATCAGGTAAATGCTTGATGTAGTCTCTTCATCAATTTTCAGAATACTTGGTCGTTACCTGAGCAACCTCCAAAGATGCTAAATGAGGGTTGTTGGGTTTGAGGCTTTGTGTTTTGTTTGGTTGGTTTGGGTTTTGATTTCTTTGCTTTTTTTTTTTTTTTTAAGGAATTTTACTTATTTATTTATTTGTCAGAGAAAGAGAGAGAAGCAGTCTGCCCGCTGAGCAGGGAGCCCAGTGTGGGGCTTGATCCCAGGATCCTGGGATCATGACCTGAGCCGAAGGCAGCGGTTAATCAACTGAGCCACCCAGGCATCCCTTTGTGTATCATTCTAACTCACTGTACAGTGTGTTATAATTTGCTAAATTAGTTAATACCATTTTTATGTATGAATTCTGACTTCTGACTTTTCTTGGTAAGTCTGAAGAGCTGATGGTATTAGGTCCTCGTTTTCAGAGGGCAGTAATTGCTAAATCTGAGTAAGGAAGGACTGCCACTGTAGATGGACCTTTCTAGTTGATCACGCTCCCCATCATTTCCCTGTTGTCTCAGGATAGATTTTCTAGTTGTGTTAAGGGGTGAGTGAAAAAATTCTTGGTGTTCCATGTCCTGAACCTGGTTGGCTTATTGATGTCACCTGTCTTGCCCCTGTGTGTTTCTGAGTTTTAAGTTCTGGCTTATTTAAGAGGTTTGCAATGGGTGTCTTACTTGTGTGTTTAATATAATCCTTTGCCAAACCCTCTCTTTCCAACCTTCCTACTCCCCTATTCCTCCTACTCCCCTGTGTATGTGTCAAGATTCTTGGTGACAGCAGTAGTAAAACCAACCCTAAGTAAGTTAAAACAACAACAACAACAACAAAACAAAACATGGGTCCCATGACCAGTCACAGCGGGCAGACAGGTGAGGTAGAGTATTGGCCCAGCGGGTCCCAAGCCCACCCTTCCGACCTGTGTGGAGGGAACTAGATTAGCCTCCCTTACTAGGGGCCGGCCACATGGTTTATAGAAGCCATTCCCCAAAGATAGTACTGGTACGAGACCTCCATCCAAAAAGCACATGTTTAGTTAAGCACACAGATCTGAACAGTTGTGAAGGACGTGCTGGCAGCCCACTGAGTAAGTTCATGGTTCCTAGTGTCGCAGCGCTGGGTTGAGCCTGTCATGTAAAGCACACACATCTGAGTCACTTGGTAACCAAAACCTGCTGAAAGGCAGCCCACCTGATTCGGACACTCGGCATCCTCGCTCTCAGTCAGTGGCTTTGGGTCCACAGATGTTGCTCTCTGCTCCCTGCCAAGTGTTGCTTCATTGCTGCTTGGGGCTTAAATTACCTGAAGACCCCCACCCCCAGAAACCCAGTCCAACCCCCCTGGGTAAGAGGGAGAGTGACACATATAAAAGAAGACTCAAGTGCTACAAACTCCTCATTCAGGGTTTCTGGGCCCTTCATGTAAAACTGACAGTGTGGATAAGGGAGTGATAAGCAGGAAAGCAGGTCTGCAGAATATCCCACTGGAAGGGTACCCTGGTTAGGGAGCAAAGGCCACTGATTGTGTAGATAGAAATCGAGACACAGTGTCTGTCCTTGAAGCCTCGCACAATACTGGAGTCACCAAGCTCCCTCCAAGGTCTGCCTTGTGATTTTTTTCTTCCCTCTCCCATCATCTCCTCTACCTGCACTTCCGTGCTGGCTTCTTACTGAACCCATTTTATAAAGCTGGGGACAGAGTGTCCCTGGTGAGAGATCACACACATCTTGCATGATGTTCCCAAGAAGTCAGAAGCCAGAATCAGAACGCTTGAGAAAGATTGGCTTTAAGAAATGTGCGTTTCTAGCCTCAACTGTGTATCTCCAAAGAGTGGGCTTGAGTTCTGACACACACGCATATACACAGAATGCACACGCATCAACGTACACACACATGCACATTTTCCTATATGCTTTAAATGATCGTGGTTATAAAAGTTTGCAAGGTGTAGTATGGCGGGAGTACTACCTGCACTACGTCTGGCTTTGCACCAGCAAAAAAAAAAAATGGCCTGAACAATTTTTTTTTTTAAGATTTTATTATTTATTGGAGAGGAAGAGGGAGAAGCAGGCCCTCCACGGAGCAGGGAGCCCGATGAGGGATTCAATCCCAGGACCCCGAAATCATGACCCAAGCGGAAGGCAGGTGCCCTGGTGCCCTGTCCTGAACATTCTTGCCCAGAGGTTGCTGCTCAGGGGGCACCAGGTGGTGTTCCTGCCAGACCCCTCTAACACCACAAGGTATGGCTTCTGCTACTTCTGCGAGTAGCAGAAGCCATACCTATACCCCATTATCTGGGTTCAACCCCCCTATCAGGTGGTTGAGCCAGGAGAGGGGAGGATTGCTGATTTGTGCTAATCAGCTCTGCCCCTCCCCAGGACAATTCGGGGGAGAAACACGGGGACAGACATGGGTGGGGAGTTGTCAGGGGACTTGGTGAGAGGAGGTCTCCCCTTCCGGACATGAAGCACATTACTGCATTAAGGCACTTTTTTTTTTTTTTTAAATGTCCAAGAAGAGGAACATGCTTCCACCATTTCTTTTCCCCCCAGCTTTTTAATTTGAAAACTTTCAAACCTACAGAAAAGTTGTGATAGGATAATGGGCACCTTTGAACTCAGTGCACTAATTGTTAACATTTTGCTACATTTGCTTTCTCCCCGTGCCCCACCCCTGCCCCTGCCTTGCTTTCTTTTCTTTTTTTTTTTAATCAACCATGTGAAGGAAGTTGTAGACATCAACATGTATTTTCCTCCTAAGAAAAAGTAATTGTGCTAATAACCACAGTATCATTGTCACAACTAATAAAACTAATACTAATTTTATTAGTATTGATCCATATGATCCGGTATATGATCCATATTGAAAAGTTCCATACTGTCCCCCAGATGTCTATATTCCTGTTATCTGTGTAGCAGTTTTAACTGCTACTCCCCTTCCCTGCCCCCAATATCCAGGACCTAATCGGGATTCAGGTGTTTGGTTATTTTGTCTCTTAAGTCTGTTTTCATCTAGAATAGTATCTATTTTTTATCCTTTTTTCCTCCCATACCCTTGTCTTAGAAGAAGTGTGTAAAGAAGAAAGTGACTCTTTTGTATGAACTTGGAAACCAAATTCCATAAAGAATTATCTGAAGAGGGGTGCCTGGCTAAAGTTGAAATCTCTTATTTTATTTATTTTGGCTTTTTTTTTTTTTTTTTTTTTGAGACACAGTGAGAGAGGAAACATAAGCAAGGGGAGTGGGAGAGGGAGAAGCAGGCTTCTCACTGAGCAGGGAACCCGATGTCGGGCTCGATCCCAGGACCCCGAGATCAGGACCTGAACCGAAGGCAGGCGCTTAACAACTGACCACCCTGAAATCTCTTTTAAATAAAGATTTGTCCTTGGATGATGGAGCTCAAGTTTTCATTCAAGAAGTGAATGGAAAGGGACGCCTGGGTGGCTCAGTTGGTTAAGCAGCTGCCTTCGGCTCAGGTCATGATCCCAGCGTCCTGGGATCGAGTCCCACATCGGGCTCTTTGCTCAGCGGAGAGCCTGCTTCTCCCTCTGCCTCTGCCTGCCTCTCTGTCTGCCTGTGCTCGCTTTCGCTCGCGTTCTCTCTGACAAATAAATAAATAAAATCTTTAAAAAAAAAAAGAAGTGAATGGAAGTCTAGAAAAGGAGAGCCATAAGTGGTCAGGAGGTCAGGGAATGGCAGGAGGTCAGGGAATGGCAGAGGCAAATCCCTCAAACCTGCTATTCTGAAACCTTGCACACCCAGGAGAGGCTTAAACACAAAATAAATTGTTGTTTAAAAATTTTATTTACTGGAGAGAGAGAGAGCATGAGCAGAGGGGAGACTCAGAGGGAGAGGGAGAAGCAGACTCCCCGCAGAGCAGGGAGGCCAACATGAGGCTTATCCCAGGACCCTGGGATCATGACCCAAGCTGAAGGCAGACGTTAACCTACTGAGCCACCCAGGTGCCCCCAAAACAAGTTTTCTATAGTTTTGAGAGAGTCAGCCGATTTGTTACAGAGTACCCCACATTCTGCACATGCCTGATTTTCACTTTGCATTTAGATCTGGGTCACAGTGTTAACCGTGCCCTTCTCATTGGGTCACAGCAGGAAGCACACAACATATCCGTGTCCCCCAGTGGGGAACTAAGTTTGATCACTTGGTTAGATAGATGGTGAGATCTCCAGATCCTTCCACCACAAAGCTACATTTTTCCTTTCTCATAATTAGCTTGCAGGATGAGACTTCAAGGTTGTTTGAACATTCTCCACCTTTATAACTCAGTGATTTCAGCATCCTTCTGGATCCTTATCAGAATCAGTTGTAGATTACAGATTGGTGATATCCTTATTTTATCATTGATTAGCACTAATTCTTCTGTAAAAAAGAACTTTCCCTTCCACCTTTTTGAGTATCATCACGTAAGAACACAGGGATTTTTTGTTGTTGCTACTGGTATGTGTAATGATCCCTAAGTGACATTACTCTTCTGATGCTTGAATTGTCCCAGGCTTGCCTAGGGACTCCTCCTCAAGTAGGGTCCTGCTTGCCTTTGCCATATCTTACCGGTCTTTGAGCTCGTCTTTGCTTTCTAATATACCAGCAACAACCTTTTCTCCAAGGAGCCCTGGTTGCTTTTAGTGGGAAACCAAGATGTGGGTGCTAAGTGTGCTCATTCTCTCTGCTTCTGAGACAGTTTGACTTGATATTTTCAGTCCTGATCCTATAGTGACCTATGCCTTCTTGGGGTGGGGGGCGGGTATCTTTTTTTTTTTTTTTTTTTAATTTAGTTTGATGAAGAATTCTTAGAAACAAAAGAACAGTTGCAGAAGTTGCAGGATGGTGAGTATGGAAATGAAACAACTGTTGGTAATACTGATTTTTCCTCCAGGTTTTCTCTTTAAAAGATTTATTTTTAGAGCATGTGCATGTGTGCATGCAACTGGGGAAGGGGAGGGACAGAGAGAGAGGGAGAGAGAGAATCCTAAAGCTGACTCCTTGAGCTGAGCATGATATGATGCCCAATTTAGGGCTTGACCTCACAACCCTGAGATCAGGACTGAGCCAAAATCAAGAGTCGGACAATCAAGTGACTGCGCTGCCCAGGTGCCCCAATAATGATTTTAAGAACTGATTTTTATGTGGAAGGGCAAAGATGCTGACACGAACACTCAGAGCAATATCCTAAAACCAAAGGAGAGAAAGAACTGAAATTGCCAGTAAATCACTTTTAGGCAGTAATTCCCTGAGAGCTGAAGGGAGTGAACCGTTAGGTAAACAGCTCTTCTCCATCCCTTTTTCCTCTTCCTGCCCTCCTCTGACTACTCCGTCCCCTCTTTTTTGCTCTCCTTCAACCCTTCCCTCATTTTCATATTCCATACCTCACTTCTTCCAAATTGTCTGGGGCACCAGTGTTTGCTTGAAGTATACAGCCACAAGTCCCCATTTATACTGGGCCGCCTTTCTGTGGTGCATAGCAGACAGCAATGAATTCAGTGAAAGGCCTCCCTTAAACTCCTGGTCGGCCCCACTCCCACCATGCGTGCCCAGGCTCTGTAAGGAATACCCAGCAACTGTAAGTAGCCTCCCTCCCAATCATCAGCAGGGTGTCTCGGCCCAACTAAAGGCTCCCAAGCGAGGGACCAGTTGCAGTAGCAGCCTTCATACCTAACAGTGGCCTAATGTCACTGGGCATTGTGCGGAGTACCCATCTCCCCCAGACCCTCAGGTACCGTCCCAATCCTTGAGCCCCTTGAAGACTGGGCTAGATCCTATATTTGCCTCTCTGCAAATATAAACAGCAAACCTTAATACAGGTTTGTTGGAGAAAGCAATAGGCTGCTGTCGATCACTGACAGTGAACTTGGTTGTACATGGTCTGTGGCTAGGGCGTGCACGAATGCCAGTTGGTGACTTTGGTTTTATGCTCAGATTTTCTAAAACTGTGCCATCAGTAGAACATTCTACAGCAGTGGAAACATCCTGTTCTCAGTTCAGTGTAGTAGTTGCTAGCCACTTGTGTCTACTCAGCGCTTGAAATGTGTCAAACAGCGCTTGAAATGTGTCAAACATGCTTAAGGAATGGAATTCTAAATTTTTCAGAATTTTGATTACATGTAGGTTTCACTAGACACATGCACCTGCTGGCGGCCGTGTTGGCCAAGGCAGCTCTGCAGAAATATCTTCACTGCATTCCCCCCTGCCGCTTGCCCCAGTGGGTAAGTATTTCCCCCTGCAGTGAAAAATGAAAAAGGAAGGTTTAGAACAGTGCTGGTTTTCAGGCTTCTTTGAGGGTTCATTGTGCTCCCCTGAATGAAGTTGAAGTTATCTGGGAGTTTTACATGGGTCCCTTTTCATACGGTTGGGCTTGGTTGGGGGCACGGGGACAGGGAAAAGATCAGTATTAACTCTGGGTCTCCATTCTTAGGTAACCACCTGCTGTTCCAACAAGTGCCAATGGTTGAAATTGACGGGATGAAGTTGGTGCAGACCCGAAGCATCCTTCACTACATAGCAGATAAACACCACCTCTTCGGCAAGGATCTCAAGGAGAGAACCCTGTACAGTGTCCCATCTCAAGTGTCCTTGCTTGTCATTCACTGATACCTCAGCTGATTAGCAGTCTCTACAGCACGACCGTCTCCTTTGTGCCTTGTATCGTTAGTGTAAATGGGGAAGAATCAGTACAGAAGGTCTGGGTAAAACGAAAGAGAAGAATTGAGTTCAGATGCTGGATCCTCTCTCTGGGGTGTGATTGTTTCAGGTTTCAGCATTTTTCAGTGCTTCGATGCTGCTTTTTACTTTCCTTGCAAATTTATTATCACAAAGCATGAAGAACAGGAAGCTGCTATGCCATTATTCAAGGCCAGGGATACTGTGCCTTGATTATAATTTTGATTATATTTTTAAACGCAAAGCCTGGTCCTTGTACCTCCTAAGATGTGTGATCTAGGGCGAGGTGCTGGGTTCCACAGTCCCACCGCGTGTCCCACGCAGTGTACAGATAGCGCATACCTAATGATGTTATCGGAGTCCATGAAATAATGGGTGTAGAACATTTAGCACACCAAGCAGTCCATAAATGATACCCATTATTTTTATAAATCTGAAATTCCACCCACACCAAGCATGGGTACTAGAGTAAGGGTAGGGGCCCGGGAGAGGGGGAATGTCCTGATTCTTGTGCTTACTGATTTGTGACGGATTTTTCTGAATTACCACTAGAATTGACTTTGCATCTTTGCTCTTGGAGGCAGATATAGGTGAATGCTTCTGGGTTGCCAGAATCTTAAGAAAAAAGCACTCTGAATTCTCAGTCGTGGAAGCCGATGAGTTCAAAGAAGGGTAAACTGAGGAAACTTTCATTTTGTTTTGTTTTAAGGATTGACATGTACGTGGAGGGAACACTAGATCTGCTGGAACTGATTATCATGCATCCTTTTCTAAAACCAGATGACCAACAAAAGGAAGTGGTTAACATGGCCCAGAAAGCTATAATTAGATACTTTCCTGTGTTTGAAAAGGTAGGTGGCAGAGAAGCCTGTGAGCACAGCCTAATCAGATGACAAAGGGAGGTGACGGTAGCCATCAGCACAAAGCAGGGATGTTTTGGAGCCCCTCAGATGCTCCTTGGGCCGTATTATTCAAGAAGCCTGGGGAGAATACGGGTTCACCCCATGTGTGCGTTACTGTCCTTACATTCACCATGAGCCCACCCTGTGGGTTCAGAAGAGCAGAAACTACCTAATTCCTTCCTTCTTTCATCCCACAAACCTTTGTGGAATAGCCGTTGTGTGTCAGATATCCTACCTGATGGTTCGAGGTGATGAGAAGACCATTGTTTTGTTTCTCTTCCCTTTGCTCTTTTTGTTTCCTGTTTTTTTATTTTCCTTGTCTTATTAATAATATATTTGCTTTTCTGAGCCTTAGAGTCTTTTTCTCCATGGAGAGGAATGGTTTTCAATGTTTCCATTAAAAAAAGAAGTACAAACGTAGGGAATTGGTAGATTCCTCTGGCCATCTTTATGGAATTAGATTTAAGAAGGAGAGGTATTTTCTGGGTTTTTCCATTGCTTGGTGTAATGGTCTCTTGCCCACAGGCACTTGGTGAATGTAAAATATGATAATGTAGAAATGTGGGTGTGATGAGGGAGGAGCAGGTGGCTTGGTGAGGTTGCAGACTAAGGTGGGGCTCCTCCCAACACATCAGCTACAAACTGTTATCCCTTTGACACATAGTGGAATGGAATTCCAGGCAGCTTGAGGGACACTCCTAAGGTGGGGAGCTAGAGCTGGACAGGCTTCAGACTATAATTCTGGATTCATGTGCTCTCCCAGTCCGGCTTCAGTAGCTATATTTGACTGGGAGTTTATGGAGAGCCCCTGTCAGACACACAGACACACACACACACACGCACGCACACTCATGGGCATCCAAGAGTTCACTGCAAAGAAGATCCTCACTTCTCTAGCACTGTTCCTTTCTTCTCCTCCATTATCATCTATTCCCATGTATCTCTGAACTTACATGCTCTCAAAATGGGCGTCCAGATTAGCTCTGGAAGATAGGGAAAGAAGCCTACTTTTTTAATCGTCATGTCTAGTTAATGACCGAGTCCTGATGTTTACAGAAACACAGAGCTGCCAAGTGACATGAGACTCCTTGAAGGGAACCTGTTGCTCACATCACATCCCCCAGCCTCCTGAATTTGTCACCTGTAATTCATTTCTGTAGGTACATTTATGGAATGAGTGTATCCTTTTGAAGCTCTGGATGCTAAATCCAGAATTAGTATTTTCTTCCCCTTCTCCCCTTCAGTGTTCATTCTGATATGAAGCAGATATATTACGGTAGTTCTGTTTCTATACCCAGTGTGCATTTTCTTTCTGTCTGATATAGGGAGCCTCCTCTTAGTTGATATTACTTATAAAATACTCAGATACTACACTGATTCAACAGTTTCATCAGTTTTGCCATGTAAAGTATTGTAAGCAATGCAAAACATTTGTATCCTGTAGGTTTTAAGAGATCATGGGCAAAGGTTTCTCGTTGGTAACGAGCTGAGCCTTGCAGATGTGATTCTACTACAAACCATTTTGGCTCTAGAAGAGAAAATCCCCAATATCCTGTCTGCATTTCCTCATCTCCAGGTAAATAAAAACCATGTTTTAGAACATTGGCCCAAAACTCTTGGGCCTTCCTTCAGTGTCTGTTGATTGGTTGGCTGGGATGTGTTTGTACTTTTTTAGATTCTAGTTCGTGAAATGGTTTTTCTGGTCCCCAGATCTTTAGAGCTAAAAGATCACATACCTGTGCAAGGGATTTTAGCTTCGTTTTGTTTCATAACTACACTCTTGAAACAAACTCCATACACAGTTTGCCAGTAAGGCTTTCCTTAGTGGTAATTGCAGGGATGAGGGATTCCTCCTCTGTCTGTGCTGTGTATATACAGACAGGAGGGCTTGAGGGTCAGTACCCAAAACAGTCTTATCATCAGGGTGTGGCTCCCAGTCTCAGAAATACTGTGCTCTCCAACTGGAAACATTCCAGCCTGAGTTCTGGGAGTTGATCAGTGACATGCAAAGAGTTCCCACCATTCCCCTTCCCAGAAATTCCAAGGAGAGACTTGCATGTGGCTCCGCTTATTTCTCAGTATTATTCTACTAAGATTGATCATAGAACTTCAAAGAAGCGGAGGGCTTTATTTTTTTGTTTTTTGGGTTTTTTTTAAGATTTTCTTTATTTATTTGTCAAAGAGTGTGAGCATGTATACACACAAGTGAGGGGAATGGCAGGTAGAGGAAGAAGTAGGCTCCTTGCTGAGGAGGGCACTGTAGTCATTGACTATATTCCCTGTGCTGTACATTTCATTCTTAGGATTTATTCATCCCATAATTGGAAGCATATACCTCCCACTCCACCCATTTTGCCCATCCCTCTACTCCTCTCTGGCAACCATCAGTTTGTTCTCTGTATTTATGTGTCTGTTTGTTTTGTTTTTTAAATTCCACATGTAAATGAAATCAAGATACTTGTCTTCCTCTGACTTATTTCCCTGAGTATCATACCTCTGCGTGCATCCATGTTGTCACAAATGGCAAAATTTCATTCTTTTTTATGGTCGAGTAATGTTCCTGTGTGTGCGTGTGTGTGTGCGTGTGTGTGTGTGTGTGTGTGTGTGTGTACCACATCTTCCTTATCCATCTGTCTGTGGTTGGACACTTAGGTTGCTTCCATAATTTGGCTATAAATTAGACCACAATAAACATAGGAGTGCATATATCTTTTCAAATTAGTGTTTTCATTTTCTTTGGGTAAATACCCAGTGATAGAATTACTAGATGGTATATTTCTACTTTTAATTTTTTGAGGAACTTCCATACCATTTTCTATAGTTACTACACCTAAATACAGTTTATTTTTTATTTTTTTAATTTTTATTTTTCTAAATACAGTTTTAATTAAAGGACTTCAGAATCTAATGCCAGGTCTGAATTGAATTAAAGGGTCATTCATTCCTGCATTTAATCATTGATTAAAGGTTATTAAAGGATATTTTAAAAAGTCAGAATTCACAAAAATTTTATTAGACATAACAAATAATGAACCTTGGGTAATTCTTGAAATGATAAATCCTATAGAACAAGCTTCTAAATATTGGTACAGTATTGATAAAAGAGAAATTTGTCATTTAAATAGCTTTGACATAATTATTAGCTTTTGTCGGTATTAGCAATATATATATGTATGTTTGTGTATCTTTGTGTGCATGCTTAAGGCTGTGCTTTGTACATTACAGACATTTAATAAATAGTAGGTTTTTTTTTTTTTTTTTTTTTTTAAAGATTTTATTTATTTATTTGACAGAGAGAAATCACAAGTAGATGGAGAGGCAGGCAGAGAGAGAGAGAGGGAAGCAGGCTCCCTGCTGAGCAGAGAGCCCGATGCGGGACTCGATCCCAGGACTCTGAGATCATGACCTGAGCCGAAGGCAGCGGCTTAACCCACTGAGCCACCCAGGCGCCCAATAAATAGTAGTTTTTTGAATAAATGACTTCTTTGAAAAATTTAACTAGAATAATTATATTTGATGGATATACACTTCTTCCTATGGTTGAAAAATATTGCTAGATCAAACAGACTTCTATCTCAATTTCTGAGAATTGGTAAGGTTTGACACTGAATGGACAATGTGATTTCCCTCAGTATGGTTTACATAAACATCTGGTGTCTGGTGTCTGAACCCTAAGCCATTAAAAAATGCAACTGGCTATCTCCCACACATACCCAGAAAGAGGATTCATTTGCTAATAGGGGTAAAAAAGTACAAGGAAGCTGAATTTTTAAAAAGAGAGTGAAGTGTGCTATATGATGACCTTTTGAAGTACTTTTATTTATATGGCTTGTGCATTTTCTCTGAGTAGATCAATATATTTAAGGTAGTGATTTTTCCTTCCTTTTTCCTCTTAAGCAAGCATTATAATCCTAATCTAAGCATCTTTAAAAATTTTTTTTAATCTCTGAAAAAAATTCACATGTTGGTCTGAACGTGAGGTTTGCGTACATAAAGCCTGGTCTAGATCCCAGCCATTGTGGACCAAAATCGTCAACAGTCCACACCAAGAAATCAGATCCCAAGCAGATGCTGGATTACATTTCCAGTTGGGTTCCTGTAACAAATACTTCTCGAACAGATTTTTTCATGGACCATTTTACACAACCGTATTTTTACAGTTACCTTTGCTTTCACATTACCTTTGCTGTTAACCTCGAACTGTTGTGCTTTCCTTTTACAGGAGTTCACAGTGAAAATAAGTAATATCCCTACAATTAAGAAATTTCTGGAACCTGGCAGCAAGAAGAAGCCTCCTCCTGATGACATCTACGTGAGAACCGTCTACAACATCTTTATGCCATAAAACATCTGTGAGTGAGAGCTAGCGCCTAGAGATTTCTGTGTCCACAGTAGAATCTTAATTGATGCCCTGATCCCAGCTCTGTCATGGTGCTATGTATAACCTTTCCTTAATTGGGTCTTTCATACCGAGATCTTTTCTAGAAACATTCATTGACCTTTTGTTTTGTCCGGTGAATAATTGTTAACACCGCTTTTTCCTGAAAGCCTTTTCGGAGAGGCTGGCATTTCAGTTAGATCTGATGTGGTGACTCATTTCCTGACAACTAAGCTGGGCAGGACCTTGTGTTCTCCCTTGAGCTTCTCCCCCCCTTCTTCTTATCCCTTTCTAAAAGCCCTCCAGTCTCTTCCTGATTTTTGGTGTTTAATGACAACAGAATATCTAGTGAATAATTCTTCTCAGCTATAATAAATCTGTGGTAGTAATGAAGGCAGTCAATATTAGCCAAAATAAAGAATTTACAAATCACTGCCCTGTTGCCAGAATTTTTTTTATTAATTTTTTGGTAATCTGTAACATATTCCCATGGTTGAGAAGTCAAGAGGGCATAAGAGGGTGTAGAGTTGGAAGTGGTCTTTTCGGCCCTGCCCCCCAGCTGCACGGTTCTGCTCCCCACAGAACATAGTTATTGTTTGTATATCCCTCCAGTTGTATTTGATGCACGCATAAGAAAATTACATATTACTTTTTTTAAAAAAGATTTTTATTTATTTATTTGGCAGAGAGAGAGAGACAGGGAGAGAGAGAATACAAGCAGGGGAAGCAGGAGAGGGAGAAGCAGGCTTCCCACTGAGCGGGGAGCCCAATGTGGGGCTCGATGCCAGGACCCTGGGATCATGACCTGAGCTAAAGGCAGCTGCTTAACAACGAGCCACCCAGGCGCCCCTGTATATATATTACTTATATCTTCTTACTACCTAAATGGCTATTTATAGGCTGCTAATTTTTTTCCATTTCAGAACTGAAAGTACAGTTTCTTAATATTGCTTTGAACATGTATTGATTTAGGTCTTAAATATTAATTGAGCACTTCCTATGTGCCAAGTAGGGTACCAGGAGGCAGAACCCCAGAACAGAGCCCCTGCTCTAGAACAGTTCAGCACACAATAGGTGAGAGAGATGTGTACCCAGCCAGAGTAATTTTGGAAAAGGAAGAATTGCTGCTTTTCGCATCTCTGGTATTTCAGGAAAATAAAAAAGCCGAGGAGAAGCCAGTGTTTGATGAGAGTCTCAGAGAGGGCACACTCATTCCTCCCTGCAGGAGGGATTTTTGGCCAGAGGTGAAAAGCCAACACCAGTCGTGAAGCGCTCACCGATGCCTGTCCCCATCAATGCAAATATCTCAGCATTTTATTCGAGAAAAAGCAAGGGCAGGCATCCAGGTGGTTGTTTGTGTTCCCACGTTCACAGTGGGGGCTTCTGTCATCACCATGGTACTTAAAATTGTGGGACAAGCCATGACTGAGGGCAGGTGCAGTGCCAAGCAAGCCTGAGGAGCTGTGATGGCCCAGGCTGCTGCTTCTGAGGGAGAGGCCCGGGCTCCCGCCAGGCTCCTGAGAGCCCAAGCCAAAAACAAGAAAGTGGGAGTGTGCATAGTATGGGATTACCCTGGCCAAAGGTAGTCTGGCCTTCGCTTCTGGGAATTGATCTCTAAGCCCTTGGACTGTCCTGCCCGATGGGAGCCCCCTTTTGCCTTGAGGCTTTGAGTCAGCCGGATAATAACCTACGATTTAGGACGAGGGCTTTGAGCTGCACCACAAAGCAGCGTAGGGTAGGGTCTTTGGGTCATGTGGTGTCAGCTCCTCTCTGGAGGGGCTGGAGTCCAATCAGCTAGATGGGCCATCAGTTATGCCCACGTGACAGAGTACTCCCCAGAAGTCCAGACTCAAGGCTCCGGTGGGCTTCCCTGGTTGACAGTACCCCCATTGTCACACATGGTTGTCATGGTGTCAGTGCCGTCCACAACTCCGTGGAGACAGCACGTCTGGAAGCTCCACATGTAGAACTCTCCTGGATTCTGCCCTGGGCATCTCTACCCTTGGCCGATTTTCATCTGTGTCCTCCCCCTGTAGTAAACCACAGCTGTGAGTAGAACAGCTTTCAGTGTGATCTGTGAGTTCTAGTGGACTGTGGAAGCTCAGGCTGGTGTTTGGGCACCCCTCAGCTTGGAGCTGGTGTTAGGAGTGAGGGTGGCCTTTAAGGAAGAGAAACACTTTATACTTATGTGTTGATTAATTTATGCATAGGAACCATACATTGACTTGATAACACCCAGGGGTCTGTATAATGGAGTTGTGTGGGATGGCAGCAATTTTACACTATTTTATACTATGATTTTGGTGTGGTTTTACGAGGGAGTGCCATTGCCTGGCAATACGTGGACTCCAAGCCTTTTTGTAATCATTGGGTTGTACTTCTCTTAAACACCAGGGGGCGCTCAAGGCTGTCTCTGAGGAAACAACCAGCCAGGAATGTTGGTTTTTCACTGAGAGAATTAGAGGCAATAAACAGAGCAGGCAGTGCTGTCACGTGAAGAGGCAGGCCCCTGTCTTTCCTGCCCACAGGTACATGACCTTAAATGGTGCTGGGCCCTTCCCATACTAAAAACAGGTCTCCCTCCTCCCCCATCTTGCCTCAGGTGGCATTACCCCA
This sequence comes from Mustela lutreola, assembly GCF_030435805.1. NCBI lineage: Eukaryota > Metazoa > Chordata > Mammalia > Carnivora > Mustelidae > Mustela > Mustela lutreola. The sequence goes on along the minus strand of NC_081295.1, from coordinate 99,664,370 downwards.
GTCTTGCTCCCGTCCCCTTTTAGTCCAGACCCCTGCCCTTTAGTCTCAGCCCACGGCACCCACCCTCATTTTCCTGAGCCACCAGCCTCTGGTCATAGAGTAAGTGGTCAGGCAGGAGAAATCGTTGATCCTTAAAAACAACATTGTGCGAGAGGGTTCAGGGCTGAACCCAGGCAGAGGAACCAGGAGGTTCACCAACTAGAGTCCCAATAAGTAGATCAAGCGGTTAAAAGTGTGGAACAGCACATCAAGGGGCTGTGTGGTGTCTAAACAGGAGAGGGGCCGCACTTAATGAATCTGAGACCCGCTACCAGCCGCTCAGAAAGTCTGCAGGACCACTTCCAAATAAGATACCTGATTGGGGGTGGGGGATACCGTGGTGGCTCGGGGGGGTTAAGCCTCTGTCTTTGGCTCAGGTCATGATCTCAGAGTCCTAAGATGGAGCCCCGCATCGGGCTCTCTGCTCAGCAAGGACCCTGCTTACCTTTCTCTCTGCCTGCCTCTCTGCTTACTTGTGATCTCTGTCTGTCAAATAAATAAATAAAATCTTTAAAAAAAATTAAAAAGATACCTGATGGGTAGTGCAGGTATCTTACAACAGAGTCTTCCTGATTCCTCCTTCCGGCCCCTTGTAACATTTCTGTTACAGATGTCACATTCATCAGCTATCATCGTCTGTCACTACTGTTATTTTTAACACACGACATCGGTTTGTTCATATATTGATGCTGCCGGTCTTCTCCAACTAGAATGTGAGCACCGGGGCAGGAATTGGGGCTGTCACATCCACCATTTTAGACCGGGGGCCTAAAATAGTGCCTGGCACAGAGTGGTACTCATTAAATATTGGTGCAGGAAGCCAGTGAAGTCCTTCTTCTTACTTGGGCAACTTGGTATGCTCTCAGATCCACAAATAACAGATATAAAGTGAAACCCCAGAGGTGCGTACAAACTGGAGTGCTCCATTGGCTAATCCCTTGCGTGGGTGGGGCATTTAATGGGAAAGAGTTATAAACCCTCTCTTGATCTCCAGGAGGCACCCTGAGAGGAGAGCCGGGAAGAGAAAAGGTTAGTGGTGGATTTCTTACACACTTCTTGGCTGTGACTAGATAGTTATATTCTGTGGCCAGTTTTGCAGCTTACAGTCAGCAATTATTCTAACTTTGTGACTAATTTAGTGCCTATTATTTTAAACTTGCTTATATCAAAAGGAACATATTTTTATGCAGAGTAGATGGGTACATGAAAATGAGATGGCAAATGTATATTTAGATAAGGCCTTTTAAAGTTTTTCATTGCCTGTGTATGACATTAAAATGCCACCAGAGGGCGCCTGGGTGGCTCAGTGGGTTAAGCCGCTGCCTTCCGCTCAGGTCATGATCTCAGGGTCCTGGGATCGAGCCCCGCTTTGGGCTCTCTGCTCAGCAGGGAGCCTGCTTCCCTCTCTCTCTCTCTGCCTGCCTCTCCATCTACTTGTGATTTCTCTCTGTCAAATAAATAAATAAAATCTTTAAAAATAAAATAAAATAAAATGCCACCAGACCCCCGTACCACACGTGAAATGGAATTTTAAAAATATGTAAGAGTCAAGTGGTGTTTCAGTTGATTGATGGAAATAACTCACTTACCAGAATTGAAGCTTTTGAGCCATTAGATTTTTTTTTCTTCCTCAGACAAATCTCATATTTTTTTTTTTTAAAGAATTTATTTATTTGAGAAAGAGAGAAAAAGAGCAGGGCAAAAGGGCAGAGGAAGAGGGAGAAGCAGGCTCTCCACGGAGCAGGGAGCCCGAGGCAGGGCTTGATCTCAGGACCCTGGGATCATGACCTGAGCTGAAGGCAGACATTTAACCGACTGAGCCACCCAGGTGCCCCCAAATCTGATATTTCTGTATAAGTTGAAGAGAACACAGGCAGTGCCTCACAGAAAGGTCAAATCTCCTTCTTAGGTGTCTGCATATGCTTGGAGGATATAATTCAAATAACTTGACGAGGGGGCCTTCCTCTGAGGTCCTGTATCCCTGTGGGTCTATGCTAAGTTGAAAAGCAGAGGGGCCTCTAGTCAAGCCCTGAAATAATTTTCCTAGGACTTGTCCTAATCAAGGACAAACAGCGGATTAAACAGCGGTGCGGCAGGTGGTGGTCCACTGCGCTTATTCTCCCAGCAGCCTCAATCACCTGGCAGGTGAACGTCTCTTTCGTAGCTCAGGTCTATTTTTCATTTCAGTTTACAAGGTTGGGTGTAGACGTCGAGATCTCGTGAGTTTTGGAAATGTGACTCAATCCTTTAGACCCTAACGGAAAGGAAATATAGTTTCTGAAATTCAAATATTGGGCTTTTTGGAGAAATTACTTAGCATGCCAGCAACACTGGCCTAGAGCTACCGCCCTAATTGTCCTGTGACAGAAGTGACTCAAACCTCACCCCACCCAGAAATCTTCGGCTATTTGTTTTTTTTTTTTTTTTAAAAGATTTTATTTATTTATTTCACAGAGAGAGATCACAAGTAGATCACAAGTAGACAGAGAGGCAGAGAGGCAGGCAGAGAGAGAGAGAGAGAGAGAGAGAGGGAAGCAGGCTCCCTGCTGAGCAGAGAACCCGATGTGGGACTCGATCCCAGGACCCCGAGATCATGACCTGAGCCGAAGGCAGCGGCTTAACCCACTGAGCCACCCAGGCGCCCCGGCTATTTGTTTTTTTTGTTTTTTTTTTTTAAAGGTTTATTTATTTATTTATTTGACAGAGAGAGAGATCACAAGTAGGCAGAGAGGCAGGCAGAGAGAGAGGAGGAAGCAGGCTCCCTGCTGAGCTGAGAGCCCGATGCGGGACTCCATCCCAGGACCCTGAGATCATGACCTGAGCCGAAGGCAGCGGCTTAACCCACTGAGCCACCCAGGCGCCCCTCTCCTTTGGCTATTTGTGTATTAAAAATGTCAGGTGGGGCGCCTAGGTGGTTCAGTGGGTTAAGCAACTGCCTTTGACTCAGGTCATGATCCCAGCGTCCTGGGATCAAGCCCCATTCAAGCTCCTTACTCAGCAGGGAGCCTGTTTCTCCCTCTCGTTCTGCCTGCTACTCCTCCAGCTTGTGCTCAATCTCTCTTTCTCTGTCAAGTACTAAATTTAAAAAAAAAAAAAAAAAAATGCCAGGTAAGTGCTTGAGCTGGTATTCGGAAGAGCTAGTTCCATATAGGAGGCTTATCTTTTGATAACATGTCTGATTTTGCTAATAGGTCATGTTAGGAAAATAGAAGTAATTCCAGGCCATTATAATTGGACTGTAACTTGAAGGCTCTATTTAGCTATACTTTGAAACTCTACTGAAAGTCTCGGTGATGCTGTTAATATTGCTATTTTCCGAACTTGAACATACTCTTTGTCTGAAACATTACGTACTTAGGGCTAAATTGATGCTACATATCTCCAGTCTAGCAAGTTTAAGTTTTGTGGGGAATACAGGGCTACCTGGGAGAGGTGTGTTTTTGGTTTTTTGTTTTGTTGTGTTGTGTTTTTTTTTGTTGTTTTTAGTTGTTGTTGTTGTTGTTGTTTGCCTAAGTAACACATTTTGATCTGCTGGTTGTAATGAAGATAGCCCATTCTGATCCACTGGAGAAGCCAAAGTAAATGTTATAGCTATTTCTATTAATAATAGATTTAGAATTGACATCTTATATTCTGGCCCAGAGCATCTGCTAAAACTGGAAGCCTCTTAAATGAACCTCTTAAAATGTTCGTCATCCAGAAAATTCAATAAAATCCTACCTTTTGCCTGACTGTTCAAATAGTTGATAAAAACGTGTGCTGTTTCACCCCGGCTTTCCAGAATGGCAATAGAGTTTCGCCCCCAAAAGACTGGCTGCTTTCCCAATGTGTTTGTTCTGCAGTTAGGCGCATAGGGCAAAGAATGAAGACAAGGGAAGAGAGATAAGATCAGAAAGACTGTTAAAACGGGAAGAAATGAAGGAGGTTACCAGATTCTGAACCCACTTCCATGTTTATAGTTCAGGCACCTGACATTTCTTCCAGACCCGCTCCAGGATTGGAAAGAAGCTACACACCTGTTAACTTGGTTCAACTTGGGGTTTGAAGAAGGCCTTACATCTCAAAGGAGGTCAACAAAAATGATATAACATGGGAAATTCACTCATAATCACCCCAATTTCTTCTGCCCTTCTTCTTCTTAGCTACACACAATTCCAACACTTCACCATGTGCTCACCCTATTTTTCAGGCATCCTTTTCTGCAATTTATACCTGCACAACTGTCCCTGAGAAGAATGACCCACAGCCACACACTGAGCCCCTGATGCAATTTTACTGGGTTTTCACTCCAGACCTGGCTTCTCAAACTTCATTTTATTTTATTATTATTATTTTTAAAGATTTTATTTATTTGTTTGACAGAGAGATCACAAGCAGGCAGAGAGGCAGGCATACATAGCGAGAGAGGGGAAAGCGGGCTCCCAGCTCAATCCTAGGACCTGGGATCATGACCTGAGCCGAAGGCAGAGGGTTTAACCCACTGAGCCACCCAGGTGCCCCTCAAACTTCATTTTAATATACAAGTCAGTTGTCCAGGGCTCTTGAGAAAAATGTAGGCTCTGATTCAGTCACTCTGCCCCAGGGACTTAGAGTCTGCAATTCTAAGTTCACTGTCAACGTCCTGGGGAAGCCAGTGCTGCTGGTCCGAAATCACAGTCCTAGAGAATGACTTCCCTTCCTTTCAGAAGCAAATTTCACTGCTTTTCTCTCACATGAATGTTGCTGCCATCTGGAGACATGGATGTGTGTGTACATATGTTTGCATGTCTGTGTGTGTGTGTGTGTATCATTATTTGAGTCCTTACGGTGCTTAGCGGTTTGCACACATGACCTTATTTCCACCTCGTAATGACCCACATGAATTAGGAACAATTAGTCTTACTGCACAAATGAGGAAACTGAGGCCAAGGGAGGAATGGAACTTGCCCAACCAACTTGCCCAAGGGATAAATGGAGCTTAAATTTCAGCTTAGGTCTTGGCTTTTATTGGTACCCAGGGCAAACTCAGATATGAGTTCTTCCACATTTTCTTTTCTTTCTTCTTTTTTTAAAAAAAAAAATGTTATTTATTTTGGGGGGAAGAGGGAGAGAATCCTCAGGTAGACTCCACGCTGAGCATGGAGCCCAAACGGGGGGCCTGATCTCACGACCCTGAAATTATGACCTGAGCCAAAACCAAGATCGGATTGCCTCACCGACTAGCCACCCAGGCATCTCCACATTTTCTGAAAGATTTGGGGCATGTTTTTTTAAAAACCAAGGCCCACACTGTGACCATCCAAAGTATGCGATGACATCATTGCTGCCTTAGACACGGGCCTCCGGAGCTCTGGGTTGGGGGGTGGGGCGGGCATCCCAAGGCTCATCTCAGGTGAAGCTGCTTTTGGGGGATGTTTGCAAGCCCCAAGAGATGCCTTTCAATTTCCAATGTAATAAGCCCTTGGCAGGAAGCCTAGCTGGTGAACTAGGTTTAATTCAGAACATACCTGTTGGTCAATATTAGCTGCACAAAAACCAGACTTGTTTATGGTGAGCTCAACACCTTGGGTTCTGGATCTTTCAGCAGCTATGTTCGCAGAGTGTCTGCATTCTGGATGAAATCCAGAAAACACTCTTCTTTGTTCCCTTTATTTCTCATGAAAGGAATGAATATTTCCATTGTGATATGTGTTTTGTCCATTACTTTATTTAGTCCTCAGCCCTCACAATAGCCCACTGACATCAGTAGTGCAACCACCATATGCATTCTAAGGATTAGGAGACCGAGGCTCACAGAGGTGGGAAAAGGTTGTACAACATTAGTGAGGACTCACGACTCTATAAAGCCCAGAGCCCCCCTGCCTTTGAAAGATGGGGATAGTAACACACACTCACCATTTTCATTTAAGGACTGGACATAGTTGGGTATCGTGCCTGGTAGAGGGGCTGTGAATAAATGGGACTAGATTCACATCCGAGACCTCAGCTTTCTCAATGTTCATTCTCTTAGTGAACCCAGAGTGGCTATTAATCCACATTATTGGTTATAGACCCAAAGGAGCACAACTTTCCCTTCTCACCCGGTGAAAACGTCCCTCCCAAAGGAACACACCACCTTCCACTCCTGGTACTCAGCCTCCCATCTACCTGATGTCGCCAGCTCCCGCTGTTTCATTCCAGCACCTCGAAGGGCTCACATCTCTTGAGTGTTGCTCCTGCCATGCCAGCAAGAAGCTTGCCCTCTCTTGATCATTTTCGGACTACATTTTGCTGCCTCTCATCTGAGAGACTTCACTGGGTCTCTGAAATAAATACGATGTCTAGAGCCTCCAGACAGCCTGAGTGTTAGGACACTCAGTAGTCGTATTACGTTAACTGTCTCTTGTGGGCAATCTGAGGCTAGGATTTTAATCTCTGTAGGTTTCAAATGACTAAGAGAAGAGTCAGAAGAAAGACTATTCGGCCTGCATTTAAGTGACCATTCATTGCATTCTGGAGGCTACCAGATAAGACCTTTTCTGAATTCATGGTTTACACCAAAGGATAATGTTCAGCTCTGGCTAACTGGGGGAGCAGGATAGAATTACTATAAAAAAGGTGTTTGCAGGTGTTCATATGTCCCATATTCTTCCACCGTAAGATTTATTTCAAACAGGCGCGCCTGGGTGTCTCAGTGGGTTAAATAAAGCCTCTGCCTTCGGCTCAGGTCATGATCCCAGGGTCCTGGGATCGAGCCCCGCATTGGGCTCTCTGCTCTGCAGGGAGCCTGCTTCCTCTGTCTCTCTGCCTGCCTCTCTGCCTACTTGTGATCTCTGTCAAATAAATAAATAAAATCTTAAAAAAAAAAAAAAAAGATTTATTTCAAACAGAATTTGGACTGTTGGAACGTTTCAGGAACACAGAACAACAGAAATTAACCTGAGACCAGCCCTGGCTGGATTCACAGCCTCATCCCCATCTCTCAGAGCAGGTGGAGAGGGGTCAGACTGGTTGGAGCTCTGTGTGCTAAGCAGAGAGTGGAGAGAAGGAGCTCCTCTAGACAGGTGGTGATATTTAACTTCACCAGTATCGCTTTATTTTTGTCTGAAGGCAGCAGGATGGGTGAGACCTGGAAGGGGTTCTCAGAAGGAGGGTTTGAATCATTTGCCAATCACCCAGAGTTTGCTGCTGTTGGATATTTGTAGTTGTTTGTCTGTGTGTTTGTCTTGCTTATGTTTGCTCCTTAACCATCCTACTTAGGACCCTGGAGGTGACCAGAGAATTCAAGAGTTTTTTCACCAGGGAGAGTTTAACACGAAGCCACCATTTCTCTTCTCCCTCTCATCATTAATTTTGTTGCAAGGTTCATTCTAACGTGTGTTAGCAGTGTGTTACTACACTCAAACATATTTCTCTAATTGGGGAATTTGGGTGCCTTTTTAATCACTGTGTCTCCCAAGACAATAAAGTAGTGGGTCTTTAGGAATCTCCTGTAACTTTCAACACTCAGTAGCTAAAGATGCAAATTAAAAGGAAGGACTCCTGACAGCAACCCAACAGAAGCAGTGCCCAGAACATGACAAGACCACCGCAAGAAAGGAATTAGCATGGCTCTGGTAGCACATACACTATAACTGGAAAAACACAGAGATGACCACAGCTCCAGGCAAAGATGACGCACATGTTTGTGACGTGTTCCATATTAAAAAAAAAAAAAAAAAGGAGGAAAGGAATTCAATTTTTCTAAGAGTTAAGCTGTAAATGCAGCATATAAGAAAATAGGGTGGTTGTGGGTAGCATTGCTTCAAGATACTTTTAAGATTTTGTGAACCCGAGTGCCTTTGCTGTCATGATTGTGGGTATTTTACAGTCAAAGTTTTCATTATCAACCGAGCTACCGAGCTGATTTTTAAAAAAAATTTTTTTTTAAGATTTTATTTATTTATTTGACAGAGACACAGCAAGAGAGGGAACACAAGCAGGGGGAGTGGGAGAGGGAGAAGTAGGCTTCCTGCTGATTAGGGAGTGCAATGCGGGACTCGATCCCAGGACCCCAGGGATCATGACCTGAGCCGCCCAGGTGCCCCTACCAAGCTGATTTCTAATTTTTTGGTGAATTTTGTTAGCACAGGCAGCATCCTCAAGCAGAATCCCAGCTAGGGCAGGATACTTGGCAGTCTGGCACTTAGTAGGCAAAGGACCACAGTGAGTGCTGCGTTAGAGAGCTAAGGTCAGTCTCTCCAAGAGCCATGCGTCATCCCAAGGGTGCACCCTCCCAGCCACACCACCCCATGCACCACCTGTGCCAGAAGCTTGGCTTTCTTGCCATTTCCTTGAAGCATGCATTGTTGCCTATGGGGCCAGAGTGGCAAATGTGAGAAAGGGAGACCCAGTAGTCCTCTAAGTTGGTATAGAGCTTTTGGTATTCTCAAAGCATGTTCAGTAATCCTGTGAGACAGGCAGGGGTCACTAACATCATAACCACTGGTGGCCCTTGCCACAGCTAGGTGGAAAGTGCAGATCAGGCATGCTCCCATTATCCCTATCCTCTTCTTTAAAAGGTTGTGGGTCACCTAGTGCCATCCTTCCCAGTTGCAGATGAGGACATGCAGGCAGACAGAGGTACTGAACTGGGCCTAAGTCTGCCTAGCTCCCTGGTGCCTGGGTCGACTAGAATCCTGGTCCTGACTAGGCCTGCCTTTGTCTTTGTCTCCCCCAACACTCAGAAAAGTCTTGCAACAGAGACAAAAGCATGCCCAACTCCCATGGAACGTTTCAGTCCTAACCAGCCCAGCTCCCTGACACTGTTAGATAAGATTTTCTTTTTGCAAGGTCATTCACAAAACCATCATAATAACTCCTGGATCCTATCTCAAAACACCAGAGACTCTCAAATCTATGGAATACCTCAATACCTTGGTATGTATCGTTTGTGCTTTCTTTCTTCTTAAATTGTGAGATAGAGCATACATACAGGAGAGTGTATTTTATGTACAGTTTAAAGACTAGTTATAAAGACTGGTTGTTAATTTTGTTGAAGAAACAGAATATTAATAGCACTCCAGACTCCTCCCCTATGTCCCTCCCAAATCACACCCCTTGTTCTCCTCACCAGAGGTAACAACCATCCTGCTTCCGTGATCATTTTTCTCTTGCTTTTCTTATTTTTCTTGTTTTGCCCTTCAGAAAACCCCAAGCCCAGAGTCATGGCAACCAAGCCCAAGCTCTTCTACTTCTGTGGCAGGGGCAGGATGGAGTCGATCCGCTGGCTGTTGGCTGCAGCTGGAGTGGAGGTTGGTTCCTGACTGGGAAAAGAAAGGGTAATTTGGGTGGACTGGAGTGGTCCTCTTCCCCCTTCAAAATTTAGGATGGTACCATCAAGATAGATCCACTCTTTCCCTTTCCACATACCTTTCTTTGTAAGAGGTGAGAGAGGAATCACAGTCTTCTGTTTAACCAAGGATGGGAGGGTAGAAGCCTAGGGAGATGTTCTGGAAGCTTGATAGAGGCCCAAGAGGTCATGGTGATTCATAAGACAGAGGAGAGAGAGGAGTCTTTACAGGAACCAACTGATTTCCTGTGGTTCTGGCCCTGGCCTGACACCTCAGTCTTACTCCACCCCTGGCTGCCTAAGGTTTCAACCTTAGGCCCAAATGCAGTCTGGTTTCTTCTTGAGCCCTTCTCCGAAAGATCTGCCCCACTGGGATCTTTCCTTAATTCTGAATTCCCTAACCATTGACTTTTCCATAGATTTTCACAAATTCCTTGGAATTGTTTGGTTTCAGACAGGTGTGAACTTCTTTTTCCCCATTTGAATGCCATTCTTTAAGACAAGGACCCATACATGACCTTCTTTGTTTTGTTCACTTTATCCTAACCCCATCTCAACTTTAGGGGACCAAAAAAATCACTCTTTCCCACAGGAGTTTTAGGGATTCCATCAATAAATAATGACAACCCACCTGAGTAATAATCTTCAGACCCCTTTTCATTGAATATATGAGGATCAAAGAGAAATTTAATTTGACCTGAGAGGGATAATGACACACAAGAGAGAAAAGAAAAGAAAGCGAGGAATGGAAAAAGGGAAATCATTGAGGGAAGTTGATGAAAAAGACAGTAATTTGGAAAGAAAAAAGAGCTAAGTTGAAGAAAGGGGAAAATATTAATGGGACTGAGGAGATCCTATAAGTAGGCAAAGTCCAAAAGGGGTGCCAGTCCCATGCCCATATAAAGTAATCTACATACACACTGATGGAATTTTCAGCTGTGTGGAAATTGACAACTTTGTGGTTCCTTTTAAAATTTTCATTCTGAAAGTCATTGGGTACTTTATACTGTGAACATATCCCCCCCCCCACACACCCCAGGACATTAAAGTTATAACCAAGTTTCTATCCTCTATCTAGTTTGAAGAAGAATTTATTGAAACAACAGAACAATATGAGAAGTTGCTGAAAGGTGAGCCTAGACTTAGTCAATGTTTTCTTACTGGGAAAAATAAACATTTGTTTCTGGAAATATTCTTTTCAATACAGAACACAGAACTCTGGAGTGACAACTATAGAAAAAGGACTGCTCGCACTGAACCAGTGCTCACCCTGTCCCTGTCCCCAGGGCTAAATTTATCATCTGCATTGTGTTGTTAGCTGTCATAAAAGCTTATGAAGTAGACTCTGACCTGGATCTCAGTTAGAGATGGTAGCATGGGTTTGACTCAGCTAATTTGCTCAGTACTCTCCACCCCACTAAAGAATACTTTAAGAATTCTTAAATAATGATCCAGCGGATTGGAAGAGAGAGAGAAAAAGGGAAGGGGAATTTGAGCTAAGATACTCTCTAGTTCTCATGGCTCACATCCATTCTTTCTTAGTGGTTTCAACAGATTATCAGACACCATCTTATCACATCATAATAGTAGAACTAAGATTATTGAAAAGACCGAAATTTGGTTAAATTTGGAAGAAGTCCTCTTTCATCCTTATAATTCCCTAGAAAAGTTTCTCACACCAAGAAAAAATACAAATACTTTCATAGTGCTTTTTTTTAAAAAAAAAGATTTTATTTATTTATTGGATAGATAGAGATCACAAGTAGGCAGAGAGAAGATAAGGGGGAAGCAGGCTCCCCGCTGAGCAGAGAACCCAATGTGGGGCTCAATCCCAGGACCCTGAGATCATGACCTGAGCCAAAGGTATAGGCTTTAACACACTGAGCCACCCAGGCATTCTGACTTTTGTAGTGCTTCTTAACCATCTAACAGCCACAATGTTACTTTCCTTGCCTAAGGAAACATGGATATTCTCACCATTGCTGATAAACAGTCATGAAATTGACACATTTTTTTTTTTTTCAGAAACATTCAACTAGTAATAAGCAGACCTGCCATTTACAAACTGTATGACTTTGCAGAAGACCTTTAACTTCTCCACATCTTATCTCCTTACCATAAAATAAAAATAATCTCTGTGGTCACAGATAAAGCACACCAGTAGATCTCGCTAAATGGGGAAGGCTGGCTAGCCCTTTACCCAATTCTTGCCCAGGAATTTATTGTCTGGATTATCCCTGAAGTTCCCCATTCTCTTTGTTTCTGCCCTACTCTACCCCAAATGAGGCCAGTTCCTAGTATGTAGTACGGATTAAGTACATATGTATTGAATAAGTAAATGAAAGGCATCTCCAGAAACTCTTCCATGAAAACGACAATAAATAGAGACAATAAATAAAGACAATAATCATCTTCCATGATGATTCTGGCAAGAACTCTTCCCTAACAGCCTGTGAAATCCTCCATCCCTCCCTGAGTCTGTGATGCTGTTCGGGTGATTGAGACACTCTCCTGGGCATTATTATTAGTGAAGAGGAGACAGAGAGGGACTGTTGGCTGAAGCTCAGGTGGCCCATTTCTGTTGTGAGTTCGAGCAAGTCATGTTTGCCCCCTTGGCCTTCATAGTGCCATAGTCTACTGCATGAGTGAGCTAAATGGTCTCAAAGATCCTTTCCTATACTCTTGATACGAGAATTTTAAAAAAGCTTCTGAAGAAGATCATCAGTTCTGAGAAGCATGTCATATCTAATGGACCTCTGCCTCACTAACAAGCCGTAGCACAGAGCCCAGTTTAGATGCTCATTCAATGTTGGACAAATGTAGAACTGCCTTTAGGAAATGGAGATTTTACAATCTCTGCATTATTAATAGTACCAATATTTCCAAAGCACGGCCACAGGCATGATCTTATTCTTGCTCAAGGAAACTCTACAATGGGCAGATCAGAAAATAGGCTCAGGGAAGACAGAGACTTGCCTGAAGTCATCAACTAGACAGAGACACTGGCTCTCTGGAAAGTTCCTCTACTGGTTCTCATTAAGTCAAGTGGCAACAGTATTGGAAGGTGGGGAAATTAATTCTGGCCTTTGCCAATGCACTAATGAAGTCTGGTTCCTATTCTGGATAAGAATAAGGAATAAGTTCCTTATTCTCAGCAACATAGGGGTGGCAAAGGAAATTTAAAGGCCATTTATTTCTTCAAGACCCTATGAAAAGAGCACTATTTATAGTGCATCTTTAAATGCATTACTTATATAGGCGGTCACTCACAAAGAAGAAAATTTAACTTCACTGAACACTAATTATTGACAGTATTGTTTTACTTATCTCGTTTCATCCTTTAAAAAATCCTGCTAAATAGATATGATTACCATTTTAGAGCAAAGGAAACTCAAGCTCAGTTAGGTCATTCGCTTAAAGTCGCATGGTTGGGGAGGGCTAAAGCTGGCATTTGGACCTGGTCTGCCTGGGTTCCTACTGTTGCATCCGTCCTGCTGCCACATAGGCCTGGAGTAATACCCGTTATGCTTTCCAAGGAATTCAGGCCCCCATCCTCCACTCCTGAATCAGAATATCTGGGGAGTGGGGTGAGTATTTTTAACAACCCACCACGGTGAGATGATTCTCATACACCCAGAAGCACTTACACTATAACAGTCATAGTAAATGTACAGCATCTTAAACAATCGTGATTAACCAACAAACAAAAATGCATGAAACCATGAAGCAAATCTCAGATTTTCAATAAAGCAAATGATAGGCATTTCCTCAACAGCTGGGGTCTTTAGCTCACCACTTTGGATGAAAACCAAATCATTCAACAAAATTAAAGAGACCCTCCTGCAGGCTTACCAGAACCATGGAAGGAGAGTTTCCTAACCTCGCTTTGCTCAATCCACAGATGGACGACTGCTTTTCGGCCAAGTGCCTATGGTTGAAATTGATGGTATGGTGCTCACGCAGACCAGAGCCATCCTCAGCTACCTTGCCGCCAAGTACAACTTGTATGGAAAAGACCTGAAGGAGACAGTCAGGTAGCATAGCATTCACAGCTGTACTTGACTTTTTTTTTTTTTTTAATATTTTATTTATTTACTTGACAGAGAGAGATCACAAGTAGGCAGAGAGGCAGGCAGAGAGAGAGAGGGAAGCCGGCTCCCTGCCGAGCAGAGAGCATGATGTGGGGCTCGATCCTAGGACCCTGGGATCATGACCTGAGCCTAAGGCAGAGGCTTAACTCACTGAGCCACCCAGATGTCCCTGTACCTGATTCTTATCTAAGCTCTGTAGTCCTACACCGGCTGAGACCCAGTTACAGTGTTGCCTTTCAGTCTAGACTGGGGGGAGATGGCAAGGGAAACAACAGGGAGATGCTCTTGCTATACCCAAATGTCTTGTGCATAACAGAGTAAGTACTCCAGCGTTTCCTTTCACTACTCATGGTGGTGTGCATTCAACATTCTCATATTCTCTCCCCACTCCTAACAAAATATGTCTTATAAGATGATCTGGTAAACTCTACAGCATGAAGGTGGAAATGACTGACAGGGCAAACAAACATTGAGCATTGTATCAGTGGTCTATTACTACAAATAATGCTGTATAGCATGTCACCTTGAAACTCAGTGACTTAAATCAGCATGTATTTATTACTGTATCTTGTGGGTGTTGGCATACCTGGGCCAGGCTTGACTCCTCTTGGCTGGACTCAGTCATGTGACCTGTGGTCCTCCAGTAGTCAGCCAGGAGGCTCTGGTTTGGAGTGCTGAGTATCAATCCAGGGGCAAGTGGGCCCTATGTCTCTCATCCTCCCACAGGTAGCTTGTTCTTGGGGCAGCTAGGGAGGGTTCTAGGAGAGAGACTGAAAGCACACGAGGCCTCTTAAATTCAGAACTGCTCAATTCCACCTCATTCCTTTAGTCAAAGCAAGTCATGAATGAGATCATCCCAGAAAACGGTCATCTAACTTGCAATCTCCAAAATACATGGTAAGAGAAGCAATTTCAAACAGGGTGTGAAAAGAATCCTTTTAGAACACTGTAAACCAGTACTAATATACAAAAGCAATCTGTTTCTCATCGTTTTGATGCAATATGTTCATTGTTTTTTTTTGTTTGTTTGTTTTTTATAATTAAAGTGACCGGCTAGGTAACAATCTAACCTGTAAGAAAAATGATTTGTAATTCAGATGGGACAATAAAGTAAATTATGCTTTTTATATATGTTATAAAGCAAAAGACAAAGATGACCACTGAACCAAATTTGTTGGGCAATTAGCGTATAGGAGGGACACACAGACACACAACCCTTAATGTTTGCACACTGGTTGTAGAGGTAACTTGCTCAAGCGTAACTCCGCCAATAGGCCAATAATCCATGGTAATGTATCTACCATTCTTGGTTATTGTTGTTGTTGTTTTTAACCTTTTCTGTGTTTGTCAGTGAAAGGAACATTTTAGAGAATGAAATCCAGGTGTCTGTCCGACCTGAGTAGGAAAGCGCACTTTTCTTTCTCAGTTGCCAGGTCAGGGGAGGACCTGCTAAATTATATATTTTCCCTAAAGAAGTGAAAAGGCTCTGGTACCAATAGTCTCGGACTTCCGGTAAACTTCATCCGGTTGGGTTTTTAAAACCATAATAACGTATTTATCTATTTACGGCAGACTTCCGCTTGGAGGCACTCGTTAATTTTTTCCACACATCCCTTCATGCAGTAAGCATTTCCAGAGACCCTCGTATCCTCGGGTCCCTCGGAGGGCTCTGGGTCCAGAAATCATTCCTGAGCACGGAATCTTACGGGAAGGGGTGCGACAAGTCTTTTGTCCCTATATCCATTTCCGCCATCGCAGAGGCGAAGTAGCAAACCCCCATCCTCATAAGGTTCCCAGTGCGAACACCGGTCACGCGCTGTTTTGTCAGGATCAACATGTACACGGATGGCACCCTGGACCTCATGCTAATGATCGCGGTGGCTGCGTTCAAACCCCCCGCGGAAAAAGAGGAGAGTCTTGCTTTGGTCGTGAAGAGAGCGAAAACTCGTTACTTCCCCGTCTTCGAGAAGGTAGGCGGCAGGGACCCGGTTTGCGGCCGGGCGAGGACCCAGCCCAGCGGGGCCAGACGCCTAGGTGCTCTCGCGAGAGACTGGATTCCTGTCGGCGACGGCTGCGCGCGCAGATCCTGCGGGTGTGGGGGCGTGGCGGGGGGGGAGGGCGGGGAACAGGGGGCGGGGCTGACGTCCTGGAGCGGCCTCCAGTACCCTACCGCCCTGTTCCAGAGAGAGATGGGAACTGAGAGTTAGATTTGGGGCACAGCAAGTTCCCACTGCTGCTTCCCGGCGTGTAAGGATGCAGGGCTTATTTCCTGTTGCTGAGAAGAATAGTTCAGCAGTGAAGATCTCAAAGGACAAGCTATGATGGTGCTTTACTGCACTCGGACCAAAACTTTAATAAAGGCTTGCAAAACAAAAGGACGTAGTTATGTGGAACCTCTGACAAGACAGAATGAAAATAAATCAGATGCAATGAAAGGACACAGCATTTCTGTTCCGATTTTTAAAAATAAGCCATCAGCAGCCTAGGGCACCAACACCTTAAATTCACCGTGTCAGATGTTTCTTTACCTTTTATACTGGAGGCTGATCATGCCTCAAGCAAAAGACAAGATCTTTTAAATTTACAACTTTCCCGAAGTCATTTTGGAGTGAATCCTAATTACGAATGTTCTCGAAATACAACTGGTAAGGTTCCAAACTTAAAGGACAGCATGGGACATGGTAAGAAAGATTTGTTAGCAGAGGGCTCTATCAATTAAGGCTTGCCAGACAGAAGTCTGTAGGATTTCTCCTCAGTCTTAGTCTTGGGAAAGAATGATTTACTACTGATTAGTCTATAATGAAGAGTTCTGCCGGTGCTTCAAAGTCCTGGACGATCCAGTTCCTCTTTATTCAGGAGCAATGTACAGTGTTGTTGAAACACCTTCCATTTGAAAAATCAGTATCATTCTTTGAGCTGAAATGTTAAATGGGCTTTCTGATACAATTTTCTACTGTGGTGTAGCAGCCTGATTCTAACTAATTATGACGTTTGTGTCTCCCTATACTGGTGGGTATAGTTTTACTTAATCATCTGTAGGCGTGTAAGAGAGAGCTCCCTTCATGCCCTTCACTACCCCAAATACCTTGATAATCACTGACAGATTCCCAACAAGACTGTGCCAATTTACAGCAATGTTTATGAGTGTTTAAGACTTGCTTTCATCTGATCTTTTCCAAGCAGTCTTGGAGATTATCAAGAAAAAGATTCTTTAGTAAATTTGATCTGTACAGAAGATTCCCTGCTTTTGTAAGTGCATAGCCAGGCAAAATAGTCTTTACTTTTATTTGATATTCTTTGTTATTTCTCTTTGCTTAGATTTTGAAAGACCATGGAGAGGATTTTCTTGTTGGCAACAAATTCAGTTGGGCAGACATACAACTGTTAGAAGCGATTTTAATGGTGGAAGAGCTCGATGCTTCTGTACTTTCTGAATTCCCGCTGCTAAAGGTAGAGTATTCACTTGCACACGAAGCCCAGGAAATAGTGAATAGAAACGAAAGCTAAAATGAAATGCATCTCAAAAAAAAAGAAAGAAAGAAAGAAAGAAAAAGAAAAGAAATGCATCTCCAGGTCAATTTCAAAAGAAGACTTGTTAAAAATCATTATTTTATTCATCTTGGCAATTTTCTCCTGCTCACCCTACAGGATCATTAGGAAATAAACCCTTATGTTGGGAGAGAGATAGGTTATGTTGGCTTCTAGCATAAACATTGAATGCTTGCTTGCTTTTTTTCTTTTTTTTTTTCATGCCTTAAACATTTTTTTCTGATAAAGCAAGGCTGACAAGTCTTCCTTCGTTGTTTCCCTCCCCAGCACCCACCGGACAACTCTGCCTCCCTTTAGTACCCCCAATGTTGAGGACATCCCACCATGTCCCTCCACTGGTCAGAGCTTCTGCCTGGGTGTCACTGCCTGTCTCTGCTGCGTCGCCCATCCTTAGACCTCCGTCTCTCAATCCTGCCACTGCCAGACCTGAGCAAGCCTCTGTTCCAGTTCCTTAGAAACCTTTTATCTAAGAGAGGACCATAGGTTTTTTGGTTTAAGAATAGTTTTTTTTTTTTCCTTACTTCCAGTGAAATGGAATTTCAGGTTTCTACACTAGGCATTTATATGAAACAAAAAAAGACGGGACCTAACTAGCCTAATGCTACTACTGGATTAGACTCTTTGCCCTCTTATTTTACATTTTTCCCCCCTAAAAAGATCATACTAAATATTGTTTTGTGGTCCGCTTTTAACATTTAAAAAAATTATTATGAATATTTTGACATGTCAGCAAATATTCTTCTACAATATCATTTTATTTTATTTTCATGAGACAATAGAGTCCCATCTTTTTGAATAATCAGAACTATATAAAAAGGGCATAAATTGAGAAAACTCATTCCCACCACTACCCTCTCACCTTCCTGCCCCATAATCATTTTTATTAGTTTCCTGTGTACCTTCCCAGTGTTCCTATTTATGCAGATACAGCAAATATGAATATCTATTTTTCTCTCACCCCCACCCCTAGCTTTCTCTTACACAAAGTAGCAAATATATTTTGTTCTGCCGGGGACTTTTTATTTTTTCTTTCTTTCCTTAAAGTAAACCATGCATTCTAGAGTTTTTTTTCTGTCAATACAGGGACCTTCCTCTTTCTTTTTATATACAGTATCATTTTAAATTACCTGCTTATATACCTTGTGGGGACTTACCATAGTTTATATGACCAGTTTTCTTTTCTTGGAAAGATAGACTATTTTCAATTTTTCATTCTGTTAACTTTTTAAAAAAAGATTTTGTTTACTTATTTGACACAGATTGAGAGAGAAGGAATATAAGCAGGGGGAGTGGATGAGGGAGAAGTAGACTTCCCACTTAGCAGGGAGCCCAATGCAGGGCTTGATCCCAGGACCCTGGGATCATGACCTGAGCCAAAGGCAGACACTTATGACTGTGCCACCCAAGCACCCCACTCTGCTAACATTCTTAACATGATTTCTTTGCTCACCTTTATAATAAATTCCTAGAACAGGAATCGATAGGTCAAAGAATATTAATTTTTTAGAATTTTTAATTTGTGCCATCTACTTGTGACAGTGAGATTTTAAGAAGATAGTTTATTTTATTTATTTACTTACACTTATTTGAGAGAGAGCATGAGAGGGGAGAAGGTCAGAGGGAGAAGCAGACTCCCTATGGAGCAGGGAGCCTGATGCGGAACTTGATCCCAGGACTCTGGGATCATGACCTGAACTGAAGGCAGTCGCTTAACCAACTGAGCCACCCAGGCGCCCTTAAGAAGATAATTTAATTCACACTAAACACACTAGCCATTGTATTACCTTTCCTGGGAACACCTAGCAACTAGGTGTTGAGGGATTAAGTCAGATTCAACAGACTGGGCTCCAAAAGCTGACAGTCTAGACACTCCCATGACAAAGTTCTGTTTAAGGTTATGACTGCTATTAAGGCTCTGACTTTACTCGTTCTCATCTCAGGCATTTAAAACAAGAATCAGCAACATCCCTACGATTAAGAAGTTCCTGCAACCTGGGAGTCAGAGGAAGCCACCCCCAGATAGCCACTATGTGGAAGTGGTCAGAAGCGTCCTGCACTTCTAATGGCAGCAGGTCCTATCCTGGTCAACAGCGACGATCCGTCGGGTCACAGCATCAGTACGGGCTGCCCAGTGTAGTGAATTGTAGAATCTAGGAGTCAAGTGTCTGAAAAGAACAAAACCATACAACCATGAAAGAACAAACACCAATTAAATGCAATACAAAACCATTCTGTCGTGTGACTTTTTTTTTAATTGTAAAATGTTATAAAATTATTTTTATTATTAATGTAAACAAAGGGCTTGGAAAAGTTGAACTTTCTTTTAAGGTATCTCTTAGGCAAAGTCTCTTTTAAGAAGTCTCTTCTCTCCCGTGCCTGGGTGGCTCAGTTGGTTGAGCATCTGACTCTTGGTTTTTGGTCACATCCTAATCTCAGGGTTGTGGGATCCACCCTTCTCCCCCATGGGGCTCCGCACAGGCTTGTGCATGCTCTCTCTCTCTCTCAAATGGATAAATCTTTAAAAATTTTTCAAAAATTAAAAATTAAAATTGAAAAAAAAGAAAAAAATAAGGCTTTTCTCTCTTAAGAAGCCGAAAAGAATATACGCTTCTAGACCAGAGAAATGTGGTATCTAGGAGGAGTTTATTGAATTTATTGACTAGCATTCTTTTTTTAAGAAAGATTTTTATTTATTTATTTGACAGAGAAAGAGATAGCAAGAGAGGAAACACAAGCAGAGGGAGTAGTAGAGGAAGAAGCAGGCTTCCAGCTGAGCAGGGAGCCCTTTGCGGGGCTTGATCCCAGGACCCTGGGACCGTGACCCAAACCAGAGGCAGCCGCTTAATCACTGAGCCACCCCTTGACTAGCATTCTTGACTGTTTCTGGCTATTTCAACTGTCTAAAATCGTAACAGTTTAATATTTCTATTATGTGGTACTGTAAAAAAAAAAAAGATATTATTTATTTATTTATTTGACAGACAGAGATCACAAGTAGGCAGAGAGGCAGGCAGAGCGAGAGAAGCAGGCTCCCTGTGGAGCAGAGAGCCTGATGTGGGGCTCGATCCCAGGACCAAAGGATCATGACCTGAGCCAAAGGCAGAGCCTTTAACCCACTGAGCCACCCAGGTGTCCCTAATGTGGTACTTTTGAATATTAAGTTATATATAATTACATTTGATGTAATTATATAATATATATTATATATTGTATGTCATATATATTTGGGACAATTCTTGAAGCCTCGTTATACATTTGATAAATATTGATATATATTAATTTTCTTTCCTCTTCTTTGGGGATTTTTGTTTACTTGACATGCTATTTCCCATTTATTTATTTTTGAAATATAATTAACATAGTGTTATATTATTTTCAGGTGTAGGATATAATGATTTGGCAATTCTGAATATTACTCAGTGCTCATCATGCAAGGGTACCCAAGCCCCTTTATCTATTTTGCCCATCCCCCACCTGCCTCCCCTCTGGCAACCACCAGTTTGTTCTCTGTATTTAAGAGTCTGGGGTTTTTCTTTGTTTCTCTTTTTTTCTTTGTTCCTTTATTTTGTTTCTTAAACTCTAGCATATGAGTGAAATCATAACATTTGTCTTTCTCTGACATACTTATTTCACTTAGCATTATACTCTCTAGCTCCACCCTTGTTGCAAATGGCAAGATTGCATTCTTTTTTTATGGCTGAGTAATATTCCAGTGTGTATATATATCACATCTTCTTTATCCATTCTTCTATTGATGGACACTTGGGTTGTTCCACATCTTAGCTATTATAACTAATGCTGTGATAAGCCTAAGGGTGTGAAATGCCAATTGAATATTACCCCCACCTTAAAAGACCACCACAAACGTGAGTCAAAGCCAATCAGCAAGGGTCGTTTATTGTTTTATGGCAGTCAGGGGTGCCTGAGGAATGCTACACATATGGAGGGGAGCGGGTGAAGGGGGGGTGCAAGGCGCCAGCTTTTGCTTTGTCCTCAGCCAGCCTCCTGCTCCTTCAGGTGCATATATCTTTTTGATTAGTGTTTTCACTTTCTTTGGGTAAGTACCCAGTAGTGGAATAACTGGACTATAGGGTAGTTCTGTTTTTAACATTCTGAGGAACCTTCACACTGTTTCCCACATTGGCTTCACCAGTGTGCATTCCCACCGAAGTGCACCAGGGTTCCTTTCTCTCTACATCCTCAACTTGTTATTTCTTGCCTTTTTGATTCTGGGCATTCTGCCCGGTGTAAAGTCATATCTTATTATGGTTCTGATTTGCATTTTTCTGATAATTAACAATACTGAGCATCTTTTCACATGTCTGTTGTCCATTTATATTTCTCCTTTAGAAAAATGTCTATTCAGGTCCTCTGGCCATTTATTAATCAGATTATTGGGTTTTTGGTATTGGCTTATATAAATTCTTTATATATTTAGGATATTAACCCCTTACCAGATATATCATTTGCAAGTGTCTTCTGTCATTCAATAGGTTGCCTTTTGTTTTGTTGATGATTTCCTTCACCATGCAGAAGCTTTGATTTTGGTGTAATCACAGTAATTTAGTTTTGCTTTTGTTTTTTCTTGCCCCAGGAGATACATCTATAAAAATTTTTCTATGGCTGGTATCAAAGACATTACTATCTGAACTCTCTTCTTTTTATTTTTCATGAACATATAATGTAATTATATTTGCTTCGGGGTACAGGTCTGTGAATCATCAGTCTTACACAATTCACAACACTGTCCCCCCGAGGGCTCCAACCCCCCAACCTCCAACGCCACCGCTTAGTCTCTGAACTGATGTCCCTCAGTGGAGCAGACTTATAAAGTTCCAATTTTGTGCTCCACTGCTCTACTGCTTGCTGGGAGCTGGCCCCACCCCTGTGGTCTCTCTTCCAGTATATTGCCTTGGATTCACTTCTCTGCACATCCTTCCAGAAAATGGTCACTTTTCTGTTCCTAGAATTACTGCTCTTCTTCTCCGATCTCCTTTTGAGTTTGTGGGTGTTCAGAATGGTTTGATATCTAGCCGAATTTCTGGGAACCTAAGATATTTAGGTCCCCTACTCCTTTGCCATCTTGCTCCTCTCTTGATGTGTGACATTTTTGTAAGCTTGCCAGTTGTGGACAATGGTTACAACTTTGAAGAAATCGGTGTTCTGTGTAAATAAATAGGAGGTTGATGTGTTTAGGGCAGGGCACAGTCCATTTAAGGCACTGTCCTTACCATCTGTACCAAGATCAGGACCACTGTTGGAAGAACAAGCAGAGACTTGGGGCCCAGGATCTCCTCCAACACCCACAATGACACTGTGTACTTGCAATAGAAAAAAAGGGACAAATGACAAATCAGAAGTAAGACAATGGCTGATGCCAGGAAATCCTGTGAGAAGGGATGGGGAAAGAGAATGTCCACGGAACATCATTCTGAGACTGTAAAAAAAAATGTGGACAATTAGACAACCTTATTCCACCCAACAGAGCCACCTGAGACTGGGTTTTGCTTTGCTGAAACAAGTAACACTGAGATTAAGATTTAACCGATATTTATACAAATTGACCCAAAGATTCCTTCTCTTTTAAGGGTCACAATGGTGTTCCCCATTGGGTAATTCGGAACTCAGCCCCACATCAGGGCCTTGTGTGATGAGGGATGGAACAGCTGTGCAGGGTGATGTCCCAGGCAAAACTGTGGTTTCCGGTGGGGGGAGGATTTGTGGTGTGGAGCAGGGCTCCTGCCAATGCTTTGATGTACATGACCCCACCAGCTCTCCACTGCTGCTGGGCCATCCTGCCCAGGCCACACACTAGACCAGCTTCTGAGTGCATATCCATGTACATGTCCTTACTGGTGAGATGACCTCATGGCTCATCAGACTTCATACCCTTTCCTAAAGACCACCACAGGCCAGGACCCTTCCCTCACAATATACTGTCCCATCCATTTTTCCTCCCCAACTCAAGTGACAGATTGATCAACAGAGTTATGACCACCTGGGCCATTCAGTGTCCCCCAGCCCAGCCCATGTAGGGCCTGAGTTCTTACTCCCATTATGGTCAAATCCCAATCCAGGATTCTCATTGAGCTAATTGCCTGATCTCATTGGCCACTCTGGCAAGGCATGGTCAACCACCAGACGACGCATAAGACAAAGAGGGAAGAAAGGTTTCTCACAGAAAACTCTGCCTCTCTCTGTGTGAGATGACTTTTTCTTCTGACCTCCTCCAAACCTAAGAGTCTGATCTGACAAAAATTAGGTGAGAAAAGGAAAATAACTGATTTTTTTCATGGTTCATAATTGTAAGCCTATCTCTATTTGTTATAACCACATGGTTCTGGTAAATAATTCAAATTGTTTAGAAGACTTACACAAATGAAAAATAAAATCCTTCCCTCCCTGAATAGTTCTTAAACACAAGTACTTTCTGGGTCCTCCCTCCTTGCCCTGGTGCTTGCCTTGAGAAGCCAAGCACTTCATGGTTGAGTTCCCAAGGCTCTAAGCCTGTTTTGCCCAGGGTTCTACTTCCTGGGTGTTGAAAACAAGCCCTAGGTCTGATGCCAACCTGGCACATTTTCTGAGCACACCCTAAAAGCACCTGACAGAGGGACAGCCAGCCAGGGCCAAAGCAGGTTTCGTCATCTAATAACCCCATACATACAACTTGCTGTCTTTCTTGTAATAGTTTTTACACCTTCGTTCTTCCTGATAGTTCTCTTTGGGCCTATTGCCTAGCTACCCAAACTTAGTAGAAATAACTCTGGGTACCCAAAGAAGGGAGCCTCAGAGAGCCCAAGAGCATCCAGCAACATTCAAGTTCTCTCCCACCACCAGAGAGTCGTAGCTTTGGACCGAAAAAACAAGGGCAAGTGAAGACGGTCAGCTCAATATACCCATAGAAGCGGTGCAGGGCTTGGAGGTCCTTGGTCCTCCCTTCCAGAAAATACTGGAAAGGAGATCCTGTTACCAGCTTTGTTCTCCCATTTCAAGAGTTCAGCACTCTAGAATGTGAGAATTTCTTTTCTTGGCAACTAGGACTCTCCCGTTTCAGTTAAAGCCCATTTGTTTTGTTTGTTTAAACAAAGAATTAAAACCTGAGCAGTGGCCCCATAATGACCCTTCCTAACTTGATGTTGATAATTAATCCTCCCTTTGGACTCCAGCTTGGTTTTAAAACATGGGATTGCTGTGTAAGTTTCTATGCACAGAGTTAGAGTGAGAAACTTAAGACAACAAAGTCAGAGATGGTTGCCCCGCGATAGACCCCCTTTCCCTGGATTGCCAGCCTTGAACAAACTGGGGAGAAAGGGATTTGTTTTTGGTTTTGGTTTTTGTCTTGGGGCACGGGGGGTCGGTTGTTGCTTTTAAGCAAACAAGATTTATTAGCTCATACGTTTGGAAGAACATGTACGAACCCCGGGACTTTCAGACCATCAGTACTGCCCAGATTTCATTCCAGGTTGGCCTCAGGTTCTTCCAAGGGTCTGCGGTTGGCTCAACCTCATCCCAGGCGGCCCAGGGGCGGGCATTGAGGTTACTAACCATGCAGCCCCAAGAGAACCACTGGGAGGAGGCAGAAGAGTTTCCTCAAAGGAGTGGGCTGGCATTGCCAGGAGGGGAGGGGCCAGATCCACTCGCAAAGTTTTACTATCTCCCCAGTTTGCAGATAGGGAAAGTGAGGCTCCACAAGTCAGTTACCCCCTGCACCGAGCTCCCACCCTGTGTGCTGCCAGCAGGAATTACATTCCGGCTTTAGGAATGGGAAAAATTAGACCCACAGAGAGAAGGCAGATTTGTCTAAGCTAATAAGCCTCTGAACCCAACCCAGACCCTACAGTCAGGGTCGATGGTCTTTTAAGTAGATTTGGCAGTAGCCTGGTCAGTTTGCAAGACTGAAGATAGCGAGATTAGTCTTTCCTGGTTGCTTAAAAAAAGGCGGGTCTGGATTGGGTGTTCCCATGCCTCGCCCCTCCGCAGCTGTTACCATGCTGAGTCAGCGCATTGTGTTTTTTGTGTTTTTTTTCCCCCCCCATGACCCTTTCCATCCAGTATCGATTGGATCCTCCCCAAAACCTTGCAAGGCTAAGACTTCTTTCTTTCAGATTAGAACGCTATTGGAACTTGATGCCCCTTCTTCTTCTTCTTTTTTTTTTTGGGTGGGGGGGAATAAAGCTTTTTAACTAAGTAAGGCAAACACTCAGTAAAGGGGGGGAATCTTTCATTTACAGCTCAATGTTTTTTATTTCTGTTCTTACAAATGTTACCTACCTTTCTTTCTTTCTCAGATTTAATTTATTTATTTGACAGTGACACAGCAAGAGAAGGAACACAAGCAGGGGGAGTGGGAGAGGAAGAAGCAGGCTTTCTGCCCAGCAGGTAGCCTGGTGTGAGGCTCGATCCCAGGACCCTGGGATCAAGACCTGAGCTGAAGTCATATGCTTAACCAACTGAGCCACCTAGGCACCCCTCACATTTCTTTAAAAAAAAAAAAAAAAAAAAAAAAAAAAAAAAAGATTTAATTAATTTATTTAGAGAAAGAGAGAAAGAGCAAGAGAGAGTGAGTGGTGGGGAGGCGGTAGAGGGAGAGGGACAACCAGATTCCCCACTGAGTGTGGAGACTGCTGCGGGTTTCGATCCCACAACCCTTAGATCATGACCTGAGTGGAAACCCAGAGTCAGCTGCTTAACCAACTGAGCCACTCAGGAACCCCACACTTTTTTTCCCCTGCTTTTTAATACAAAGCATTACTGAGGATAGCATAAAGAAAATGTTCAGTAAGTTTTAGTAAGTGTATAAAGTTGTGCAAGTACCCCCTCCCTGTAGTTTTAGAATGCTCCCATTCCACACAAACCTCTTTGTTTCAGTCAAAGGCTGCTCCCAGGCCCCCAGCCCCAGGCCATCTCTGATCTGCTTTCTGTCACAGACCGTTCACTTCTCCAAGATAAAACTTGCATGAACCCACAGTGCCAAGGTAATAAATAACCCTGGGTCATCTTCCTGTGACTTTCTCTTCCGAAACGTCCAGAAAGACTTGCCCTCACAAGTGAGAGGCTGTCCTACCTTGAGCTGGTAGCTCCTTCTCTCAGCAGCTAATGAAAGAAATAAGATATTACAGACTCTGCTAGGCAAAGAGAGAATGTCAAGGTCCTGTGAGGAAATCTCAGAAACTCCTAAGTCTGTTAAGGATGTTGAGGTCTAACCTTCAGAGAATAGGATTTAATGCAGAAGTGAGTTAGAAATCACTTAGCTGTTTTATAAGGCAAGGTGCAAAGGACAGGAATTTGGAGATTGTTCCAGCCCTTGAGCATGAGTATTCTGGGCCCCCTGATGCAGAGCTTCCCAATCTGCGTGCCCTGATGGGTTACAGAAGCCAGGAATGAATGAGCCAAGCCCCTGGGGCAGTTAGAGCAGTGCCATGATTTACCTCCAGGGCTTACAAATGACCATTTCTTTTCTCTATTAGTCTTGAAAAACTGGTTGGGAAATTGCCCGGGGAAATGCTGATGGTGGACCCTGAACTTCTAGCTTCATGAGTTGAGCCAGCTGTCAACATCACCCCACTTTCCTACCTTGGATTCTGTGTTCGACACGTCGTCTCCTACAGACCTATTTTGTTTTGTTTTCTTTTTTCATCTCCAGGATTGTGGGTGTGTTAGCCAGCTACCAGGAACATTCTGATACTCCAGAATGTGATTTTCTTCTTACAAAGTAACAGGTGTCTCTGATATGTATGTATGTGTGTGTATACACACACGCGCGCGCACACACACACACACACACACACACATATATCGCCTTTGTGTGCTTTGTTTCTTATTTTTTTTAAAGATATATTTATTTATTTGAGAGACAGTGTGTGAGCATGAGCAGGGGGAGGGGCAGAGAGAGAGGGAAGAGAGAATCCAAGCAGACTCCATGCTGAGCAGGGAGACCGACGTGGGGCTTGATCTCACAACCCTGAGATCATGACCTGAACCGAAATCAAGAGTCTGATGCTTAACTGACTGTGCCCCCCACCAGGTGTCCCTCCTTTCTGTGTTTTATTGTGGTAAAATATGCATAAAATTGACCATTGTAACCATTTTAAAGTGTCTGTTTCAACAGCACTAGCTGTATTTGCATTGTCTTGTGACCACCAAACTGAAACTCTATATCCAATAAGTAATAACTTTCTAGTCCTCTCCCCCAGCCCCTGGTAAATACTGTCCTATTTTCTCTCTCCATGAATTTGCCCACTCTAGGTACCTCATACAAGTGGAATCATACAATATTTGTCTTTTTGTGTTTGTTTTCAAGGCTTACCCATGTTATAGCTTATGTCAGAATTTCCTTCTTTTTTATAGATGTCTCCTGTATTTTTCATGAAAGGAAGTTTTCCCCCTGTTATAATACCTCTGGAGGCACTTTATTGTATCTTAAGACCGGTAGAGCTGACACACAGACCCAGGGCTGATGATCTTACAAGATGCCGTGATCTTTGACTGAGAATCCAGCTGGGGCCCTGTTCTTTCTGGCTTCTCTGATCACAACACTTTTCCCCTCCACAGTTAGTTCTCAGATTTATGTAAACACTCTCTGCACAATTTATATGTTCTATGTCATATTTAATTGTAAAAACCTTTTTCCCTTCTAAGAATTTCAGGTATCCAAACATACGTATGGATATATTAGGGAACAAAAGTCCTTCATGCAGAAACTATACAACATAGAGATTGCTTCAGACATATGTTATGAGTGAAAAGTAACATTTATTAGGAATTTTCTATGGACCAGGCTCTCTTCCAGGTGCTCTACTTCCATTATGATATTTAATCCTTTAACAACGTTCCAAGAGCCATATGATGATTTGAGATTGTACAGAGGAACTCGAGGCTGAGAAGCCAGAGGACAAAGGTTATCAGAGACAGGATTAGGACAAGGGTGAAAAGACTCATGGCAGGCTCAAGGTGCCTTCCTTTTCCCGAGTTGACAGTAAATAATTGTGAAATACAAGGCTTTAAAAAGATCTAGACACTGGTTGAGGAGAGATTATCCCATCTTGTTTCCTGGCCTCTGATAGCCCGAAGGAATCCAGTCTTGGGGGACATCTTTGCTCAGCCCAGGCTCCAGGTAAGACCATTCTGACAAGCCAGGTTTGCCAGGCCAGTGGACCCAGAAGGGACCAGAGAAGCAATTCTCTCTTGCTTCCCTGGGAGTTGTGGGAGATAACTATGGCCATCCTGCTTAAGAAGTTGACGTGGCCCCATTCCCTGGTGGCATCCCATAAGACCTGCCCAGGAGATTGAGGCTGGCTTCCTGGCTGGACTTCTGTGTGAGACAGCGATCATTCCCAGAGGCAACTGACTTACCTTTCTCATCCCCACTTTCTTTATTTTTAAGATTTTATTTATTTATTTGACAGAGATTGGAAGCAGGCTCCCTGCTGAGTAGAGAGCCTGATGTGGGGCTCGATCCCAGGACCCCAGGATCATGACCCAAACCGAAGGCAGAGGCTTTAACCCACTGAGCCACCCAGGCGCCCCTCATCCTCACTTTCTATTAGCACTCCTCGGTGCTTTGAAATTCTTTTCCATAGCCTCTTTTACTTATAATGATGCCAATAATTTAGCGGCTAGTGTCTTTGAGTACGTCCTTCTGTCTAGCTTTGTGCTAGGCAGGTTTTACCTATGACTTAATCTTTACAACCATCCTAATAAGTAGGTCTCAGAGAAGCTAATGGAGTAAGTTGAGTGAGTGAAAGGATTTTCCTCTGCCGTTATAAGACTGGCTGTTGTGAACCCCACTAGCAGAGCAGAGGGTTAGGGGCAGGAAGGACCCGCACTGTTATTAGACTGCATACCAAGGACGATGGTACAGGCCAGAGGAGGGTGTGGGAGAACTTTGAAGTCCTGCTTTTAAGCTGAATCACCTCTTCACAGGGCTGAAATGCATACTGAGAAGTAGCCACTATTTCCCAAAAGTCTGAAGGCCTCTGTTGTGCCTTGACATTTGCGGAAGAATTCAATAATCTAGGTACTTTGATTGTTCTTCCTTTCATGACTTTGCGGCTGAATTAAAAACTATAATTTAGTTGCATTTATTATTCCCAGAAAGCATCAAAGAGAATAGCTTTGTGTCGTGATAAAGCATCAGACCAAGGGCAAAACAAACCGAGAAAGGAATGTTGGGATTGGTAGAGATGCTGGAATTCACTGAACCAGAAGATACCTCCAGAGACAGGTCCCTGGAATGGGTGGGACAGCCCCAGTCCCTTTTAGGGAATGGAATTACAGAGGCTTTTTCTTGGGTAAGATTATATTCTATCTGAACAATTTCCAAAATCAAATTTTCTGTTTCATCGGGGCATCTGTGTCAACAAAAGGAAAAAGATTTGAAATGTGTATCTCTCTGTACTCTAAAGATAGATATGTATTCTCACAAATGAATTGAACAAAACTTAAAAACCAGCTGCTTTCTGCCTCTTACTTCTATGTGTGTGTGTGTGTGTTTGTGTGTGTGTGTGAATCCAGTGATGTGATTTAGGCACAATGCCTGGCACATAGCAGACCCACAACACATTGCAGTGTTTCTCTTTCTTTCCAACCCTAGAGAAGTAGAGATTTTTGCTGATGACCCTGAAGCCGTTATCTGCCTTCAGGTTTGCCAGATATGAGGTGCCAGGCCTTGATATCTGGAACAGTTTCATTCTGTAGCATTGCTGATCTTGGGCGGGGAAAACTCACTGCTCCCCAAGGCTGGCTCAGGCCCAGGGCACCTGGCTTCTTATGAGCCTCCCTGGGTCTGGCATGACAATTGAACCCGGCTCTCTGTAATTCAAACACAACTGAATTGTTTCTGAATTGCTCTGCAATTGCTCTGAAAAGTAAGATGGTGGGGAAGGGGTTCCTTTGATCTGGAGATGGAAAGATGAGATGAGATGGCCTCATCCTTGGATCCAAATGTCTGCAGGTTAGTAAATGCTCCCACAGCCAGCCCAGCCACTGGAGAAATGCAGATCTTTCCCCTGACAGAAAAGAGATAGCACCCCCAGGCCAACAGTGCTCATAGGTCTTTTGCTAGAAGTGAACAATTAAGACGCACTGTTGGACCGGAACAGCAGCAGAAAACAACAGCCATGAAGCACAGATTCCTGGCACCTCAGCGGCTGTCCCCTGGGGCCTCTGTCCCCCATTCCAGGGTGGAAGGCTCCATCTGTAGAGGGCACCTGTGTCTGAACTACCAGTTCAGCTTATATGGTTTACCCGCACTACTCAGAGTGTGGCCCAGACCAGTAGTATGGACAGCACCTGGAAGTGTGTTAGAAATGCAGTCTTAGGCCCTCCGTCGGGTCCACTGAATGAGAATCTGCATTTTAACCAGATCGCAGGTGATCTGGGTGCCCCCTGACATTTTTGACCTGGCCTTGTATTATCACCTGTCTTTCCAAACAAACACAGTCTTGGCTCCCCACGGAGAATGCTATCCTCCCCAGGTGTGAGAATGTTCTACTGCCTTTCATCCCTTCCTTGTTGACTACTACCATGGGAGCCATCAAACACTGACTTAATAAGAACAACTTGCTATCTCTTTTCTGTCAGGGGAAAGATCTGCATTTCTCCAGTGGCTGGGCTGGCTGTGGGAGCATTTACTAACCTGCAGACATTTGGATCCAAGGATGAGGACATCTCATCTCATCTTTCCATCTCCAGATCAAAGGAACCCCTTCAAGGCCCTGCCTCTAACTCAAACAAAACAGAGACAAAAGGCATTCAGAAGCAGTGCTGCTAATTTAGCAAATAAAAATACAAGATGCCTCATTACATTTGCATTTCCGAGAAGCAATGGCAAGTTTTTTGGTACCAGTATGTCCCAAATGTTGCATGTGTCCTGTATTTTATCTGGCACCGCTACTCAGGGGCCAAAGTCCTGGGTTGCTCTGACCACCTCCCACCTCCACCTCTGCCTGTTTTAGGTTTCAGACCCTCAGTTGTTTCCAGTGGTAGTGGCTTTGGTTCATGTTTCAAGCCCCAGATCATGGGGTGATTCGTTTCTCCCACTGTGGGTGAGACACAGGTGGTGAAAACAGCACAGATTTTGACATCAAGGCAGCCCCTTAATTCAGCAAGTTTTGTCTTCCTGAGCCTATCTCCTTGCCGTACAGAGAGTGACTGGGACAGAACACATCTGCTTATCCAACGTCCTTGGCTGTCTTCAGTTATCTCTTGATAACCAGGTTCCTGGCAGGCAAGGCCCAGTTGTCCTTGAGTCTCTACCCTTGTCGAGGATCAACTCCAAGAGCTGGATGTGAACAGCACTACCGATGCAGACCGCGGCCGTCTTCCCATGGTGTGTGTTAGTGGTCTGCCATGAATTCAGTTCTGGTTGGAGCAATTCCTAGGTTGCAAATTTAGCATCAGTTCCTTTGCTCAAGGCGCTTCCAAGCAAAATGCAGTTATTAGATTGGTGGTTACGTAGCAACAATAGCGGCTTTTTGTTTAAGAGGAAATGAATTTAACTATCGCCAATGGACAAATTTTCATTTGGGTGGTTTCAATTGCATGTCTAAGGAAAACATGTTTGGAATATTATGTATTCTGTGCATTCCACAAACACCATGTACTTCCCCCCCTCCCCGCCTTGAATTTCCACTTTGGTTGGCTCCTTTAAGCCCTTTTGCTGTCACCACTAGAGGTCAGCAGAGGGAAGAAGGTGCCTTCTGGTCAACCCATTGGTCTTTGCCAGGTGGTAGCTTTGAGAGGGGAAGTTGAGTTTCTCTGTTAACTTTTTCTTTTCCAAATGGGGAGAAACAAACCTGAAATTGATGTATCCACATTAGTTTTACTAGCTCTGTTATACAAGCTGTATGTATATTTGATGACAGCTGAATAATCAAAAGTTAAAGAAGTACCAGCTTTATGAAGTGTGTTGCATCTAATGTTTACTTCGATTTTAACATCAAACCAGCAGCAAATTGCAGCCCCAGCTGTTTATGTTGTCCATGCAGTGTGGGCGTCTCACTGCAGTTAAGGAAATAGGATTTCACAATAATAAGAAAGAGAAGTGCCATGAGCACCAGGTGATGTATGGAAGTGTTAAATTGCTGTATTGTACACCTGAAACTAATACACCATGCATTTGCATTGCTAATCATGACCAATGACTTCTGTGCCAGCTCCTTTGGCCCTCTGGATGGTTCCAAGTATGTTGGAGGAAGGGGCAGACTCCAACAGTTAATCTCAACCTGGGGGCTGGCTTTTTTTTTTTTTTTTAATTTATTCATTTGACAGAGATCACAAGAGGCAGGCAGTGAGAGGAAGGGAAGCCAGCTCCCTGCTAAGCAGAGAGCCTGATGCGGGCCCGATGTGGGGCTTGATCCCAGGACCCTGAGATCATCACCTGAGCTGAAGGAAGAGGCTTTAACCCACTGAGCCACCCAGGCACCCCACCTGGGGACTGGCTTTAACAGAGGCACCAACTTGATCCTTGATGAGTTTCAAATTGTTGGCTTTCAAATTATAACCCTGTAGCGGAAGGAGGATATATTAAAAGAAACACTCTCTTCATTGGGGAGGCTGGTTGGCAGAGTCGGTTAAACGGCTGACTCTTGATTTCCGCTGAGGTCATGCTCTCAGGGTTCTGGGATTGAGTACTGCGTGGAGGTCTGTGCTCAGCACAGAGTCTGCTGGAGGAGTCTCTCTCCCTCTCCCCTCTCCTCCCATGTGCGCATGTGTACTCTCTCTCTCAAATAAATAAACAAATCTGTAAGGTTTTACAGGAGAGCACGACACCAGGCGAGATAGGTGCAAGGCAAGGTTTATTAAAGGCGACCTTGGGGGGCACCTGGGTGGCTCAGTGGTTTAAGCCTCTGTCTTCGGATCAGGTCATGATCTCAGGGTCTTGGGATCGAGCCCCACATTGGGCTCTCCGCTCAACGGAAGCCTGCTTCCCCCTTTCTCTCTGCCTGGCTCTCTGCCTACTTCTGATTTCTCTCTGTCAAATAAATAAAGTCTCAAAAAAAAAAAAATACTTTAGCTCTTAAAAAAAAAAAAAAAAGGCGACCTTGGGCGAGGTTCTGGAGAGGAGAGTTGGGGAAGTCACGCTCAGGATGGGGTCGAGTGGGTCTTTTATTTTGGTTAAGACAGAGCATAGGTCCACAGCCATATAAGGTAAGGTATTTGGTGATTGGAGAGTAGGGGGTGTCCTGCTGTTCCTGTTTCCTGCATAGGTATGGGTTTATTTATGGTGATGTGTGCTCAGCATACGTCCTTCTGTCGGGAGAGTCATGGGTAAAGGAAGAGGGCAGCCTGGAAGATGACGGCCCGGCGGCCATTTTTATTGTTCCTCCTGCATTCCCAGAGCCGCCCACCCAACAAAATCTTAAAAAAAAAAAACAACACTCTTCATTGAAATGAATTTGGAATTTGTTGTTCCTGTTGTAAGAGAAAATAAGCTGGCTTTTGAACAGAACAGGCAGACATGATCCAACCAGTCCATTGTTTGCTTTTGCCTTAGGATGTCTCTCTAAAAATGTCCGAGGAAAGTCTCTTTGTCAGTAATTTGATGACCTCCATGGTCATTTTGTAGCTTTTCTACTGGACTAAACTCCTACATTTCTGGAAATGACTAAACATTGAAATCAGGGATTCCAATGACCACGTGTCAGAATCCAGGCATACTAAACATTGATCCAAAACCTTCAGAACCATCCTGAATGAACATAATTTTCTTAAAGAATTTGTTCCCCATCCCTCCCCCATAGACTGGAAAGTCTGGACCGTCCTAAACCACACTGTATACATGGCACAGTCTTACCATCCGCTGGCTAGAGCTCTCTCCTTGAAGCACATTCAGATTCAAAGCATGTCCTCACCTAACCCTCAGGAAACAGGGGCCACCTGGTCCAGGCTCTCATCCAAACTGTCATCTTCTGCACATGAAAACAAAGACCCAGGGAGGCTAAAGGACCCGCTCTCTGGATAAAGTCCTCAAGAGGAAAGCTGGAATCCCTAAGCGCTGATCTGGTTTCAGTGTCAATGTTTTTATGGTTGGTGGTGTCTTGTAAACGTGTGGTTCATAGGTCAGCAGCACCAGCATCAGGGAGCTTCTTAGAATGCAAATATTTTTATTATTATTTTTAATGTTAGTAAAATACGTATAAAATTTACCATCATACCGATTTCAAAGTGTACAGTCCAGGGCATTAGGCACATTCACATTGTGCAATCGTTACCACCACCCATCTCCAGAACTCTCTTCATCTTGCAATACTGAAACTTCATACCCATCAAACAACTCCCTTTTCCCCTCTCTCCCCGGGCCCATAGCAGCCGCTGTCTCTATGCACCAGACTCCTCTAGGTATGTCGTGTGTGTGCAGTCAGCCAGTCCCTGTCTTTTTGTGGCTGGTCTATTTCACTTAGGGTTCATCCAGATTGTAGCAGGAGTCAGAGCTCTGCGCTGTTCTATTGTATGTACACACCGTATTTTGTTTGTCCATTCATCTCTTGTGGAACCTTGGGTGTTTCTACCTTTTTTGGCTTTTGTGAAGCAAGTTACTATGTGAACATGGCTGTCCAAGTATGTCTTCAAGGCCCTGCTTTAATCCTTTTGAGTTTCTATCCAGAGGTGGGATTGCTGGGTCTCACCTGAGCGCAACTCAATTGGAATCTCTCCTCACGGAGGCCCAGGATCTGTGCTTTCACAAGCTCTCCAGGTGATTGCCTTATACCCCCGAGCTGGAGCACACAAGGCTCTGGAGGGCTCCTGGAGCACACAAGGCTCTGGAGGGCTCCTCGGGGTGGTGGGCTCGCGGGGGGAAGTGTGGGGCTGGCCTTCCTTGGTGAGGAGCTTGGTTGCTCCCCTGCCGTCATGGTGCCACTAGGAACTGACTTTGCTGCTGGTCAGACATGAGGTCTGACTACAGAGTCCTGAGGTAGGTGTCTTTAAGAGGGGACTTTGGAATCCCTCTCCCACCTTGAAGGCTCTAATTCATTGGAAAATAAGATTGCAGAGTAATAGGTGGGGCTTAAAACAACAACAACAACAACAAAGAAGAGGTGACAAAAAGAAAAAAAAGCTTGATTACTTTGCTTTTAAGGAAAAAGAAGGAGGAAACTGAATGATAATGAAAGAACTGTAAGGACTGGCTGGAAAAGGGAGCATAGTTAACCTCACCGGAATGCCTGCAGGGAACCTGGGGGGCAATGAATGAAGTGGGCCGGTGGGGGGAGGGTGTGTGTGAGTGACTGAGTGATGGGGAGAGGCGGGGCCCCAGCGGCCACACCAGACCGGTGGGTACGACTCAGCCACTCAGTTCCAGCCCACTGCTGACCTGTCTGAACTTGCACTAATTCCTTCGTTTTTCTGAAATTTTACAAAAGAAGCTTGATATCTGGGTGTGTGTGTGAAACCTCCCCATTTCCACTATTGGCTTCAATGTTTTAAAAATACTGGGCCAGTCAAATAAAAGACTGAGACAGATAGGAGCCCACAGATGGCCATTGAGAGCCCATGATCTTTCGCCATCTTTTCACTGAAACTGTGAGATAAAATAATGTGCTCAAGATAGCAGCCTCCAGTTCCCTTGGATAAACAGTTTAAACTCTCAAAGCCCCAGATTCCTCCTCTGCAGGAGGAGGATAATGGTGCCAGATCAAAGGAAGGTTGTAAGGGTCAAAGCAATTAGCACAGTAGTTGCAATACAATGAGTTACTTAGTAAATCATAGCTAGTATAAATATTGTCAACATTCATTCATTTATTCAGTCATTCAGTTAAGAAATAGTTTTTAAGGGATGCCTGGGTGGCTCAGTAGTTAAATGTCTGCCTGCTGCTCAGGTCCTGATCTCAGAGTCCTGGGATCAAGTTCCACATTGGGCTCCTTGATCAACAGTGTGCCTGCTTCTGCCTCTACCTGCTGTTCTCCCTGCTTGTGCTCGCTCTCTTGAGCTCTCCCTCTCTCTCTCTGACAAATGAATAAATAAAATCTTTTAAAAAACCGAGTTTTTAAATGCTCTCTGCTCTGCTTGATGTTGGGCTGGACAGACCATGGAGATTAAAGCAGACACAGTCTCTGACGTTATGATTTTTATAGACTAATGGGGAAGACAGTCAAATCATTAAAAATAATAGTAATAACAGTGTGCTAAGTATGATGATGGCGATACAACAGGTTCCTATGGAAGCTGCCAGGGACTGGCAACCCAAATGAGTGGGATCAGGAAGTAGTGCGTCTAAGCTAAAACCTCCAGCCCTATTAGGTCCTTATATACAGGTTTTCAACTGGAGATGAATAGGTCTTTTCTGAGGATTATACCACCGTTGTGTTTTTTTTTTTTTAAAGATTTTTATTTTATTTTATTTTTTAAATTTATTTGACAGAGAGATTACAAGTAGGCAGAGAGGCAGGCAGAGAGAGTGGGGAAGCAGGCTGGGCTCTCATGACCTGAGCCGAGGGCAGAGGTTTAACCCACTGAGCCACCCAGGCGCCCCACCGTTGTAACTTCTCCTGGCCCCAGAGAGAGACTCCAGTCTTTCATCTTACCAGGGCGGTCCTGCCATTGCCTAAAAGTCCACATGGCCAAATCTTAACACCACAGAACCTATGTCCCCCCCTCAGCTGGCTCTCCTGCCCAACTTTCTTCTAGCAAAATTATTCCATTTATCACCATTATCTTTGACTCCTTCCTCTATCAGCTTGTATGCAACTGGTTCAACAATAACAATGTTTTAGGTAATTGAAAGCTCACTTTATGCCATCATAGAAGGTGGGTGGGGGTTACATAGATCAATAAGATATACACATTAGCTCAACGAGCTAGTATTTGGCAAAGAATCCTTACATCAAGAGGTAACTTCTAAGTCAGCTTGCAAGAGTGTTCTAAAAGCAGGATGATGTGAAAGCATTTAACAATGGGTTCTAGGAAGGTCAGCAACTAACCAGAAGGGAACTCAGCCCTGAACAACCACTGTACTGAGTATATATATAACTTGGAATGAGAGTTTAATAAGCATTATTTAGGCCCATCTTAGCTGAAAGGGGGGAGTCTCTCAGGTATCTTGGAGGCTCAGCATTAGTTAGCATGAGAATAAAGGAGGGAGAGGATAAGCACTGAACAGATTGACTGGTATGTGTAAAAATACTTCTTCGTTTGTATTTGTGCTGCTAGAATGTAGAGTAGGGGACTTAAATCCTGGGGAGCCGCTGAAGGGCCTTAATCAGGAGTGCAGGTAGATCAGCTATGCGTTATAAGGATGGCTTTTGGGCAGAAGGAGGCTAGTGAGGAGGGTGAGGGGTCGCAGGCACATTTGGTTGCCTATCCTACTGGCGTCCAGCGATTTTGTTCTGTCATCACCCTGTCGTGGGCTCAGGGCAAGTGGCCCCTTCTCAGTTCCATCAATGAATTCTGATTAATCGATAGACAATCCTGGTCACGTGTTTACATTGCCATGCAACCTTCACTGAAGACCCAAAAGCAGAAGTCAGCTGAAGAACTGAGCGGCCTAGGGCTGTGGCAGTCATTGTGTGGCCAAAGGCATGACTGTCATGAAACCGCCAACATTCTCACAGAGTCCTTGATAAACCTTATTGTGTTGCCGAGTTAATGATCTTGTGAGATGCTTCCAGACTTTTTGTTGAGACAGGGATATTGGCTATTGCTAACATGCTGTGGTTTGAGTTTTCCGCAACTTCAAGCTGAAAGAAAGAACCAGGGGGCAGGGAATCTGTTTAGGGGCTCCTGGAAGGACCTAGATGAGCGATGGTGGGACCAAAAATAAGGCAGAGGGAGGTAAGGACGAAGAAGGAGATGGATTCAAAAATAGGGAGGAAAATCAGCAAACTTGGTAGGTGTTAGGTGTGGGAGTGAGGCAGACATGAGAAGCCCATGACTCCTTGTGAGGCACCAACTCCTTAGATTCTTCCAGCAAAATATTAATTTTGTCCAGATGTGTCTTTTTTTAAAAAAAGATTTTATTTATTTATTAGACAGAGATCATGAGTAGGCAGAGAGGCAGAGAGAGAGAGAGAGAGAGAGGAGGAAGAAGGCTCCCTGCTAAGCAGAAAGGCTGATGCTGGGCTCCATCCCAGGACCCTGAGATCATGACCTGAGCTGAAGGCAGAGGCTTAATCCACTGAGCCAGCCAGATGCCCTGTCCAGATGTGTCTTAAGGAAGAGTTAGGGATGACAGCAGATTTCCATTTTAAACCAATTAAAGCTCAATAAATCTACTGAAATCTACTTTGAAGGTCTGGAGTTGCTTCATCTGTGTTTTCATGACATTTTCTTGGCCATATCTAAACATTATTTTATACCGAGTCCTTGGTCAGAAATAAACTCTACAAATATATCACAATTCCTGGGTGAAAATAAGCTCTGATTTATAAAACCTGCTTTAAGAAAAAAAAAAATTTTGTGATGTCGTTGACATATCGTATTATATTAGTTTCAGGTATACGACATGATTTGGTATTTGTATGCATTGTAAAATGATTGCTGCAATAAGTCTAGTTAATATGTGTCACCACACGGAGCTATAAATAGCTACACATTTTTCTTGCGATGGGAATTTTTAAGGTCTAATCTCTTAGGAACTTTCAGATATACAATACAATTTATTAACTATAGACACCATGCTGTACATCACATTCCCACCATTCTTCTGTTTTATAACTGGAAGTTTGTACCTTTTGGCCCCCTTCATCCATTTCACCCACCCTCCACCCCCTGCCTCTGGTAACCACCAATCTGTTCTCTCCATCTCTGAGCTTTCCCCCTAAGATTCCACCTATACGTGAGATTAGACGGTACTTGTCTTTCTCTGTTTGACTTATTTCACTTAGCATAATGCCCTCAAAGTCCATCTATGTTGTTGTAAATGGCAAGGTTTCCTTCTTTTTTTTTTTTTTAAATGGCTGAATAAAAATCTGCTTTAGAAATAGGTTCTAGAACCACATTCTAATTAAAACCTGGGATCTGATGTATTTACAGAGCTAGAGTCCCCAGCGGCTGTCAGCAGACCGCTCCTGAAGGGCCCCCGCCCACGGGTCTGCATATTGACCTCTTAGTGACACCTCCCACAGCTAGGCCTTTTGTTTATCAACCCAAATGATCTCTAGTGTTTTTTAATTTTTATTTATTTATTTATTTTTAAAGATTTTATTTATTTATTTGAGGGAGAATGAGTGAGAGAGAGCATCAGAGAGGAGAAGGTCAGAGGGAGAAGCAGACTCCCCAAGGAGCCGGGAGCCTGATGCAGGACTCGATCCTGGAAGTCCGGGATCATGACCCGAGCCGAAGGCAGTTGCTCAACCAACAGAGCCACCCAGGCGCCCCTCTAGTGTTTTTTAAAATATTTATTTTATTTCATGATAAGTGTACTCTGTGATCTCCACCCTCCTCCTCCTCCTCCCCTTCTTCTTCTACTTCTCCTTCCTCCACCTCTTCTTCTTTTTTTAAAGATTTTATTTACTTATTTGACAGAGGGAGTGAGCATAAACAGGGGGAGCAGCAGAGGGAGAGAGAGAAGCAGCATCTCCATTGAGCAGGGAGCCCAATGCAGGGCTCATCCCAGGACCCTGGGATCATGAGCCCGAAGATAATAGCTTAACCCACTGAGCCACCCAGGCGCCCCCATCCTCTCATATTTTTAACCATAGTGAGGAAGTGGTTGAGTATTCTGATTCTTCTTATTAACTTCCTAAAGTACTGCATTACTTTTTCCCTAAATTTCAAACATAGTAGAAGCTTAGTGTGTAAAGCTTGTGAAAAGAAAAAATGTACACACACACTCCCCACGCCCAATTTCACAACTCAAAGATAACCATTGTTAATCATCAAAATGTATATGCCTTCGTATTTTCCACATATGACCTACCACCTAATGGGGTTAAAGGCTAACATTCAGGAAACATTGGGACTGGGCAAAAATATAACGATTAAGACCCATATACAGTGCTTTTTTACTATTAGGCTCTGACCTATGCCCTCCACATTTAATCCTCACAACAGGGTCATGACATAGGTTCCATTTTATAGATGGGGAAACTGAAACACTGAGGGGAAGCAGTTTACCCCAACCCACACAGTAGCGAGAGCCAGAGCCATGATATGAACCCAGGGAGGGAGTCTGGCTCCAAAGGCTGGGCATGTAACCACCACACGAATGCAAAGCTGAGCTCTTAGCCCACCTGGTCTGCGTGACCATGTCAGGAGAAGCTTCTAGCAGGCAGTGGCACTTTAGCTGGCCTGAAATGTGAGCAGCCGGTATCCAGAAGCGGGAGGAAGAAGGCAGGTGGAAGAGAGAATTCTAAGACCAAATGACCTGTGTCAAGGCAGGAAGGTAGGGAGGTGGAAAAGAAGTTCTAAAGGTGAGAGGGGGGATGCCTGGGTGGCTCAGTCAGTTAGGTGTCTGCCTTCGGCTCTGGTCATGATTTCAGGGTCCTGGGATGGAGCCCCGAGTCCGGCTCCTTGCTTGGCGGAGAGCCTGCTTCTCCATCTGCCTGCTGCGCCCCCTACTTGTACTCTCTCTCTCTGACAGATAAATTTTTGAAAATCTTAAAAATAAAAATAAAATAAAGGTGGGGGGGTGAGGAGGGAAAAGTGACCGAAATGAGGCTGAATAAGAGTGGGGAACTCAGGAGGGCTTCATAAACTCTGTGCAAGGGTCTGGAATTCTCCGTGAAGGAAAGGGTGGCTCACTGAAGGAGTTTAAGCCAGAAAATGACAGACTTAATTTGCTTCTTAAAAAGACCCCTTTGATTAAAGCCTCTGCCTTCGGCTCAGGTCATGATCCCAGGGTCTTAGGATCAAGTCCCACATCAGGCTCTCTGCTCAGCAGGGAGCCTGCTTCCACCTCTCTCTCTCTGCCTGCCTCTCTGCCTGCTTGTGATCTCTGTCTGTCAAAAAAAAAAAAAGACCCCTTTGAAGGGACTCTGGGTGGCTCAGTCATTAAGCGGCTGCCTTTGGTTCAGGTCATGATCTCAGGGTCCTAGGATCCAGCCCCGAATGGGGGGGGGGATCCTGCTCAGCGGGGAGCCTGCTCCTCCCTCTCCCACTCCCCCTGCTTGTGTTCCCTCTCTCCATGTCTCTCTCTCTCTCTCTCTGTCAAATGAATAAATTAAATCTTTACCACCCTGGGGAAAAAAAAAAGACCCCTTTGAGGGATGCCTGAGTGACTCAGTCAGTTAATTGTCTGACTCTTGATTTTGGCTCAGGTCAACATCTCATGGTCACAGGATTGAGCCCTGCATTGGCGGGCTCTGCCCTCACCAAGAAATCTTCTTGAGATTCTTTCTTCCTCTCCCTTTTCCCCTTTGCTCCCCTCAAATAAATAAATCTTAAAAAAAAAAAAAGAGTTTAGAAGATACATATTTATGGATGAAATAAAAAGAAGTCTGGGATTTGCTTGGAAATATTACTGACAATTGTTGAAGCAAGGTGATGGGTACATTGTATCTATTATATGTTAGAAATTTACCATTAGCAAAAGATAAATTCTGTGTATTTATTAAGTCCCTTCCATGGGCCAGGTACTATAGTTAGCCGCGGACACTTGTAGCCCTGCCCTGAAGGGAGCCCACAGTGAACGGGGGAAAGCAGCTATTAAACACATGGCGTCAAAATAGTGACAAGCTTGTGGACACACAGGTTGGCTAAGAGTAGGGAGGGGAGACTGCTTCCAAGCCCAAGAAGCAACACATGCAAGAGCCCTGGGGCTCGAGAGAAGAATTAAAGTACAGTTAAGAAAAGAAGAGTCTGCAAAGGACCCGGTTAAGGCAGCTGAGGTCCTCCCACCCAGGGCTAGAGCAACTCAGCTAGATTTTCTGTTTGTACAGAATTTGTATTCCAAAGGTATTCGGTATATAGTCCTTCTCACCAATTTAGATTGCTATCTCCCCTATTCTATCATATCTTCTTTGCTGACAGGACCCTCCCATGACACACCCTGCCTTTCCAACACAGGACTTTCTCCGTGGGCCATTAACTTTGCAGCCAAAGTAATGAACCTATAGGCAGTGTACATAGCAGCCTGGTCCCATTGACCTTCTGGGCAGCAAAATAAGCCTGAAACCTCTTATTTGTGCATTCAGGGATTACCTTGAAATGAAACATTATTGATTTGTCTTTTTTTTGTTTTCCTGATCTGGTAGGGGAACCGTGTGGGGCCTGGAGGGCTGTGTGAGGGGCTGTTCTTTAATGGAGAACACCTTTTGGGGGGACCAGCTTGTCTCAAAGCATCTAATACACACATCAGCAGTTAGCACTGATGAGTGAGCTGAGAGGCAGCCTGTACTTTAATCAGGTTATGGTCCTGATCTTACAGATCTTCATAATTTTCTCATGCCTGTTTCACTAGGAAAATATTTCCAAATGTGTTCCTTTGAGTTTTCATTGTGTTTTATGTTTTCATTGCACCTTCTTTGTGTGCTCAGGAGACTGTTCAAGTGTTGTTTATTAGCTCCTCAAGGACAAATCTTAAAAGAAAAATAATCATAGTCAAGAATTTAGAAAGTTGGGGCACCTGGGTGGCTCAGGGGTTAAAGCCTCTGCCTTTGGCTCAGGTCATGATCTCAGGTCTTTGACTCAGGATGGAGTCCCGCATCGGGCTCTGTGCTCGTTGGGGAGCCTGCCTCCCTCTCTCTCTGCCTGAGTACCTACTTGTGATCTCTCTCTCTCTCTCTGTTAAATAAGTAAATAAAATCTTTAAAAATAAAAAATTTAAAAAAAAATTTAGAAAGCAAGAACAGAGAATTTGATAATACAGGAAAGGGCAGAGTGTTACCATTACGGTAATCTGAACATACCCCATTTCCAAGGCCAGCAGGAGTGCGTGAACTTACACTGAAATTGCTTTTTTCTGTTAGAAATGCTGAATGAGTGTGACTCATGTAGAAGTCAACACACAGTTATACTGGACCCTAACTTGGTACGTTACACATCTAGGAAACTCCGTCTGAGTGGTTGCCTGCCCTCTGAACTGGCATCTCCTGTTGGGAAACCGATCATCAATGCCTGCCTGTCAGAGCCAGAATTTACACCCCCATGGCTGATTTCACAGACATTTGCTGGTTGTTCATATGAGTTCCTTTATGAGTCGGTCCCAAGGAGTGTGCTATTTTCCTTCCTCCTTCTCTCACATTTTCTGGTCCTTCTCTGCGGACTCCTCTGCTTCTCCCTTATTCCTCTCCTCTTCCTCCTCCCCCACACCTTTCCCTTCCTGTGCCTTCTCCTCCTCCTTCTTCTTCTCTCTCCCTCCTCCACGCCATCTTCCTCATGCACCTCCTTCTTGTTCAATGTTTCTGGCACCAAAGGACGGGCAAGGTTTTTATGAAGCCAAGACTCAAAATTGCAAGTTAATCTAAATGTCTAGGGCTTTGGGGTTAGTAAGGCAAAGGCATCTAGGTTTACCTCTTGGGCAAAGTTAAGAGCAGTAATGCCCTTTT
Organism: Mustela lutreola; assembly: GCF_030435805.1. Lineage (NCBI taxonomy): Eukaryota > Metazoa > Chordata > Mammalia > Carnivora > Mustelidae > Mustela > Mustela lutreola. The sequence goes on along the minus strand of NC_081295.1, from coordinate 99,620,978 downwards.
CTTGAGCTATCATGTTCCCGGGTGCAACAGAGGATTTGCTTCCTTCTGTTTGACTCGGTAAACATTCCCCTGGGCTACCTTGCCAGTGAATTGTACAAATTTTATCGCCTTGTTATGTTTCTGCCATGTGGGAGGGCTCGTTCCACTGCTTTGATAAGTCTGTTTAAACAGCACCATGTGGGTTTCTAATCAGCATCAGGCACTTCGTTACCATGACCCTAGATTATTATTTAATTATCCTATATTGCTGTATTGCAAAATGGGGGCCCCATGAGAGAAATGTCACACACATACAAAAAATGTGGCTCTTGAGATATCCATTCATGCCATGTTATAAGGGGGGTGCTGAACTTTGAGCCACCCCCATACTGAGCAATGGACTATGTTAATCGACTATGATAACTTCTCTGCTTTCTGGAAGCCCACCATTTAGGGAGGGGCACAGAAACTGTAATCTCGGCAGGCTGTGAAAATTCAATAGTTAGGAGTAATAGGGAGATACTAGTCTGAAGGTCAGGAGAAATAGGATCTAGTTCTAGACTTCATCCCTAGCTGGCAAATCACACACTTTCTCTGCCTAACACACTTGGAGGACTAGCTGACTTCTCGGATGCCCTGTGGCTCCATGGCTCGGGAGTCTTGAGGGGGAGAGCCGGAAACATCCATGGAGTACAGAATTACTCTTTAGAGGGCACATCAAGGCATCAATTAGGATGTAACATAAGGAAAGTCAGTAGGGCCCTGGAAGTATTCCCAGCATTAAAAGAATAAAACAGAAAATAAATAAAACGGGCTTTCTCTTATACAGGAAAGCCTCGGACCATCAGCTGGCTACAAGATGATTTTTCTGACTAGACTTACACCCCTTCAGGGGAGGGAACAAATCAGACTTGTATCCTGCTCCTGATTTGCCATTTTGGCTTCATACTTGGGACTGCTCAGTGAGGGTTAGTGGAGGAAGTTTGAAGGAAACTTCTTGAGAAGAGGAAATGTGCTCCATGTCAACCAGGAGCCAGGTGTCCAAGAAGAAAAAGAAATACATAAAGGACCCCTGGAGCACTTAAACTATTTTGGCATATAAAAATTTACATTTCAGGAGCACCTGGGTGGCTCAGTGGGTTAAGCCTCTGCCTTCGACCAGGTCATGATCTCAGGGTCCTGGGATCGAGCCCCTCATTGGGATCTCTGCTCGGGGGGAGCCTGCTTCCCCCCCACCCCTCTCTGCTTGCCTCTCTGCCTACTTGTGACCTCTCTGTCAAATAAATAAATAAAACCTAAAAAAAAAGGCAATGTTTCACAAGTGACACACAAGTCACACTGTGTCAGAAGCATGCTTTGGGAGAATGAGCATGGACCCCCTCCCCTCCCCTTTAAAAAAATGTACATTTCAGGTCACTTTTCAAAAAAATAGGGCAGTCATGTGAGGATAAGCCGGTTTGTGCTAAAATCTCAACTACCACAAAATCTTGCAAAGATGTTTAAAAATATTTCTTGACCAGAGCTCTGATGACTAAAAATGGGACTGACATCGTCCTGCCCCAAGTCTAGGTACAGGAATCCTTGCTTTGTAATGAATCTTGTGCTTTTGTACTCACATCCCTGACAAGCCCAAGACCACTGCTGATTTTCCCAGTTACTGTGTGAGGAGCTCTCTGGCTCCTCCCAGCTGTGAGCAGCTTGGGATAGAGCCCTGGTTCTCAGCAGGGGGTGATTTTGTTGGGGTTGTCATGATGGAAGAGGGGCACTGTGCTTCTGGGATCTCATGGGTAGAGGCCAGGAACGCTGCTAAGTAAATATCCTCCAGTGCACAAGCCTGCCTCCGATAACAAAGAATTATCCAGCCCCAAATGTCAACAGTCCAGAGAAGCTTTAGAATAGAGCAATGGCTGTCAGATTTCTTTGGCTGTTTCCTGACAAAATATTTCACTTTACAACAATTGAGAGCCCCCAGTCACACGGGGACACTCACATGCAGCATCAGTGTAACTAAAATTAAAGCTTTACCCCACAAATACTTACCCTTAATGCATGGGATACACTCCGATGTCTACTATGAAGTTGCAGGTGAAATCTTAGCAGAATCCATTGTGTTGATTTCACAATCTTTTAATGGGTCACAGCCTATAGTTGGCAAAACACTGGTATAGAGAAGCTCTAAAACTTTGGGGTCAAATAAAAGCAAGTTTAAATGCCAGACTCAACACTTAATTTAGGCTAGTCACTTAACCTTCATAGGTATCAAAATCCCCAAATGTAAATAGAGGATGATAACAGAATCTAGGACCACCTGGGTGGTTCAGTTGTTAAGCACCCGACTATGGCTCAGGTCATGACCTCAGGGTCCTGGGATCAAGCTCCACATCTAGCTCTCTCTTCAGTGGGGAGTTTGCTTGTCCCTCTCCCACTCTCTTACCTCTCCCCTACTTGTTCTCTCGCTCTCTCTCCCTCAAAATACAAATGAATAAAAAAAATCTTAAAAAAAACCTAGAATCTCCCTCAAATAACTTTTATGGAGATGAAATGAAGATAAAAGTGAGAAAATGCCCTTTATGTGGGAGACACTAAACATATGTTAGTTCTTTTACATATACTCTAAAGGTAAGACACTAACATCCTCTTTTTTCTAAATTATAAAATCAAATTTGCCCAGCAGTGGGAAAATACAGAATTTCAACTGGGGGAAAAAAAAAAAAAGATTGAGTATCCTTTTCTGTGGAGAGAATTTAGAAGGTTTTGGCAAAAGTCAGGGGAAGACAAAAGACAAAAGTCCCGTTAATGCTTTTGAGCAAGTACAGCATGACAGCCAATGAGTGGAGACTGACTGCTCCCTTGTCCCACTCCCTGTGAGTGAGGTCCTTGGATCTCAGTGTCCCTCACAGGCTTCCAGGGTGAGCACGTGTGTGGGATTAAGGCAGCCCTAGTTACTCCTCAGCTTGAGAAGAAATGGCAACCTGAGCCTGGTTTGGTGCAATTCCATGGTGATGGCCACTGATGGGAGAGAATCTGGGCAATGAAGCCCTTTGTGGGGCTCCTCCAACCCCACTCTGAAGAAGGCAGATACTTCACTCTTCTGTTTGAATGCATATCATAAAGTACAGTTTGCTTCTCTGGTTTCATTTGTTCAGCGGTTATCCATCCATCCATCCATCCATTCATCTTTAGGGAAATCAGGAGATGGCATCATGGTGGGGAAGCCCTTCACTATGTCTACGGATGAGGCAGAATGGAGACCATTGGGTGGCTCCCGGCTACAGCTGGAGTAGAGGTAGGTTCTAAGTGAGGTCATCTTAAGTTGGATATAAAAGTGACTGCTTCAGGGCGCCTGGGTGGCTCAATGGGTTAAAGCCTCTGCCTTTGGCTCAGGTCATGATCTCAGGGTCCTGGGATCGAGCCCCACATCGGGCTCTCTGCTCAGCGGGGAGCCTGCTTCCCCCTCTCTCTCTGTCTGCCTCTCTGCCTACTTGTGATCTCTCTCTGTCAAATAAATGAATAAAATCTTAAAAAAAAAAAAAAGTGACTGCTTCAAAGTACTTTTCTCTCATAAACTAAGAGACTTCCATCCTAGATGGCAAGTAAATAGTTTTAACCTTCAACAAAAATATCAGCATATTAAGAAGAAAATGGACTGATTTGATGGAATAAAAATTTAAGTCATCTTGCCCATGAAAGAGCACATAAGCAAAATTTAAAGGAAACCAAAGACACAGCAACTCATCAAATGTGTGGATCTCATGTGGATTTGTATTTCAACGAACTATAAATACATCTGACACATACAAATGTCAGAAACTTGGTATTTGCTTGCATATTAGATGGTGTTAAAGAATTATTGTTGATTTCTAGGTATAATTTTAGGTGTCTCATTGTGGTTATTTTCAACACAGTTCTTATGCTTGCAACATATTCATAGCAGTAAGGATAAACTGGAGAGCAGGGAAAGGGACCCCTACATATATAGAAATGTCTCTCAAAACCTTCCTTAATTGCCATGAACACCATGAGACTTGCTACCGGCCCCAAGTTTGGCTGCCCGTCATCTGAAAGGCCAATACTCAGGAAACAGGTTTTGAATGGAGGGGGGATATGAGCTGTCATCAGAAGGCTAGCCACCTGGCCAGCCACCAACTCAGAGGTTTTTAAAGGGCTTTTTAAAGGAGGGTCGAGCAGTTAATCAGTAAAGGGAGTGAGGAGGCCTGCAACATTCCTTGATTGCATGCAGCCTCCCTGATACAAGTGTTATCTCTGTGCTCAGGGTTGTGCTCAAGGGTCTGGTTGCGAGAGGGTCGGGTTCCTGTTTTGTGCGGTGCAACAGTAACTGTTCTTTCTGCAAATGAGGGCAACGTTTACAGATACACAAAGGAAGGTTACTAAAATCATTTGTGTATCCTAAAAAAGAGAAGAGCATTTGGCTAAAAAAAAAAAAATTGCTAGGTTGATCAGAAAGCTGAGGCTGCTTCAAACAGACTTACTGGCCTCTCTGCATCCCGGGAAAGCTCTGGTCGCTGCCTCCTCAAGGCCAGTGGTCTGTCTGCTAAGGATCCAGGGACTTACGTCAGCAAGTCAGGAGCGTTAGCTGAACGCAGGTTAGCCCTTCAGACTAACCGGAATGCTTGTTACGCACTTCCTTTGGAACTTTTTGGAATGGCACCTGGTTGGCAGCCTTGTTGAAGTCTCTTCCAACATCTTCTCAAAGTCTCCATGATTTTATAAATGAATTGACACAAAATTATAAGGGACTGCTTATGTACCTGGTTGGGTCCTTGAGCGGGTACCCATGGATACATACTGGATGGATTCATGACATGGCGGCTAGAAAGTGAGAGTGATTGCTTGGAAAACCAAGGCTCCTGGGGACCTAAATGCCATTCTGCTAAAATGTTACCAGGTGATTCTAGTTTCATTTTTTTTTTTCCCCTGGCATCTCAAATATGTTTTCCATCTGAGATGGGTACAACCCCGAAAGCATTTTATTCTGCTCCTTATCTTTTTTCAAGAGACAGAACTCTGATGTTCCAGCAAGTTCCAATGGTGGACATCAGTGAAATGAAGTCGGTGCAGACCAGAGCCGTTTTCAACTACTTGGTCTCTAGATATGACCTCTGTGGGAGAGACCTAAACGAGAGAGCCCTGTGTGGTACATTTTCTGTGCTTTCATCAACAATTAACAGGAGCAATCTAGTTCCTTCCCTGAATGAGCAGGTCTGTACTCACAGGTTTCATGGCCAATAGCAGTGTAGGTCTTGGTGTTATTATAGAGGTCCAGCACAGCCGAGGCGTATGAGGGTGAGAAATAGTAAACATGGAGTGGATTCAAGTGAGTATGATTATATAAGGGGGTACAATCTACGGATATAGTACACTGACAGAGTTTCCCAAAATGGATGAACTACGAAGCCAGGAGGATAGTGGAAACCTGACTCCAGGGACTCAGGCCTTGAGGAGCTGGGTACACCCAATAGCTAGAGCCTAACGCAAAACTCTGAGTGTCTAGAGAAGAAGGCTCGGGAAAGGACGAGGAAAGCTAGGGCCTGACTGGCATTCCTTAGGCATTGACCTTCACTTCTTGTGAGCTAACAGTAATGCAGCACCCTGACTCTCAAGGCATTTTATAAAAACTGACGGTGAGGAAGAATTGTACCAGTTGTACCCAAATCTTGGTTTTCCAACAAGACTTCCACTAACCAGGACCTGATCTAGAATTCTCTCTTTAGCAGACCTCCATGGTCATAGTCAACAGTTTGGGCTGTTGAAGGCTCTGAGAGCCACACAGGAAGTTGGAATAGATCTTGCAGAGCACCATGCAGGGGCTTTGATCCAAGAGCAGCACAATGACATCAGTGGGTCAGGAGAGACTCTGGCAACATGGTAGGGAGACATGAGGCCCGTAGCCCTTCAGGAGAATATGGTAGTGTTTCAGAGATGGATGAATGAGATGTATCTGGACAGAGATGGGGGCAGTGGGCGGAGAGGAACAGACAGATGGAGGGATGTCAAGGAAAAATTCGTTGACATACTTGAAGACATGGTTCTCAGACTTGAGAGGAAAGTCGTGCAAACTAAGGAAATAAGGTTCCATCGCTCTACATAGTATGTGTGTTATGTTTTTCTTGAGAGATAAAAGGAGAATATTTCAGGATCAAAGTACCTGAAATTGGACTAAATAAAAACCATGGTCCCCCCCCCCAAAAAAAAAAAAAAGATTGCAGGAGATACGGGGGTCCATCCATAGAATGAAAGGGTTAACACAGACACAGCCATCTTTATAAGGCATTAGATCATTCTGTCAATCACTGAACCAATGTTAAGTCATTGCTTGTGTGTTGACCCTATTCAAGAAGGAAAGAATTCATAGAAATCAAGAAATACTCTCTCTCCTGACCCTTGTGGTGCTGAGTTTGGGGCACATGCACATGATGAAGACCTGAACAGTCTTCCCATTTGAGCACAGCTCTACTTTGAAATCACAGAGCCCTATGATAAGATAAATGAAAATGGTCTATTACCATATAGCATTTGAAGTTTTATTATTTTCTTTGCCTGATAATTATCCATAGTTCCTTATGTGTACATAGTCTGAAAGGGTGTTTGTCAAAGTTTCCTGAAGTTGGAGGTGCCATGGGGTTTTCTCTTCATGTTATCATTTGCATATTATTGGAAGACTTTAATACATTTCATGAACTTCTCCAACATTTTATTTGGAAAAGTTACATACGTCAGAATAGTTGAAAGAGATGTACAGTGGACATGTGTTTTAGGTATAGCATTTTACAGTAATGGTTTTTCATCTGTTTGGTCCTGGCATCCAGTTCATGGAAACCTCACAGTCAGTTTCTTCCAAAACTGGCAGAGAGAGTCCAATCAGTCTGAAATTGTTTGCTTAATCTTTTAATTGCCAACCTTGAAAAGGAACATATTAACCAGTTGTTTCATAAGAGGATGACTTGTCATTCCCTTCTAATCTAACATGGGAGCCAAGACCCTGAGCATTGTGGGAGTGACTTCTCCCTCACTGAACTCAACCCTCATCCGAGAGGAGGCGTTACCTACTGTCAAAGAGCTTATAAACGCATGAAGGGTTGGCATGGAGCTGCTGCGCCTCCTGGGAGAGACACTTCAGTAAGGTAAGTACTGCTTTCCTACATCTTCAGATGTTGCCTCACACCCTCATCTCTAGATTACCAGAAAACCACTTTAAAATGTGTCTTTAGCACAAAGAAAAGTCTGTTTTATACTCAACATTGTGCCTTCTTGGTGTGTTTAGGGGATAGTTCAAGAGTTGTTTACTCAATGGTTGTTGGATACATCTTTACAAAAATGTAAAAATGAATTCAGAGATTTGAAAACTAGAGCATGAGAATTTCGATAGAAAGATATTCCTGACATAAGGGGAAAAAAAGAATGAAACCATTTTGGCAATCAGAGAATATGACCAATGCAAGAGAGACTAGAGGTGTTTGTGGCAGCCTTACTTTCTCTGTAAGAATAGCCGCCCCCACCCCCACCCCCACCCCATCCCCGCCGCTTATGTGTGGTTTTGCTTACTGTGCTTATCAGTTACCCATGGTAACTAACCACAGCCTGAAAATATTAAGTGGAAAATTCCAGAAAGAAAAACATTCATAAATTACAAATGCCCATCAGTTTTATTACAGCATATCATTATACTTTTTCTATTTTATTACTAGTCATTGTTATTAACCTCCTATCGTGCCTAATTTAGGAATTAAACCTCATCAGAGGTATGTATAGGCAAAAACGTAGTATATGTAGGGTTTGGTACTTTCCTGGTTTCAGGCAACCCCTGGGGGTCTTGGGACATAGCCACGCAGATAAGGAGAACTACTGTAGTCAACACAGAACAGTTGTGAATTATGATACTGCAATGTTATCTAGCCTATGAAAATTACGATTTGTCATAATAGAAAAAAAATTAGTCTGAATGTCAGCAGCACTAGATTCCAAGTCTCGGCTCTGACTAGCTAGCTGGTGAGGCCCATTGTCTCTTTAGGGTTCAACCAACTCATGGCAACCTAGAGCAGGGCTGGAGTAAGGTTTCCCAACCTTGGTACTATTGACACTTTAGGCTGGCTTGTTTGCTGCTGTGGGGAGCTGTCCCGCTAATCGTCCTTTAATTGTTGTTTAGTTAAAAAAATGTGTATTATAGACATGTACATTTAGTTTGTTTTAAAGAATGTACTCGACAATAGTCTTAACATACATATTTCCTCGACTTTGGAAACTTTGCACCTTTAAAATATCTACTGTGATAGTTCATTTATAAGTTTTATAAGAAATGGTCACTTCATGAATACTGTTGACACAGTTTATTTTTTTATTTTTTTTTTTTAAAGATTTTATTTATTTATTTGACAGAGAGAAATTACAAGTACACTGAGAGGCAGGCAGAGAGAGAGAGAAGGAAGCAGGCTCCCTGCTGAGCAGAGAGCCCGATGCGGGACTCGATCCCAGGACCCTGAGATCATGACCTGAGCCGAAGGCAGCGGCTTAACCCACTGAGCCACCCAGGCGCCCTGTTGACACAGTTTAGATTCTCATAGTGTCTTTGCATTTCACTCAGTACTTGTAGAAAGAGCACAGTGCAGGAGTGAGGTTCCAACCTAGTGGAGTGACGGACAGCCCGAGGAGAAGAATAAGTCCCAGTGGATAACAGGAGCATGCCTGTATTTTCCCAAATGGCCATGAGCTCTACCCTGGAAAGACTGCATAGATACAGCAGCTAACCACAGTCAGCCGTAAGATATCTCCAACTAAATATCCAACCACTGTGTCTGCTAGGATAACATGGTCGATGAAAACTAGGCAGATAAAATGCAGAATGACTAGTAGTAGATAAAAAGCATTCAGAGGCACATCAAGCATGGCCTCATGCCACATCAGAAACATCTCTGTTCTCTACCCAATTGATGCTGTAACACCCTCCCTTCTGGTTTTGACAATAAGCCATGCTTCCAGACATTGCCAGATGGCCTTCAGGGTGCAGGCGAGCCAAATCACCCCCATTGAAGAATCACTGGCTTACGGGACCTCTCAAACTCCCAAATGCAAGAAGTCCTGATAGGAAGGCTAGGTGGTCAGCAGAACGTATCTTTCATTTCTAAAAGGCACAGAAATTCACCTAGCTAGAATGCATGAGCCACTGGAGTCAGACCAGAAGGGTCCACGAAGTCGTGCTGGGAGTGTTAATATCCATGGGGGAGGACGGGTTTTGTACAGGCAGGGATGAGAGGTTCAGTGATGTCACTGTGACAATCCAGAAATCCCCGACAGAAGATGCTGAAATGCCAAGGAGGAAAAACACTCTGTGAGGTGCTAATGAGAGCAAGGTTGACAAGGAAGTGGCGTGATCCCAATATGAAGGGAGGCAGAGGAGTGGAGGTGGAAGAGGCACGGGTTTGAGGATATTATGCTGCCCCGGGGGGGGCAGGATCCTGCCTGGACAGAACGCACAGCATGCTCAGCTTACAGCCTGGCAGCCTTGGCCTTGCTGTGACTTGCTTGGCCATGATTGGGGGTAGGAACCAATGACACTGGAGTCACCACTGGGTGCTCTGTGAGCTGCCTGTTGTCTACAAAACTTTCCCGGCAGGAACCAGGTCAGGCTCCTACCTTATTGCTGTGCAACAAGGGAGTGTGCCCGATGATGATGCTAGTCGAGCAGTTGGAAGGAGACTTTTTGAGAGCGGGGAGTACAGGACATATCAGCCAGAACCAAAATGTCGGAGAAGGTTCAGTTAAATGTCAGTTACCAGGTAAGGAACAAGATGTCAGAGAGAAGAGATCGTTTTCGGCAAGTGTCGACAGTGAGACTCTGCTCTTGTGCAGTGACCAGCAATTACACTCACGGGGCTGGGACCCGCACAGGGGAGCCCAGAGACTGGAAAAACTCCAGAGTGCCTGGATCAGGCAGCCAGTGGCAGGGGGGATGGGCCAGAGGTGAGAGACACTGCTGGGTACATGCGGCTGGTGGGCCGAACCAGAAATCTGCTGACGTCTTGAGGCTACGAAAGGCTGTGTTTAATGATGCGCCAGACCTCTCTGAATCTTCGTTAGAGGTCCTACAATACAGGTTAGCACACAGTCCATACCTCCGGTCTCTCCACACAAGCCAGATAAATGATTGTATGCCTCTGAAACAACGTCTGGAAATACGTAACATCTGATTCCTACTGGAGCTCCATGGGTCAAGAGCTAGGTAGACGCACACATGGTGGTGGGTAAATAGGCAGAGATGAGAGATGGACAGACGAAGAAAGATGTGTGCTATCCAATGAGCCCAGAGACCCACCTCTGTCCAGGAATAGGGAGCAAGAGGGAACTTGCATTTTCTGATCCCTATTATGAGTTTTAGGTACATGTTCTCACTTAACAGCTTTTTAGGTACATGATCTCATTCAACAGCCTTCAAGAGTAAATGTAACCAACCATCTCTAGAAGAGAAAATGATGGGTGGGGATTTAACAACTGAGTTTATGTACCAGAAGACAGGAGCTGGCATTTGTCTCCAAGGTCCCTTCTCTTTCTCTGATCCTCACACTGTGATTAGGACCACATCCAGAGACATAACTCTTTTCATATACTACTGGAATTATCGTAGGATATTCTCCATTCGAGGAATATAAGCCTACTTTAAAAAAAAAGATTTTATTTATTAATTTGACACAAGTAGACAGAGAGACAGGCAGAGAAAGCGAGAGAGAGAGAGAAGCCTGACGCAGGGCTTGATCCCAGAACCCTGGGATCATGACCTGAGCTGAAGGCAGAGGCTTTAACCCACTGAGCCACCCAGGGGCCCCTAAGCCTACTTTTTTATTAAGGTAAAATATACTTATGTAGTGCTCCTTGTACTCCTGGTTCTTCAGGATGTCAAAGTAAAGCAAGGTGTGTTTTATCAATATTCTTTTCAAGCCTCTATAAATCAGCTAACAAAAAAGGAGCTTGTGAATTCCATGTTTCCCGCTCTGCCTCCTTCACCGGGTAGTTGGATAATGGGCTCTGAATGGGAACAAATCAACAAGGATCTCCAGGAGAAGCATGGAAGCTGTCAAAGTGTTCCATGGTTTTAGAAGCCCAGGACCTGAAGTCAGATGAGTTCCGACTAAGCCAATGCTCGTACAGCCTATGAGTTGAAGAAAGCTGCTTTGTCTCTTTGTACTTCAATTTGCTCATTTTTAAAATAGGATGTTTGAAGCTGTTTCCCGGGGTTGTCCTGGGCGGGGGGTGGTCACACTCGCCAGATACCGAGGCCCCATCAGGAACATCCGCGTGTGTCTCTATGGCCAATCATCGAGTCTCTCCAGATCTCCTTTTCTGCTGATCAGGCAAAGTTCTGTGACAACCTTTGCCCCACTTTTGATCAGGCCTCTGGAGACCTCCCATTCAAGAGGGGAACCAAATTGCTTATCTGGGGAGCCTTCTGATAAAATATTATATAAGGTAAACATTGTTTCCTTTTGTATCCTGACCCTCAGTCAGTGGTTAAGGTGGTGTGAGGCCTTTTATCACAACTCTGTGACCAGTGGTTCAAAACACACTCGGTACAAGCCTCATTCTCCTTTGCATCCCGCTGAGTCATAGCACCCCCATTCTTCATGATAAGAAAGTACAATAAACAAATCTCCAATTACAAGACAGATGACTTGGTAAGTATGTTTCCAAACAGTTCTTTACTTACTTTTTTTTTTTTTTTAAAGAGATTTTGTTTATTTATTTGAGGAAGTTGGGGGCAGAGGGCAGAGAGGGAGGGAGAAGCAGATTTCCCATGTTGGAGGACCCTGGGATCACGACCTGAGCAGAAGACAGACGCTTAATTGACTGAGCCACCCAGGCACCTCAACAGCTTCCTAAAGGTTGGAATTACTGAGTGCTACATGAAAAATATGGACATTGAAAGCACTCTGATACCTAAAATTCAAGTCACACACACTTTTTCTGAGATGTATCCATTTGAGGTAGTTTTTTGGAGTAGTATTGTGGGGGCCTGGAGCTGATGGCCAAGAAGGAATTCTTCAGAACTTTTCGGTGCAAAAAAGGTGGTTTTATTAAAGAACAGGGGCAGGACCCATGAATAAGTATGCTGCCCAGGATTGAGTGGAGCAACTGATTATATACTTTGGGTAAGTAAAGATAAGGGAAGTTCCAAAAGGATCCTCCTGTGCTAAAGAAGACACTTGCTATTGTAAAGCTAAGGTGGTTTTCCCCTGTAGTAAAGCCATTATCCTTAAGCCAGCTGGGAGTTTCCTGGAAGAATGTTACATTCTGACCATCTCAAGTATTTGTCAGTGAGCTGCAGGTTATAAGGACATTTAATATTATCTACATTTCCTTCTGCCTTTGTTTCCTACCTCACATTGGGTAAAGAGAAGTATCTTTTTGTCCCAAACTCCGCATCAAAATTTTACAAGAGAATCTTAATATTTTGTAAACAGAGCCTAGGATTTGCACAGAATATGCACCTGTTCCTTTTTAAGACCTGGCTTTAGGACTCCTGATTTTAATGAGTCCTGTGTGTTTCCATTCACATCCATGATAGAACATCCATTGTTTGAGCCACTGGGTTTCATTGTCTGGTTCCCTGCTATGTTCACTTCTCATAGGCTGAGATGGACCAAGGACTTTCAAACTTCACTGATGAGGCAGAACCAAAGTATCCCTTACCATTATACAGATCAAAAGAGTGTGCACTCATGTACGTGCTCATACCCACAATAAACACATATTTGAAGCTAAAATGTTTCTGTTTCTACATAAAATACACTCAGATATTTTCTATTTTCTACTTCACCATAGAAATTGGTGGACTTCACAATCCACTAAAGGTTGTATATTTTAAACACCAATATAGAAAATAAAATCTTTGGTTTTGAATGGAAGTGGGTTTGAATCCCAATGCTACCACCTATTTGGGGCAGGTTACTCTAGAAACTTCAGTATCATCAACTTTAAAAAGACAGTAATAGCAGAGCCACCTCAGGCAATTTTTGGAGAATGAAATAAAGACAAATAGCTAAGAATACCCCTTGTATGACAGGCACTTAAGAAATGTGAGTTCTGTTCCATTTACTGTAAGATTAATGCAGTAACATCCCTTTTTCCAGATTATGAAGTGCCACCAAGTAAAGTTAGAATGTAGAATTCCAAACAAAGGAAGGGAATTAGCTTCCTGTGTCTATGAAAAGAACTAAGGTCTTTTGAGCTAGAGTTGAGCCTCAGCCCTTTAAACAAAAGCAGGATAAGAGCCACGGAGTGGAGGACTGACTCTGCCTCTCCTTCCCCTTCTTGTTAGGGAAGTCCTCTGGTTTCAGTGTCCCTCAGAGGCTCCCAGCTCTGTCCTCTCTTTTCAGTCCTAGGTGTGGATTTTCATGTCCATCACTAACTAGGGAATAACTATAGACTCTTTTCACCTTTGAGCCTTGTTCTCATTAACTGATATGGGCATGATAACAACCAGTTTCATGGGGCTGTTATGAAAATTAAAGATATAATGTATCCAAAGGCACTAGCCTTGGGTCATGATCATTAGGAGATTTTCAATAAATACCAATTCTCTAATCCTTTCCCCTTTTTCCAATGCCCATACTTATATCCTTATGGTACACTCTCCCTATTAGCCTGCTAAGACAATCCAATTTTACCCAGTGGAGGTATGAGCATCGTTTGGAACAATTTCCCAGGGTTGGCTACTGATAGATGAGAACTTGGGCCATGAAAAACATTCTAAGGACTCTTCCAACTCGAAGGCAGATACTCCTTCCACATTGTTGGTGCTGTTCGGCCATACACCAGAAAGTACATTTTTGCTTCTGTGGTATTGTCCATTTGCTAATCCGTTCATTTGTTTGTTCTTTCATTCATGTTTAGAGAACTTTGGAGTCCACCATGGCAGGGAAGCCCAAACTTCACTACTTCAATGGACGAGGCCGAATGGAGTCCATCCGGTGGCTCTTGGCCGCAGCAGGAGTAGAGGTTAGATCTGAGTCTTGTCATCTTAAGTTGGATCTAAAATTGACTCTATCAAAGTACTTTTCTTGCATAAGTTAAGAGAATTTTCTTACTAAATGACCTGTGAATATATATATATATATATATATATATATATATATATATATAAAGTAGAAATAGGCTAGCAGTTTTGCATTAAAAAATTTGTCAGCTAAGTCTCCGACTCTTGATATCAGCTCAGGTCATGATCTCAGGGTTGTGAGACTGAGTCCCACACTGGGCTCTGCACTGGGCATGGAGCCTGCTTAGGATTCTCTCTTCCTCTGCTTCAGCTGCTTCCCCACCCCCATGCTCCTGCTCTCTCTCTAAAAAAAAAAAAAAGAAAGAAAAAATTGTCAACCATTAAGAGTTGAACAGATTTGGGGCACCTAGGTGGCTCAGTCAGTTAAGGGTCTGCCTTTGGCTCAGGTCATGATCTCAGGTCCTGGAATGGAGCCCTGCATGGGGCTCCCTGCTCAGCGGGAAGTCTGCTTCTCCCTATCCCTCTGCCCCTCCCCTTGCTCATGCTTTCTCTCTCTCTCAAATAAATAAATGTAATCTTTAAAAAAAAATAAAGATATGAACAGATTTGACCTAATATATTATTAAAATTTCTTCTCATAAAGGATATAAACAATTAAAATAACCTAAGGAAACTAAACACAGTGTGTAGGCCTTATTTGGATTTGCATTTAAGTGAACTACAAAATACCGTTTATGACTTGTGTGCAACAACTAGAAGCATGAGCCTTGATCTTAGATGATTTTAAGGAAGAATTGTTGCTATTATAGTATAATAACAACATATAATATATGCTATATATTATAGATGTGCTAATTCACTGTTTCTGCTTTCCAGTTTGAAGAGAAATTTATTGAAACTCCAGAAGACTGGGATAAGTTAAGGAGTGGTAAGACCAAGTATCTAATTCTTGGGATGAGGGTATCAGGTAGAAGTCATAAGCTGAGTGTGTTGGGAGTTGTGGATGGTGGAAGGGAAGAAAAGTGGCCCCCATGTAAAAGGTGGGGCTCCTTGGGCCAGTCTTTCATCTCACTCAGGGCTAGGAAGGGCTTGAACTCTGAGCATTTGCTAAATGAATCATGCCCCTTGCCCTGCGAATGGCCTCTCTCTGCTCTCTCCAGCTTTTCTGCCTCCCAAGTGAGTTGGGTCAGTTCAGTATTCCACACAATGTGCCTATCCAAGGACCCTTGAACACATGCAGTAGAGTGAAAAAGTAGAAATAGGCTAGCAGTTGCTTTGAGTTCTTTTCTCTGGTGGGGTTGACAAGGTCCTACCAGCAATATTATAGTCTCAGAGAATGAGAGGGCATTGCATTGACAGTAGGAAAAGGGAGATGAAGAACAAGGTCCAACACTACAAGCATCAGTGGACTCAGGAAAGCCGGGCACACACTGACCAGTGGGAGAGTTGAAAGAACACCTAAAACATTCTACATAGAAATCTCTTTTAGAATTGGCCTTAATGGCATGAGTTCTAAGAGAGTTCTCATTTGAAAGATAGGCGGTGGCATCCCTGTTGTAGCTTCTCTCAAAATTTCACTCAGTTTCACTCAGTTTTCACTCTGCTTCTTCTTTTCTTCTTTCAAAAGATGGACATCTGATGTTCCAGCAAGTGCCAATGGTGGAAATGGATGGAATGAAGATGGTGCAGACCAGGGCCATTCTCAACTACATTGCCACCAAATACAACCTCTATGGGAAAGACATAAAGGAGAAAGCCCTGTACGTATTTTTTCTGTTCTTTCATGAACAATTAATGTGAAAATTTGGGTTCTTTCTTGGGTAAGCAGGACCGTGTTGGGGAGATTATGGCCAGGAGGAGCACAGGACTTGGTGGTATAGATTGAAGTCTGACGCCACCGAGATCTGTGAGAATAAGGGATCCTACTTGCAGTGGATTCACCAAGTAGGGTTACAGAAAAGGAAGCAGTCCATAGATAGAGAACATATGGGGACAGAGTTTCCCTAATCTGATGAACTATGAGACCAGAAAGATGGTGGACTCATCACCAGGTATCAGGCCTTTTGGAGCTGGATACCAGCCAACAAGTAGAGACAAAGGACAAGGTGTCTGAGTATCTAGCAGATAAGGCAGGGAACAGAAGGATCCTAAAGGTTCATAAATTACAAGAATGCTGAGCAAGAATTCCACTTACCAGCTACTTGATAAGCGTGAATGGAGCCTAGTCCTTAAGCTACTAGAGTTATCTTGAGCAGCCAGATTTTAGCCAATACAACCATATCTGTGGGTTCTCTTCTCTTGTGATGGGACCACATGATTGAGATTTAAAACCCAGAATGCTCTGTTACCAGTTACTCAAAAAGTTAAACATAGATTGACCATATGCCAGCAACTCCATTGATAGGTATAAAAAGAAGATAATTTAAAATCCATCTACCCTGGAACTTGTGCACAAATGTTTGCAGCAGTGTTGTTCTTACTGTTCAAACAGTGAAACGTTGCAAATGTGCATCAGCTGACTAGTGGTTGGAAGATTGGCCTATCCATCAATGGAATATTATTTGGCCATGAAAAGGAACGAAGTATTGATGCATGGTACTTACTACATGGATGAACCTTATAAACATCATGTTACATACATCAGACACAAAGGCACCTATGGTATGACTCTATTTGTATGAAATATCCACAACACTCAAATCCATAGAAACAAAGTAGTTTAGTGGTTGCCAGGGGCTAGAGGAGGGAAGAAATTGGAATGGCTACCAAAGCATATAGCATTTCTTTTGGGAATATGAAAATACTCTGTAATTAGAGTGGTGATAGTACAGAATTGTGTATCTTCACTATAAAAATCACAAACTTGTACACTTGAGAAGTGTATACATTACGGTATGTGAATTAAGCATTAATAAAGATTTAATTTTAAGAAAAAACTCTTAATAGGAAGCCCAGTTGGGAACAATAAAACCAAATCTCCTAGAATATGTACTGGTTGGAATGTCCAAAGAATTTCACCTTTTTAGGGGCTGAGTTGAGAAATGCAAACAAGGTCAGAGTTGGGCAACTGTATGTGGACAGGGTTATGGGAATTAATTGGAAAACCTGCTGATATTGGGCACATAAATGGGCTTGGGTGGGGTACTAGGATGAGACAGGAAAGGGATGTGACTGAGACGTCTGTGCCAGGGACCTTATTAAGAGATCACTTAAGTGGCATGTCTTAGGCGCACGAGTCACATTACCTTTGTGCCCAGAACAAATCACAGCAGATATGGCAAGCCCCAGGTATGGTCCCAGTGGGTCTGTGTGAGATTGCACCAGTTTCTCTGGGCTCTGGACAAGTCACCAAAGCTCTCTGTCCCGCTCTTTGGTCATGTATATAATGAAAATTTTAGCCATGTATCTACGTCAGTGGTTTGTTCTAGAATGAGATGTTCAAATCAAGTAAAAATCCGAGCTGAATGGGTGGGGTATGAAAATGCATCCAGTGGGAACTGAACTCCTGATGCCTACTCTTGTGTGTTTTTCAACTATAAAATCAAGACAGAAGACGTTTGACAACTTGGTCACTTTGTCTTTCAGGATAGATATGTACACAGAAGGTATAGCCGATTTGAATGAAATGATCATTGTTTTGCCTCTATGCCCACCTGATCAAAAGGAGGCCAAGATTGCCCTGATCAAAGAGAGAACAACAGATCGTTATCTCCCCGTGTTTGAAAAAGTAAGTGGACTGTTGAGCACTTTGGGGCACTGGACTTAGAGGACAAGGAAAGCTAGGACCTGACTGGCATTCCTTAGGCATTGACCTTTGCTTCCAGAGAGCAAATAGTAATGCAGCACCCTGACTCTCAAGGCATTTTATAAAAACCGACGGTGAGGAAGAATTGTGCTAGTTGTACCCAAATTTCAGTTTTCCAGCAAGACTTCCACTAACCAGGACCTGATCTAGAATTCTCTCTTTAGCAGACCTCCATGGTCATAGTCAGAGCTCGGGCTGTCGAGGGCTCTGAGAGCCACACTGTACATTAAAATAGGTCTTGCAGAGCACCATGCAGGGGCTTTGATCTAAGAGCAACACAATGACAGCAGTGGGTCAGGAGAGACTCTGGCAACATGGTAGGGAGACATGAGGCCAGTAGCCCTTCAGGAGAATATGGTAGTGTTTCAGAGAGATGAATGAGATGTATCTGGACAGAGATGGGGGCAGTGGGCGGAGAGGAACAGACAGATGGAGGGATGTCAAGGAAAAATTCGTTGACATACTTGAAGACATGGTTCTCAGACTTGAGAGGAAAGTCGTGCAAACTAAGGAAATAAGGTTCCATCGCTCTACATAGTATGTGTGTTATGTTTTTCTTGGGAGATAAAAGGAGAATATTTCAGGATCAAAGTACCTGAAATTGGACTAAATAAAAACCATAGGCCAAAAAAAAAAAAAAAAAAAAAAAACCAGATTGCAGGAGATACGGGGGTCCATCCATAGAATGAAAGGGTTAACACAGACACAGCCATCTTTATAAGGCATTAGATCATTCTGTCAATCACTGAACCAATGTTAAGTCATTGCTTTTGTGTTGGCCCTATTCAAGGAGGAAAGAATTCATAGAAATCAAGAAATAGGGCGCCTGGGTGGCTCAGTGGTTAAGCCGCTGCCTTCGGCTCAGGTCATGATCTCAGGGTCCTGGGATCGAGTCTCGCATCGGGCTCTCTGCTCAGCAGGGAGCTTGCTTCCTCCTCTCTCTCTCTGCCTGCCTCTCTGCCTACTTGTGATTTCTCTCTGTCAAATAAATAAATAAAAATCTTTAAAAAAAAAAAAAAAAAAGAAATCAAGAAATACTCTCTCTCCTGACCCTTGTGGTGCTGAGTTTGGGGCACATGCACATGATGAAGACCTGAACAGTCTTCCCATTTGAGCACAGCTCTACTTTGAAATCACAGAGCCCTATGATAAGATAAATGAAAATGGTCTATTACCATATAGCATTTGAAGTTTTATTATTTTCTTTGCCTGATAATTATCCATAGTTCCTTATGTGTACATAGTCTGAAAGGGTATTTGTCAAAATTTCCTGAAGTTGGAGGTGCCATGGGATTTTCTCTTCATGTTATCATTTGCATATTATTGGAAGACTTTAATACATTTCATGAATTTCCCCAACATTTTATTCAGAAAAGTTGCATATATTGGAATAGTTGAAAGAGACATACAGTGGACACATGTTTTACGGAGGCATTAGCCAGGGCTTCAGCTGAAGGAAAGAACAGCCCAGACCCAGTGTCCCACTGAGTCAGGGGCAATATGGAGGGTCTGAAGCCCCCACCCCATCAGTGAGGCAGGAGAGGTGGGGAGGTAGGGTTGGAGAGCAGGGAGGAGCAGAGGGGCCCAACCTGACTGAGCCTGAGCTCATGGTGTGATTTTTTAAATCCTCCAGGTGTTAAAGAGCCATGGACAAGACTACCTTGTTGGCAACAGGCTGAGCAAGGCTGACATTCACCTGGTTGAACTTCTCTACTATGTGGAAGAGATTGACCCCAGCCTTCTAGCCAACTTCCCTCTATTGAAGGTGATCTCTCTCACAGCTTTCAGGAGGGAAGGCTCACACCTCCCACCTCAGGATCTGACATTCGGACGCAAGCCCCATAACTGCCTCTTCTCAATTCCACTATGCCCTCCAGAGTTAGCTCCTAGGAGCTGATTGAAGCACAGAATCTTGTCAAGCCAAGGCCATTTGAGGTGGATGCTTCCCCAAGAGTAGATTGTCTTCACCAGGAGAAGGACCCAGAGCTCAGCATCTATCTTCCCATCCCCATTCCATTATGGTTTCTGTCCTTGTTTTCTCTGGGGTTTCCCTTATCCATGTGTATCCTCTTTCCTTTGTGTGTCTGCCGGAGGAGCTCTTCTTCCTTCTGCTTCCTTCCTTCCGCTCCTGCTCCTAATGGCAGACATCATGTTTCTCTGGGCAGAGTCTCCCTCTCTCCCTGTGCCTCTCTCAGTGGGCTGACTGGTTCTGAACGATCTTGTGGTTTACTTTTCTATATTTCCTGTCTTCCATTCTGGGGCAGTTTTCCTATATATTTTATTGTCTGTCAGGAGACTTTATGTGTGTCGTTCCCTGACAGATACATTCCTCTTCTGGCTGTTGCACTAGAGTGATGTATCCACAGGATTTATGCGTAAGGAGGGAGACAGGGAAGCCCTGAAACTGAAACGAGTCTGAAAGAAAGATGCCTTTGGGGCAAATGTCATTGAGCTGTCTTTTCTTCCTCTCACCTTCATGTCTCTCTGGGTGTGGTTCCCAGCCTCACACTGGTACTGATGGAGGAGACTCAGCTGGTCCTTGCAGGAGGGTCTCTGTTCCCTGCCTTGTGCTAATGATGGGGTTGGGCTTTGGTTCCATTCTGAAGCTGTGCCCTTGTGCACTGCAGGCCCTGAAAACCAGAGTCAGCAACCTCCCCACGGTGAAGAAGTTTCTGCAGCCTGGCAGCCAGAGGAAACCTCCCATCAATGAGAAGAGTTTAGAACAAGCCAAGAAGATTTTCAGGATGAAATGAAGCAGGAATGGATGCCCAGCCCACGCAAGACACACCTGCTGAGGTTTTCTAGCCATGAAGTGCGTTACCTCCATGTAATTCCTGGCTATTGTGAGGTTAGGTTACCGATTGCAAAAGCTTAGTGGTAATTTCATTAGAAATTATGCAGATTTAGTTGCAAAACAATTTGTTTTGATCAAATATCAAATCATGATCACCTCCTAGGATGTGTCTCTTGGCCATAAGCATAAATAAAGGGAGAAAAATTTCATGGATTCTTTCTTTGATCTATTAAAAAAAAATAGTCATTTTGTCTATCATGTACCTGTCAAAAAGAGTGAGGTAGAAATTTTCATAGGACATTTTTCTACACAAAAATAGTCTCTTTCTTTTGTATTTTGCTATATTTCTGATGTGCAACCTAAAAGGTTTCTTTCTTTCTCATCTTAACTTGACTATAACTGCAAAGACCCTATTTCCAGGTAAAGTCACATTCACAGGTACCCAAGGTTAAGACTTCAACCTATCCTTTCTGGGGTACACAATTTACTCTGTAACTTCACACTAGGGCATGAGAGCAAACTGAGCATAAACCTAATCAGGACATCTTGGCTTGAATCTGTGAATCTTCATGGTCTGTCATGAGGGGGCAGTTTGGATTTTGTTCCAAGGAAAATAGGGTGTCACTGAAGTGCAGCCATATAGCCCGCTTTCCCAGCCTGATGTACATATAATAAAATCACATCTTTTAAGTATTCATCTTTTTTTTTTAAAGGGTTTTACTTATTTATTTGACAGAGATCACAAGTGTGCAGAGAGGTAGGCAGAGAGAGAGAGAAGCAGACTCCCCACCGAGCAGAGAGCCCAATGCGGGGCTCAATCCCAGAACCCTGGGATCATGACCCGAGCTGAAGACAGAGGCTTTAACCCACTGAGCCACCCAGGCACCCCTTACTTAAATATTCATCTTAAGTCTTTCAAACATCCATCTTGGAAGAGCAAGAACGTTCTTCCCCCCAGTAGTCTCTTTTGCAACAGTAAATCCAACAACCGAGGTGCTTACTCCATTCAAAGTGTCAAATAGACTTGACACTGAGCAAAAGTCCCAGAAGCCTCCTGCTGCCGTATCTGTTCTTTGCTGCCCCTTTTGCCACATGGAGTTCCTGTGTCCCATAGACTGCCCGATCTGAGATGGTTTGGTTGAAACCCTGATTACCATTCGTCCACCCAAGAGAGGGCAGCAGCCTCCTCTTGCTCTGTAGCTCAGAGAGAAGGAAGTGGAGGCCTCCCTGCTGTCACTCAGGCCTGGGACCCCAAACTGTACATGAGGAGATACAGTCCTCTCCCCCCTGGCATGTTGCTCTGCAGGAGAGACTAGGATGATGAGTGATGTCTAGCCTTAGTGATCTACTGAGCCTATCATTTGGGATCCCCCAAGAAAGGTAGGATCTAGGGGGCTGAGCCCAGGGCCCTAGCCCTGACTGCCCATTTTCATAGTGTGAACTTCCCCACAGTTGCATAGGGTGGGGCAGACACATATACAGGGCACATGGCTTGTGTTTTTTATGCCTAGTCAGTGTTAGGTCAGTTCAGTCCAAGCAAGATGTGTCAAGTTGTCCTCCCAAAAGGCTCCCATTTCCCTTTGCCTTTACCTATTAGC
The DNA here is from genome assembly GCF_030435805.1 of Mustela lutreola. NCBI lineage: Eukaryota > Metazoa > Chordata > Mammalia > Carnivora > Mustelidae > Mustela > Mustela lutreola. The sequence goes on along the minus strand of NC_081295.1, from coordinate 99,598,800 downwards.
TCTCCTGCTTTGGACTCCTCAAGGTGTTTATAAGGAGGAGGGACCTTTGTTATCTATTCTTCCAACAATATATTCTTATACCTTTGCTCCAGAACAGAGGTCCTCAACCTCATCACATCTAGCTTTCCATAATTTATAACATATTTGTAATCCCTTTTAATCTTTTAAAAAAAAAACTATGTATTTATTTGAGAGAGAGAGAACAAGCAGGGGAAGGAGCAGAGGGAGAGGGAGAAGCAGATTCCCTGCGGAGCAGCAAGTCCAATGTGGGGCTTGATCCCAGGACTCTGGGATCATGACCTGAGCCAACTGAACCACCCAGGCACTTCTTTTTTAATTATGTTGAAGTGGACTCCCAAGATCTACCTCATCATGGCTGGTGTGCTGAGTACCTGAAGAATAAGATACCACCTCATCTCAAAAAGGGGGGCTGAGGAGAGGTTAGTGAAATGCCTATTAATAAAGCTGGAGTCACGTTAAGATACCTGAGGAATGGTGATGCACTTGGGGCTAGCCATGATGAAAGGCTCTGCCTCCCCTATTCTCAGTAGGACAGGGCAGAAAGCAGTAGAGGGACCTAGGAATGTGGTAAGTGTCATGGGTGCAGGAAAGGGCCACCATAACAGAGCAGATGGCACTCGCTGCCAACCCAAACTGCCCAGAACACAGAGACAATTAGTAAAAATCACAAACGACTGGAAACTATCACAATGATTTCTGACTGGCTTGCACTACAGAATGTTTATGCCATATGCAGTTTAGTTAGAAAATACAAATATTATTAATTTTTAGTATATATCCTGACATCATAATTTATATTTACTATATAAATGCCAAGTATTTTGAATAACACTCCTGGATCATCTGTGACATAAAAGGATAAAGATGTTTGTTACAAAATAATTTACATCTGGTATTTGACCCTTAAACCACCCACCATTTCCATGGAGAGATCATACAGATATAATTGAAATGAAAATAGATATTAATTTCCCTGACTGTATTAGGGGAATTGGGTCAAGATTTAAGCTATTATACATGGTAACTTGCCAATTTTCCAAAATCTGCTTAAATAACGAGTATGTATTAGAAACATTTTGCCAACCAGATCTGGTTGGATGAGGCATCCATGAGTCAGCACAAATTTTATCTGTGTTATCTTTGATCTACTTTGCCTCCTCCCTTTCTCTCTAAAATCTTTGCTTACCTCTTCTCTGCACTTACCAGCTATGTTTGAAAATATCTGTCCTTTGGAACTTTGAACAGAATTGTGACATTCTAAGTCAATAGGCCACCTAAGGATACCTAATAGAAAAAAAGTATTTACATTCTAACCTCAGAAATTAATGAAACCTTCTTAAGGATTATGGTTCTAATATTTATACAGTTTTTTTAAATTTTTATTTTTTAAAATTAACATATAATGTATTATTTGCTTCAGGGGTACAGGTCTGTGAATCCTCAGTCTTACACAATTTACAGCACTCACCACAGCACATAGCCTCTCCAAAGTCCATAACCCAGCCACATAACCCTCCTCTCCCATCTGCCACCAACCCTCAGTTTGTTTTGTGAGAGTCTCTTTTGTAAGAGTCTCTTATGGTTTGTCTCCCTCCCCAATCCAATCTTCTTTCATTTTTTTCCCTCACTACCCTCCATGAACCCCCACCCTGCCCTCAAAATCCTCATATCAGAGAGATCATATGATAATTGTCTTTCTCTGATTGACTTCTTTCGCTTAGCATAATACCCTCTAGTTCCATCCATGTCATTGCAAATGGAAAAATTTCTTTTTTTGGTGACTGCATAGTATTCCATATATATACACACCACATCTTCTTTATCCATTCATCTGTTGATGGACATCTAGGTTCTTTCCATAATTTGGCTATTGTGGACATTGCTGCTATAAACATTTGGGTGCATGTGCCCCTTCAGATCACTACATTAGTATCTTTATGGTAAATACCAAGTAGTGTGATTGCTGGGTTGTAGGGTAGATCTATTTTCAACTTTTTGATGAATCTCCAAACTGTTTTCCAGAGTGGCTGCACCAGCTTGCATTCCCACCAACAGGGTAGGAGTATTCCCCTTCCTCTCATCCTCACCAACATCTGTTGTTTCCTGATGTGTTCATTTTAGCCATTCTGACTGGTGTGAGGTCGTATCTCACTGTGGTTTTGATTTGTATTTCTCTGATGCCGACTGATATTGAGCACTTTTTTATGTCTCTGTTGGCTGTTTGGAAGTCTTCTTTGCAGAAATGTCTGTTCATGTCCACTGCCCATTTCTTAATTGGATTGTTTGTTCTTTGGGTGTTGAGTTTGATAAGTTCTTTATACATTTTGGATACTAGCCCTTTTTAAAAAAATATTTATTTATTTGACAGACAGAGCTCACAAGGAGGCAGAGAGGCAGGCAGAGAGAGAGAGGAGGAAGCAGGCTCCCCGCTGAGCAGAGAGCCCGATGCGGGGCTTGATCCCAGGACCCCGGGATCATGACCTGAGCTGAAGGCAGAGGCTTTAACCCGCTGAGCCACCCAGGTGCCCCAAGGATACTAGCCCTTTATCTGAAATGTCATTTTGAATATCTCCTCCCATTCTGTCAGTTGTCTTTTGGTTTTGTTGACTGTTTCCTTTGCTGTGCAAAAGCTTTTGATCTTGATGAAGTCCCAATAATTTATTTTTGCCCTTGCTTCCCTTGCTTTTCATGATGTTTTTAGGAAGAATTTGCTGCGGCTGAGGTCAAAGAGGTTGATGCCTGTGTTCTCCTCAAGGATTTTGATGGATTCCTGTCTCACAGGAATGAGGTCTTTCATTCATTTTGAATCTAGTTTTGTGGGTGGTATAAGGAAATAGTCTAGTTTCATCCTTCTGCAAGGGGCTGTCCAATTTTCCCTACATGATTTTTTGAACAGACTTTTTTTCCATTGGACATTCTTTCCTGCTTTGTCAAAGTTTAGTTGACCATAGAGTTGAGGGTCCATTTCTGGGCTCTCTATTCTGTTTCATTGATCTATATATCTGTTTTTGTGCCAGTATCATACTGTCTTGATGATTATAGCTTTGTAATAGAGCTTAAAGTCTGGAATTGTGATGGTGCCAACTTTGGTTTTTTTCTTTTCCAACATTCCTCTGGCCATTCAGGGTCTTTCAGGTTCCATATAAATTTTAGGATTATTTGTTCCATTTCTTTTAAAGAAATTGATGGTATTTAGATAAGGATTGCATTGAATGTGTAGATTGCTTTAGGTAGCATAGACATTTTCACAATATTTGTTCCTCCAATCCATGAGCATGGAATGCTTTTCCATTTCTTTGTGTCTTCCTCAATTTCTTTTGTGAGTACTTTATAGTTTTCTGAGAACAGATTCTTTGCCTCTTTGGTTAGGTTTATTCCCAGGTATCTTATGGTTTTGGGTGCAATTAAATGAGATTGACTCCTTAATTTCTCTTTCTTCTGTCTTGCTGTTGGTATATAGAAATGCAACTGATTTCTGTGCATTGATTTTATATCCTGACACTTTCCTGAATTCCTGTATGAGGTCTAGCAGTTTTGGAGTGGAATCTTTTGGATTATCCACATAAAGTATCATATCACCTGCAAAGAGTGAGAGTCTCAATTCTTCTTTGCTGATTCGGATGCCTTTTAGTTATTTATTTTTTGTTGTCTGACTGCTGAGGCTAGGACTTCTAGTCCTATGTTGAATAACAGTGGTGATAGTGGACATCCCTGCCATGTTCCTGACCTTAGGGAGAAAGCTTTCAGTTTTTCCCCATTGAGAATGATATTCGCTGTGTGTTTTTCATAGATGACATTGAGGTATGTGTCCTTTTGTGAAGAGTTTTGATCAAGAAAGGATGCTGTACTTTGTCAAATGCTTTTTCAGCATCTATTGAGAGTATCATTTGGTCCTTGTTCTTTCTTTTATTAATAACTGTATTCCATTGATTGACTTGCAGATGTTGAACCAAACTTGCAGCCCAAAAATAAATCCCTCTTGGTCGTGATGAATAACCCTTTTAATGTACTGTTGGATCCTATTGGCTGGTATTTTGGTGAGAATTTTTGCATCTGTGTTCCCCAAGGATATTGATAGTCTATAATTCTCCTTTTTGATGGGATCTTTGTCTGGTTTTGGCATCAAGGTAATGCTGGCCTCATAAAATGAGTTTGGAAGTTTTCCTTCCATTCCTATTTTTTGGAACAGTTTCAGGAGAATAGGTATTAATTCTTCTTTAAATGTTTGGTATAATTCCCCTGGGAAGCCATCTGGCCCTGGGCTCTTGTTTTTTTGGGAGATTTTTGATGACTGCTTCAATCTCCTTAGTGGTTACGGGTCTGTTCAGGTTCTCTATTTCTTCCTGGTTCAGTTTTGATAGTTTGTATGTCTCTAGTAATGCATCCATTTCTTCCAGATTGTCAAATTTGCTGGTATATAGTTGTTTATAATATGTTCTTATTATTGTTTGTATTTCTTTGGTGTTGGTTGTGATCTCTCCTCTTTTGTTCATGAGTTTATTTATTTGGGTCTTTTTCTTTCCTTTTGGATTAGTCTGGCCAGGGGTTTATCAAGCTTATTAATTTTTTCAAAGAACCAGCTTCTAGTTTTGTTGATTTGTTTCACTGTTCCTTTGGTTTCTATTTCATTGATTTCTGCTCTCATATTTATTAGTTCTCTTCTCCTTCTGGGTTTGGGCTTTCTTTGCTGTTCTTTCTCCAGCTCCTTTAGGTGTTGGGTTAGGTTGTGTACTTGAGACCTTTTTTGTTTCTTGTGGAAGTTTTGTGTTGCTATGTACTTTCCTCTCAGGACTGCTTTTGCTGCGTTCCACAGATTTTGGATAGTTCTGTTTTCATTTTCATTTGTTTCGATGAATTTTTAAATTCTTCTTTAATTTCTTGGTTGACCCATGCATTCTTGAGTAGGATGCTCTTTAGCCTCCATGTATTTGAGTTCTTTCCATCTTTCATCTTGTGGTTGAGTTCTAGTTTCAAAGCACTGTGGTCTGAAAATATGCAGGGAATGATCCCAATCTTTGGTACTGGTTGAGATATGATTTGTGACTCAGGATGTGATCTATTCTGGAGAATGTTCCATGTACACTAGAGAAGAATGCATATTCTGTTGCACTGGAGTTTTTGTTTCCTGAACACTTTCCATAGTGCTTTGGAGAACAGGAATGAAAATGTCAGCCTTCCAATCTCTGGCCTGGAGGGGCCAAGATCTCAGGGTCCCTCAGAGCTCAATCACTCCTGTCTCCCTGGTCTCCAGCCGTACTCTGAGCTCACCCAGCCTGTGACCAAGCATTTCTCTCTCTGGTGCATGGCATCTTTTAAAGTCTCCAAACCCAGCAGATTCCTGCCACGTGCTCCCACGCTGATCCTCCTGAAGTAGGAAGGAGGGGGTCTCTCCAGATCTGGCACATGTGGGGTCCCTGCCTGAAGAGCAGTTGCCCAAATATGCCTTAGATCATGGTTTAAGGTAATCCTGAGCAGAGAGGTCACTCCTTGATTCTGTCTCTGTAGCTGGCTTCCCTGCTCTGATACCTGTGAGCTCGGCCATGCTTAGACACCCCTGGTCTTTCTGTGACCCTGTTGGTCCTGAGACCACACTGTCCCTGTGAGGGCTACACACCCTGCTTAGCCTCTGGAGCAATGTCCCTCAGTGGAGCAGACTTCTAGAAGTTCTGATTTTATGCTCGGTTGCTCTGCCGCTTGCCGGGAGCTGGCCCTTCCCTCTGAGTCTATCTTCCCGTCGCCTTGGATTCACTTCTCTGCACATTCTATCTTCCAGAAAGTCGTCACTTTTCTGTTCCTAGAATTACTGTTCTTCTTCTCTTCTATCTCCTATTGAGTTTGTAGGTGTTCAGAATGATTTGATAACTATGTAGCATAACCCCTTGGACCTGATGATATTAGGTCTCCTACTCCTCTGTCATCTTGCTCCTCCATAATATTTAAATAGTTTTATTCTTTGTTTTATTCAGTAAATGTCTACTGAGCACATATTTTGTTCTCTGAATTTTTCTGACCACAGAGGATGACATGGTACATATAATAACATTTTCCTGCTCAGACAATGAGGAAACAAACAGATCAATGAAAAAATTATTATGATTAGTGATGAGTACTAGGAGGAAAATAAAACAGAGGAGGGTAGTGGGGAGTTTTTAAGATTCCAGTGGGGAAGTGGTTAACTTAAAATGAGTGGTCAGAAGACTAAGTCCTAAACAACCCAAAGAAGGCAGGCATAAGAAGATCCAAGGCAATAGGATGTTAACCAGAGCTACCAGTGAGGACAGGGTCTTGGTCAAGAACAACTTTGGGGGTGTTTCAGGCACAGTATGTAGGTAGGTGCTATGGGAGCATGGTGAGAAAGTACAGGAAGATGAGGTCAGCCGTTCCTACCTCAGTGCTTAATGACTTAAAGCAACAAACATTTACTCTCTAGCACACTTTCTGAGCTTCAGGAGCTTAGGAGCAACTTAGGAAGGTGTTTCTTGGTCAGGATGTCTCAGGAAGTTGTATGTCAAGCCGTCAGCAGGGACTGCAGTCATCTGAAGGCTTGACTGAGGATGGGCAATGTGCTTCCAAGATGGTTTCCTTATGTGGCTGTTGGCAATGAGCCTCAGTTCCTTGTCATATCTGCTTCTCTGTAGGGCTGCTTGAGTATCTTCATGTTAGATCAGCTAAGTTCCCCCACCCCAAGCAATCCAAGGGAGAACAAAATGGAAATAGCAATGTCCTTTATGATATATCATCTAGGGCCTTACTTCTGATGACAATGATAGACTGGAGACACAGCTAGGTTGAGAAAGCAGTTGGAGGGGAAATGGGAAGCAGAGTGGGAGCCAGACAAGGATTCTGAGGAGGTGGTGTCTGTGAAGTTGGGAAGAAGCAGGAAACTGTGGCATCATGAAGGAGAGGAGCATGAGGACTGCAGAGTGAACAGTGATTCTGGGGACAGGAGGCCATTGCTGGCCTTGATGATAGCAGTGGAGTGTGGGACAGAAGTCTGACCAGAGTGGGTTGAGGAGGAAATGGGAAGTGAGAAGTAGAGACAGAAGCTACTGACCACCCTTTTGGGAAGTTTTGTTAGAAGAAAAGGCAGATGTACAGAAAAGAAGACTTTATATGAGAACTAAAAAGAAAGGGAATGTCAAATAGGTTGGGCTTGGTTTCATTTGAGATCATGGGAAGTCGCCTGAGAGCAGTGAGTCTGTGTACTACAGTGACAGAGTTTCCTAGAGGCACTGAGGTTGTTGGCACCAGGAAGGCCCCATTGCTCTAGAAAGTGTGCCATCTCATGTTCAGGCATGGCCTCAGAGTCAGACTGACTTCTCAGAGTAGGTCTAGCCTCTTTGCTAGAGACTGTTTGCTGGAACAGATAAACTACATTTTCTTAAAAATCTTAAATCTGTGTTGGAGAACTGCCAAAAGGGAAACTAGAAATTTCTGACTGAAAGGCCAAGTGGGAAAGTTTGCCACACTTCCCCTCAACACCTTCCAGTTCATTCTTCTTATTTATTCCTCCTTCATTTCTTCATCTTTGTCCATCAGTCCTGTATTCCTTTCCCATTACCCCTTTCTATGCTAAAGATTGGAGTGATGCTCCCACAAGCCAAGGAAAGCCACAGATTGCCAGTAGCCCCCAGCAGCTAGGGGACAGGCATGGAACAGATTCTTCCTCACAACTCTCACAAGGAACCAACCTGTTGATACCTTGGCTTCAGACTTTTGGCCTCCAGTGTGAGAGAATAAATTTCTGCTCTGTGAGCCACCCAGTTTGTGGTCATTGGTTGTAATGGCCACAGGAAACGAATATGGCTACTTTGCCATAAACAAGAAAGAAAACACATTAACAACAGATATGAGTCGCAAAATAATGATGCTGACTGAAAGAAGCCAGACAAAACAGAGCACTTGTTGTATGCCTCTATTTATATGAAATTCTAGAAAACACAAGCTGACTTTGCATGACAAGAAGCAGACCGGTGGGGTATGGGGAGAGGCAGGGAGAGGTGATCACGATGGGGCTTCGGACATATTATGTTCATTCTACTGCTTGTGGTGATGCTTTCACAGGGGTCTACGTATGTCAAGCTTATCCAATTGTACACTTAAGTGAGGTGTACTTTATTACAGATCAGTTATGCCACCAAATAATGGTAATAATAGTAATGGAGGCAAATAAAGCCCCAGAAATCTGTCCCATAGAGAGTCATTCTGGACAATTTGCTTGCCAAGCTGCCTTGTCTGTCTCCCTTGCCTCTGGAATATCACCTGATTACAAGACTTAGGTCTCTCCTGTCCTAACATCCTTAGTCACCTATATGTCCACATCTCCACCCCTCAAAAACAAAACAAAACAAAAAAGACCAACAAACACTGCAAAACAAATCAAAACAATCCTTTATCTCTGGCTGGTTTTCCCATTGACTATTTCCTTCCCTCTTTCCTGTCACTTCCAAAGACCCAGGTGTCTACATTCTGGTTATACTTTCTCCTGCCAAAGGCCAAAGTCTTTTTTTTTTTTTTTTTAAGATTTTATTTATTTATTTGACAGAGAGAGAGATCACAAGTAGGCAGAGAGACAGGCAGAGAGAGAGGGGGAAGCAGGCTCCCTGCTGAGCAGAGAGCCAGATGCAGGGCTTGATCCCAGGACCCTGAGATCATGACCTGAGCCGAAGGCAGAGGCTTAACCCACTGAGCCACTCAGGGGCCCCAACAGTCAAAGTCTTGAATTTTTGTTTCATAACCAATGAACTAACCACCATCTTTGTCCTATTGATTCAAAGATCTCTTTGCCATTATATCTTCATTGACCTCTTCACTGTAAACCCAAGCCCACCCTCCATTTCCATCAGCAACTTTCTGCCAGAGCCCCTGCTCCACCCTCCACTAAACTTTCATGCTCACAGAATCCGGGGCTCCCTTTGCTTAGTTGAGTGACTTATAAGCCTTTCTTGCCAATATGCTGTTACACCCATTACACCCCGTCCTGCTTCATTTCAAAAGGACAGAATTTTCACAAAATGAATAACAAGTTATCAGTGACAGCCCTCTCTCTTTCAGAGCTCAAGCTTGTGAAAGATGCTCCAAAAATGTTCCGGAGTCTGATGTCGGGCACTGAATGCAACATTTGACAGGGCAAGTTGGACAAGCATCAAGAAAGACATGACTACTGTCCCACGCTCTCCAAACTCCTTTCCTTCTTATCTTGGAATGTTCCCTCTACTGCTGTCTGCCAGTCTATCAGTGCCTTTTCCATCATGACACCTTCACTGATGAACTAAAAAAATACTAGACATTTCCACCAGCACTTGTGGATATGAATGTTTCTTTCCATTCTGTTCCCATGTCCTCAGGTTATAGTTGCCTCACCACCTAAGACTGGGGAAGGTGTGCAAGGGAGTGATAGAAACATCTCCTACTCAGTAGGAAGGTGGCTATTAAGGGTGGGCTCCATGCATGGAGATGGGGAAGCATGGAAGCTGATTGAAATTCTGTTGTTAAACCTCCTGACCCTGTTATACTACCTCAAGACCTACCCATACTTTTCTGAGGTTGCCCTAAATACTGGTTGTTCCAGTGTCATTGTGAGAAAATGAGGAAGGAAGAATCAAGTATCAAAATTCGGCAGCCATCTTACCCTCAAGACATCTAATCTCCTTATTTTAGATGAATAATGGCAGGGGTCCAGAGAGGTTGGGATTTGTCTAGGGCCACAGGGCTGGTCAATGGTAGGTTCAGCCTAAAGGCCAGATCTCCTGGCACAGGCCAAGGCCTCTCCCAGTTATTCACTGACTCAGGAAATATCTTTTGAATCCTAATATGAGATTTTTGCAAGGGTGCAGAGACATGGGGATGAGCAAGATGGACAAAGGCCTTTGACCTCCAAGAATTTACATTTTAGTGAGAGACAATAGACCACAGACAAACAAACAATCAAACAAAGAATTATCACAGTTATAGTCTCTGATAGGGATACGAAGAAAATTAAACAGGGACTACAACAGAGAGTAGCTGGGGTGGGGGGCAGGGAAGGGGCGAGCTCTGCTTTATATTTTCCCAGTATTATAGAGGTAGAATTTACAAATAAAACTGTAAGACATCTAAAGTTTATAATGTGATGTTTGATATTCATAAACATTGGAAGAGGATTTTCCCCATCAAGTTAATCAATGTATTTGTCACCTCACATATTTACCTTTGTTCGTTTTTTGTGAAAACATTTAAGTTCTACTTTCTTAGCAAAGTTTCATCTACACAATAGCGTTCTCACTATAATCGCCAAGTTATACATTGGATCCTCATACCTTTACACTTATAGGTAAAGTCTTGTACACCTTTACCGACAAGGGTTCTACTTTACATGGATGGTGAAGGAAGTCCACCCTAGGGAAACGACCTTTAAGATGAAACATGTAAAGTGAGAAGAAACCAGGCAGGCAAGGGGCACCTGATGGCTTAGTTGGTTAAGCATCTGACTCTTGATTACAGTTCAGGTCATGATCTCAGGGTCATGGGATCGAGCCCCAGGGTCACTCTCTCCACCTCTGCCTCTCCTCCTCATTTGCCTTCTCACTCTCTCTCTCAAAAATAAAAAAAAATTAAGGGTTCCAGATCAAGGAACCAGCATCCTCAAGGCCTTCAAGTAGGAAAGTGTGCAGTGTCTTTTGTACCCCAAGTCAGAAGAGGCTGGGCTGGAAAGTGGGGGATGGCAGCGTGGCCTGGGATGGGGCAGCAGATGGCGGATGACACGCTCTTTCCAGTCCTGTCAAGGAATTTGGATTTTATCCTAGATGAAATGGGAATTCAATGCCTGGCTGTTTCCCATAAGATGTTGCCCAGATGATACAGTATTTTGGGAGGAATAACTTCACATTATAGATATTTGAAGACATAACTTGAACTATAGAGGCAAATCTCATATGCTTTTGCACCAAAAATGGGATGACAAGAAAACGGAAAAGCAGTCACAGTGTGTGGATTTGCCAGACTAAATTAAACTGCCTTTCTGGAGTTTCATGGAGAAGTACGTTGATTTGTAAAACTTGCAAAAAACTGAGTTATGATGTAATGGCGTGAAAAGTACGCAGCCAGCTAACAATTCTAATTGAGACTACTGTTTGCTGGGTGTAACTCCCTAGGAGGGAAGAGTGAATTAACACATTTTAACAGAATCATTTAAATACACCAGGAAGCTTCCTGCTTAAACCTACTAAATCATTTCAAAACCAAAAGGAGCTCTGTAATAGTGGGAATAATTGCTTCTGATATTGTTTTGTAAATGAGTACTATCATGCTGAGCTTTCTCGAAACTTCTGGCACATGATTGTCTTTGTGTTTGCACACTCACACATACACTCCATGCGCATACACATACCTGAGGAAAACATGTCCTGGGTGCTGCTGGGCTGAATCGTACCTAATTCCATGTTTTAAGGTTGTTGGACAATTTGAAAACACGAGATGACTATACAATAAGTCATTGGGATTCCTTGAAGAAATCATTGATTTTGCTGAAATGTTTTCCAATATAGTTTAAATAAATTGACTTGTTTGCTTCTCTGGCTATCATCTGATTAGTATAACAAGCCTCCTTTTCCACCATTCGTAACAATTTAGTTCCTAAACAAGCAATGTGAAACACAGATTTTTCCAGAACAGACCAGTGTGTGCCAGGAAAGTATCTCTATGGGAGCGAAACAAACTTCACTTTATGTCATCAGCATAAAGATGAAGGACAGAAAGATTTTCTAGAGACCAGAAAATATGCATTCAATATCCAAGGACACATAAAAATGTACTGTGCACCAGGTTCTGGTTAGACTTTTATAGAGGGGAACATCCTTATTCTTTCTCTTAGGTTATTCAGGAATCAATGTTACTGAAAATCTGGTTTCCGTAGACCAGACAGGAGGGGGCACAATGCCAAGATTATTGGAGATAAAATTCCAGAATGCTAGACTGAGGGTCAAGGAAAAAGACATGTAGTTACTGGTCTGTTTAATTCCTTTAATCTTACACCCTTGAAACAATGGATTATTACCTTCGATTGTTTTTTTAAAGTTTCAGATGCCCGCTTGAAATTTGTGAGATTATCTACTTAGCAGGCTTACCTGCCTAATGGAGTTCTTCTAGCTAGAATGAAATAAATGCACCATAATTGCTTCTAATCCCCTTTTATTTTCTCCAAACAGGCGGGGGAGCACTGGGTGAGTGCTCTTAGAGTCTGTTTTTGAGCCTTCTTATGATTTCCCATGACCTCCATAAGGAGCAGATTTAGAAGTAGTTACAAAAGGAAAGACAGCTGGAAAAAGTTGATGAAAGATGCTGTTTTGCTTGGAAATGTATTTGGGGTATTTGTAGGAGGAAAGTCAGTACTTTCTCTTATGCAAACGAGGTCAGTTGTTAAAATCCAGGAAGTGTGCAATTATGCTACAGTGTGTTTACTCTGGGTATAAGTCTTACTTATACTTATACTTACTTATACTTATAGCAGATCCATTTTTTTTCTGTTTATAATGAAGTTACAGCTTTAATGAAAAGCCCAAATTATAATTTGAATGGTTTAAAATGGATGAACCATATTGATTTAGTTATATTTGCTGAATACTCTTTTTAATCTCTTACCTCAAATTAATATGCACATTTGGAAAGACTGGACTGGGGGCTTACCATTGTAGGTTACATATCTGGGGGCTCTCCCAGCCATCGTCCTGGCCCATCCCTGCTTTCTTTTTTCTAAGGTGTGCCTCTATTAAGGCTCAGATAAGCTGCCCCCAGGTCAAGTACTCATGAATGTCACAGTCCCCCACTGGGGAACAGGCAGGCAGGTGAGTTGGGGGCAGAGGCCTTCCACATCCCCCAAAAGTAGGGTGGGGGGAGGAGCAGGGTAACAAGGGAGCCCTGTGCTGGTTCTAGTCAACTGCTGGGGAGTGGCGGTGACCCCAGTAATCCCAGGTGCAGAATGCTGGGGATGCCCCCACCTGAGCGAAACCAAGGCTCTGTGTGCCCAAGTAGGGTCCAGGGAAAGCAGAGGCGACAAGAGCTCATGCCCCAGGCTGGTGGCTCTCCTGGGAACCACCCCCAAGAGTGAATGCTTATGGTGGGGAGGGTCTGGACAGGGTCCCCTTGGCAGATTTGCTGTGAGTCGGGGTGCAGGCTCTGTGAATGGCAAGAGAAGTTCTGGGTGGCTCAGGTCCTCCCCTGCTCAGGCTCCAGGCTGTGCTTGTCAGAGTCTCCCCAGCACATGACCTAAGGCTGCTCAATTGCCTCCACTCTGTGGGAAGCAGCCCAGAGCTGATGGGACCAGAGACCAGCAACCACGATATCTAGCCATGAGTCCTCACAGGGGCCTCCCCAGGCTCCATGCACTCAGCCCCTCTCAGGCAGCTCCCCAAGACGCATGAGGATTAGAAGCCCATTGTTTTGGGGGAGGCACCTGCCTTCTTCCACATCTGCACCGCATCTGCTGTGGGTGAGACCAGATGGGAAGGTGGGTCAGCTCCTAAGCACCCTGGGCCTCAGGCTTTTCAGAGGGAACTTCTCGGAGTGGATACTGTGGGGTGGAGAGCCATGTGAGCTAGTTCACGAATTCAAGAGTACAAAACGTTTTCTTTTATTTCTATAACTGAGTTTAATTTCTATTTTGAGCCCCAGTCTACCAGGGGTACAGACTAAATCTAGGCTGAGCTTTTATTCAACCCACATATTCATCCCTGAAGCTGGAATGAACACTGTTCCAACTCTCCTTGTGATTCAGAAGCCACCCCAGGGCCTTTAAAGCTTCAGTCCATTATGAATAAGGTCAGCTTTTGCTGAGCAATTAAAAATGCTTTTATGATGGAAAATTTCATATATTTATGAAGATGGATGGATAGTATATGCAACCCATATACCCACCACCCAGCTGTAGCAGTTAGCAACGTGTTATACTTAGGCTCCCACTCATGAACCTTGACAACTGGGTTAAAACTGGAAGTAAATCCCAATATCATACTATTTCATCCATAAATCCTTTGACATAAGTCTCTGAAAGATATGGATTGGGGAGGGGGGCTGAGAATAGCATTCATTTATTATTTCCTAGTTCCTTTAGGTAAGGAATCAGCTTTAGGTTAATTGGATCTTCTGTTTAGCGTCTCTCAAGATAGGGATTCCTTCTGAAAAACGTTGATAATATCATCATAATACCTAAAAAATTAAAAGTAATTCCCTTATGTTAAATATTCTTGGTTCAGTTTCTCCAATCATCTCATCTACTTTTAAAATAATTGCTCTATTAAAATCAGAATCCGGGGCGCCTGGCTGGCTCAGTGGGTTAAGCCTCTACCTTCGGCTCAGGTCATGATCCCAGGGGCCTGGAATCGAGTCCCGCATAGGGCTCTCTGCTCAGCAGGGAGCCTGCTTCTCCTCATCTCTCTCTCTGCCTGTCTCTCTGCCTATTTGTGATCTCTCTCTCTGTCAAATAAATAAATAAAATCTTTAAAAAATAAAAAAAATAAATAAATAAAATCAGAATCCAAAAAAAGTTTTTGTACATTGCATGTGTTCAAAGAATCTCTTAAATCTCTCGAACCTATAGATTTCCACTGCTTCTCTGATTTTCATGCAATTAAAAAAAAACTCCTTATCACCACAATCTAAGAGTAGGGAATTCTTTGGGAACGTGTTGGTCACTTGGCGTGCGGAACAGTGCTTCTCAAACTTGAATGTGCATGGAAATCCCTGGGGCCCTTAAGACGTGTGTTCTAGAGGGATGGGAGTCGAGCCTCTGAGGCCTGTATGTCTAACAACTTCCCGGGTGATCCGTATGCTGCTAGCGCAGGGACCGCTCTCTGAACCTCAAGCCTGTTGAGCTCCACGCTACAGATTTTGCTGAATTTGCTGGTTGCATCCCTGAAGTGTTCACCCTTGTCCTGCATTTCCCATAAATTGGCATCTTGAAGCTTGACTGAATTCCTCTGGTCAGTTGTTTTAGCAAGAATCCTTCACAGGCAGTGCTGTCCACTTTCTACTACATGGCATTGGGAGGACTGTCATGTCTGGCTGCCCCACTTCTAGTGATGTCAGGTGTGTAGAGTGGTGGGCCTGACCTTTCCATTCTTGCGATCTCTATCAATGGTTTTAGTAGCTGTTGATAGAACCATCGTCCAGATGAGTGGTTCTTAAAGCTGTCTGCATGTCACTTAGAAAGATTCTAAAAAACACTGGTGTCAGAGTCCTTTTCCAAATCAGTGAGGGACCCAGGCGGGGTGGGGGGGGGGTGAGGGAAGAGGGAGAGAGAGAATATGCGTGTGTACTTGTGCACCTGCATGTGTTTTAAGCCCCTAACCAGGTGATTCTAATAGGTTCCACATAGGGGGCTGAAAAGCAATAGGTCTAGGTCACATTTTTTTTTCATTCTGGTTTCCAACCTATCAATCTATCCCTTTTCCTTCACTTATTTTGCTGAGCTCTTAATGGGTAGAACTGCTCTTTTAAAGACTGAGCCAGGTGACATGTTGCAAAATAAATCAGGCTTCACTCCTAGCATGAAGCCACTCCCGCCTCTCCACATAGCCTCTCGTGCTCCCAGGGACCCACCTCTCCAGGGACCTTAAGCTACTTTTGAATGTCCAGAGCCTGTCTCCCCACCAAGGCCACCCCCTCATGTCCCACAAGCCTCACAGGTGATCTTGGGGGGGTGACGTGGCTGGGCTTTTAATTTCTCTACTACTTCACCTTTTTTAAGCGAGCGATGGTTTTGCTTCTAAGAAAAGCTATTTTCATTTTCGGAGGAAAAAGAAAGTGTGAAAAGACCCACTGTGCCTAACTCTGCACTTTTGCCTTAAATCCTAATGAGTCATCGAAATCCTCTCGAATCCTGTCTCCAGGCTCCAGAGGACACCTGAATTAAAGTCCCAAGATTAATTTGGAAAGTGAAAAGCATTAGCCTCCCCTAATCTGACCCAGTTTTGCCAGTCTGGGCTGTGCTGGCAAGAGGAGGGAGGAGGGTCTGTCTAGATAAAAAGGAAAAGGATTGGAAAGCTAGAAGGTCGCCACATGCTACAGGAGGAAAAGCTGGTCAGAGTCTTCTCTTTGAATTCTTTCTATCTGGCTTCCTCACTTGTCCTCTCTCTATATTAAAAATGTATTGGTTATTCCATTCGGTGTTGAGAACACCAACGTGTGACGATAAACTCCGTTTGTGAGACGGAACACAGAACACGGGCAGCCTTGGGGATGAGGAACAGCTGTGATTTGGGGCACAAGTCCAAAGCATGACTTCACGCTGCTCTGTCCGGTTGCATTTCTCCCCGCTCTCTGGCTGTCTGTGCAGAAGTGTCTTCATCAGTCTCTCTCTGTCGATTTGCAGGAAGCCTTAAGCATACTTCAATGGCCGAGGACGAATGGAGTCCATCCGGTGGCTCTTGGCCGCAGCAGGAGTAGAGGTAAGATGCTGGGTTTATTCGTATTATTTTCATCATGGGGTTGTTGAGCACTTCCTTGGGGAGCAGGTGTAAGAAACGCCTATGATTCCTGACCAAAAAGCCAATTTTGCCACCTGCCCTTGAGATACTAGGCTGTGAGTGAATGAGTTAGTTCTTTTAAGTAAGCACCCAGATATCGTGGAAACTGGTTGTTGGGACTGAGCGGACCCACGGTGAAGTAATCATCACTAATAAAGAAAGGAAGGGAGGGAGGAAGGAGTCATGGAAGGAAGGAAGGGACTCGTTCTAGCAAACAGCCTCTTTTCATTTCATCCTGTCCGCCAAGTGTTGGATTTATGTAACTACATTTGTCTCGTGAATATTGAGAAACAGGTAGTTTTCTTTAAACACACAGAAGGGTCTCAGAGATACTGATGTAAGAACATATCATTCATTACCAAAAATATAACCATCCTATATTTTAATGAATTTTAAAAAGTCTATTATTGGGGTGCCTGGGTGGATCCTGGGATTGAGCCCGCATCAGGCTCTCTGCTCAGCAGGGAGCCTGCTTCCCCCCACTCTCTCTCTGCCTACTTGTGATTTCTATCTGTGTGTCAAATAAATAAATAAAATCTTTTTAAAAAATTCTATTCTCAACGTACTTTAAAGCTGCTATTGAAGTTTATACTGACCTTTCAAAGATAAATATTTGTATCTGTATATACATTCACTGTGAATATAAAGCAATTAGCCTCTTCTGTAACCCACACAGAATTTTTTTTCTAGTCACTCCTAAGTGGTCTCTTAGATCCAAAGATGAAAGAACAGGGAGTTTTATTCACACTCAGTGGTTTAACGTGCAAATAGCATGTAATCCCATTCACTTAGTACTTGTTAGGATGCTCTGTGTTCTGTTTGGGCCCTGACAGCAGACATCATATTCATTTGTTCACTAGGAGTGCAGATACCGTATATGAATGCAGCTTAGGACACAGTTTATTATTTAAAGATTTTATGAAACATACCTTTTATGGTATCTGGTGGTATAGAGGATTAAAGACATTTTAGGAGAAGAGAACAGATGTTTTATTCTAGAATCTGAAGAAACCCATGAAGCTGCTTCCCAGGAAAAAGCCCCATGTACCTATAATTGTAGGGACTCCAAGAAGCCACAAAATACACAACTGTATCCTAGGCCCCCAGGTTAAGCATTTCTGCTATAAGAAAGCAGCAAATCCTTGTGAAAAGTTCATTATCACTTTTTTCAAAAATTCTTTTGTTAGGAATTTTCTTAAACTTTAAATTAAAACTTTGAAAATATGTAAAGTATAAAGAATGTTATAATAAACAAACAAACATGATGCCACTATGTGGAATGAGAAATTATTGTTATTTTGTCATATTTGCGTTTAGTCTTTTTTTTTTTTTTTTTGGTTAAATATTTTTATTTATTTAACAGAGAGAGAGACAGGGAGAGAGGGATACACAAGCAGGGGGAGTTGGAGAGGGAGAAGCAGGCTTCCCACCTATCAGGGAGCCTGATGTGGGGCTCCATTCCAGGACCCTGGGATCATGACCTGAGCCAAAGGCAGATGCTTAATGACTGAGCCACCCAGGTGCCCATTGCCTTCAGTCTTAAAAGAAAGGGGGGGGGTGGGTTTAATATATTCATATACTCTACTCTTAACAGATAAAGCTGAAATTTGTTCGTTCATTCATTCATTTTTTTTTAAAGATTTTATTTATTCATTTGACAGAGATCACAAGCAGGCAGAGAGGCAGGCAGAGAGAGAGGAGGAAGCAGGCCCCCCGCTGGGCAGAGAGCCCGATGTGGTGCTCGCTCCCAAGACCCTGAGATCATGACTTGAGCTGAAGACAGAGGCTTTAACCCACTGAGCCACCCAGGCGTCCCCTGATAAAACTAAAATTCAGTCCAGCCATCACACCCATGTCCACTTAAATAACCCCTATCCAGTTAGTCCAGTCTTTATATTTTTACATTTATGTGTGTCCTCACCAAACACTGGCTTCTGTGCCTTTTGAAAGAATTTATGTGTTTCCCTTTGTGACTCATTCTGTCTTTTCCTCCTTGCACTCAATATTATGTCTTTGAGATCCATCCATACTGAGATGGATAAAAGACAGAGGAACAAATGATGGCAGCGGGGAATAAGGGTCATTCCTTGATAATTATTTTATAAATCCCAATTTTTATGTATTGTTGCATTAACATTAGATCTGGATAAAATATTGCAAAGCACACAGGAGACAATGTGAACTCAAAACCCACCTGTCAAAAACATTCTAATTTCTCCAGAGGGGGCACTATTTTTTAGTATATAATAATAAAAAAAAAATTTGAACTTGTCGTTTCTTCAAAACGATAAAAGGACAATTCTTTCTGAGCCATATGAAGGTCCTTCCTGGATCTTCTGACTCCTCAAAGTTTTTATATTCAGAGTTGGTATTGTAGCTGGTCATAATTAGAAGAAAATCCTATAGTCAATATTGACCTTCCGTGCCTGACTTTTCCTTTTGATGTGAGTCATGGCAAATTTTCAAAAGTGAACTCCACATGCTCTTGCATACACAACTTTGTTAAAATGGCCCTGCTTCATTTATTCTTAGAGCCCAGGGCCTCTCTTACAGTAAGTCTTCCAGCAAAAGATATCCCTAAGAAAGACACACCCTTAAAAACAAAAACATTCAGGCGGGAAACCTTTGCTGTGTGATCTGGTCAAACTCAGTCTAAACCTACCAGAAAATTCCCCAGATGGTATGTGGTCTGTGGGGGTTTGCTGTATCCCATGCCGGTCCATGGCCACACCCAGACTATGAGTTCCTGGGTGCGGCCCTCTCTGCGGCCTGCTCTCAGGGATTGACCTGGTAATGAAGGAGCAGGAGGCTGGCTGAGGACAAAGCAAAAGCTGGCGCCTTGCACCCCCCCTTCACCCGCTCCCCTCCATATGTGTAGCATTCCTCAGGCACCCCTGACTGCCATAAAACGATAAATAGTTAACTTGCAGAGATCACAGTCCTGCAAGGTAGGAGTCTCCCTTGATTTGCAAATGTCCTTGAGATTTACAACAAAAAAGTTACCTTATCAATAGCCCTAATGTCCAGGTTCGAACCTGCAATAAACGACCCTTGCTGCTTGGCTTTGACTCACGTCTCTGGTGGTCTTTTAAGGTGGGGGTAATATTCAGTTGGCATTTCAGTAACGCCTCGCTTGGAATTGGAGTTTGGGCTCCAAGCCCTGCTCTTTTATAGCTTGGCCAAAGCAGATGGTAAAAGTCAGATGGAGCACCTGACATGAGGTATTCGAGGAGAAATTGAAATCATAAAGGTATACTTTCCCCCCTATCACACTATATGAAAGTCATAAGTAATATTCAAATTTAGGAAAAATGCTTTTTGGGAAGGTTTTCATCTGTATTTTCATATTTGATGTCAACTTTGGAGTGATTTCTTCCTATAAAGATTATCGAAATACAAATTACACAGTTAGCAAAATGATGCTATCTAAAATGTAGTGGGTTTAGGGGGAAGGGATTCTAGCCCTGGTTCTTCCACCTTTTAGCTGAGGGACTTTAGGGAAGTCACTTAACCTCTCTGGGCTTCATAAGCATCATGCGAAGGCTTGGAAAAGAAGAGCACCAAGAGTTATAGTTAATGCTGGTCTTCAAGGTTTAGGAATGAGGGTGATATGATATCTTGGTTTAATTTTAAATATCCAGGAACACCACCAGGGAACCACATTATTAATATCTTTTCATCATTCCAAATTATAAATCTAAAATTTAAAAATTATTTTCGTGACAATGGGGGTAGAATAGAATCTTTGGGGGAAAAAACTGTTTTCCAAGTACATGTTGGGTTTTCCATCTCTAATAATGATGACAGAAAAAATACAGAAAACTCGTTGCATTTAAATTTTCTATTAAAATTATACTGTACAAAATGTACATGTCCAATCTATGGATGTGTTTTAGAGATTGATTTTAAAGTATCCAGAAGTTAACTAGTAATAATCTAACAAAACAGACATCTAAGACAAGATGTTGAAAGCAACAAGATATAAACTACACCTTGATTAGTGTTTCCTTAATGCCATAAAGTGTATTTTGAGTTTACTCAGTACTATTGTTCCATTGCCACCATGTAGTTCCTGAGATTTGCAGCAATTTTGTTTTTCTGTGTCTAAGCCTCTTGGGTTTAAAAAGAGAATATAGAATAGAATGATGAAACTAACATTTGCTTGTTCTCGAACCCTGAAAATGAGGGACAACAAACACCACCCAAGGGAAAGTTCTGAGGCAAACAGTAACAATGTTCAATATTGAGCCAAACGTGAGAGTTAGTCTTCCTTAGATAAGATCTCTTTTAGCCATCATGACAACATCATGCATAGGTGAAATGCCAATAGAGTATTACCCCCACCTTAAAAGACCACCAGAGACGTGAGTCAAAGCCAATCAGCAAGGGTCGTTTATTGCAGGTTCGAACCTGGACCTCTGCGCCGCTCGTTGCCGATAACGCCGAGAGGTCCAGAGCTGGGTTGGTGCAGGGTTTTTATAGACAGGTACAAACAAGTTTCGGGTGGGGCTGAGCTGATTGATTGACAGTTTGAACAGGCATACTTGGCATCAGTGAATTGGGTCAGGGGACCCCGCGCGAAAGCAGACAAAGCAATCTTACAGAAGCAGAACTGACCGGTTAGCCCACGCATGCGAAAAAAGCACTATCAGGATATTGAAGGCCTGGTTACTATCAAGTAAAGACAATTGGGAGTCTACTGGTGGAATGTTACATTCCTGCTATCAAGCATCCTTGTTAGTGAGAATTAGGTTTAGAAGAAATTTAACTTTATTTACTTTTCCTTCTACCTCCGCCTCCTTCGGTTTTTTATGGAGGGGAGGGTGACATTAGGGCTATCGATAAGGTAACTTCTTTGTTGTAATCTCAAGGACATTTGCAAACCAAGGGAGACTCCTGTCTTGCAGGATTGTGATCTCAGCAAGTTAACTATTTATCGTTTTATGGCAGTCAGGGGTGCCTGAGGAATGCTACACATATGGAGGGGAGCGGGTGAAGGGGGGGGTGCAAGGCGCCAGCTTTTGCTTTGTCCTCAGCCAGCCTCCTGCTCCTTCATTGGTAGTAGCTTCATTTTCACACATTAGGAAACTGAAATTAGAAGAGAGTAACTTATCTGAGCCAACGAAGGGGAGTAGTAGCCCGCTTTCAGATTGCGATCTGGGAAGTCTACCTGAAAGGCTCCGGCCACACAACAGGGGGTATCAGTATTACTCAGTCATCTGAATTCAGTAAACCCTTTGCTTTGGTTTTATATAAAAACGTCCTTAGGTCCATCGAACCTGGAAAAGGCCAGTATGCATTCAATAATTACTTGAAACATTGGTTTCCTTGGTGGTTAGACCTTTTATTTTTACTCAACTCTTTTTCCATGATATCAAAAGTAAGAATAACAATAAAAATGATAGTAGCAACATATTCTTATATTCTTTCTTTCGTTCTTTAGTTTGAAGAAGAACTTTTTGAAACACGTGAAGAATTTGAGAGATTAATCCAAGGTGAGGAAAAAAAAGGCTTGCATGTTAGCTACATTGACCAAGGATGAGATCTCTGAGAGGCGTGCGCGCATGCGCGCGCGCACACACACACACACACACACACACACACATGCGTACACATATTCTAAGAGTGGAGAAAATTAGGTAGACAATATCTATGATATCTGTCAGGAAGGCAGCACTTAGATCTTGCAACAAACCAATGGGTGGGCACAGCAGGGGGAGCCCTGCCCCCGAGCTAAATTGTAATAATTTCAGCACCATCTCCTTGTTTCCTCAGCCCTAGGGATGATACTTTCTGCAGCTGTCACCTTCATGATACTGTATCATCCCTTTGTTGCTTCTCAGATCTCCAGGACCTAGTCATTGTCTTTGTACCTCGGTATGCTTCAAGTAACTTCTGCCTCCCCCTGAGTCCTGGCTGATGTAATTCAAGGGCAGGAAATGTCCTGACAGTGAAACCGGGAGGCAATTGCAGAAAAACCAGGATGTTTTTGCCATGGATTCAGTCCAGAAAGCTGGTTCAACTTAAGGAAAAATGGGAAAAGTGCCATCTTTACTGTTACCTTTCTGAGGAAGCGTCAGACAGACTGACAGACAGAGGGAAGGAAGGATGGGGCAGAGAGAGTGGGATTCTTTTAAATTAAACCACTGCCCTCTCAAGGTGCCATTGTTGTGTAATGCAAGGATTCCCTGGAAGATGAACAAGAAAGCCCAAAACAAAGAGCTGTCTTTCTGATGGGAGGCCTCGTGAAGGAGTGCTTTGAATTCCAGGTTGAGGTTAAATATTATTGTCTCCTAAGCTAAGAGGAGTAATGGAAAGGCTTACGCTGGTGTTATGACTCCAGGCAGTGCATGTGGGTAGATAAGAAGGGCCCATCTGCTCAGCATCACTCATCATCTGGAAATGCAAATCAAAACCACAATGAGGGGTCACCTCACACCTGTCAGAATGGCTAAAACCAGTACCATGAGAAACGACAAGTGTTGGTGAGGATGTGGAGAAAAAGGAACCCTTGTGCACTGTTGCGGGGAATGCAAGCTGGTGCAGCCACTGTGGAAAACAGCCTGGAGATTCCTCAAAAAGTTAAAAATAGAGATACCCTCTGATTGAGGAATCCCACTCTTTGGGTATTGACTTAAAGAATATGAAAACAGTAATCTGAAGAGATATATGCACGCTGTATTTATCACAGCACTATTCACAATAGCCAAATGATGGCAGCAGTCCAAGTGTCCACCAGTAGGTGAATAGATAAAGAAGATGTGGTATCTGTATACCATGGAATATTACTCAGCCAAAAAAGGAATGAAATCTTTGCAATGACATGGACCGACCTAGAAGGTACAATGCTAAGCAAAACAAACCAGCCAGAGAAAGACAAATACGAAATGACTTCGCTCCTATGTGAAATTCAAGAAACAAGAACAATGAGCAATGAAAACAAGAGACTAGCCAAAACAAAAACAAAAACAAAAACAAAAAACCAAAACCAAACCCAAACCAAAACAACAACAACAAAACCAAACACAACCCCCCCCCACCGACTCTTAACTATAGAGAACAAAGTGGGAGGAGGTTGGGGGGGTGAGTGAAATAGGTGAAGGGGGTTAAGAGCACACTCACCGCGGTGAGCGTGGAGGAATGCACAGAATTGGTGAATCCCTATAGTGTATGCCTGGAACTAATAGAACACCATATGTTAACTGTCCTGGAATTAAATTTAAAAGCTTAATTAAAAAAAAAAAAAAAGGACATGGAGCACTGGGTGTAGGGCATAAACAATGAATTTTGGAACACACACACAAAAAACTAAATTAAATTAAATTAATTTTTTTAAAAAAGAGAGAGAGCCCTGTGAGGGTTGAGTTAACGGCTAGGACATTATTAACAATGGTTTGGAGGGAAAGAGAGTCTCACCAGCAGTGTGGCCGCAAGAATGAAGAATAAGTGATGAGAAAGGGACATTCTTGACCAGAGAGAAAAGCTTCTGTCTCTGCACTTTGTTGTATCTCCTAGAGGACTCAGCCACGAGTCTTGCCTTCTACATGTCTTTCTGTGAATAAATGCATACATATTTCTCCTTTTGGAGTAGTCGCTAACATATCTTAATCCTATTCAATTACGTAGTCTCATCTGTAGCACCTTAAGAGTTAAAGAAGACTCTGTTGCTACCATGAGGGACAGTAAAGAGCCCAACTTTCCTTTGTACCTTTAAAGGTGGAACCCTGATGTATGAACAAGTGCCCATGGTCCAAATCGATGGAATGAATTTGGTAGAAACCAGAGCTATCCTACGATACCTAGCTGCAAAATACAACTTGTATGGAAGGAACCTACAGGAACAAGCCTGGTGACAATAACTACTTCTTACTTAAAATGAAGTTTTTTAAAAAAAAAGGAAATTCTAACGTTTAGTCATGTTAGCAATCCTATGTAGTTCTTGGTGGAATGAAAATTCTTTTCTTGTTTTTTAACTTCATATTATGGAAAAATCTAAAACATCGAAGGAGAGAGAATGGTGAAATAAACCGTATAAACACATTTGCTTTAAACAATTATCGATCCATGGCCAATTACCCAGTTTATTTCATTTTCTGATTCTGTATTGAGAGCAAAGCAAGGACAAAAACTAGTGAAAGAAATCTGCCTCTTCCTGTTGCAATCTCTATTTCTCTCCACTAGGTGGGAGTAAAGCACAGGGTAAATCACAAGAACAAACTCAAAATTTGGAGTGGGACGTTGGGAAACTGATTCAGGAAGTAGCCTTTGGAAACCACCTCCTTAGTCTCTGGTTCACCAGATAGGCTCCCCCCACCCCACCCGCCCCCCAGTGTCCCACACATTCTTAATTTTCACATGTACACACTTGTCCCTTTGCAGTGGGCAGACCTGTCTACAAACTAGCAAACAGTCTTGTCTTAACTGAATTTTTAAAAACAGCAACACTCAATTACAAATTATTGCACAGAATTAGAAAACTATTCGTTGTTAAACAACAAATAGTCCATTTTTACCAAAGGGGGTGTGTTTTAAATAAATATCTCATGGTTTTAAAGAATATATATATTTTCAGAAACTTCACTTTAAAATGCTTAAAGCAGTAAAATTTTTGGAATAGATCTCGTATTTTTAAATCTTAACATAAGCTTTCTCTTGCTTTCTAACCGAATCTAATTGCCAAATTTCTGCTGATTGCATCTAGCAGTGTAGTTTAACCCATTCTTCCGTCTCTGTGTTTCCTGTCATTTGGTTGTTAGATATAGAGGTTTTATCAGACTCAAGTTCTAGTGGTTTTTGCAGCACTATTTCATAGGTATTGGTGCATTCCCCAGTCAGGAAGCAAAAAATGTCTGCTTGTCCTTTCTTTATGATAGTAACAGCCATTGGTATTCAGCGATATCATTCCTTCTGCATTTATTATCTGGGATACTTCTATAAAGAAAAACTTTCCTTCATCTACCATCTGGTTATCTGGAATACAATTTCCTCTAGGAAAGACATGGTAGACTTTTGTTTACCAATTTTCCAGATGAGTTGGCTCATCTGTGTCCTACCAATTAATTATTGTTATTGTTCTAGTGTCACTATGGGCTCTTCATTTTATGTATCTTTGATGCATTTCAGTTCACTTCAGTTGTTACTCTTATTTATGCTCAAATTGTTCTGCCCTTGGCCAGTGGGAGTGAAGTTGCTCCTGGAATGTTTGACCTTACTCTAGTGGTCTCTGATACTCCTTATTACCTCCTGGATAACCCAGATTAACCTGCTACATCTCTTTCTTTCTTTCTTTTTTAAAAAATTTAATTATTTGACAGAGGGAGAGAGAGCTTACAAGTAGGTAGAGAGGCAGGAGGAAGCGGGCTCCCTGACGAGCAGAGAGCCCGATGTGGGCCCGATCTGAGGACCCTGAGATCATGACCTGAGCTATTTGCTGCAGACACCACATCTGAGGGTTCTGTGAGCTGACAGGAATCAGCTGGATGGCACCCTTTCAGGGTCTCTCAGGCGGTTCTTCTCTCAGATGTCTGGCGCCTGGGTTGGGAGAGCTGGAACAAATGGGCCTGGCAGGGTATGTCTCCTCCTCCACATGACTTCTCTGTGAAGCCAGCTTAAGCTCCTTCGATGAGGTGGCTGACTTCCCTCAGAGTGAAATTTTGGAGACTACCAGGTGGAAGCTTAAGGCGTCTTATGACCTAGTCTTGGAAGTCTCAGAAATTACTTCCCTACATTCTGTTGGTCAAGTATGTCCCCGAGGACAGATTCAAAGAGAGAATGAGACTTATTCTCAATAGCAGAAGTAGCAAAGAATTTGAGGCTCTTTCAAGATACTCATTGCTATTCTAGGTTAAAGTTAAAAGAACTATGGATCCAAAAGATTAGGAGACTCACTTTGGACCAGGACAGTGGTTTCCCAGTGCCCAGACCAGTAGTCTTTTCACTATGCCACGGTATCTTGTCTAACATGAAATCTATTTTTCGATTCATTCTGGCACAGATTTGTGAGTGGTGGCAAGGGGGAACTTGTCCAGTCAGTCCTGTGCTTTCTTGAATTGTTCTACTAAGTTTGAGAACCTTCAATCCAGACAAAGAAGTTGTTGGCAGCACAGAGGTCCCTGGTGATCTCTTCCCCAACATTTATAGACAGGGGCCATTTCACGGTTATTATAACTTTTAAATAGCCAAATATGATCTTTGCCTCATTTATGACTTTAGGATTATTTTAATACTTTGTGTGTGTTTTAATTAGCACTTACTTCACACAGTTGATCTTCAAACAGACATAATTGCTCCCACACTTTAGTTCTATTATTTTTCTATTTCTCAGATTGATCTTACGATCTCAGAGGAAGAGCAGGCAGGCAGAAATACTTGATTTTAACTCATGGGGCACTGAGATACCAGCCATGAGGCAGGAGGCACTCCGGCATTCGTTAACTTGTTTCTTTGGCTATGGAAATGATGGTTCCTTTATCTGCAACTCTTTTGAATTATGGACCCTTCTGTAGGACTGACATGTATGTAGAGGGCTTGAGGGACCTGAGCAACATGATTCTGTTCTTTCCACTCTCCCTGCCTGGAGAAAAGGAGATGAATCTTGACTACATCCTTGAAAAAGCCACTACAAGATTCTTCCCTGTCTATGAGAAGGTAAGTGACAAACTTCTGTCTTGCCCTGTGACTTGGATCAAGAGGGAGAAAAATCAATAAACTCCGAGTAGAGAACTTCAACAACCTCAAAGTAAAGAACTTCAGTGGATGAAAGATCCCAAAAACACTTTGTGAAAGCAAACCTCCTCCCTCCATCACAGTTACAAAACAAGTCTGCCCTTCTTCCTTGCACCCCAGTCTTCTACATTTTGTTTTTTTTTTTTTTTTCTAAAGGATTTCATGGATAACTTCAGCAAAATTTGTGGTTCTAGTGCTGACAGAATTTCAGTTGCTTGATTTAATTTTGGAGTAAAAACCGAGTCTTATCAGATGATTCTATGGGGGAAAAAAACCCCACACTAATTAGAGAGGGGGAGTGAGGGGAAAGAATGGATATTATTTATAAAATACACTTCATAGTACCAAGGCTCAGGGGACTTTATAAGGCTTATCAGAATTCTACACAATACTGAAAATGTTAAGAAAACAATTTTTCCCCAAATAGTACTACTTTTCACTGTCTCTGCATTTTTTTGAAGATTTTATTTATTTATTTGACAAACAGAGATCACAAGTAGGCAGAGAGGCAGGCAGATAGAGAGGAGGAAGCAGGTTCCCCGCTGAGCAGAGAGTCTGATGTGGGGCTCGATCCCAGCACCCTGAGATCATGACCCACACTGAAGGCAGAGGCTTTAGCCCACTGAGCCACCCAGACACCACTTAAGTGATTTTTATCTTATTGTTTTACCAGTATTGACAATGGAATGAATGTTTAACATCACTATTCCCAAGGGCTTAAGTTTTTGTTGTGAGATACTTTGAAGTACAGAGAGTTCTCTTGTGGCTAAAAACAGTTCTCATTATCATCATCGTCATCATCATCACAACAGAACTAATCACGTGATGGTTCACTTCTGCTAAGTGCTTACTCTGTCTAAGCATTGTGCCATGCATTTTGCATGCATGACTCCATGTCATCTTTTAACTCCAGGAAAGATGTGTCATTGTTATCCCCATTTTGCAGACGAAGCAAGGTTTGCCTGATGGCACACAACTCACCACACTGGGGCCTCTGCTCAGGTCTCTCTACCTTCTCATCCCACGTCCAAGTGCCACAAAGTCACAGAGTTTGAGGGCTAGACACTACCATAGTGACCTTCTACTCCAGCCTTTTACATTCAATTGATTGTGACTCAAGGCGACCTGTAACTCAGAGCCTTATTAGAAGAAAATTCGCTTCTAGAAAAAATCCATTTCTCAGAAATGAGGTGTGGGTCCCTGTGAGCACGATGTTCCCCCACAAAGAGCAGCATCCTACCAAGAATCCTGACCTCAGATGGTGTGAGGAGAGAATCATCACCCCAGACCTGGGAGGCCCACCAATCCCGGCTGCAGGGGTAAAATTATTCTATAAAGTTTCATAGAATAGATACAGGGGATGTGATGAAAAGAAGACATAGGTGTGTGGAATTAGGCTGTTTCTGGGGTTCAGAAAACTCAGGTTTCAGGCTGTCCCACATCTTTTTTTTTTTAAGATTTTATTTATTTGTCAGAGAGAGGAGCACAAGCAGGGAGAGCGGCAGGCAGAGGGAGGAGCAGGCTCCCTGCCGAACAAGAAGCCCGGTGAGGGATCTGATCCCAGGACCCTGGGACCATGACCTGAGCAGAAAGCAGGTGCTTAACCGCCTGAGCCGCCCAAGTGGCCTTATCCCACCTCTTTTGATGAACAAGCTGAAGCCCTCAGAGATGGGATTCATATGTGCTCACACAGCTAGCCAGCGGCCAAGATTAGGAGACAGGTCTCTAAACGTCCAGAAGACTTTCTGCCAAATCACCCTGACTTTAAGTCATCTGCTAGGTGTGCCCCTAAATCCTCTACCTTCTTCTCGACTATCCTGCAGGCACTCAGAGACCATGGGCAAGATTTCCTCGTGGGCGATCAGCTGAGCTGGGCTGATATACAGCTCCTTGAAGTCATCTTAATGGCGGAAGAGTGCAAAGCTAGTGTCCTAGCAGGCTTCCCTCTGCTACAGGTAGTGCTACCCAAATAACTCCCAAGAACTGCAGGAAGGGTGAATTTGTATCATTCACTTATCCCTTCATTCAGCCATTCATTATGACTGAAGAACCCACTAACTGCTTTATGCCAAGACCTGCCCGAAAGATACAAAGATGCCCTCAAGGAACACACCTAATGGGCGAGACAAGCACATAGATAACCTCAATATAAGGTAGCAAGTTTAAAAATAAAGTGGAATAGGAAAGCTGAAGAGGGTCATCTGGGTCAGCATGGGGATCTGAGGCTGACATCTGACAGGCTTTTAGTCTCGAAGGTTTTACCCTGATGTAGCAGAACCTTGATAAGATGATGGAAAACATTTAGGATATTACCATCCTTAACACAGTCACTATTTAACAATAACCATAACCCTCAACTACACTCTTATGTGCCAAGCATTGTAACAAGCACTAAAGGCATAATATCTCACTGATGTTATTCCGTTCTCAAAATGGATAGGAAACAAGGCTCCAGGAGGTGCAATAACTTTGCCTCAAGCTATATGGACAGCAGGTGATGGGACCCGGATGCTACCCTCGGCCTGATCCCATGGCTATGTTGATGGATTCCTTTCTAACCTTTTAAAAATATGCTTCTTTAGAATAGTTGTTGCCCAAGTTGGAGTAATTCTGCAGCCACAATTTCTCACTTTACCTTATGCTGTAAGCATGTTTTGGTATTTTTATGTAGTCTGCCTCATTTGGATACAACATGGTCTTCTATTGTTTAAAAATTCCATGATTATATAAAATTCCATGTGTTGTGTTCAGAATAATCTTATTTTAAATGCTGAAAATCATAAACAGCTGAAATATTCAGTACTTGAAAAGGGTCCACATAAATGAAGACACATCCATTGGGTAGAATTTTATGCAACCACCTAAAGGTGTATTTTCCAAGATTACAGAATGACATGGAAAAATCCTCATGACATAAGGACTTCTATTTATTAGTTATACATTAGGATACTCTGGAATATTTACTTTTATGAATAATGTTACAACAGCACCTTCATAGGTATACATTTTTCCACATTTAAGATGGTATCATTAGGATGCAGTCTGAAAAATGGGGCCAGGTGATTACAGTCTATGAACATTTTTGTGGTTCTTGAGAAATATTGCTAACTTGGTTTGTATGAGGGTAGCATTGCTTCACAAAGCCACACGATGTATGAAAACTCCATTTTATCCCCTGCTCCTACCAGCTATAAGGAATATAATTTTTACACACTTTCTGTCACATGCAAAAATATGCATCATTTATATTTTGTCTGTTTTGCCATATTCTCTTCTCATGGATAGCATTACTTCTGCATTTTAGGAATTCAAGGCCAGAATCAGCTGCATTCCCACAATTCATAAATTTCTGCAGCCTGGGAGCCAAAGGAAGCCTCCACTAGATGAAGTTTCCACTGAGACTGTGAAGAACATCTTCAAATTTGAACGCGGCATTTTTCTTAAAAACATGGGCACTATAGTAGCCGAGTATTAGCAAGCAAAGAGTTCTCAAGAACTCGTATATGTTTCACTTTGCTTTCACAGCAGTGCCTAGAGCGATACCATCAGGCTGCTTTAATAAAGTAATAAACAAAAGGAAATAAACTACCAAATACTTTGTAAATCAGACAACTCTTTTCCATAAAACAATAGAACGCCAATAAATCAGAATCATCCAAAGAAAGATTCTTCTGCATTCTACTTTTTTGCAAAAGAGTAAAATTGTAAATAAGTCAATAGATCTCAAGGGCTTCTTTAAAAAAACAAAACACCCCACAAATACAAATATTGTCACTCACTTCCATATCCTTTTGGAATAAGCCCAGAACAAGGCATGGCTTCAAGCTAGTTTTTTTTTTTTTTAGATTTTATTTATCTTTTTTTTTTTTTTTTTAAAGATTTTATTTATTAGCAGTTGAGAGAAAGAGAAAGAAAACATGAATCGGGGGGAGAGGCAGAAGCAGGAGAAGCAGGCTCCCTGCTGAGCAGCCCCTGTGGGACTCTGTCCCAGGACCCTGAGATCATGACCTCAGCCAAAATCAGATGCTTAACCCACTGAGCCACCCAGGCACCCCTAGTTTCTAACTTTCAATCACTAAAGTATTTTACAGATATGGCATATATTTTTATAATCAATTTCACATTTAGTTGCTACTTTTATACTTTTTTCAAACTATAGTCATTGTCTGTCTGGGGTTTCTATTTGGTTAAACTGGTAGGTTCGTTCTTTCTTCCTTCCTTCCCTTAATTGAATTACCTATCACTGGAAGCCTAATGCCTTCCTTGAAAGTCCGCTGGGAAAGGGAACTGAACACAACAGTACCAGTTGGGGCTCCACCCACCACTTCATATAAAGAATGGGTTTGTAATCCCACACTGTGGGGTAGAGGCAACTGGATCAAAATGGCAGCTTTTTAGAGCTTTAAGGGATCTCATCAAACCGTTTACTCCCAATTCCTCCTTAATGATGAGAAACCTCCTTAACGATGAGAAACTGAGACTCAGAGAGAGTAAACCACCTTCCAAAGAACCTATAACCAGTCAGTGGGAGAAATGGGCTCGAAGTCAGGTCTCTTGACGTTTAGTCTGGGGTGTAAAAGTAAATGCTGTGGACAGTGTCCTAACTCTACCTAAAAATGAAGTGGTGATTTGGGAAAAAATGGACAAAATCATTTTTGTTTCAGAATTCTTACTGTTCCAGCAGGGAGAACACCTGCTGTGGAGGAAGAGCTCCCAGTCTCTTTCTTAAAAAATCGAACATCTAAATGTTGAACATGATTCGAGTATAGAGAGAAGACACTAAAATGAGAGAAACGGGTTTTTTTTTTTTTAAAGATTTTATTTATTTATTTGACAGAGAGAGATCACAAATAGGCAGAGAGGCAGGCAGAGAGAGAGAGGAGGAAGCAGGTCCCTGCTGAGAGAGCCCGATGCGGGACTCAATCCCAGGACCCTGAGATCCTGACCTGAGCCGAAGGCAGCAGCTTAACCCACTGAGCCACCCAGGCGGCCTGAGAGAAATGGGTTTAAAACAGAATGCATTTTATTTGAATACTGAATAGATTGTTAGTACGTAGACAGTGCTGAGAATGGAGTTTTTTTAAAGGGGAAAATAAAACTGGCAGCAATAAAATTAAAATGCAAGAACTATAATTTCTAATATAACACAAAGGACAAGCAGTTACATCAGCACCTTTTGTGAAGGTCACTTCTGGCATTCCATTATCTGAGAACTTACAGTTTCATTTAAATGTCAGAGGAGTATTTGGAATTGTAAAAAAAAAAAAAAAAAAAAAAAAAACCCAAAACAAACCCTTACAGATATAAAAGTAGACACAGTAACTGAAAGCATGTATAACGATTTATTGAATATCTTTAACAAGACCATTATCTGACAAGTAGAAAACAGTTGAGTTTTCAGTTTTTAAAAAAATCCCTCAAACTGGTGTTCATTTTGGAACATTTCTGTTGTTTGTAACATAAAATAAGACACGTAATATTCCACCTTGAAGTTTATCTTTTAAATCCAAAGTGTATACTCTGCCCGTTACAGTAGAATCATACGAATTTAGTCTTCAGTTCCTCTGGATTCTCAGAGTAGCAGTAAGATAAGTCTTAGAATCATCATGAGGCTGGATTAAAACAAAAGGCAAAGAGCGGGTCACGCTTATGTGGCATAAGAGTTCGTATGTTCACCTAACCGGTACTGTTACTAAACTTTGGCTTCCAAGAGGCTCACTTCTCCTGGAGCAGGGGTGATCTCTGTAATTATCCCTGTACTGGAACTTCCCAGACCTGACTGAATTAGCCACTTAAAAATGCTGATTGACTGAGCAAAATCAGAACTCATGATTCTGAAAACCCGAGATGAACCTTTGTAAGAGAAAGGTTTGGAGAGGAACACAAACCTTTCATAAGCTAGTAAGGGCAAGTGGCTTAAAAATAAGAAGCAAGGAGCAATTCTGGGGTGATATTATTATAATCTCAGCTACTTTCCACTGACTGGGGTCTTGTTCTTCTTGACCCATAAAGCCTACCTCTGATTCTTTCTATCACCAAGATCATTTTTAAAACACAGCCGTAACTGGAAAACCGTCCTTTGTAGTCACAGTCCTCCCTGACCCTCATGCCCCTTGCCACCAAGTCATAAACATGATACACAGCCATGAGAAAATTCTAAAGAAAAGTAGAATGGAGAAATTTACTCATTGCATTATCAACCAGTGATAAACACTATTAAAGGTTTGAAGCATCTCTTTCCTATCTTGGTTTTTTATACACAAACTTCTAAGATCGCACTCAGATTTGGTTGTTTATTTGTTTTTATCTCCCACTATATCATTAAGAGGTTCTAATGTCACTAAATGGTTTTTGAAAATGTGTCATGTAATTGCTGTTCAATATTTCATTAAGTGGACAAAAGCCTTATTGAAACATTTCCTTATTGATGAGTTTTAATTTTTCAGTTTACCATGTGTTCCATTAGAAATAAAGTTGCAATAAACATCAGCCTTTCTATACATTTCATTATTTCTTTGGAATACATTTCAAAAAGTAAAAATGTGTAGCAAAAGAAGTAAACAACTTTAAGGCTTTCAACATATAAAGGCTGCCTCCAGGAAGAATTGAAAATGTCACTATAAATTTGTAGGTGGTAATATGCTTAATCTCATGGATAGAATTACTGGGATCAAATTAAGAAATTGGAGGCTCCCTCTTTATTTATTTATTTTTTTAAATATTAACTGTCCTCTCTTGAAAACTCAAAGAAGTGTAGCAGGCTATCACTTTGTCTAATGCTCTAAGAGAGACTGAGTATCAGATTTAAATGAATACATTTACTGTTTCAGATGAGTAAATCTTGAGGAAAAAAGGCTGAATTCAGTTCTTTATTCTAAAAAACGTGAGTACATGCAGTCACATACTATAGCAACACCCCATGTACTCCCCATAATGTTCCTGGGGACATCAATACCAAAGACGGACTGCAGGCATGATACTTTAAGGTTTTATAGTCATGCTTACTCTAACAAAAATCACATTGACCTTTTCAAGTTAAAACTGACTCTTGCCAAAAAGTCCACATTAAATGATGACAGAAGAAAAAGTACAGAAAAATAGTGTTTCTTACCTTAAACCTGCAACCAGTCCAGCTGGCATGATTTTCTTAGATCTCTTATACCTCACACCCATTATGGTGGCCAGGAAGAAAGCTGTAACTAAAAACCCAACCAATGCATGAACCAGAGTTTCAAACACATTATCAATGCTTGCTCATGCAAAAAAAAAAAAAAAAAAAAGAGAGAGAGAGAGAGAGAGAGACATTGTTTCAGCTTTCTAATACAATAGCTATTATGTATAAGTATTAAACTGCTATCTTCTTAAAAAGATAAAATGCTCTCTTAAAAGACTTTATAAACTAGCTTATCAAAAAGGTTTCTGAGTAAGCAACATGTTAAAATCCATTCCCGAAATATCTCCAGAAGAAAAAGTCTTTTTCTAACTTAATTTTCTGTTTGTAGAAACGCCTGGAAGGCTAGGACTGTGTCTTCTTCAGCTTTCTTCACAAACTCTGGGGAGTCTGTCTGGACCCACAGGAGACATCCAATAAATGCTCATTTAAGTGAAAGTAAAGAAAATAATTAGAGTCTTTAAGTAAGACCTGATGAGTAAAAAAATACTAGGAAAAAAGGCCGATTGATTGTAATTTGCAGTACTGCATTCTGGGAAATGGATGCCTGGAGGCTAAGTAAGAACAGTCTGGGCAATAATATTACACTCAGAAGCGTCCCGCCAGCCTTTGAGGAGCTGACCCAGTACGGAGAGAGAATGTTTTAGGGAATAGAGGCGGATGCCGACATCGCAATTTCAGAACAGCTTTCAACGAAAAATCACTTGCTGTTATAAAGAACAAAATGACGGACAATAAACACACGTGAACTACTTAAATGCATGTGAATAAAAACCCCAAATATCCACATCTTGCTGTTTTGTTTCTTCTTTTGATACAATTTCATTATTAAAAACTATCCTTAGTTCCTATTTCAAACAAGTCAAGGGAAAAAAATACAACACAAAGTCTCTTGCTCTCCCTTGAAGACGGAACTGGTATAATCTGTCTTTATTTGTCCTGTCTTCCATACCACCAGGACACTCTGAATAATAATCAAATTAAACGGAAACAATTTCCAAACCTTCACGGGATCTCAAGTTAGACTAAAGAGAACCAAGCATCCTGGGCCTACACACACAGGTTTCCATTTTTACTATGGACATTCCCCTGCTAAGCCGGACAAGGGAAGAAGCTAAAAAAAGGTCAGCCTTGGTTTTCTAGATCGAGTCCTAGGGTAAAACAGGATCTAAAAGCTGCTTGTGAATTAAATAAAATAATGCGAGGCTGTCTTATTTGGTATTTTAATAGCAACACAAAAACTATGCTAATAGGTACTTAAGGGTATTAGCAGAAATTCTGGACATAATTCCTTAATTTTTCTAATTTTATTTTTCTAGTAATAAGTTTCATAGAAACATGCTTCTGTGTCTGAAGGCCTGGGAGCAATATCCTTGTTTCTGAGTGGGTCACTCTAGAAAGGAACAAGAATTCTGTTCAGTCTCCACACATGCGTATCTACTTACCACATGACTACGTTTTCCAGTATACCTAGTACAGAGTATCAAAAAAGTCACTCCCAAGGTTCGACCCTTCAAAACTGGAAAAAATGTCTTACTTACACAGTGATAGTTTGACATCTCGCTTGTCATTGGAGACACGGTAGGCTCCATAGCCAGCCAAAAATCCAACAAAAAGACCAGCGATCAAAGATGGAACACCACCTGGGGGAAAAAAGGGGGCTCAGAGAGAGAATCCCCAAATGAAAGGAATTCCTTCCTTTCTTTCAAGAATGATACATGCACCTTCAAATGCGTATCTAGGTGGGCACTGTAGCTCGACAAAGCCAAATTACATATCCGCCTCTTCATGGACCGCTTCTAATATGACTGGTCCCTGCTGAACCCAAAATGCAAGGCAGAGGAACCCCGAATACATGGCAGTGCCAGGGTTAGATACGGCTTGAATGAATATGAAAGCCTGCCTGGTGGTGGTGGTTCTGACTTTGATTGCATGACCTAGACAATCGGTTGACTTCTTTATACCTCTCTCTGTCCTTCTCTTCCCCCTCTTCTCCCTGCCTCCCTCTTTTTACTCAGGCTGTGATAATAATGGGATGCAATGGTATTTAAGCTCATAGAGGTAGAAAGAGAAGTCCCATGCAAAGCAAGCAATGGTTCTGTCCTGAAATAATTAACAAAGCTTCCAGCCTCGGGATGTCAGGACTCAGGGATGAATGGGGACTGTACTGAGAGATGGGAAGAGCCAGTAGCCTCCCACCCAGTGCTCTCCTGCCCTCAGTCCATTCATCCCCTGCCCCAGGGCACGGTGACCAACACTGAGCACTTCCAGCCCACCGGCAACGGGCCTCCTGCCAGGGACACTGTGCACAAAACAGACAGACACACACAGTTGGTGCTTTGTGGAGCTCACTCTATTTAGAATCTATCAGATTGGAATCCCTCAGGGTAGGGCCAAGGCATCCCTATGTTTGGAATCCCTCAGGGTAGGGCCAAGGCATCCCTATGTTTTAAATATCTATAGGAAATTCAGATGGTAACCAGGGTTAAAAACCATTGCAGCAGTGTGCGCGCACACACACAGCAGCATCCTGAATGAGAAGACACACAAGCTAGGTTCTAGTCCTAATTCTTCCATTTGTTGCCCGAAGGACTTTGGCTAAGGCACTTAGTCTCTGAGTTTGTCAGTTGCAAAACAGTGTTGGTAATACCATCCACGTCAAATACACAAAGGCTTAGAATGTTACAGTTGGACAGAACGTTAAATTCCTCGTTGTTCCTCCTTCCCCCCAAATCTATTCTGCAAACACGGCAACACGGTCTTCTAAAATCATACGTC
Source organism: Mustela lutreola (assembly GCF_030435805.1). Taxonomy (NCBI): domain Eukaryota; kingdom Metazoa; phylum Chordata; class Mammalia; order Carnivora; family Mustelidae; genus Mustela; species Mustela lutreola. The sequence continues at coordinate 99,561,606 of NC_081295.1, read as the reverse complement.
CAGACTGGTCACTCCGCTAATTAAAAACTGTCTGTGCTTCCTACTGCACTTAGAGAAAAACCCAAGTCGACTCGATTACGGGAGCCTTGGCCTTCGATCAGATCCCTTAAGTCTTTATTCTTCATGGCTTCTAGACATGCTGTTCCCTGCCTGGACTGCTCTTCCCTGCCCTGTCTGCCTGGCCAACTGCAGCGCACCTGTCTCTGTAACGGTCAGCTCCTAGAGACATCTTCTCTGACACACCACTCTGAACAAGGGGCCCCATCAGAGTCTCCAACGATTCGCCATCCTGTATTTGCGCACCTGTCCACGTATTTAAGGTCAGCCCCCCAACTTGCTTCCAAGCACCATCTCTTTTTGCTCACTGCTGTTTTCCAGGGCCTGACCCAGTGCTGGGTACTTGGCAGCACTTGATAAATGCTGACAAAATGCAGGCCCGGGCCCTCCCTGTTAAATGGGTCATGTTTAGCAGAAGACAGCAGATTAGAAAACAGTCAAGGGAATTGAAGCATTTTCTGGAACGCATGACTAGGTCACCTTAATTAAGGTGTCTTCTCACTTAGAGACCTTGGACTCTCTTCTGTACACTCTGATGAGTTCTGCAATGCTGGGACCCTCCCCACCTGAAGTATGTGCAGGCAGGGGAAGCAGCTGCACCCGAGTCTCGCGGAGGTCAGACAGCAAACAGTGAGGATGGGCAGGCTCTAGGTTTAAGAAGGCTATGGCTCGTGGAAGGGAGCCAGATCCTGCAAAAAAGCTCAGTCTATAGTGGGGCTACCAAAAAAGAAAAAAGAAGTGCCAAGCTGTGCCCCGCAACCCCTCCTTCAAGTGCCAACCTGGCTGGGGCAGTCTCAAGGAGTTTCAACGGAGTTGGGAGGTGCACAAGAGGGCCTCTCTCCCTCAGAGCAAGACACCTGCTCTCCTGCTCCCCTCTTTCTCTCCAGAGGGGCTGCTGTGCCCTGACCTTGAACTGGAGTAGAAGGTAGGTAGCCAGGTTCAGCCCTGGTGCAGGAGAAGGCCAAGAGAGCTTTCTGCCCATCTTGGGCTTTGGGCACTGGCTACCTGGCTCAGAAAAAGCCTCAAAATCATAGTGTCTACTTGGGTATGCACTTTCCTGGGGACCTGTGTGGGAGAGGGGTGAACTCAGAACTTGGTGCCGCTGTGCTGCCTCTCTCCCCCTTGCCTGCTCCCAGCAAGAGAAGAAATCTATCAGCCCCTCACTCTGACCCAACTATGTCCGGCACTTGGTCTTGTACAGGATTCAGATATACTTGTCCTCTTACCAAACACCATCCTGACATCACATCTTCAACCTACTCAACACTGTTCTCAGTAACTGTCCCGTGAAGGGTCTCCAGGCCGAACTCTAGGGGATTCATGTCTAGGGAAGTTTTAAGTAAAAACATAAAGAACTGATTCACTTTATACAAAAGCTCTAAAGCACTGGGGCCACAAGCAGCTAAGAATATAGAATACAAAACCAGAAAAAGGTATTTTGCCTCACTGGCCCACAGACTCTCCCCCTGGCATGGAGTAGCAGCAGAAACAAGAATATCAAGACCTTCTTCCAGCCAGGCACTATGTGAAATGTGTTACATGCATTATCTTATTTAAACCTAACTGATCAACATACAAATGAGGAATTGGAGCCCAGAAGTTAAAACAACTCACATGAGTACCCGAGCTAGTAAGGAGTAATGTCAAGAGCAGAATTTAGGAAAGCCTGATGCTGTGGCTTGTGCTCTTAACCCACATTACACAGGAGTGCGCTTTTTTGCAAACACATGCCCCCAGGGGCTTCCAGGATCACACAGTTGGGGGCTCTTGTAGGAGGCCAAGGGACCATATTGTGCAGCTAAGCCATCATATAGTTTGGTGCCATCAAAATATATGATGGCACCAAACTATATGATGGCACGTTGGTGCCTTCCATCAAGTACATATGCTACACCCATTGAGAGAGAACATAGGAGCAACAAACAAAAGTCCAAGTGAATTAGAGGTTCTCAGGAATCTTAGAAAATACTCTGTTTTAACCATAAGAGACTCTTAATCTCACAAAATTCTTATAAAAATAGAAAATTATAAAAACAAAAGTAAAAGAAGTAAATATTGTAGAATGAAAAAAAAAAAAAAAAACCTCTGTTTTAACCTGCCACCCCTCAGTCCCTACAGAGACCTGTGTTTCTGGCCTTAGACTTCTTAGCAATTGCTAAATAAGGGGTCCCTCTAATACCTATGTAGACCTGGCTTTTTCACTCAAGTTGCAGCCTACCAATGTCACAAATAGAACCTTTCATTTTTTTGCATGAAAACTTATCAACTTTTTTTTTTCTCTCCCCTCTTTTGGATATAGACGAAGAGACAACCTCTGAGAGGATATCTAAGTATTTAACAAATTTTCCTTTGCAAAACACAATTATCAACATAATTCAGTTTTTGATACTAGGAATATGTAAACAAATGAAAATCCTCATTTGATAATGAGCGAGTAGCCCTGAGGAGGTTGAGTCAATTAATTACACAGTTAATAATGACAGGTGAAGAGAAACCCAGACAGCTGGGTTGGGTTGCTCTGTCACACCCAGCCCCCTGCCCTCTACAACTCCCTTCCATGCACGACATGCTGGTCCTCGGTTGCCTCTAGGACCTCTTCACCTTCCTGTCTTATTTACAAACCCTCAGATGATCCTCCCCCCCCCCCACCAGTGTTCCAAGACTCACTGTTTATACACCACACCCAATGCTCCATGCAATACGTGCCCTCCATAACACCCACACCAGGATCACCCAACCCCCCCCTCCCCTCCAAAACCTTCAGATTGTTTCTCAGAATCCACAGTCTCTCATGGTTCTTCTTCCCCTCCAGTTTCCCCCAACTCACTTCTCCTCTCTTTCTCCCATGTCCTCCATGTTATTCCTTATACTCCACAAATAAGCAAAACCATATGATAACTGACTCTCTCTCTGCTTGATGTATTTCACTCAGCATAATCTTCTCCAGTCCTGTCCATGTTGATACAAAAGTTGGGTATTCATCCTTTCTGATGGAGGCATCGTACTCCATTGTATATATGGACCACATCTTCTTTATCCATTTGTCTGCTGAAGGGCATCTGGGCTCTTTCCACAGCTTAGTGACTGTGGCCATTGCTGCTATGAACACTGGGGTACAGATGGCCCTTCTTTTCACTACATCTGTATCTTTGGGATAAATACCCAGCAGTGCAATTGCAGGGTCATAGGGTAGCTCTATTTTTAATTTTTTAAGGAATCTCCACACTGTTTTCCAAAGTGGCTGCACCAACTTGAAACCCTCACATGATCTTAGCACAACCAGCAATCCCCTACCAAGGCCCTTGGATGAGAAATAGAGTTAAGGCTTACCTCTCCGCTTATATCCCAAAATGCTTCCAAACGTCACAAGGGCCGCATAACCAAAACCGATCAGGTCCATTGGCAAGGTTGCAATTCTACCGCTGGATGAAGGGACAAGTTTTACAAAATAAAAAGAACTGGGGATGGGGGGAGCATAGGTAATACAAAAATGGCATGTATTCCACGGAGTTACAGAGATTAATTTCAAGCTCAGCCAGAAACATGCATGCTTAATCAATGGCAAATCACTGATGAATATAATGAAGCCCCTGGCAAAAAATCACGTGAGTGACGAGAATATCCTATGTGTCTCATAGCAGCAGTTGAAACATACACCTAGGGGTGAGAAGTTCCATGAAAATCCTACCCAGGAATCGGTAAGATGCAGGAGAAAGTGTGCTGGCCACAGGCTGGAGACATGGGTACTGGTCAGCAGCAGGCTGTTGGGCCTTGACTCATGCCCCATCCCTGACACTGACTCCCCCGCAAAGTGAGGGGAGTAGATGAGATGAACCCTAAAGTTCCTTGTAGCTTTCTAATTCTTTTAATTTCTGATTCCCAGTGCCGCTTCTATATCTATATGCAAATAAAACTCATGTCTCTCAGATCTGTAAAGTTCTGGATCAGTCACCTCTGTTGGTCTCGTAGCTTCAAGTTGTGACCACACTGCATGCCTTCCGTCTTCAGCCCTGTCAGCTTCTCATGGTCCGTCTGATCTACTGTTGTTCCCAAAGACTTAATCGAATTCCACAGTGTATGCTGGGCTCCAAGCCTGCTGCCACTGGCTGCTAGCTATGTAACATTGTGTGTGGTCCCTAATCTCTCTGCAACTCGGTCTCTCCATCTGTAAAATACGGATAATGATAAAATTACCTCACAGGTTGTGGTGATTAAATGAGGTAATACTGAAGAGTGCTTACAACAGGGCCTACACGTACTGGACACTCATCAAATACTAGCTGCTTGAATAATGATTGTTCTTCTCTTTCACCCTATACCCATTTTTAAGCTTGACATGTGTGAGGCCATAACTGTGCCAGCTTGCTGAGGAAACAACAGAGATGGAGTGAATTTATGACTCAGGCACTCAGTGAATCAAACCATAATGTTATAGCTTATGCTCAACTCCATTTAACAACTATTTATTGAATGTCTTCTTTTTTAGGAAAATATTTTTTTAATTTCTTTGACACAGAGAGAGAGCACAAGTGGGGCAGTGGCAGGGAGAAGCAGGCTGCCTGCTCAGCAGGAAGCCCGAAGTGGGGCTTGATCCCAGGATCCCGGGATCATGACCTGAGCAGAAGGCAGATGCTTAACCAACGAAGCCACTCAGACGCCCCTGCATGTCTTCTTTGTGCAAGGCAGCAGGAAGGCATGGAAAGCCCTTGGACTTGGCTCTGGCCTTTTAGTACAGCACAGCAGAGGAGGAAGACGTGTGGATGAGCCCTATGAGGAGATGCATGGGCACGATATCAAGAAGTGGAGCCTATGGTGACTTGTGAGCCTAAAGGAGGATTCCTAGAGCAGACAGGGTCCGGGCTGGGATCTTGGGGAGAGGAGGAGTAAGCCGAGCGAAGAGGGTGGCAGGGAAGGATGTGCTCTGGGCAGCAGGGAGAACCTGTGCAAAAGCCCAGTAGCATGAGAAAGCATGGCCTGTTCTCAAAATGGACAGGCGTGCAGGGCAGCTATGAAGACATGGGCCTGGGGAAAAAGACAGGGCCAGGACACTTCTAAGTGCCGTAAAGGGAGGCTGGGTTCTGTCTCAAGGGCAGTAGGGATGACAGAGGGGAGTCTCTCCACCAGATTTAATTCCAGCCAGTGCTTCCTCGCAGTGGGTAGCAGGAGATGGGACGAAGTGAAGCAGGAAGCTGAGCTAAGCCAGAGCTGGTGGTGGCCTGGCCTGGAGCAACGGCAGGGAGGGTGGGTCAGCTCTGAGAGACGTTCAGGAAACAGAATCAATAAGCCTGGATGTGGGGAGTGCAGGGGAGGGATGAGTCAGAGATGACTCACGTCTAGTCTCTGGATTGGCGCACCAGGAAGGAGAGGTGGGAGGCGGGGGGCGGGGGGGCCTTGATGCTCCTCCAGGAGATAGGGAGCCCTGGACCAGCAGGCATGTGGTAGGTGGAGGGAGGAATCCAGGAATGGTGGGACCTATCTGAGACATAGCCTAAGATGCCTGACACACAGTGAGGAAAATACCTCTACACACAGATGGAAGCTTAGGAGATCACTCCTCATCAGGTAGTAATTTGGGAACCTAATTTTCTGCTTAAAACGGCCACCTGATGTAAAAGGCCGATTCTTCTCTGTCCTCTGAGCTCCCAGTCTCCTTCTGACGCTCTCCTGGGGCCCCGCCCCTTCTCCCTGGCATGGAGTTACTTACATTGAGCTTCCCTCCCGACCTCCCTTCTCAGCCTAGCTCCTCCGGGGCTAAGCTCAAGTTCTGTTCACCTTTGTCCTCCCCACATCACCAAGCTCACCGCCACGCACAAGGCAGGGTGTGCAGAAATACTTGCTGAATGAACCAGAGGAACAACTTTTGCCTGAGGGAAGACATTCTGTAACTGGTCAACCCTCAGTATAGCTCTACTGCCAGGCAACGGTCTGTTCCCTTAATCTCCTTACTGAGCTGAGTATTCTAAGGAGGCAAAATACACACACCTATTCCCAATCCTTGCAAGAAGTTTCTGAATACAGAGAGAAATTGCAGACAAAAAGCAAACATCCCTCTTGCTCCCTGTCCATGGCAGGACCATATGACCAGAACCACACAGGGAAGTGATGGAAGTAGGAGCTGATGGGCGCCTTGCTTCACAGGCTCTCACTGAAAATACTACCTAAGTACTTGGAGAGGCCAGAAAGCGTCTTGGGTGCAATGCAGCAAAAATGATTTACTGCACCGCGTATGAAACCAGGTGACAGGGCCCTGCCTTGCCCCTAGCCCTCCAAAATTTGGGGGACCCACTAAGAGATTTTCTGTAAGCTACTGTATAAAAAACTACCTACCTTTGTACTCCTTGGGGGCTCGAAAGACCATCTTCGAATGAAGTCTGGGTGGTACTAGCAAGGTTAAACTGCCAAGCGTTTTTGCCATGGTCAGAGAACCCCATCCCTTCCCCGCCTCTCCCCAGTTCCAGGAAGGTCGGAAGGAGGACAGGTGGGAGATTCAGGGCCGCGGAAGGAAGACATTCCGGGAATTCCCAGAAGACGGAGAGAAGCGACGCTTGGAAGAAGCAGCCGCCATCCCCTGCAAAATCCTCCCCAGGTCATTAGCATCTTTGCTCAGATCTGTGCCTTTACAAGAAAATTCAGGAGAGAAGTTCTCGACTGCGAGGTATACAGCTCACCTGCAGCCCCGAGCCCTCCCCGCGGCTCAAAAGAGAAAAATCGGGAGCCAGCCTCGGGCCAGCCTCGTACCTGGTGTCCGGAAGCGGTCCCCGCCGCCAGCACCTCCCGATTCTGCGCGCTACCTCCCCGCACTGGCAGAGCCTGCTGGTTCCGGGCGGTGTCGGTCCCGCGGCGCGCATGCGCCACGGCTTGCCCTCGCCTCCGCCGGGCGTGCCCTGCACAGGCTGCGGACCCCGAGGCCAGTCGGCTCCTCCGCCGCTCGCTCTTTCTGCCCAGCTTTCCGCTCTGGCTCTACAGCCGTGCTGGGGTCTGCTGCCTCCTGCCGAACCCGGCCGGACGGGGAAGCCCCCGCAGAGAATAGGTCTGGGTGTAGCCGGCATCCCAGTAGGCGGAGTTTTAACCTTGAGGTTCGTTCACCACTCAGAAGACAGCAATCAGGCCTTTTAGATTCTTGCCGGCGACTGTCCCCATTTTCAGTGCGGGGAGCTAAGGTTCAGACAGATGGGGTGACTGAGTTGTCCACGGTCTCAGGTCCTAAGTGGGGTACAAAGGTTAGAGCCCAAGTTTGGTTTCTAAGCCGGAGCTCTCTTCATTATATCACACACATTATATCACTCCCTTCATTATATCTCCACTCCAGAGGTGGAGAGGAGCTCAAGATCCCGGTTTTATACTCCACGCCCAGGATTTGCTGGGCCTAATTAAGGGAAGGGAAAGGTAGAGACTGACAGACGTGCAATGCACTTTAAGTCATGGCTAGTCTCAGGATCTATGATCCCAGAAATGAATTCAGTGGATTTGGAGTTGTTCCTCCTGGCAACAAATGCTCATTTCACGCCAGTTTTGCCTTCCAAACCACATACTATAACTCTAACCAGACTCCTTACCCATCCTTACCCTAGCCTCCCCCAACCCTCTCTCCAGACTTCCAGGACTTGCCCTATCCAGAATAAAAGTAAAACCCCGCTTGGAATGCTTCCCTTACCTTTACCTGATAGGACTTCCAGTAAATAACTTGCCCCTGACTTCAGACGTCAGTGCCTGGATTTATAAGATGCTGCTCAGAGATCCCTTTGACCCTGTCACTGAGGTATGGGAAGCTGGAAACAGTCCCATGATATTCCTACTCAAGGCATTTTCACCTAAACTTAAAAGAATAACTTTCTATGATGGGAAATTCCATATTCTTGGACACGTGGGTTCACAAACGTTCTTAGGCAAAGAGGTCACTGTCCTTTCAATTCATATGCCAGCTAATAATAAGGTTAGAGCGCAAGGCAACGGTACCACCAAGCATATTTCTTTCTACCTATTTGTCAAGCTGTCTATTCATGATCCCAGCAGAGACAGATGGCCCTATGATGAGCCATCAGCTGCCTTTGGCAATCTGGAAAAACACAAGAACAATAAAAAACAGGATTTCCAAGGAAGCCAATTTTATTGAAATACAGTTATGAAATTATTAAAAATTTATATCTGCGATCTAATAAATGTGCTTCTTTATCATATTACAGGATCTCAGAGTGGGGGTTATAATACCATAGTTCCCAAACGGTGTTGCACCTAAACAATATTTTCGGGTATCTGAAACATGCAAACATCTGCTCGTGATGACAGAGTCACAGGTACTGATACTGTGGTGGTTTGTGGCCTATGAAACAAATGCTAGATTTTAGAGGTTAGTGAGGATAAAAATTTCTTTTCTCCATCCATGTTCTCAGATCTCCTGATTTCCATCCTCAGGCCCCTTTGGATTTGCAGAACTCCCAATGTATAGTAACACAGGCTTTCCTAAGTGGTGTATGGGTGGGACTGGAAAAGAGGAGAGTACAGTTGAGAGCCTGACTGACTGACAGACTGGCCGCTTGCTCAGGCAGGACCTCACAGGATGTTTAGCCCTCAGTGAGTGCTCTGTGGATCCCGAGCCTAATCCTCATTTTCAAACAATGTTCCCAAACTCAGTCTGTATCAGCTCTTCTGTGGGCACCCTGGGTTTGGGAGATTAATTCATAAAAACCAAAGTCACAGGGCACCTTCAAGTTTAGGTCGTGATCCTGGGATCCTAGGATCTAGACCTGTGCTGGGGTCTCTGCTCAGTGGGAAATTTCCTTCTTCCTCTGCCCCTCCCCTGCTCATGTTCTCTCTGTCTCTCCTAAATAGATAAATAAAATTAAAAAAAATTTTATTTGACAGAGAGAGGGGGAACACAAGCAAGGGGAGGGGCAGAGGGACAGGGAGAAGCAGGCTCCCCCTGAGGAGGGAGCCTTATGCAAGGCTTGATCCTAGACCCTGGGATCATGACCCGAGCCAAAGGTAGATGTTTAACTGAATAAGCCACCCAGGTGCCCCAAGATAAAGAAAACCTTAAAAAAAAAAAAATAGAAATCACAAGAGACTTACTGATTTTTAAGCAAATAAAAAAAGTCTGCTTCAGGTCCGTGATTCTTCTCTTCTTCTAGATACCACAGGATTACTGATCATTTAGGGCTCTTCTCATCAGTAAAAGAATTTTTAAAAAATATTTATTTATTTGAGAGAGAGAGAGGGCAGAAGTGGGAAGAGGGTCAGAAGGAGAAGGAGAAGCAGACTCTTCACTGAGCAGGGAGCCCTATGTAGGTCTCAGTCCCAGGACCCTGGGATCATGACTGGAGCCAAAGGCAGACACTTAACGACTGAGCCACCCAGGAGTCCCAGTAAAAGAAATTTTGAACAAGCATCCCAATATATGTATATTATTTCTAAATTAGACACCTACTGCTGTGCTAATATGCTGTGCATATTTTTAAATACAAATATATAAATCAACATAAGATACATAATGCAAGACTTTAAAAGGAGAACATGAATAGGATGAAACAGAGATTTCCTATGTTTAATTAAAAATGACATATTTCTGTCCCATGGTACAGTAGACTATTTTTATTCTTTCTGTCTTCTTTCCCAATAATACTTTTCTGAACTGTTTGCAGCCTTAAGGACATCCTTCTTTTTTTTCATGTAGTGGTAAAACTGAATACTGTCAAATGTAAAATTCACTCTGACCTGCAGCTCTGCTCTCCTCAAGCCCACGGGACACAGATTCCTTGCATCTGTATTTAGCCTAACGTGTGATGACGTTAGGCTAAATACCCTCTCAATAAAAGTGTGTGAGCATGGAATAGTTAGGATTTTACTTACTAGCAACAGCAGGTTTTTAAATTTGTAGGTGTTTGCTTTCATTTCTCCAAAAAGGCTCACCCACTTTGTGTCCACAGGCTTGTTAAGGTCAGCAGTTTGTTAATCAGGTCCTTTGTATCTGTAAATTCATCATATAGGCTTTCATTTTTTAAAAAGATAAATTTATTTGAGAGAGAGCGCAAGTGTGCACATGAGCAGGGGGAGGGGGAGAGGGAGAGAGAGAGAAATTCAAGCAGACTCCCTGTTGAGTACAAAGCCCAGCACAGAGGCCAGTGTCATAACCCTGAGATCATGACCTGAGCCGATTGGATCAGTTGGATCCGTAACCAACCGAACCTCCCAGGCACCCCAATGTCCATCATTTTTAAGCACTCTGAAGCACACTGGAAGCCATCATAAGGTAAACATCTCCTTTTCAGGGAAAATGGTTTTGAGGCATAGAGATAATTTGAACTGGTAAAATTGAAGTTGGGTTCCAAATAAGCTACTGTCTTAGTAAAGAAATTAAGAAAGTCCTGTTTAACTTGATTACCCTTTTCTGGAGACTTTTTTTTTTTTAAAGTTCTGAAGCAGTCTTATTTCCAAAAAATGAATAATTTTTATGCTGTATGAATTTTTGTCTCAACTTATACATAACATTAGACAGTTCAGGTGCGGTCTGTTGATCCTTTTCTAGGCTTCCTATAGCCTCTTCAAAGACCATCAGTTGTGGAGACACAGCATATAAATTTCCATTTTACTATACCCCTCTTATCCATTTTCATCTTCAATATATTCCAAATCAAAGAAGAACAGTCTTCTTGTCCCAAATGTTGAAACTATGATTTTATGGTAGGCCGACACTTTACAATCTTTTCTGTGACTGGGAGCAATGAGGTCCATTTTGTAGGCACATATCTAACAAGGCTATCTTCTTCCACTTCTTTAAAGTCAAAAATCTCATTAAGAGCTTCTGGACATTTTGACAAAACTGAAAAGTGACCAAAAACTTTCCTTATGAAAGTCTCAATACCATATATAAACAAATCACAACCCTTCCCTCTTTTTTTTTTTTTTTTTTTTTAAAGATTTCATTTATGTGAGAGAGAGAGAGAAAGAAGGAACAGGGGTAAGGGAGAGGAAGAGAGACAAGCAGACTTCCTGCTGAGCAGGGAGCCTGATGTGGGGGTTCCATCACAGGACTCTGAGCTGAAGGCAGATACTTAACTGACTGAGCCATCCAGGCATCCCAAACCACAGCCCTTTTTAGGAGTGTCATATATAAGATGTGCAGGGTACTGAATAGGTAAGATCTTTTCATTTTCTCTGGTAAGACACTTATAGACTGAGTGGGATTTGCCCAAATTTACATGGGCACTTTCTGACGAATGTGGAGATAGATGAGCTAAGTCTAGTTTGTATTTGGGCAAAATATCAACAAGTCTTCTGCTTTGTGATTCCAGAAGTTCCATTAAAATCCTCTAGAAATCGAGAAGGTAATCTGAAATCCTATTTTTCAAGTCAAGGGACCTAAGAACTAGAGGGAACATTTTTTTGTTGCCATGGTTCAGAGCATAGACTGTAGAAAGCATGATGGCTGGTGAGAAAGGACCAAACCAGCTGTACACTGTAAGGGGCCAACAGCTCTGCTATCAGAGTTTCTCCTTTTGATCGCCCACAGGGTATTTTAGTTGCAATCCCTAAGTCAAGAAAAGTAACTTCTTCAGATGCACAGAGCAGTCAAGGGAACCACAGGATGATACCCGTTGGTTTGTGTGGTATCCTCAAGCTCATTCAACAGCTGCTATTTTTGACTGAACATTGATCATCTTCTTGGGGGAATAAAAATACTTTTGATGGGTTTAGAGTCACTTGCCTATCTCATTCTGGACTGGTGAGATTCAGTCTCCACATGTTTTTTCACATCCCCTTCTCCACTATGCCCAATCCCAAAGTCTTTCCTGCATATTGTGCAGTATTCTCTGTTTTGGTTATCTACCTCCCTGATCCAGTTCTAGATCTCTTTCCATTTGTCACTAAAATAACACGGCCCACTTAGACTTCTTTCTAGATGAAGGGATCATGCTTGTGTTGGTGGTATAATTGTTCTCATTTTCATTAACTGACTTCTTAGAAAACAATATGCACAAGTTTAAAAATTTAAACTAGCCTGTCCTGATACACATCACAACAGTATATCCACAGGGAAAGTCGAGGACAGACTGTAATCTTCCTAATTATGACACACTGAAGTCACTCTCCAGCAAGCAACCGTGGATGGGTCAATTGTTAGTGTCAACTGCAAACTGTGGGTGACAACATCAGTGGTCAGGGAGGAAGTGGGCAACTATATTCATTTGACACTTAAGACAATGTTGCTCTCAGCCCCTCTTTTAGGGTCACTGTATGGGCTTTGTTCATTTCCTCCAGTCTTCCACACTCATCACCCAGACCAGGACTTTTCATACTCCAGGGAAGGTCTCCCAGGACATGATACTTTCAGTGTGAAATTGGGATGATCGCTTCCCTTACTGGGTCTCCAGTAATCCAAAGGCTACCTCTCCAGAGGTGCGAAGGCAGGCCCAAGGAGCCAGAGACTCCTCACCTTGCTTCCACTGATGGAGTGAAACTTCTCTAGAATATTTCTGAAGTTTCTCTTCCTTAAAGGTGATGAAAACAGAACCTTGTCTTTTGTTGGACTCTGGATCCAATGAAAACTCAGTGGCCTTGGTGCCCTGGGTGGCTCAGTTGGTTAAGCATCTGACTCTTGGTTTTGGCTCAGGTTGTGATCTCGTGGGTCCTGAGATGGAGCTCCTCATTGGGCCCTGTGCTCAGTGGGAAATCTGCTTGAGAACTCTCTCCTTTTGCCTGCCCCCATCTCTAAAATAAATATGTGTTTTTTAAAGTCCCTAAAAACAAAACAACAACAACAAAACACACATACAACTCAATGGCCTTGATCTGGAAACCCGGCAAAGCTCAGGGCTGGTGACTTCTCTAGCTTAGGACCTAAAGGGAACTCATAGGAGATAAGACACACCAACACCAGAGGAGGAGAAAGAAGCCTTGCTTCTTTCCCCCAATCAGGGAAGCAAGTAAGGTAGGAAGGAAGGTAGGAAGGAAGGAAGGAAGGAAGGAAAGACGGAAGGGAGGAGGTTGATCAAATTGTCCAGGTTTGCCCAGGACTAAGGGAATGGGGAACTTGCAGTGCTAAGTGAGGGATTTCCCTGTTGAGGGAATTACTAAGACTGGAGACTCTGGGGTTTCCTGGGATGTGAGACTTTCAGTGCTAAAACCCAGACAATGACTTCTGAGACGGGAATCAGACAGATGCCGGTTCAAATTCTCACTGGCAGTTGCTAGCAGTATTACCCTGCGCTACTCCCATTCCTTTGAGCCACAAGACTCCACCACTGGTTCACAAAACATGTCATCTCTTCCAAACACACCACACACTATCTAAACCTACTACTACCTACACTACTCCCCCATTTTCTCTAAACCTGAAATCCAGCTGGTTTATCTAAACACATAAATCAGACCTTAGTCCAGTGGAGTCTCTGTGCTTGCTGCATGCCTTCTTCTTGTCCTGGTAGTCTCAACCTAAGACTTGTTTCCTCCAGAGGTAAAGCAGCAGGATTTCAGAGCACAGGCTGTAGCTGGGCTGCTGGGCACTGTGAATCTTCACTGTGCCAACCCTCTATACATTGTGCAATGTGTTTTACTTACCAAATCTTCTTAGGGCCTTAATCTCTTCCTTTGTAAAATGGCACTTAAATAATGCCTATTTTACAGCATATGTGGTTTCTGTCCTTTCTTTTCTTTTCTTTTTTAAGATTTTATTTATCTATTTGACAGAGAGAGACACAGCCAGAGAGGGAACAAGCAGGGAAAGTGGGAGAGGGAGAAGCAGGCTCCCCCTGAGCAGGGAGCCCGATGCGGGGCTCCATTCCATGACCCCAGGATCATGACCTGAGCTGAAGGCAGACCCTTGATGACTGAGCCACCCAGGCGCCCCAACCCATATACTTCTTCTTATTCTCCCTGAAATCTGTACAGAAACAAGTCCCTAAACTCTGCTTCCCTCAGAACCTTGGCTATAGATAGCTCAGACACAGTGATTGTGATACAGGAGTGCTATCCTTTCAGAGATCAAATCCTGTGCACAAGGGCCTTTGAAGGACTACATAGCTTATGTTCTCCATGCTCGCTGCATCTCTAAAGCGGCCCCACCCTCCTGATCTTCCAGTGTTGGGGTCCATTTTTATAGTATGGTCAACAACCTCTTCACATTTGGCCAGTCTTTTGAGTCCTTTTTGCTGGTGTCCAGCTCAGGCCATTAACAATTTTCTGAAATGGTAGGGCAAGACACAGGGCAACAAGAAGTCTTACAAGGAAACCATGAGCTTGGAATGTCTTCAAGAAATCCGTGAGCTAAGGAAGAACTAGACCTCCCAAAGCTTTCGTTGGAAGGATTACAAATAAATCCACCCCCCAGAGCGAAGGTATACACCTACCCATCCTATCTGTAAACATTCTACCTTTGACAGATGTTAACGAATCTACACTACCTCCTTACTGAGATCCCAACTCCACACTGACACTAACGAAACTGAAGACCAGGGCACCCCGGGACTGGGAAGGGGGAAAGAAAGGGCAACCCGGCCGGGGTGTAGGCCCTGGGCACTCATCACAACTGGAAGTTAGTTTGGTCTTTAAAAACCCTCTTCTCAAAGTGCAATCATCTATCTCTGTCTTCCCTCTGTGCCCAGAGGTGGCTCTCAAGAAACTTGGCCATCCCAGGAAAGAGACTGTGGTCGTACAGGATGGAGAGAGGGAGGATGCGGGCCGCGGCCTGGTACGCGGAGGGGTCCAGACCCTGGATCGGCCCGGGTCGGAGCGCACACTTGACTCCCGGCCACCTACCCTCCCCGCCAGGCGGCTGCGGGACGCACCGAAGTCCATTCAACAACTCCCGCCAACACCAGGGCACCTAACCTCGCGTCCTCCTGGTTCTTGCCCGGCTCATCCCGGGCCATCATCTGGTCGGGCTGGACGCGGTCCTGGCTTCGCCGGGCGGGCCCCGGCTCCCCGCTGGAAACTCACTTTGGCGGGTGGCCTCTTCTCGGTTCTCCGCCCTGCCGGGGGTTCCCGTGGGCGGCGCGCCCTCGCTTGCTTCGGACACCCTGGACGGACCGCTCGCCGTGGGGGACGCCGCGCAGCCGGCTCGCTCGCCCTCCCTCAGCCGCCGTCACGGTGGCGGGGCGGGAGCCTCCGTATGACTCGGTGACGCTCCAGTTGGGAGAACCCGGGGCGGGGCATGGAGGGCGTCGGCCGGGGCAGGGGGGGCGGGGGGCGGGGAATGTGTGTGGGGCGGGCCCACCTCTCCCACAGCGCCTGCTCATTGGCTGAACCCGCCCGACAGTCCAGCGCCGGCGTCCCATTGGCCTCAACCGCGCGCGCTCGGAATCCGAGGGAAATTGTGGTCGCAGAGGGCGGCAGAGCCAGGCCGGGGCACAGCGCCCCGAGGTCCAGCCGCGCGACTGCTCGTCTGCCCCGGGCCGCGGAAAGGCCGGAGGCGCACCCTCCGCCCGCTGCATCGCGGCCTCTCGTTCCCGCGCGCCGGTCTCCGGGCTCCACGATAGTGAAAACAGCCAAGAGTAAGACGGCAAATCCAGTTTAATTCCCTGAAACAAGACCCCGACCTGCCAGTTCAAGGAAGGCCCAAGACTGAGAAAAGTGCAGTTAAGCAAAAATCGGTTTTTGCCAAGGCAAAGCAAACAACTGGAATCCAAGTGTGGGAATTTAAGAAAAGATAAAACGTGAGTCTAATTTCAAATTTGTACCGGTGTCTGTGTAGACCCGGATAGAGAGGCAACATTCACGACCAAAGATCAATCAGGCTCTTCTTATTTAATGGTCTTTCCTGTGAAGAGGCAGCAGGGGGCGCTAGACGCTCTAGTTTCATCGAACTTTAGCCTGGTCAGTTTTTCCCGAACATCAAATAGTTCGCTCTTAGAAAACAATCTGAGGGTTTTGAAGGGGCGGGGGGGTGGGAGGTCGGGGTACCAGGTGGTACGGGGTACCAGAGGGCACGGATTGCACGGAGCACTGGGTGTGGTGCAAAAATGATGAATACTGTTATGCTGAAAATAAATAATAAATTAAAAAAAAAAAAAGAAAACAGGGATGGTTATGAAACTTGACGGTAAATGGGGAAAACAGGGCGATGGGCTACGTGGAAGACGAAAAAGATACGCGATTTCGGCGCTACAGCCCATTGGCTCAGGAGCAGTTTCCTTAATGTCCTTGATGTGTGGGGAGGGGAGGTCCATTACAGGATTTAGGGGGAATTTTGAGGTGGGCTCCAAAAGAGAGGCAGGCAGTGCAGAGTGACCACAGGGCATCCGCCAACTTCCTGTTCTGAGCCTACCATTTGGACCCATTTTGAACCTTTGCCAAGGACACGGGATTTGCCGTGCGAAAAACGGGACTGAGGGCTTTCCCGGGACTGGGTACTTTCCCATAAACAATAACAACTAATATTTAAAGAGTACCTGCTTCTGTGCCAGCCACCTTCTACTTTACGGTATCAACTTTGTTTAACCTTCACTAAGACCCTCTGAGGTAGTAGTACTATGACATCCCCATTTTACTGAGGAAACTGAGGAAACTCGCCAAAAGTCATGTAAACAACTGAGCAGTGTCAGATCCAGGTTTCAGAAAAGGAGGTGCATGCAGGCTCTGTGGTCTTTCTGCCCGGGGTTCGAGTCTCGACTCCCGCTGTGTGTATTATTAATGCAGGAAAGCACATAACATTATGACTAGCACCTAGGAAATACTCAAGTATTTGCTATTATTATTAAAAGAATGGTTCTTGTTTTCCAAGAGCTTAAAATATACTTTAAGAGATTGCTAAGGTTCCTAAAGGAGAGGCACCTGTTGAATGGATGAATGGGACAGATAATGGATGCATGTGAAGTGTTAGAGGAGGGAACAGTGGTGAAGTAGTGGTCAGGTCTGGGTCACAGGTTGCTGGGGAGAGTAACTGCTTAAAGTTCTACCCAAACAACCCAAGCATCAGCCTCTGATCCTCACCCACTTGAGCTAATCATTACATCCTTTGTTTTTGATGATCATATGGGTGTGTGTGTGTGTGCGTGTTTAAAAGTACAATCAAGGGGTGCCTGGGTGGCTCATTGGGTTAGAGCCCTGCATCAGGCTCTCTGCTCAGCGGGGAGCCTGCTTCCCCGCCCCCCTGCCTGCCTCTCTGCCTACTTGTGATTTCTCTCTCTGTCAAATAAAATCTTTAGGGTGCCTGGGTGGCTCAGTGGGTTAAGCCGCTGCCTTCGGCTCAGGTCATGATCTCAGGGTCCTGGGATCGAGTCCCACATCGTGCTCTCTGCTCAGCAGGGAGCCTGCTTCCTCCTCTCTCTCTGCCTGCCTCTCTGCCTACTTGTGATCTCTCTCTGTCAAATAAATAAATAAAATCTTAAAAAAAAATAAAATCTTGAAAAAAATACAATCAATTTTTACTAGTCATGAAACCTCTCTTAAGGAATGCTGTGATACCTGCTTTTTTCTGCTGGAGGAAGCGTTTATTAATTTTGCAAATGGTTATCTGTTTGATGTCAAGCCGTGGAGTCAGACTCAAACAGGTGCCGAGTCCAAGACTGACTCTGGTGTGGGGGTGAGGAGTGGGAAGGGATATTATCTTAACTGAAACATGAAGTCTGAGAGGGAGCCAGTGGGCAAGGAGTCAGAAGAACCACACTGGGGGCAGCAGGAATGGTCTGAGCAAAGACCAGAGTGGGGCCGGGGGAGTGGGCTCTGTGCCTTGTGATCTGTGCCTTCTGAGAGCCAAGAGAGGGTACTTAGTTGGGGCTGGAGAATTGTGAATTAGAAGAAGAGTGAACTGGTCCAACAACAAGCCCTATTCTCAAAGAACCAGGGCTGAGCATGGTTTCCTGCCTCTGAGTCTTCTATTTAAATCATCTGGACTGTGCAGCCTGCAGATGTTGCTGTGTGGAAACCTCATGGGGTGAGAGGTCATCTTTGTGCACAGCTTGGTTTTCATTGGTTGTCCTCAGCTGACTTTAATGCTCTGTCTCTGCGTACACTTAAATCCGGAATTTGTCTCGAATGAAATGACTCCTCACAGTTCAGTGCTTTGCTGAACTGTAAAATAATTATGTTTGCGTCTGTGGTAAAATGGATTTACATACATTCACTAGCATACATGCCTAACTTGATTTTAGCCAAAAGAGATTTCTTGGAAATAAAACAAGGCAAAAATTAAAGATAGCTCCATTTTTCCTGTTCTGTGGGTCTCCGTGGAGCTACTATTGTGCTTGTGATACTCAGAGTGGAAAAATCAAACAGAAAATTGGATTCTTGAGAAAGAGGACTTGATGTACAGGGTTAATCCATTTGGCTTCTTCAGATCTTTTTGAGTAAACAGTGCTTAATGGAATAAAAATAGCATCTTTGAGGAAAAGCAGGTTATCTTATCTGATAAGGCTGCTTTTTCTCATTACATTAATGTTGCTTTGATAACACATTTTAAAGTGTTTTTTTATTGAAAAGGAAAAGTCCCAAGAGAAAGTGTAGAATGAAAAATAGGGCATGATAATACTTGAAAACCTATAACTGAAGAACATTCTAAAAGTCCTCTCAGCAGGGCAGTGGGGCTGACTGTAAAGGTGAAACTGGGTCCAAATTTAATGAGAGGGAAGATTCCATCCCTCTCTCTCTCCTTATGGTTGGGTCTCAGAGGCTAATTGCTATGGCAAGTTTAGGTATTATTTCCCAACAACTTTCTTGGAAAGAAGGACAACGACTATTAGAAAAGCTAAAATTGAAATCAGGTGTGGATAGAGTGTTAATTTAATTTTTTAATAAAATATTTTTAAAAAAGATTTTATTTATTTATTTGACAGAGAGAGAGAGATCACAAGCAGGCAGAGAGGCAGGCAGAGAGAGAGAGGGAGAAGCAGGCTCCTCACCCAGCAGAGAGAATGTGGGGCTCGATCCCAAGATCCTGAGATCATGACCTGAGCCGAACGCAGTGGCTCAACCCTCTGAGCCACCCAGGTGCCTCTAGAGTGTTACTTTTAAAACAACAACACACCTGTAATACTGTGGCCAGGCTCTGGAACACTTAGTAGGATTTGTATATCTCATCCGCTCAGGTGACATTTAATGAAGTTCTTTTTTTTTTTTTTTTTAAGATTTTTTCTTTATTTATCTGACAGAGATCACAAGTAGGCAGAGAGGCAGGCAGAGAGAGAGAGGAAGCAGGCTCCCTGCAGAGCAGAGAGCCCGATGTGGGGCTCGATCCCAGGACCCTGGGATCATGACCTGAGCCGAAGGCAGAGGCTTAACCCACTGAGCCACCCAGGTGCCCCTAATGAAGTTCTTTTTTAAAGGTTTTCTTTTATTTTTGAGAGAGAGAGAGAGAGTGCGGGCATGAGCAGGGTGGAGGGTCAGAGGGAGAAGCACATTCCCCGCTGACTGGGGAGCCTGATATGGGGCCATCCTGGGACTCCAGGATTATGACCTGAGCGGAAGGCAGACACTTAACAGACTGAGCCACCCACGTGCCCTAAGAGATTTAATGAAGATTATCAGGATAAAGGTGGAGAAGAAGAAATTGCGTTGTTCATGAAATGACACTTATAAAAGTTTTTGGTAAATTATTCCCATTAGTTAATAATGTTGGCTTTTAGGTTTAAGTTCAGTTAGTGAAGTTTCTAGGTCAGGAGCTTGCCAGATGAATAAGAAATGTCTAAGGCTCTCCCACACACTGACTGAGCCTATGGTCAAAATGTTATAGGATGTTTCTGGGTCATTCCCTTTTGCAAAGATGTATCTACAGACAGAAATTTAACAAAACTTTTTCCCTCCCTTTTCCTTAAATATACCCTGGGAGGCTTCTGAGATGTTTAATTTAGTGGTTCCCAAATCTGCTGCCCACTGGGACCACCTGAGTATTTTAAAAACTACCAACGCCTGGCTCCCACCTCCAGCTATTGTAATTTACCTGGGATAGCTGCAGAATGGGGAATGTTTCTAAAAATCTTTTTTAAAAATCTTATCTTTTTATAATTGTAGATATGTATGCATTGGTAAGAAATAATATAGAGAGATTCCTTTTTTTTTTTTTACCCAGTTTCCCCTTAGGGGACCATCTTCCATAACTGTACTAGTAGAATATCACAACTAGGTATTGATATCGATATAGTCAAGATACAGAACATGTTCATCACCACAAGGGGCCCCTCCTCTCATGCTGGCCGTTTATAATCAAACCCACTTCCCTGCCCACTCCAACTCCTCGTAACTTCTAGCAACCATTCAATCTGTACTCCATTTCTATAATTTTGCCATTTCAAGAATATTATATGAATGGAATCCTATGGTTTGTATCCTTTGGGGATTAATTTTTTTCACTCAGTCTAATTATCTGAAGATTGATCCTGGTTGTTGCCTGTATCAATGGTTAGGTTAGTTCCTTTTTATTCCTAAGTAGTAGTACCTGGTATGGATATACCACAGTTTGTTAACCATCAGGATGGCTTTCAGGTTTTGATTATTAGAAATAAGCTGATCTGAGAATTCACTATTATTATTATGTAAGCATATATTGTCATTTCTCTGGGATAAATATCCAGGAATAGAATTGTTGGGTTGTATGGCAAGGGCATGTTTACCTTAAAAAAAAAAAAACTTTTTTTGGAACGGCTGTGCCATTTTACATTCCTACCATCGGCATATGAATGATCCAGTTTCTCTGCATCCCTGTGAGCATTTGACAGTCATTCCTTCATATGTTAGCTCTTCAGAGAGATGTGCAGTGATAGCACACTGTAGTTTTAACTTGCATTGCCCTACAGGTGAATGATGTTAGACATCTTTCATGAGTTTATTTGCCACCATTTGGCAAAATGTCTTTTCATGTCTTTCACCCATTTTCTACTTGGATTACTTTTTTTTTTTTTTTTTGACTGTTGCATTTTGGGAATTTCTTATATGTTCTAGAGACTCGTTCTTTGTCACGTATGTGGTTTGCAAATCTTTTCTCCCACTCTGTAAAGAACGTGTCTTTTCATGCCTCCAGTAGAGTCACAGAGCAAAAGTTTTAAATTTTGATGCCGCCCGATTGATCAGTTTTTCCTTTTATGGATTGTTCTTCACATTGATCAAGGACTGTCCAGCATTATGAACCAAGCAGAACTTGCATTGAAGAAAATAGAGTGCCTCACTACAGAAACATTTCATGTTAAAATTTCCATCCAGATAAGGATGTTCATTTCTGTTCTCTCGTTTCGCTGTATTGACTTTCTTTTTTTGAAAGATTTTATTTATTTATTTGACACAGAAATCACAAGTAGGCAGAGAGGCAGGCAGAGAGAGAGGAGGAAGCAGGCTCCCTGCTGAGCAGAGAGGCTTGAGGTCCTGGGGCTGAGATCATGACTGAGCCGAAGGCAGAGGCTTTAACCCACTGAGCCACCCAGGCTCCCCTGTACTGACTTTTTAAGAGATGTTCATAGTTTCAGAGAAACCACATGGACATAAAGGTAGACTTACAGCTTCCAAAGATTTGAACTGCAAAACTGCTACTGCTTATTAATCTTGTCTGTAACATTACAGATAAGATCTTTCTCAAAGAAAGAGCTCTTGGTGTGGTACATAAACAATGAATCTTGGAACACTGAAAAAAATAAAATTAAGATGTTTAAAAAAAAAAAAGAAAGAGCTCTCTACTTGTGGGCACATGGAATTGATTAATATAAGGATAATTTCTGGACTGTCATGCACAGACCATACAACTTCACCAAAAAATAGTTCATTGTTTAGGGAAAAAAAAGATTTATTGCCATGATGAGAAGAGGCCAGGAACAGGCTCACATGGCCCAAGAATTACTACTCATTCATTTAAAGAGTAAAGTGAGGCGATTAAGCACAGTCCATGGGGATTATGAATTAAGGGCAGTGACTTTCTTAGAATGTAGGGTGAGGAAGAATGTTTGTATAGTCAGAGCAGTGAATTTCCAGTTACTGGAAGTTTTCAACCAGACCCTGGACCACCACATACCAGGACCATTGGAAAGGTGAATCAGGTACTAGGAAGTTACAGTAGTGAGTTTTGAGAGCCTATCCAAACCTGAGTGTCTCTGGCATCATGACCCTTCTCCAAGGTAAGATACAGAAGTGTCCTAGAGACGAAGAACATAGGCAGGACTGATCCCAAGAAATTTGGGCAAAGATGGTTGGAGGAGGACCTTCTCTAGATAAAGTTAGATTTATGGAGCTGAGAAAGACTTTGGAGAGAGGTTTATCACACTCTTGGTAAAGAGATGGAGAACTTGTATTAGGCTGGAATATGAAATCCCAGTGGCTTCACACAAGAAAAGCTTATTGTTCTCTTGTGCAAACTCCTTCCTGAATGTTCTTGAAGTGACTCTCCTCCAAGTGATGACCCAGGGACCCACGTTCCTTCCATCTTGTTGCAAGTCCCTCAAGCACATGGCCTCTAAGATCTACATGAAAGGGCGGGAGAGGAAAGGCAGGCAAGGCTCCTGGGTGCTTGAGACATCTGAGCCCTGAGTGTTTCATGCATCACTTTCACTCACACTCATTAGGCAGAATTGGTCACAGCCAACTTAATTTCAAGGGAGGCTGGGAAACAGAAGACCAGACTGGTCATCGATGCACACTGATATTTTCAGCCACAAGAAGCCAAGACCCAGAGGATACCATGATTTCCACGATTTCATTATGACCACTGTGTTATGTCGTGTTAATGTGTTTGTGTTGCCAGAACTGAAATCAGGTGGGATGACCGATAAGGTTAACTGTGATAGATGATGGTATTTGAACCCCTCCATGGCCTGGGCCTGGGCATTCCACTATCCAGCTAGTGTCCCATCAAAACAGAACTATTTGTAGCCCCCATGCCCACCTGGTCTGCTCTCTGTTCTCTTGCTGCCCCTTTCATAGATGTGAATACTTCCTCTTTTGTGGGGGGACATCGTAGAGGGAGAGAGAGAATCCTAAGCAGACTCCACACCCAGCGAGGAGCCTGATGACCCTGAGATCATGACCCAAGTTGAAATCAAGAGTCTAACTGACTGAGCCACCCAGGTGCCCTGTGAATACTTTCTGCTTCACCTAACTCCTTCTTGTCTGCTTATTCTCTCAGACTTAACTACAATGTCTGTCCTTGCAGGAAGCTGATCCCAGTTTCCTGATTCTGCTCCCCAGATACTGTGCTCCCACATTGTCCAATCCGTATTTCTCACAGCATCATTCCTAAAGGTTATGTCATTATCCATTTATGATTCAGTCTCCTGCACTACTCTGTATTTGTAAGCAACTCTACTTATTAGAGTTGAGATTTTCCTAGTTCTTGGCATGCTGAATAATTTTGGGTTGTATCCTAGACAGTTGGAAGATTATGTTATGAGACTCTGGGTCTTGTTTAAATCCGATGGAATGCTGACTTTTGTTTTGTTTTGTTTTAGCAGGCGATCGACCCAGTTGGTTTTAGGCTGCAGGCTCTGAGCAGCCTCCTGTGGGTTGTGGTTTTAAAGTCCGCTGTTTTCAAAGCCTTTGCAGGGCAACTGGGATCAAGTTGATGTGTACGCCACCTAGTGGCCAGTCCGACCCCAGGGCTATGATCTCTACAACGATTCATTCTCAATCTAGGATACACTTCATGGTCAGATTCGTGCCTGCACAGCCTGGGAATAAAACCAGGTTCTTAAAACAGTTTGACCAGTGCCTCCCAGCTGCCTCCTTTCTGAGATTTCCCCGGTGCTTTCTGGTTCTCTAAAGTGTCCCTTTTTGGTCCTCATCTGCTGTGCATTTCCAATGAACTATGCCCGTATCTGGGGGATGTTATTCTTGTTCAGCAGAAATGGGATGGACCTCCCGCACTGCACTGTGCCAGTTATTTTTTTTTTTTTAATTTGGATAGTAAGATCAATGAACCATACATCCACAAGGAAGTATGGAAAGGTTTATTACTTACTTCATGGAACTTTCTGGAGAGAGCAAAGAGGGCTCCCAAGCTGGTCTGAAAATGGCTTGAAAGAGCCAGGAATGGGGATGGGCTTGGGCGATTTCCCTACATGCAGGCTGGAACTCCATGGTGTGGACTTCCCCCTGGTGGCAAAGGAGCAACTGAGCCTTCTTATCAGCTTTGTCCAGATGTGGGACAGAAAGGGAAGGAGGAGTGGTGAGGCTTGAGAGCTGTCTGCAATCAAACATTGAAAATCGAGTCAGACTCTTCATTACAGTGGCCAAGAGGTGGGAAGACAGAGATGGGGGGGACAAAAAGCGGCAGGCATATGTGCTCCTCTCACTGTTCTTAGGATCAGAGAGGATGTTCCTTCCATCCCTCAGAGTTTTAGGGACCTGGGGTCCCTGGAGGGGTTTGAAAGATTAACCCTGGGGGGTTTGAAAGATTAAGGAAAAGAAAAAGGAAAATGGGAAATTTCCTCCATTGTCTCTGAATGTGGGGAGATCCTTTTCCTGCTGCCCATATCAAAAGAGCAGGGCCTTTCTTGAAGTTCTCTCTGTCCTTGTCAATGCTCCCTTCCAGGTTTTAGGCTGCCTTGAATCCAGGGCATGGGACCAGGGGGAGAAAAGTGGTGAGCTTACCACCACCTTAGTGGTCCTTCAAATTTCCATTTTTTCCCCAAGCCACCTGCTACTATTTACTTCTCTTAGTAAATACCTGCTCCTTATATTCTGTCCAGGCTGTGTAACTGCATTCAGTGGGAGAGACAATGTGAGTTAGTCCAGCTTAATCCATTTTACATGGAACCCTGAAATTTATCTTACACCATTTTGTTCACCCCATGCCTAGTACAGTGCTTTATACATGAAAGGGACTTAACAGATGGTCATTGAATGAACAAAGTGAATGAGTGAACAAATTGAAGTCGTATGACTTACTTACAAATAATACAGAAATTCACATTTCCAAAGAAAAATTTCTGATATCCATGCCATGGCCAATGTTCCTCGATGCTCTTGCTGGGAGAGTATGGTATCCTTTACAGAGAGGATTTAGCCTCAGTTCATAAAAAAGAATTTTTTTTCTTATTTTTAAAAATATTTTATTTATTTGAGAGCAAGACAGTGAGAGGGAGAGAGCGTAAGCGGAGAGGAGGGGCAGAGGGAGAGGGAGAAACAGACTCCCCACTGAGCAGGGAGCCTGAATTTGGGCTCAATCCCAGGACCCTGAGATCATGACCTGAGCCAAAGGCAGACACTTAACCAATTGAGCCACCCAGGTGTCCCCCCAAAATAATTTTTCTTGTTGAATTTTTGAATGAGTCATGTATTTTTAAAAACCCAAAATTGCTATGTCTCTGGAAAGGCTTTTGATTGTATAGGTTTGAGAATGTACTTTCTTAAATTCTGTTCCTCCCTTGCCTATTCCAGAATTAAAATAAAATAATGCAAACTGGCCAAATACCTCCTTTAGTGGCACTTCTTAAGTTTGAGTTCCCACGCAAACAGGCGGCACTCTATGTTTAAAAAGAACTCTGTGGAGCTCTGCTGTTCATTCTTCTTCTAAATAGTCTGCATGTGAATTATGGGATCCATTTACACTCAGAAGGCTAGAAACCCCCAAGTATTTGAATGGCAGGCTCTTTAATCTTAAGCTGCTGTGACCCCCCACCACCCTGCCCCCCCGTGACAGGACTCGGCCAACATGAAATCAACTCCAGCTCATCTTTTCCATTGTTGAATTCGCCTTTGACAGGGACCCCAGGAGTCAATGGGACCTCTGTGTGTGGATGGGATTCCCAGGAGAGTCAGGAAGGGGCTGATGATTCATGATAGAAAACATCCCAAAGGGGCTCTGCTTCCCTTTTAATTTTGTGCCAGTGGGGGAAGTTTTGGAAACCGATGCTGATGAGGACAGAATTCTCATTGGGAGCTAAACAGGATCCCTAACAGAAAAGAAACACAAGCTTATGAGAACCAGGTCCAATTCTCTTGTCACGGAGGCCCCACCAGTGAAGAACAGCCCACCAAAGAGGGTGTGCATCCTTTAAATGTGTCGGCGACTTGACCCCCTCTGCAGAACCCTTTTTCCCCGATTCCATAGGAACAAATCAGTTATCTGCTCTGAGTCATTAAATGCCGTTTCTCTCAGCGTCTGCTTTTTTCTGCTCCCTTTTTGTTCTCTCTGGGTGCCTTGGCTTTTTCTGTCCTGGTTTATCCCAGGTATGAATTGCACCCATATTGGGAATTCTCTCTTATGGAAGAATTGGCACCAAGTGGACAAGTTAAAACCTTCCAAATAGAATCTTTAAAAATAAACAAATAATGGGAGTATCTGGCTGGCTCAGTCAGTTGAGCATATGACTCTTGGTCCTGGGTTGTGAGTTCAAGCCCTACATCAGGTGTAGAGATTACTTAAAAATAAAATCTTCCCTTTTTTTTTTTTAAGACTTTATTTATTTGACAGGGAGAGAGAGAGCACGGGGGTGGGGGAGGCAGGAACTGCAGGCAGAAGGAGAAGCAGGCTCCCCACTAAGCAAGGAGCCCAACGTGGGACTCTATCCCAGGACCCTGGCATTATGACCTGAGCTGAAGGCAGTTGCTTAACCAACTGAGCCACCCAGGTGCCCCAAAATAAAAATCTAATATAAATCTAAAATAAAATAACCACCCTCCCCAAACCTTCTATAAGTCAAATCCAGTTCCAAGGAGTTCCAGGGAACTATTCATCTACTTTTGACACAAAACTTTTATCTGAGCTTTGTATTAGTTATTACAACTTGGAACATCTTTGGTTATAGAAGAATTTTTGTTGACTGGAACTAGTTTGGCCACAGAATCTGTTCCCTGCCTTACCAGCACCACCCCAGAGGCCCAGTAACCTGCTGGGGTGCATCGTCTAGGTCAGCGAAGATTTGGTCTGAGCTATCTCCCGGGGGAGGAATCCTGGGGTCCTCGAAAGACCTGGCCCCCTGTGGGGGACCTCCCTGCCCCTACTCCCTTCTGGTTGTTCCCTGGGAATGTTTGTTTTCTCATTTATGTCTAGATTCAACTAATAGGAAAGAGAATGAAACTAGCTACTTGGGGGTTCCCCCCCCTTATTCCTTGTCTCCTCCCCAATGCAGAGAAAGGCAAAGGAGAATCATAATGCATCTTCACTACAAGTATTTTGAATCCCCACATTTTCTTTCATTTTAGGGGAAAAAACTTGTACAAAAACTGTACAAGTAAAGGATGTGTGTTGTAGAAAAACTAGAAGAGAGAGAGAGAGAGAGAAAGAAACCTCCAAAAATACCTTCCCCATTAAAAAAATCAGGCTTCTCAATGGCTTCACTCTTTCCATTTCCACTCTTCCTGAGACTCAGTTCCTGCTGATTTTCATCAAGTCTTATTCTTCTGATTACCACCCTGTGTCTGGTTGGTGCCCCGAGCCCCCAGCATTTCCCCCCACCACTTTAGCTAAGTTGCTTTGAAGAAGATAAAGTACACAAGGGACATGTATCCATAATAGAACAAAATATCCTCATGGACAATTTCAGCAACTCTCTTATAAGGAAGCGATGCCTTGATACTGTTCCTTGGGTCGGCTTCCCCTGACCAGCCTCAGTCCTTATGCCTTCTTACCCCTGGGCAATTTGGCCTTTGTGGGTGACTTTCAGACTTTCTTTCTTAGATCCTCTGAACAGTGGTCGTTCCTTGCCAGCCCTGGCCAGTCTCTCCCAGCTCTCAGTCCTGTACGCAGTTTCTTTCCTTGCATGTTCTTAACGCTACGCCTCTACAAACTCCTTTGTCCATTCTGGGGGCAAGTGTGGCATATGTGAACATCAATCTGCACATTCAGGAATGCAAGAGATTTATTTTTTTCTGCAAGCCACTTATTTTCTATTTCAAGCCTCCATTTCATTGGATGGAAGGAGTTTAATATGTCATTGTGGGATTTATACACACACACACACATGCACACACACACACATACACACATTTAGTCTAGGTCACTGTCTCTCCTTGCTAGACTCCCCTGAGCATTGCCTGTTCCTGCTAGGCCTCTGGGCTGTGTGGGTCGCAGTTAAGTCATCCTTGACCGGAGTTCTCCTCCAGCCCCAGCTTGCTCTCAGCTGGACTCTTCACTACTTTAAGCTGCGGGGGATGGGTCTTCTCTTCCCGTACAATGCTGGGAAAAGTGAAAACCTCCATGGAGCTCCCAGCGGCCTTCATCACATCTCCGGTGTTCTGGGGTGTAAAGGTGTGTGGGGCCTGTTTCAAAGCCTGAGTGCTGGCTGACTACATCATTTGCTGGGCCCCATGCAAGATGAAAACATAAAGCTGGGGAGGGGTTGGGGAAAGTCAACCTCCCCCTCTCATGGGGCCCAGCAGATGATCCCGAGGGGATTGTGGCCTTCATGCCATACACATGTGCCGTACACATATCCATATGTATGCCCCCATGTCTGGACTGGGGGTAGACCACAGAGTCCACTGCTTTTTTTTTTTCCTCTTTTAAGATTTTATTTATGTATTTGACAGACAGAGATCGCAAGTAGGCAGAGAGGCAGGCAGAGAGAGAGAGAGAGAGGAGGAAGCAGACTCCCTGCAGAGCAGAGAGCCCAATATGGGGCTTGATCCCAGGACCCTGGGATCAGGACCTGAGCCGAAGGCAGAGGTTTTAACCCACTGAGCCACCCAGGCACCCCCAGAGAGTCCACTGCTTTGCCCACCCTGTGGCTTTGGCACTGCCACCTGAGGTGCAAAGGCACCTGCCTTAGTCTCACCTCCAGATGCCTTGAAGCCTGTGCACCATCTCCTCTCCGGACCTATGCCAGGTGTGGAAGGAAGCCAAGAGGGCCATGGCACAGGGCACCAGGGGGCGAGAGGTGGGGAACTCACCCCAGGGGAGACCTGGGGGCAGGATTCTCTGTGAGCCAAGGCTTGCTCCATCGCCCTGTCACACTCTACTCTACAAGTCATACATTCCAAGTTAAAACTTCAAGAATTTCAAAACAGCCATTGCAGAGTATTAAACCCCAGTGCCAGGCCCTTCTGAGCACCTTGCCATGCGCACCAGCACTGGCCAGGTTAACCTGATTTTCCTCTGTACCTGGATACAGAAAAGCCAGGAAATAGGCTTCTTTCTGTATGACACCATCCCTTGGGGCCATGGGAATACAACGGTTCTGGCTATTGCCTGGAACGGGGTGAGGGAGGAGTGAGAAGAGTAGGGAGGGGAAGATCCTGAGAGTAACAGGAATTACCAGAAAGAGAAAGAGAACACCCAAACTCGCATTTCAAAAACTCTTTTCCCAGCACATAAGTATCTGCCGATCCTAGCACTCATGGACTTCCAGCTGTCGTCCTTCATCTGAGTCACCAGCGGACTCACCTGCCGGGCACCAGGGCCCGCCCCCCCCATCATGCCCCCCCCCCATCATACACTCAAACAATAGCCTGTATCTCTGCTGGGGTAGGAGGGGGCCTTAATTTCTAGGACTAGGGCAGAGGGCTGCTGAGGCTTTAGGCCACAGGGGCCAAGCCCTCTCAGAGTTGTGGTTTTTTTTTTTTTTTAAAGATTTTATTTATTTATTTGACAGAAAGAAATTACAAGTACACTGAGAGGCAGGCAGAGAGAGAGAGAGAGAAGGAAGCAGGCTCCCTGCTGAGCAGAGAGCCCGATGCGGGACTCGATCCCAGGACCCTGAGATCATGACCTGAGCCGAAGGCAGCGGCTTAACCCACTGAGCCACCCAGGTGCCCCCAGAGTTGTGTTTTAAAATCAGAACATGTTCTTCTAAGTATGGCGCCCTCCAGACCTGCAGTGTCAGCATCGCTGGGGAACTCGTTAGAAATGCAGATTTCTCAGGCTTGCCCCACATCCTCTAAAGCTGAGGGTCTGGGGGTGGGACTCACAGAGGGTTTTAACAAGTGTCTAGTGATTTAATGCACGATACACTTTGAGAACCGCTGCTCTAAACGTATATTACGTGGGAGGTATTTTTCAGAGGTCTTCAGTGCGTTTTCATTCGCAATCTTAGAAAAGAAAATATTGGACCTAGTGTTCATTGTTGACAGTTCAGAGAATTGTAAGAAGGTTCAGCAACGGTAAAGTATGTTCTCTACCCACATGCTAGGATATTTGGAATTCCTACATCAGACATGTATTCCTTCCAGTTCGTTTTACTGTTCTCTTTTAAAAAGGTAAAGTTTCTGTTCGGTAAGTTCACATAAAAGTGTCTGTGATGAGTGCTGTGAAGTGTGTAAACCTGGTGATTCACAGACCTGTACCCCTGGGGATAAAAATATATGTTTATAAAAAATAAAAAATTAAAAAAAAAAAAGTGTCTGCGATATCTGTTGTATTCTGCTTACCATGACTAGGAAGGGAGAGAAACATAGGAAGGGACTTGAGTCAGCAGAACAAAGGGAAGCACTGCTTAGGGCTGGTGCTTCTAGATCTTGTAAAATCACATGAGTAAAGACATTTACTGGAAATGGTCCCTATAACTTATTTTTTTTTCCTATAGCTTAATTTTAAAATAAGGGGGAGAGAATGAAAGAGTGAGTTCAGTGGGGTACATAGTGGATGAAACCTTGTTTCATATGCTGCCACTAACTAGCTAAACTCATAGATAAGTCAAACTCAGTTTTTGTAGAATGTGGCAATGTTGATCTATCTCTAAGAAATTATATCACTAGGAGGTGGTTGCAAGTGACAGGAAATTTAATTCAAACCGTTTTAAACTTTAATCTATTAGCTTTTGTAAATAAAAAAAAAAAGGTCTAGAAGTAATTCTGACTTCAGAACAGCTTGATCAGTGTTCAGAAGAGGCCACAAGACGCAGTTGTTCCTCTTTTTACTCTTTGCTGCTGTGGATGTTGGCTTCATTTTCAGACTGTATAAGTTGGCAAGATAGTAGCCCCAGCTTCAGCCAGCATGGCTCCATGGTTCAAGTCTGGATCTGAGGGCAAACCCAGAAGCCCAGAAAGAAAACCCAAGTGAGGCTGATTGGCTCTGATTTGCCTCCCTTGAGTTATGTGCCTGTCCTTGAGCCAATCAGTGAAACCACAGGAGAAACTGATGCTCCGGGTCATACGCCAAGCCTGGGTCATACACTGTCCCTGGATAGGAGATGGTGGGGAGGTACGGTCAATGCCACAAAACCCACAAGGACTGAAGGTGGGAAAGGGTGGTTCCCCCACAAATATTGGAGGCTTTTACTGGAAATGGGGTAAATGGATAGGGGCTGGCCGGGAAGCCACACGCGTCCACCACAAGGATCTCGGTTCCAACATTCTGTAGTTCTGTGAGGTCCTCCCGCGGCCTAGAGTGCTGGCGTAGAAACCACATTCACCACACTGCCCTCCAGATGGAACAGAATTAGGCTTGGGAGGAAGGAATCCTGTTTCTATTTAGCATGACTAAACTCATACCCTCCAACAGCCCTGACTGGGAAGGCTGTCCCTCCTGGCAAACCAGTTGGCTTCTCATTTCTCCACAAGAATGTGTACAAAACCGTCCACACTCCTGCCTGGCTCTGCCCCTCTGCTCACCTCCATCTTCCTGTTCACCTTCTTCCGTCTTCTGTGCTCCTCTCCGCATGTCGTCTCTTTCTTCCTTTCTTTCTTCATCTTTGTCTCCGGTCTGGTTTTCTCTGTTGCCTCTCTCCGTTTCTCTCTCTTTCCATTTACTGACTGGCCATCTCTCTCTCTCTCTCTGCCTAGCTCTCTCTGAGTTTCCTTCTTGGCTTCTCTCTTTTTTTCTCATTCTGGGTTTTCCCTGTCTCTGTCTCATTCATTCAGTGTCCTATACTGTCTGTTCTTCTTTCTCTCTGTCAAAGTACCTGTCTGTCATGTCCTCCACCTGCCGATTTATTTGAGAGAGAGAGAAAGAGCATGAGAGAGTGCACATGAGAAGGGGGAGGAGGGGAAGGGAGAGAGAGAGAGAGAATCTCAAGCAGACTCCTCGCTGAGCATGGAGCTTGACACAGGGCTCGATCTCACGGCCCTGAGATCATGACCCGAGCTGAAGTCAAGAGTCGGATGCTTAACTGACTGAGCCACCCAGGTGCCCCGAACTGCCAATTTCATTCTTTGTGTCTACTTTTCCTTTCCCCTGTGCTTTTGTCTCTATGCTTCTTTCTTTCTGAAATAGACAGTTTTCACTACTCCAGACAGGACTCTCAAATGTTCACATAATCCCACTTTTTCCCTATGTTTCTTAGCAAGTGGACAAATGGTTTGTAAGGCTGGAGGGGAGACTGTGAGGGAGGGAAATGTAGAGAGAAAAAGGAGGCAGTGATGGGGCCCCTGAAGGAATATCACTGTGAGTAAGGGTTTGTTCAAGCCAAAAGATCACAGGACATGCACAGACACACATGCATAGCAAAGTCACAAACTACCTTTGAGCAGGCACTCAGCTTCTCCATCACAATTATGTTTGGGTTTGGGTGAAGTTGTGTTTTTCTTGGTTGGGCTTTTCCTGACCAAATAGCTGCTCCCTGGATTCCTAAGCAGTTTGAATATCTATAACTGAGTCACAGTCTCCACACTGTGGCTGGCTACTTCACAACAGGGGCAGTGAAGGAACTGACACAGCCGTAGTGTACCTTCATGTGTCCTCCTCTGTGCATGGCACAGCCCCAGTCCCTGTTTTCCTCCTGGGGGTCACCCAGCTCCTGCTTCTCAATGACTGAACAGTCTCTAATCCCAAATCAGTAAGGCCTAATATCAGGCCCTTCACATCCTTCTGCAATTTCCAACTCAAGAGACATTGTTGGGTTGTGAATAAAAGAACATGGGCATTAGAAGAAAATATTGATCCGACAGGTTTTGCACTCAGACTCTATTTCTATGTGGATTCAAAAACTTGCTTCACATAGCCTCCGGAGGACTGTCCTTTTCATCTTCAACGAAGTTAGTCTTCACTTAATCCCGCCTTCATTTTCAAAGGCCAATACATTGGCTTCTGCAGGCACTAGAATATTCTTTACTACAGCGAAAATGGCAAGAAGCGCGTGACATCATAGGACTTTTTTTTTCTTTCCAACTTTACCACTTCACTGCTCTATGATGCTAAGCAGATAACATCACTGAGTCCTAATTTCCATATTTGTAAAAGAAAGGATAATAGGTGCCTAGCATAGTGCCTGGTACTTAGTAGGTGCTGATTAATGGTGTTCATTCATTTAAGACACTGATGCTCAGCTTTGGCTGTCTATTAGAATCTCCTAGGAAGCCTTTAGAAATGCTGAAGCCCAGGCTCCAGATTATCATTTATATTTCTGAGTTTGGCAGCAGTATTTTTATTTTTTAATTTTTATTTTGTTGTTTATTACATAATAGTTTTTTAAATTATTAACATATAATGTATTATTTGCTGCAGGGGTACAGGTCTGTGATTCATCAGGCTTACACATTTCACAGCATGCACCATAGCATGTACCCTCCCCAATGTCCATCACCCAGACACCCCATCCATCCCCTCTGGCAGCAGTATTTTTAAAAAATCCTACCACACATCCCACCCAACCTGTCTCCAGTATGCAGTCAAGCCTGGTATCTTTGATTTCAGAGGAGGTTTGCATTAGATGGGGCTTCTTTTATACTTAATAAAGGGTCAAAGGCCCTGTTTTTAAAAGTGTGTTTGAGGACCCAGAATTTAAACTTGGACCACAGTCCTCGTGAATTGATTTAATTGATTCCCCCAATTTCCAAATATTACCTATTCCTGTAACTTCATCTAAAATGAAGTGTGACCCATAAAATATTCTTCATTTGGCTAAGGGTAAGTACATGTTAAACATTCAGTTCAATAGCATGTACTAGTGAGAACTAAGCTAAACCAAAAGTCTTCTGTCTTCAAAAAATAATCAGTAACTTCAGAAGGTACACCACAAGTAAAAAGCAGTGCTTTTTGTAAAACAAAACAAGACAAAAACTCCCTCCCCTTGGAAGTTGAGGTCTCTAAGCACACACCCTGACAAATTAATTTTCTGTTAAACATCAGCCCTCCTGCTGCTTGTAATGATGGACCTAAGAAGAGGAACAGCCGTTGGCGACAGGAAGTTTGCAATGATGTGGGAGATTTACTGGAAAATTTCCTTCGAAGAAAATAATTTCTGTGGTCAACATTGTTAACAAAAATACATGGGGCTGACCAAACAAAACAAAACAAAACAAAACAAAAAAACATGTCAAACAAGCTTTGTACTTGATGGGATAGAGTATTTTTTTTAAAAAAAGATTCTTATTTATTCATTTGATAGACAGAGATCACAAGTAGGCAGAGAGGCAAGCAGAGAGAGTGGAGGAAGCAGGCTCCCCGTCGAGCAGAGAGCCCAATGTGGGGCTCGATCCCAGACCCTGAGATCATGGCCTGAGCCGAAGGCAGTGGCTTAACCCACTGAGCCACCCAGGTGCCCCGGGATAGAGTATTTTTAAACTAAAAAAATCATGTGTTGTTCTGTGTGTATATTAATGCATTTCTTTCTCATTTGGATGATACTCGACACACTGTGGAAATGTTATGTGTTTCTATTGTCCTTTGTCCTTCCCTCTGCATTGATTATTCCCAGTCTGGAACAGAAATGTAATCTCAGAAAGGGGATGTGTGAAAGGGGGTCCTACTCAAGAGCGTCTATGGGGGCATCTCTTGACTCAGTCCTGCAAGTGTTTGCTGTGATGTTCGTGTGTTGTATCTTGTGTGCGCCTCCTACATCCCCACCTTTCCCCCTCTCGTTCTCTGGACCTCCACAATCACAGTCTCTGCTTCAGAGAACACTGCCCCAAAGCTTGTTTCTGCTGGCCACATCAACTAGGACTACTCTCAGAGGAACTGAAACTGGTACCCAGCCTTGACAGCCCCTCTAGTGGGAAAGATTTGGAACCAGGAGGCCAGGATTCAGTACTTAATCTTACTCTTTACTGTCTGTATGCTTTTATTAAGCAAGCACATAACCTCTATGAGCCTTTTTTTTTTCTCATTTGTAAAATGAAGGATACTAATATTACCTGCCTGGTAAAGATTTTGTCAGCTTCTAGACGCACCTTAAAAATATCACGGGTGGGGCGCCTGGGTGGCTCAGTGGGTTAAGTCGCTGCCTTCGGCTCGGGTCATGATCTCAGAGTCCTGGGATCGAGTCCCGCATCGGGCTCTCTGCTCAGCAGGGAGCCTGCTTCCTCCTCTCTGCCTGCCTCTCTGCCTGCTTGTGATCTCTGTCAAGTAAATAAATAAAATCTTAAAAAAAAAAAATATCACGGGTACGGGGCACCTGGGTGGCTCAGTGGGTTAAAGCCTCTGCCCTCAGCTCGGGTCATGGTCCCAGCGTCCTGGGATCGAGCCCTGCATCGGGCTCTCTGCTCAGCAGGGAACCTGCTTCCCTTCCTTTCTCTCTGCCTGCCTCTCTGCCTATCTGTGATCTCTATCTGTCAAATAAATAAATAAAATCTTTAAAAAAAAATATCACAAGTTCAATTCCACTGAAATAAAAAGCACATATTGCAATCAAATGACTTTTTGGTTTCCCAGTGCACATAAAAATTATGTTTATATTATACTGTAGCCTATTAAGTGTGCGGTAGTATTATGTCTAAAAAAGCAATGTTAAATTAAAAATACTTTAAAGGTGCCTGGGTGCCTCCATTGGTTAAGCATTTGACTCCTGATTTTGGTTCAAGTCATGATCTCAGTGTTCTAAGGTCTAGCCCTGTGTCGTGCTCTGCAGTGGGCATGGAACCTGCTTGAGACTCTCGCTCCCCCAGTGCACCCCCATAAATAAATAAATAAAAGTTTATTGTTAAATAATGCTAGCCATCCTCTGAACTTTCAGCAAGTCATAACCTTTTTGCTGGTGGAGGGTCTTGCCTCCATGTTGATGGCCGCTGACTGATCAGGGTGGTGGTTGCTGAATGCCGGGGTGGCTGTAGCAATTTCTTCAAACAAGACAACAATGAAGTTTGCCTCATCAATAAACTCTTCCTTCCATGATTTCTCTGTAGCGTGTGATGCTGTCTGATGGCATTTTACCTGCAGGAGAACTTCTTTCAAAATTGGAATCTGTCCTACCAAATACTGCTGCTGTTTAACAACTAAGTTTATGTAACATTCTAAATCCTTTGCTGTCATTTCAACAGTCTTCCCACTATCTTTACTAGGAGTACATTCCTGTGGGAGGCCGCAATAAGGCTTGAGACGAGGACCAAACCAGGCCCTGACTTGTGCCTCCTTTAAGGTCCGAATAACCTAACAAAGGGTTTAGGACGGGAAAAGTTGAGTAGCACTGAGAAAGGGTCTGTGCTATGTGTTGTGCGCTCACCTACATGACTTCCCACACGCTTGCTAAACAAATGAGAGCAGTTCGGTTGGGGTCATAAGTTCGTGGCTGGTCCTTGCTGCCCTAGTACCGCCCATAAATTACTTTCAGGTTTGCTGTATCAATACAGAACAATTGTACTGGCATTAGCCACTTGGTGTCCCGAGGTCTGCTTATAGTTAATTGTGAAACTTATTATGGTAACTCGTGGTTGTTTAATTAGACACAGATGTATTGCTTCTTCTATTATCACTCTATATATGGCCTTAATAATTTGAATAAACTTAGCACTGCTGGACATCCTCCTCAGTGCTCCTCCTGCCCCCATCTCTCTGCTTCTCGAGTTCTTTTCTTCATCCTCTTACCCTCATGTTCCTGGTCGATTTGTCGCGCCGGCCGCGACACATTCCGTTTCAAGAAACCACATTCTTTGTTCCTCCACAAGAAGCAACTCCTCATCCATTCAAGTTTGATCACAAGATTACAGCAACTCAGGCCCATCTTCAGGCTCCACTTCTAGTTCTTGTTCTCTTGCTGTTTCCACAAGACCTCTGCGAAGTCTTGAACACCTCAAAGTCCTCCATGAGGGTTGGAGTCCACTTCTTCCAAACACCTGTTAATGTTGGGATTTTGACTTCTTCCCATGAATATTCTTTTTAAAATTTTTTTTTAATTCAATTAATCAACATATAATGTATTATTGGTTTCAGAGGAACAGGTCTGTGACTCATCAGTCTTATATAACACCCAGTGCTCATTATATCATGTGCCCTCCTTAATGTCTGCCACCCAGTTACCCCATCCTCCCACCCCACCTCCTCCAGCAACCCTCTGTTTGTTTCCTATGATTAAGAGTCTCTTATGGTTTGTTTCCCTCTCTGGTTTTGTCTTGTTTTGTTTTTTCCTCTCTTCCCCTATGATCCTCTGTTTTGTTTCTTAAATTTCACATATCAGTGAGATCATGTGATAATTGCCTTTCTCTACTGACTGATTTTGCTCAGCATAATACCCTCTAGTTCCAACCACATTGTTATAAATCCCATGAATGTTCTTAATGACATCTGCAATCATGAATCCTTTCCAGGACGTTTTCAGTTTACTTTGCCCAGAGCCATCAGAGGAATCACTCTATCTATGGCAGTTACACCCTTACGCAATGTGAATTAAATAACATCAAATTTAGTTTATATTATAAATTTTATGACTTAATTTATAGCCAAGAGAAGCTAATTAAGAATTAAGTAATAAGACTTGAGAGTTGAAATTGATCCATGGGCTGCAGGATGGATGCTGTGTTAGCCAGCATGACAGCATTAACCTCATTGTTCATCTCCATCAGAGCTCTTGGGTGACCAGGTGCATTGTCAACAACCTGTCATTTTTGAAAGGAATCTTTTTTCCTGAACAGTAGGTCTCAACAGTGGGCTTAAAATACTTCGTAAATCACATTATAAATAGATGTGCTGTCATCTAGGCTTTGTGTTCCATGTACAGAGCACAGGGAAAGTAGATTGATTTTATATAAAATAATCTATATACATATATAATATAATATATATATATACATACACATTATATATGTATATATACATTATTTTTATATATTTGTATATAAAATACATATATATAAAATATATATTTTATATATAAAATAATACAATATACTCATATATGTATTATACATATAATATATATTATATATATATATAAAATGTAAAACATTACTCAGCTATCAAAAAGAATGAAATCTTGCTAAGCGAAATCAGTCAGTTAGAGAAAGACAAATATCATATGATTTCATTCCCATGTGGAATTTAAGAAACAAAATGGAAGAACATACGGGAAGGAAAGGAAAAATAAGATGAAAACAGAGAGGGAGACAAACCGTTAG
The DNA here is from genome assembly GCF_030435805.1 of Mustela lutreola. Taxonomy (NCBI): domain Eukaryota; kingdom Metazoa; phylum Chordata; class Mammalia; order Carnivora; family Mustelidae; genus Mustela; species Mustela lutreola. The sequence continues at coordinate 99,523,506 of NC_081295.1, read as the reverse complement.
AGACTGTTAGCTCTACAAACAAACTGAAGGTTGCTGGAGGGGAGATGGTGGGGAGGATGGGGTGACTGGGTGACGGGCATGGAGGAGGGCACGTGATATGTTGAGCACTGGGTGTGCAATTGATGAACTGCTAAATTCTACCTCTGAAACTAATAATATGCTATGTTAATTAAATCTAATTTAAAGAAAATAAAGAAATAAGATAAGAGATCTGTGACTTTTCCTTTCACTTGAACAAATAGAGGCCATTGTAGGGTCTAATTAGGGTCTAATCCGGCCTAATTTCAATATTGTGTCTGAGGGAATAGGGAGACCTAAGGAGAGGGAGACAGGTGAGGGAACTGGTCAGTGGAGCAATCAGACACTTACAACATTTATCTAGGAAGATCACCGTCTTATATGGGTATTGTTCATTGTGCCCCAGAACAGTTACAACAGTGACATCAAAGATCACTGATCACAGGTTATCCTAACAAATATAATCATAATGAAAGAGCTTAAAATGTTGAATTAACCAAAAATATGACACAGAGACACAAGTGACCAAACATTGGGAAAATGACACCTATAGACTTGGGGAATTCAGGATCCCCATAAACCTTCAATTTGTAAAAAAAAAAGAAACAAACAAACAAAAACCATTATCTGTTATTTACGATGAAGGAAAGTGCAATAAAACAGAACATGCCCATATAGGCTTATATCATTTCATACAATCTTTTTATATGCACTCTTCTGTAATGCTCTGGAGCTATTTTCCTTATCTTTTTTTTTTTTTTTTTTTAAAGTTTGGAAACATTTCACCTTGATACGACAAACTCGTAATGACTTAAATGAACCCACCAAACTTTTTCTACAAACTTTAGCCTGCAAACCTTCTAGCACAAACCTTAGTTCAGCCTTGCCCCCTTTGAATAGCTACTCCTGAATGCTCCAGGAAGAAAGTAAGATTTCAAAACACTTCACCTTGTTTTTTTCTCTTTTTTTCAGCCTTGGCATCCCAGGTAATTTATTACAGAAATCTGGCTGGGCTTCACAGTGGAGTCTGGAGGCCTTGTAGGGGATGACAAAGAAGGAAACAGATCTTGTCTTTACACAAAGCTGAAGGAAGGGCAGAGGGCCAGTATTTGGCTATATGAGAGGCCTCCATATGCTGGCCCACCCTGCCCACACACTGGGGACCATTGTTCAGAATTTGAGAATCATCATTGCAGTCTGTACTGATCAGGGCAGGAAAAAAACAAAAAACAACAAAAAACCCAAAAACCAAACAAAACACCACCACCACCACCACAAGAAATTGCCTTCCAAATACTCTTATAGAGAGAACTAGAAACTGCAAATAGTAAGCAATATTTCATCCTTAGTTATTATAAAATGTTCATGATGTTCTTAGGAGATAAAAGGTGAGGCTCTCTCAGCCTTCCTGTTCCTGCTTACCTTGATCTACCCATCCCCAACTTCCCTGGAAAATAGTTCAAATCAGACTTGTGTACCTTACCCAAAGAACATCCAGATATCCGAGTGCACCTACCTGTGCAATAGGAAGGCAAACATGTTCTTCCTTCTTGTCTTCTGTTAAGGAGCTCAGGGAAGATAGTAATATTTACTGAACTCCTGGCATATATCAAGGCATTTTCACAGATAGTATTTAATTTCCATTATGAAACTCTGAGATAGGGATTCTCATGCCTATTGATATGGAAACTGAGAGTCAGAATGATGAAGAGATGTGTTCAAGGTCACACAGCAAATGATTGGTAAGAACAGCATCATAACCTCAGTCTACCTCCTTCCTTCCATTGATTCCTCTTCCAAAACATGAATGGAGAGGAGTATAGCAGAAATTCTCACTGTAGTTTCTTAGCTGGTGAAATGGAAAAACATATTGAGCTTACTTTGTTTTTCTAAAGATTTATTTATTTATTGAGAGAGAGAGAGAGAGTACAGCTGGAGGAGCAGAGGGAGAGGGAGAGAGAATCTCAAGCAGACTCCACACTGAGAAAGGAGCTCCACACAGGGCTTGCCTGAGATCATGACCGGAGCTGAAACCAAGAGTTGGAGGCTTAACTAACTGAGCCACCCAGGCATCCCCTGAGATTATTTTAAAATCAGTTAATCAGTCCTGGTTGTTTCTTCCTAAAAGACAATATACATGGGTAAAAAGCCCTATAAAATGAAGCCTTGTGGGTACTAGAAAGTGACCACATTTTTTTCAATAGGTGTCAGTGGATCAAATTTAGCCTTTCCATTGAAATCCCTAGGAAAGTAGGAAATACTACCATTTCTCAAATCATGAAACCTGTCAAAAACAAAAAAATCCCTGTCTTTTCTTTAGAAAGTAAACAGTCATTCTTGGCTCACGGATATGTGAGGATCAGTTGAATTACGTGTCTTAAACAATTTTCTGCCAGTAAGTGAAGTTAGCAAATGATCACTCAAGTATGATAGACTGCTCTTTATAGTGTACTGTCTGCTTTTCTTGTGTGTTTGGAAATTTACATTAACAGAAAGATTTGTTTTAATTTTTTCCATTTTTATTGAAGTCTAATTTAAATACAGTGAAATGACTTTCAGGAATTGCATTTGACGTACATCAACCGCATCCTGCAACAATACAGAATACTGCCTGACCCTCAGAACATCCTGTAAGCTTCATTCCAATCCTTGCCTGCCCCCATCTCTGCAGACAACTACTGCTCTGATTCCTTTTGCCATAGATTGACTTTGCCTATTTCAGAAATTCATATGAATGGAATCACACAGTATGTACCCTTTTGTCTCTGTCTTCTTTTATTCAGTATAATGATACTGAGGCCCAACCAGCTATCACAAGTTTTTTAGTGTTTGTTTTCATTGCTGAGTAGTATTACATTGTATGTACATACCAATTTCATTTATTCATTCTCCTGCTGATGGACATTTGGGTTCTTTCTTTCTTGCTTTTTTAAAGATTTTATATGTTTATTTGACAGAGAGAGAGAGAGAGTGAGAGAGGGAACACATGGAGGGGGAGTGGGAGAGGGAGAAGCAGGCTTCCCACTGAGCAGGGTGCCCAATGCGGGGCTCAATGCCAGGACCCTGGGATCATGACCTGAGCCAAAGGCAGACACTTAACGACTGAGCCACCCAGGCACCCCGTAGGTTGTTCCTAGTTGTCAAGGCCAAGGCTGGAAAAAGAGAAAACAAGGTAAAATATTTTGAAATTTGATATTCTTTGTGGAGTATTCAGGGTTAAGAGTAAAACTACTATGAACATCCAGGCACAAGTCTTTTCTGTGTCTAGTGTTTCCATTTCTTCTAGAAATATATTTGCTGAGTCATAGGGTAGATGTATGTTGGACTTACAAGAAACTGCCAAACTGATTTTCAAAGTGGCTGTACAATTTTACATTCCCACTAGAAATATTCTTCCCAACATTTAGAGCTATCAGTTGTGGTATTTCATTGTAGCTTTCATTTGCATATTCTTGATGATTAAGGATGTTGAGCAATTTTTTCATGTATTTATCAGCATATCTTTTGTGAATTATCTGTTCCAGTCTTTTGCACATCTTACTTGGTTTTTACGTTAAAAATCCTATAATCTCAACTTCCAGATATAACCATCATTAACATTTTTGGACTTTTTTCTATGCATTTATTTATTTCTACAAATTGATTCTTTACAAAAAAATGTGTTCATATTTATAAACTGTTCTGTAACCTATTTTTTTCATTCAGCAATTGGTCATGAACATCATTCCCTCTAATAAATATGCTTCTATGCCATCTTTTTAAAAAAGATTTTATTTATTTATTTGACAGACAGAGATCACAAGTAGGTAGAGAGGCAGGCAGAGAGAGGAAGGGAGGCAGGCTCCCCGCTGATCAGAGAGCCCAATGAGGGGCTCGATCCCAGGACCCCAGGATCATGACCTGACCCAAAGGCAGAGGCTTTAACCCACTGAGCCATCCAGGTACCCCTCTATGCCATCATTTTTTTCACTGAATTTTCATTGCAGCTTTATGCACAATAGCCCAAACAGGAAACAACATTTAACTTGGTGAGTGTAGAAACAAAATATGGCGTCTATCTATGCATTGGAATACTACTCAGCAATAAAAAGGAACAGCCTATATAGATAAATGCAACCGACAGACAAAACCATTATGCTGAATGAAAGAAGCCAGGCATAAAAGTGTAAATATAAACTGTAGTGAGAATGTAAATAAAGTGACTAAAAAAAGTTGGGGCAGAGGGATGGACTGCCAAGAGGTAGGATGAAACTTTTGAGCGTGCTGAAAATATTCTCTATATTGATTGTAGCTACAGTTTCACTGGTATACTCACCAAATTATACATTTTAAATGGAAGCCTATTGCAGGCAAATTATAGCTCAGTAAAATTGATTCCAACAAAAAAGCATTGTTGAGGATCTGCATTATAGGATACAGGCTGGGCCCTGAAGGAGGTGGGGCAAGCTTGATCAACACAATTAGAGAAGAATTAAGTAGTAAGAACCCAGAAAGGATGGGGAGTTGAGACAAAAAAGTACATAGCAGAGTTTATGTTGCAGAAAAAATAGTTTTAAGTTGAATTGGGGCTCTTAATTAAGCCTTGTTAAAGTAGTTTAAGCTGAAAGGGAAATTCATTGCCTTATAGTGTACAAAAAAAATGAGAAACTGGAATCAGAGACTCGGTTAAAACCAGAACTTAGGGAGCCTGGGTAGCTCAGTTGGTTAAGCGACTGTTTTTGGCTCAGGACATGATCCTGGAGTCCCAGGATCGAGTCCTGCACCGGGCTCCCTACTTGGCAGGGTCTGCTTCTCTGACCTCTGACCCTCTCCCCTCTCATGCTCTCTCTCTCTCTCTCATTCTCTCTCAAATAAACAAATAAAATCTTCAAAAAAAAAAAAAAAAAGCCAGGACTTAAATCTCCGATGTCACCTTACTGAGAGGGTAGGGGAGAGGGTTGGAGTACCTGATAATAATCTCAGAAGGATGGAGATTTAGGCTCCCTACTTGGGCTTGCTCTTGAGGATGGGGGTAGGGTTGCAGTTTTATCTGGAGTAGAGTTATTGTCTTAACAGTTTTCTGTCCTTCTAGGCTGTCCCCTTTTGGTCCTTTGACTAGAGCTAACAGGTTTTTCTGGGGTGGGGGGTGCACATTCATAGGCCTTTTTAAAGGTTGCTGACTTCTCCACCATCTAGTCTGGGATATATGAGACAAAATGAAAACCCAGGAACTCACAACCTTGTTTCCTCAGTTCCTGAGGTCTGCCCCGGGTCTGCCTTCTCTCCATCTTTCAGCCCTTTTAGCTTTGTTTTATGTAGAATGTCCACAGTTTTTAGCTGTACTTATCAGCAGGAGGAGTAAGGGAAAAAAATGTGCTTATTCCATCTTTCTAGAAGCAGAAGTCTTTTTGACAACTATTTTCTCCCATTCAATGTCTTAATAAAGAGTTTTGATGAATAGAAGTTTACAATTTTGATTAAGTCCATTTTACCTAGCTGTTTCTTTTGTGATTAGTGTTTTATGGGTTCTTGACAAAGAAATATTTACTGATCTCTAAGGTGCAAAAATAACCCCCATGTGTTTTTCTAGAAGTTTTATGATTTCAGCTTTTACATTAAGAGTTATAATCCATCTCAAATTAATTTTAGTGTTTGGTGTGAATATGAGTTGCAATTGATTTTTTTTCCTATATACACTGCCAGTTGTTTCAGCACAATTTGATGAAAGTATTTACTTTCCTCATTGAATTTCTTTGGCATCTTGGTGAAAAAAATCCATATATGTGAGTCTACTTTTGTACTATTTTCTGATCCAGTAATCTATTGTCTCTGTCTTTGTGCCAAGACTACATTGTCTTGATTACCATAGCATTATAGCAATCTTGAAATCAGATAGTTTATGTCCTCTGAATTTTTTTTCTTTTTAGACTTACCTTGTATCTGTCAGGCTCTTCATATTTCTATAAAAATTTCATAGTCCATTTGTCAATTTTTACAAAAAAAGTCTTCTGTGATTCTGACTGGGTTTGTGTTGGATCTTTAGATCAATTCTTGGAGAATTGACATCTTGATAAGAAATAGTATGTCGACTGTGGCCATTGCTGCTATGAACATTGGGGTACAGATGGTCCTTCTTTTCACTACATCTGTATCTTTGGGGTAAATACCCAGTAGTGAAATTGCAGGGTCATAGGGAAGCTCTATATTTAATTTCTTAAGGAATCTCCACACTGTTTTCCAAAGTGGCTGCATCAACTTGCATTCCCACCAACAGTGTGAGAGGGTTCCCCTTTCTCCACATCCTCTAATACACACATCACCAAACTGTGGAAAGAACCAAGATGCCCTTCAATGGACAAATGGATAAGGAAGATGTGGTCCATATATATTATGGAGTATTATGCCTCTATCAGAAAGGATGAATACTCAACTTTTGTATCAACATGGACAGGACTGGAAGAAATTCTGCTGAGTGAAATAAGTCAAGCAGAGAGAGTCAATTATCATATGGTTTTGCTTATTTGTGGAGCATAAGAAATAATATGGAGGACATGGGGAGATGGAGAGGAGAAGAAAGTTAGGGGAAATTGGAGGGGGAGATGAACCCTGAGAGACTATGGACTCTGAAAAACAATCTGAGGGTTTTGGAGGGGTTGGGGTTGGGAGGTTGGGTGAGCCTGGTGGTGGATATTATTGAGGGCACATATTGCATGGAGCACTGGGTGTGGTGCATAAATAATGAATTCTAGAACACTGAAAAGAACTTTATTATTATTTTTAAAGATTTTATTTATTTTTTTGACAGATGGAGATCACAAGTAGGCAGAGAAGCAGGCAGAGAAAGGGGGGGAAGAAGGCTCCCTGCCGAGCAGAGAGCCCGATGCGGGGCTCGATCCCAGGACCCTGGGACCATGACCTGAGCTGAAGGCAGAGGCTTTAACCCATTGAGCCACCCAGGCACCTCTGAAAAGAACTTTAAAAAAATAAATAAAAATTAAAAGAATTACAAAAATGAGAGAGAGAGAGATGGTCCCTATATACAATGGAATATTATGCAGCCATCAGAAGAGATGAATACCTAATTTTTGTATCAATGTGGAGGACTGAAGGAGATTATGCTGAGGGAAACAAGTCAAGCAGAGAAATTCAATTATCTTATGGTTTCACTTACTTGTGGTGCATAGGAAATTACATGGAGGACATTAGTAGAAGGAAGGGAAAAATGAATTGGGGGAAATTGGAAGAGGAGACAAAGCATGAGAGATTGTAGCTCTGGGAAACAAACTGAGGGTTTTGGAGGGGAGGGGATGGGGGGTTGGTGAGCCTGGTGGTGGGTATTAAGGAGGGCATGTATTGCACGGAGCACTGGGTGTTATGCCTAAATAATTAATCTTGGAACTCAGAAAAAATTAAATTAAAAATAAAAAGAAATAGTATGTCTTTCTGTTTGTCTCCTTTGATTCTTTTAGCAATATTTTAAAGTTTTTAGGATATCTTCTCTATATTTTATTATGTGTATACCTAAGCTTTTGAGGTTTTAAAAGTTATTCTAAGTGGTATTGTTTTAAGATTACTTTTTCAAATGTTCATTTGCTAATATATCTATATACAGTTTTGTATCTTGCCCTTGTATCCAGCTTTTGTTAAGTTGCTTTAAGATTTTCTATATACATGATCATATCGTCTACAAATAAGGACAGTTTTACTCATTCCTTTACAGTTTAGTGCATTTTCTTTCTTTTTCTTATCTTATTACATTGTTGAAGACCTCTGGTAAAGGTATTTCAGACCTCTACTAGGAGTGGTGAGAGTGGATATACTCACCCTGATCTTCATCTTAGGTGGAAAATGTTTTGATTTTTCCCCCCACTAAGTATGTTGCTAGCTGTAGGTTTTTTTTTTTTAAAGATTATTTATTTATTTATTTGACAGAGAGAGATCACAAGTAGGCAGAGAGGCAAGCAGAGAGAGAGAGAGGAGGAAGCAGGCTCCCTGCTGAGCAGAGAGCCCGATGTGGGACTCGATTCCAGGACCCTGAGATCATGACCTGAGCTGAAGGCAGCGGCTTAACCCACTGAGCCACCCAGGCGCCCCCTAGCTGTAGGTTTTTTAGTAGAAATCCTCTATCAGGTTGAGGATGTTTCCTTTTATTTTGTGTTGAATTTTATTGAATGCTTTTCCTGCATCTATAGAGATGATTGTATGATTTTCCTTTCTTATTATTTAAATTACACCAATTTGTATTCAAATATTAGACTAACATTGCATTCCTGGAATAAATCCCATTCAATCATGATGATTACTCTTTTTCTATGTTGCTGGGCTCAATTTACTAAAATTTCGTTAAGGACTTTTACATCTATGACTGTATTGGTCAGTGGTTTTCCTTTTCATAACGTCTTTTTTAACTTTGATATCAGAATAACACTGGTCTTATACATCAGGTCTAAGTGTTCCCTCTCCTCTATTTTCTAAAAGAAATTGTATAGGATTCATAGTGTTTCTTCCTTAAATGTTTGAGGTAATTCATTAGTGAAGTCTTTTTTAGTGTGTATGTAACTTGTTTTATTTTCTTTCTTTCAGGAATTAAAATCCTCCATAACTATTGTCCAGTATCTTAAAACAATATTTTATATATTTTATCTAGTTCAGTGGGGGGTTATAGTGGGAGAGCTTTGTGGTACCAATTGCTTCATCATGACTAAGAAGAAGTTTGTTTTAATTGATGCTGTTATTAAGATAATTTAAAATTCAATAGATTCAGTATTACCCCAGTATTGAACCTACCTCAGCAGGTTGTATTAATAACATTTCTGTTGAATTTACCCCCAAATTAAGTAGCAATATAATTTGTATAATTCATTATTAGCAGAGACTAGTACACTGAACAACAGACATGTACTCATCAACTAATCAATAATTAAAATTATTTTTGCTTACTTCAATTTTGATATGCTTTCTTATATGGGATTAAAAAATAGTAAAGTTACAGGTAGAGTTATTTTGCATTATTCTAATATGCTCCATGAGTGTTTTGCATTTCGTCCATTATGCTTAATAATAGGAGATGAAAAGTTTGAAACCCATTATTTAGAGATATGTTTCAGAAAAGTTATTGCTTAAATGTGGAAAACTTTTCTAATAAAATGAATGTAAACATGTGTATGATTCTGTTATCTGAGCAGAAATTAGGTGTTCCCTGGTTGAATATCTGAGAACTTTACCATTATACCTACATCTTCTGCTTGGCTTTGTCCCTGCTGATTCTCATCATGGGATTAGACTGTGTGGAAAGCAGTCCTTTTCCCAAAATGATACATAATATCCAGGTTAATATCCATTAAGGATCAAGCTGGAAACCTAATCCTTTGCTTATCAGGCCTGCTCCAGCTTAAATCTACTTTCTCAGACAATCAAATTACTTCAACTTCCTTTTGGAAATTAAGTGGGAATAGTAAACGAATGATAAAGTAAAATTAAGAAACCACTGGGCAGTTGTGGTTCTAGCCTTCACTTAGGGTAGGTGAAATCATTTACCCTACACTGAGTTAAAGCACCCCACCCAACTCTTTGGACCACCCAAGATCTGAAGCCTGTATCCCACTGGGTCCAAAGGGAGAAGTCCTCAAAGCTAAGGATCACCATGGGTATTCCACTGTGAACTTGGAACCAATTGTAGATTAAAAAAAAAAAAACACAACCAAAAACTTTCTGGCATTTATATTGTTATATTGCCACTGTAATTAAGGGTAATGTCATATCCTTTGAAAAATCTGAAATGATATTAAAGTGCAGAGAACATGTAAGAACATGCAGTTTTAGCACTGTGGAAAACTTATTTAAAAAGTACATTATAATGAAACAATATGTTCATTGTTGATAGCACTAGTGAATAATTCTAGCAACTGCTGGATTTTAGCAATCATTGCTCTAGACCTTCTCCCACCACTCTCGTCATGGAAATTAACCATTTAATTTGAAATTAACCCATCAAAATTAATCCAATGATGGGAGTGGGAGGCAGATCAAAAAATCTTAGTATTCTCTGCCAACAAATTTATAATAAAAAAGATTGATGGTTTATTTAAATGTAGTAGATTACAGGTCCCAGGTGCTTCAAAATTACCAGGAGACTTTAAAAATTCAAAGGCCCAGGCCTCATCCCCAGATATTAGGATTTGATTGATATGTCTCTATGAATTTACCTATTCTGGCCATTTCATAAAAGTGGAATCATATTCTCTGCCTGCCTCTCTGCCTACTTGTGAACTCTGTCTATCAAATAAATAAATAAATAAATAATCTTTAAAAATTTTTTTTAAAAAGTAGAATCATACGATATATGACCTTTTGTGACTGACTTTTTTGACTTAGCATAATGCTTTCTAAGTCATATATACTGTAGCATGAATCAGCACATCATTCCTTTTTAGGACTAAATAATACTCCATGATATGGATATAACACAGTTTGTTTATTCATTCATCAGCTGATAGACAATTGGATCATTTCCATTTTGGCTGTTAGAATAGTTCATACTGCTACTATGAACATTTTTTTAAATTTATTTTTTATTTATTTTCAGCATAACAGTGTTCATTGTTTTTGTACCACACCCAGTGCTCCATGCAATTTGTGCTCTCTATAATACCCACCACCTGGTTCCCCAACCTCCCACCCCCCCCACCACCACTTAAAACCCCTCAGATTGTTTTTCAGAGTCCATAGTTTCTCATGGTTCACCTCCCCTTCCGATTTCCCCCAACTCCCTTCTCCTAACTCCTCATGTCCACCATGCTATTGGTTATGCTCCAGAAATAAGTGAAACCATATGATAATTGACTATGAACATTTATGTGGAACTCTTTTTTATTTTTAAGATTTTACTTATTTATTTGAGAGAGAGAGAGAGCATAAGTGGAGAAAGGTCAGCGGGAGAAGCAGACTCCCCGTCAAGCAGGGAGTCTGACACGGGACTCGATGCTGGGACTCCGGGATCATGACCTGAGCTGAAGGCAATTGCCCAACCAACTGAGCCACCCAGGCGCCCTTATGCGGAAGTCTTTATGTGGATATATATTTTCAGTTCTCTTGGGTATATGTTTAGGGGTCAAATTATTGGGTCACATGGTAATTCCTTTTTAAAAAAATTTTTTTTATTTATTTATGAGGGTGGCGGGAGGAGAAGAGGGAGAGGGACAAGCAGACATAGACTCCATGCTGAGCAAGGAGACGGACATGGGGCTTGATCCTATGACCCTAAGATCAGAATATATATGTATTCTATATGTAACTTTTTGATGTATTGCTAAACTGTTTTCCAAAGTGGCTGCATCATTTTACATTCCCACCAGCAATGTATGAGGGATTCAATTTCCCCACTCTGTCCCCAATAACACTTGTTATTATCTGTCTTTTTTGTTATAACCCTAGTGGTTATGAAGAAGTGATATCTTATAGGTTTTCTAAAAATTTTTAATTATTATTTTAAAGTTTTAATTCTGGTATAGTTAACATATGTATTATATTCATTTCAGGTATACAATACAGTGATTCAACGATTTCCATATGTCACTCAGGGCTCATCAAGATAACTATAGTTAATGGCTCTCACCTGTTTCACTCATCACCCACCTCCACCCCTCTGATAACCATCAATTTGTTCTCTGTAGTTAAGAGTTATTTTTTTTTTGTTTCTTTTTGTCTTTGTTTGCTTTGTTTCTTATATTCCACATATGAGTGAAATCATATGTCTTTCTCTGACCGACTGATTTCATTTAGCATTATATTCTCTAGCTCTATATATGTCATTGTAAACAGCAAGTTTTCATCCTTTTTATGGCTGACCAATATTCCATTGTATGTACATACTACTTCTTTATTCATTTATTGATGGACAGTGGGGCTGCTTCCATAATTTGGCTGTTCTAAATAATGCTGTAATAAATATAGGTGTGCACATATTCCTTCAAATTAATGTTTTCATATTCATATTCAAATTCACTAGTAATACAATTACTGGATCATAATGTAATTCTATTTTTAGTTTTTTTAGGAACCTCCATACTGTCTGTCACACTGGCTACACCAGTTTACATTCCTACTAACAGTGCATGAGAGCTCCTTTTTCTCTACATCCTTGTTAACACTTGTTTCCTGAGGTTTTGATTTTAGCTATTCTTACAGGTGTGAGGTGATATCTCATTGTGATTTTGATTTGCATTTCCCTGATGATGAGTGATGTTGAGCATCTTTTTATGTGTCAGTTGGCCATCTGTATAACTTGGAGAAATATCTGTTCATGTCTTCTCCCCATATAAAATTGGATTATTTGTTTTTTTTTTTTTATGTTGAGTTGTGTAAGTTCTTTATGTATTTTAAATACTAGCCCTTTATCAGATATGTCATTTGCAAATATCTTTTCCCATTCAGTAGGTTGTCTTTTAGTTTTGTTGGTGCTTCCTTTGCTCCGCAGAAGCTTTTTATTTTTGATGCAGTCCTAAGAGTTTATTTTTATTTTTTTTTCCCTTGCCGCAGGAGACATATCTAGAAAGATGTTGCTATGACCATTGTCAGAGATATTACTACGTGTGCTCTCTTCTAGGATTTTTATGGTTTCTGGTCTCACATTTAGTTTCTTAATTCATTTTGAGTTTGTTTTTGTGTTTGGTTCAAGAAAGTGGTTCAGTTTCATTCTTTTGCATGTAGCTGTTCAGTTTTCCTAACACCAGTTGTAGAAGAGACTGTTTTTTCCCATTGCATATTCTTTCCTCCTCATTGAAGATTAATTTACCATATAATTATGGGTTTATTTCTGGGCTTTCTTTTTGGTCCTATTGATATATGTGTCTATTTTTGTCCTAGAATATACTGTTTTGATTATTACACCTTTGTGATATAACTTGAAATCTGGAATTGTGGTACCTCCAGTTTTTTTTGTTTGTTTGTTTTGAGATTACTTTGGCTACTCAAGGTCTTTAGTGGTTCTTTACAAATTTTAAGATTTTGTTTTAGTTCAGTGAAAAATGTTGGTATTTTGATAGGAATTGCATTAAATCTGTAGATTGCTTTGGGTAATATAGACATTTTAACAATATTTGGTTTCCAATCCATGGAATATCTTTCCATTTGTTTGTGTTGTCAATATTATTTATCACGTTTATAGTTTTCAGAGTAGAGATCTTTTGCCTCTTTGTCTAAGTTTATTCCTGGGCATTTTATTATTTTGATGTAATTTTAAATGGGACTATTTTCTTAATTTCTCTTTCTGTTTCTTCATTATTAATTTATAGAAATGCAACAGATTTCTGTACATTGATTTTATATCCTGTGACCTTGCTGAATTCATTGTCAGTTCTAGTAGGTTTTTGGTGGAATCTTCAGGGTTTTATATATATAGTATCATGTCATCCTCGAATAGTCAGTTTTACTTCTTCCTTACCAATTCGGATGACTTTTTATTTCTTTTTCTTGTCTGATTGCTGTGGCTAGGACTTCCAGTACTATGTTGAATAAAAGTGGTGAGAGTGGATATTCTTGTCTTATTCCTGACTTTAAGGGAAAAGCTTTTAGTTCTTCCCCATTGAGTATGATATTAGCTGTGGGTTTTTCATATGTGGCCTTTATTATGTTGAGGTATGTTCCCTCTAAACCTACTTTGTTGAGGGTTTTTATCATGAATAGATGTAGTACTTTGTCAAATGCTTTTACTGCATCTATTGAGATGATCATATGGTTTTTATTCTTTCTCTTATTGATGTGATATATCATCTTGACTGATTTGCAAATATTGAAGCACTCTTATATCCTGGAAATAAGTCCGACTTGATCATGGTGGATCATTTTTTAAAATGTATTATTGGGTTGGATTTGCTAGTATTTTGTTGAGGATTTTTGCATCTATGCTCATCAGAGATCTTGGCCTGTGGTTCCTTTTGTGTGTGTGATGTCCTGATCTGGTTTTGGTATCAGGGTAATGTTGGCTATATAGTATGAATTTGGAAGTTTTCCATCTTTAATTTTTGGAAAAGTTTGTAAAGAATAAGTATTAACACTTCTTTAAATGTTTGGTAGAATTCACCTGTGGAGCCATCTGGTCCTGGACTTTTGTTTGTTGGGAGTTTATTGATTACTGATTCAATTTCATCACTAGTTATCAGTCTGTTCAGATTTTCTATTTCTTCCTGCTTCAATTTTGGTAGTTTATATGTTTCTAGGAATATCTCATAGTTTTGATTTGCATTTCTCTCATAACTAATAATATTGAGCATCTTTTCATGTATGTTTTGCTCATTTATGTATCTTCTTTGGAGGAATGTCTATTCAAATTCTTTTAAATTGGATTTTTTAATGGTTGATTTGTAAGAGTCTTTATATATTTTGGATACTGGAGTATAGATAGATATCAATAGTTAGCAATAGATGCATTGATATATAATATCTGATGTATGATTTATGAATAATTTTTCTCCTTTTATGGGTTGCTTTTCACTTTCTTCTAAACTCTCTGATGCACAAGCTTTTCATTTTGGTTAAGTCCAGTTTTACTTTTTTCTTATTACTTGTGCTTTTGCTGTCAAATCTAAGAAATCATTGCCTAATCTAAAAATCACAACGATTTATATCTATGTTTTCCTCTCTAGTTTTATAATTTTACCTCTTACATTTATGTCTTTGATGCGTTTTGGGTTACTTTTTGCATATGGAGTGAAGTAGGAATCCAATTTAATTCTTTTGTGTCTGGATATCCAGTCATTCCAACACTGTTCATTGAAAATTTTGTTCCTTCCCCACCACATGTCTCAAAACCCTCTCAAAACCAAGTTGACTGTAGACACATGGATTTATTTCTAGACTCTCAATTCTGTTTCATTTATCTAAACATCTATCCTTATGCCAATACTACATAGTCTTGATTACTATAGTCAGCTTAAAATCAAGAAGGGTGGGTCCTACAACTTTTTTTTTCTTTTGTTTTGTTTTGTTTGAGATTGTTTTGGCTATTCTGGGTCCCTTGCATTTCCATGTGAAATGCTATGAAGAATATTGCTATCTTAACAATATTAAGCCTTCTAGTCCATTAACCTGAGATGTTTCCATTAACTTAGGTCTTCTTTAATTGCTTTCAGTGATGTTTCATAGAAGTTTTCTGTGTACAGTATTGTAACATTGATACTTTTTACAGTTTTCCAGTTAATTATAATTTACAGCCAGAGTTGAGAATCATTGCCTAATGTCCATAAGATTATCCCCCAAATCACAAATCTTAGGGTAGCTGTCCATGTGTGGCCCTGCTAAGAACAGGGAAGTGAGGTTTACCTTGACTAAGATGTCCTACTTCTGAGAGATGTCCATTTCATAGGAAAATCTGGTAGTAAAATGTAATTATACCCTACAAAGAATCT
This sequence comes from Mustela lutreola, assembly GCF_030435805.1. Taxonomy (NCBI): domain Eukaryota; kingdom Metazoa; phylum Chordata; class Mammalia; order Carnivora; family Mustelidae; genus Mustela; species Mustela lutreola. The sequence continues at coordinate 99,508,105 of NC_081295.1, read as the reverse complement.
GAGAGTTTCAAAATCTTGAGAGGTCTGAGAATTAATTTATGCTGGCCCAGAGGGGTGAGAGTCTATCTGATTTTAATGTCTACTAAGAGTGAATGTACATTGAACAGCCTTCATCAATAACCCATACCCATGTTAACTAATTCTCCCCTCTGAAGATTTCCTCACCCACTACCTCTGCTTTCCTCTTTATAGCTAGATGTTTAACCCCCTTGGGCTCTCCATCCCATCTGTACCCAAACTATGATATGTCTAAATTCTGATTATTTAACTTAAGGCTATTTCTCAGTGGATCTGAGGAACATCTGTTCACCATTTCTAGTACAGAGACTAGAAAGCCTTTGTTGTTTGTTTTTGTTATTCTTTGGTTGCTTTCTTTTGGGTTAGTTTGTTTTTTTCCTTTTGGCTCTAGATTTCTGCCTTTCTCACATGCAACACCTTCAGGCTTGACAAAATCACTGAAATCTAAAGGGGATTAAATGTCATTTCATATTAATATTACATTTTGTGACCCCACCCATAGATAAGTGAGGCTATGGATAGCTGGAGACATTGACATAGGATGCTATTGTGACAAGTGGTCAGGTTTTCTCTGAGAAAACTTTGGAATAAATAACATATCAATCCACTTATGACAGTAGTCAACCCCTGACTGCTCAACTTCCTCTTCTTATCTCTAGAACTCAGGATCTCTCTGGGTCCTGCTACCATCTACACCTCCGCAATTCTAGTTTATATGACCACATGACCTCCCTGAAGACTGAAGGGCAGGATAGATTTTCTGGAATACAAATGAAGAAATTATCTCTTCACATAGGACTGAACGATAGGCCCAAGGCGCTCAACTTTTTCCCACTTCACAAATGATAGATGATGCTTACAACCACCCCACTCCTTAGTGCTCTATCCATACACTGAAAAAAGTCTAAATATTTTATAACAAAGATATGAAAATAGTACTAAGGCTTTTTTCTTGGTTTAATATTAATACATCATTTTATCCATCTAAATAAATCAGTCACTTGGAATTTTAAAAATTATAATAAAGCATGGGAAAATACAGAGCTAGTCTAATTTTTAAACTTTATTTGACAAATGGATAAAGAAGAGGTGGTCTATATACACAATGGAATATTACTCAGCCATCAGAAAGGATGAATATCCAACTTTTGCATTGACTTGGATGGGACTGGAGGAGATTATGCTAAGCGAAATAAGTCAAACAGAGAAAATCGATTATCATATATTTTAACTTATTTGTGGAACATAAGGAATAGCAAGAAGGAAATTGGGAGAAGGGAAAAATAAAGGGGGAGAAATCAGATGGGGAGACAAACCATGAGAGACTATGGACTCTGGGAAACAAACAGAGAGTTTTAGAAGGGAGGGGGTAGGGAATGGGTGAGCCTGGTGATGGGTATTAAGGAGGGCATGGATTGCATGGAGCACTGGGTATTATACACAAACAATCATGGAACACTATATCAAAAACTCATAATGTACTCTATGGTGACTAAGATAACACAGTAAAAATAACAAAAAAATAAAATACAAGACAAGTTGTTTTTCAGCCCATTTCTCTACAGGTATATCAACAGGGTAAGTAAGTATTTCAACTGAAGAATAAGCTTAGATAAAAATTGTTTTATCATTTTAATGTGCCATCTGTTGAATTTTTTAAAAATTAGCATTAATATCAATAATATTAATGTAAACATTGCTTTGGTTTGGTAATAATATTTTATCATGTCATTATAATAGAAATGTTCATAGCACCATTCTTGTTTATAAACTACTTATATATACTTTGTCTGTTCTTTGTATATTTATCCATGTTTCTCATTTTTTTACTACGTTATGTTAGTCACCATGTTTCTCATTTTAAAAAAGGTGAGAAATTTTCTCATAAGAAAATGAGAAAACACTCCATTGCAATGGTTTTCAATTTTCCTACTTATTAATAGTATATCATTAATAAAGGCCGATTTGGGCCTTTAGAGAAACCGAAGCAAGCCATATGACTATCTTTTCTCCTGGGGGGAAAAAAAGCACACTACCAACACTAAAGTCACAAGCCACGAAAGAAAAAATTGATAAGCTGAACTTCATTAAAATTAAAAATATTTGCTCTGGGGACACCTGGGTGGCTCAGTTGGTTAAGCAGCTGCCTTCGGCTCAGGTCATGATCCCAGTGTCCTGGGATCGAGTCCCACATTGGGCTCCTTGCTCAGCGGGGAGCCTGCTTCTCCCTCTGTCTCTGCTTGCCTCTCTGTCTGCGTGTGCTTGCTCTCGCTCTCTCTCTCTCTGACAAATAAATAAATTTTTAAAAAATTAAAAAAAAATTTTAAAAATATTAAAAAATATCTGCTCTGCAAAAGACAATGTCAAGAGAATGAGAAGAAAAGCTACAGACTGGGAAAAAGTATTTGCAAAAGACACATCTGATGAAGTACTGTCATTCAAAATGTACAAAGACCTCTTAAAACTCAACAATAAGCAATCAAACAACCTGATTAAATAATGGGCCAAAGATCTTAACAGGCACCTCACCAAAGATGTACAGATGGCAAATAAGCATATGAAAAGATATTCCACATTATATGTCATTAAGGAAATGCAAATTAAAACAGCAGTGAAATGCTACTACACATCTATCAGAACGGCCAGATGCAGAACACAGACAGCACCAAATCCTGGAGAAGATGTGCGAGAACAGAAACTCTCATTCATTGCTAGTGGGAATGCAAAGTGGTACACCTACTCTGGAAGACAGTGGGGCAGTTTCTTAGAAAACTAAACATACTCTTACCATATGATCTAGCAATTAAGCTCCTTGGTACTTACCAGAAGGAACTGAAAACTTACATCCAACAACCAGCCTGCCTACAGATATTTTTAGCAGCTCTATTCGTAATTGCCAAAACTTGGAAGCAACCATGATGTCCTTCAGGAGGTGAATGGATTAATAAACTGTAGTATATCCAGACATTTCTTTTTAATGCTAAATGGAGTATTATTCAGCATTAAAAAGAGATGAGCTATCAAGCTAAGAGAAGACATAGAAGAAGCTTAAATGCATGTTAATAAGTAAAAAAAAAAAATCTGAAAAGGCAACATACTGTTCAATTCCAACCATATAACACCCTGGGAAAGGCAAAACTATGAGGACAGTAAAGATCAGTGGTTGCAGGGGTTGGAGGTTGGAGGGACAGATGCACAGGCAGACCACAGGAGATTTTTAGGGTAGTGAAAATACTCTGTATGATACTGTAGTAATGGATACATGTCATTATACAAACCCACAGAATACACAACACCAAGAGTGGACCCTAATGTAAACTATGGACTTGGTTTGATTATCCTGTCTCAGTGTAAGCTCATCAACGTTAACAATGTACCTCTCTGGTGAGGGCTGCTGACAATAAGGAAGGCTATTATACGTGGGGCAGGAGGTATATGGGAACTCTCTGTCCCTTCTTAATTTTGCTGTGAACCTACATCTACTCTAAAATATAAAGACTTTAAAGTTAAAAAAAACTTTTAAGCATACTACCTATAAAAGAAATAATTTTGACTCTGCTCTGATTTTCTTAAAATCCCAAGCTGACACAGTATTTCACTACTATTAGTAAAACATTAATTGCAACGTGCTTCACAGTTAACTGAGGCTAAGTTCCTCTGGTCTAGACTAATGATCTCCATTTTTTTTTTTACATGTACCCATGCAACTAAAAATGTAAGCATGAATACCCCAAAGTTGGTATGTATATTTATTTAAAAATTATATGCATATAACACTGTGCTTACATATTCTGTACACAGAATAGAAAGTTTTAAAAGGTGACATGAAAATATAAATGAAAACTCTAACATTTTTCCTGCAACCGTATGGATTGTGTTGCACAGACTTTAGCAAGTTTATTTTCCCCTCCCACTTCTAGAAAAAAATAAAGCAGGGAGCAATTTGAGGACCCACCAGGGAGTACAATTTTTGGCCTCAAATTTTTCTTTTTGGTGAAGGACCTTAAAACTACTAAAGAGCAGGTCAGATGTTTGCTTATGTATGTAATCTGAGTTATATGGGTGTTAGAAAGACTTTGGGTCCTTCCAGAAGCTTCCAGACCGGATTGATTTTGACCTGTCATGTGAACTCTGGAAAGAAGGTGAAAATGAGTCATTATATAGGCTTGGGCTTTTTCTTTTCTTTCCTCCTTTCTTCCCATTGAAGGAATAGTGCAGAATTTTATGCAGCTTTCACGGTCTTTTCCTTTTGACAAAACACTGAAATGATGAACCTTTCTCAATTGTCTGTAACACAAGGTGTGTCATGAGCTTCTTCATGAGAGTGTCCATTGGCTTTTGATCCTTTCTATGTTTTGTTATTTTCATTATTTAAGTCTCTAGTAAAATTGTATGGAAATTGTAGTCAACCATGGGAAAGCTTTTATTTCATCCTCAAAGGAACTGAACCAATGGTGATTTGTTTACTTTCCTTGCTTTCTTTTTTAAAATAAGGTTTTCTTGGGGCATCTGGGTGGCTCAGTCGTTAAGCATCTGCCTTCAGCTCTGGTCATGATAGAAGGGTCTAGGGCTCCCTGCTCTGTGGGGAGCCTGCTTCTCCCTCTCCCACTCCCCTTGCTTGTGTTCCCTCTCTCACTATCTCTCTCTCTGTCAAATAAATAAATAAAATCTTTTTAAAAAGTAAAATAAAATAAGATTTTCTTCTAAATACAAAAGCAACACATAGCATAATAAAAAATTTTGGAAAATACAAGAAGAAAAGAACAAAATTAAAGCCTCTTATATTCATATTAACTAAAGATAATGCCAAGCTAATCTCTTTTTCCCCCATGAAAGTAATGTTTATCAAAATTGGGATCATATTGCATTTCTCATTTCATTTCATCCTTATAAATTAATACCTGACCATTGTGACTATTTTTCATGTGAAAATTTTTTCAAAAACCTTTATTTTTAATGAATGCAAACTATTTCATCAAGTAGGTATATTATAATCTAACATTCCCTTATAGTGGATGCTTAGGCTATTTCTAATGTTTTTGTGTGTGCTTTATTGACATTGACAAATACAATTGTATATATTTAAAGCATTCAAGATGATAATTTGATATACATATACACTTTGACATGATTACCATGATCAAGGTAATTAACACATCCATCCCTTCAAATGTTTAATTTTCTTTTTTTTTTTTAGTGAGAATGCTTAAGATTGCTTTCAGCAATCTCCAAGACTGTGTTATTTTTTTTTTTTAAGATTTTATTTATTTATTTGACAGAGAGAGAGAGGGAGAGCAAGCACAGGCAGACAGAGTGGCAGGCAGAGTCAGAGGGAGAAGCAGGCTCCCTGCCGAGCAAGGAGCCCGATGTGGGACTCGATCCCAAGACGCTGGGATCATGACCCGAGCCGAAGGCAGCTGCTTAACCAACTGAGCCACCCAGGCGTCCCTCCAAGACTGTGTTATTAACCGCAGTCACTGTGCCTCAGAACTTATTCTTCAACTGAAAATGTGTATCCTTTGGTCTACATCTCCCCAATTTCTAATTTTTTGATGTCATTTTTGCAGTGACAAGCATCCTTATATGGATGTGTTTTATTACATATCATATTATTTGAGAGTGATGGATTCTAAGAAACTTAATTCCTTCCTTAGAAAGAATCTGAAAATTAATAATAATTTGGATAATATTATAAAAATGTTTTATAGAAAGCAGCCACTAATTATACATCTATTAATGATGGATGGAAATGGATGTCACTCAGCATAATTATGAATACTGAGTATTATCTCTAAAACATTTTCAAGGGGAACCTGGGTGGCTCAGTGGGTTGGGTGTCTGCCTTCCACTTCTTTCGTGATTCCAGAGTCCTAGAGTCGTGGGATCAAACCACACGTGGAACTCTCTGCTCAGTGGGAGCCTGCTTTCCCCTCTCCTTCTGCCTGGCTACTCCCCCCTGCTTGTGTGCTTGTGCACTCTCTCTGCACCAAATAAATGAATACAATCTTTTAAAAAAGAAAAAAAACTTTACAAAAATAAATAAATAAAACAGTCTCAAGAGAGGTTGACTGAAAAGGGGCATGAGAGAATCCTTTGTAGTTTTGGAAGTATTCTGTATCTTGAATACTTGGTTTGGTTTGTGTGGTTTCACTCTGTGTGTGTGTGTGTGTGTGTGTGCGCGCGCGCGCATATGTGTATAAGCATGCATGTGGGTCAGAAATCATTGAATTTTACCTTTAAAATTTGTGTCCCTTACTATATGTATTTCCCAATATTTTTTTACATTGTATGTGTGTTTTATATTTGCCAACTTGACAGATGGAAATAGTATATATATTTTTCATCTTTCCAAGTGCATTACTATGTCTTAAAGAGGGATCACCAAATTTCTTTGTTTGACCACTAGTACATTTTTTTTCACTAGTACTTTTTTTTGTTTGTTTGTTTTTTGTTTTTTTACTAGTATTTTTTTTAAAGATTTTATTTATTTATTTGACAGAGATCACAAGTAGGCAGAGAGGCAGGCAGAGAGAGAGGAGGAAGCAGGCTCCCCAATGAGCAGAGAGCCCAATGCAGGGCTCGATCCCAGGACCCTGAGATCATGACCTGAGCTGAAGGCAGAGGCTTTAACCCACTGAGCCACCCAGGTGCCCTACTAGTATGTTTTTAATAACAGAATTTTCCACTGTGGTCAATGAGTGAAAGCCTTATTTGCATTGTGTCTGTAAATCAACATTATATCTCCCTGGCAGATATTCCTTTGGAATGTTGTGGCTCATTATCTCTTCGGTTTATTCATTGCTTTGTTCAAATGCTGTTTTGGCATATTTTCCAGACAACATCAATAAAATATTTTTTTAAGATTTGATTTATTATTTATTTATTTATTAGAGAGAGAGCGCGCGCACACAAGCACAGAGAGTGGAAGAGGGCGAAGCAGGCTTTCCGCTAAGAAGGGAGCCCCATGCAGAACTTGATCCCAGGACCCCAAGATCATGACCAGAGCCTAAGGCAGGCACTTAACAAACCGAGCCACCCAGGTGCCCCTATAAAATTCTTTTAAAGAATATTAAAGCTTTGAAACTCTAGGTACAATACCAGAGTTTTTAGTATCTAGAATAGTGTATCTCAGACTGGAATCCATGTACAAATCCACCTGGGATTCTTTTTTTTTTTTTAACGTATAGCATAAAATGCACCATCTTAGCTATTTTTAAGTGTATAGTTCAGTAACATTGGGTATGTGCACATGGTTGTATAGCGGATCTCTACAACTTTTTAATCTTGCACAACTTTTGTGGCACCTGGGTGGCTCCATTGATTAAGTGTCTGCCTTCAGCTCAGGTCGTGAGCCCAGTACCGAGCCCTGCACGGGGCTCCTTGCTCAGCAGGGAGCCTGCTTCTCCTTCTCCCTCTGCTGGTTGCTCCCCCTGCTCGTGCTCTCTGTCAAATAAATAAACAACGTCTTAAAAAAAATCTTGCACAACTTTATAACTACTGGACGACAACTGTCCGTGTTCCCCGTCCCCCAGCTCTTGGCAACCATCATTCTTTCTGATTCTGTGAGTTTGACTATTCCAGATCCTCATATTAGTGGAATAGTATGTATTGTGTATTTGTCTTTTTGAGACTGCCTTATTTCATCTATCATAACGTCTTCAAGATTCACCCATGTCACTGCATGTGACAGGATTTCTTTTTTAAAGGTGGAATAATATTCCATTATATGTATATACTATATCTTTTGGTGAACACTTCGGTGGCTTCCACTTCTAGATTATTGTAAATAATGCTGTAATAAACATGGGGTGCAAATACCTCTTCTAGGTCCTGATTTTATTTGTTTTTTGGATATAGACTCAGAAACGGGAGGGATTGCTGGATCAATTGGTAATTCTATTTTAAATGTTTTAGTGAATTCCATACTCTTTTCCATTGCAACTGCACCATTTCATATCCCCTCACCCCCAACAGTGCACAAAGATTCCAATAGCTTTACATCCCCACCAACATTTGCTATTTTCTGGGGTTTTGTAGTAGCCATCCTAACGGGTGTGAGATGTGGTTTTGATTTGCATTTTTTTAAATGATTAGTGATGTTGAGTATCTTTTAAATATGCTTGTTGGCCATTTGTATATCTTCTTTGGAGAAATGTCTGTTCGACTTTTTGCCTGTGTTTTAATTGGGCTACTTATCTGTTGTTGTTGTTGAGTTGTAGGAGTTCTTTATATGTAGTGGATATCGACTCCTTATCAGATAAATGATTTGCAAATATTTTCTTCAGTTCCATAGGTTGTTTTTGGTTATGTGGGTTGGTTATTTTGTTGTTGTTATTGTTTGATGTACAGAAGTTTTTTTTTTTAAAGATTTTATTTATTTGATAGAGCTCACAAGTAGGCAGGGAGGCAGGCAGAGAGAGAGGAAAGCGGGAGCTCTCTGCTCCCCGCTAAGCAGAGAGCCTGATGTGGGGCTCGATCCCAGGACCCTGGGATCCTGACCTGAGCCAAAGGCAGAGGATTTAATCCACTGAGCCACCCCGGTGCCCTGATGTACAGAAGTTTTTAACTTAGATGTCCCATTTGTCTATTTTTGTTTTCATTCCCTGTGCTTTGGTGTCATATTTAAGAAATCATTGCCAGGGATGCCTGAGTGGCTCAGTTGGTTAAGTGTCTGCCTTCGGCTCAGGTTATGATTCTGGGGTCCTGGAATTGAGCCCCACAGCAGGCACTCTTGCTCAGCAGGAGCCTGTTTCTCCCTCTCCCTGCCACTCCCCCTGCTTGTACTTTCTCTCTCTCTCTGTCCAACAAATAAATAAAATCTTAAAAAAAAAAAATCATTGCTGGGCACCTGAGTGGCTCAGTGGGTTAAGCCTCTGCCTTCAGCTCAGGTCATGATCTCAGAGTCCTGGGATTGAGCCCCACATCGGGCTCTCTGCTCAGCAGGGAGCCTGCTTCCCCCCATTCTCTCTGCCTGCCTCTCTGCCTACTTGTGATCTCTCTCTCTCTGTCAAATAAATAAAAATTTAAAAAATATATATCATTGCCAATTCCAATGTCATGAAGTTTTACCCTGTGTTTTCTTCTAGGAGTTTTATAGCTTTAGGTCTTTGATTTATGTCTTTGATTCATTTGGAGTTGATTTTTGTATGTGGTATAAGGTAAGGGTATAACTTCATTATTTTGAATGTAGATATCCAGTTTTCCTGACATTTGTTCAATGTCTTTTCCTCATTGAATGATCATGGCACTGTTGCTGAAAATTCTTTGACCACGTATGTGAGGGTTTATTTTGGGGCCCTCTATTCTATTTTACTGATCTAATTTTCTGTCTTTATGCTGTACCACATTGTTTTGGTTGCTAAAGTTTTGTAATAAGTTTTAAAATCATGAAATATAACACCTCAAACTTTGTTAATTTTTGTTTTTTAAAAATATTTTTATTTATTTATTTGACAGAGAGAGAGATCACAAGTAGGCAGAGAGGCAGGAAGAGTGGGGGAAGCAGGCTCCCCGCTGATCCCGGGACCCTAAGATCATGACCTGAGCCGAAGGCAGAGGCTTTAACCCACTGAGCCACCCAGGCGCCCCTGTGTTTTTTTTTTTTTTTTTTTTTAAATCAAGATTGTTTAACTATTTCAGATCTGTTGAGACTCTATATGAATTTTAGGATGGATTTTTCTATTTCTACAAAATACACCATCGAGATTTCGATAGTAATTGCACTAAATCTGTATATTGCTTTGGACAGAATGACATGTAAACAATATTAAGTCTTCCAGTCCATTAACACAGATACCTTTCTAAGCTTTCTCTCTTATGAGCAGTTTTTACATATCTTTTACCCTTTCAAGGTCATATTGGTATTTTTCATTTTCAGTGTTTATGAACTCTTTATATATTAAGGATTTAATGTTGTCTCATTATCATGGCAAATATTTTCCCCAGCAATACACTATCAATTTATAGAGTATTTCTGGACTATAAATGAAGTCAAACCCTTTTTTAAATGTATTGAACAATCATATTTCCCTTTCTTGTATTTTCTTTTTTTGCAAATTATCTGTTCATACTTTTTTCATTTTAAATTACAGATTGGCATTTTTTATAATTTATCTGAAAGAGTTAATTTTATGTTATAGTAGACACCTATTGGTCTAACTGCTTAACACCCCTTGTTAGGAATTGGCCTCTTCTCTATCCATACAGTTGCAGTGGGGCAACGTGGTTTCACAGTGAACTTCTGATCCCCATCTCCACCCTGACCACAGACAATTGGTCCTGAGATAGATATCAGTCCAGACTCAGTTATTCACAGCGTTCCGTAGGAATTCGGAATAGAACCAACAGAGTCAGGTCATTCATTTTCCCAAGTAGCTGGGAAACCTACAATAAAACTTGGATGCTTCTGGGGACTATTTGATCACCATGTGCTCTGGGAAACAGATGGGGATCTGTGGAAAAATTTAAGTATGAAGTAGAGAATCCAGGGAGTGAGTGGGACAATATTAAATATTGATAATGTTTTGGAGCCGATTCTAATAACTGAGATCCGGCTGCCTTTCCAACCTCAGTCAGTTTTAATTTAAGTTAGCTCAAGTGGTTCTCTGGCAATTATATTAAAAAGTACTAGTTAAGGGTGCCTGGGTGTCTCAGTTGGTTAAGTGGCTGACTTTGGCTTGGGTCATGATCTCAGGGTCCTGGGATTGAGCCCTGTAGTCATTGGGCTCCACGCTCAGTGGGGAACCTGCTTCTCCCTTTCCTTCTGCTCCCCACCCCCTCCCCCACCAGCTCATGCTCTCTCTTTCTCTCTCAAATAAATAAAATCTTTTTTAAAAAGTGCTAGTTAACAAGTATTTTTATTCAGTTATTTAACAAGTAAATACTGAGTACTACCCGCAGGCACTGTTTGTCTAGGAGCTAGACATATACAAACAGTCAAAGTAGACAAAATCCTTGCCCTCACTGAGCTTGTATTCAAGAAGCAGGCAGACAGAAAACAGAGAAACAAGTGAATGTGTAGAATGTCAGTAGGCATTTGTACCATGGAGGAAAATAAAGCAATCCTTTGGGGGAGGGGCAACCCTAATGAAAAAAAAAAATGACATAGAGGTCTGAAGAAAATGAGGGAGAGACCCTTGAGACAGAGGGAAGGGCAAGAGCAAAGACCTGGCAATGGGAGTGTGCGGGATGGGTTCCTGGCACAAAATGGCCGAATGTGGCTGGGATAGAGTAATAGAGGGAAAGACCAGACGAAGGCAAGATCAGAGAGGTGGCCAGAGGGTCCTGAGGCCGCTGCAGACTTTGGCTTCTACTTGGAATGAGATGGAAGGCACTGGAAGGATTGAAGAGAGAAGTGATCTGCCAAGTTGCAAAAGGATCACTCTGCCTAAATGTCTTTGTCATACATCATGAAGAAGTCTTTTTCAATTCTGCCTTTGTTTAATTTGCATGATGATATTTTTTTGCCATATAGAAGTGAGACTGCGGGACTGTTTAGGCTCCAGGAGTCACCATTCTGCCTCTGTAATTGTGTAACCCAGAAGCCCTGTAAGAGTTGGGTTCTTCTTTTTTTAATATGCTCAAAACATGATCTTTCCTCCTATTATCTCTTTCTTTTTTATGTTTAGAAAGTCCTTCTCTAAAAATATCACTTATATCTTAATCTGTGTTTTCAAGTAAAATCTTGTATCTTACAGTTATATGAAAAATTTTGAACCCCAAACATTGGAATTAGCTGTGTTTTATTTTCCTTTTCCTATAACAATTTAGAAAGGTATCATCTGTTGAATAATTCTTTCTTTCATCATTGGATTATGATATTTTTCTCAAAAACATATACAGATAGATCTTTCAGAATTATGTTCCTTCTGCTGTATTAGTTTTTCTTTTCATTCTTGTATCGGTACCAAAACATTTCAAAAAATTGATGTTCTGTGTGATATTTTAATTTTTGTGTAACAAGAGAAATGTTGATTTTTCTCACCAGTCTATTCTTTCATGTCCTCAAAGTCCAACAAGAAAACGAAATTCCACTAGGATTTTTCAATGGGACTGCCTTAAGCTTATAAATTAATTTGAGAAGGATTTATCTTTATAACAGCCAGTTTTTTCCACCCAGAAATATAATCTATGTCTCCATTTATTTCAACTTACTTCTGTGTATTTCCTAATAACATCTTGGTCATATAGTTCCCGGATATTCCAGGATGCTTTATGCTTTTTTGCTGCTATTGTCAACATAATTTTTTTCATTGGTGTCTTGCAATCAATAATTGCTTATATATTGGAAAACTAAGCATAACTCTGGATATTTTACTCAATTTCACTTTATTTGGGGGGGGGTCCTTATTTAGTCCTACATTTATTCCTTAAGTATGTCTTAGTAATAAAGTTTTCTATAAGAAAGTATTCACAGTTTCCTTTAATTATCTATTTCGTAGTCTTGAAACACCAACTAATGGAAACCATGACTTTGTCATCTCAATACACTAACACAAATGCAAATTCTTGCTTAATAAGTCTATATTTCTTTAAAAAATTTTTTTTACATGAATTTGGCAGATATCTAAGTGGGATCCTCATATTAACAACCATGAAGCCTGTTTTTTTTTTTCAGATTAACTTATTATTATTTATTTGATAATTATTTCTATTTATAGTTATACAACAAATTCAGGAATATATCTACTTATAAGAAATTGGATATTATAAATGAACTGAAGTCCCTACTCTGTCTTCACCCTCTATCCTGTCCTCTCCAGAAGTATATATCTTTTCCAGAACTTTTTCCAATATATTTACTTTCAGAAAAGACACAGAGATACTCAAATTTAGTTTTACTTTCTATTTTTCAATACATAACTATTGTCAAATTGTACATATTATTCTGTAATTTACTTTTGTAAATTGTAAATCCCATCAGTACTTCCTTCTTCCATGTTGCGTGATGTTCCAAATATGGTTACGTTAGTATATTAGCCATCTCCTATTCATGAATATTTTGGTTGTTTTCTGTGTTTTTGCAATCATAAGACATGTTGTAATGAATACCTTGTATGCTTCCTAGAGAACATAGTAAGTAGTAGAATGTCAGCTGAAATACTCTGATTTCTCATTGAGTTCCTAACCTACTTTCAAGGTCTTAGATCATTTTCATTATTTTTTCTAACACTAAATAGTAAAGCAGTATTGAGATGCAGAGTTATCCTCTGAGACTTGAATTGGTTAACAAGCCGACTGGGCTGTTGTTTTCTTTATTGGAGAGGGTGATTCCTGGAAACCTCATGCAAGCAAGCTCTGCTGTTTGTTTGTTTGTTTGTTTTTTTAAAGATTTTATTTATTTATTTGACAGAGAACACAAGTAGGCAGAGAGGCAGGCAGAGAGGGAAAGAGAGAGAAGCAGGCTCTGCATTGAGCAGAGAGCCCGATGTGGGGCTCTATCCCAGGACCCTGGGATCACGACCTGGGCTGAAGGCAGAGGCCTTAACCCGCTGAGCCACCCAGGAGCCCCTCTGCTATTTGTTTTTTACCTTGTGCCATTTGGCTTGGAACACTTCTGGAGTTGCTCATCTAAAGTAATGACTGTTTCTGGGTACAGGTTATTTGGTGGTTTTTAAAACTCGGACACGGGCCTCTGTTTTTGGAGAACTAGGTTCTGTGTACCTTGTTCCCCCATACAAGGGAGCCTTATGTAAGGGACCATTCATTATACCTCTCGAATGGGCCATAGGAGAGAAGCGATTTCACTCCAGCCCACTAGTTATTATTCCAAGGCATGGGTCAGAGTTGAAGTCAGGGAGAAAAACATTAATCTTACTCCTTTTGCATGGCTTAAACTCTGCCCTCCCATGTCTCTTCGGTTTTATGGATGATGTATGCTTTTTTGCCGCTATTGTCAACATAATTTTTTTCATTAGTGTCTTGCAATCAATAATTGCTAGATCACCCTAAATACCCCTCACCTTGTTCCCTGGTGTATTTCTCCTTTACTACTCGTTTCTTTATCCAATGACATGTGCACTTGTTATTTTCCCACCACTTTAGGCAAAGCCTAGAGTAGCCTATACACCTGGCCTTAGGAGAAGGATAATGGAAAGGAAATATTGTAAAATATCTTTGATTAATACAGAGTAAATTTCAGCTAACAAAACCTTAAAATTACTTGCACTTTGGAGTCCTATTGTTCTGGGTTCAAATTCCAGCTTTATTTGTTCATATCGTAATAAGCAAATATTTGCCATCAAGCTTAAGACCTTGAGCCAGAAACTTCAACTATTTGAGTCTCAGTTTTCTCATCTCTGAAATGGGTAAATAATATGTGTCTCACATACAGTAACATGGGTATATGAGCATGGAGTGAGCACTCAACCAGTGGCAGCTACTACCTTTATGGCGAGAATTTGATAGGAAACACCACTAGGTGACATACTTGTTTCTGTGTTGATTTAGGCAGATCTTGCCTATCATTCTAAGGCCCAACAAGAGCCTGAATTCTCCCAAAGTATGTTTCGGTTGGGTTACTCAGACTTCCGGGATGAATGCAGGGAAATTAATCAAGCATCTTAATACGATCATTAACAATACTCCTGGAAAGAAACACCTTACTTATGGTTCCCAAAGACTTCTTTCCTGATTTATGACACCAGGGTACGGCATTCTCACAACAGCCTAATGTGGTCATGGCCCTCTGCTGTTTCAAGCTTGTCCGGCCTAAACCTGTTAGCCCGGTTGAGAGATCTCAAACCCTCTGGACTTGCTTCTGTCTTATGTGTCTTGTAATCTGTAGTCCACCTTCCATTCAGATTCAATTTTTTTTCTGGAACCCAAAGTGCTCTCATCCCCAGGCCACAGCTTTTTCTGTCTGGTACACACTTTCTTCATCGTAGTGTCTAACTTTTACACATTCCCTCTGGGTCACTGCAGATGTCATTTTCTCTGGGTAACATTCTTTGACTTCTCCGAGGTTGGATACCATATAGTTCTGTGCATTCCCATCATTTTCAGTGCCTCATTAGGAACTGTGCTCCTCTTAGCATTGCCACGGTCAATTCCTTGGTCTGTATCCTTGACTAAACACTAAGCTCTTTGAGTGCGGGAACGGGGCACCATCTCTTATCGCAGACTGCCACACAGAAGACATCCAATCCATTCTTGAATATATGAATAAAGACTGTTAAAGAGCAAAAATTCAACTGGGTGAATTTGAAGATCTAATTGGCTTTATGAAGCAATTTATGAAACCCTGGGCAGCCCATCTAGCGAGCAGCCTGAAGTTGTACAAAATGGAAGGTTTTTATAGGAAGGAGGGTGGACTGAGGAGTTATTAGCAAAAGAAAAGAAAAGGACTATTGTTTCAGGCAAGGTCACTTTCCCTTAGGGGAAGAGCAAGGGGTCTTATCATGCAAATTACCTCATCTCCCTTTGAGGGAGAGGGAGAGCCCAGTGACAGATGACCTCCCTGATGCTTATCGAAAATTCAGGACTGACTGGTGAAAACATTTCTGAAGGAGGTTGAAACTACAATTAGTTTAGGTATTAAGCCCTGTTTGGGGTCTTAGCCTAAGTGACGCCATTTTGGGCCTGTGGCTTTCTCTTCAGCAATAGATTGGAGCTAAAAAAGGATGTGTACTTTTAGTATAATAATCTGACCAGTTTGTCCAAGTAGAAAATTTACAGTGGGGAATTGTGGGAAGTAAGATCAGGAAATAAATTCATTCCAGATTTCAGAAGCTTTTAAGAGTTAAATTAAGAGTTTGATCTTTATCCTATGAGCACTGAGGAGTTATTAAAAAAATTTACCTCCATGAAATTACATGATTATAAGTTTATTTAGGAATATTAATTTGGCAGTAAAGTGCTTTATGGAGAAAATGAGTAGAGATTGCAATGGGAGATTAGACTTGGAACTTCAACTTTGCACATACAAGCTAAAAAACTGAGAAACTGTTGATAATTGTGACCTTTGAAAAGCTTTGTAAGAGCCAAGTCTTCTTACTTCTATCCATTTTTTTAGTCTTAAACGTATTTCTGTCTACTGCAATCTAATACAATGGAGTGCGTTTTACTAATGGTCAGTAACAGTCTCTAAGTGAATGAGTGAGGTATATAATAAAGGACAAATGCCCAGGTTTTGGCAAGGAAGATATGCTAAGACTTGACTGGTTGTAGTGGAAAGGTGTCAAGTAGTTAATACTTAGAATAATTACTATTGCTAGAAATAGATGAACAGAAACAGGATCCAGTTATGGAAAAGGTGAGCCCAGAAGTCCACACTTTTTGAGTATCTTTTTCCTAGAAGGGAAGGACAAAAAGCAGTTCATTACATAATATCCTTAGCCTGCAAAGCAGTTCATAATATCCCCACTGTCCTTCTCACCTCTTTAGTAGCAGGAAGGAAGTTGCCAGAAGGTTGAGTGAGTCACCCACAGTTCTAAAGCCAGGAAGGCATGCCCTAGAGGGGCCTAACACACTCCTGACATGGTTATCCGTGGCTAAGATCATGAAGTCCCCTGACTTGTACTGAAAAGCAAATACTGATTTGAATAAGAGCTTCCTGACACTCTGCTTACATTAGCTCCTCTTCAGCTTTTCATCTAGGTTGAAGGAGATGAAATTCAAATTACCCACAGTATATGTATACAGCAATAGTAGAAAGGAAATAAAAACCATGCTGCTCTTAGTAAAATCCTCTGGGTGGCTATTTTCAGGGAAGGCCCTCTTGGGTAAAGAAGTGAAATGTTGCAAAAATGGTTAAATTACAACTAAAGGGAAGGGTGTAGGTGAAGCCTGGTGATATGTCATCTAAGCTGGGGTTAAGTAAATGGTAATCACCCTCCACGCAGGTTTAACCAGTGACATTTTCCCCAAGGCATAAAGATGTTGACTTTCATGCATACTTGGCCAAGGGTCTGTGGATGTTGCTTGCCAGCTGTGAACCATATGCTGCCCACCCAGATAGCCTCTGGATCTCCGTTCCCTCACAAATGCCCCAGCTAGGGTACCCTCATGTCAATGAGACTCGCTGTGGCATACATGGGGTAGGTCATGGTTACACATTCACACACAAATATTGATAGAGTGCCTTGTATGACACCATGCTAAGTCTATGAGAGGTGGGAAAGAACCATAAATACCAACACAACTAAAGCATTCCCTGAGCCTAAAAGGAATTTACGATCTACTCAGGCAAAGTGCATCCCTCGAGAAGAAAAACAGCACAAACTTTTAATAGAGCATTATAAGAGATGTGGGGATCCCAAGATACTCTGTCCGCACTCGATAATATGTCCAAAAATCAAGAGGTGACCTGAGTTTGTAGGACAGAGATAGAGCTTACTTTTTGTTGGAGGGAAGATCTTATGGAGGAAAGTTGAGCGGGATGCTTTTGCTGTTCTTATTCAAACCTGGCCTGAGGCTAAGCTAAAACATGCCAGATGAGTCAAGGGGAGATAAAACCATTAAACAACAGAGTGCCTGGTTTGCACAACCCAACATCCGCACTTGAAGCCTTTTCCTCTGCGTGACCAGTTCTGATACTGCATAGCCTCAACCTAATATTGCAACCTTTACTGTGCTGAGACTTTAAATTCACTGAACTTACTGTTTTAGGACCGGTAGGAGCTTTCAGCTGTCAGTTATGAAGGATTAGTCAAACCCCTGGATAATTAAGAAACCAGGAAATGGAAGCCATTTCACCCTAGAATTCAGGACTGTCGAGGCACATCAGGGAGGATCCTGGAGACCAACAGAACATGCTAGACCAGATGGGTGACCCTAACCTACAACTCTGAAATCAGACCAGAGGTCAAAGCCTGCCTTTTCTGTGCAGAACCTTGGTGGGAAGGAAACCGTCTGAGATGGGATACAAAGAGTGTTCTCTGCTCAGTCCCTCCTATAAGGGGGGGAAGACAGTTGGAGGTATAGAACTGTTTAAGGTTGCTCATCTTCTATTCTAATCCAGAAACCCTGAGAAATTAAAAATACCATAAAAGCTTTCTAACATGATGGTTATTATAGAGCCTTGGAGATCAACCAAGGCCTTTCTACTTAAAGCCTAGGGCAGCTGTTTAGCATACTGAGAAAGGGCTCCCATCTAAATGGTGAGGTGTCGGACATGGGCAGAATGAAGGAAGTGATTTCAGGTTAAGAGCAAATCCTCAGGACTGGTACCACTTGGCCTCTTATTCACCCGCAAACTCCTTTTCCCTCAAGCTTCATCTCCTTTGGAAGTCTTCGCTCACTTTGAGCCACCTCGTCCCCTGCCACAACCTCCATAATTGCATATCACATGGTAATGCAATGAGTCATTCAACCACACAAATCCCTCTTTAGACAGTGAATTCAGGGAGGGAAGAGACATCTTAATCACTTTCTATTCTCAGTGATAGAATTCTACATGTCTAATATGTCATAAGGATTCAATAAAAGTTTATAGACAGGGTGTCTGGGTGGCTCAGTGGGTTAAGCCGCTGCCTTCGGCTCAGGTTATGATCTAAGGGTCCTGGGATCAAGTCCCACATCAGGCTCTCTGCTCAGCAGGGAGCCTGCTTCCTCCTCTCTCTCTGCCTGCCTCTCTGCCTACTTGTGATCTCTGTCTGTCAAATAAATAAATAAAATCTTAAAAAAAAAAAAAAAAAGACAGAACAAGTCCTTGGGAATAATAAGTTGATAAAGTTGTGGCCCAGGGGTCTGTTTCTCAAACTGGAGTCCTGGGGCTCCAGACAGGTGTTCTGCGGGCCCCCAAGGGAATGTAGGGGAGAGCACTCCCAAGTGTCCCTTCTCCTCCTGTAAAGGGTCTTTGATACAAGTGGTTCTGCTTTTGGGTCTTTTAAATAACAGGAGTTTGTTTGTTTGAAAACGGTTTCAAAACTGCCAGAAAAGTCCTGGAGGTAGAAAAAGGAAGAGCCTTTGGGACTATATGATTCAGTACCAGTGGGCTATTGTTACAGGATAAAGGGGAGGCAGGCCACTCAGTAGTGTTGCGGAACAGGGTCGTAGCCACAAGACTGAGTGTAGGCTAGTAGAGAGAAGACCTATAGAAGGAGAAAAGTGGTCAAAGAGATCTTCTGAATTACTTCTCAAGGACCTCCATTTGGTCATTGGCTATGGACGGCTTCGCCCTTATTCCTTCTCTTGCTCTTCCCACTGTCTCACTCTATATTCCAGCTGCTCTTGCCTCAAATACAACATGATATTTCTTGCCTCAAGATCTTTGCACAGGCTGTTCCCTCTGCCTAGAAAAGTTCTTTCCTGCGCTTCTTTTCTGGGCCAGTGCTTCTTTGAGTTTCCATTGAAATGTCCCTTTCTCACATCCTACATCCCTCAACCTAGACCAGGGTGGATCCTTTGTTCCCTGGATTTCTGATTTAGTGGGCTTATCACAATTGAAGTAGTCTGTTCAAGGACTGCTCCTGTTCCCCCAGATGGATTTTAAGTTCTGAGAGAAGGAAGTTCACCACTATAGTCTCTGCACCTAGCACAAATTCTTTAAAAAATGTGATTGGCAGCCTCTAAAATTGCCCTGATGATCCCTACCTGCTAGTATGCACAGCCTGAGTCATCTCTTTACCTGGAGTAGCTTGCTTCAAACCCATAGAACTCAGCACTGTTGGCTTCCATTATTAGTCCACCAAAGATGGTAACTTCCATTTTCCTGATTACCTTCTCACTTTACATGCTCTGATGAAGTCAGTTCATGTGTTGGAAAAGCTCAAGAAATCAAATCCAACAGCCACAGGAGCTTAGGAGGAGATGCTTCCCCCAGTCAGCCTTCGGATGAGATCAAGGCCCTGGCCAACATCTTGATAACAGCCTTGTGAGAGAACCTGAAGCAGAGGCCCCAGCTAAGCATGTCTCAACTCCTGACCCTCAGAAACTAAGAAATAATAAATGTGTAGTGTTAAGCCACTAAGCCTTGGGTGGTAATTTCTTACACAGCAATAGATAACTAATAAGACAAATAAGTGAATAAATCAGTAAGTGAATGAATGAAACTGAAGACCTCACTAAAGGAAGGGGAAGTTAAGACTGGGGTGGGGAGGAAATGGTCTGATGTGCTAAGACAGAGACACTTGGTGATGCTTCCTGTTTGATCATGTTCCTCTCAACTGTAGAATCTGAAGGCGGGGCTTGGGGAAAAACTTGTCCAAAGTTTTCAGAATCAGAAACCCATAATATGAGTGGACATTTTGTATGCCCAGGCACTATCTGATATCATTCATGAGAATTTGTGTTTGTAGATGAAGAGCAAAGATACATCCTCAGTGATATCAGTTTGGATGCAATTTATATCAAAACATACAGTTTGGCTTGGGAGGCCTTTATTTGAAGTGGCTGTATTTCAAATCTTGATCCAAGCGACCCTCTCTGAGAATCTTTGTCTCATTTGTATTTGACATTGAAAATGAAAACAGCATTAATAAATTGGACTAGGTGAGTGGTCTTTGGTTGGGTCTACAGTGCAGATATAAATAATATAAAATCCTTGATAAAGCTATAAATACTAGCTTTATCAATAGCTCTCATACTTTATAATTTTCCACTGCATTTCTGAATGCTGACTCTTACCTTTTTCCTAGATTGGTTTCCTCACTTCAGAGTGATAAAAGAGTACAAAAAGTAATGATGTACTGTGGGGTGCATTCATGTTCCAATGGCCAGTTTTAATAGAGGCCTACAAAGAAGTTCCTTTCCTACCTTCTTAAATCTCTTATTTTTCCTGCCCAGTTCTATATGGGAACTATAACTGATTATGAAATTTCCCTTGGGTTGAGCTTGTTTCAATAGGAACTACTAATTCCATTATCACTAAGGCATTGTAACCTGCCCTAACATTTAAAGTTTATTTACTTTCAGATATAGGGCATTTTGTATTCCTATTATTTGTAATCATTTTCTTAATCTTGTCCTAGAAACCAAATCCTATTACAATTGCTCATTATAAAAAACTCATGCTTGCTTTCTGGAAATGCATAAATGCATTTAATGGCACAATATACCTTTGTATGTATCCAAAAAGAAATGGAGAAATTTGAAGCAATTTGAATGGTAAAATCTTGAAGTTAAAGATGAGTTATGGAGTGCTTATTTGAGTTACAAACTTCTTAAAGTTTAAACTTCATTACTGGGGCCCCTGGGTGACTCAGTCAGTTAAATGTCTGACTCTTGATTTAGGCTCAGGTCATAATCTGTGGGATCGAGCCCCACATCAGCCTCTGTGCTGAGCAGGGAGTCTGCTTGAGATTCTCTCTTATCCTCTTCTACTGCCCCTATGCCTGCACATTCTCTCTCTCTCAAAAATAAATAAATCTTTAAAAATTAAAATAAAATCATTATTTGCAGAGGGATGCATTGCACTATTCCTTAAAATGTCCAGCCCTTGAACAAGCTGCAAGAGCAAGAATCTATTTTTTTAAGCTTTTGAAATTCCAGTATAATTAACATACAGTGTTAGATTAGTTTCAAGTATACAATGTAGTCACTCAACAATTCTATATGTTACTCAGGGCTCACCGTGGTAAGTGCACTCTTAATCCCCTTCACCTATTTCACCCTTCCCTCCACTTACCTCCCGTCTGGCAACCATTGGCTTGTTTTCTATAGTTATGAATTTTTTTTTTTATTTGTGTCTTTTTTTCCTTTGTTAATTTGTTTTGTTTCTTAAATTCCATGTATGAGTGAAATCATATGGTATTTGTCTTCCTCTGACTGATCTCAGTTAGCATTATATCCTCTAAATCCATCCCAGTGGATGCAAATAGCCAGATTTCTCTGTTTTACGGCTAATATTCCAAGACCAAGAGTCTTTTTTTTTTTTTAATTCTTTTTTTAAATAAATATATAATATATTTTTATCCCCAGGGGTACAGGTCTGTGAATCGCCAGGTTTACACACTTCACAGCACTCACCAAAGCACATACCCTCCCCAATGTCCATAACCCCACCCCCCTTCTCCCAACTCCCCTCCCCCCAGCAACCCTCAGTTTGTTTTGTGAGATTAAGAGTCACTTATGGTTTGTTTCCCTCCCAATCCCATCTTGTTTCATTTATTCTTCTCCTACCCCCTTAAGCCCCCATGTTTCATCACCACTTCCTCATATCAGAAAGATCATATGATAGTTGTCTTTCTCCACTTGACTTATTTCCCTAAGCATGATACACTCTAGTTCCATCCACGTTGTCACAAATGGCAAGATTTTATTCAAGACCAAGAGTCTTGAAGCTGCGGGGTACTAGGGGCCACCACCAAGAGGTAACGGATCAAAAATCAAGACACAGTAGCTGTGAAATTGTAACAGGAGTGTTCTGGGGCTGGAGAGGCACACACCTTATGCTCAAGTGGGCTGGGAAAATAGCCTGTGAGTTTCTCACAAGCTCTCACCCAGAGTTACCTTGGTCTGCTCCAACAATTCAAACAGTGCTTGAAGGAGAAGGCTTAGTCTCACCAGTGTCCTTGCTCTCTCCTGTGCTTCCACAAGATAGGATTGTGGGGAGGGGTGTATGAACTGAATTATCATGAGACTAGAGTAGAGAGGTTTGGAATCCAAGAAATATCCCTGGATGCTTGGATCCCCTGCCTTCCCTCCTGACCTTTGCATACAGCTAAGTCAACTGTGGGTGTGTTTCAACAACTGGCCTCTTGGCTAGGATTCGGGAGTGATTCCTGGCTACCTTGGTTCTCCAGACTTTTGTTAGTGTTAAACCGCTCCAGTCTGTCTTCTATCTAGATCCTGGTCTAGGTCATTAGCCCATGCTCTCTGCTATAGGGACATTTCCCCTTGTCGCAGAGGGCCATTCTCTGTGACATTCTTAACTCAGCTACTTTCTTCCCTCTCACTCCATCAAGGAAATTCAGGAACCCCTCCATACCATATGGACACCCAGTCACTGTGCCAAGTTTACTTAGGAGTAGCTATCTCCTAGGTTTGCTATAGGACAGGTTGCAAGGCAAGCTCATCCCAGAGTCCAAGTCGTAAATTAAACAGAACAAAACAAAAATGCCCCTGTCCTTGGCATTACTCCTTACAACTCCCCAGACTTCCCCTAAAATAAAGAGATAGGGAACGTCCAATTGACTTCCTGCCTCAAGTGACTCTAGTTCCTCTCCCCACTATTAATTCAGGCAAGAAGAAGAACTTTTTTGTTGTTGTTGTTGTTGTTTTTAAGATTTTATTTATTTATTTGACAGAGATCACAAGTAGGCAGAGAGGCAGGCAGAGAGAGGAGGGGAAAGCAGGCTCCCTGTGGAGCAGAGAGCCCGATGCGGGGCTCGATCCCAGGACCCTGAGATCATGACCCGAGCCGAAGGCAGCAGCCCAAACCACTGAGCCACCCAGGAGCCCCAAGAAGAAAAACTTTTATTTCACTTTTCAGAATACCTGAAATCCCCTTCTGTCATATCGTTTTCCTTGCCAACTCCAGCCTCAAGATCCCCTTCTGTCGTATCCTCCACCTTGCCAGCTCTAACCTCAAGGTTGAGATGTAATGACTGATTAGATAGCATATGAGAAAGATTCACTTACCCATAAAGGAACTAATTCAGGAGGCATTTTGAAATATTACACCTCTTCTGTAAGTCAGCAGGAAATATATCATCTGATTTGGAATGAAAAGTGTAACTTGATTCTTTAAATATACTTAGAAACTCATTGGATGCCACATATGTGTCAGCCTTTAAAAATGATGAGCTTTCTGCCACTCATTGCATGATTCTATTTATATGACATTCAGGAAAAGGCAAAACTATAGGGACAGCAAACAGATCAGTACTGCTTAGGGTTAGGGCTGGGGAGAGGGGTTGATGAAAAAGAGGCACAAAGGAACTTTCTGGGGTGATGTATCTCGATTGTGGTCGTGGTTACTTGATTGCATATGTTTGTTAAAATTTGTAGAAATGTACACCAAAGGGGGTGGATTCTATTGTATATAAATGACACCTAAATCAACCTGACTTTTATCAAAAAGTGATGAGCTTTCCTATTGCCCAGATTAAAGCTGACACGTACTGAGCACTTAGTAAAGAATGCTCTGTTCCACCACGGAGATTGTATTAGCTCATTGAGTCTTCATAGTAACTCTATTCGGAAGGTACTGTTTTATTATGATCATCTCTATCTTACTGAGAAGGGAAGTGAGCCCTCAAAAAGTTGAGTAACTTGCATGAAGACCACACAGTGAGTACAGCTGGAATTCAAACCCCAGATCTGTTTGGTGCCAAAGAGTGTGGGTTTCGCCACTGTGTTCTATGGCCTCTCAAGATAAACAAGTGTAGGCTGATAAATATTTAAGAAGTAAACTGGTCACACCTATGTTTGCCTGTACCTGACCCTTCCAAGAGTCTTCTTTCTTTCATCACATTTACTCTCAGATCAGAAAGGCAGGGGTACACCCCCACCCCAAACAGGCACACATCCCAGGAACAGATTTCCCCCTTTGCCCCATTGCCTCAGAATGAGAGACCCATTCCTGTCAGTAGCCTTCAGTGAACTGAGAATGACTCAGATCTGGGTGAATGTTTTTTAGGAGGATCCCCCAGAAAGTTCTAGGGGTTGTGTGGCCGTCCTGACCGAGCCCCCACCTATGCTCTCCACTAGGGGCCTCGCAGTTCCAACCGACTTGCCACCACCACCTGGTACGACAAAGATGGCAGACTTGTCTCCTGCTGACAGAGTTCCCTCTCAAGGTCATATTTTTGTGACCTGGGTCTCCAGCTCATGCTCCCTTAACAGCAAATGAATGAAGCACTGTGTGCATTAGTGGCTGGTGCTAGCCCACCCCAGAAATCAGAGTGACCAAGAGTCTTCCCCACTGCTTTTTTCTACAACAGATGGCTTTTCCTAAAAAATTCTGGAGGTCAGTGTAGAATAGTGGTAAGATAGAGCAAACTTGTGGGGATTCAGTGTTGGTTCTTACCCAGGAAAAGGAGTGCCGATCCCCATACTGGTCTTCAGGCTCTCCCCACGTGGTACGTTTGCTGCAAAGCCCACTTCCCATTAGCAAGGCAGTCAGGGAGTGCACTCTATTATGACAGAGGCTCTGGGCATGTGCCGAACCCACTGCAGTAGAAATCTAATTGGTCATGTAGCAGTTTGCTCAACCAGGGACCTTGGATCCGAAGTAAACAATGCAAACACACTGAAAGGGCAGCGATGCACCCCAGCCAATACCACTTTGTGTTTTCACCTTATCTACTTTACTTAGGGAGCAATTTGGTCCTCCAAGTGGGTGAGTCACTGATGCCCACGGGGCTGGAGGAAAGTGCTTGGGAATCAAGACAAGACCACCCAGGCCACAGCTTAACTCATCAGTCATCAGCCTTTATTGGGCCCCTGGGCCAAACAAAGCACAAGGCTGGTCTACCATCTCACCAAAGCACTTGCCCCCTATTCTCACTATTAAGGGGAACTGTTGGTATATTTGGTTAATTGATGATGAAGACAGAGAAGGCCGGGACAGGTTGGATACATTTTGGTGGGATGGTGAGGAGGGGAGAAATATAGGCGTCAGAGCAAGGTTACAGATAGGGGGCCTTTCCTGAGCTGATGGAGAGCCTCAGAAAGATGCTCTTGAAGCCAGGGACACCTTGACACTGAGAAGAGAGGATGGAAAATAGTCATCTATTTTGGGCTTGGTTTGGGCTGAAATAGAACCTATTTGTGCTACTCGAAATTGTTTTCAGTGGGTTGTACCTCTGCATAATGGAGTTTTCCTTCTTTCTAGAGAAGCCATGAAAATACTGGACTTCTGATGGGAAGGATCATGGTCAAGGGAAGAAAGGCCTAGAGGAGTAAAGACTAGAGACAAAAAGAGCAAAATGTTGCTCATATTTACCTTTGCAGCCCAAGCCTGAAGGATAAAGAATATGCAAAACCGAGTGGGACTGGCACAAAGCAGCCGAGAGATCAGCCAAGACGCCAACACAAGGCCAGTGGCCAGTCTTCGCTCCCAGACAGTGGGTGGAGAGACGAAGGAATGGGCTTCCTGGAATTTTATCTCCTCAAACATTAGAAAGCACATGCCTGAAACCTATAAAGCCATCTTACGTGCTTAAATAGAAAAGAATATTGCTACATTTAGAGCCATCCCGTTTCTTAGAAATCTCTTTTGTTATTTCAGTCCTCTTAAATCTTGTGGCTTCCATAATCTTTTGTTTCATTTAACAGATAGCTTGTGGGTGACTGCCTGTGCAAACCTCTTGGCAAAGCTTATTGCTACCGGTGTGAAAAGATGGGCATTTCCTAAAATTGCTCTGTGTTCTATGCTCAGACCATTATGAAAGAAACATTAGTGTATTCAAAAACTGAGCACCCACTGTATACAAAGCACCGCACTGATAAGGGAGGACTGTGTTTATCGCGAGTAATGCTGCCCTAGCAATTCTGAAGATGGGGAATCCCTGATTTAAAGGAAATGCCATGCGATGGGACACTGAGTTACGAAGTTTCCATTTCCATGATTACTTCAGCCTTCTGCAGCCTCCCCCAAACCCCACCCGCCCAACTTGTTTTTTTTTTTTTTTCTCATCTAGAAAACACACAAGATCACATTTCATTGATTTAGGTAGCCTGTTCATTGATTTGTAAACACGGATCAAGATGCCAGACCATCATTTGTGCAAACTTGCCTTGCTCAAAGCCATGGAAACTAAAATAAATCAGACCTTGGGCCAGCAAGTGGTCAGCATGACCTCAGGAGTCAGAGACTGGGTGCTCCTCTAAGCCTGCTCTATGCTTCTTCCCATGTTGAACAGTGGTTCACTGATGCCTTGCCCTGCCCACTTGGTCTCCTAAGCACCAGAAGATTCTTGTCCTCCCCAACCCCAGAGGTTTAGTTATCTGCAGAATGCACCTGTATGTACAATAGCAGATTCCATTCTGGTTCCTAATGCTGGGGAGGCCTAGAAACTTTGAGAGCATGAGATGTTTCAAGTTTAGCCTTCAAAAAAAAAGCAATATAGGTTGGTTTGTAGAAAATTTGGGCAGTACAGAAAAATACAAAGAACAACTAGAATTTACCTTTAATTATATTTTCTAGTATTTTTTATGCATATAAGTCAAAGCCATCCTTAAGAATATATTTCAGAGTAATAACAGTGATTGTGATACTGTTGTTTCTGCTTGTTCTATAAGATTGCCCAAGACTCCATGGAACTTTCTTCATCCTTTGCCTGACCCTCTGACCTGATCCAGAATAAGCCCCATTCTTGGCCGGAGAGGGAGCAGATTAAAATTCTAAATATAGTAAGGCAGTCCCTTCCCAATTATCTGGGATTATGTAAGAAGACACTTCCAAGCAATGCGGTTTCCTTGTTTTGTTTTTGGTGCGGGGACGTGCGCATGGAGGGGAATTCCAAGAAACACACTGGAGTTATTGGTCAGTCTGGAGTGGTCCTAGGGCAAGCAGCAGGTGCAGGCTGGGAACACAGACTCCCGGGGTCCATCCCAGACCTCCTGATGGAGAACCTGCATTTTCACGAGATCCCCAGGTGCTTCTGAGCCACGCACCTCAAGTTTGAGAAGCACTAGCCTGTGGGCCCCTTTTCTGACCTTCCTCAGCTGGTACTGATTGTCAGGATTTGTCCATAATGTTCACACCTCCTTGATGTTGCAACCAGCAATAAAAATCCCACCTCCGTGGGAGTAAACACCTTTTCCTCGGGCCACAGCTCACATTCTTTTGGGAAAACTCTAAATGTGTTACTTTCTGAAGACCCTAAGAGTTGTGGGGTGCTCCAAATGGAAGGTCAAGGGAAGAGGCCAGCCCTTCACCCTGCAAAGTCCATTCCGGACTTTGTGACAACAGTCACAGCTGTTGTGTTTGGGGGTTCCAAAGTCCTAGTAAATCATTCACCCCAGTCGGGGACAAGAGAGAGACTCACAACAGGGCTCTTTAAATTCTGCTAGGGGAAAGATCCACAGTGATTTTTCTTTTCCTCCCCCTTCTCCACAACCACACCTGCCTTATTTGAGGACCCAAAGGATGCATTTAACCTTTGCTTGTCCACCAGGGGGCCCCAGGAGGCACAGGCAGGGCTCTCAGATCCTGAGGACCCTAATCAGACTCGCTGGGATCAAGGACTCTGAGTACAGTGTGGGCCACCGATAGAGGGTGAAAAAGAGATGACAGAAGCCAAAACAGTGGTGTCTGTCTGGGCCGCCAGCCACAACCATGTGTGGGCCTCGGGACGGATGTGGAACCAGCCTAGGCGGAGCCCTCTGAAGGGCTGCTTTCATGAGGCCTCCCCAAACCAGGCGGGTGTCCCTGGGCAGCCATCTGAAGCCATCTGGAAGGAGTGGTCCTCCCCCTTCTTGGCCTGGAAGCACCTGGGGATCTCTGTCAAGTCATTCCCCTCTCTCTTCAGACTGGAGAGATGTCGCAAAGCCTTTCTGTCTGGCTCCCTCTGGTTCTGGCCCTTTGTGCCTCCTCTGTCTTCTTGGCAGCATCTGACAATCCTCCTGGCTTGGCCGTCAAACTGTCTTCTGGGGCCTGTCCACTCCGAGGCTGGGCTGCCCAAGCTCCTGGGGACCGATCCACAAACTCTTCCATGAGAGGATATGATGCTTGTTGGGGTGCAGTCCCTGAAGCAGCAGGGGGAAAGGGGAAGGGTGATTAAGAGTGGCTTCTTGGGGGGCACCTGGGTGGCTCAGTGGGTTAAAGCCTCTGCCTTGAGCTCAGGTCATGATCTCAGGGTCCTGGGATGGAGCCCTACATTGGGCTCTCTACTCAGCAGGGAGTCTGCTTCTTCCTCTTTCGCTGCCTGCCTCTCTGCCTACTTGTGATCTCTGTCTGTCAAATAAATAATTAAAATCTTAAAAAAAAAAAAAAAAAGAGTGGCTTCTTGACCCTTGGGGAACTTACCCACATCCCCCTGTCCATCCTGGCAACCTCTGCTCATGTATAAAGCCAGCAACCATGCTGATTTTCCTTCCAGAGGTTATGGAGCAAAGTGAGTGAAAACTCAGGCCCTGGCATTGCAGAGACTGGTCCAGATCCCGGTCCATCATCACTAGCTGGGCGACCTGACTTGGCTTTCTGAAATTTTAGGCCTCAATTTGCACCTTTCTATTTTTTTTTTTTTTTTTTTTTTTTTTTTAATTTATTTGTCAGAGAGAGTGAGCGAGAGCGAGCACAGGCAGACAGAGTGGAAGGCAGAGTCAGACGGAGAAGCAGGCTCCCTGCGGAGCAAGGAGCCTGATATGGGACTCGATCCCAGAACGCTGGGATCATGACCTGAGCCGAAGGCAGCTGCTTAACCAACTGAGCCACCCAGGCGTCCCAGTTTGCACCTTTCTAAAATGGGGACAATACCAGCCACCTAGGTCATTATGAGGATCCAATGAGACGCTGAATGTAAAGCTCTTAGCACAGTGCCCGGCGCTTAGTAAGTACTCAGTAGGAGGTAGCTGTCGTTGTTGTTATTTTTATCTAAGAATGGACAGCAAGTCATGCCAGATAACCTCACGCGTCAGTGCTATGTCCCAGGAAGCCTGAGAGTTTCAGTTCTGGATCTGCTTGGAATTAGCCTTTGTACCCCACGTTCTCCAACTGTAAGATGCAGAGGACACTATCTGGCTCTTTGTTTTTGTAGCTAACAGTGATCAATGCTAACTTGCTTTTGCTAATTCACTTGATTCTCACCACATACCTTTTGGACAGAGAGAAAACTGAGGTACAGAGGCACTATGCCCAGGGTCGAGCAGCTAAAACACATGGAGCTAAGCAGCTAAAACACACAGCCTAAGCAGTGTGGCCCCAAAGCCTGCATCTCTGCCTTTCTTACTGTGAAAAATCCAGTGGTTTAATAAGTATGAAAGTGCTTTGGGAGTGGGAAGCATGATACAAACATGATGGTATCAGTATTTATCCAAGTCTCTTGGTGTTTGGTCTTCAGCTGGGATCCTTAACCTTTCCTGGCAGGACATGATATTGAGGGGCTACTTTAGGTTTTCCTGAAGCCTTTTAATCACTGCCTGTTATGAGTTGAATAGTGTCCCCACCACCACCAAATATATGTTGAAGTCTTAGCCCCTAGTACCTCAAAAAGTGACCTTATTTGGAAATAGGGTCATGGAGTTAAAATGAGTTCCTTCAAGTGGTTCCTAATTCCATTGAACTGGTGCCACGTGGACAAGGACAATCACAGAGGGAAAATCTGTGGCAGAAGTCACAGCAGAATGCCACAGGAACATGGAGGACTATAATAATCATCTCCAAGCCAAGGAATGCTGGAGGCCATTGGAAGATTGGAGAGAGACAGAAAATTCCTTCAGTGCCTTCGGAGACTGAGAGACAGAGATCACCGCTCTGCCAACACTTTGATTTTGGACTTCTAGCCTCCATCACTGTGAGGTAAAAATTTTCTGTTGTCCTAAGCCATTCCATCGGTGGGTACATGATATGGTGGCCCTAGGAAACCAATACAGATCAAGGAAGGTGGAGGTGAAGGAGACACGTGGGAAACTCGAGGCTGACAATGGGTAAAACGATAGTGAGAGGAGCCACATACCCCTAGATGTGCATGTGCATGTGTCTGTGTGTGCGCCAATGTGTGTGTGCACGTTTTGACAGTGTAAAAATTGATCTATGAGCTCACCAAGCTTGAAGATCATTCCTCTATATGAAGATCACTTGAGAGGCAAGATGAACATGAAATTCTATTCCATCTCCACTGGAACAGGTAAGAAGGAAGAACCTTCTCTCCGAGATAGTACAATCAATTCCAACCCATTTGTTCCGCAGCAGAGAAAGTGAGGTGCAGGGGAGCTAAGCTTCCTAGACTATTCAAGCAGCAGATAACAGAGTACGACTGGAAATCGTGTCTTCTGACTTCTGACTCTTCTGCCCCAAGGAGCGGGGGGCACACCAACTCTCAGAGTCTTCCTTGTGGTTGGCACGCAGAAATTATTCTTCCTGTCACACTTCTTTCAAAGATTACATTTTGGTCCTTTTTAAAGGAAACTTGATTCAAATAGAACATTCATACAGAAACGTGTCCATCGGTGGATAGCTCAGTGTGTTCACATTCATGTAAGTGGCGCCAGACAAAGAATTAGTATATCTGTAGCACCGCTGAAGCCTTCCTGCCTTTCCCGGTTGCTAACGCCAACAAAGGAACCACTATCCTGACTCCTAACATCACAGATTGGTGTAGCCTGTTTCGGAGCTTGACATAAATGGGATTTCACAGTGCTCCTTTGTGTCTGCCTTCTTTCACTCCACATTATGTTTGTGAGATTTGTCTGTGTTTTGCATATGGAGTAGTTCCTTCTCACAAGTGATAGATTATTCCACAGTACTGGTCTTTTGAACAAAATCGGGGATATACGGAGAGAGAAGCCTCATGAAATAATTCAAGCTGGCCCCTAAAAAAAAGTTAAAGCAAACAGATTACAGGAAGAACAACAACAAAAGTTGTTTAATCTTTACCAACTGGATCCAATTTATTGGCCATCTATTAAAACCATTTAACCAGGTCACTCTCCAATCTCCTTTTCCTCTCCTGTTTCCCTGGATTCCCACAGCCTGGCTGCATCGCACTGGGCTGCCCCAGTCTGGATGAACGGAATGGGGGCTGGAGGTTAACAAGCTGTGTTCCACCTGGGTGAACCCATCACGACTTCAGAGTACCTTGGAGCTTGTTCTGTCCCTCATTGGACCTGTCCGTCCAGCAGCCCCACAGGCTGGGGAGCTGTCTGTCACAACTGAAATTCCAGAGCTCTTCCCCTTGTCGGAATCGCCTCCCGCAGCCCCAGGCCAGCCAGAGCAGAAGGGAGCCTGCAGGAGTGGGTTGGTTCTCTGCCCAGTCCCTCCCCTTGCAACCTCCGCTTTCTCAGGCTCTGGCCCTCATTCCCCAGAGCTGTGTGGCTGGATGGGGCTGCCTCCTCTTCTCAGCTTTCCCTTGCCAGACCACAACCGGGCAGATTTCTTCATGCTGACCAACCCTTCTGGGGTCTCCCTTTTCCTGGTAACGATGACCTAATCCCAAAATGCAGTTTTAAGGGAGCTCCGATGCAAATCAGTGGGACCGCCTTCTTGAGCCTGAGTCCATATATGGTATGGTACAGGCCCTGAGGCAGGAGGAGGAGGGTGCTGAGTGTAATGCCGCACAGCTGATTCACCGGCTGTCCCGCTCCCTCCAGTTTCCAGTGACATCAGCACTGCACCCATGACAAAAGTTCAAGACAGTGAGGGGCAGGACTTCTTGGGAGGCTGCAATGTAGTTTTTCTTTCTTTCTAGGCTCCCTACTTCCTGGGGGGCCGTCCTTTCTTGAATGTAACTGAGCGCTAAATCGACTTGGTGCCTTTTCTCCATAGGTCTCTTGGTGTGGGCGTGGTCAGGGGGAGGTGAAGGGAGGAGACAGAGCTCCAGACGCTTGCTCAAGCCCCGCCCACACGGGCCCTTTGGAACAGGACTCAGTCACAGGGCCCCACCCTGACACTGGGCAGAGTCCGGTATTCACAGCCCTTATGGGGAGCCTGGACTTTTCTTTGGTCTCTCCCGTCAGTTAGTTTTTATTTGTTTGGCTTTCGGTGAAGTCTGAGCAATGGAACCAAGAAATTCTCAAACACAGGAAAGAATATCGAAGGCTGAGTTATCACACTCTCTTCAAAACTCCTTCATGGGTACTCAAGTTCTTTTTATTAGCATCCTCACCACCATTCCAGTACCTTTTCAAAGCAAATCGGGGGCACCTGGCTGGCTCAGTCTGTTGCGTGTCTGACTCTCAATTTCGACTCAGGTCATGGTCTCAGGGGTCGTGTGAGATTGAGCCCTGTGTGAGACTCTGTGCTTGGCAGGGAGTCTGCTGAAGATGCCCTCTCTCCCTCTCTCTCCCTCTCCCTCTGTCTCCCTCCCCATTCTCTCTCTCTTAAATGAATAAATGAATCTTAAAAAAAAAAAAAAAGAAAAGAAAAAAAAAGAAAAGGCAAATCCTTGTACTAGACCCTAGCAGTAGTGGGCCAGAACCAGTTCAAATGGTATGCAAACTGATTTATTAAGTCTTCAGGAAATTTGCAAGCTGATCATGAAACACAATAATTATTAAAATTAAGTTACATAAAATTAAAACAGAATAAATTAGATTTAGAACAAAGGTAATAACTAATCAAAAGTCATTTACTGCCTAATTATTTTACCACTTTTTACTATTTTCTGTCCTCTTGAGGTTATTCACATCCACTGTATTTGTGTGGTGGAAATATCATATGATGGTGTGTTTCCACACAGTCCTCCTAACTCCTTGTTCAGTAATGTCACGTTGGGACCTTCAAATCAGTCATGATGAGAGGATTTACTCCATGGGAGGGGCACCCACTTACTGGGTGGCTCAGTAAGTTGAGCATCTGCCTTCAGCTCAGATCATGATCTCAGGGTCCTGGGATGGAGTTCTGTGTCAGGCTCCTTGTTGCTGCTTGGCACTTCTCTCCCCCCCCCCCCCTTGCTCACTCTCTGTTGCTATCTCTCTCTCTTTCAAATAAATAAAATTTTTAAAAATTTTTACCCCATGGGAAACAGTACAAATGAGAGCTTCCCCACCACTACCCCCCCACCCACCGACCCTCTCCCAGAGCCAGTTGTTAATCTTGACTAGCGCATCACTGATGCTGGGGTCCACTGAAGAATGACTCGCCCCCTGCACTCAAGATGCTTAGAATGTAGTGAGGGAGACAGATCCTTCCAGACTTCAGTTGGGCAGTGTCTCCTCTAAAATGCCCAACGGAGGAATGAGCAAAAGGATATGGGCTTTCAAGTTGGTGAGACCTAGAGGGGTCTGCCACTTACTGGCCAGGTCACCTTAAATAAGTTGCTGGATGTTTTGAATTATTTGCCAGATGGGAGTGATAACACCCCCTTCTAAGACTGTTGCAAGGATGTAATGGTAAAGATATAAGGGTATGGAAAGGGCGTTTCTGCCTGATGGAGCAGCAGGAAGAATGACACAAAAGCATAAAAGTGAAAGGGCTTCTCAGGGACGGGACAGCAGCCTAGTGTATCTGGCTATTAAGCTACACCAGAAACACCAAGATGCGCAGAATGTAGGTATGGTGTGACCCTGGACAGGCAGATTAACAGGGAGGGAAGAGCTAGCCTGGATGGTACAGAGCTGGGAGACAGACCCACCATGAGGGCAGCCATCAATCCAGGCCATCAAGTTTAGAAGACAGCCTAAGTTCAGGCAGCATCCCGATGATCATCTCAATCAAGAGGTACAGACGGGCAGGCAGCATTATGGACTTGGGAGATCTATTCATCCACAACTAATCCCCCCCCACCACCAGTAATATAGGAGGCTTGCCGAGCCCCTAAAAGAGAGGGAAACAGGAGCTAGGCCGGAGATTAGGCTGTTTCAGTAGCTCCACACGGTCACCAAAAGGCAAGCTTTTCTTTTCACTCTGATATTCCCACTGCTTTTCTCAGCGCATTAGCTTTTATTCTTGGTGTTGATGCCCAATGCTAGTAGGTAGGAGCAGGGTGGGACTCCTCAAAGCCCATCTATTTATCAGGAAGCAATACCCCCCACCCCCACCCAGCAGATACCTCTTTATAGCTCCTCAACCAGAGTGGGTCACAGGCTGTGGAACACAGAACCATGACCTCCGAGGATGCTCACGTTCTTGTCTCCGGGAGCCTGTGAATGTATGACTGTGCATGGCCACAGGGACATTGCAGATGCAGTTAGGGTAGAACCTTGAGATGAGGAGGTTCTTCTGGACTATCTGGGGTGACCAGTCTAATCCCACAAGTGCAGCTGGGGGACATAGATGGCTGTGTGAGGATGATTTGTTGCTGGTACCGAGGTGGAGGGGGCTATGTGTAAGAACTTGAAAGAGGTGTCTCGACCCTAATAGAGGTCCCTAACCGACAGCCTGGGACCTCAGTCATTTTGTAGGGAACAAAATTCTGCCAATCCTCAAAAGAACAAGGAAACCAGTTCTCCCCTAGAGATTCCAGGAAGGAACTCAGCCCTGCAGACACCAGTTTTTAGCTTAGTGAGACCTGGACCTGTTTTCTGACATATATGAACAAAAGATAAGACCTTTGTGTGGTTCTAAGCTAGAATTCCAGTCATATGCGGCAGTAATAGTAAATGAATGCATACGCACACTCCTAAAGACAATGACAGCAAAAGAGACTGGTATAACCAGTCCTGACTTCGTCCACTTAGGGATTGTCCCCTGGGGTTGGGTGATCCACGAAGTTCCCAAGAGTGCTAACAAGTGTCTGTAAAATTAGGAAGGAGGGAAGTTGGCAGCAGGTTTGGAGTCAACAGCAAGGAGTACAACAGCCAGTAAGTGCCAGGACAGACATGCCAGATGTTTTCAGCTGTCTTTCTGTCAGATTGGTCTGGCCATTAAACGTTTAACGTATCGCCCATGGCTATGACTAGAGGGACCTGTGAATGCCGGGGAGATCACCTCCATTATACTGGACCCCATCCCGATTGAGAGGGAAAAGCCTCAGAGAACTGGCATTTAGGTCACCACCCCCTGGCTGGGCTTCTAGAGCTCTGATCTGGAAAATGCTACTTACTTCTTCATCACATTTAAGAGGCCTTCAGTTGTAAGATACACCATGATTTTGTGAACCACTGTGAGAGAAAAAGTACTGCCGAATAATGCTGTGCCGTTGGTTTTAGAATCCATGTTAAGTGAATAGGTTTTAGAATCCATGTTAAGTGAATAAGATGTTAAAATGAGATAAAAAGGTTCATCTTCCAACTGACCGAATAGGGTGCTGCAAATCTTCTACCAGTCGTAGAGATGAGCTCAGGACACGCTGTCTGCTCAGTCAAAACTGGCAGGGGAGGTCCGCCTGAGTCTCCAGGGGAAGACTAGAGGTCAAGGTGGGAAGGTGAGTGTGTGCTCGTGCAGCTCCTTGAAGCCAAGCTAGAGTGCCGGCTTCCTCCCGCAGGCAAAGGGCAGTGCTGAGGGGACATGGGGGTCATATGGCCCCTGGTATCTGCAACAGTATTTATGACCCCGCTGGACTCCAGGGTCATATGGCCTCTGGTATCTGCAACAGATTTATGACTCCATCTTCTATCAAAGCATGAGGGCTCACAACCTCTTACCCGAGAGGAGGACTGGAACGGCGGCCTAGCACTGGACAGTATGTCTGCCCTCTTCCAGATGGGGATACACTCAAAGAACAGGTTCTTCATCCTTTTCCCTGGGGCTGGCCTTGAGTCCAAGAAATTTGGGATCTCTCTGAGTGCCTTTATAATGAGGAAAATAATTAGTGTCACTGTACAGAAGTGCCCCAGGAAATCATCTCCTTTCCATTATTTTTCCCATCAGGAGAAGGACATCTGGAGAACAAACATGGCTGGCCCGAAGTGACCCCACTAAGTAGTGGCCGGAGGAGGCTGGAATCCAAATCCCCTTCTACCCCCAGTGCATGCCAGGGAGAGGTAACCCGAGGGATGTGGGAGTGGTCAACCCCCAGGCACATCAGGGTCTGCCTCTCTCTAGCCTCACATCCCATCTTGTTCCTCCTCTATAAAGCAGGGCTAGGAATAGTACCTGCCTACAAGAGAGGATTGTCTAGAAGACTGCATTAAGAAACAGTGAGAGACCATTGCCTGCCTGCTAACAATTGCCTCCCCAAGAGGGACTGTTAAGTGTCATTCTTTCCTGCACTCTCCTGCTGCCCGCAACACCTCCCTCCTGCTATCAAGCTGGAGGTCTGAACTTTGAGACTTAGGGACAGAGGCATCTGTGGAATTTGCTCCTCTTGCTAATCTGGTCAAGTCAACAAATCATTTCTGTTCAACCCAGAGGAGCCGCTGGAGAGGTGAGGACATGGCCTACATCAGTTTCACATGGGGGCACGAGTGCTTGCTGGATGGAGGGAGAGTCAGCAGCCAGACTGGGGGAAGGAGGAGGTCTTTTAAGGGCTGGGGAAGCCCATTGAGTGTGGAGGGGAAAGGGAAGGGGCACAGGAGCCTTGAGGCGCGAGGGCGGGGGCACTTGGCATGTGAATGGAGTGGAGAAGGCCAGGAGGGGGGATGTGGTGTGGGCCTGTACACTAGAAAGGAAGGGGACTCAGTCTATGAAAAGAACCATTTTCTGTGGCGCTCAGGAAGGGCCTCTCACTGGGGATTTCCTACACAGGGCTCCAGGCCTTGGCCGCCTTCCCAGGGAAAGGTGGTGTTTGTCGTGGGGAACTTGCACACTGCAAGTCTTTAGTTCAGGGACGAATGGGGCCCACTCTTGTCTCTGGCACTGCCGGTCTCCCTGAGCCTCGTTCAGCTGCGAACAAAATGCTCTTTGCTTGAACCACCCACTTGAGCTGTCTTCATGCAAGACAGGGACATGGAGGTCGAGGCAGAAGTGCAGTGGAGAAGAGTGGAAGCTATGAATAATGCTGGACTAAGGGGAGGTGAGAGCCATGAAGGGGGAGCCCCGAACCTTGTACAGAGGGGGCTATTTCAAAGGAATAGGCCCTTGCCACAGCTTTGGGATGGCCCTAAGCCTGCTGGCCAGCCCCAGGCCCCTGGTCATGCTGTCCTGGCTAGGTAGAGCAGCTCTGTGTGGTCTAAGGAAAAGCCTCCTTGGAGAGAGTAATTTCAAAATCAAAAAAGAAAAAAAAAAGCACAATCAACTCCCTTTTTCAGTCTTTTCCAACCCCAATCAAAAAAGTACAGTATGTGCTATTGAAAAATCACGTCTCAGAAGCAGTGCACACGTTCTGACAGCATCTGCCAAGATTTCCGAAGAGGCTGATAGAAACAAACGTGTTCCATTTTCGTGTTGTATAATGAGGATATGGAGTCCTTGCGCACCTGTTCCGGCAAGACAATGATGATGTTATTACAGGAGCCATTGTGCTGCAAAGATCATTCCTCTCTCTCCTGCCCCTGCCCATCACCAGCCTCACTGGGTGCTTCTCCCCTCTCCTCTCTTTACCATCCTGCTTCTCCTTTCCTCTCAGGTTTCCTCTCTTGCTTTCCCTTTTCCTGGTCTCTCATTTCTTTCCTTGCTCGGCATGCCCTGCCCACCTTGAAGAAACCCAGGGGACAAAGTAAGGAATTCCCATCCTACCAAGAGGTGGGGTGCTGAGAAGGCCAAGGGGCTCGCTGCTAGGGGTCAGTTGAGAGAGGAGAGCCTTTGTGTTGCTTGTCACAGCGCGGGCAGATCCTACCATAAAGGGCCCATTCCTACCAGTCAGCAAGAATCCTTGAGCCTAGTCAGAGAAACCTCTGGACCTGCCCTGTGCCTACCCTCATCAGCGTGGAATCAGGAGAGATAGCAGTGTGACTAGCTATTTCCTGCCAAGTAGACAACAAATGGAAAGAGCTGAATGTATTTAATATCTAGGAGTATTCCACATTGTAATTGGATACTTTCCGGATACATAACTGATTTACAAAGGAATGAAATTTTAATGTTGGAATATAAGCACAAAGAATCAGAATGTGGGCGTGAATTTCAGGGTGGAGGAAGTCTTCCTTGATTACTGTTTTTCAACTCGTTCATTCATTTATTCTTGGCAACAAATATTCACGTAGGGCCGACTATGTAGCCGGGAATGAGCTGGTTCTTAAGGCACATAGATGGAAAGCTATAATTCTTGCCTCTTAGGTCCTTAAAGTCTACCCCAAGCCTAAGTTCTACCCAATCTAAATATAGCTTTGGTCTTGAACATATCTCCTATGTAGAAGTAGAATCCCTTTGGGACCCCTTTACTATGGTATTAACTTGGGCACCACTGTAAAAATGGAATGGTATGGATTCCTGTATATAGATCCACCCACCCATCCATTCTTCCATTCCATGCACTCATCCACTCCTCCATTCTATTTGCCCATCTATCTACCTACCTACCTTCCTATAAATCTATCTATCCATCCACTCATGTAGGGAACAAAATGCTACATACATCTAACTATCCACCCATCCACCTTTCCATTCATCCATCTGTCCACCCGTCAATCCATCCTTCCATCCATCCATCCATCCATCCACCCAACCATCATCCTTTCAAGCATGCAGGAGGTCAATTATTAGCTCAGTGGGAATCAAGGATCACCTAAACAATTATTGGGGTAAGGAGCTATGCAATGAAAGACCCCAATAGTTGTGTGTAGTGTCCATGCTTAACAATTCACAAGTGAATGGTTTCTGAACCCTGCGCTGCGATCTGAAAAAGAGATGGGGTGAATTTCAAGGGTTGCTCGTGAAGGTTTATTGGGAATTGGCTAGATTTAATCAAGATAGTGTCTATATTTCTAGGAATCTGGAGAGTCTAATCTAGTCT
Organism: Mustela lutreola; assembly: GCF_030435805.1. Classification (NCBI taxonomy): domain Eukaryota; kingdom Metazoa; phylum Chordata; class Mammalia; order Carnivora; family Mustelidae; genus Mustela; species Mustela lutreola. Next base: position 99,468,830 of record NC_081295.1, on the reverse strand, counting down.
AAAAAGTCTAGAAAGTCTAGTCTAGGAAAGTGTAGGAGAGAGAGGTTCAGGGAAGGCAGTGGTTCATGCCCATCTTTCCAGGCAATTCTTGCTATTGAGCTCGTCTTCAGTGTGATGGCTCTATGCATCACAAAGGTCACTCTAACAATTACTGCTTTCTCCCTAAACATGAAAACACTAAGGATGAGGATTTTTGTGGGCAGCTTAAGTTCCCAATATAGTTTCAATTGAACCATAGCCCCCTAAGTTGGAGAAGTCAGTGCAAATCAAGGTCTGAAATTATTCTCATGTTTCCCAAATGTTGTATTCCAGTGTTTTTTTTTTTTTCTGCTGTGGGAATTTTGACCGAAATTTACACTTTTCTAATGTCAACTTGAGTTGTGACTCTTTTGAAAAAATGCTCCCTTCTTCCCATATGTCAGGTGGCACATTCTTTAGTCGTCTGGAATTAATCTGTCTCTAGCTGAATGAGAGCTGGAAAGAGGAAATAGGGGGCAGTGGTTAGAGCCCTGCACGGTCAGGAGGCCTGGTTCCCACGACTTGCTCTGCCACTGAGTCACTAGCTGACACTGGATAAGTGACTAGGTTTTTGTAAGTTATTGCCTGTCTGCTAAAGAAGGGCAGGCAAGGCCTGCAGAGACAGTGCTGGGGGCACTGGGCTAGGAGGGGAGAGGCTCTTGTCTTTGCCCCAACTCACCAAATCCTTATTAACCTTGGCAAGTTTTGGGGCCTTCGAACTTCCTTGGTCTCTAAAAGGAAGGGAGTGGAAATATAATTTTTACAGTAGTTTCTAGTACCTGGATCTTAATTCCACTCACTCTTATATTTAGCATATTGAATGCCTGGAGCTGATCATTTTTAACTCTCTGCTCCTCAACATGAATACAAAATTCACAAATAATCATGACCCGTGACATGCAACAAATAATAATAATGGCAGGTTGCATTGTTTCACTGTTTCAAATTTTAAGCACATATAAAAGCTGCACATGGTCACACAGAATGACAGAATTGAAGCCACACATACTCTTTCTTCAACTCTAAAATCACTGTGCTAGAATTGTTTCCTTTTTTTTTTTTTAAAGATTTTATTTATTTATCCGACAGAGAGAGATCACAAGCAGGCAGAGAGAGAGGAGGAAGCAGGCTCCCCGCTGAGCAGAGAGATGGACGTGGGGCTTGATCCCAGGACCCTGAGATCACGACCTGAGCTGAAGGCAGCGGCCCAACCCCCTGAGCAACCCAGGCGTCCCACTAGAATTGTTTCCAATTTGTGGTTCAAATGCAAGCTTCCGAAGTACCCTTGGGCTGGGGACATGACTGGGCTGGA